>NC_073257.2:88122500-89362500 GCF_029289425.2 Pan paniscus
GCCATTTTTGGGTTCTCTTTCCTCCTAAGCAAGGAGACAGTTTCAGTCAAAAATTCTCCCCCACTGGCATGTACACCTGATGTGATGGGCATACTGAGGTTCAGCACAGTGGAGCTGAGCTGGTAAAGCTTCTGGCTTACATCAATTTATGTTCACAAGCTCACGCTTATTATGATAATTTTGCCATGTTTCCTTTTTTCTTCTTGGTACCTTTCATCAGTTTTGACACCTTTAGAAGCATCAGCCCAATGCTTTAATTTTCTCTTTCTGAAAGAAGGATGATGCCTTTAGTAGCATCTTAAACTATGTGTCAAATAGGCTTCCTGGACTTTTTTTAGGAAACTCACCACCATCAGTGACATTATTTCTTGAGGAAATTGAGCTCTGAGTCCTCAGACCCAATATTTAAATATAACGTCTTCCAAAAGTTAGCTTGTACATTGGGATGGCGATGGACTGGGGTGAAACTTTGCTCCAATGCTGATATCATAGACAGTATTTGGGATATCTACTGTGTTTATCAAGGGCTCTGTACGAATGGAATTGTCTGAGATAGACCTCAAAGATTGTGCATGCTACCATGAGATTCAGGTTGAAAGATAAAATCAACCTTGATCATGTGGCTGGTTTGACTTTGCCACTTGATGACCCCAAGACACATCTACTTTTTTTGAGGTGTCCAATAGGTAGCTCTCTGGATACTTGTATCCACTTCTCTCTAATCAAACACTGATCTTCCTCCTAGTTTCACCTTTAGGGGTAGTGTGATTTGTGGAAAAGGAGTGGGCTGGAGACTATTAGATTGAGCTCTGGCCTGACCAACAGCTAGCTTTGGGGCCTTGGGCCCATCTCTTCTCCTGTGTGGGCCTTAGTCTCCTCACCCATAAAAGAAAGAGATGAAACATTCATGGGATTTCAGACCTTTCCATGGTGCCACCACACAGGTGAGCTGTGATGGGGACTCTGAGCCCTTTACCTCCCCTTAAGCCCCAGCACTTCTACCTTTGTCTACTTGTATCTGCATTCTGCAAAGGATTTCACTTGGGGGAAAAGTTCTGCTGCTCAAACATTCTTGAAAGCCACCTTCATTTTCTCTCCCATCTAGTTGGTACTTTAATTGCTTGGGTCCCACTGTGCATCATGGTGCTTTCTAGCTTGTGCATTTTATGAGGCCAGCTTATGGGATTGTATTCTAGTTGCCCAACCCTCCTTCTCTCTCAGGTACCCCTGGGGACCAAAAGTTAGGAGAAAGCTGGGAAACTTGTTGAAGAGCTTAGGAAGGGTTGAAGATGGCAGGCCCAGTGTGGGCTTGGAAGAGGATGGGCACAGAGGACCACATCCTTTTTACTGTGTCTTCTTATTCCTATCCATCCTAATCTCAGCTCCGTGTGAGCTGACTTGCACAAGAAGCTCTTGAGTCCTAACTTCCACAACATCTAAACAAGTAGTGGTACCTTCTATTTGTTCAGTGTTTAAAAATCTTGAAAATACTTTCACAGCCATTGTTATATTGGGTATTCTAAATAACCTGAGAAGGTAGAAAGGGCAGTAATTGTTGCCCTGGGTCTAGAGCTGGGGATGTGAAGGCCTGGAGGAGGTGACCAATGAGCCCTCCTCAGTGACAGTAAATGTGAAAACCAGGACCCAGGCTTTTCAATCCTGTTCCAATACTATTCCCTTTGCTCTTCCATAGTGAGTGGTTTCTCAGCACCCCTGAGTCAGTACTGCCATGTAGAGATATTGGTGAAAAGGAGAAGAAATTCACATTGGTCTGTTTTCTCCTTCCTTTGGACATTTCCTTCTTCCCTTTCTCTCCCCATCAAGAAAAATGTCTTTTGTTCTTGGGGTAGCTATAGACAGCCTCCCCGTCTGCTGTTTTCCCTTCTCCCCTCTCGCAGCAGGAAAACAGGGTGATTATTGGGCCTTCTCTTAGCGGAGGTGTTAAGGGTTTATGTAGTGCTCGTCAATGAATGGCTAATGGACTCAGTTGGGTTGTTTCAATGACAGTTTCCCACAATCTGATACTAAAGTGGAAGCCTTGAGTGAAGCTTTTATCACTCTTTCACCAGGCTCATCAAGAACTTCCTTTTCCTCTCTGGAAATTGTATTTCATGTGGTATATTTCTAATCCAAGTGTTACATCAATCAGCAATTCAGTGTAGGCTTGTGGTTCTCCTGGAGCATTTTACAAGCAAGGATGGGGTTTCTTATTCTGGCCCTCTTGGACTCTTGGAAAAACACTCCAACTGCAATTTCCTTCCATCTATTATGATCTGTTTTTTTAGTTGCTATTAGAATTATTGGGTATTTCAAGACATTATCTTAATAAAGGCATTCCTTTCTGGGCTGTGCTTGACCTGTGGGTGAGATTGGGAATCTGTTTCTTCTCATGGTTATAGTGAAGTTAGGGTTCTCAGAAAACCCAACAAAATGGGAGCCTTTGAAACATGATCTTTTTGGCCAACGACTTCTGTGTGGTTAAAGGGTTGCTGGATGTCGTCAGCCTGTGGATTTCCATCTGGAGAGTGGTTTGTTTTTAAGAAAACCCTCCAAATGATCAGTCTTTCATATTTCAGATGTCACAGAAAGAAACAAGACATTTAAAATAACTAACACTAGAGGAAATATTGGCTGGCAAGAAAGGGGGAGTGAGATCTGGCTCTTGGATGTATCGCTTCAGCTGTTTTCTGAATGTTTGACAAACACATGACTTTGATGTGCTAGAATCATAGCAGCCCAGGGATGATGACTAATATGGTATTAGTTGGTTATAAGTCCACTTAAGAATTAGCATCTGAATTCATGAGCTGGTTTCAGTGAAAGGAAAGAAGGAGACTTTGGAGTCTGGATTTTGGAGTTTGGGATTTTTTTTTTAATGAATATTTTTTAAAGAGCGAGAAAAACTCTCCTTAACCCCAGGGAAGACTATCTAGCTGACATTTTCCTCTATAGTGTCCCAAGGAAAAAACTTGTCCCCAAATCCTATCCTATTCATATAAAAGACTGAGATTAAAATTTGGGTTATTTTCCCCTTCTCGTTTTAAAAATTCATCTGAAGCGTTTTTGAAAAACAATACAAAAAACCTCTCTCCGCAACTGTGACAGGATATAGCAGCTGTCTGAGAATTTTCTTTTTTTTTTTACTGTTATCTTTTCTCTCTTTAAGAAAAGAGTCGTTTCAGAGGCAGCCGTGACAGCTCTGTCATTTCACTCACACCTCTAAATTTCTCTTTCTGTTGTCAGTCAGCAGACAGCAGTCTCTGGATTCTGATGGGCCTGAGGGATGTCCAAATACATGAGAGATCGGAGAGAGGCCTGCAGCAGTGTGCGTCAGAAGCCGTCATCTTCTGCCTTTATTCTTAGAGGAATTGTCAGGAGTTTATAAAGTTCTCCTGTGCTGGGATCTCCAAGTCTCCTCTGCCACCATCTACAGCCCACACAAATAGGCATGTGAGGGGCTGGGGCTGGGGCTGGGGCTTCCTGGAATGTCGCTTCTGCAAGTTCCAGTTAAGAGGTTGTGTTGAGTTCCTCTATCCTGTGTGCTACACTGGGGAAATTAAGACTATATTGGGAGTAAGTCCTTTCAGGACAAAACCACTTTAACAACAACAGCAGCAGCAGCAGCAGCAGCAGCAGCAGCAGCAGCAGCAGCAGCAGCAGCAGCTACTCCTGTTTACGCGTTCTTATGTTCTAGGCACTGTGCCAAGTGTTTCACATCCACTCTCCACTCATTTTCCAGTAGTCTTGCAGTAGGTACTATTTTTCATCCCATTTTAGTGATGAGGCATCTGAGGCTCAGATTCATTAAATAACTCAAGTAACTTGCCTAAGGCCATGCAGCAAGTAAGTGACAGAGCTGGGATTCAAACTCAGGACTATGTGACACTGTTGCCTCAAGGCCTTAAGCCATGTGCAGTTCTCATATGCCATCATTGTCTTTTTTTCCACTGTGTAAGGAGACACAGAAATCATAATGACCTGCTGGACAGGTGAGGCCTGTGCCCTTGTCCTTTTTTTTTTTTTTTTGAGACGGAGTTTTGCTCTTGTGGCTCAAGCTGGAGTGCAATGGCATGATCTCCACTCACTGCAACCTCCACCTCCTGGGTTCAAGCGATTTTCCTGCCTCAGCCTCCCAAGTAGCTGGGATTACAGGCACCTGCCACCCCGCCTGGCTAATTTTTTGTATTTTTAGTAGAAACAGGGTTTCACCATGTTAGCCAGGCTGGTCTCGAATTCCTGACCTCAGGTGATCCACCTGCCTTGGCCTCCCAAAGTGCTGGGATTACAGGTGTGAGCCATCATGCCTGGCGGCCCTCATCCTTTATGCAGTATTATGGCAGCTGAATTAAGATGAATAATGACAGCACCGTGACTTGGGGGCGGTGGGGTAGTGGGGGTCAGAAGTACCCCAGGAGGTGGAGGAGAAAGGCCACCTGAACTCAAAGGGAAAAGTTCTATAGTTGAAAGCAACCTGGATTTAGAGTGAATCTCTACAAAAGGGGCCCCAAAATGCCTGACCATGTGAGCTTGATATAGGTCTTTTGTGGAGCCAAACTTACCTATTGGTCTGAGCTCTCCTGTCAGGGCTTGGCACATAGTTTGAACAACCCCAGTAGTCGTCTTATAGATGTTGGCAAAACTACAAACAACACATTTTTCACTTTTAAAGGGGCCAGTTTTGCATCTTCTATCTGTGGTATTCCATTGTCCCCAGTTTTCTTCTTCTTTCTTCTGTTAATTTCCCCTGCAGATATAGCATCTCTGCCATCCACAAATGTGTCTTGATTCCACCTAACTGTTCCCTGGGGCAACATGGAGGGGAGGCAAACACACCTTGCTGAGCCTGACTTTGACCATGACTCATGGTGTTCAGGCCCAAAGCATTCAGGGGATGAGCTACACAGCAAAGTGGGATGCTCAACATTGCTACCTCCAAAATATCATTGTTAGTCATTTCCTTTCTGGAGTTAGACTGCTTGAGTGCAAATCCTGATTCTACCTCTTAGTAAACCTGTGGCCATTTGGGTGGTTATTGAACTTCTCTGTACCTTTGTTTCTTTGTCTATAAAATGAGGATAGCAGCACCTAACTCATGGGGTTGCTGTTATTGATAATCATGATTATTGCTTTTATAGCCTTACCCTAAGGGCCAGGCCTATTCTAAGAGTTTCACATTCATGAACTCATTCAATCCTCCCAGCAGCTCAATGAGGTAAGTATTGCTTTTTCCTCATTTTGCCAATGAGGAAACTGAGTTGTAGAAAGGTTAAGTTATTTGCCAAAAGTCAGACAGGTAGTGAGCAATGGAACAGAGATTCAAAAGGAAGGATTCTATGCTCCTAACTGCCATCCTGTCCCCTAAAATTTCATACCTACAACATGCTTGGCATAATACCTGGCACATAGTGAGAGTTTACTAAATATATACCATAGATAATAATTGCAGTATTATTAACATGATGAGGATTAATGCAAGGCACTGTATTAGCTGCTGATAATAATGATGCACAATCCCCAAAAAGTTCACTTGTGTATTTAAAAACCAATGAGGAAGATAGATGCTTTAATGAGCGATGACCACCAAGTATGTACAAGCTATGACAGATGATCTACAGATGCTATGGAAGGACCAGCATTTCTTTAAATAAAAACTACTGATAACTTTCATCTTAGGTCAGGCATTGTACTAAGTCCTTTGGGACGGAGTTATTTTACTGAATCCTGCATGGTAGATGCTGTACCATAATTATCCCATTCTGTAGACACTGAGGACTGGAGAAGTAACTTGTCTAGGTCACGCAGCTCTAGGGGGCTGAAGGCCCTGGGCTCTAAGCCACTGTCCTACTGCCGAACTTGCCTGAGTGCCTCTACACTGATGGTTGTTTCCCAGGACTTCCTGATTTTTTTCTGAAGGATGGAAACAAAGACGACCCAATAGGAGTGAGGTCATTACCTCCCTCCCATTCTCCCTTCAGCACCAGACCTCCAGGAGATGGTTCAGTAAAACAGCAGTGAATTGGATAGAGGAATTGTCTCTGTGGAGTGACTTTCCTTGTTTCTTTGGGGTGGACCATTCTGGGCTTTCCTCCTTTACACATGTGCTCATGTGACACTCTTTGTGGAGTGCCAGGGACTGTGTCCTTCGAGGACAGATTGGGTACCCTGTTTTCTGTGGCCTTCCATGAAAACTGCCCATGGCATGCTCTCCTTTCTTTGGGCCTTGAACTCTGAACGATGCACAGAGGCACTTCTGTCACATCTTCCTTTGATTCTATGTTGTGTGTATTAGGCTGCTGTGACTGACTATCTCTAAAGTTCTTTTAGAATGGAAATCATGTCTGCTCAATATTCTACAGCATCTATCTCAGGCTGATGAGCATCCCAGGCCTCTCTAAAATCAGAGTCATTTTTTCTTTCTTTCTTTCCTTCACCACCGTTTCCAATTCATCACAGAGTCCTGTCAGCTCTAATTCTAAAATGTTTCCTGAATCTCTTCCACCACCACCCTGGGCCAAGCCACCATTACATATTTCTGGGACAACAGTAGTAGCTTCCAAACTGCTCTCTTCCTTTTCTTCTTTTCTTCCTACAATCTATTTGCCACATGGCAGCCAGAGTGGGCGTTCAAATTGTCAATCAGCTCCTGTCACTCTCTTGCTGAATTCCCTCCAGCAGTTACCTGTTGCACTTGGTGTAAAATCCAAAGTCCTTCCATGGCCTACAAGGCCTGGTCTGGTCTGGTCCTATCAACGTCTCCCACTTCATCCCTGCAGAACTCTCTCTACTCTGTACATGCCAGGCCCCTTGGCCTTGTGTGGTCACTCAAAAAGAACAAACCTATTCATTCGTTCATTCATCTTAGAATCTTTAACAAGCTATTCCTTTTGTATACAACATTCTTGGTTAAGTTGGTCCCTTCTGATCTTTTAGGTCTCAACTCAAATATTGCCTTCTCGAACACTCATATAACCCACTTATAACTGGCAGTCTCTCTCTATTCTGTTGCTTTTTTGTTTTCTTCAGATCACGTATTATTATCTTCACAAGTGCTGTTTATTCATTTGCCTAAATGTGTATTGTCTGTCTACCCCCAGTAGAGTATAAACTCCATGAGCCAGGGCCTTCACCTACCTTGTTCTTTCAATCCTATGCCCCCTGCACCTGGCAGAGGGGCTGAACCATAATGCCAGCTAATAACTAATAAGCAGTTAATATTTGTCAAAGTATTACTATTTGCCAGGCATTGTCCCAAGCCCTTCACATATATTAAGCCATTTAGTGTTTACAATGACCACAGGATGTGGATATTATTATTATTCCCATTTTACTGATGAGGAAACTGAGGTATGGAGGGTTTATGAATGCAGTAGCTCAAGGGCATACAGCTAGTAAGTGGCAGAGTCTGGATTCAAGGCTCCAGAGCATGTGTTCCTAATCGCCACATTACAATGCCTCTCTGGTAGATACTGAATAAACCCTTGTTGGGTGAATTAATGAATAGAAGATGCTCAGTAGAGCTTTGTTGGGTAAACACAATCATGGATTATTGTGGAAATGTCTTAGGCCTGAACATTGTCAACCTCCAAGAGCAGAGGGCATGGCACTGTCTACGTGGGTATGAAATGCCCCATAACCGTAAATGGGGTCTGCTCACACCACATTTGCTATTTATACTTTATACTAGATAGAGCCCTCTAGCTCGATGTTTCTTTTCTTCCTGTTTTTTTTTTTTCCTTTTTTAAAGAGAAGAGAATTGTGGGAAATATTTTGTTTTCCCTGGGAGCCAGACTATGTATTTACTTCAAGTTTTATTAAATGAGTTATAAATTTTCCCAGCAATTTACTCATAGCTCAAGAGGTTTAATTTGCATGTGTTGCCTTTTACAATATGCTTTTCGTAATGTTGCAGATGCTTCTTCCCCAGCTTCAGTAAACAACAGGCACTCCGCCAGGTTTTTGACTGAACATGTGCCAGGCCTGGGAAATATGAGTTAACTCCATGGTGACTGTGGGGGGCCGCACGTCCCCCTCTGTCCAGGGCATCTGGGGAGCTGAGTCGAATTCCTGAGGGGCAGGAGCAAAGATTTTCTGAATCTTCTTTTTGGACATCTTTTTAATATTTTTTTCCACACACAAAATAAATCAATAAACAGACATTTCTGCCTAAGTATCAGGTTTGCACTGGTCCTAATTAGAAAGTAGTGTTAATACGATGACAGAAAGCGTTTGCTAGGGCCCCCAGGGTGATCTCTAGAGAGGCTAAAGTCACTTTAGCCTTTGGGGAGCTGCCCACGGCCTATGATGGTGAAGCCCTTTGAGCTTCGAAGAAGCCGGTCCCTCTGAGGGTCCAGGTCTGATGCCTGTTTCATTTCAGGTAGAGAGCCTCAGGGTTGAGAACTCATCCTCTGGTGTCACACTGTCGGGTTGAGTTCTGTCTCTGCCACTTATTAGTCGTGTGACCTTGGACAAGGTACTTAACCTCTCTGTGCCTCAGTTTCCGCATCTGTGGAGATATGGTCATAATGGTCCCTGTCTTGTAAGTTTGTTGGGGGAATTAAATGGAATACTGCATATAAAGCATTTGGAGGAGAGTGGTTTATAAATGGACACATAAATGGCGTGCTGATTGTCCCAGGGCTATTCAGTTCATTGGCTACAACTTAGGGGACAGATCCTCTCAGTGAGTTATTCCTGGTTGGAGACAGAGGGCACTGGAGCAAGGGATGGATGGTGTGTTCATTAGAATGAGGCTTAGCTGCATGTACCAGAAGAGCTCAAGTTAACAGTGATTTAACATTGTAGAGATTTATTTCTCTCACATAAAAGGAGTATGGAAGTATTGCAGGGCTGGTGTGATAATTTCATGGTGTCATGAGGAACCCTGGTTCCCTCTCTTTGTAGCTCTGACATTCTTAGCATATTTTCTCATGATTCAAGATGGCAGCTTGTGCTCTTGTCATTCTGTGCTCATTCCTCCCTCAAGAAGCAGGGAGGAGGAAGGAACAAACAGGAGTCTCATTACCTCTTAAGGAAACTTCCAGCAAGTCCCACGTAAGACATTCTTTGACATCTCATTGGCCAGAGTTTAGTCACAGAGCCACAGCTAGCTGAAAGGAAAATGGAATCGTTTAGCTTGGCAGCCACATGCCAAATAAAAATCCAGGTTCTGTTACAAAGCAGGAGGTGGAGAATGGGTGTGGACGCAGTGAACTATCAGTGAGTTGCCAGTATTGTCCTGTGGTTTTGTGACTTGAGGTTGAAGGAATTCCCAGGTACATAAAGCAGTATTAAATTTTGTTTCCTAGATGATTTTAGGTGGCACAAATACATTTTTTATTTGAATAATCTTATAATTTTTTGTATGCAACCATATTATAATTACATATCAAACCCAGGATTTCACAGATCTCCTACAGTGTGATACAATGTTATAATGTTTTTCTTTAAGTCTAAATTTAACTGCATCAATGTTTAAAAAATTAAGTAAATGCCGGCATATAGAGATGAGCCAGGCAATCTGTGCAGTGGCTAAATGTGGGTCCTGGGGCCTGAGTTTGAATCTGTAACCTGCCACTTATTGGCCAAATGACCTTGGACTTTCCATGCATCACTTTGCTTATCTGTAAAACGGCATTAATAATAGTACCCATCTCACAGAGTTGTGATAAGGACCAAATGGGTTAGTAATTATAAAGCTCTAAGAATAGTGCCAGGCATGTGATGAGTAGCCCGTGAACATTAGTCATTGTTCTTATTGTTATTATTTATGTTGTTATTGTTATTATTATGGCTTATATTACTGCTATTAATAATAATGATTACAATAGATGACATTTGAATAGAGCAGAAATTACAAGGGTGGTACATGCATGACTGAAATTAGGGAAACACTGACTTAGAGGAGTGAGATTGGCAGTTAATCAGGAGAGTCTTAGACACAGCTATAAATAATGACTTTATTAACAATTAAAACTAGTGCTTTATGTTTGAAGTGGCTCCATATATGATAATAACATTGATTAGAGTTTATTGAACATTTACTCTGTGCCAGGTACCATGGGGTATGCTTTAAATATATTACTTTTAATTTTTCCAGTGCTGTAAGCTAAGTGTTCTTTTTATTCTATAGATGGAGAAACTTAGTCTGGGATAGGGTTAAGTAATTTTCCCAACATCCCGTGGGGACCAGCATCAAGGTCCCTGCTGATAAACACATCTTGTTTATGTCCTTTTTGGTGCCCTTTCTTCCCTTTTCCCCTTCTCTGGATGTCAAGGACCCCTTCATTCCACTCAGGACCCTCTGATTTCCCCTCCTCCCCATGTTTCTTCCCACACCCCAATTACCAGCTAGTCCATATGTGCCAGCTGTTTCCCAGGTCTCTTCCCACTCTCAGAACTGCCCTGTCCATCATCTGTGTTCCTGCAGGACACAACAGGCAAAAGCTAGTCTAATGAACTAATCTATGAAAATGGACATTAATAGACTAATATGTAGCCCTCTCTGGGTCATTTATTTTAGAATGGGCTTGTTGACAAGGTTTTGTTTTTTTCTTCTGAATAATTTACTTTTCTCTCTCTTTCTTCTTTTAATAGACTTTATTTTTTAGAGTACTTATAGTTCACAGCAAAAATTGAACAGAAGGTACAGCAACTTCCCAGATACCCACTGTCCTCACACTGGCATGTCCTCTCTCACTCTCAACATGGACTTGAGGTCTTCACTCAAAGGGATAATTCGTGATGGAGATTAAAGGCAACAAACAGTTCAGTAGCCTTGTGGGTCTGTCCTAGAACATCTCCTAGGTTATTCTTTAAGGTTTTTTAATTGCTGTATCATAGGATCCTGACAAAAATGGGACACTGAGATGATGACCAAAGGGATCAAGCACACTGGTGAGTGATCAGTCAAGGGCCCTGCTCCCCCTTCTCCAGCACCCAGCCCTGTGTCTGGCAGATGGAGAGCACGTAGTCAATACTGTTGAATACATGAATCGCCTACCAGGGGCCCTTCGGATATGCAGGGAATGGAAGGTCCTTTAAGGAATGGGACAGTGACTTACAGTGGGTAAGGTTTGGTTGGGCCTCGTGAACTTGATAGATTTTTTTGGCGGGGGGCTATAATGTTCTGTCATGCAGGTCAGCTTGCTGTCATCCTGGACCCGTGCGTGTCTGGCTAAGTGTGAACTGAACATGAGCAGCATGATGCAGGGATTAGGGGACATTCATCTTCCACTCTTTCTCTTTGGAGCTGGAGGCTCAATGTGTTACTCTCATGATGTCATAAAGCAACTGATGTCTTAGTACATCCTGAAAGAATTATTTCCTCTTTTACTCTTCTTACAAATTGTACCTCATGATCCATTGAATTTCACTTTCCTATTTTTCCAACATTTCTCATTTTCTGCCCTTTTTATCCTCTCTCTCAGACCATTGGGGGAAGGAAGAAATGTTGCTTAGCAACCAGAATGAAACTAGTCAATACTGCTTCTAATATTAACCCTTTGGTAACGTGTGTGCGTCCCAATCCATGTGTTATAGAACTCTCCCCTAGCATGTTTTAAACTAGAACTTCATCTAAAGTTGGCAGCTCAACTTTATGTCAAATCGCAAACATCAAGGATATATTTGTGGGTTGTTATAAATGTTAGCAAGTTCCAGTGTTATAAGTTATACACATTGTCTGCTTATTAAAGTGGTTCACTTTTACATTCTTAACTTTTGAAATTTGCTGTGACTATTTCACATGTTACTTTCACTTTTTGAACAAAATAGTTTCTTTGCTGGCTTGGTGTGTGTCTGTGTGTCTGCTGGTTTGCTTTTTAGACATTTAAGTCCATTTGTCTGACAATTGGAAGATATGTTTTCTGGGTTGTATCATTCATTCATCTAATGTTTATTGGGCTCTACTCTCTGCCAGGTGCCATGCAGGGCACCATGGAGTATTGCTGACTTGGGCAAACACCGCAGAGGTTGAGCAGACTTGGTTTCTGTATGCATCTTTTCATCAGCAAAGACTCTTTTTCCCTTTTCATCTTCATCTATTGAAATAACATATAACAGGGTGGGTTTTCAGATGCGATAGTTACTCTTCTACTGGAATGGTTTCTTTGGCTTTGATTGGACAATATTATCCATACATTTTAAGCTCTTTGAGAGTGAGTGGGCCGGCCACGGTGGCTCATGCCTGTAATCCCAGCACTTTGGGAGGCTGAGGCGGGCAGATCACGAGGTCAAGAGATCGAGACCATCCTGGCCAACTTGGTGAAACCCGATCTCTACTAAAAATACGAACATTAGCTGGGCATGGTGGTGGGCACCTGTAATCCCAGCTACTCAGGAGGCTGAGGCAGGAGAATCACTCGAACGCAGGAAGTGGAGGTTGCAGTAAGCCAAGACCATACCACTGCACTCCGGCCTGGCGACAGAGCAAGACTCCATCTCAAAAAAAAAAAAAAAAAAAAAGTGAGTGAGTGATAGGATGGAACAAAAAGATAAATATTGGCCAGCTCCTCTTTCATACACCAGGTGCAGCTGGTGCACACACACAGTTAAAGTTTGGGAGTGTTGATTTGCCCGACATAAAATCATGTTGGTGAAGTTGGCCTCCAGTGTTTCTCTTCTTACATATGTGCCCCCCTTTTTGCTACAGGTGACCTGTCAAATCTCCCCTGATATCCAGCACTCTCATGCCAGTGAATGCCACCCTCAACTGGGGGAAACAGTGAACTGATCTCTTCTTTTCCTTAGGGCATTTTTTACTTTATTGAAGACTCTCTACAAACACAGTGCCTTTGGGGGTGAACCAGAATTTACTGTGGTACTCTACACAGACAGTAGGCTGAGTGAAAGCTGAACTGATTGGGGTTTTCAGATTGCTTCTGTCTTCTCTCACTTGGAAAGGGGCGATTCCCCCTTACATTCCCTCTCACTTCTGGGGTGCCTAGTGGGTGATATGGTTGACCATCCTTGGACCCCGCATTGCCTTGCAGGGTAATGCCAGTTGGGTTACTCACATTCTCTGGGTCCCCAGAGTTCCCATACACGAGACCATTGTGGAGTTGTGGGGGTTGTGTGGATTCCCCCTGTTAGCTTGAGTGGCCAGTATTCCACAATGCTTGGGCTTGGTCTCTGTGAATTGGTTGGGTGGCAAAAAGTATCTACAATGACTAGATTCTGTAAAGCAAGCTAAAGGTGAAGCTGGCCTTAATGATTTTAGCTTATTTGTTATCTAAAAGATAGTGGTGACCTAGGACTCATCAAGGTGTGGCTTTGAACTGGAGTTTGGTAGATGTCTTCAAAAAGGCATCCAAAACACCTGAGATTATTATTACATGGTACTTGGGTTCTTGCCTTACTTTATTCAGAACAGAAAAGGAGAGAGAACTTAGAGACATAGGACCGGGCATGAGCTTAATTCTAGCAGCTTCTATTGTTGAGCACCCACTATGTGGCAGGCATTGTTCTAGACAGGTCTATTGCATACGTTATCTTCCAGCCTTTCCAGCAGCCTCGCAAGGAGCACATTCATATCCCCGTTTTGTGGGTGAAAAAACTGGGATTCAAGAGAGGGTAAATATCTTGCTCAAGGTCACATAGCCCACATGGACCAGGCAGGGATGTAAACGTAGATAGGGTCTGACTCTGCATCCTGTGCATTCTCTGCAGGACCACATTGCCTCCTTTGCAAGTCAGCTTCCACTTGAAGGCAGGGGGGAGCTCGGGTTGTAATAAACAATCCTAGATGTGAGTAATGTGGGCATCCAGCCATCGAAGCCTGCCAGGACAGTTTTTACCATGTGAAAGCACTTAGTTGTTCAGTAGGTCCCATTGATCAGCTAAAACCATAGCAGGAACAAGGAAAGGGCTACAGGAGCCAAATAAAAATTTCACATTCACTAACTTGGAAAGTCTTTCTTCATTTCTCATTTACTGCATTGCTGTATATCTTTCCATCTCTTCTCTCGAAGCATGATCCCAGTTTACTTTGAAGTGGCTGAGTGTGGCGGGGGTTCTATGAGGGAGAGGTGATTCTGACGATGATGATGGTCTTACCTGTCATTGAATCCTTCACATATATGTGTGTATATATGTATACACATGCATACATAATATCCCCAAGTCATTTTCATTTTTCCTTCATTAGCTCTCACTTACAAGTTATACATTTTCAAATATAATATGCGTCTATGTATGTGAATAGGTATGTGTATATGTGTGTATATACATATGCGTACGTGTACGTCTCCAATGCTTTTCTTTTCTTTTTGATACAGAGTCTTGCTCTGTCGCCCAGGCTGGAGTGCAGTGGCACAATCTTGGCTAACTGCAACCTCTGCCTCCCCAGTTCAAGCGATTCTCATGTCTCAGCCTCCTCAGTAGGTGGGATTACAGGCATCCACCACCACGCCTGGTTAATTTTTGTATTTTTAGTAGAGATGGGGTTTCACGATGTTGGTCAGGTTGGTCTCAAACTCCTGACCTCAAGTGGTCCACCTGCCTTGGCCTCCCAAAGTGCTGGGATTACAGGTGTGAGTTACCACGCCCGGCCCCCAGTGTGTTTTTATTTGTCCTGAGTTTCCTTTCCTCCTCACAATGCTGCTCCCCATGCAGGGAGCCGGCCAGGCAGCTCTAGGGCAGGGGGAGTGAACAGGGAAGGAACTAGCCGTGCACCACAAGGTCGTGTGAGAATGTCAGTGTCTGGGCATATCACATGGCAAGTCTTTCCTTCAACGACATCATGATTTACCTGGGTTCTTGCTGAGCTAATCTCCCTGCAGCAAGAGGACACTAAGTACTGGCCGTATGGCTGGAGAAAGCTGCCGTGGGTCCTGCAAGGCCAGGCTGCCTGGAATTCTTGGGGATCTGTGCCCTGCGGGGAGGATATCCAAACCAGCAGGTGGAGGAGGAGAAAGAGACAAGAGCTCAGGCCTACGCAGAGCTTCCCTGATGAGGCCTGGTCTGCTGAGTGGGAAGGAACAGTCAAGGCCATGGAGCCATCAACTTCTCTGCCCTGTGTCCTCCTGGAAGGGAAAGGGAAGGCCTGCCAGGGCCTGCAGAGATAAGCAGCCATGTGGCTGGTCACGGTCCAAGGGAACGTGTCCCACTCACAGGGCCTAAAGTGGGAAGAACACCTCCTTCATGCTGCATGAGCAGGAGCGGATGGTGTTTACCTCTTTTGTCCTTGGCCCTGTGTGGGGGCCCAAGGGACCGCATCATCCTACATAAGATCAGCGCATGTCACAGCCAGGCAGAGGGCTCACGTGGCATGCCAACCAAATTGCCCTTTCATTGGCAATGCTGAAAGTGAAGGCCATGATTCTCAATTCCTGGGGATGTGTTTTGCATTTTGAAACTCAGATTTCAGGAGGAGCTGCTGCATTTTTCTGTTCAAACCCCCAGTCTGAGAGAAGTGGGCTCAAGAACGTAAGCTGTTGGACTCTTCCTCACCCTCTGCTCAAAAGGCATTCTTAACGAGCCTCAATTCAGAAAATGAAGTGTCCAAGTCCAAGGCCTGAAAACCCTGATGCATTATAGTAGGATGAATATTTTGTCTAATTATTTGTGTTAATACAACAGCAGCCTAGGTACATAGGCTTTATATGAACTTATCTGTGGCTGAACTCCTTGTCTCCCAGATGAGGAGAGCCTAGATAGTGGTCTTTTGTGAGAAATGGCTTGTTGGAGGGAGCGGGTGTGAGCAGTTAGCAGAACCTCTCATATTTATTTTTTTCTGACTTTGAGGGAGAATTCTGAGAAACAATGGAAATGGGAAAGGAAGTGAGTAGGAAAAGTAAAGGGAAATGTATAAAAATGAAGGAGAGAAAGTAAATAAGAGGAAGTATTAGAGATACCAACCATGGCATCCAGTGTTTTCCATGTTCTGTTAATCAGAATCTCAGCTTAAATTAGCATAAGCAAAAAGGAAATTTATTAGTTCACATGTCTGAGAAACTGAGGAGTGGATAAGACTCCAGGCCTGACTGGAGCCACAGGCTCAAATAACACAGTTGCTGCCATCTCTCTCCTGCCACCTCACGGCTCTACTTCCCTGCTGCTGACACCCAGGTAAACTTCCCCTAAGGGAGGCAACGTGGCTGTGAACTCCACAAGGCTTTCATATTCTCTTCTCATCAACCTCAGTCAAAAAAGAGAGATTTCCTCTCACCAGCAGTTCCACAAGATCCCAGACTGGGTCTTCCAGTCCCTGATTGGGCCACATACCTACCAACCTCAGCAGTCTGTGAGAGATGACACCCTGGTTGGCCAGTCAGTTTCTGTGCCTGCCTGGAGCCTAGGTGGAGTTGGCTCCACAGAACTCAGAGATGGACGGAGGTGGGAGGAGTTTCCCTGGGGCACATCAGGGTACTTGTGCAGGAGGATGTGAATGCACACTGGGCAGGAAAAGACCTGCCAAAGGAAGATGCGATGAAGCGAAAAGGGGTCCTGGAGAAGAGCTGTTGATGTGATGGTGCAATGAAGATGGAGAAACAAGGAAAATCAAACCTGTGCATTGCTTTGGGTGGCCAGACTGGATGACAAAGCCAACATGGTAGAAAGGCTCTTGTATCAACAGGAGTTGGTCAAGATGTTTTCTAGACAGCATTTTAAATTCAGAGCATCCCTTTTATTCTAGGCTTTAGAATGAAGGAATGTGGTTGTTTGGGCCTATGGATCTTAACCATTGCTAGAACCTATTATTTTGAAGAGCTCTGAGAGTTAGTGAGGAGAGAGTCATGAGCTGGAATAAACATTTTTTGAGTACCTACTATTTAGCAGACACCAGTGGTTTAAAGATCAATAAGATATGGTTTCTGCCTTCTGGCGGAGGTATGGGTATTATAACAACTACAATCTCGTGAAACTCTCATATTCTCTGATGAAAAGGAAATATTTTCTTCCTCCAGGACTAAGTTACTCAGGCTGTGCTTCCTGGAATACCAGGATTGACTTAGGTGTTTTGTGGGAAAACAAAAACAGAAACAACAATTTGTGTCTTGACAGATTAAAAGACGTGGTACCTTCTTTCCACTGGGGGAGGGAGGATTGGCATTTGCAATGCTCATTGTCATATGAATGGCTCCAAGAAGTTTGGCAATAATGAAAGCTTTTAGAAGTTGTTTAACCTAGCATTACAACTAGCTTATGTGATGATGGTGTACTTCTTTCATGACACTAGTATAGTATTGAACATGGTTCATAAACAGAGCCCACAGAATTAGACACATCTTCATGGATTTGCACATGCAGAGCCATCTGGAAAGACTTGTTACCCAGTCTAGTCTTGGATGTTGTAAGGGACCTATTGAGTGTTTCCCCAGGCCTAGGCCACGCTTCTCACCACACCCAGCTTCCTGAGAGGTTTATAACGCAGATCAGATAACACCAGCTTCTCCTGTCTTTTGCCTCTTTGGGTTTTCTCCTCAAGAACTAGTCACAGTAATTCTGTTCTTTGGAGTCTGGGAAGACTGACTGAGATTCACTTTACTGGTATCATCATCTACTGGTGGTACCCAAGATGATTTTGGAGGTGCATAGCTACATCATTAATTGTGTGAAGAAATGCTTTTTCCCTCTCAGTTCTCCTTTCTGTCCTTTTGGCCACAATGAGGAGAAAGTCTCCGTTTGGAGCTGCTGTGTCTTTAATGTTTCTATTACGTGTGGATTTTTTTTTTAAGAGAGCAGCCCTCAGGCTCAAAGCCTTCAGTAGGTCACTATGTCTGAACTACATTTTTAAATTATTTTGTTTTCACTGTACATATTTCTCTGAATACTTTTTACTTATGACTGTAGACACCTTCTGCTTATGACAGATGATCCTGGTCTTTATGATAGTTGTATAAAATTCCCTTTAAAAATAAATATAAGGAGGAGTGGGTCAACTTAGATCAAGGTTTCTTAATCTTGGCACTAATGATATTTTGAACCAGATAATTCTTTGTTGTGGAGAGTTATCCTGAGCACTGCAGGTTACTTATCAGTGTCCCTGGCTTCTACCCAGCAGAAGCTGCCCCCACCAAAGTTGTGACAACACAAAACATTGCCAGACATAAGTATCCCTATAGCATGAATGCCCCAAGTAGTGTAAACCACCAGTTTAAAGCAGAGTGATATAGAAGTGTAGCAATAGTTGTGAAGGTGGTGTGGATGACCAGATTTGAATCCTGTATTATGGTTAGTGGGCTGGACTGCCACTGGCTGGCATAAGAGCTGGGCACCTTCACCCCACCCCATCACCCTCACCACTTCGAAGCCTTTCCAGATGGCTCTGTGTGGGCAAATCAGTGAAAATCTGTGGTCTCTGTGGGTTGTTGGTAAGAGAATGAGCTTTGGACCCTGTTGCATTTGGGGTTGTCCATTCTTTTGCAGAAGCAGCAGAAGTCCAGGGAGGGAGCACTGGGCAGCCCAGCCCCATGACAAATGCCAAGTCACCAGAAATCAAAAGCGGAATGCTGAGTCATAATTTCCTTCATTCAGGAATTTGCATGTGCTTTTGAGATTTTGAACTACAGTGCAATGCAGAGCTGGTGAATGAGCAAGGTTTAAATATTCATTTGGCATTAGCATCTGTGAGGATGGCCAGATACTTTCATTAATTGGATTCAGGTTATATGTGTTTCGTTTAAAAGCAGCTGCGATCACTAATGGAATGACCTCTGTGTCACTTTCCATTCTGAAGCAGGAGGCACGATAGCTCCTCTTAGGATGTTGTGTTTGCCACTTGCGCTGACACCAAATGCTGGTAAAATATGGTTGCTCCCCACTTTAAAAACAAAATTTTGTTTTCATTTTTAATAAAGAGACAGATCCCAGGCTTGAAAGGCATGGGACACTGGGCAGCTATACTGATGGCTGCAAAGGTGTGGGATTTGGGAGAAGTCAGTTTTCTCTTTCCTATCCACCACCCTTCTTCCTCCCTCCAGCCTCCACCACCTTGAAGGCCGTGAGTCCAAACAGGGGACCCAGAGACAGGTCTGGGTGTCCAGGTGGTTCCCCATTCTACATTCAGCATGGGGCTCACCTGCCACCCACTCTTGCCTCCATGTCCCACCCCCAACATGCACACATGCCTCTCTAGGCTTAATTTTGAGCATTTAGCAAAACATAAGACCACCCCCACCCCCAGCTCTCTTTTCATTTCTCCCTTTCCCACCAAGATTCACGCAGACCGGAACAGAGTCTTTCAATGACAATATACTATTATGTTAGTATAATAATAATACATTTGTTTGCTCTTATTCCTAGCAGAGCAGCCACGGAGTGCTCTGTTAAAATGTTAGATGAGACACTGTTACTCCTCTGCTAAGAAATCTCCTGAAGGCCCAAGTGCTCCCAAGGCCCAGGAGACCTCGCCCGCCCCTTGGCCCCTGACCTCTGCCCTCAAGCCTCCTCCCTGGCCCTGGCTCCCTCCATGCCAGTGGGTGCGGCCTGTCCTTGCAGCTCCTCGGACCTATTGGATGTCTTTTTCCTTGATGTTCCTTCTATTTCTATTTCAGTATCTCTTTCTTCCTTTGCATCTTTGCTTAAAAGGTGTGTCCTTTGCACAGTCTTCCCTGTTGAGAATGACCCCTTCTCCCACCCCAGCTACCTCTGCTTCTTGCTTTCTCTCTACAGCCTCAGAGTCCTCCACGACACTCTGCAGCCCTCATTTCCCATGCAGGTTGCATGCCTTCCATTGCTGGAATCCAACTCCACAAGGGCTGGGGTCCCATCCGTTGTAGTCATTGGGGTATCCCTGGCATCTGACACACAGGGATGCTCAATAAATGTTGGTGAGTAAATGACTGACTGTTACTATGACTGTATTAGTCCATGCTAATTGCATTGCTATAAAGAAATGCCTGAGATTGGGTAATTTATAAAGAGGATTAATGGTTCTGCAGGCTGCACAGGAAGTGTACTGGCTTCTGCTTCTGGGGAGACCTCAGGAAGCTTTTACTCATGGCCGAAGGCAAAGAGGGCGCTGGCACTTCATGTGGCTGGAGGAGGAGGGAGAGAAGGGGGAGGTGCCACACATGTTTAAACAACCAGATCTCACAAGAATTAATTATCAACCACAGCTCCAAAGGGGATGGTGTTAAACCATGAGAAACCACCCCCATGATCCAGTCACCTCCCACCAGGCCCATCTCCAATGTTGGGGATCACAATTTGACATGAGATTTTGTGGGGACACAGATCCAAACTGTATCAATGACTGATAGTAACAGCAGCAGAGGGTGTCATGGGTTACAGAGTGCCTCTGTGTGCATTTTCTTGCTTTCCTCACCACAACCCCATGAGGTAGGCTAGGAAGGTTTTATTATCCCACTTTGCAGATGAGAAAGGTGAAGCCCAAAGATAGCCAGGGGTCTGTTCAAGTTCAAACAGCTAGCAACAGTGAACTTGAACTTATTTCTTCTGTCCCCTGGGCTGTTCATCTTTGATATCTGACATGGCTGATTCAGGCTTCTAGAATTCTAGGGCACCTGCAGGTGACCCCAGTAGGCTGAAGTTAGGAGACCTAGGTAAACGAGTATCATGGTGAAATCCCCCCCGCTCCTGAGACCCCACACCTTGCCCACTGGCTCCTCCCAGACAGGCCGGCCTCCTTAGGCCTTGGGTATAATTAGCCTAGAGGTCTCCGGCCTTGATACAATAACTGGTAAGAGGCTATCCATTCTGCCGTTCATTAAGACAGGTGACACAAGATGAAATATTTTAGGTGAATCATCTGGCCTAATTTAGAAAGGCTCTGTAGGGCTAGAGCCTTTGATTTATCGGGGAGAGGTATCTGTTATCAGAGAGTCTCACACACGGACTTATTTATTATCTAGAATCTGTTTTTAATTTCAGAGATTGTTTACCTAAACTGCTGTGTGTCAGATTCCAGGATGGATTTCTGCTTAGCATTTAATTTTAGATACTTGCCATGGTGGACAGAAAAAAATGGGCCTCCAGAATTTGTAGTTTCATTATGAATCTTACCCTTGGCAGCCCCTACCAGTAGTTTGTCTTTGAAATCTCCTTGGTACTTGTTAACCCTGCTCTGCTGTGAAAGAGATATAGTTTATTTATTGGACTTTGCCCATTTATGAAAAAGTACAGAAATTATTAATGGTTTAGTAGCTATTAATGCATTACTTGGGTGGAATTCAAATTCTAATATTTATGGCAAACCCCTTTATAATGAAACGGGCAGAGAATCAGCTCTCTTGCTCCTTAAATTTGGAAGGCTCTGGATGCCATTGGAATGGCTCCCTGTGAAATATGAGCCCTTCTGGCATTATATTTACACCCATAAATAAAAAATAAGTACTTTGGATTGGAGGAGAAATAATTAAGAATATTTGTGTAGATAATAAAGAGGAAATGGTGCAGTTTGGTTAAGTGTGTGTTTAGGAAATGCCAGGGGCTGCTGGGACTTGAATGAGGGATGGGAAAGATCAGGGCTGGAGGACTGTGGGTGTGGAGGACTTCTGGGGACTTGCAGGAAGGGAAGCCTTGTGGAGGCCATCTTGGGACCATAGTAAGATGTGTGGATCTGGGAGGCTTGTTTGGATTCCAAGTCTTCCCTAAGTTTGTACAGCTCTTTGATAGCAGTTGAACTTTCCTGGACCTCAGCCTCCTCCTCCATAAAGTGAAGGTGATATCTCACAAAATTGTCAAGATGATAAACAGTGTAGACTTAGAATTGTAATAAGTAATCTACAGATCTGTGTATATGAGGCCTAAAGAGAGAACTCAGGTATGGCAAGCATCTCAGAGCAGGATTGGAAAAAACATATACATATGTATGTACATATACACACATATAGAGATACATGTGTTTTTGGTGTGTGTGCATAATTGCTGGCTGTCGAGTGGAAGATAGGGAATATAGAATGGGTATGAAATGACCTTAATATGGACATTTTAAAAAATACGGTCTCAGAATACAATAAAATGCATTGAGTACCTCTTACCCACCAGGGCTCTTCTGCCCGTGGAATCTGTTATTGGGTTAATGTTCCCTGATCTTTTTCTAGTCCAACTGAGCTTCTTTCTGACCTCTTCCTGTTAGAAGCTAAAGGGTTTGGTTGAATCTCTACATCTCTAAGCATCTGGTAATCAGCTGTAAAATCAACATGTCATAACAGGAAGGAATCTCAAGGAGCATCTTGTTTAGGGATGGCAAATACATTTTATTGCATATGAAAGCTATATAGTGGTGGCTTCTAGAAGTGCTGAATTGAGAAAAATTCTGACCCATAGCCATGTTTAGCAGGAAAGATGCGTGACTGATGAGTGGTACCTACTAGAGTTGATGAGTGGGAAGTAGTGATGTTGTGTCCCACATCCTCTCATAGTTTTTGTTTGTTTGTTTGTTTGTTTTAAGAAGGAAACTAAAACCTAGCACAGTCAACTGGCCAAGCTCACGGAGTTAAATCTCTGGCTTCCAATTCAAGTGATACTGAGGCCACACCACACTGGTGTGGTTACTACAGACCTCCTAGGAGGACAGCAGTCAGCTGCCCCTGACTTAACAGAGTACCACTTCAAGTGGACATAGTGTTTGACATCTCCTTGACGTGTCTGGTGGCCTTCACAGAGAGCCAAAAAGCCAAGGCCCAAGATACTATTTGGATCGATGATGATTATGTTAATGATAACCCATTTATTTAGTATTTCTATGTCCCAGGTCCTATACCATGCCTTTGTTGCTTGTTTTCTCATTTAATTACAACAATCTTATCAGTGGGTGACAATCTCTTCATTATGCACATGAGGAAAAAGGGGTCCAGATAGGTTAAACTCTGCAGAGTCACAAGCTAGCAAGTCTCAAAGTCTCACAGACTCCAGAGCATGTGTTTTTAATCACTGGACATCTCCTTTGTGCTTGTGAATGGTGCCATCCCTAGAGGTAGCATAGATGCATCCTCCGAGTACCATGAAGAAAGATGTACATGTAAAGTAGCAAAGGAAGCTGGGGTCAGTGGGTGGTCGATGCTCCTGACAGACAACATTTAGGGGTCGGGGAAGAATGTCCTTGCCATCTCATACAGAGTTTCCCTATTTCTGTGTGTGCTGCCGTGACTCCAGCAAGAGTTGGATGGAACTGGGGAGATCAAGTCTCCAGT
Organism: Pan paniscus; assembly: GCF_029289425.2. Lineage (NCBI taxonomy): Eukaryota > Metazoa > Chordata > Mammalia > Primates > Hominidae > Pan > Pan paniscus. The sequence continues at coordinate 88,145,597 of NC_073257.2, forward strand.
TCTTTATTTCTGCTCCCTGTAGCTAATTGCATAATGACTCATAAAAGTTAAATTTCTGGTGAGCATGTCTGCCATGCTGTTTTGCTAACGGGCATGGACGTTTCCTGACTTCAGAAGGAAATGATCCCTGATGCTGGAGAAAGGGACAACCTTTCCCCCTAACAAATTTTGCCTCTCTTGTCCCTAAGTTATGAGAAGGCTGAGTAGACAGTCTCATTCTGGGAGCTCTGGGCTCCTCCCCATGGTGCTCCAGGGGCTGGTGGCTGGCTTGCATTGAGCCTGTTTACTGTGTGGTGAAGGCAGAAGACCTGGTCATTGTATTCCTAATTTTACCTGAGTTAACTATAGCCAGATAACACAGGTCTTGGACTCAGGTCCAAATTCATTCATCCACCAGGCTTATCCTTTGTCTGCCTATTGGCTTTTAAATATTCAGGTTACAGGGTATAATCTTAACATTTAGGTTAACTGTCAAATAAAAATAAAAATAAAAATTAAAATTAATAAGGTGGAAAAAAAGAAGAGAGTGTCTTTATTTACAACTTTTATTGGAGCTGGTGGAAGGGCTCCCTCTCAGCCCTTGTGATTCCTGTCTAGAAAATGGGCTCTTCTCTGCATGGTGCAGTCAGCAAACTACTGGTCTCTTCCTGGGCTGGGTGTGGGTTGCTGCCCTGCCTGGATCACATAGAAGGAAGCTCAGGAAATTCTTTGATCCAAAGCTACTTTTCTGTCCTAGGAAAGGGGTCCCAGAAGGATTTCACTTCTCCCCAAGATAGCAATGAGAATTGCTCTCGTTGCTGCTGATGATGATGGAGGAGGAGGAGGAGGATACTATGTTAGCATTTAAGTAGAATCATCATAACCTGGCAGGCATTGTTCTAAGTAATTAACATAATCCTTCAATAGACTTGAAGTTGCTGTTATTGTTATCCCCATTTTGCAGTTAAACAATAGCTTGGCCCGCTTGGTGGCTCACATCTGTAATCCCAGCACTTTGGGAGGCCGAGGCTGGCAGATCACTTGAGGTCAGGAGTTCAAGACCAGCCTGGCCAATGTGGCAAAACCCCATCTCTACTAAAAATACAAAACTTAGCCAGGCGTGATGGTGGGTGCCTGTAATCCCAGCTACTTGGGAGGCTGAGGCAGGAGAGTCTCTTGAACCCAGGAGGCAGAGGTTCCAGCAAGCTGAGATCATGCCACTGCACTCCAGCCTGGGTGACAGAGCGAGACTTCATCTCAAAAAAAAAAAAGAAACCATGACTCATTTATTCCCTCAGGGTCATATTATTGGTACGTGGTGGAGCTGGCCTGAGAATAGAGTCTGTGCTTGGTGACTGGAAGAGTGTCTTAGGAGAGGAACACTTGCCTTTCCCTGTCAGTCTCCAGATGCTTACTCTCCTCTTCTTGGAGATTGTTTTCTTTTTGATCAAAATGAAATCCAGAAGAGAGAGGGAAAATCCTGATGGAGCATCTTTGCAGGCCCCTTTTATCAGGGCTTTTCTCTGGCTTCATCTACCTGCCTGCTCCACAGGCCCCTCTCCCTCACCTAAACCGCTAAGGCCTATCTATTCTTTGTCTGTCATGAACAGTTCTCCAAATCTTTATTCACCCTAAGTTATACATGAATGACAGAAGATGAATGTGTTTCTTGTCCCAGCAATATTTGTATTTTCATTGTAGTCGAAGAAGTGAAGATGGAATTTCAGGTGCAACTGACCAGGTGCTGCTTCCCACTCTATGGTCTTTATATATCCAAGCTAACCTGAGATGCAAAGCTGGGAATTCACTTAAACTGTCTGCCATTCCATCTGTTTGGACTTGTCTACAAGCCAATCAGGAAGACATATGAAAGGTGAACAGAGGCAGCATTTTAGCTCCTTCTGCACCCTAGGATTGTACAGTGCCACAGTCTCCAGTAGCATGCTCTGAACATGATCACTGTATCGCTCTTCCAGATGGAAGATGATCCTGCAATCGGTGGGCTTTGCTTAGCACAGTGTAGGCTACAGTCAGAAACCTGACTCAGCGAGAACATTCCTTAGGTGCCGGGAGCAGGAGAGGGAGGCTGGACACTCCATGTTGCCTGAGGCCACCACCCTTTGGACTAAGAGACAGAAAGAAAATTGCGCTCACCTCTGGAAAGACCAAGTCGTTGATGTCCTGCCTCCCCTCTTCAGGGCTGTTCTACCTATAAGGCCATCTCCTGAAGTCACCGTGTTTTTTATATAACATTTTGTCCTTTTAGAAATTATCCTGACGCATGTCAAGAGCTTTCACACCGAAAAAATATGTCACATTAGCTTCCAAGTTTCTGATTGTCTAAATAACGCAGCAACTCAACATACAGCTGTCTGGCATTTTGACAGTACAATAACCCATAATTCTTCCTGCCACTCAACACTTCAAGGTTAGCATTTTGTAGTTTGCTCTCAAGGAGTAGTCATTTAAATTTTCAAGAGCAAAGAAATGAATGTGGCTGCTTCATACCTCTCTTTTGATCTTTCTTTATTTGGGTGGTTTTTCCATTTATATTTTCCATTATATATTTTGGAATGCTTATATTTGGGTGTAAACTTTTCTTGGAGAGTTAGAATGTTGTATCCCATTCTCCAGATAGATGGGAATAAAAATGAGACATATCTGCTGAGCTTAAGAGGGCAGCTGCCCTGTGAGCAGTTCCCAAGCATTTGCAGTGGAGTAAAGCAAGAAGGAACTAGTAGGTGTATGGAATAATTTATGACTCTTTCCTGCCTCCTTTCAGAAGGCAGGTGAAGTACTTGCAGCTGCATTCTGAGGAAGGTGGAGTTTCCAGTTTCTACCTTCTCTTGAGAGAACCCCACTTGCTTGGTCCAACCTCCATCCTTGAGTCTCAAGGATGAGTCTTGGAAACCCAATTAACATCTTTGACTTAGCTGCTGGTTTCTGAATTGTCCTAACTGGCTTGGTTGCAACTGGTCATCTTTGTAGGCACATTACTACCCCTAGGTGGGAAACTGGGTTATAAATCTGGCTTTCATTAATTACCTCTGTAAACTTGACCAAGTCAACAGTTTTCCTCTTTGAACTTCTTTCCTTATTTCTAAAATGAAATTACTAGCTCTTGCCATACCTGCCACTCTAGGCTTATATAGCTGGGATAAGAAGAAACAATAGGGATAAATATGCCTTGAATTATTGAGAGCCATGCTATCTCAATATTAGACATTATTGTGAAGTTTTTCTTTCAACCCACTGCCAGTTTATATCCCGGATCTACCTTCCTGCCTGCAGTAATTTAGTGGCTTATTGTGATGTGTGGGTCACTTTCTGAGACAAAGAGAGTCAATATAATGCCTTCTGCCATGAACAGGCTTTATTTAGTGGCCTTTCTTGGACTGTGTTCAAGAGTAAACTCTTGGATCTTGGGCACCCTGAGGATATCTCAGTGTTTAAAATCCCTGAGATAAAATAATTAAGTTTTAGATCCATAACTGACTGACAGACTCAATGAATGTGCTTTGCCTGGGAAAAGCCTAACCTCTCCAAACTCACCAACCCATGTTTAAGCCCATGAAGTTAAGCACAATTTAAAAGCCTGAATGTGTGTGTAAAAAGAATCACTGTGTTTTTAGGCAATCTGTTTACACTTTGAAAGCCATTAGAGTGATAGTGATAAAAATTTACCAGTTTGGGTCCTAAAATCTCTAAAACATAATTTGTTTGTTGAGGCCTATTGGAATTGATGAAGAAGAGAATTAACTCTTCTTCAGCATCCCTGGGACTCACTCTGACAAGTCTGAGAGGGGCTGGAAATTATAGAAGATTTGAATCTAGGTTCATGGGGAGTTTTGAATGTGTGGAATTTCTTTGGTTCGTTGCTTTTGGTGAGGAGGAATCCAGGTCAATTTTCCCCTATTTATTAAAGGTTTTATGACCCCTCTTCTTCAGAATTGGCAATTTCATTTGCTGTGCATTTGCTACTTCTAACTGGAGAGTTTGAAGTCTCGTGCAATCTACTTGTATAAGATGCTGGAGTATCGCAGTCCCACGCTACAAATAGCCTGGGCTAGGAGGAGAACAACTTGATGGGGTTTACCACAAATGTTTCAATACTAGCAATAACACAGTCACTTGAATTGCATATCATTCTATACTCTTCAAAGCATGTTGCATCTGTTAACATAGCTGATCTCAGAATAGTGCCACGAAGCAGGAAGGACTATGATTTCTAAAATTACGTGTTTTTTTTGTTTGTTTGGTGTTTTTTTTTTTTTTTTTTTTTTTTTTTGAGACGGAGTCTCGGTCTGTCGTCCAGGCTGGAGTGCAGTGGAGTGATCTTGGCTCACTGCAAGCTCCGCCTCCTGGGTTCACGCCATTCTCCTGCCTCAGCCTCCCGAGTAGCTGAGACTACAGGTGCCTGCCACCATGCCCAGCTAATTTTTTGTATTTTTAGTAGAGACGAGGTTTCACCGTGTTAGCCAGGATGGTCTCAATCTCCTGACCTCATGATCCACCCGCCTCGGCCTCCCAAAGTGCTGGGATTACAGGCATGAGCCACCGTGCCTGGCCAAAATTTTGTTTTTAAGGATTTTTTTCTGACTATGAAAATAATGCATATTCATTATAGAAATTTTGGAAAATAGTGAGAATCATAAAGAAGGAAATTAAGGTTGCCTGTAATTCCCCACTTCCCAGAAATAACCACTTAAAACCTTCTGGAATATATCCCCCCGACACACATACTCCTTTCTGTATGTATTTGCACAGATACCTGTAGATTAGATTTTTAAATTTGAGATCCTTCTATAAAGATACTATATTGTTCTAGGCCTTTCACTTATAAACATTTACCCATGTTATAAATAGTTCTTGAAACCCCACTATTTAATAGCTGAATAGTTTTCTGTTTGAAGAGTGTATTATAATATTGTTGAGTAACTAGGTTATTTTCAGTTGTTCCTTATTCTACTCGGTATCATGAAGTATGTTCCAGGACATACATCTATCTTTTTTTTTCATTTTAAACACAGCTCTGATTATATCCTAAAGACAAACTCTTAGGGATGGAATGGCTAAGATGTTTCTGTCTACTTTTCGAGGACTATTATGTAAAGTTATAGAAAGTCAGGGATTTTATCCCAATTTGATGGTGGGAAAACTGAAGATCAGAGAGTTACACTTACTTGCCTCAGGGTGCAGAGTGGAGCAGCCAGGTGGCCCCATGGAGGCACTCACCTTGCTGGCACTCTTACCACCTGGGAGGTGAGGACAGCACCTTGGCAAAGCTAAGCTAGGTTACAGTGTGGCCATTGTGGGCTCTCTTCACAGCCCCTATTTGACTGTGGTTTGTGATACTGATGGAGATTAATGAAATTGTCATTCTGCTTCACGTCACTGCTTCTCAGAGCTTTCTGGGCTTTCTCTCTCCCCCTCTCTCCCCAACTCAGTGCTCTCTCAGAGTGGCTGCAGCCCGTCTGCCTGGCATGTTTGCTTGCCTTTCTTTTTAACCTAAAACATTTTGGAGGATGCCTATCAAGTTCCACACCCTGTGTTGGCTGCAATGGGTACAAAGATGTGTTAATTCAGTCCTGACCCTCAAATGTCATCTAGGATGAGAATGCAAACAGGTAACTGTGGTGAAGTATGAAGAAGACATAATCCTGGGGCTGTGGAAGAATCAGAAATGTCCCAGTTGTAAAGCATATCATGCTTGACAAACCTCTAGTCTGCTGCCTCAGTGGACCCCTTTGTATTCCTATTCTATAGTATGTGTTTTGCCCAGACTTATCCCCAAAAGTCTTCTCACTTTTGCTCCTTTTTGCTCCTTGTCTGCTTTGACTTACTTCCCATTGTTTTTGTACACAGCGGGCACCTAATAAGTAATTGATGGTGTGGCCTCATCACCTGGCCTCTGGGTACCTCTATCCTGGCCCTATTCTTGCTACTTATAAGTTCCCAGGAAGTTGCACCTGTCCCTGAGTCACATTTTCCTTATTTGTAATATTAAGGGAAGAAAACCCAAATAACTGCTAATGAAAATAATAGCAAGCATGTATTGAGCCTTATTATGCACCATGTACTGTTGTAAGAACTTTACACATATTAGCTTATTAAAGCACACGTCTTCCTGGGGTTAGGGTTACTGTTGTCCCATTTCTCAGGTGACGATCTAGGGCCCAAGGCCACATAGCCGGGTGGTGGGACCATGAGGCAGGCAGACATTAGAGATTACTCTCTTGACATTGTCCTCTACTTTCTTAGGACCCCTGCCTTACATTGTACTTGTAATGGCAAAACACTTGTGGTGTAATTTGGGAGTTCAATATGGTTAGTTTGGGAGAGCAGAAGCTCTCTTGAGTTAATAATGTATTGCAGAGCAGGCATGGGGACATCCAGGACCTTGGCTGTTCCCTCCCCAAAGCTATAGAACATCACAGAACCAGGGAACTGTGGGGCTGGGAGAGACCTCTGAGGAAGAGCTCCTTTTTCAACCATCCATTCACTTGCTCACTCACCAACATCTTGAGCACCTGCTATTTGAAAGTCATTATACTACATGTTGGTCTTGCTATGGAGACTAAAAACAGGTATGACTTTTGCTCTCAGGAAACTCACAACCCAGAAAGCCGGGAAATAGCATGTCACACAGCTGGTGGGACTGTTGGGAGAGAAAGCAGTAAGGATGAAAATGTTTTCAGTTGAAATGCCTAATTCTCTCTAGACTTCCAGGAAGGGGCCTGACAATTTTGGCACAAGGACTACCTTCTTTCCAGTGCGTGGCTCATGTTCCTGGGTCTGGCAAGTCCAGAATTATTAGTAGAGAACTCTTGTCCAAAGCACTAATTTGGAGGCTGAGATTTATTGTTGTCACAGCACCTGGCTTACAAAAATAAGCTTTGTCATAATGGAGGAAGAAAAGGGAGGAAAATAAAGCCAGGTTTTAGATCAGTTGCAGAATTTTTTTCCCCCATCTATTGAGGTTTATAGTAAGTCAAAATGCCTGGTACCCAGATTGATTTGAATGAAAAAAATAGATATACATATATATGCATGCTTGAACAATGTCAGGCTTCCGATGTGCCTCTAGTTCCTCTGTAAGTCCCCAATCTAGGAGTTTCTTCTGTAGCTTGATTCCAGCAAGAACAGGCGCTGCTTCAGTATTCATTTCAGTGGCGTTGACAATACTGACAATATAATTGACCTAAAAAGTTCTGGATTTCCTGTTAATGCACTTTAGAAATGTACATCAACTACCAAAAAAAATCATTTCTATCTACATTTCACTTGATTTCCATTTTCAAGAGAGAGGCTTCATCATTATTATTCTATTTGAATAGCACTGATATCTTGAAGGATGGAAGGAGATTTCTATTGTATGCGGGAGTACTTTATTTCGATATTTTCTTTGTCTGATTATACATGATAAACACACATTAGTGACATTTCATGCATGTTTGGAAGATAAATGGGGATATCTCTTTAAACCATTCCTGACACTTGCTAACCTGTGAGCTTAATGGCATTTTCTCTTTGATTCAATAATTTGTCTGTCAAAAAAAAGCTGGGCTGACATTCTCCTTGTTGTGGGATTGAAATGGAAAGAAATCTCTTCTCTTGAAGATAATTTTTTTTTAAATTGAGGGGAACATTTTAGGATAAAAATGTTTTTGAAATTATTTGGGTTTTTGGTGGTGGAGGTGGAGGACGGGGGCTGGGAGGATGGCGCTGATGAATGCGAGAGCCCTGACATTATATGTGTGGCAAGTCATCTTAAAAGGGGGCCCATTACCTCCATCTGCAAGTCCTCTTGAAATAATTAGGGAACGTGTGAAATCTTGCGAATGAAGATGGCTCCTACTGCGGTGTCTCCTGGGAGCCATCAGCCTCCCTCCCAGTGGAGGTGGTCGGGTGGGGTGTGCATCTGTGTGCACAGGCATAGCTCTGACTCTATGCACCTGTCTTAGTTCCCCTGGATGATGGAGAAGTCCCCTGAACAATGGTGAGAGGGAAGGCAGTCCCAGCCTCATGCCGGAGAGGCTCCAAATCCAGATGCCTGTTTTATCTTTGGAGATTTTGGAGCAGCCTCATTCAGGGGCTGTGGTGAATGTGAATCGAGTGGTGAACCTCGAGTTTAGGAAGACATATGGTGGGCTGCAGGTGAGGCTTAGAGCTCATGAGGGAGGCTTGTGCATCTGTGAGAAAGGTGGCCTCACATGTTGGGAATGAGGGACCATTTCAGAGCTGTATCATGTGACCCCAGGATGTGTTGCTAGCCTGTCTCCTGGGGCCCCTCCGTGCCCTGCATTTGAGGGTTTCTTGGAAGTCTGATTACGTAAAGTTGATGTGAATAGGCAGGGAGCAGAATGGAAGAGGATGCTTGGTGTTGAGAGTCTGCTTCCCTCCCTTCCCGCTTCTCCACCGTAAGGGATCTTCACATGCACCATTAGAAAACAAGGACTTATTAGGCCCCCTCACGTTGATTCATTCAACACCTTGTATGTGTGCCAGGCACAGTTCTAGGCCCCGGGGAGGCACCCCAAGTCATATAACTTGCCCATAGTGAAGTTAGGAATAAAACCCAGGTTTCTTGATTCCTGATCTGATGCTTTTCTGGCACACCACCCTGCCTTCCTGGAGACCCCATCTCCTGCAGGAGCCTGAAATTCTTTCTCATTGTCTGGTTGTTCTTCCTTATGGCTTCCGGTTCCCCTGTCTGAGAACGCAGGTCAGTCATTTCATGCTGGGTTACCCTAGCAAAACACAACAAACACAAACAAATAAAAATGAAGTCATCAACCATCACATGTGTTTTCCCAGGCTGGATTTCCCACTAGCAAATAGGGCCCTGCAAAACCTTTGAACATCCTGAGCACTGTTACTTTAGCAGCCCCATCACACAGCGTATCAAAGATATTAAAATTAACCCCCATCTCATATTAAACATGATTTATGAAGTTTCAATCTGAAATTTTGGGGATGGATTTTAAAAATCATTTTTATAGTTTTGAAGTTTAAGAGTAAATTCATTATGGCTTAAACTTTGTTATATTTAACTGTAAAACTTGAGTTGATTTGCACTTAACTGACTGATGAATATAATGTTTCTTTCTGTTGAAATTTAATGAAATATTTATTATTTTATTATTTTCATTTATTATATTATTATTTATTTAATGAAATATTTATTAATCTTAGTTTTGCAATTTTTATTTCACATTTTAGAGCCATTTATTTTCAGATATCAAACATTTCATTGGCCTTTAATGAGTTTAGAGGAGAGCCCTTGACACTATGCTTGTAGCTCCTCATGGATGAAAGGCCCTGAAAATAGACCTCTTTGCAGCTACCCACCCAAAACCAAATTGTATACTGCAACATTTGCTGCCCTTGGAGAACCCCAAATGGGCTTGTTGGACAACCCCTTCTAAAATCCCTGGGACTGGCCTGAGTGTCGTGGAAGTGACCCTGAAGGCTCAAGAAGAACTGCCGTTTCTACTTGCCATGGTGTCTTACTCAGCTTGGGCTGCCATAAAAAAATACTGCAGACCAGGTGGCTTAAACACAGACATTTGTTTCTCACAGTTCTGGAGTCTGGAAGTCCAAGATCAAGAGCCAGTTCTGTTTCTGGTGAAGACTTTCCCCAGCTTGCAGATGGCTGCTTTTTTGCTGGGTCCTCACACCCTCACATGGTAGAGACAGCACACCCTGTTCGCTCTTCTTCTGAGGGCACCAGTCCCATGATGAGGGTCTCACCCACGTGACCTCATCTAACCCCAATTCTCTCCAAATACTGCAACTTCAAATACTACTTATACAAAGGTTCCACTTCAAACTACTGTCACATTGAGGGCTAGGGATTCAATATATGAATTTGAGGAGGTTGCGGGGTGGGGCACAAACATTCACTCCCTAACATACAGTCTGGTGGAAACGCCCAGGCCTCAGAGTCTGTGGCTGTGGGCTTCACATCCCAGGCCCACCACTTTTAGCAGTGGTTAGCCTCCGAACTTCAGTTCCTATATCTGTAAAATGGGGATGGTAATCAATCTGTAGGGTTGTTATTTGCATTAGAAGTAATGTTTATAAAGGGTCCAGCACCCAGTAGGTACCTCTTCTCATTGTAATTTACCCAGTCATGTGAGGGCATCTTTAATGAAATGAAACAGCAGCTGTTATGCGTGGAGTTACAACAAAGAGACACACACACAGAGCAGGGAGACAGGCCAGGAGCATGTCTGGAGGCAAGAAAACAGGTAAGGTCCTTGGCATTGAGGCAAGGAGGGGCTCCTACAAAAAAAGTTTTTTTTCCTACATTTCTGGGAAGTCTCAGGCTTTCAGGGAACTCCTCAGGTTGTGCCAGACTGCAAAGAGTGGGCTGAGAGGCCCAGCCTTCTGGGCCTGGGGATGATTCAGGAATGAAAGATCCCCAAGTTGGGAAGACTCAGCTTGAGGGTTTTTCACCAGAAAACAATCTGCAGTTTATTTATTTATTTATTTTTGCCATTTCCAGAATGGAAAACACAAACGGAAATGATGAGTTTTATAAATGTGGGAGTTTTGTGCCTGGGATGGAGGTGGGGCGTTGGTATTTTTGTGCAAATAGCCCTAGATTCTGCAGATTACCAGTATCTGGGGAAGGAACAAATGCCCAGCATTTAGAAAGCCATCAGAACAGGGAGCGCCACCCCTGGCTGCGAGAATTGGTGGGCAGTGATATGGCAACCCTCTTTCCTGAGTACTCCACCATTAGACGGGATTGGTGGGTGGAAAATCAGAGGCCATGAGTAGTCTCCCAAATCCTTCCACTTGAGTCAGCCTGCAGCCAATTAACCTTCCTGACCGACTCAAGGCAAGCCTAGACCACAGTGGAAGGAACGTCCCCCAGCCCACCCTCTCTCTCTACCATCCTCTCTCCCTTCCTTCTGCCACTCAAGTGAGTGCTCAGTGTGTATCAGGCACTATCCTAGGTGCTTGCATTAAATCCATGGGCAAAATGGAAAAATTTATAATAGACATTAAACAATAAATATGTCTCATAAAGATGTTACACGTTGGAGGGCAAAAAATGCTATGGAAAAAAGAAAAAGAGAGCAGGTAATAAAATTAGTAGTCCTGGGTGGAAGTGGCAGGACAGGTTGCAGTATTGAACAGGGTGGTCAGGAGAGGCAGCATTAGGAAGATGAGATGAGTAAATGGCAGGTAAGTCAGTTGAGGGTGTTGAAGGACAAAAAGATTATAAAATGAACTGTCTCTGAGCTCATAGTGTCTGATAGGGGGAGGAAGAAGCCAGTCAACATTGGAATGCCTGGAATATCATTTCTTCCTAACAAATCTGAGCAATGTGGCTTAGGGAGATGAAGAATACCTGTGCCTGCCAGTCCTTAATCTTATGTGGCTCATGGTACCGCTAGGCAGTGCTTGGTATCAGATGGAGATTGGGACCTGGGTATAAAGCCAGAGTTCTCTAGCCCAGGTGGGGTTTTTGGGTTTCTAATGGCTCAAAACGTTCGTTGGATGAATGACATGAGTGGTTAAATGAAAAACTGAGTGAATAAATTCATCAATGAGCAAATGAATGAACAATGAATGAATAAAGACTGATTAAAATTCTTATCTGTATTAAGAATAGATAATTTACAAGTTCACACCATAAGTTACTAGTTGCACATTTAGCTTCAGTAGTAATTTTTAAGGTGCTTTGCTATATTTAAAATATATAGGCATTTACACCATTGAGTAAATTTTCAAATGTAGTGAAAAATTATCCAATTTTAAGTATGTTTAGGTATTATGGTATAGTCCGAACTTAGATTTTCACTTATAGCTGTAATCAAAGTAGACCATATTTTCTGAACCAGCAGATGACTTTGCCTCCTATGTAGAGTGAGAGCAGACTGCTTGATAAGCTTGCGAATCACAGTTTCTTGCTTATGGATAATTGCTGCTCTTAGTCTTGAGACATGACATAGAGATTGACGCAGAGTAAACTGCTGGTCTGCTGGTTACTAAACTTTGCATATTTTCAGAAAGACCTGGGGAAACTTACAGAAAGAGCGGCAGACAGTGTCAGGCAGGCCACAGACTGGCCACCCCCAGGTCTACTTTATCAGAAGTTTCAGGTATGGTCTCCAATGTCTGCAGTTTAAAATTGTTTCTCAGGTGATTTTGTTGTCGATAGTGTAGGGGATTAAGGAACCACTGCACCAAAGCCAACTTTGAGAGCAGGAGGTATGTCCTTTTCTTTTAATTTTTTTTTTTTTTTTTTTTGAGACGGAGTCTCACTCTGTGGCCCAGGCTACAGTGCAGTGGCGTGATCTTGGCTCACTGCAAGCTCCACCTCCCAGGTTCATGCCATTCTCCTGCTTCAGCCTCCCGAGTAGCTGGGACTACAGGCGCCTGCCACCACACCTGGTTAATTTTTTGTATTTTTAGTAGAGGCAGGGTTTCATCTTGTTAGCCAGGATGGTCTCGATCTCCTGACCTTGTGATCCACCCACCTCGGCCTCCCAAAGTGCTGGGATTACAGGTGTGAGCCACCACGCCTGGCCTTAAAATTTTTACTTTATTAGTGTCTATCAATAAATGGATAAATGTAAATCCTAATTGCAGGAAGCCAAATGAGACAGATTTATCCACCTCCAACAAGGTAGCATTTCAGTCTTCTTTCTTTCTCTGTCTCTCTTTTTCTTATTTTGTTTATCTTCTCCCTAAACATAGGACTTCTCTGTATGTATTACTGTACTATGTGCTTTCTCTTTACAATTCTGATACATTATGCATGTCTTTCAATACATTTTAAAGCTACATGATATTCCAGAATGTGGAAGTGATCCATCCTTTCAACTTGTTGAAATTCATTGATTTACTCAAGCGCTTCCCTCATAGAAAAATGTTGATAAACCTTTGCTGACTGAATAAATGAAGAGAACATAGCTATCTTGTACCATCCACCCCACGTCAGTTTCCCATAGGAAGTTTGGGGTTAAAATCAAGCCAGTTTCCTCGGCACATGTAGTTCCAGCTACTTGTGAAGCTGAGATGGGAGGAGCACTTGAGCCCAGGAATTTGCGGCTGCAGTGAGCTATGATTGTGCCACTGCACTCCAGCCTGGGTAACAGAGTCCTATCTCTAAAAATAAATAAGTAAATACCTAAAAAAATAAATAAATGGGCCAGGCGCGGTGGCTCACACCTGAAATCCCAGCATTTTGGGAGGCCGAGGCAGGCAGATTACGATGTCAGGAGATCGAGATCAACTTGGCTAACACAGTGAAACCCAATCTCTACTAAAAATACAAAAAAATTAGCCGAGCTTGGTGGCGGGCGCCTGTAGTCCCAGCTACTTGGGAGACTGAGGCAGGAGAATGGCGTGAACTCGGGAGGCGGAGCTTGCAGTGAGCCGAGATGGTGCCACTGCACTCCAGCCTGGGTGCAGTGCGAGACTCCATCTCAAATAAATAAATATAAATAAATAAATAAATGAACCAGCTGAGACTTAGTTCTTCTTGGGAAGGTTCTAGGCTGTGGTGAGAACCCCTCTAATGCAGGGGTTCAGGCAGACTTGCAATGGAGTCGCTGTTTCACAAAGGGAAAGAGAACAGATCCGCCAATGAGAAAAGTTGATGGGGCAGAGGCCTCAGGCAAGGTCCAGACGCTGTCTTCAGAGTCTGTGAACATTTAAGGAGCTAGGACTTTCTTTATCTTCCTGGAGTGTCCACCCACTAATATAGGGCAGGTTATGGTGAGGACTGTGAAAGACCCAAGAGCCCTGGAGCTCCCTGTGCGGCGGCTGAGGGTGTTCAGAGGAGTGAGGGTTTGAAGTGAGTTCAGAAGGAGAGTCAGCCTGAGCTCCGCTGAGCAAAGGCTCTGGGTGACTCTGCCACTTACCTGGAGAGAGCCGTTTTGCCTCTGTCCGGCCATGTGAAGACCGGCTGGCTAGTGTAGGGGGCTCTTGGAAACCAGGTGGGTAAGAAACCAAGTAAACTAACTATTCTGTTGTTTCTCCAAGAGGAGAAACAACAGCCACAAAAACCTCAGCCCTCCGCAGAGCGAAGCTCCAAGAGCCCCTTTCACAGACACATAAATATTTAATAATCATCTGTCTACAACCAATCTAGGGGAAAAAAATCTTTAAATAGACTGCTCGAAAGGCCAAAACCTGAATTTTAATTGAGGTACTTTGAATTACTCCCATTAGTCAGTCGCTCTGACTTTTTCTTAGTGAGGGCTGGATTGTTTTTGAAAGGGGAATCGAAATTATTAGCAGCCCTTAAAAAAAGAAAAAACCTGCTGATCCTACTAAATAATAAACTAGGCTTCTTTTTAAAAAGACGTGGCTTTCTAGGCTTCAAGCAAGAGGGGAAAGTAAGATGAGCCCCACATTTTAGAGATGCAATTTGAAAAGCAAGCGTTAAGGGCATTCAGATGCCTGGCTAAGCAGTTCCTCGGCAAAGCACTTCTGCAATGTTCCTTGGTCCTGCTAAAGTTTGCAGGATGGAGAAGGCGTGTGTGTGTGTGTGTGTGTGTGTGTGTGTGTGTGTGTTTATATATTTATTTTCCCTCTCTTTGCCCCCTGGGCCTGCAGTCTTCTGTAGCCGACGTAACAATCCTCCTGGATGAACCCCTTGTATCTCACGCTAGCCAATTTCGACAGTCTAAAGTGCTCAAATTGAGCCATTTTGTTCTCTGTAAAATAAACCTCAGGTCATTATGCGTGGTTTTTCATTCACCCGCCTCCTTGTCACCCTTCCCTTGGCCCCTCTCTGCCCACCCTCCCCTCCTTCCCTATTCTCTCCTCTTGCTCCCCCTCTGACGAATGGGAGGGAAGCAGACATCCTTTAGGAGACCGCTGTTTTCAGTCCAGGCATGTCAACTTCACTCTGGCACAATTTGCTTTGAGATCTGTGGCATGGAGCAGGGCCACAGGGTCACCCCCCAACCATAATTGATCTTGCTTATTCATCTGCTTCCTGCGTATTGCCGTCTCCCCACACTGGCCTTTGTTTGGATAAATTGTTGGAAGATTTACTGTGGTGCTGAAAGCCGCCTGCCCTGGTGTCCCCACCACCTCTTCCAGGGTGAGACGATAGAGTGGCACTTAGGGAAGAAAGTTCTCCCTTCTCCCTGCCATCCCAAACCTAGAGGACATCTCCCGGCATCACAATTCAGGCAATTTCCAGACTAATTTACTGTGGAATCACTTTGCACGGCCCTTGTGCACCGGTATGAGAAATGTTAATTGGTGTGTGAGCCTGAGATGCTCTTCCGAAGGATTTATCGTCAGAATCAGAGGAGGGGAAGGGGAGCCGAGGCCGTCTTTGTGATGGCTTGGAGGCTGCACTCACTCGCTTCAGATTATTTTTAAAACCAATGGTCATGATGGATCTGAATCCAGTAATTTATTCGATTTTGGGTCATTAACCCTTGTTCTGCTTATGGCAGCAAATGACTTCATCGTCAGAGATGATGAGTGTTCCGAACTGTGGGGATACTTGGCTCTCTCGAGCTCTCATCTGAAAATCAATTTTAAGCAAGTGGCAGGCATTAGAAATCCTCTCTGCTTATAGGTTTCTGCAGCATTGCCTCTAGGATTTGAAGAAGCAGGGAGGGCGGGGGCCGGGGAGAAGCCTCTGGAAAACTCCTATTGCCGGGGTGTTTGCGTTGGGGTGGCTAATGTCCTAAGAAGGCTACACAATAGACTGTCAAAATGGTTCTTTCAGAGTGGGGCATGGATCACAGTTTAGAAATGGGGGAAAAGGAAGGAAAGGAGCAGGCCTCCATGGAGTGATCCTGCCTGTAGACTGAATAAAATAGCTTGAAATCATTGTTTTGATTCCCATTGACTGAAGGCTGGAGGGGCTTTACTGGTTAAGCTTTTAAAGCCGCAGCAGTTTAAACACTTTTTTTTTTTTTGCCTTTTTTGCCTGCTGCACCCTTTCTCCAGTTGACTTTGAAACACATTAACTTATCTTTGGAAAAACAAAAAACAAACACTGTTTGCCTTCAATTCCGAGGCTGGCTTCTCTCTTGAGGTGTTATATAAATAGGCGGCATCATCCAGCATCACTGGCTGCAGGGCACAGGGGACTGGCGTGGCCAGGGCCAACCTGCCTCCCACCGGGCACACACTCCCATGGCTGTCCACACTGCAGTCCTCTGCCATGCTGGACAAACTGGCTGGCAGTGTTTCGGATCAGAGAATTTCTTCCCTGCCTTTGAAGATGGAAGCAATGTTTGACGGGTGCTGGAGAGCTCTCTGAGAAGGGGCCCATCTTTAAGCACTGCCCATGTGAGCCTGTGTTTTCCTTAAACATAGTCATGGGAGATCCTTTCCACTGCTGACTTTTTAAGTTGAAATATTTAGGGAGAAAATATGAGTTCTTAGAAACTTTTAAGTGGAAGAGATTTAGTAATGATTTAGCCAATCCCCTTATTTTTTTGCAGATGAAGAGCCTATGGCATAGACATATCAAGTTCCTTGTCCAAAATCACACATACTGCAGGGAGCAGAAGTGATCCTGAACCCAGGTCTCCTGAGCAGTGGAGTACCTGGGGTAGGGATGGCAGCAGGTTGCTCAGGTGCAGGTAATAAGGGACTGCACTGTCTGCAGGGAATTTACAAACAATAACAAAGCCCCTCACTCTGCTTTTAATGACCACCATGAGCTGATTCTCAACAATGTCAGAGCTAAAAACACCCCTTTCTGCCAAGGTAGGTGCTCCCACTAGCCTCCTCCCCACCTCTTTGGGACCCCCACTGCTTCTGATTCCCAGTTCTGTGTTTTTCTCACTACACTAAGATGCATCCCTCATCAAATAGCAACCAAACAAAAAAACAACCTTATGTTAGAAGTTCCCTGCTTCTTTTGGAATTAAGTAAGGAAAATAGCCTTTTGATGAGCTCACATTAGCCAGGAATGGTGCAGAAAAGTGTGATGTCTTAAAATTCGAAGCTAGGGGGCCCCTAAAAAGGAAGTGTTGGGATTTGTTGACTCTCTCCTTGCCTGCATCCCTCTGACATGTGAGTGTGGATTGCGGGCCAGGAGCTCGCGACCTTGCTCTAGGTAGATTCAACAGAGCCAGGGACTCTCTGCGTTACCTTCCAAACCTAATTCTCTCCCATGTATCATCAGAGCCTAGGGGGAACCTCCCAGTGGTCTGAGGGCCTGACCAGCTTTTATGTGTGTCTCTTTGTGGTCATCTCGGCCAGACTGGTTGCTATCCAGGTTTTTCTTCTCCGCAGCCGCTCCCTGAAACGGGTGGGTAAATATCCCAGTCTGACTTCAGCTGCCGAGTCATCAGTCCTGACAGACGGCTGCCTCTTTGCCGAGCAACCCCCCTCACTGCCTCCTCCCCCAGCCCCTCATTTCATCTTCCCCCTGTCAGAACTCACCCTTTGGCAGAAATCTTTTCCGAGAGCTAAATGTGAGCCTCAAAGAGATGCCGTCAAGGTATTTTTCATAATTTTCAAAGGTAATTTCCTTCCCTCTCCCCCACCCGCCTTCTCTCTGTTATAATTATGTCTTAGCAGCTCCCCAAATCAGCATAGCAGCCAAGTTCCCTCCCCCTGAAGGTGGCCGCCTTTTCTCACACAACAGTCCTGGGAAAAGGCCTTGGAGAGCAAGGCTAGGGAGCCAAAGGCTTCCTCACCATTGCATTGAGAGGCAAGCTGGTGGCCTTACTGTCCCGGGATGAAGGAAGACTTAAAATGGCTTTGTGTCACTTTTGGTCTAGAGAGTCCACTGTACCCTGAGGTATTTCCCTAAGTGCCAGGTCCATGATGGTGTTTAGGGTACTCTTAATCTAATTTATATCCTTTTTTTTTTTTTTTGAGACAGTGTCTCACTCTGTCGCCCAGGCTGGAGTGCAATGGTTCAATCTCAACTCACTGCAACCTCCGCCTCCCGAGTTCAAGCAATTCTCCTGCCTCAGCCTCCCGAGTAGCTAGGACTACAGGCGCTCACTACCATGCCTGGCTAATTTTTTGTATTTTTAGTAGAGATGGGGTTTCACTGTGTTAACCAGGTTGGTCTCGATCTCCTGATCTCGTGATCTGCCCACCTTGGCCTCCCAAAGTGCTGGGATTACAGGCGTGAGCCACTGTGCCCAGGCTATATCCATATTTTTAAGAGTAGGCAACATCCATTCCAGGACATTCTCTGCAGTTTCTTTACCCTCCCACTCCCCCTCTCATGCCTCCTTACTCTCTCAGGAAGGAGCCAAGGAAAGAATTCCTCTTTCTCCCTGAATCCTGACCTCTGCCACCTCTGAATCCTGCCTGTGGCTGGCCCTCAACAGGTGGCCTGGCCACAGGAACGGGAGGAGGACTGGCCTGTGTCTCAGGCCCTCTGCAGAGATCCAAGCATGGCCAGCCCTGGCTGAACGGAGATCCTGAGGGTAAATTATCTTCCACTAGGAATCCTGAGACTTGACATTCAAAAATTCTATTCATTGAAAACAGACTAGCCCTGAAAACCTGGTTTAGTAGATAAAATCTGTAACCACAAGAGGATAAATCGAGTTTGGCTTGTTTGTACTGGTCTAATTTAATATGATCTCCCTTGGAGTTTCCAGCATCTAGATTTTCTAGATCATTAAATCCATTACTTTTCAGTGTTAACTTTTTTTTAGGAGGATGGGGTAGAGAGTGGATATATTTTTCAGTGGCATCCCACACTAATTGTGGGAGCGTCATCAAAGCTCATTTTGGGTGTGAAGTGACTAATTTCTAAGCCCAGGGGCTCTGAAGGAGGATTTTCATCCATTTATCGCAAAAGACCCCAACAGCCAGTCAGGAAAGGGGTCTGCTGGCTATAGCCACTGGTGTAGTCCACCCAGAAGAATGAGGAGAGGGGCCACTTCCAATCCCCTAAAAATACTGAATGCCAGGATGAGGGGTGTGGGAATGTGGCCATCTCGTCTCGCGTACCTCTGGATGGTCTACGGGGCCATGGAGCCATTGCTGTGAGCCAGTGTGTGACCATGAGCGAGTGGGCCACCCCCTCCATCCTCAGTTCCTCCATGTGACTGGTGGAGCAGATCTCACCTGCCTCTCAGGGTGAGTGGGCGAGGCAGACGAGGGCTGCATGCGAGGGTTGTGTGCAAGTCTTAAGTGCTCATGAAAGTAGCCATCACCATTTCCTTAAGATTAACGCCTCCGAGCCTCAGTCTTCATTGTTTAGGAAAGGAATTCTGTGTGATTGAGATTTTAACACCATGTGCCCTTCCCCTGTGGAGCGGTAGCATCTTAAAGAGTGAATATTTTGTTCCAGCTCTATCCTCCAGGGATTGGCTTTGGGCAGGTGGGGCAAAACATGGGGCCAAGTTCTTTACTCTGAGGGGAGATGCATAGGCACATCCCTGACTTCCCATGTCTCCAGATTGTATGGGATGGAAGGAGGAGACCAGAGGTGAGGGCAAGACATGCTGGATAGTGTCCTTCCCTTTGCTCCCTTCCCAAAGTCCAGGATAGGAGGAGGAGGAGGGAGTGAGGCTGGCCGTAGAACTCCAGGGCCTATGTGAGAAGACTGTCACACTCTAGGGTTAGGGGCAGGATCTGAGTGCAGTTCAGGGTTGCCAGGTTGTCAGAATGGCTTGGAGAGGAGCAGCAGCCTTGCCCAAAGCTGGTTCCTGGAGGGCAGTTAAGTAAAGTCCTGTCAACATTGAGCTTCTGTTTACTGGTTGCTCAAGCCCTTGGTCTGCACTGGGTTCCTCTCCTCGATGGACCAGTGTCTTCCAACCAGAGTTTTCAGCCACTGCACTTTGTCATCAGACATAGCTGCAGGCCACGGTGCATCTCAGAAGCCCATGTCAGGGCTACACTTTTGTTCCAGGACAGAGCTCACAGCCCAGATACAGCATGAGAGCTTTCATGTCCCACTCCTATGGTGAAGAGCCAATGGGACCCTAGTGTACTTGTTCATTTCATTGTGAATTTGAATCCATGGCTGTGTGTGTGTGTGTGTGTGTGTGTGTGTGTGTGTGTATCGGGGGTTGGGGGGGTGCTTTCCTCCAAGTCTTTTTTAAACTTTAATAAGATGGTTCTTTAATTTTTGGCATTATCCTTTAAATACATAGTCCCTTTGGCTCTTCCCCCGACCCCTGTAACCCCTCCAAACAATTATAAAGCATAGGAACAAAGCGGGCTGGGATATGAGTTGTGCAACTGGTCAGTTCACAACGAGGCAGTGCGTGCATGCACACATATGCATGTATGTGCGTGTGACAGACACTGAGTTAAACCCCTCATCATTAAGTGGTGTCCTTCCTTGGGCACCAGAAGACACTACACAGTGTCTTTTCCTGCATAATTGGACTGTCTTTTCATACAAGCTGAGGCGCTTCTTTCGGGATATAAGCCCATGCAGTCTCAACAGGTCAGGAGCGATAGTAAAAACCTGTTGTCTGGCTTTGTATTTGGAATAATGGAGTCACTAATCTACTTGATCTGGCCAAGTCAGATAAAGGAGAAAGTGAGGGATGCCTGTGCTTCAGAGATGGAATGTATTTGTAAAAGCAATTTCTTTGCGGGAGGGGGAGAAGGGGGAGACACATAGGAAAAAAAGGGAGCAAAGACTGTTGGAAACCTTTTAATTAGTACTAATTACCTCAGCAGAAAATGTTGGAAGCTTAAAGGATTTGTGTCAGCAAGTGAAAGATCAAAGATTGCTAGGCTCGCATTTTAATCTGTTGGCTATAAAAAGGAGTGAGGGGGGTGGTAATGGGACCCAGGAGAATGGCTGCCCAGGTGGCGCTGTCCTTAATCCCTTCTTTACTGCTGCAGCCCCAGGCCTAGTCCCAATTACATAATAAGATGATTTAATTTAATTTTTTTTTTTTTGCTTTGACTTTAACTGGGTGTAGAAAAGAGGAAGGGTCATTTTTCTCCCCTTCAGTGAGGATGGGGTGGGGCTTCTGATGGTAGACTTGGTAGCTGCACAATCCCTTGTTTGATTTCCCTAATCAGCAAAATGACATTTTAATTTCAAATTAAAACAATAACCACCAACCCACACACAGAAGAGCACTCTTTAAGGATAAAAGGGTCTCTGGGTATACAAAGAAAGTGAGGGCCTTTGGTTGGTTGAGCTGTGGTTGGGCATACCTGGGGCAACAGGTAAAATGTGTTAATAGAAAGCTCCACTTACTGGGTTCATCACCATGACAGTTCCTTACAAGTCCAGTAGGGCAGGGACAGAGGGAGGTGGGGGGGGAAGGACGAGGAAGAGTGGAGTTGACAAGCCACACCACCCATCTTAGAAGGCCTCTGTGTTTCTCTCTGTCACCACCCTATTTTCTTTCTCTTTCAGAATGGATTAGGCTGGGGCAAGGGCTGTTAGCAGACCCCATTGGTGCTCTGCCCATATTCCCTTGGCAATCACCATTCTTGTGCATTGCCAACCTGATGGCTTCCAACTACAGACACCTGTAACTCTATTCTCTGGCTGCTTGAACCTTCTCAGCCCTCAACCAATGACTGATGGCAGGAAGTTGGTTAATATCCCAGCTCCCTTGTCCCTAACTGAGATGTCACTGAGAAGTGATCCACATTACATCCCATACCACTCTAGAGAAGAAGTTGGTGGTCAACTGCTGGTCAGCCCAATATGGTCTGCTGTTTCTGTTTAAAAAAAAAAAAATATATATATATATATAGGCATACATTGTTATGCCTATTCATTTACATATTGTCTATGACTGCTTCTACGTGGAGCTGAGTTTTAACAGAGATCATATGACCCACAAATCCTAATATATTTACTATCTGGCTATTTACATAAAAAGTTTGCTGATCCCTGACCTTACGGGGTTAAACCCAGCTGCCCTTAGCAGTAACCCACCTCATACGATATCCTTTATTGACATCTTTCCCTTTTTAATCTCACTTTCTGGTGTTTTGTGTGATCACTTCCCAAATAAATGACTTGCTCTCACATCCTCACTTCAAGATCTGTTTCTAGGAACTCCAGCTTAACACCATATGCCCATATACACACCAGAAGGACAGAATCCCTGCAGATAGTGCTGGTTCATCCCATTTCTTCCAGAAGCCAAGGTTGACACCATCAGAAACATAATGAAACAAAATAGCAGTTCAGCTTGGAGAACTCAAAAATGCTTTAACATACTGCCTCTCTGACTGAAGGATCTGTGCTCAAGCCATTGACCCTCTTTGTTCAACAACTTAGGCTCCTTCTAAAGCTTAGGCTTTAGGAGATAGGCTGCAGGAAAAATCTAGAAGGAAGCCTGTATGGTAGAATTGAGGCCCACTGGCTCTGGATCAGTGAGCATGGCTCAGCCCTCTGGGGTGTGGCACTTTGTCTTCATGGGAGGCGTGACCTAGAGTGGCCAACTATTAGAAGGCTAGCCTCCTGGCTGCAGCATCTAAATATCCACTCCCTCTAGGAAAGGCTACCAGAGAAGGTTTCAGGCCCAGACCTCCTGACATTTAGCTTATGTCTCTTCAGAATCATATATGTAAATGTAAAGCAACTGCCATTCAAAATCTGATGTACAGTCCCTCCTTGTGTATTGTCTTCTTGTATCTTCAGTTAGTTAAGTTTGATACCCATTTATCATGAGGCCAGAGAGGAACTTGGTTGGAAGATTGAAGAAATAGATGCCCTGGCACTTTGCCAGGTGTATTAGTTATCTATTGCTAAGTATCAAATTGCCCCCCAATTTAGCAGCATATAACAACAAACATTATTTATCACACAGCTTCTGTGGGCCAAGAGTTTGGGTGCAGCTGAACCCAGGGTCTCTCACAAGCCTGTGGTTAAGGCATGGAACAGGGCTGCAGTCCTGTCAAGGCTTCCCAGGGAGGATCCCTTTCCAAGCTCATTCACATGATTGCGGGTGGGATTCGGTTCCACATGAGACTAAGGCCTCACTTTCTTGCTGGCAGTTGGTTGGAGACCTACCTCGGCTCCTTGCCACATGGACCTCTCCATAGGACAGCTCATGACTTGGCAATGAACAAGGGAGAGAGAAGGAGAGGTCCAGAAAGACAGAAGTCAGTGTTTTTGTAATCTTATCTTAGCAGTGATATCCATCACGTCTGCAGGATTCTGTTCATTAGAAGCAAGTCGAGAGGTCCAGCCCACACTCAAGTGGAAGGGGTTACAGGGCTGTGACTACCAGGAGGGAGGGATCACTGGGAGTCATCTTAGAAGATGCCTGACACACCATCAGCTATCAATCTGAACATGCCACTATGCTGGTATCATTTAATAATGAGGTACTCTCTTAAACAGATTTCATTGGCTGTCTTTAATCATTAAATAATATTAGCTACTTTAGAATAAAATCTTTCTGAAACTTCTATTACCAACTCCTCTGTTTTCTTAAAGAGGTTACACAAAATATACTTTTATGATTTTCAAGTCTCATCTCAGAATCTACTTCTTTGAAATTGTCATTCTTGGACTTCTAGCCTAAAGTAATCACTCCCTCTGAGTTCTTGTAGCACTTATTTTCTATATTGTTTATGTGGCATATAATCATATATTGCTTTGTGACAGTTCTATTGTTATCTTGAGTTACTCCTTGAATCTTGTATTGTTTAATTTCCACACGTCGACATCTTGTCTCTCCATAAGAATTATAAACAATTTAAGTGCAGCAGTTGTCTAATACTTCAGATAAAAGCAACTGCAATGGAGGTTTTATTTAAATATATGTTGACTTTTTTCCTTTGATGATGTTGATTTCTGATTCATGACGGTGATTCTTTTAAGGCTACTAAGAAAATAGCTTTAAAAGTGTAAAATAGTCTAAAAAAGGTATATTACTCATTGCCCTTACATTGGGTGGCCCAAATACTCTGATTTTTTTTTTTTTTTTAGTTTTGGTTTATTTATTTTGGTAGGTGGTTTTGTTTTAGTTTTTAATCTGTTTTCCTTTAGTGTCAACATAATAACCATTGCTTCTCTCCCTTTTCTCTATTTTGGCCAAGAATTGGGACTAGATTCTTGAAATACTGCTTTAACCGAGTTTTCTTACTAAATGCTTATGATCTTCTGTAACATCCTGATTTTGTGACATCATCATTGGGACTGAGAGGCAGAGGAAAAAGGAACACACCTTTATTGAGCACTGACTTCATGCCAGGTGTTATTCACTTACCTCTAGGTTCATGACTGTGTTTCAGAGAATGAAGATGGATTCAAGTGTGAACTTTAGATAAATAGTGTGCTGTACTTTTATAGTCTGAATGATGGTCATGTTACACTAGGAATCAGAGGCCAGGTCTTAGGAAAAGAGAATAAAAATAAATGGGTTTAAGGAGGTTGGATTTGACCGCCGCATCAGTGCTCAGGGTCCTCAGTTCATAATACCTGGCTCACACAGCTGCTTGGGATGTTGCCTCCTTGTGAAACCACTTCCTTAGGCCTGGATGAGAACCTTGGCATTTCTTATAAGAATAGTAGTAACTTAGAAGTTGTATATGGGCTGAATTGTGATCTTCTTCCAAATTCATACTTTGAAACCCTAACCCCCAGTACCTCAGAAGGTGACCTTACATGGAAATAGGATTGTTGTAGATATCATCAGTTAAGAAGCGCTCATACTGGAGCAGGGTAGGCCCCTATTTCAATAGGACTGGTGTCCTTGTAAAAAGAATGCCATGTGAAGAGATGCACACATGTGTGGGGCGGACGCTGCATGAAGGCCGGAGTTAGGCTGGAGCAGATGCCGCGCGAAGGCCAGAGTTAGGCTGGGCCAGAAGCCACACGAAGGCTGGAGTTAGGCTGGGGCAGACGCCATGTGAAGGCTGGAGGTAGGCTGCATGCCACCAGAAGCTAGGAGAGAGGTCTGGAACAGACCCTCCCCTAGTGCCTTCAGAGGGAGCGTGGCCCTACTGATACCTTGATTTCAGCTTTGTCCACTCTAGGAATGTGAGACAAATTTATCTTGTTTTAAGCCACCCAGTTGGTGGTACTTTGCAACAATAGCCCAAGGAAACTAATTTCACAGGAGATGTTTCTGGCCTGGATTTGAGACCGCTACACCTCATATTCTGTCCTTGGTCCTGAATCAGTCCCCTTGTTTTCTGTCCGAGGTCTCCCATTACCTTCAGGAGTCTCCATTCTCTAAAAGTGTCTGTGTGGGAAGGTATCTTCCTGTGGTAGTTCCAGCCCAGTTGCTACTTCCCATGGAGAAAGTAGCCCATCAACGGTGATGAAAATGACTTCCTACACTCAGGCAGCTGTGTTGGGGCAGATCTGAAATCTCTGAGGGACAGCCCATTTGGCATGGGGTATTTTCCTGGGCTGCTGTGTCTTCCAGGGCAGATGTGCAAACACATCTGTGAAAGTTCAGGGCCCCTGAGAGCTAATGAGAGCTGAAGCTTCAACCTGCTTGATATGTTTGCTGTCACTTTCTTTTCTAGTGACGTTGGAGAAGGGAAAAGTCATGCAGTCTGTCAATCTTGTCTTCTCCCATGAAATTGAGAAAGTTCTATTACTTTCCTCGTGAAGACTGACATCTATGCTATCTCTTCCACCACTGTGGGGGCTCCTTCCTAGATCACGATTTGGGCCAACAGGATTTAGCTGTAACCCTTGGCAGCTGTGGAAGACAGCTTGCCAGAACAGTTGTCAGAACTCAAAGGAAGCA
Organism: Pan paniscus; assembly: GCF_029289425.2. Lineage (NCBI taxonomy): Eukaryota > Metazoa > Chordata > Mammalia > Primates > Hominidae > Pan > Pan paniscus. The sequence continues at coordinate 88,171,195 of NC_073257.2, forward strand.
GAGCAGTTTGCCCGACAATAGACAGAGCAAAAGTCTTATCCTCGATCTAATCCAGGGTTTCTTAACCTTGACACCAGTGACACTTTGGGACAGATAATTTTTGTAGTCAGGGCCTGTTCTGCATATTGTATCCCTGGCCTCTGTTCACTAAATGCTAATAGCACCACCCAGTCATGACAATCAAAAATGTCTTCAGATGTTGCCAAATGTCCCTTGGGGAACAACATAGCCCCCACTTGAGAACCACTGATCTAATCCCTTCAAATCACTGTAGGGATCTCTGGGGGATTTTGCAGTGGTCTCAGGAAAATGCACAGACGTGTTGTATTAGGAAGGGGTAGTTTTGGGTAATTGCAAGGTAGTTGAGGACATTTAAGGGAACTGTACAAGGCATAAAGATGTCAGGCTTCTGAAGTTTTTTTGTTTTTGTTTTTTTTTGAGATGGAGTCTCACTCTGTCACCAGGCTGGAGTGCAGTGGTTTAATCTTGGCTCACTGCAACCCCTGCCTCCCGGGTTCAAGCGATTCTCCTGCCTTAGCCTCCCGAGTTCCTGGGACTACAGGTGCGCGCCACCATGTGCAGCTGATTTTTGTATTTTTAGTAGAGACGGGGTTTCGCCATGTTGGCCAGGATGGTCTTGATCTCTTGACCTCGTGATCCACCTGTCTTGGCCTCGCAAATTGCTGGGATTATAGGCGTGAGTGAGCCACCGTGCCTGGCCCTGGAGACTCTTAAGACATAAAGTGAAAAGAAGCTTCAATCAATGCATAATCTTACAGATTCTAAATGTTCAGATTGTTCAGCTATTGTGATTATGTTACCAAGGGGTTACTGTTTGCTGGCAAATAGGTAGGGTAACTTTCATCACAGTTTGCCCAGGACAGTTTTAGTTTACGCCATTTTCCTGGCATAATCAGTAGTAGTGTCCCCTTTATTCTAGGAAGTATCCCAATTTAGACAGCAAATTTTATGGTCATCTTACCCTTGGGCCAGGTGCAGCTCACTGTGGTGTTTGTGGACAGCACAAATGCTAATATGGCTGTCACGCAGTAGAGTGTGTGCTCTCTGATTCCTTCAGTCCTCGCCACTCCTTATTGTCATATGTGCATTTGTTGTATTGCAGCATTTCTAAGATGTACATTTCTTTTACATGTTAGCATACCTGAATCCATCTCAAAATTGATGGTTTCTTGAAATTGTCACTGACCAGGAGGCAGCTGTGATGGAGTTGCTGTTATTAGTGCACACTTGAATTGGTCATGGTGGTTCCTATTATCTTTGCTGCAGTTGACTTATACAGATTTTTGGTACTTCACGTGTCATTTATGAACTCATCATGATTTGGCATTGAAAGACAAAACTATTGTGTTAACAAAAAGAACATAAACTTGACATTATAAAGCAAATCTTTATTATTGAAATAATGACCTTGGTTCATATTTTCTGGCAAAGTAACAAGCAGAATATAAAAAAGGAATGTTCCTGAGGCATTTTAAGGTAGGAAAATCTTGGGTCATTCTTTATTGACAGTGTTGTTGTTGTTTTTTTTTCTCTTCTAGTACATAAAATAATGTTGTGTCTATAATTGGTGCACCTTGGACTCATTGAAATGCAATGTATCACCTGACTGGACCCTGAAGATGTGTTTGAGTTGGGGACCCCAGTGGTTCTTTTACTGCAGTAGATATAGATTTGAGTTGGGTAATTAGATCATGGATATCCACACACAAAGAGCCTGATGTGTAAGTCAGGGCTGGGCCTGGGCTTCTGAATTTTTGATAAGTCTCAGGAGATTCTGGTGCAGGTGGTCCACGAGCCACTCTTTTACACAGTCTGATGTGGTCACTCCCCTTGATTCCACTCCAGAGGAATCTGAGCCCAGATAAGGGAGGGCTCTGTTCATGTAGTGAGTTCAGCCCGCTGACCCCTGAGTAGTGTTTTCCTGGATGCTGCATCAAACACAAGGTGAGCTGAGGAAGGGCTGCTCGGCAGCTTTGCCTGAGGTGGGGTCTGACCCAGACTGGACCAGATGTGGGTCGCCTACCCTGCTTCTCTCAGCTGTCTGTACTATAAGCGTGTGGATACTTGGTACATGGATATGCACATGTGGCTTTTATTTGGTTTCCCTATGCGTGTTCAGGAAAACATGTCACATAAAAGCAGGTAAAGGTATTTTGGAAGAAAGAGAGCGGGGATCTATGGAAAATGATAGGGAGGGAAGAGCAGAAAACAAAAAAGAACAATTCTAAGTCTGGCAGAGGACGAAGACAGGCCTGGAACTGGAAGCACCTTCACTTACATTTCTTGAGTGCTTTCTGGTTTGCCAAGCACTTTCCCAAGCTTCCATTTGAACCTCCAGATTGGAAATGGGGGGCTGCCTGATGTTAGTTCTTTTTATTCCTTCAACCCCAGTGCAGGCCCCTCATTCTAAGGTGAGGACATCTGGGCATCCACAGCCACTGACTCCTGTCCAAGCTGCCTGCTCAGGGGGCCCTGGTTATGGGGCCTGGAAAGGGCCTGTGAGAAGAGTCTCCTCCAGGTTCCCCTGGCAGCTCCCAATCCCCTCACCATGGCAACCTCCAAGATGGTGCTGAAGACCCCAGCGAGAGCCCCCACTGCTGTTCAGAAAACCTGAAAAGAACAGAATATAGACTATGGTGGACATTTGCACTAAATATGCTTACTTAGCAATTCTGCGCCTGAGGAATGTCAACCTTGCGTTTTTCCATGCCTTCCTATGAGTGTCTTTCACTTTTCATCACTCTTCCTTCAATTTTCCCTCAGTTAGTGTTCTCTTTAGAAGTGATGTTTTTCAAGCTGCCTTCAAATAAATTTCTGGCTCTCTTGTTGGACTTTTCTTCTGGAAAGGAGGCAGGATTGGGATTTGGGCCTGCTAGTAGGATGCAAAGAGATATAACCTATTGTGCCCATGGTCACAGAGCTTAATTAATTGTCAAGGAGACAAGAGTAAGATACCTGGGACAGTTGGACAATAGACCAAATTCATGGACCAGTGGTAGAGAAAGTGTTCAAATAGAAGTCCTTTGGGTATTCAGTCTAGGCATGGTTAGCTGGGTTTGGGACAGACAGAGAAGTCTCCAAGGAAATGGGCTCTACCTTGACCCGTGGTTGTGATGCACATCAGTAGTGAGCAGGTGGGGGCATTTCAAGTGAAGATAAAATGACCAGACACACTACTCAATCTTTCTGCAGATCTTGGCAGATCCTTAGAAGGTGATAGGAATAAAATCTAGAGGTCTGGCTTGAAAGCTTGGGTCAAGACTGATCAAAAAGTTAGCTTTGTCAAAAGCTTCAGGCTCATTCTTACCTACAGACAACCCATGGTGATCCTAAGTCATTAATCCACCCAGAGGCCTGTCCTGACCTGAGTTTCCTTGCTTTGAAGTGTGCTGTCCTCTGCAGCATGAGGAAATAATTTGCTGCCTGCTTCAGTGAACCATCAGGAGAGCCAGCAGACCTAATGACATGTGAGAATATTAACCTCCTACCACGAAGAGCTGTGAATCTTGAGCGGCAGTCTATAATTCACCCTGGACTCTTAAGCCAGGCCTCTCCGGCTTTTTCTCTCACTCACTTTCTCACTTACGCCCAGAGAGAGAAGGAGAGATCTGCTTATAAAACTTTATATTCTCCAATAGTGTGAGCCTTGCTGAGCTGTTTAGTAATGAGTGACTTTCCTTTTGCAGTCATGGAAAAATGTATACCTACAGAGGCAGGAGCAGGGGGAAGATATTTTTTCAATGTTGCACTTTGCATACGCTTTTTCCTATGCAGAAAGGAAAAGTGTCCTCCTGACGCTGGAAAAAATGCATGATATTATGGAAGGTGACCATTTCAGTGCTTGAATAACCAAACTTCTTTGTAATTCTGTACTTTATGTTAAAAGTCAAAGAAAAGTGGAGGTGAGGATACTAATCTTAAGATATTTGGATATTAGAAGAGATCTTAGAGACTTTTTAAGGTCACTTGGAAGCAGAAGAAGCACTGAAATCTCATTAACAGTGGTCGTCTGTTTATGCCCTTGTTTCACGAGATTTGGGGCTTTTGGAGGACAGGATTGTACTCCTAGTGCCTGGCAGAGTGTCTAATCCATAGAAGGCCTCAAATTAAAGTTAGTCAAAAGATGGAGCCAGTCACCTGCTCTAACCCCACATTTTGCATATGGAAGAAACAAAGGTCCACCAGTGATTGACTCATGGGCACAGCTAGAGTTTTTCCTAGGCCTCAACGGCAGCTCTTTTCTTCCATCTGCCTGTTGGATTGATTGCTGCTCTTGGCCTTATGATGTTTTCACAAGCAACGTGTTGTTCTAATGGAGACTATCTTGATCTTGTCAATTGAGTGAAGGCAAACACAAATGTAGGGCCAAGGCACCATATCAGGGAGTAAATACAGAAGTGGGCAATTAGCCTCAGGGCCCAGAGTGCAAGGATGTGCAGATCTGGCTGCCTGGCAGAGAGCACCTAGCATGGTAGGAGTCCTTAGACCAGAATAATCTTCCTTACTTTGCTAGGAAAGCCTTCCCCACCAGGCCTCACTGCTCCACCAGCTCCATGTGGGCTGGGAGAAAACCTATTTTATTCATCCTAGGCCTGGCTAGGGGATGCTCAATAAATATTTGCTGTAGGGGGAATAAATAAATGAATGAAGGATCCAGTCTGTGATTGTTAGGGTACCTTTCTATTCAACCAGGCTGTTTAATTTCCATATCTCAAGCATCTCTGTCTGGACAATGGACAATGCTGGGCACCTATAAACTTTTTGATGACTTATAGAGGTAATAAAATCAAACTTTCTTCTTCTGCTTACTTGACTAGTGCGATGAATTAACCAATGGTTAATGTCTACTCTCGGTATATGTAATTCTCAGCCTTTCTGATCTCTTCAAATTACTGTCTTCTTCCTTCTGCCATCTTCTTTTTTTTTTTTAAGAATTAATTTTATTAAAACCAGTCAAATTAAAGCTGCCTCTGTCCAGGGCATCTCAAGATCCATCCATTATGGCTTCTTATCTTGGCAGGCGATCGGCTTGGAAAGGCAGCTCAGCCATTATGCACATACAAAGCCCATCACTTCACAACCAATGGTCAATTCATCAAACATTTATCTTTTGCCCTCTGAGCGTGTGACGCTTTGCCTCTCACTTCCTAGTTTGGGTTGCTCTGAAAGATGAAGAAAAGCAGGCGGGAGTTCTTTTCTCCCCTAACTTTCCCCTTCCCCCAGATCGTTTTTATTAATCAGATTTCATACTTGAGGCTTGAAACATGCCCTGCTCTCTGACCCCCATTTTTTTGGCCATCTGAGGGTTAGGGATAGTCTGCCAGTCTCATGCTGAACTTTTTACTGAATGGTGGAACAATTAAGGCAATGATAAAACTTTGCAAGTTTTCATCTTGCAACCCACTTTGGTGCATGGGATGTTTAAAAATGAAGAGACCTCCAAAATAATCTAGCCTAGCCTCCTTAGTTTACAAAACAGTACAGTGAGGCCCACAGGAGGCAAGGGTTTGACTGAAATACTGCAGCAAGGTGCTAACCAAGGCAGGACCTGGATCAGGTTCCTTGGTTGTTCCTAAGACAGAGGCTCTCCCGAGCTGTCATCTCCCCATGCATTCAAATGATTCTGAAACATATCAGTATTTCTTCTGGAGGTTTAGCCACTGACCTGCTTCCTTTTCTGAGGCAACTAATTTCTTCCTTTGAAAAGAAAATATGCACATTTATTTTTCAAAAACAATCTTTCAGCTAAACAACAATTGGTCTAGGTTTGTCTTCATGTACTGTATCTCAGCTGATCCCCATTCTGATATCTGCAAATTGGACAGGTCAGGGATTTTCTGCCACCTTGAAAGATTAGAAAGTTACATTTTCCAAGTGTTATTTTTCCAAAGTCTTAGCCCACAAAACCAGGACTTGAAAACAGAGCTCATGACTCAATGGAGTGGTCTTATGCTGTGTGTTTACCAACTACATTTGCGTTTGGCCTCATTGAGTTGACAAGACATTCCTCATCAGAACAACACATTCCCTGTGAAAACACCACACTGGCTTCCTGCTGCCATGAGCAGCAGTCAGATAACCAGAGAGGCAGACACAGAGGAAATAGCCTTGGTTCAGTGCTGGGAAAAACTCTTTTTCTCTATGCTGCACAACTGGAAACAGTTGATCTCTTCTCTGTCCCTAACATTGTTAGGTGCTAGTACACAGGGCCCAGGACATGCCATGAGAGGATCTGGAAAGCAAAGCTCACCAAATTATTCTTTCAGAGGTTTTGTGAACCATAGAGCTAGAGCTATTCTGGAAGAAAGAAAATGGCTCCAGTAGCAAGCCACTTTTGGAGGTCACCATATCTCCTGGGGCCTTCTTTCCTGCTGGAGACATAAAGCTATCTTGTAGTCTGGGACAGAAAACGTGTTTTCACCTTTTTCAGCCAATTAGGACCTCACAGAATCAACAGTTGGCACGTTTTTACTGGCTTTCCTGGCCTGAGTCCATTCCAGGGGGGCCCTGCCCGTGGGGAGCTGGTCTTTGGGCAAGTATTTGATTAGGGGCCCTCGGGGTCCCTGGGGCTTTGAGATCCAGCCGTGTAAATGTCTCCTTTTCTGGTTGGCTTGCAATGAGTAGACACCATCTGTTGAATTAAAAATTCCCTTTATGGAGGGTGGTGAAAGGCTTGTGTAGAAGAGACACTGTTATCTTTCAAGCAAACAGTTCATGAGGTTGAAGAGCAGTGTTCTTGGCCCAACATATGTTTGCCCAATGGCTGTGGGCGCCTCCCCCACCAGGCTCTGCATTCCGCCCCATGGCGAGGTGCACACATACCGTGGCTGCGGTACACCGTGTCCACTCTCACATCTCCCTAGCAAAGAAAACCCCCATTTATAGAACCCGCCAAACAAACTCACTCTTTAGACTCTTAAAAACAAACAAGATCCCGAGGCCACAGTCTCCATGCGTGCATGTGTGGTTTTGTAAAATCTCAAGCCGTGAATCAAAATAATTTCAGAGACATAGTCAAAGCCCAGGCCAAACCCTGTCACCAGGGTGGGAAAAAGACAGGAAAGATTCGCTTTGAGGAGGGAGGATAGCCCAGAGAAGGAGAATGATGAGAGCAAAACATGGAGGCTGTCCTTCATCTAGTATGTTCCTGGAGAGACACCTGCTCCTTGTCTCTGTCCTTAGGGACTTGCTATAATACCTTCAGGACAAGCATAGGAGGGATGGGCCAAAAACAGAAAGGGCTTACTACAGCCCTCATTGCTTTCCTCTCAACTTCCAGAGCTCATCTTATCCATGCTGCTTACTGATACGCTGTCCTGTATGGTGTCCCCTTATTCCAAGCCCAGCGTCTCTGTCTCCTTCATAGATGGTAAGAGCATTGGGAGCAGATTCCATGACTTGTGCATCATTTGTATCCCCAGATGCATGTGCTCACTGAATTCCTGTCATGTTGGAAATGGATACCACACCACCTGCTTTTTGGTAGCAAATCAGCTTTCTGGACTGTAGCTTACTTGAGTGCCAGGATCAAGTTATCTCTTTTCCTTATGTTCCCTCACCACCAAATGTGGAATAAAGTATCAGCAGATGCTCAAAAGATTAGAATTCATTTGCACTGAGACTTAGCTCAAGCCCATCTCCTTCACCAGCCCCAGCCCCTTCTCAGAGTAGCACTAATCATCCCAATCTATTACCCTGCATTATCTGGTAACTGCTTCCCTGTCTATACCTACTACTTAATAGTAGGGGACTATTGCACAGTCATCGTTGTAGCTCCAGAGACTAGCAAAGTACTAAGCACAGAGTTGGCACTTAATACATTTTTATAAATGAATGAATGAACAAGCTATAGAGGTGTACCCCAAGGGGATCATTAGCAGATAAATCTCAAGCCAGTCCCACCTAATGCATACTTAACTTCAAAGGAAAAAAAAATCTAAGAACTAGCTCTTTGGGAGATTCTTCTAGGAGCATCCATGGAGTACAGAGTGAAAGGAAAAAGAACTCGAAAACCATTTAGGTTCATCATTATATTAATAATTGAGGACGTACAATGAATGGGTTACAAAGCTACACACAATGTTTGGATAAAGGATGTGGTGATGGTGAATTTCCATTTCTGGACCACAGCTAGAAAGTATGTAGAGGTAGTTTAACATAGTTGGGGAGCACTGCACTTTATGTACACAGGTTCTAAATGTGGCCTGGTGACTCATGTGTGTTTTCAGGTAGGCCACTTTACCTCTCTGGACATTAGTCATCTTCTGTGAAGTAAGGGGAGAGTGGAACAGCCTAAAATTCCTCTAGGATTCAAAGTCTATGAGTCTATAAGAAGACTATAATAGGGCATATTTTACACAAATAGAGCTGTAGCTCTAATATGTAGTTTACATTCTATAAGAGGTCAGGGTGCAAACATGTGCCTTTTTATTATGGGCACATGTTACACCCTTCCCATAGTTAGGAAAATATTAAAGAAGCCTTGCACAGTCCCAGCTAGAAGAATGAGGCACAGAGTTTAGTGTGCTGGAACTCTGCTATCCTCTTCCTACCAGACTGACTCTTAAGGGACCCTTTGGCAGAGCAGAACTGACTTAACAGTATAACTATAAACTGTAGTTATAAAGGAAGGAGCTCCAGTCAGATAACCATAGTATCTGGATAGAATATTAGAAGTCATCGAATCTGATCTCTATGCAGAAATTCCCTCTAAACATTCTCCATGATTTTAGCCTCCGTTCAAATAAGTATAGTGGCTCTGAGGGCAGCTCATCCTTTAGTGAACAGCTTCTCCATTTTGACAAGTTTCAAAAAATTGATTCAAGACATTTCCTCCCAGCTTACATAATTTTCTATTTGTTTTTGATTCTGCATTCTGGAACCCTGTAGGCTGAGTACTTTGAAATGACTAAGACTTCTCTGCTCCTGGTTAAGTAACTTTAGGACTGTCTCAATCACTTTTTCTTACACCCTTCACCTCCTGGTGGTTGTCCTTGGATGGTGTTTCTGAATGCAAATCCCCCTTTGAATCTGGCACCTGGAATTCAAACAAAGCTCCAGGCGCAGGCACTTAGGGGCCAGGAGAGTAGTAGAGTGGATTGGGATCAGATTTGCTTCTGTGGTGGTCACTGGCGATTCATACTAAGTCCTCTTCCCAGACACTGCTCTTTTTCTAAAGCTTCTACATGTTATGTATGTGGAATTGTCTTGTTTTATTTAAAAGAAATATTAACTGTGGTTTTTCCTGATTATAAAATGTATATTCATGATAGAAAATTTAGTAGCTAGAGAAAACTATTTGAAAAATGACTGATAAGCTCCTTACCTGGGGGTTAACGGTATGTATCTGGGAGAAATAGGTATCACACACATACACACACACACATAAATATATACATTTAAGTGTGTTTGTGTATGTGTGTACAGAATTGTTATAATGTCTCTGTGTACAAGATTGTATATTAACAGCAGTTTATAAACTAGAACAACTAAGAAAGATGACTTTGATGATTCTTAACCATTAACATGGAAGAAAATGCCCAGAAAAGCTTGGTGCAGATTAAAATTTGTGTGGAAAATGGTGAGGACCATACGGATGACTTTTAATTTTCATGCATGAGATCTTGGTGTGTGTACTATATTACATTGTGACTTAATTTGGGGTACTTAAATGTATAGCATGAAAATTGTACTGGCTCATTAGATAGCTGCCTACAATATTATTTTTAATTCCTATGTAATATTTTATGATACAGATATATTGAGCTTTATTTAATCATTCTTCAATCCTTGGGCATTTAGGCTTGTTTGCAATGTTATTGTAAATGCTATAGTGAACATACTTGTACATAAACTTATACACATCTTTGATATTTACTGAATAAATTATTGGAATTGGAATTAGTGGATGCAAAGGTAATTATTTTTAAGTCTTTTAATATAAATTGCCATCCAGCAATTTCACTGTCTCATTAGTCTTGTGTTTGTTTGAAGTAAAAGCTTGACAAAACTATGTTAAAATCTAAGAAAAGGATATAAATATTTTTATTAGAATATTCTAGATTCCTAATAAAGCTGAAAATTTCTCCCATATTTTTATTACTGACAAATTTCCTTGTGAATTTTCCATCCAAGGTTTTTGGTCATTTTTCTGTTAGGGCTTCAGGTTTTCCTTAATGATTTATAAAAGCTCTTTCCATGTTAAGGGTGTTAAATCTTAGACTGTCAGAAGGGTTGCAAATATATTCCCAATTTTCATATTCCTTTTAATTTTTTCGAGTAAATATTTTTGGATAGTTGAACTTTATTATTTAGTTTACATTAGACATTGTGAAATTTCATCTTATTGAGCTGAAAAATGGTTGATTCTAACAGGATCATTTTGGATCCTACTGTATCTTTCTTAATATCTCTTTAGGGTCCTGTCCTCTATAAATGTGATAAACATCTCCTTAACCAAGTCACTGGCAAAAAACAAAAACAACAAAAAACAAAAAAATAAGATCAAAATCCCTAGAATCTACCCATAGAGCAATTTGAGCCATTAATCAGTATTCTTCAGGTACATTTTTGAAGCAGTTACGACTCTACTTCTACCTAAGATTGTCATTTTCTAGCCTACTTTTTGGCTTCCTGTCACAAAGATATTATAAGAAGCTTATTCAAAGCCTTTTTTTTTTTTTTTTTTTTTTTGAGCAAAGTCTCACTCTGTCGCCAGGCTGAAGTACAGTGGCATGATCTCAGCTCACTGCAACCTCCACCTCCCAGGTTCAAGCGATTCTCCTGCCTCAGCCTCCCGAGTAGCTGGGACTACAGGCACGTGCCACCACGCCCAGCTAATTTTTGTATTTTTAGTAGAGACGAGGTTTCACCATGTTGGCCAGGATGGTCTTGATCTCTTGACCTCATGATCCACCCTCCTTGGCCTCCCAACATGCCTGGCCAACCATTTTGAACTCTGAATACAATATATATCTTCTTTATTCCTACATGAGTATCTCCATTAACAACTGGTCTCTCAAAACTTTTCCTTAATGCACAGAATCTGCCTGTTTGAGAATCTGTATTACATTTTATTGATATATATCCTACCTCATTCTACAAAAGGTTTGGGCTAGCTTATTAGAATGAATAAAATTAAAAAGCAATATATAAATAAATGAAATACCAAGGCTATGAAAAAATTATAAGCCTTGACAATGAAGTTAGAAAGCAGGTATGGATATCATGAAGGATTACCTTTTTACAATTGGGTCACAATTTACCTCTGAGCTTCCTGGTAGCAAAAGTAAAAAAGATAACATGATCAGATACATTATTCACGTTGTCCTACAGCAAGAAAATACAGGTTCCTGAGAGCTATCATCTGACCAGAATTTCATATGGGTAATCATATAACCTCATGTATCCAAAATAGGAGAATCTACCTTCTTACCTCCTTTTTCAAGTAACATTAACTCCAAGGGCTTCTAGCTCCTTATTCTCTATTACTAATTCTTTAGGCATCATATTTGAAAGTTTTCTTAGTATTCTTAGATATGGTGCAGGGGGCTTCAGACCTAGTTAACTATTAATACTTTAGCTTTTTGGCTGGTCTTGGATTCAGGTCTCTCAGATGAGTGTTGAATTTTACTGTCTGCAGTTCAGGGATTATCCATCATGTTGGGGTCTCAATAGAGCTTTGGGGTTGACTTTGACCCCAAAGTCATGTAACCACTGCCTCTTTTTTGTTGTTATTGTTTAGCAATGAGGTCTCGCTCTGTTGCCCAGGCTGGAGTGCAGTGACATGACCGTAGCTCACTGTAGCCTGGCCCTCCTGGGCTCAAGCGATTCTCCTGCCTCAGCCTCCTGAATAGCTGGGACTACAGGCTCACACCATCATGCCAGGCTACTTTTTGTGTTATAGAAATGGCGTCTTACTATGTCGCCCAGGCTAGATGCAGTCCCTTGTGATGTCAGTGTATACTCTGTCTCACATACCCTAGCCAGAACCTTTTTCATGTTCTTCTATTTCTTAAAGATATTTCTATTCATCTCGATACACTTACAGTATGGATTAGTTGATTTATATAATTATTTGTGTGTGTGTGTGTATATATATATGGCTATGTGACTTGAATGGCAGAAAAATACACACAGCCAACTCTACATACTGTATATAGTAATATATAACATGTATAATATGTATAGTAATATATAACATGTATAATATATGTAGTAATATATAGAGTTACGTATCTATGTCTGTCTTTATCCATACATTTAAGGATATAAAAAAGAGTTTTATGGAAAAAAGAATATCTCTTACAGGACTAGGTAAACAAATTATAAAAATGTATAGGTATAAAAATGTCACCCATAATCCCAGCACTTTGGGAGGCTGAGGGGGGCGGATTACGAGGTCAAGAGATTGAGACCATCCTGGCCAACATGGTGAAACCCTGTCTCTACTAAAAATACAAAAACTAGCTGGGCGTGGTGGCGGAAGCCTGTAGTCCCAGCTACTCAGGAGGCTGAGGCAGGAGAATCACTTGAACCCGGGAGGCGGAGGTTGCAGTGAGCTGAGATTGTGCCACTGCACTCCAGCCTGGTGACAGAGTGAGACTCCATCTTAAAAAAATTAAAAATGACTGTGCTGCCGCTGGACCATTTAGTGGGAGATGAGTGGTCACATCATACCTCACCAATTCTCTCTTTTCTCCCTTCATTTTCCACCAGGTGGCTTTTGGTCACCTGTCCTGTCCTTGTGGCTTTTGCCATGCCTTTGTGGGAAGTTGATATACAGACATTTCCCAAGGAGCTGCCGTGTGCCAGGCGCTGCAGTTGGAGTGGTGGGGGGAGTATAGGAGAGGAACAAGTTACTATTTCTGCTCTCAAGGTAATGTTGAAACAATTTAACAACTGCACTGTCCAATTAGAATGGATGCTGGCTGGAGCAGGGTTTATGGTAGCCCCGGGCTGTGGTGGGCATTGGCCTCCTAGTTTCTGGATTATGAAGAGGTCTGGGGGTGCCAAGGAGTGGCCAGGGTAACAGGAAGGGCACTCAGAGCTGCAATTATTTACCTACTGAAGGAAGTATTTAAATATTTTAATAATGAGAACTGGTATACCCATGCAGACTTGCTGAATGTTACTCTTTCCTGATCTTAGCCACATGGCCCCAGGGAAACCATGAGGAGGCATTCTGGCCTCTGAAAGAATACGAGTCTAGAGGCTGCCCTCCTCGCCACTGGCCAGTGTGCTGGTCCTGCTGTCTGTCCCATGCTTGGGTTTATTGGCTGTTTTTTTCTTAGACACTCCCAGGTTTTGGCTGAACAGTGCTCAGTGGATGAGGCAGTACCGAGCCCTCACTGTACACTTAACAGCTTTCTAGGAGTATGGAGGCTGCATGGAGATCTCCTCTTAGAGGGGCCTGGGCAGACAGAAATCATCAGAGAGATCCATACAGAACAGGCAGCAGCTGGTCCTTGCAGGTCTGGGGGCCTAGCCAGGGTAGTAGACATCAGACCCAGGTTAGGCCCTTTAGAACTTCCATGGCCACCCCATTTTCTCAATTAAAAATATGGGCAGGGATATTTAGAGTTGAGGAGGTAGGTAAAGATCTTTGTGGAGATCTTGCTTTCTTGATTGGTTTGAGAACATCCCAGCCTTTGCTCCTGGATTTGGGGCCAAATATAGTCCCAAAGAGACAGATGCTTTTGTTTTAGGGTCTGTGGTCAGCTGTTCCCCATGTTCGCTGCCCATCTCATGTTGGTGCAGCTCTGTCACCCCTGGTATAGGCTGGAGCTGAGGGAGGAGAAATCGAATTCTTAGCACAGCCTAGATCCAAGGATTGATCCACGGGTTCTGGAAGTATCCTCTGGTGGTTTTTATGGTACAATGTTCTGGCTGGTTTTTGGCTGGGCAAGGGGCAGGGAGGAATGGCTACAAATTAGAGGCTCCTGCCCAAGTCTACCAGCCCTACCTGGGCCCGGGCCCTGGCTCTTCCCTTCCATTCTGGTGAGTAGCTCATTTGCAGGGAAAGGATGAAGGTCACTGATTTGTGCCCACCCAGGAGCAGAAGGGACTGGGCCTCAAGGGGTGGCCCTTCTGTGGGGCCCCTGGCCCCTTACCCGTGGCCCCCCCATGCCAGCCACTGGCCTGGCCTGGGCAGGGCTGCACGCCTGTTCGGCGCTGCTGTTTTCATAAGCTAATGAGGGCAGAGTGTGAGCCACAGGCGATGATGTTGGGATATTAACTCTGACAGGAAGCTTGATCATAATTATCTTAACGAGGATAGGGTTAATTACAGTGGAAACTTAAAAGTTCTCTCCGTTTGAATACACTGGAGCCCAATGCGTTGTGATGTTTTGTCATTTTGATGTGACTTTGGAAAAGGCACTGAGATGCTCCCAGCAGCCGCTGCAGCTCCTGGGGGAGCCCAGGCAGAGCCCTGGGAACGAGGGAAGGAGGTAAGAGGATGGTACCTGTGCGTGAGATCCTGGCTGCGTTGCTGCTGGTGGAGGGGGAGGCAGGCAGCCTGCAGGGAGTTCCAGGGGTGCTGATTAGGTTTCCAGAACAATCCAGGCCTGGATGATCTCCCTCCAGCTGGCTGTGCCTAGGTCCTGGGTGAAACTTTGCTCTCTCCTATCAGCCCCCAGCCCATACCTCAGACATCGCACTACTCCAGGAAGCTGGTGAGTGATGCTGGACTGACAGTTGGCGTCTCCACCGGGGATCTGGTTTTGGGGTGCATTTTGCTGTCCATACACAAGGTGATAGCAGACAAATTGTCATTTTATTTAACAGCACATATTTACAGGCACCTGGCATATAGGGGAATGAACTCAAAGATCTACACACATATTTTTTCTCCTATTCCTCCCTAGAAAACAGAAGTAAAAATAACAGTAAAAAAAAAAAAAAAAAAAAAAAAAGGGTAAAGCCACCTCGTTCTAGGTGTATGTGTATTGTCGTCCACATAGCTGGGACCCCCAAAACCTATCTTCCCCAGTACTCCCATTTACTATGCTCTCTGCCCCCTGACTTCTGTGCCCCAGCCCTCAGCTCTGGATCTAGATGATTAAATCCCCAGGAGCACACCACACTGATAACATGAAAACAAGGATTTATTCATTAGCAATCACCCATGTAATATGGTTCTCTTTTTACTGAGCAGCTAATAACGTCACATAGCAAAAAGAGTCTCAAAACCAGACAGGTGACAGGGGATTTGAGACTGATCTTCCCAGCTCTTCTGGGAAGTCTCACTCTGGCGTGGATTTCTGCCCCATAGCCCACCCTGAGGGGAAGAAAGGCTGGCTGGATGGAGGTGGGCGCTTCCTTGGTGCTCCTGGGCTCTCCCCATCTTCATGCTGTGTCGTTTTGCTTTATGCCTCCCTGGAGCACTCTTGGAAAGGAGCTTTCTTCTGCTTGCCAGTTGCCAACCATTTGCTGATTCTCATCAGAAGAATCTAATATTTGCATAACGTAACTCAGGAACAATGTGTATTTGGATGCTGCCTTTGAGCGGAGTCCAACTGATGTTTGTGCACAAAGGAATTATTAACCACCCGTAAGGCTCCCTAAGGGGAAGTGGCCTCACCTCCCCTAGTGGTAAACGGGCCCAGTCCTGAGAAGCCTTTTGGCACATCACTCCCTAACCCCTAGTGGAGGAAGGGACTTCAGAAGAGCCCGAAAGTCCCCTGCACAAGCCTGACTTGCTGCACGCCTCCTCTGTGGGTTTGTTCATGGGCCCGTCCCCTGCATTCCAAACACACCCCCAGGGTCAGGGCGTCTGGAAACAAAACAGTGAATAAAAGGAGGAAGGAAAAGAAAAAAAAAACAGTGTATGCTAGTAACCAGTTAGCCGTCCTTCACTTATTCTCGACAAGATCCTATGAGCTGGAAGGAACACAGAACAGGAGAGTTCAGATGGGCTACTGACAGGCCCGAATTCACACAACAGGAAATGGAGGAGCGGAGGCAAAGTCCCAAACCTTCCTGCCTAGATGTGCGTACATTGTGGGTTTTTAAATTTTTTTTTGTTTGTATTTTTTGTGGGTACATAAGAGGTGTAGATATTTATGGGTCACATGACATATTTTGATACAGGCAGGCAATGTGTAATCATCACATCAGGATAAATGGGATATCCAGCCCTTCAAGCATTTATCCTCATAAGTTGTGTTTTGCCTCTCGGAACCAAGAGGAAAAAGAGAAAGGAGGAGGAAATGAAACACGATGACCTCTGGACCCCTACTCCAAAATGTACCCCCCCTCGGTGGGGCTGGCAGTGTTGGTTGGAGGAGCAGGCGTGCTCTGGGAGTCGAGTCCTGAGTGGGACCACCCCGAGGTCTGGCAGGAATGGAACATGCAGTCAGAGCTCTGGGCCCAGTGGAATCTACAGATTTAATTACTTACAACACATTTTTATACCTCGTAAGTATTGACTCCCTATTTTGGAGTCCTCTTGGCAGAGATCCCACAAAGGAGCTATGGATGCCTTGGGAAAGCTCTGGTGCTGAAGTTGACACTCACAGCAGATGTGCAGACATTGCACACGCAAGCACACGGGGCTGTAATGGAAGCACTATCAGTAAATGAATAAATAGTGTGGACGACATCTCCCTGATTTGTCACATTTTATAGAATAGCCCGGCATCCCCTACGTGTCTCCCTCCCGTCCACATCGTAGCTCAGCTGTCAGCCGGTGCAGGCTCAGCACATCTCCTGGGTCTGGCAGGTGAACGAGCTGGGAGTCTGTGTCTCTGTGTAAGCCCCTCCGCCGGCCGGCTTGCTTTAATTAATGTCTGTGTGCGCCCAGGCAAGCACTTGTGCACAACTACCCCGTGTCACCTCCACCCCCAACACTCATGAGAGCCCATAAAATTAAGAGTTAACTTTCAGCGATGTGTATAAGCAAGGCTAGTTTTCCCTTTCTGCTGTTTTTTTTTTTTTCCTGGAGCCGGGTACTTAATTTTTTCTGTTGCCTTTTTATTTACTGCCTCAACATCTACAGGGTTGCACTCTACACTTCTTTCAAAAATTAAGTGAGAAATCCACTTTCCATAAATTAAAACAGTAACTTCAGGCCAGGAGCTTTGAAGCAGCAATTCTCCCAACCCCCCGTCTCCCCACCCGCAGCAAAAACAAATAAAAAGAAATAATAAAAGAAAAAGCCCTCTCAGATCGGAGTGATTATGTAATTCTGCAGATGCCTTGCCTTTGGGGCAGCCACTGGGACGCTGGGCAGAAGCAAATTAAGTGATTAGTAAAGAAAAAAGGCAGAAGAAAAAAAAAAGTCAAAGGATGTGAACGGAGAGAAAGGAAGCCTTCCCTGTCGTTTCCCCCGCGACTGTACAGAGAACTGCTAAGAAATGATACTTGGAGTTATATTTATTATTGTAAGAGGGTATGATATTTCTGGGCAGGAATGATGGATGACAACTTGAATTTGTGTCCAGGGAATGAAGGTGAACTGTGACAGAGTTATTTATCTTGGGAATGGAGGTTAGGGTCAGCCGAGGCTGGGTGCCTGAAGGCACAAGACATTGACAAATTTATCCTGCAGGCCGTATCTGAAGCCCATTGTTTTGGATCCTGGCTACTCACTAAGTGACCCTCATCCTTCATGTTGGCAATGCGTGAAGGATGCGGTGGGTGCCAGCGGCCCCTTCTCCCCCGCCGCCCCGCCCCGACTCCTGCTACTAATTCTTGTCATTCACTTTGCTGACAGGCACCAAGCCCAAACTATTCCCAGTCCTGAAAGGGAAGGTTAAAATATTTATTTCGGCTCATAATGGCCTCCCTGATTTAGTGCAGGATCATTTTTCCTGTTGCCTTTGTCATTGCAGGTCACTGGAAGGACTGAGCGCATTCAGGAGCCTGGAGGAACTCATCTTGGACAACAATCAGCTGGGGGACGACCTTGTGTTGCCAGGGTTACCCAGACTGCATACCTTAACCCTCAACAAGAACCGAATATCCTTTCCTCTGCCCGCTGCCCCCACTCCCCACCCAGCCCCACAGTCGTCCCCCCACCCCACCCTGCACAAATACCTGCAAAATGTCAAATGAGTTTTATGTGTCAGCTAAATTAAAGTATGTGAAATACAGTTCGTGGGCAGACAAAGCGTTCTGTCTTCTGGCACTCGGGACACTTCAGAGTAATTTATTATAGGTCATTCATAAATGAAACGCACCATTATATCTTCCTGTTGCTCCATTTCAGTGTAGAGATCTAAGTTATGGCTGTGAAGAAATCTTTTTAATAGATAAAAATAGAGAAAGAAAATAATGTCACCGCTGCAGAGGCAGCGAAGCCCAGTCTTGTTTGCTTGGGCTTGTGTGGGAGGGCGACCTCTGGTGGGAAATCCCGGGTAATGCCACCAAGCAAACTTCCTCTCCTGGGAGGTTTCTGGAAGGCTCTGGGGCAGGCTTGGGGAACCGTTTTGGTGAGGGAAAGGAGCTAAGGTGGCAGAGACATGTGAAGCCCAGGCCTGGCTATGCCCTCACTGGTGGATACCATGCTCTGGTGATGAGAGGCCTAGGGGACCCATGACAGTGTATGGCCTCCTCTATGGAGGCAAGGACCTAGTCAGCCTAGGGTGAGACTTACGGGCACTAACTGCTCTGGATTCTGTAGTGGGGATGGAAACAGGGAACCCTTGCTGCAACCTAAGGCCCGTAGCTCCTGCATTGTTAGTGTAGTGGATTACCCGGCACTAGAATGCCAGCTCGATGGGACAGGGAGTTTCCTTGGTTTTGTTAACTCCTCTGTTCTTCACACTAAGAATAGTGCCTGGCACCAAGTACAAGCTCAATAAATATTTGAGGGATGAATGCGTCATTATCATTAGCTATTCCTTATTGAGCACTCCTAGGAATGAGGCATGGTGCTGGGTTCTTTATGTGTGTTGTTATTCATCCTTACCAAGCCCTGTGAGAAGGGTGTGTCTTTTCCATTTACCTAGACATAGAAAGAGGTGAGGCGTAGGCACACAGCCAGACACTAGCAAGATGCTAGGTCCTGGATGATTCAGTGTCAACTGTGTTGTGTCCAAAGTCCAATGTCTGCATTCTACTGTGTTGCTTCAGACTCAGTGGTCCAATGGCTTTGTTTTATTGGATGGAACATTTGAGACCTGGAGTAGTTAAACCACTTGTTCACATTCATACAATAAGTTAGAAATAGAAAAGGAGACAAGGCATTTTCCTCTAGAGTATAAAATAAAATCAGATATACATGTAAGGCTTGGCACATATGCATATGCCAGCATTTAAGAATGATTTGCAGAAGTATTTGTTAGCTACTGTTTATACTTCAAGCCATAAGTTAATGTTTTCTTTATTCTCTCAGATATTGTCTCAGTCAGCTCTTGCTGCTACAGCACAGTACCATACATGAGGTGGCTTAAACAACAAACATTTATTTCTCACAGTCTGGAGGCTGGAGGTTTGAGATCAGGATGCCAGCAGGGTTGGTTTCTTGGTGAAGATACTTTCTCACTGTATCATCACATAGCAGAGAGAGAGGAAGCAAGCTTTTTCAAGTCTCTCCTTATAGGGGCACTGATCCCATCAGAGAGATCTACCCTTATGACCTAATCACCTCCCAAAGGCCTCATCTCCACATACCATCATTTTGGGGATTAGAATTTCAACATATGAATTTGAGAGAAGAACAAACATTCAGACCATAGTATTATAAATATGCTCCTTGTGGTCATTATTGTCACTTTCATAGAAGTAGAAGGGGAGGGCCTACATGTAAATTCACAGTCTTTGTCATAATGAAATTTTGGTGGAATTTTCCCTTCTTATGTCTGTTAGTCAACCAAGTTTCCCAATCACTCTTTGAAAAACTTTGTAGTCTTATGGCTTTCTAGGCTGTCTTAGATGATCAGTTGGCCAATATTCTCAAATAAATCAAGGACAGAAGGATTTTTAGACATGTCCTGTGTCCCAGGTCTCCGTAGAATATTAGGGTCCATGGACTTTGGTTCATGTCTCAGCTTAATCATATTTAGCGGTGTGACCTTGGACAAGTTATCTTCTGTGAGCTTCTTTTTCCCATTTTTAAAGAAATATGTTGGACTGGTCGATGGTTTTATTCACAGTATTGCTGTCACCAGAGATAAGCAGGCCTCTTGGCTTCAGAGTGCTGAGAGGTTTTCTTTGTCTTTGGTTGAGTCCTTTCCCTATTCTGTGCCTCCACTTTTCCAATCTGTAGCAGTAATGCTAAGGGAGTAATGGTAATGGCCTAGGAGGGACCGAAGCAGAAGACACTGTGTGGCTGTAAACCTGACCAGTGATATCACTGGTGCTGTTGTAGCACATTTTCTTATCAGTGAATATTCTGAATAGACTTCTTTCCTTTTTTCTCCTCTGCTCTACTAATGTGATTGTGAAGATCATCTTCCCCATCTACTTGACTCAGAAGTCACAGAGAAAGGTAGGTAAAATCAGGCAATAACAGCACATGCTATCTTCTCAACCCAGCACTTCTGATGCCACTTTTTCAGCTAAATGACTCTCCTACCTAACTGTGAGAATGTTGCAGGCTTTCCAACAATTTCTAGGTTCCATATTGTTATTGCTACCCCATGAAATGCTTTAGATATGGCCTCTATACATTAGCTTTTGCTGCATAATAATCCACCCCAACATTTAGTGGCTTAAAACAACAAATATTTACAATTCTATAGATCAGATGTTTGGCCAGGGCTCAGCAGGATGGTTCTTCTGCTAGTCTTACTCTGGGTCACTCATGCAGCCACATCTACCTGGAGGCTCAACTGGGGCTGGATGGTCTAAGATGACCTCACTCATATGTCTGGAGGTTGGTACTGGGTGTTGGCTAAACTACCTGTCTCTAACAGGCTAGCATAAGACACTTCACATGGGAGGAGTATTCTAACAGCACAAGCCCCATAGTACAAGTAGTCTTCAAGTTCAACTTATATCATGTGTTAATGTCCCATGACCAAAGCAAGTCACATACCAACTGTAGAACAAATATGGGAAGGGACTGCACAGGGTGTACGTATAAAGAAGCATAATTCATTTCTGTAACAATCTACCCAGGAGACCTTGGCATTGGCATCTTGTCTCCTTCAGATTTTACTTTATATTTGTGATAAAGGGAGCCCTAGAAACAAGTAACTATTGGCCTCCTAAAAAAGTATTAGCTCTTTTGTGTAAATTGAATCTTTAAACAAGTTAGGAAGCTTGCTGCCAAATGAGGTTTTATCTTGAATCCTTTTGTGAAGTTTGCTTTATTTTAAATTTTTTTGGTTTGTATTTTGGCATATGTAAAATGGTTATTCACCCCACCTACCATGTAAAATCTAGATTTTTCCACTTTGGTTTGACTCAAAGTTAAATGTGTCTATAATAATGCTGTAGGTTCCTAGACCCTGGACACTTGGGTCATTGGCTTCTTTAATCCTTTAGCAAGAGGGATTATCACATAGTGGTTAAGAACAACAGGCTCTGAAGGCAGACTTCCTGAGCTTCTACCCTAAACCTGCCACTTTTCTGCATGACCTTGGGCAAGTGATTTAACATCTCTATGTTTTGGTTTCCTTTGAAAATGCAGACAATGCTAGTACCCATCCCATAGGTTGTTTTGAAGATTATTCTAAGTATCTCAGACATATTAGATTCTAGTAACATAGTAAGTGCTATGTAAGGGTTACTATTATTGTTGTTGTTATTATCCTAGATAATTGTGTAAACTCATCTGGTTTGACTTGGGCCCCATTGTAACCAAGGCCAGAGTACAGATATACTTCTGAGTTTAGAATGGTTCTTTGACTTGCATAATTTAATATTGCCCTAATGGCATTCCGTGAGTTGGGTACTGTTGGTGAATAATTATTCTCATTTTTATGGAAAAACTAGGAGTGGATGAGCTCTCTGAAGTCACATAGATTGTCAGTAGTGGGGCTTAGTCTAGAACCCAGGTATGCTGATTCCCAGCTCCAGACTCTGAAACCCAAAGGAGCGGCAATCATTGTACAAGGAGAGGAGCCAAGATACAGGAGGAGTCAGCATCCTGATCCTGCCTCTGCAAGGTCCTGCTCCCAGCTGGGGCTGCTGGGAGTCTGCTCTTAAAAGGGATTCCAGAGCCCAGAACCAGCATCTGGAAAATTTCTTCTGTGTTCATCAGTCAATGCCTCCCTGCCATCTGCATACCTCCTGCTGGACCTCCCATCTTTTTCCACCAGCCCTTTTTCTCATTGTGTTCAGCCCTCGTGTTGATATCCTGCCCTGGTATATCTGAAAGCCTGGTTGTCTGAGATTACCTCATCTCTTGGTTCGTAGGGATCTCATTTTCTTTCTTTGTTTCATTGAGACTGGCCAGGTAGTCACTGGCTATGGACTTGAACCCCTTCCCCACTGCTCACACTCTTTCTCTCTCTCTCTCTCTCACACCCAACCATGAGCATGCACACGCCATCCCCAACTCTTCCACCAGGAGGGGTGGGATATTTGGTAATGGTCTCAGCCATATCATGTCTGAATAATCAACCCCAAGTAAGGTTGACCAACTGAAAATTCAGGAAAGTGTAGATAACCTTTGCGCAATCAAATGATTCTCCCCCACTTTCCTTTTGGGGTGTGTGGGGGGCACATAAGCAGATTTTATTTGGAACCACACTTCATCTTCTGTCTCCCTATTTGCTTCAGCACATGTACTGAATAGCCAATGAGTTTGCATTATAGTGCCAGCACGAAGAAAGAATGGTGCTACATGTTACACAGCTGGGCTGTGGCACGGAGACCACTCCAGCGAGTCAGAGGTGGGACTGGAGTTCCCATAGCCATTTGCTGTGTCATCTTAGGAAAGATTTGCTGTGTCATCTTAGGAAAGTCTCTGTACCTTGTCAGGGGCCTCAGTTTCTTTATAAAGTGGGTAACACAAACTTCAGCGTATTGTCGAGAGGTTTAAATGGTATAATATGTAGGAAATCACTTTGTTAAAGACTTTACAATTTCTTGGCATATTGTACTGTTAGCCAATGCCTCGATGCGTCAAAAGAAGTAGCCCAAATTGGAAGGAAGGATCTGAGGTACAGCACATAGCCCGGTGATGGCACCTGTGCTGTCACACAGAAACATGTAAGAACCCTCATGTTCCAGTGTTTTAAATTTTGCTTTTGTGTTAGGAAATTATAAGTCACTTTTTCCTCTAGAAATGCAGTTTCTTTAAGACCTGGGTTTAAATCCAGACTCTATCATGTACTAGCTGTGTGACCGTTAACCCATTTCCTTAATTGTTATTTCAGCATGATAAATTTCTGACATATGTGAATAAAAATGAGGTATGTCATTATGCTGTATATTTAGTATTCAAAAACCCAGTATTAGGATTAGCTGTGGTTAAAATCATCCCAGTGGTTATGGAGGTTGCCCTTTAACCCGCAGCTGAGCCCAGAGGGAGGGATGTGTCCATTCTCACCTGGGACAGCTTTGGACCCGCACAACTGGACACACGCTAGGAGGCTTCCCTCCTCCCTCATGCTCCAAACTTTCAAGGCAAGATGCTGCTTTGATCTTGGGCCCTCTGCAGAAAATCTCCTTTGGCAAGCCTCCCCATGACAGCTGGGCTCTGCAATGGCAACTTTCTGCAGACAACACTGAAAAAAATCTCAACGCTAAGTACCCCGGAGAAGACTTGATGAGGGAAACCAGGTGTGTGCCGGGAACCCAGCTGGAGAGAGTTGAAACTGTGCCAGGTAGCTACACATTTTTTAAAAAGGTACCCTTAGGAGAATCCCTGAAATGATCCCCACTGCAGTGGTCTTGATTAGCCAGGGACACCAGGTTTCTTCCACAGATTGCCTGTGGTCAATTTTCTATGCATCTTGACAAAAAAGAAGTGTGAGAAGTTCTATGTTGGATCTCAAAACCAGCCAACACAAGGCTGTGTTTGTCCTTGCTGACCCAGGAGACAAAGAAACCAATTAAAACTTCTCATGTTTTATCCTCTGGTGGTGCTATCAGCATAAAGGCGAAGGACTGGTCTAGAGCATGCATGCAGGGAGGAGGTGCTAGTGCTTCCTGCCTGGTGTGGATTTGGGGGAGACCACCTGACTCAGCCAAATGTATCATTTATAGTAGGTAGTTGAAAGGCTTAGGAAGATGGAGCTTCTGCCATACAAAATACCCAAAAGCAGGCAGGCTCTTAGAAATCTCTTTGATTCATGGGCAAAGGATGGCTGAAGCTTCTTGGAACCTGCAGACCCCTTGCCCAGGAAAGTCCCATGATCAGAGCATTCAAATGATCCACTTCTTTGTGGCCAGGGACAGATCCAGGTTTGGGGAGTGTGAAACCTCTGTAATTTGAGGGAGCCCTCTTAAATACTATATAATCAGGAATGCAAAATTAGGTATGAAATGAATGTTTATTTGGAATAGAACTGTATCAAAGGAAATTTTAAAATTTTAAGTTGATAAATTTCACAAATGTCAAAATACCTAGAAAAGTATCAATCTTTATTTAAGATATGCCTCTAGAGAAACTTTTTTCCTGCAAATTTCTCATAGCTTCATTATTTGGTGAAATTTTGTAATTTTTTTCTAGAGAGAATAGATAATTCCCTCTTTTAGCATGGTTGATCGAAAATTGATTTTTTAAAATAGTTTAGAAATCTTTCTTTCAGTTTCACCATTTGTTATTGGTAGTTTCACCACTAAATTATTGGTAAAACTTTTAGGATTATTACATTTTGGAGAAACTCTTACACATTTCTTTCATATATGATAGGAGCTGTATAAGATTTCAGGACATTTTGGCTGGGCACAGTGGCTCACACCTGTAATCCCAGAACTTTGGGAGGCCGAGGCAGGTGGATCTCCTGAGATTAGGAGTTCGAGACGAACCCAGGAGGCAGAGGTTGCAGTGAGCCGAGATCACGCCATTGCACTCCAGCCTGGGCGACAGAGTGAGTCTCTGTCTCAAAAAAAAAAAGATTTCAGGACATTTTAAGTTGTGTGTGTGTTGATGTGTAGGCATGTATACATACACTTAACAACTGAATCTTAAATGTTCTTTGAATTGATGAATGAGTTTGTTAATCATTTTGCCATCAGTTTTATGTTGGTCCCTGCATATTTGTGTTAATATGGTGGATAGTAAGAGTATTAATGGAAGCCATTCCTACTGATACTGTTGGAACAATTTAACTAGACACAGAAGTGACTGCAAATTATACAAATATTCCCCCACTGAATCATAATTAAATGTTACTCCTACACAATGTCCCCTTAGGTGGGGATTCCCATAGACATTCCCATTGTTACTCAGCTGAAGGGAAAATGTGGTAGAAGTCCTAGTGGAGCGAGACAGTGATCTCCACAGATTATAGTGTAAATTACCTACTTTTTCAAATTAAAAAAAAAAAAAAATCACATGATCATGTGACTCTATTACCAGGTTCTTTCCCAGGGCCTTGGAAGGGGCCTATGCAAGCAAGAAACCCTTGACGCATGAGCTTTATTAGCTCCATGGTAGATCTACATGTGAAGGTTCACTCAACGTAATCTAGGCCTACTTCCCCGAACATGGTGGCCAGCTAGGCTTCCTTCACTCGTCATTAAATGTTGAGAAATGACTGGCATTTCAATCCAACTCAGTTTCCCAATATTTCCTCAACTTAAAAGCCTTGCCAGTTTGGGGTTCCATTCCTGCATATCCCCACCTTCATACAGCAGACAGAAAAAAGAGCCAAGCTTTGAGGAATGTTTCCTAAGAGGAAAGTAGGTTTTGGTCCGGCCTTTCCATCTGCAGTAGAGAGGGCTTCCCTCAGTCGTGTAGGGCCCTTGTCTACATAAATAATTAGAATCACTCCAAGTCAGTATGTCAGCACCATTCTGGTAGCCCACTTTCTTGCAGTCCCACAAAAGAAATACTGTGCTGGCCAGAAGCAGTAGTCAGCTTGTCTGGCTGTCCTTCCTGGAACAAGGGCCTGGCCTTGAGGTTTTAAGACAGCCTGATCCAGACATGAGTTCTAGTGCTCCTTGGAGCATCTGATGGGTCGCATGGGTGGACTAGAAAGTTGGAGCAAACCATGAAGGGGAGAAACCAAGCCTGGGACTGAGGCCCATGCAGGTCCGGGTCTAGGTCCAGGCCTGGGGTACTCTACCTGAATGACACCATCCAGTCCTGGGTATTGGAGGGGGACTTAGGACATTCTGAGGAAGGTACTTGAAAGCACAGGGCACCTGAGGTGTCTGTGCCCATATCTGAGGGCAATATTAGCAATGAGACTTTTTTCTTTGTTTTTTTTTTTTTTCTTTTGTTGTTGTAGTAATGACTGTGAAGTATTCAAAGATAGAAACTGCTAGAAAAGCTGAACTTACCCTGGAATTGTTCACTGTCATTTTAATTGGCTCTATTTAAATAATTTTCCTGAAGAGTATGATGATTGAACTTTAGTAAGTGTATTTTGTCTCCAGGGATTTTGATTCCTGGCCACCCACCCCTCTGTACTCCCAACCTCATCCCCCTGGCGTGGGACCTTCTCTCCAGTCTCTATATGAACTCCCATTCTCACCTCCTCATTCTAGTGTTCCTGTATGGCCATCTCTGGATGTTATTTGTGAAAGATTTGAGAGATTGAAAACAAACTTCCGTGTCTATTTCTCTGTCTTTGTTTGGGAAGCAGGGAGGATGTTGGTGAATTGAAGCCAACAGCAAATGAGTGTGCTCACAACTTTCTTTTGCTAGTTTCCCCTCTTGCTAGTTTCCCCTCTCTTGTTAGTTTCCCCCTCTTGCTTGTTTCCCCTTCTCTTGCTACTTTCCCCTCCCTTGCTAGTTTTTCCCCTCTCTTGCTAGTTTCCCCCTCTCTTGCTAGTTTACCTTCTCTTGCTAGTTTTTCCCCTCCTTTGTTAGTTTCCCCCTCTCTTGCTAGTTTACCTTCTCTTGCTAGTTTTTCCCCTCCTTTGTTAGTTTCCCCCTCTCTTGCTAGTTTACCTTCTCTTGCTAGTTTTTCCCCTCCCTTGCTAGTTTCCCCCTCTCTTGCTACTTTACCCTGTCTTGCTAGTTTCGCCCTCTGGTTAGTTTCCCTCTCTTGCTAGTTTCCCCCTCTGGTTAGTTTCCCTCTCTTGCTAGTTTCCCCCTCTGGTTAGTTTCCCTCTCTTGTTAGTTTCCCCCTCTCTTGGTAGTTTCCTCCTCTTGCTAGTTTCCCCCCCTGGTTAGTTTCCCTCTCTTGGTAGTTTCCTCCTCTTGTTAGTTTCCCCCTCTTGTTAGTTTCCTCCTCTTGCTAGTTTCCCCCTCTGGTTAGTTTCCCTCTCTTGCTAGTTTCCCCCTCTGGTTAGTTTCCCTCTCTTGCTAGTTTCCCCCTCTCTGGTTAGTTTCCCTCTCTTGCCAGTTTCCCCCTCTCTTGGTAGTTTCCTCCTCTTGCTAGTTTCCCCCTCTTGTTAGTTTCCTCCTCTTGCTAGTTTCTCCCTCTGGTTAGTTTCCCTCTCTGGTTAGTTTCCCTATCTTGCTAGTTTCCCTTTCTGGTTAGTTTCCTTATCTTGTAGTTTCCCCCTCTTGTTAGTTTCCTTCTCTTGCTAGTTTCCCCCTCTGGTTAGTTTCCTTCTCTTGCTAGTTTCCCCCTCTCTTGTTAGTTTCCCCTCTCTTGCTAGTTTCCCCCTCTCTTGTTAGTTTCCCTATCTTGCTAGTTTCCCCCTCTGGTTAGTTTCCTCCTCTTGCTAGTTTCCCCCTCTTTTGCTAGTTTCCCTCTCTTGCTAGTTTCACCTCTTCTGCTTGTACTCTGCTTCTCATTGTCTCTGGCTGCTCTCACCTAGGGTATAGCATTTGGCCTTGCATATGATGGTGGCAGAGCATATGTACAAAGAATGCTTGAAGGAACTTAGTTTGGAGAATAAAAGATTTAAGGAAGACATGTGAGCTTCAAATATCTGAAGCTTCATCATGTGGAAAAGAAGAAGCCTTATTCTTTGTGACCCCAAGCAGTTAAATTGGGTCACTGAGTAGAGGTTAGAGAAAGATTCAATTCCAGGGGAAAGGAAAACTGTTATGGTTGTCAGAAATGGAATGTGCTATGTCGTGGTGATTGCTTGGCAAATATTTTAGGGACCCGATTCCGACATTGGTTGGATTTTGAATTCATTCTTTTGTGACAAGTTGAAATGAAGTATGAGGAAATCTGTGTAACAGCCCAAGGTTAGATAACATCCTCACAGAGCAAGAACGTCCCTTTTCTTTGATTTTACCTTCTCCTAGGTTCAAGTGGACCCCACTTCTGGGAACTGTAATCTGAGTCTTTCACGCTTGCATATGGCATTTCTTCTACCCTTGTATGTTTTGTTCCTGTAGCTCTGCTGCCATTCCCTGGCTGGGACCCCCTTTTATCTGCCAACTTGGTTAACTCCTCTCTCATATGTCTCTCGAAGTCACGGCCTAACCAGGCATGCCTATCTAACCATCACCTTACCTAGGCTCAGCTTGTCTGTATGTGGCTTAAGCCAGGAGTTAGTATGGGGACTAAGTTGTCATTAAACCCTTTCCAGTACCTGTGATTCTGTGAATCTATGGGTCTTGCTTTATTTGGTTTGGCCATGATTGGACAGTGGGTCCCACTGGAAGATGGCTCCTGGAATAATCTCCCCCATCATGCCCCCCTCTGACTTTTCTCTTTCATTCTCTAATTCCCTCACTAACAGAGAAAGAATATATTTTAATGAGGCCTTCTGAAATAATTTCTGGTTTTCTTTTTCTGGTTTTTTTGTTTTGTTTTTTTCTTTTGAGACAGAGTCTCGCTCTGTCACCTGGGGGCATGATCTCTACTCACTGCAACCTCCACCTCCCAGGTTCAAGCGATTCTCCTGCCTCAGCTTCCCAAGTAGCTGGGATTACAGGCTCCCGCCATCATGCCCAGCTAATTTTTGTATTTTTAGTAGAGACGGGTTTCACCATGTTGGCCAGGCTGGTCTCAAACTTCTGACCTCAAATGATCTGCCTACCAGGGCCTCCCAACGTACTGGAATTACAGGTGTGGGCCACCATGCCCAGCCCTTGTTTTCATTACTGGAAATGAATTAAGTTTTATGGTTTTGCATATTGTAAAAATATTTTACTCTATGGAATCTTCCCTTTTGGTGTGTTTTAGAAACAGAACTATAGAGGAAAGAAAAGTATGATGGGACAATCAAGTTTATTCATTCTTCCTCAAATGATCTGGACTTAGTCTTACCTGCCTAGCGAAAGTTGGGCTGTGTTCCCAACAGTGGGAGTGAAAAAGTAGCAATACCGTATACCCACAGCTGAATTGATTTCAGCCCCCACCCTGAGGTCTCACAGGAGCAGACTGGACTCATCAGCGCCTGTCAGTCATGGCCTATGCTCCTTGCTAAGCCTTTTGTCTTACTGGACCAAGATCCTTAACCTTTGTCACATCACTGATTTGGAGAACCTGCTGGATCACTTGGCAGAAGTGACACCAGCTCTGGAGTACCTCAGTCTGCTGGGCAACGTGGCCTGTCCCAACGAGCTGGTCAGCTTGGAAAAGGATGAGGAAGACTACAAGAGATACAGGTGAGTGTCCAGGGGTTGGAGCATGGTGGGAAAAGGGAAAAAGAGAAACTTTAGGGGATGATATTATACTCTGGGGTGCATAGTAGATGTTTGGTACATATCAGTGGGTTTCCCGTGACGATGTTAAACTTTTACCTTTTGGTAACCTATAGCCATTGTCTCTCTTGGTTGAGGTCACAAAAGCTAAGAAAGATGAAAAGTTATTGCCTTTTCTACTTTTTTTGTGAAGTGCCAGATATTAAGTATTTTAGGTTTTCCAAGTTACATGGACTTGTCACAACTACTCAGCCCTGCTTTCATAATGCAGAAGTAGTCATACGTAATTTGTGAACAAATGGGCATGGCTTTGTTCCAGTAAAGCTTTATTTACAAAACAGATGGCAGGCCATATTTCACCCATGGGCTGTAACTTGCTGACCCCTGCTCTGTGTTGTAAGATCTTTCTGTGGTCTGTCTCAGAGTCATCTTGAAGAGAGAGATGACTTCCCACCAAAATTTAGGGAGCTCATAGACAATCTCAAGAGGAAGTCCCACAGGCCCATACCTCTCCACCATAGAGCTATGCTGTGGTGCCCACCAGCCATGCGCTTTGATGGGCTCCAAGTAGAAATGCTTTTCGTTCTTCTCTCTACTTCTCAACCATGTGCTTTAAAAGCCATGATCCAAAGTCATTTAGAGAGTCTTTTTGGTCTTACCCATTTTACCAAAGTCACCTAATTTTCCTTCTTCATTTAAAATTGTCTGTGTTCTCATTGTTGATTGTTGTTTTGTAAATGCTTTAATGACCTTTTCATGGACCTCTCTCTCCATTATGACATAAGCTCTCATTAAACACCCCACCTGAATCACTCTTAAAAATAACTTAATAAATTTTGTATATGTATATATGCATATATACATATACGTCTGTGTCTATATGTATACGTATGTGTACACACACATTCATGCACTTGTTCATTTATTCATTCATTCATGGGGCCAAGAAGCTATGTGTGAAGCCAACCATGTAGGCACGTTTTTGTAATTTTTTTCTAGAATGAGAGAGGTAGGGAGGGAGTGGTCTCAAGTACAGGGCTTATGAGGTTGCAAAAGGAAAAGAAGAGCTAAGAAAAATTTTTTTCTATTCTTTTTTTTGTGTATCATCAGCTCTCAAATAATTACTATTTGTTTTTTCTATTGTAACTGGTCGCATTAGCAAAAGTACTAAGACCAAGGTATGTGGGGTCAGATCAGAAGATCTGATGTGGAGTCCGGCTTTCCCAGTGGGGCTTTTAAAATAGGAGGACAGTCTACATCAGTATTCCATAATCAAGGATCTACCTCTGAGTCATCCAAGGCATTCTGATGCAGTTGGTGGCAATTACAACACAACAGTCCATAGGTGTTTCTGATGTCCAGTTGGCTTTAGAATTCGGAGACACTCAGCTCCCAACAAGTTCAATTTATTCCTTTACTGTCTCACACCATTTTATAGATCCTATCTTGTGTATTTTTTCTCACTTCTTCATGTATTTCCACATCTAGAGAATGGCTTCCAGTGGGTAGGAGCTGAGTTGTCTTGACTCTTGAAGCCTCATCAATGCCTAAAGTAGTGCTGGATATGAAAAAAGGGCTTGGCACCTTTTTTTTTCTGGAGGTGGCTTGAAACCACCTTTCCTTCTCAGGAACTAGGAACTTATAGGGAGATGCAGGGATCTTTGGCCATCTCAGATGCCCACTGCCCATTTGGAATCAGATCCATTTGGATGTCAACAAATGCAGCTAATAAGCAAAGGACTATGATTCAGACTCAATCCAAGTGCTGGTTGTGGTCATGAATCTTTAGGGAGGGCTGGATTCTACAAGTGTGGTCTATCTCATGGGCTAGCCTGGGCACCCTCCAAGCCCATCCTCCCCACTCCAGTTCTGTTCCCTTGGAAGGAGTTGAGGGGTGGGGCTAGGGAGGTGGTTTGTGAGTACACATATGACAAAGTTGCCATGAGAGGCTAGATTCTAGAGGTCATACAAAACCAAAATCATAACTAGTCAAAATTAACTTAGAAAATTTACATCATCCACAATGATGGCAAGATGCTTGCACTCTGAGAGAATCAGGGACTAGGAACAGCACAAGGAACAGTAAGTATGTTCCCATGTAGTTACACATTCACTGCACAGCAACTGGTTGAAGAGTGGAATGGTAGGCTGATTCTCTAGCACATTTAAATTTTTTATTTATGTAATCTCTTTATTTTTTACTGTTAGTTTGATGAGTGCTCACACTTGTATATGGAAAAGATAGATATGTGTTTGATATAGTTCCATTCTATGGTCTGTAAGCATATCCGCTTTGTCCTTCCTCGAGTTTGTGCTCCATTTGCCACTGAGAAATTTTAGGGTTTTGCAATATGACTTTTGATTCTGGAGTTCCTGTGGCATTTGTGTTTATACAAAGCAATGCAGCTGCCTTTTTTTCTTTTGGTAAAACATTTTCCTGGCCCTTCATCCACAAAACATGAGGTTTGCCTTCCTTCTAGCTGTTACCCAGAGCCTAACAGTAGAGCCTCTATGTAAATTTATGTGACGTTTTCACTAGAAAATTGCTTAAAAATGAATGATATTTCTAGAGTTTACTGTTTTTCACTTTAAGTACATTTTCTGACAATATGTCTTCTATTAATCATTTAAGCAATACTAGGAGCCTTAAAGGAGTGTATTCAGAAGCAAGAACCCATGGTTCATTTAGTGCTGTCTGAAAAAATTTCTTATTGATTGGCATCCTCTGTGGTTATGTGATGTAATATTTATAATATGTCACCCAGGCATACATCAAAACAAGTGTGTCTGTTGTTTCATTTCCATGGGAGATGTTGATTTCAAAGAGGTCAGCCCAGTTTTTAGGTCACGTTGTGGCCAACCACTGGACCAGAAATGGGAAGTAACTCGATTTATGTAGTTATTGGAAATGGCATCACAGAGCTTGAGTTTCTGTGGAGTCTTTCCTCCCCTCCTCCCAAATTCACCCCTTTCACTTCCTCACTTACCCCCTGTGCACCCAGTTGGATTTTCTTGGCACACATCCCCACCATAAAACAGGCTCATTAAACTTATATGTGAGCATGAACATACTACCAAGTTGTTGAGTAGCACCCTGGCCCCACTGGGGCAGGAGCAGAACTGTGCCTGGGGTTTCTCTTTGCCATTCATCATAGTTCATGGCTGAGAAATGTCCATGGCCCTGTTATTATAGGAGCTTAAACCTGTCTGTGATTTTCAGTGTGTACACACCATGCTGCTATTTTGGGATGAATGTGGAATGGAGGTGAATGTGATAATCAGCAGCCTCCAGGATTTGGGCAGGAAGAGAACAGCAGTGCAAGACTTGGCCGGAGAGACCACCATGCTACTGAGAAACCACTTTAGTGCCCCTTGTGGATTTCAACGCTAGCCAAAATAACAAATCAATATGGGAAAGTTGGGTGCCCAGAATGGTCTATTTCTTGTCTTCCCTTGCCATTGCTTTTTTTGTTTTTGCTACAGAAAGAACAATGGACTGAAGGTTAACAGTAGACAAGTCTGGACTTCACCTTTCAAATAAGGGAGTTGGTCTCATGGTCTTTTAGCTCTTCCTCTGTCACTGAACCCTCTGTTGTTCATCCCCTCCTGCCACTCCAGTCTCTGGTTGGCCTTGCTTTCCTCCCTCCTCCCTGTAGGGCCTTCTGTATTCCTTACAACTTTCAATTATTTAAAACGTGACACCCTTTCTTTGTTCCCCTGCATGGAGCAGCCCTGGGGCCTGCCCAGTGTCTGCAGCACTCAGCCAAAGGGAAGGAGGGAGGGACCCTCCGCCGTCTGGTCGCTCTGGGCTGCCACCATTTCCCAGACGAATAGGAGCTGTAAAACTTGTGGCTTACATAACCCAGTGAGCATTCTCCAGCTAATCTACAATCTGGGCTTTGAAGATCACAAGAAAGCAAAGGTCACGACCCAGAGATCAAAGTGACAGAAGCCCACAGAGTAATTGCCGGTTACCCTCTGTAGAGGGCCTTGGTCTGTCCTGTGGGTGTATTGTTTGCACAGAGACTTCAAACATGCTGCCGGTGAACTGTGAGGAAAATCAGCTGGCCTCTGCCAGTTGTCAGGCATTCATGAATGCTGTAGGTGAGCTCACCTCGGCTCATTAGAGTGAGATTGTTGTCATCTCTCTGAGCATCTGCAGTTATTCCACTCACACTGTTTGTTCATTACTCTGTGGTCTTTATTGACTTTCTCACAGTCGTCATTTACTTGGAGGTGTTGGGGGTGGTTATATAAGGAAATTGGAATAACAAGAAAGGACGACATGGACATTTTTATTGTAAGTCAACTTTGAGCCACGTAGAGTTCAAGCAAGGTAACATTTGAAAGAGGCTTAGACATCATTTGGCCCATCCCCTTCACAGCATAGATAGAAAAACTGAGGCTCAGAAAGGCAGCAGAGACTGAACCAAGATCACAGGGCAAGATACACTCAAGAGTCTGGCCTCTTTCCCTATGCTATTAGTCCCCAAGCTTTTTGTTACAAAAACTTGCCCTCCTTTTATTTTTCTCCCCAACACTTTAAAAAC
The DNA here is from genome assembly GCF_029289425.2 of Pan paniscus. NCBI lineage: Eukaryota > Metazoa > Chordata > Mammalia > Primates > Hominidae > Pan > Pan paniscus. The sequence goes on from NC_073257.2 coordinate 88,205,332, forward strand.
TTTGATCTCTCAAATAGGCTGCACTGAAGCCATTGCTACGTTTATTATTATTATGAAACAGATATGTTCAGCAGTTGATCACGGCTTCTGTTCAGCATGAGGTAACCAGTGCTATTAAATGGAGTTAATGTAATCTAGTCAACAGTGAGGAAGCATGATGTTTTGTTGACGGACTCATCTATCCCATCAAGCTTTGTGAAAGATTGAGAATGGCTCACAGATCACCCATTGCTGCCTTCAGGGGTCTCAGGTAGGGCATCAGTAGCTTGTACCATGTCTCACTGCCTCCAAAGAATGGAAGCAAGAAGGCAGCAAGAAATAATGCAAAGAAGCATAGACTGCCGTAAATGGAAGGAAATTTTAAAAACGAAACAAAACTCCAATGACCCCATGCCCAGTTCCCTCAAGAATTGGAAACTTGGTACTTCTTGAATAGAGTGTCAGAGAAAAAAACATGTCAGCCAACCCCATTCACAGACCGTGGAGGCCCATCTGAGCTTTTCTGTGGTTGTAAGGTGTTCCTGGGGAGCAGCCATTGCCCTGGGGGGAGCAGCCATTGCCCTGGGGGGAGCAGCCATTGCCCTGGGGATAACAGTTACAGGCAGGGGGAAATAATATCCTCCTCTCTCTCTCAGGTCTGGATGAAAAATGCCTGAGTGTTGGGACTAGAGCAGAGAAAATTGATTTTGGAAAGAAAGAAAAAAAAAGTATTTCTCCTGTTCCTTTTCTCCTCCTAGCGGTTTTATCTCTCTCCTTAGAGGAGTCCTTTAAGCAAATGGAACATTCTATGTGAGAAGAAAGAGGACCTGAAAAGCTCAATGTGCTGGTCTCTCAGATTTAGGAAATCTGTTTCCAGACAGAGACAAATGGGTCTTTAAGCACCTTCCCAGGATCCCTGCTCTCCTCTTGATAACCCCACCTTCTGTATCTCAGCCAAGAGCACCTCTGACTCTCACCCCCACCCCTCACCACCCCCAGCCTTGGGGGCTTTCCCCCAGCCACCTTGAGAAGGTCAGGAAAATTGGAGTTGCCCTCTGGAGCTAGGGACGTGAGACTTAGAACTTAGACGGATCTCTTTTCATTAAGCAGTGCCCTGGCTTAACAAGCAGTTTTATAAATCTGAAGCTGTCTCCGGGTGTCGCAGGATTTATAGACGGGGGTTTCTGCCATAAAGTGGTTTATGATGGCTGCCTTCTGTGTTATTAGTAGCTGTCTCTTCCTTCAACCATTGCTGTTTGATAATAGCCTTAAAACACCCAGAATTACTTACCTGCAAACCCTATTCCCGATAGCCCCTGTTGACAGTCTGAATAAGTTTAGTGCCCTTTTGTTGTACTTTACCTTCAAAACAAACTGATTGAACCATCAATAGCTCGTGGAAGCTGACAGAGGGATGTCATCTGGACTAGCCCTTGTGATTGCAGGTTATCTGGGGGAGTTAACCTTCCCGCATTGTTAACTGAAATGTTTTATGTACTATGCAACTTTAGGATACGGCTGTGATAACCCCAGTAACTAAGTAATACATCACAGTAAAGAGATTTTGGTGCAACAAATAACCCAGGATTAAATTTACAAGGGTTGAATTGATATTGTAAAAGCCTTCATTCTGTGGCTTTGGGAATCCTCTCTTGTAGTTTTATGGCAAACTTGTATTACACTCAGGATTGAAGCTATGCCTTTTGACACCCTGACATGACCTAGAACAAAGGGAAATAGATCTCCCAGGACCACGAAAGGACAGGCAAGCAGGAAGCCCACTGACTTATCACTTGGCAATAATGTTTGGAGCCAGTTCCAAGCCACAAAGGGGCAAGAAGATCTGGCAGACATGGCCACTGGCTGGGTTCTGTGCACTGCAGGCATTGGGGCAGGGCAGCCCTTAGCAGAACTGGAAGGAGACCCTTTGCTGCCTCACCACCCTCCTAATTTCAAAGCTATTATTCCTCATGGTGTTATTTTCACGAGGACATTGGTTCTCAGCAGGACCAGCAGCATCAGCATCACCTGGGGACATATTAGAAATGTAAATTTCAGGCCCAGTTCCAGAAATACTGAATCAGAAACTCTGGGGATGGGGCCCTGCCATCTGTGTGTTGGGAAGTCTCCAGGAAATACTGATGCCCACTGAAGTTTGAGAACCACTGTGCAAGAATAGGAGCTCACCGAAAGAGCACAGATCTTCTGTATTGCTTTTATCTCCTCATGTTGGTACTTGACCCAGGTCCTGACACACAGTAGCTGTTCCATAATTACTTGTTGAACGAATGAATGTATGAGTAAGTAAATGAAAGAAGACATCTCTATGGAGGAACTTTGGACCCTGGGCTGAATCTCAGATGGAACTATTTGGGGCAAGTCCTCCTAGTGTCCCTCAGACCTCTCCAAGCAGCAACCACTTGGAAACCCAGGCTGGCCCACGGGACGGATGAAAATCATCCCTCATTTCAGGGGGTGACTGGCAGCCTGTGTCATGGGCTGTCTCTTCGATTGTATAAGAAGAGTGATCTGAAAACAGCAGCTCTTTGTCATCTAAAATTTTTAACTAGCTTAAAAGCCAGCACCTCTCTCTCTCTCTTTCTCCTTTGATTTCAGGGCTGTGATCCAAAGTGAGGCAAAATGACAATGTGCGGTCTGTTGTCATCATGGTTCCTGCCAGCCCCGTGAAGGCATCTTTCACTCCATCGTTAAACATTGGCTGATTTTCTAATACTGATGTTTTCTTCACCTGAATATTCATCTTTTCCCACCCTACACTTAGTGGGTGTCTTTACTCCCTGCGCGTCACTCCTGACATATTGTTTCTGTCTGTACATGTCTTTATTTGAAAGAGTCTGTTGTCATCAAGACTTTTCTGCTACAAGCAGAAGATGGAAGTTTTCTCTGACATTGACTGAGGCCGGTGGGAGCTCTACTGGAGGATAGAAAAGATATTTGGTGGTGGTTCATGCCTGTAATTCCAGCAGATGCATCACTTGAGGTCAGGAGTTTGAGTCCAGCCTGGCCAACATGGTGAAACGCTGTCTCTACTAAAAATACAAAAATCAGCCAGGAGTAGTGGCACACACATGTAGTCCCAGCTACTCGGGAGGCTGAGACAGGGGAATTGCTTGAACCTGGGAGGCAGAGGTTGCAGTGAGCAGAGATCATGCCACTGCTCTCCAACCTGGGCAACAGAGCAAGACTCCATCTCAAAAAAAAAAAAAAAGAGAAAAAGAAAAGAAAGAAACAAAGAAAGGAAAGATATTTGGGTGTTTTGTGGCACTTTCTTGATTTTGGGTGAGGTTAGCAGGTATTTGGAGGGAAGGGAGAACCCAGGGTAGGAAAAGGACAATAGATTGAGGCCAGGGAGGAAACAGGAAGTAGCCAGAGTCAAATTTCCAGGACACCAGGCATGGGGTGGACATTTCTGAAGGAAGAAAAGAATTTCATAATATTTTGACCTTAACAATGAGTCCTGTGAAGGTTATTCCTGCAGACCTCTAAACTATTCTCTCTGGCTTTGGGATGGTCAGCCAAGCCTTTTACCTGGATAAGCATATGCAGGCCACTTGGTGATAATGTCACCGAATCCTTGGGGTGTTGCTCCCTCAGTTGGAAACCTCTGTGACTGGTGGTTCCTTTGCCTGAGTTTTGCTTGGGTCTGCTGGGCTTGTTCCACCTACTCGGCCTGATGGGCTGCACTTGGCTCGTGCTACCAGTTCAGATCCCATGCCTGCCAAGGGTGAGCCAGGTGTGGAGTGGTAAGGGGTACATGAGCAAGCAAGCACAGGGTCTGGCCACTGCATACAGCCAGGCATGCTAGCAGCAGCAGGCTGGGCAGCTCTAGGCACTGACATGGGCACTAGCTCCCTGTGAGGCTGCATCTGGACCAGGCATACCACAACCAGCTTCCACTGCAGGCACTGGGGAACATGGTGGCACCTGGAAGCTTGAAGATGCCAGGAACCACGGAGCCCCAAAGAGGGTGTCACAGCCTTGGCTTGGGGAGCTGTTAGGTCTGGGCTCCCCAAAGGGCCACAGCTCTTCTCTCTGTCTCATCACCCACGATGTGGTGAGCGGGGGGACATGTTTCAGCCCTGTTTGTGTTACAGCTCTTTCAGTCCTGCCATTTGGTGGGTCCCGAGTTCTTGTCCCAGATCCAGGAAGAATGAAGCATGCGCACAACTGGAGGGTGAGCAAGGCAAAGAGGTGCTTTATTAAGCAACAGTACAGCTCTCAGGACAACTAAAGTAGGTAGCTCCTTTCTGCAGGCAGGTCATCTCAGTTTCTGTGCAGCCCTCAGCAGAGAGGAGACCCAGAGTGGGTAGCTCCTCTCCACAGGCAGGTTGTCCCATCATCTGCCCAAGTCTGGCTGAGTCTGGGGCTTTTATGGGCATCAGAGGAAAGGAAGTGCATGCTGATTGGTCCATGGGTGGCCACAGCAGGGTCCAGAAAAAGTACCATATGTTCTCACTCTGATTTACGAAACTGGTAGCCCAGCCCCTATGCTTTAGGCCACCCCTGGCCTGATGGTGGGGTTTCACCGGGGACACACCCCTTTCCACCTAGGAGCCTGTCTGCCTCCTGCTGCCAGCCATCAACCTGCTGTCTACAGTGCCCATGGTGCCCAGGCTGTTTGTGCCAAGGGATGCCTGCAGGCCCATGCTGAGCTGTCCTCCGCTGTCCCTTAGCCTCCCTGCTGTGCTCATCAGCACCCAAAGTCCAGAAGGGGCTGAGGTGGCAGGGGGCTGGTGTTTCAGTACTGCTCCGAGCATGAACACACTTAGCCAGATTGTGACAGTGCCTGGGCTTGGCCGCCACTTTGCTCCAAAATTGGAGCGGGCATTGGGAGTGGGGAGAGGCCAGGCAGTGGGAGCAGGCACTCCCAAGCCTTCCAGCGGAGGGGGGCTTCCCAAGCCCCCAAGAGCACAGGGATGCCTGGGTCTGCAGCTGCAGCTGGGCAGCTGCAGTTGCACCTGGGAGCAGGGGCTCCTGCCCCACCAACTCAGGAGGGCATGGGGCTCCCACCTGTTCCTGACTCCTGCCAGCTCCACAGAGCAAGCAGCCCCTACTGCAGCTGGTGTATTTGCAGCAATTGCTCCAGATGGGCTGCTACTGCCACCAATAATGAGACCACCTTACGAATGTGGAAGGTGGCCTTGGGAACCCAAGGCTCCAGTGAAGGCAAGCCACACTGTTCCAAGTAACATCCTCACTGAGGAATAGCTAGGTTCTTGGGGTTGCCTTAAGGTGTGGTTCCTTGATGCCCATTTGAGATTTCCTGTTTCTCCTTTTCCACTGAGTTTTCAGTCAGTAGACCTCTTGCTCTGTGCTCCCATAACCACTCTATGCATAACCTCGATTTTGGCACTTAGCTATGCTTATTCCTAATTTCTCCAAGTGAGTGTGTAATTTCTGTTACACTGAGAACACCTTTGAGAGCAGGAAGCATGTTGTAATCACATCTGTATCCCTAAGGCCTGGCACATAGTAGGTGATCAAGAAATATCTGTGCAACTGAAATCAACTGGTATGTTATTGACTCCATTCTAACGCCAGTTTTCAAGATGTGGTGAGAGTGAGCAAATAAATTTGTCCCTGCCTTCAAGAAGCTTACAATTTGGGTAAGGACATTAATGAACACCAAGAAAATAATTAGAAAACAACAAAATGTTAGACTGTAAGGTGCTGATAGCATATTCTAGGAGTCCTGGGAAGGGAGAAAGCAGTGAAGGGTGGAGGTGTACAAAAAAACCTTCACAGGAGATGAGGCTTGAAAGATGAGTATATGCTGAGGAGGCTGGGCATAGGAAGGAAATGACATATTCCCTTGGAGATAATCCATTGCTCTTGACACTGGGTACTCACCTCTTGATAAGCAGAATAGGGTGGAAACAACTCGCTTGTTTGATTGTTGGACTATGGAACTTGATGGAAAGCATCTTGGTTAGTGACTGTCCCTGACGAGGGAGAAGTATAGACACATGTCCATACCTGTTATACATTTATTTGTGCATTTATATAACTATACCCTGGCCAAGTGGTTATTCTTGTCAACTCTATATATACCTATTTGAGGACAGTTAATTACACTAGCAGCCACTGGCTTATTTCTGGAGTCCATCTGCCAAGGAATTCTTCCAGGGAAATGGAGAGCACCTAGCATTTGTTGGGCCATTAATATCTCCTAGAAATTAACTCCCCCTATTTCTCCTTGATAATCTTCATAGGTTAGCAAGTGTGGAAATAACCACATGTATTATCGAGGGATGATGCGAACAAAGTTCTTAAGACCCCTGCCTGATTCCTCAAGGAAGCATTTCTCAGCTACATGTGTTCCTCACTTGTAACCCACAGTCATCCAGGTCATTACAGTCTATGATACAGATGACCCATAGGAATGGCAGTGACGTAAAGGGTACAATCAATTTATAGGTTTATTTTACTGAGAATTTCTGTGTAGCAAAGAAGCTGAGCCTGTTTTCTAGACTGGAAGGAAGGGCATGTGTTGATAGGGTGCCACTGGCTAACCCACGTGTGTGTGTGTGTGTTTACCTTTGAGCCAAGAGTACCATTAGTGTGTGCTTCTAATGTTTAGTTGTGCATGTGTGTAAGATAGAATCATTCTGACTTCTCCAAGGAACAGTTGTTTATTCTTTGTGAAAGAAGAGAGGAGGAGCAGCCAAGGTCTAAGTTCCAGAAGACCGGATGGTGTGGATTCTTGAAGATCAGACAAGCTGTCGGGATCTCTGAGGCTGCCACTCAAACTTCCTGAGTTGTCTCTGACTCTTGTCTTCCAGATGCTTTGTTCTGTACAAGCTGCCCAACTTGAAATTTCTGGATGCCCAGAAAGTAACCAGACAAGAACGAGAGGAGGCGTTGGTCAGAGGAGCCTTCATGAAGGTGGTGAAGCCCAAGGTGAGCTGCCTACTTGCTGTTCTTCACAAGGGATTTACATCTCATGGCAGTGCTTACACCCCAGGGCATGCAGAATGTCCTCTGAGTGTTTAGAATGCAGTTGGGATCTCACATGAAGGGTCCTTCCATGGATACATTGTTGGCCAAACATGAAATAGGATTAGGTGTAAATTGGATCTTCCTGTTTTACCAATAAAGCAGCACTATGCATAGCCCAATGGTGAAGTTCTGCGGGGGACTGCAGGTCTCCTTCTTGAAGATATTCACTAAGTGGGGCCTCTGCAGGTTTGCAGCTGAGAAAGAAGAAAGAGGAAAGCATTGGGCATGGGTGGGCTTTTGGGGTAGGTGGGATTCTTCTAGTGCTTCAGAGGGGGACTTTCTTGTTTGCCACCAAAGGGAAGCTAGCGAAGAGTGATTTTCTTCCATCACAGGCAAGGGCTCCACGGCCCTCTGAGATATCGTTAGTGTGGAAGGTGATGTTTCCTGACAATGTGTCCCTAGGCTGGCATGTGCCCCCCACATGTATCTCTCCAGAGCTGATTAGAATGGTGTTTACTGACCTTTCCTTTACCAGCTGAGTCTGTAAGTGAATTTGGTGTCATCCTAATGGCAGCTCTGATGAGGCAGTGAAGAATTGGCTTGGGGTCTTGGATTCAGACACAAGGAGATTTTTTAAGGACATGGATGACTGTCTCTTTGGGAGGAGTTGGGAGTCCTTCAGTGAAGCCAGAGGCTGGGGAATGGACTCAGTGACCCCTGATGACCTCCTTGGAGAACTGTCATTTCCTTGAGGCTCTGTGGAGCTGTGTGGTCACCTCCTATGAGATTGCAACTTGTATGTTGAAAATGCTGGCACTGATATCCTAGAAGTCTAGTTTATCCTCAGCTATTGACTTATAGCACTCTGCATGTGCATTGGAAGTGATTAAAGGGGGGAAAGAAAAAACAAAAACAAAACAGAACAATGAAACATCTTCCATCAAGTTGCTCTGCTGGCAGCAGACCTCAGGCCACTTTCTTTCCCTGAATCCATGAGGTGCAACTTATTTTCCATTATGCTGAATAAAATTGCTAGCAGTTGTGGAAATATATGATATGGAGAGTATATTACTGGCAGATAAATGTATTGTTACCTCTTTCAGCATGTGGGAAATTAATTGAGTGATTCATTTCATAGCTATTAAAGTGTTAACAGTGCTCCCTACCGAGGCACAGGTTTGATGTATTGCACACAACTGCCTTTAGTTATTCTAGCTTTTGTAATTTTTCCAAATGAAATAATTTATTTCTTGGCCTTCTTTTTATTTGTTTTTGGTGAAAACAGTCCAGAGCTAGCCAGCATGACCAAACCCAGCAAAAGTACAACAAATGCACTCTATAGTATCCTGGGTTATTATAAATAACCTGCCCACCCTACATATCTCACCTTCTTGTATACATCTGTATTCATGTGTATACCTGTGTGCAGAGTGGAACAGTATTTCTCCTGTGCTCATTGGCTTTGATGTGGGCAGCTCTACATTGTCACACAAAATCTGAAGGGGTAATAAATGTAGTACCCACCATATCTGGATGGGGCACTCAGTGCATGCCCACCCCCCATTCTTCTAAGGTTCTTGGTGCACAGATCTACAAGTTTTCACATCATCCTCTAAAGTAGAAGGAAGGAGTCATTGGCTCGCTTTATGGGTGAGGGAACTGAGGGCTGGAGAAGTTAACTGGGCTGCCCCAGGTCACCTGGCTAGTAATTGTGGAGCTGGAGGTTTACCTTGTGTCTGACCGCTGGGCCCACACTCTTCTCTCTCTGCTTTCTCACCCCTGCAGCAGTGAGCTACATATTTACCCTGTGGATCTCTTTGTTCAAACAAAACCTCCTAAGGTCTAAATGAGGAAAACAGGTAAGAGCAGGACTGTTCTGTTGAGTAGAGGTGGGAGGAATCGAAATCCTTCCTTGCTTTTGAAAGCATCTGAGACTGGCTCCTTAAAATCCAGCATTAGTTGTTTCTGAGTCATTAGCAACATCAGCAGAAATGCCCTTTAGAGTTCCCAATTAGTTTCTAATCAATTCTAGAATTAGTTCATGTTTGTATGATTGACTCCAATATCCTTACTAACTGTATTAAGCTTTAAAAAGCCTGTTAAGGTGTAAATTAGTTCAACCATTGTGGAAAGCAGTATGGCAATTCCTCAGAGAGCTAAAAACAGAACTACCATTCGACCTAGCAATCCTATTACTGGGTATATACTCAAAGGAACATAAATCATTCTATCATAAAGACACATACATGTGGATATTCCCAGCAACACTATTCACAATAGCAAAGACATGGAATCAACCTAAATGCCCATCAGTGACAGATCGGATAAAGAAAATGTGATACGTATACACTATGGAATACTATGCAGCCATACAAAAGAACGAGATCATATCTTTTGTTGGAACATGGATGGAGCTGGAGGCCATTATTCTTAGCAAACTAATGCAGGAACAGAAAAACAAATACCACATATTCTTACTTACAGGTGGGAGCTAAATGATGAGAACTCATGAACACAAAGAAGGGAACAACAGACATGGGGGCCTACTTGAGGCTGAAGATTGGGAGGAGAGAGAGGAGCAGAAAAAATAACTATTAGGTACTAGGCTTGGTACCTGGGTATGAAATAATCTCCACAACAAACCCCCATGACACAAGTTTACCTATGTAACCAACCTGCATATTTACCCCCAAACCTAAAACAAAAGTTTAAAAAAATATCTGTTAATTATTTGAGGAGAGAGACTAAAGTACTCTTACAAAGTATGGTGATCTTGGTTCTCTTTCTGTGGTCACATGATTTCCAAACCAAAGAGGACTTAGAAATCACCTAGTCTTTGCTCCCATTTCATGGATGAGGGAGCTGGGAGAGGGTGTAGTTTCCTGAGGCTCCATGGAATTGGGACCAGAACCCTGGGGGTCTGGGCTTCCAGTTAAGTGTTCAATTTATGCCATGATTCTTCAAGTGCCCAGGACGATTCTTCTGTGTTCTTGGTTTCATATCGAACTGGATGCCTACATTGAATGGCAGGCAGTTCCCTTTTGTCTGTTATTTTCAGAGATAGGCAGTGGTACTTTTCTTGTAGAAAGAAAGACGCCAAATGAGCTCCTTGCTGAATTAATAAATTGGCATTAAAAAGGCTGGTTCTCACCTGTTCATAGTGTGTACAGACATATGTTTGTTCCCATGCAGGTGTGTATACCTGCTTCCGTCTCTGTGTATATATACATATGCATGTTCTGGGAGGTATGTGTACACCAGAGTCAGCTTCTAAGTGGCAAGCAATTTCCTTTCCATGTGTTGCTGCCGCTGTGCTGAGCACACTCAGGGAAGACCTATTTTTCACGATGGAATCGGAATCTCAAGCTGGCTCCTGTCCTTTCCAGGGAAGCCAAGGCCTGTTGTGCTTATTCAGCAGAATGCTCTGATGGATGATTAAGGTGGCTGTGATTTGGGGAGCTATTTTCATTTTATTCCTGACATAAAGAATTTGGGAGAATGGAAAATGTCCCTCCAATCACAGCTCTTGCCTTGGAGGTAGGGAAACGGGCAGTCTGGGTGTTCTCGGCTGACACAAATGCAGAACCATCCAGGAGGTAATAAAGGCCCGATGTCGCAGAGGTCTGATTGGGTACCTGGCAGGCGCTGGCGCTTGAGTGCAAGTCCTCGCTCCCTTTCTCCCATGATGACACATTTCTCCTCCGTGGCTGCCTTTTAGCTTTTGTTGTTTCAAAGCTGGCTTCTGTCTGAGCTCTGATTGTTGTAGAGAAAGATGCTGTCATTCATTAGGAAGTGATAGCTGAATGCTACAATGGATGCTTCCAGACTTTATCTCTCTGTGTGTGTGTGTTATTAGTTGATGGACCTGCAACAGCTAGGCTTTGTCATTTCCAAAATTCAAATATATAAAATATATATAACTTTATCAAATATTGGCCATTGAATCATGCCATTGTTAATACAGAGAACACCACGCTGGATACAGAGAAGGTTCAAGCCCCCAAAGAAAGAGCCCTCTAGTAACCAAACTGTGAAGCCCCTCACTGCACTGGGAAACATAGATCAAAGGGGTGCAGAGGCCTGTCCAGGATGACGTGTGTGGTCGGCATGTCAGCCCTGCACATCAGAGAGACAGCTCAAAAATCCGACAGTCAGAATTGTTTAATTATGTCCTGACTTTGTAATTATTCATCCCTGTTCTGGCAAAGAGCACAGTTGTCATTTCTTTGACATAATTATTTAAAGCTGAGCCCTCTTGTTTACAGGCATGTATACAAAGTTGGCTACCGACTGTTTAATCTTCAGAATCTTAAAGGAGCCTAAGGAGGGCAACTCTAGAAAGTGTTTTGACGCTTATGTTTTGCTTGCATTAATATCCATCCTCTCATAGGGAAGATGTGGTAATAAATATGTCTGTGAGTAGTGAGGTGTCTTTGAAGACATGTCACTTGTTTGTTTATGTGGGCACAGTGTGTTCAAACATATGTTTTTTCCCATGCAGGTGTGTATACCCGCTTCAATCTCTGTGTGTGTATACATATGCATGTTCTGGGAGGTATGTGTACACCAGAGTCAGCTTCTAAGTGGCGAGCGATTTCCTTTCCTGATTTTTCCACCTGATTTTCCCATCATGTAGTTTGTGTATTTGTGTAGTTTGTTGTAGCTTGTATATTTGTGTGTGTGCCTACGTTTTGATACTTGGGAGGGTGGGCTATTGTGTGTGTGTGTGCATGTGTTTTTGTGTGTGATAGAAAGAAGGAAGGAGAGGGAGGGAGATGCCCTGTGTTGAAGAAATAAACTTTGGAGTACATGCATTTCCAAAAGTCTCTCTTATTCTTTTCCCCCTAAACTGAAAATTGGAAACTATTTGGGCCTGAGAATCACCTGCTCCCACGAATACCCTACATAGTCCTGCCATTGACTCTTGGAGTTAGGTCCTCACTCCCCTGGGTACCTTTAGTTTCTTCCATCTGTGTCTGTGTTTTTAGGTTTCCATGCAAAAGGCCATCTAGGATGAAGACAGGGAATGATTCATAAGGAAGCTGGCTTCTCATTGGGATGAGGAAGCTGCTCGCCCCTGGGGTGCCAGCTCCATGAGGGCAGGAACCTTGTGTTTTGTTCGTTTCTGTATCTCTAGTACCTAGTCTATAGCAGAGGCTCAGTCAATACTCATCAAAGGAATGAACCATGAACAGCAGAGCATATTGGAAGATCCATCATGAAAAGGTTGTTGTATACGTTCTAATTACTTCAGTCAACATGGTTACCTTAAAAGGCAGGAAAGAAACCATTGCCTTTAGACTGTGTGTTAATTGCCACCTGTACACTGGCAGAAAAGACAGATTCTGGGCATCGTGTTTATTTTTCCAAAGGATTTTCCCGGGATTATTTATGATGGGAAAACCTACTACTACCACAATCCCCATGACTTGGCTTTTCCACTGGGTAGCATTTCACGGGGAGGCAAGGGTGTGATCTGAAGCTGTGTTCTCCTCGTCACTCGGGGTGGTACTGGAGTCCTCCTTCTTTCTCAACCCACCTGCTCATATTAGGGCTTTTAGGAAGTAAGTAGCTCTTCTCATGAAACATGTTAGGGTACCCACAAGTCTGTGTGTAGTTACAATGAAATTTTCCCTGTCTTCACCGCTATTGTATTTTTTGTCTATACCTAAAGGAGCACTACTTAGTTGCTTCTTTGCTACACTTAATTGTTTTTTATGCCTAGTCTAGCACTTTACTAAGTACTATCTTATTCTAAACTACACTGCGTATGTCTTTGATATCTTCTGTTACTCCTATGTAGCCCAATTGCAAATGCATAAAAGGGTATCAGAAACTACTTCTAGGTTTATTATAATTACTGTCCTTTATACTCATATTTTCAAGAATATATATTTTATATAAAGCCAGGACATGCCTATAAATAAACATTATAAATCACAAGTACATTCAGTTCAACAGACCATCAGCCAATATATTTTGAAAGTTCTCCACAGTGCCAAACATTCAAAAAATAATTTAAAATATTGGTTGTTTTTCTGGATGTTTCCAACTACCTGAATGTGCTCATGTTTTTATGATTTTTTTTTCTGTTTTCATGCAGATGTTTCTTGTCTAGAGACATATTCAGATTCTATTTTCAGTTGCTTTCTAGTAAATTTTGGAGAGAGGAAAATTTTTTAATTAACTTTTTTTTTTTAAGAAAATGCTTAGATGGTGTGTTCAAAAACAACTCTGGGAGCCAAACATTTGCAGTTTGTTTGTTTTTTCAACCTTATTCCTGACTTCACAGTTTGCACGTTCATTTGAGGGAGAATCACTTAAAGATTTTGTATTTCTCCATTTTTAGAACCATGGCATCCTGTGCCTCAAGCAAATGCTTTTGGAGTATTGCTCTTTGGAGGCGGCCTCTGTAGCCTTGCATTTGGGTAGCAACCCTCTAAAATAAAAAAATAGAGCACTGCAGGAAAGCCATGTCTCTGGTGTGCTGGTGAAACCAAAATCCACAATAGAAAGAAGGAGGGTGGTAGCAGCCTCTTAGGGGCATTCCCAGGAGTCCTAGGGGCCTTGCCAGGTGCTGAGCACATAGTAAAGACTACTGTCCATGAAGCCAGTGCCTGGGGGGATGTTACTGTTTCCCTGATGGGACCTCTGGCTTGCCCAGCTCCCCAATGGCCCAGCTTCACCCTCTTCCTCTTTTTAGCCTCCCACATGCTCGCTGCTTTCCAAAGATGCTTAGATGGATGTATCAAGAGGATCATGGAAGTAAGTAGCATTTTTTAAGTGTTGGGGATAAGATGAATAACCCTTGGATACTTTGTCCTGCCTCTGCAACCCAACAACTGGGAGAAGTGTGGTAGATTGCATTGTTTGTCTAAAACCATTCCTTTCTCTCTGCCCTTGCTGTGGCTCCCCATCTAAGGGAGGAATACACTTCCCCATTCCATTGACTTTGGCCTTGGCCATGTAACTCCTTGACCAATGGGATGCGAGTGGAAGTGACAGCATGACAATTCTGGGCCAAGGCCTTACGCAGCACCATGTGTTTTCACTCACTGCTCGCACACGTCTGCCATTTGCTATGAAAACAACATGAGAGACACCGTGACCAGACCTGAACCTGACTTGAGGCCTGCAAACATCCCAGCCAACCACAGACCTCTACATGAGAAAGAAATGCTTGTAATAAGCCACTAAGATTTTGAGCAGTAGTGTGCTGACTAATACCTAGGCAGGCCATCCCATCCACACACCCTACCTCTGCTGCATCTCTGGCCATTGAACCAGGGTCTTAACTGGAACACAACTTGGAGTTTTGTGAGGTTAGTGGCAGTCATTGGTGCCACAGCACCAACTACTGTAGGGTTTCTGGGTACTTAACTAATTAGGATAGCAGGGCCAGTCTAGAGGTCAACTGGCTGCCTAGTGGTACATTAGATGCACAGAAACTTCCCTGATATGTGAGTTAGAAGAACATGCATTAAGTAGTCACTGTCTGCTAGCTATTGTACCAGCTGCTTAACAATTTTATCTCTAATTTTCTCCCTAAACTTGAATCTACAAATGAGGAAACTGATGATCAGATAAATTATATACATAACCTAAAATTACAGAGCAAGGTGGAACCAGGTCCTTTTTTTCCCCCGGGTCTTCCTAAGCCCCAAAACTCATGTTCTTTCCCCTCTATGCCTTGAATTACTTCAGGGAAAAAAGTCAAACTCAAAGCTTGTGCTCTTCCCACTGTATCCCTTACATTTCATTAACAAGGCATACATTTCTGATGGAAGGCAGGGGTGAAAGAGCAGGAAGATCAGGAGATAGAAGGCAGCCAGAGGCAACTTTGTAATTTCCAATTTTAACCCTGTGATGACTCCCCATAACATATTTTGGTGAAATACATGGGCTAGGCAAAGAACTACAGGAGCCAGGCTGTGGGGGGATCTCTGAGTTAGGTCAGGTTTGCAGTTTCCCCTGAGGGTGAGGAGGAACCTTGGCAGAGTTTGAAGTGGGAAAAGTCTGGGCAGGCCTGTATTTGCATCCCTGGGTATCTGGGAGAGGGAGCCTTAGAGCTCTGTGCAGAGCAGGTGCTTTGGTGATGTGGAAATCTGTGCAACAGCAGGCACTGGTCTGAGGCTGCCACAGTGTTCCCAGCACCCAGGCCAGTGTCAGTGCTCAGGCAGCTACAGGGGTTAGAGAGCTGTGTCTAAAGAAGCTCTGGGATGGCAGAGATGGGTCCATGTAAGAGTGAGTAGCTCTGATGCTGGGACAAGGAGACAGCTGATGGCTGTCAGAGACCCACTAGTGACTCCCCCTTAAAGGGAGTTCACAACATCTCCAAAATGTTCTTTGACATGTTCTTACCTCAAAGCCCCTGTCCCTTATAGTATTCGCTGTCTCGTTTTAAGGAGTAAATTTAAGTCTTCCTAACTGGGCCATAAAAAGTTGTCATTCGCATGATCACTGGCAATGACTAAGATGGAGCCTTTATTTGTCTTTAGTCTGCACATTACCAGCTTGACATTTTCTTGATCCACTTTGGAAAAGTATCTTTGGCATTTTGTTTTTGCAATGTAGATTCTTTTTATCATTATTTTTAAAAATTAAGTTTGAAAGGAAAGAGAAGAGGGAAAAGGAGAGGAAAATAAAGATGTTTACTTAAGAAATTGGGTTCTGGAGAGTAAAAATTAGGGTTCTGATTTAAAGTTATCCATATTTAAAACCAACATTGCCCGGGGTTCTGTGCAGAGCTACAGGGCAGGACTGGCTGCTGTTCTTCAGCTATGGGTGCATGGGTGAGCTTGACAAATCCTTCACATGCTTTTCTCCATCCTCTAGCCCACCCCTCCCAATTCTTTGCTTTGAGCTTGGTGATTCTAGGCTAGTGATGAAGAAGAATAAGTTGGAAATGCAGGGGCAACTTGTCTAGGAACAGGGAAAAAAGGCCAATGACTGACATATGAGTAAAAGGAGAATCATGATGGCCTCGGCATCCCCTCCCCTCCATTAGACCAGGGCCTTGCTGTCTTTCCTGAACTCTACAGCTTAATAGAGCTCTGTCTTCCTCAGAAAGTCCCTTCTGGGCCCATGGAAGCATCAGACTGTAGGATTCTAGAGACTGAACTCTCAGGCCATTGTGTATCCTTGAAGGCAGGGAAACCTGCAAGAAGAGGGCAGGCAGAGGCCAACCACACAGATGCCAGGCCACTAGAGAAACATCATGAACATTGTTCTGAAGCTGCCTTCAATGACATGTGCATGTATTTGCAATTCCATGGCTAAGGAAGAAGGAGAAAACAGGGATGGCATGGTCCCATTTTCTACTCTGCAGTTCTGGCTATTTCCAAACCGCCTGCTACTATAGGTAATAGCAGACAAGAAGAGCAAATTGTAAGAAGAAAATATAAAAGAAAACTCATGTAAGCTCAGTGATGAAATGAATGTTTCTGATACTTAACATTTACCTGATCTTTTTGTTGTTCCCAAAAGCAAAGTTGTGGACAAGATAAAGTAGTAAGATAACCTTAGGGCAGCAGTCACCAACGTTTCTGGCACCAGGGACTAGTTTTGTGGAAGACAATTATTCCACAGACTGGGGGTGGGGATGGGGGATGATTTCTGGATGAAACTGCTCCACCTCAGATCATCAGGCATTAGATTCTCATAAGGAGCCTACAACCTAGATCCCTCACATGCACAGTTCACAATAGAGTTTGAACTCCTATGAGAATCTGATGCCACCACTGATCTGACAGGAGGCAGAGCCCAGGCAGTAATGCTTGCTCACCAGCCGCTCACCTCCTGCTGTGTGGCCTTGTACCTAACAGACCACAGACCAGTACGTGTCTGTAGCCCCGGGGTTGGTGTTGGAGACCCCTGCCTTAGGGTGTCCAACCTGAACAGAGTTAAAAGTCTTCACAACATTTGGAAGAAAAATGTGGTGATTGTCTGAATGCAGCTGATATGTACTTTCAGGGTACCCTTTGGAGGAGTGTCAAACAGGTATGCCTAGGCAAGTACCAGCATGCAGTAGCACGCAAGTAATGGCACCCCGTTCTGCCACCCTGCAGACTCAGTGAGGGGCCAGATGCTCACAAGAGAGGGGCTTCTCATTTCAAAAGAAATTATCTCTGCCCTTTATCCCAAATGGTCCATTGAGAAGCAAAGAGAACATCTTTCTTTCCTGTTTCCCCAGAGAGCCTGTTTCTCCTCACCAACACCTCTAGAACATCCAAGTTCCCAGACAGCTGTTGGATCTGGCTTGAGAGTTTGCTACAACCCTCTGGGAGGTGTGTTTTTGCCTAGAAGTTGTTTTGCCCACCTATGGTCACCATAGCTTCCTTCTGGGTCCTGTATACACACTCAGATTCCAAATGCATCTTCTTTGTCACTCTGACCAGCAGAAGTGCCATTTCACAAGCATGATAGGGAAGGCTTGCCCTTGGAGTCGCTGAAGGCTGGTGCTACAATTAGCCCTTCTATTTGCTTTTCTGCTCCTTACAGTAGAGTGTCTTAGATGAACAGACAGGGCACCATCAATAATGCACAGATGCTCTGTAATTGGGACTTCCTTTGATGTTAATTTAGCTAAGTTCAACGCCATTGTCAGTGATAGCAATTACGTGCAGCCTTTTCACCAAGGACATTTTAGGATAATTTTATTTTTCATGTGCATTTTAAAATATGGCAGTAAATTTTGAGCTACATTACCTGAATTAGAACTCATTATTTATTTTCAACAGTGAACTAATACTCTGTCTAGGCTCCAAAGCTGTCTTTTTTTTTTTTTTTTCTTTTTTGAAGTGGGGGATATGTACTGGGGCTTCTACTTTATGCAGCTTTTAACTCTTGAGTGAAATTTAGAAGTGAGTCACCTCTTCTTTTTTTGTTGAGCATTTTGAATTGTCACAGAGGCTATCTGGCTCGGTGACCTGTCCCGTATTTTTGTTGGGCCCATTTTTATTCACTCCTCCCCCACTCCACAGCCTTTACGTTTGTTCTTGACACAATTTAAGGAGTTGCCTCCAGCTGTTTTTGTGGGGAGGTTTTAAGTCTGAATTTATTGTAGCTGTTGAGTTCCATGGAAAACCTGCAATTCTTAATTTGTTCATGAGCTGTTGTTGGATTTGCTGCTCCATTTGGGGACTGGGCCCACTCCAAGTTTCAGGGTAATGTTTAGGTTTGGATTAAAGGCTGGACTTCTACCTCCTGTTATTGGTTGCCTTATTAAAATGGGGAATGTAATGCCTTCCAAGTCTGTTGGGGGATTAAATGAGATAATCTGTGGCAGGAGCTAGTGCAGGCTCTGGTCTAAAGCATCAGTAGCAGCTAGTGTTCTTAGTCATGTAATTTCAACTTACAAGGACTCTTTTTGTGGCACTGCTGTGTCATCAAGATGTGTGGGTGAATGTGAGGAAGGTAATTTTGGCTTGAGATGCTGGGGGGCAGGTACCTAAGTCAGCTTGGGATACCATAACAAAATGCCATTGACTAGATGGCTTAAACAACAGAAATGCATTTTCTTGCAGTTCTGAAGTCCAGAAGTTCAAGATCAGGGTGCCAGCATGGTTGGGTTCAGGTGTGGGCTCTCTTCCTGGCTTGTAGATGGCCACCTTCTCACTGCACTCTCCACTCATGGTGGAGAAAGTAAAGAAAGAGAAGGAGATCTCTCCGTCTTCTGATGAAACCACAGTCCTATTGGATTAGGGTCTCATTTAACCTTAATTACCTCCTAAAGATATTGTCTCCAGGTAGAGTCCCATTGCAGGGTAGAGCGTGAACGTGTGAATTTGGGGGTATGCATTCAGTCCACAGCAGGGGGCATTGCCCCTCTATTTCTGGTGGCTTAACTGAGTTTTCTGGAATTTATCCTTAAATGAAATACTTCTCCTGCTCTTCTGGGACATCTACTTCCTAGTAAGAGTAAAATACCTAAAAGAAAGGAATGTGAGAGGGGAAAGAAGGCCTCACATTCATCCTGGGGAGGTCCAGGCTCCTGAGCTTGGGCATCTCCTCAGCCACCGCACGAGACCCTTTTGTTCTTGTGGGAATGGTAGAGGGAAGCAGTAGGGCAGGTGAAGGCATGGGAGGAGTAAGCATGGCGTGGGGGACGGAAGGCTCCTTGCCACTGATGGAGCCAGGAGCATGAAGGTGCAGCTGCCCTCTGGACAGCTGTGGAGGAGAGAGGTCTCCATAAGGACCAATGCGGGAAAGGATGCCTGGTGCAGGAGTGAGCCCTTAAGCTCTTTCATTTGAGTGACCTCGCACTCAACTCTCTTAATCCTCCTCTAATTCCCTTGGCGAATCTGGAAATCAAGGCTGATGTTTAGATCCTAGAATTTGTCATTGGAATCAGGCCCCTCTGCCCCCAGAGTGAAATGAAAAAACTGGGGAATGAAATTTGGGAGCTTGTTACACATGTCCAAAGAATATTATCCCATCATCAGAAGGGTTTTGAAACCCAAGATTGAGATATTGGATCTTTAGACAATTAGAAAACAGCCAAGTACTGTATTATGAAACCCCCCCCCCAAAAAAAAAAAACTCTGTTCAGTTTAATGCTAGAAAAAGAGAAAGAGAGGTTCTAACTTCTGTACTCATTCTAATTTTTAGTCATGGGATGTTTTGGAGAAGATTAGATTACAAAATATTGTTTTCTTCTTTGTGTTCAGAAAAGCCTCAGTACCAACTTGCAGCCTCTACACTTTTAGATGCCAGAGGCCTAAGCTGAAAATATGAATTGTGTTTGCTTAGGTAAAAATGAACAGGGTGAGTAAACGGAATAAAGAATAAAAAGCTTTTCCTTCTTTGCTTTCCCTCCCCTCTTCCTTTGCACATTATATGACTAAATGTGCAACTTTGTTCACATAACTGCTACAAACAGTTCACTGTGTAGGCCAAACGCTCTCTAATGCAGTAAAATTAAGAAATAATATGCTTTGAAAGTGATTTATGAGTGTGGTTAAACTGCCAGATTTACAAAGAAATAGTTCAGATCTTGGGAAGCCTCAGGAGTCACGTCAAAAATGAATTTGACCATGATTTAAACTGCTACTTTTCTTACATGACATTTAATATGTGTACTTTGGAGGCCCATATGTCTTTAATAAAATAGCATTAAGTTTTAAATATGATATGAATGCAGCCAGTTTCTAAATTCATAACCTTTTCCACAACTCCAAAATGCTAACCAATAAGGGAGTCATACACGCAATAAAACATAAACCTTAGAAAATAGCTTTTTATTAAAATGGTTAGACAGTTGGCAGCTGGGTTGCAATGTAATAAATACTTACAGCATTGTGGGTTTATCAGACGTTGTTTACCCTGCAAGCAACTGGGACCAGACAACTAATTATAGCCCCTGCCACAAGAGCAGTTCAAGCTGAGTCCCCCTGAGTATGTGGAAGAGGCAGGATAGTTTGTGTTGAGGGCCCTGGACAGGGAGTCCAGAGATTTGGGCTCTAATCCCTCTCCACCACTTAAAAGGGTGTGACCTTGGGCAAGTCGCTCCATTTTTCCAACTTCTCCAATCTGTGTCACAGAGATAATAATGTCTGGCAGGCAGTTCTGCAGTGATGATAGATAAGAAACATCTGACACCAGTGCTTGGCACATAGTAGGTGCTCAGTAAAGAAAAACAATTCTTTTTAAAAACAGCCTTTAATTTAAAAAAAAAAAGTATTTTAGGCTAGACCTTCATGTCCTTCTAGCAGTGATGTTTTATGATGACTCTAGGTTGGCCCCAAGAGAAGTTTAACCACTTAGCCAGAGATCAGCGTAAACATCATGAAAAATGAACATGGAGCTCCTTGTCTCTCTCACCTCTTGAAGGAACAAGCATGGGAGAATGGCAGAAGGACATATTTGGTTCAGGGGGAATGGGAGTGTCCTGGTGGCCACTGCTACTTTCCTGTTCCCAGAGATGAAAGGGAGGTGTGCAACCCTGTTCCTTCTTGCCTTTGGCTTTCCCATTCATAGTGAAGGTGACTTATCTTTGTAAACTGCTCTTTATCACAGCCTAAGGTCTTTGAGTACTTCTGCTGCTGCTGTGTGTGAATGCATCTGCAGACCTTTCTATGGAGTAGTCTTGAAGTAGGCCTTCCAGTCTCCATGTTTCCAGATGCATAGGAACAGCTGGTGTTTCCAGCATCGCAGATGAAACAGCCAGTCTGGCAGTGGTCTGATTGTGTTTGTCCATGCAACCAAATCTTACCACCCCCACAAACCTCCTTAGCAGGGAATTCCTGAATTCCCTAAAATGGAAGTTGTACATTATATTTGAGCCTAGATTTTGAATCTCAGGGCACAGACATATGTGTGGTTATCAAAGATGAAAAGACCAAGGAACCACTTCATTTTGTTTTGTTTTGTGTTGTTTTTATATTTTTTAACAATGTTATGGTTTCATTAAGGGAAATTAACCAAGAAAATCCTTCAACTCTATTCCCTATATGTGACTCTATGACACATGTAGGGAATATGTGTGTTCCCTTCCAAACCGTATCCTTTTCTAAATGTGTTTAGAAATCCTTTTCTAAATGTGTTCTTGATGTGTTTAATGTTTTACTTTTTACTTAAAATTTTTATTACTTATTTTGTATTCCTCAAATATATTCTTTCTATGGACTGTATAATTCTCTATCAAGTTGACCTGAGTACTATTAGTTACCAAACCATTTTCCCACTGTTCCTGGATTTTAACCTTATATATAAAATACTGCTAGTTGTATGTATGTGTAGGGTATGTGTGTGTGTGTATGCGTGTTTCCTTTAAATTACCTCCTTAGGATAATTTTTCATGGCTGGGCTTATTGGGTCACAAGGTGTGGGCACACAAGCAGTTTTAGGCTCTGCCTAAGGATTCCAGGGTGCCATTTTTGAAGTTGGCAGCCTATCTTGGCTGAGTCATTGCACCTACCCAGGCTAGAGGGAATGTAGGTCAAAAGGAACACTTAACATTTCCAAGACCTTCTTTGGAAATGAGTTTCCTAGAGTCTTATTGGTGGGTATGGTTCTAGAAGCAAGGCTTAGATTCTGTACAAAGCATGCATTGACCTGCTAAGTTGTAGTCCTAGGGAATTACGGGTTCCCTAGAGCATCCCGAAAATTATTAGTGGCACGCAGTCCTGATCAGTGTGAATGTGCCTTTAGACTGTAAGCCAAATCTTTGCATAATACCAATCATTCTACCTATAAAAGCACAAATATGTTATTGTTCTCAATAGCCAATTTAATGCGGCTTTGGGGAGGAAAAAAAGAGAAAAGAAGATTACAAGCTGGCTGATCTTGCTTTTATTTCTCTTAAATCTATCCACACTTCTCAGGGGTTATACTTGTTTAAAGATTGTATGCAACTGTGCAGTCTGTGTGATTTGGAAAGCAAATCAAACTAAATATGAAGTTTTCAGCATGTGCTGTTTTTAAAGGATTTCATGCATTTATTCCAAATATACATTTCTTCCCAAGTAGCACTAAACCTATAATCTTTTTCTTGTTACATTTGTTTTTTGGGGGGTGGGAGGCCAAGAGGGTGACTTAGTTTTGGAGTGGAAGGTTCCTACTAACATCTACCTCCTTCTTGTGCAGCATTATTCACAGCAGAGCTATTAAGGCTAATTATTTTCAGATTTCTATCAAAGGGGGATATTTGAGCTGACAAAAAAATGCATTTATTGGGAAGACAAATTGCCTGTTTAAATAAGAAAGGGACCATTATCATCTACAGCTTCCACCCCACTCCCAGTAATTAGCCTATATAGGGAGGAGGAACCAGAGACCCATGGGAGACTGTAAGTCAGAGGAGGTTCTGGGGGACCGTGCTCACTAAAATGCCTGGAACCCCAAGAAGGGAAGTAGATTTTCCTATCATGTCTGCAGGCCACCTGAATTGTTCATTGACTTTGGAGCTGGTGTCAGCCTGTCATTTTTTTTTTCCTCCTAGGTGAAATTCATTGACCCTTGATGTGTTATGGAAAGAATATTGGTTGAGGAGCTACATGTATTAGTCAGGGGAAACTAACTGCTGTAACAAACAGTCCCAGATCCCGGTGGTTTAGTCAGTCTCCATTCACTGATAACTCCTTGATGGAGAGTGAGGAGTGTCCAGGGACCTAGGCTTCTTCCATGCAGTGGCTCTGCATTTTTCTTGGGCCTTGAGTCCTTCCTGGGTTCAGCCCATGGATGGAGCAAGCATGAGAACGTGGAGGATTGAACAGGAGGATTCACAGTCTGGGTTTTTGGGTGGCACACATCACTTCTGCCCATTGGCCAAAACTCAGGCATATGAACATTCATAACTGCAAAAGAGCCCGGGAAATGCGGACATTGTGCACTTACCTGTGTCCCCTCAAAACTCATATGTTGATGCCCTCACCTCAGATTGTGACTGCATTTGGAAGTAGAGAGCCTTTAAAGAGGTAATTTAGTTAAAATGAGACTGTTAAGGTGGGCCCTAATCCATCTGGCTGTTGCCCTTATAAGAAGAGGAGATTAGGACATGCAAAGAGACATCAGGGGTGCCCATGCACAGAGAGATGACCAAGTAAAGAGGCAGCAAGAGAGTTGCCCTGTGTAAGCCAAGGAGAGAGGTCTCAGGAGAAACCAGCCCTGTGGGCACCTTGATCTTGGACTTCCAGACTCCAGAACTATAAGAAAAGAAAGGTCTGTTATTTAAGCCACCCAATCAATGATATTTTGTATTTCAGCCCTGGAAGACTAATACAGCAGCTCAAATGAGTGCTCCAAAACAAAAGTCAGTGTATTTGGTAAACATTGAGCCAGCATCTATCATACTGAGCACTTGTGTTTTGGCCCCACTGCAATAGTCAGCTACTGTAAACCCTTGGGCAAGTCTAGTTTGTCCTCCAGGGCTCAGATTGCTCATCTGTAAAATGGGTACAGTGATGCAGATGAACTCTGAGGGTCTCCCTGTGGTTTTGTGACCTGGATGGTGCACAGTCCCTCAGCTGGCATCTTGGTCAGGTAGGGGTCCAGTATCTGGCCTACTGTGGTGGTACACTGAAGGACCCAGATTTTAGGGTTCAACCTGGATTCAAATCCCCACTCTCCCATTGGCTATGGGATTTTGAGTAAATGAATGTCTGCCTTAGTTACCTCATCTTTAAAATGAGGTTAATAAAAATAAATACCTGAAAGTGTTGCTGGATTAAGGGATTAAAGGAAATAATGAATATACTGTAAAGTACTTATTCCAGGGCTTCGTGCCCAATAAAGACTTAATAACTTTGGGCTGGGCACGGTGGCTCATGCCTGTAATCCCAGCACTTCGGGAGGCCGAGGTGGGTGGGTCACGAGGTCAGGAGATCAAGACCATCCTGGCTAACACGGTGAAAACCCGTCTCTACTAAAAATACAAAAAATTAGCTGGACGTGGTGGCGGGTGCCTGTAGTCCCAGCTACTTGGGAGGCTGAGGCAGGAGAATGGCATGAACCCAGGAGGCGGAGCTTGCAATGAGCCGAGACCGCCATGCCACTGCACTCCAGCCTGGGCGACAGAGCGAGACTCCATCTCAAAAAAAAAAAAAAAAAAGACTTAACAACTTTGTATCTCCTCCTCTCTCTTTCTCTTTCTTCTTTTTTGCCTTTTTATTTTTCTGCATATTTTGTAATTATTTTCATGTAAGCGTCCTGAATGTGAAGATAGAGAGCGGGAAGCATTGTCACGCATGTGATCTCATTTTATCCTCATGAGAGGATAAGACAGATGAGGTGGTGCCTTATTTTACAAATAAAGAGCACTAAGATGGGGGAGTTGTGGGATTCACTGACAATTCCAGAGAAAAGTGAAAGTGAGATCGAACTTGGGCCTCCTCTTGGCCCAGTGCTGTGTTGTTACATGATCTCTAACCTGGCCATTCTGGGGATTTCAGGGCTCAGGAGATGACATGATTCAGCAAAGGAGAGCCGGAGTCATCAACCAATGCCAGGTCCCTAAAGTTCCCTCAGGAAGCACAAAATGGAAATGGCAGCTCTTTCAAGGGTCAGGCAGACAACAAACAAATATGTTGCATTTATAGCCAGGAATAGAAAGAACATGGTTAGCCTCCAAAAGTTCCTGAATCCACCTGATGAAGATGATGTTGACTTGACCTAGTTTGGGACCAGGGTTTACTTTTCTTTGTGCTCCACGTTACCTGGACTTCTCCACACTTCTGAGAGTCAGGGACATGGCCTCGAAATAATGTTTGTCCTATATGTCTAGCTTGCCACAGCTCTCATCTTCAAACCACCAGTTCTTGGTTTTATATACATGGCAGAAGATGCCCCAGGGCCAGGAGTTCCCATCCCAAATCATAGGCTGAGGATGCAGCACCAGGGCCAGGAAGGAAGGGAGGAATAGAGATGACATATTCATGTCCTGGTTCTGTTGACCATGCTTGAGCTTCAGAGCCAGGCACCATCCTCCTACTTAGAGGTGCTGGCGACCAGACAGTCTTTTAAGAGAAAAAGTATGTTTTGCTTCACTTTTATTCAAAACAAGCTTTCTAGAGGGCTGAAATTTTGGATGCACTAGAGACAGCTGGAGATCTTCAAGCTATAGGAAAATGACAATGAATTCAGCCTTTCTGCTATCTCTCTCCTGTAGGGCAGGTTATCTGTCTTTGTCATGGCTAATGGCAATTTATGCTATCCATGACCACTGAGAAAGAAAAATATTCATATTTTTAAAATGAACTGAGACAGATCACTTCTCTATCAGGGACATGATCATGCTAGAAGGAAGGAAGTAGAGTTTCCAAGGTCATAGTTTCTCAGTGTTTTCTGGGAGGTCACCATTTATTTATGATCTTATCATTTGAGTTTCAAAATTAGGATGAATTCTGCTGGAGCCTTAAAAATAATTTGAAGTGATGAGGGCAGAAGAAGCTGCTCAAGATTCTGTGCTTTTCAGGAAATAGGGTACTTTTTTAGCTTTGCCAAGCAGCAACGACATTGTCACCCAGAGGTTTAGCTGGAAGGTGACATACATGAAGCATCAAGATTGGGGCATTTTCAGGCCATCTATGAAAATGAAATATCCCAAGCCCACCATTAGTATTCTCAAGCTATGAAAGAAGATGGTTTAGGTCATTTCTCAGGCCATCCTCTCTGGTATACTTGGCCTGGATATATTCAACTTGTATTCTCATTCCTACCCCTAACTGCAATATTAACTTTTTTTTTTTTTTTTTTTTTTTTTTTTTTTGAGACGGAGTCTCGCTCTGTCGCCCAGGCTGTATTGCAGTGGTGTGATCTCGGCTCACTGCAAGCTCTGCCTCCCGGGTTCAGGCTATTCTCCTGCCTCAGCCTCCCAAGTAGCTGGGACTACAGGCGTCCACCACGAGTCCGGCTAATTTTTTGTATTTTTAGTAGAGACGGGGTTTCACCGTGTTAGCCAGGATGGTCTCGATCTCCTGACCTCGTGATCTGCCCGTCTCGGCCTCCCAAAGTGCTGGGATTACAGACATGAGCCACGGCTCCCGGCCAATATTAACTCTTGAACACTTGTTTACACAGGTGACCTTCAGCTATTTAAGCACAGACATTCCATAATGGAAGGGCAGCCCCAGAAATTCCCAGCTTTTGAGAAAATTATTGGGCCTGTTATTACTGGAAGGAGGAGAACCAAGATGAGGTGATCTAGGATATTTATCAAGAAGATGAGGGAATTAATACATAGAGGCATTTGCCTCTCTTTGCATTCCACCAAACAGCTTAAAAGGAATTTCAGGGCTGGGTGCGGTGGCTCATGCCTGTAATCCCAGCACTTTGGGAGGCTGAGATGGGTGGATCATAAGGTCAGGAGATCGAGACCATCCTGGCTAACACGGTGAAACCCCGTCTCTACTAAAAATACAAAAAAATTAGCCGGACATGGTGGTAGGTGCTTGTAGCCCCAGCTACTTGGAAGGCTGAGGCAGGAGAATGGCGTGAACCCAGGAGGCAGAGCTTGCAGTGAGCTGAGATCGTGCCATGCACTCCAGCCTGGGCAACAGAGCGAGATTCTGTCTCAAAAACAAAAACAAGAACAAAAATGGATTTCAGGTGATTCTTTTTGGAAGGTCTTTCTTCTCACCCATTGGCTAGTTTCTACCCATTAACACCAAGCCTCAGTTTTTCCATTCTTCTTCCCACTCATTCATCCATCTTATATTTACTTTGTTTATCAGGGTCCTTGGAAGGATTTGGGTAGAAAAGGAACTAAAACAGCCTTAGCCTTCACAGGGAGCACTTTCTAGGGAAGATGGACTCAAGTCTTTCCTCTGTCTCACTATGCTGACCTCTTCTACAGTTGCTTGGGTGCCTACAAATTTTTTCTCCTTTGTGTGCCTGATGAAGTCTACAAATGTTATAGACTGAATATTTTAAATAATTTGACCTTTGTGCCTTATAGTACTCTTATTCCCTTTTTATTGTCACATTCTATTAGAATGGAATGAACAGAATTCTTCAAAGGGCTTTTTAGATTGCCATTTGATCTGACTGTGGAGGGAAGAATGATAGAGAGTTGGGTGTGCAGTTTTGCACACTTCTGGGTGAATGGGCAGTATGCATGTCATCTGCCTCCCTCCAGGCTGACCACATGGGCTCCTCAGAGAAAACACAGCCCAGCCAGGGGGAGTAGGGAGTGGGTGTCTTCAGATGTATGGAAGTCCTTGTGTGAAGAGCCCTATGTGGCTTTCAACAATAAAGTCTCATTGAGTTGGAGGCAGTTTGGAAAAAGGCTTGGAGCCCCACATTAGATGGATACCAGAAGACCAACATCCCATTATAAAAAGAAAGTCCTTACATCAAAATATTTAAACCAAAGGGAAAGGCCCAAGAAGTATGGAAAAGAAACAAGAAAATAAGCAAAAGTAGTGAAAGTATTTCCTTCCAGGACATCAGAAGCTAGACCATGGCTCTAGTCTAGAATCATCTGATAATGATGGAGATGGATTTTTTTGTTCTTAAAAAGAATGCTCTGGATAAGTCATTTCATGTCAGCTTTTATAACAGTTAGGAGTAAGGGAAGAGACCTGCCTTCATCTTGCCAGTCTTTTTAGGTGGGTTGGTCCTTACCTGCCAGGAATTTGGTAAACTTCATAGCATAGAGCCTTCTGTCTGGGGTATCCGTGGTCATTTGCTGCCAGCTCTAAGTTTTCTTTTGTGATTTCTGGCCTCATTTCCCACTGTTCTGCAGTGTATTTTTCAGTTTAACTAGATCAGTGTATGTCTCAAGTTCTTCTTCCTCCTCCTCCTCCCTTCCCTTCGAAATAGATATGCCTTCATTATTGTTCGCCCAATCTCTTCACTCACTCATCTACCTTCTAGGGAATATATATCTCACCTTCTTTCTCTCATCAATCCTTCAGTGCCCAACTCAGATTCTGTCCTCTATGAAGCCCCCTTTCAGAATTCCCAGACCCCAGAGCTTTCCTTTAACTACATCTTTAAACCATATTATATTTTCCAATATTTGAATATATCCATCTTGCTTTCCCAAGTGAGAAGGCAAGGAATGTATCTCATCTACCTTCTGTTTACCCCATGGGGCCAAACTTAGAGATGGTCCTATATTATCCCTTAGTATTTAGCACCTTCTACTACATTGAGCTATACTGAGACAGTCACCTTCTTCCCCATGGCCAATTACCAGGGAAGACCCAATGCACCAGCACTCAGTTCTCTCACCAAGTGTTATTCTGAAAATATGTGTATGAGACAGTGGCCAGCCTTGGACCAGAGGGAAATTCTGCAATTCTGCAATTTATGTGTATGCTTGCTAGAGGTCACACCACAAGGCCACTGTCCACATATCAGCTTTGTCTCAGGAGCTGACTCATGTTTTTTATATAAATCATAGTGAGTTGCCCATTATAAACACCTTGTAACATTCAAAAGGCTTTATGGCTGTTATTAGCTACTGCAGTTGTGATTTACTAGCTAATTCAGGCTGATGTGTAGATGAGTGTGCCCAGGGCACCATTTGTCCCATCTACATAAGTCAGAGAGTAGAATAGGCTGTGTACTCAAAAGCAAATGTCTTTTCCGACGGCCTGTGGCATGTCAGGGCTTGCTTATATTTTCAGTTAGCAGGTCAGCAGTCTCTCCTCTCTAGGTGGGCTGTGTCTTCACACCTTGACACCTCCATCCAAGAGCCCTTGGTGGGAAGCACGGCTGTAACAGACAGTTTGTGTTCAGCGCTTTCACTAAAGACTTCCTTATTGCAGGCAGAAAAGAAAATAAAGTTGTGAGAGAAATATCTGGAATGGCCCTGGTGACACCTTTATGTTTCCCAGTGCATTCAGCATCAGATTTTGTATTGGCTTCTAGTTAGCAGTAGTCACACTTACCACTTGTTCTTTTTTCCAATGAAAGTATCTGGCAGGATGCGGTGACTCATGTCTGTAATCCCAGCACTTTGGGAGGCCAAGGTGGGAGGATTGTTTGAGCCCAGGAGTTCAAGAAAAGCCTGGGAAACATGGCAAAATCCCATCTATAAAAAATACAAAAATTAGCCGGGTGTGGTGGTGCCTGTAGTCCCAGCTGCTCAGGAGTCTGAGCCTGGGGAGGTTGAGGCTGCAGTGAGCCATGATCACACCACTGCACTCCAACCTGGGTGACAGAGTGAGACTCCATCTCAAAAATAAGTGAAAGTAACACTATTGGATTGCCTGTGGTGTGTACATTTATATAAAATCAGATATAGCCACAGATTGTGTTTAGGATGACATATGTTTTACATAGCATGTTTATTTGTATTAATGTTTTAGGTTTTTGCTTTCTTTTTTAATCCTACTAATTGCCTAAGATGAGATGAAAGAAAATTCACCTATACAAGTGGTATTCTGCTCTTCTGGATCTGAAAACAGGGACTAAACTGAGTAAAACTTATAAAGTAGTTTGTAGTTTATTTGACAGGGAGAAAAATTGTAGAAACACACATGTATATAAAACGTGTATATGTACACACATACATGCTTACCAGATGAGCACATTATATGTTTATATACTTACTATATAGCTATATATGCATGTTATGTAATACATATATTAAACACTATCCCTTTGTTGTATAGATTTCTGCTTTGATTGGCTCACATTTAATAGACAATATCTCTTCTTAGTTTCAGATTTCGGTGCCATAGAACCAAGTAGCTTGGGTAGGAGGCAGTTCTTTGCAATTCCAAATCCTCATCCTTCAGCCTCTAACTACAGTTGACTCTCAAACAACACAGGTTTAGGACTGCACAGATTCACCTACCTGAGGATTTTTTTTCAACCAAATGAAGATCAAAAATCGAAATTCTCGGGATGCCAAACCCATGTATATGGAACACCAACTTTTCATATTCCATAGGGCCAACTGTGGGACTTGACTATGCGTGGATCTGTGTATATGCAGGGGGCCCTCAAGCCAATTCCCCTTGTCTATCAAGGGATGACTGTACTAAGTTGACCTAGAAAGTATGATATTTGAATTGTACCCTTGCCTCAGGCTTGGTTTCCCTGCCTGTCACTTTGGGGTGAGCTGTCCAACATTGCAAGGTTTGTCTTCTAAATGGTTGCATCATCCACAAAATCAGGAAACAGATTTATTTGTATCTGTTGTAGTTAGTGCTTTTGCCCGTGGGTTTCTGGTGGGAGGAGCCAGAACTAGGCAGCCTTTGTACCTGTGACTCAAAGGAAATAAGTCTAGCATTTTCCATTAGATGTTTATTGCTCACCGAGAATTGGCTTAGAAACCTGTATTGAGTGGTTACAAGGAATAAAGCTGAATGAGATCAGACTTTGGAGAAATCAGAGAAATGTAAATTAATATAAGAATAAATGATCACCTTGTACCCATTAGGCTGGGATAATTGAAAAACCAGGTAATGGCAAACGTTAGTGGGATGTGGGGTTATAGGAACCCTCATGCCCTACTGGTAGAGTTACAGTAATTCTGGAGTACAAGCTGGCTTCATTGAGCTGAATTAATATACTCATATCCTGTGCCCAGCAAGTCCACTCTAAGATAAATATCCCAATGAAATTCTTGCATAGGTCCATAAGGAGGTTCATAGGAGGATTTTCATTAATGTATTATTTGTAGTGGTAGAAAGTTGAAGCCAGCTTTGAGTTGAAGGAAATTCCGGGAGATAGGAAGGTAGAATGTGGTAGATGCCTTGGAGTACTGAGCAACAATTAGAAGCAGGGATTCAGTGGATGCATGGCAACATGACCTAGATTGCATTGACTACATTTGCTTGTTTCCTGTGCTTTTGATAAACTGACATCTGGGGCTGGGCTAACCAGGGAAAGACTGTCCCTCCCAGGGCTAGCCAATTCTTAGAGATTGCAAATGACTCACTTAGAGGTGTGCCTTTCATATGCAAAGGAACAAATCCAAAGCCCCTACTGTGAACCACTTCCTCTCTCTGGCTCTTACACTCTAGGAGACAGAATTCCTCTGCCCTAATCATCCCAGGACCAGTCAAGACAGCCAGTCCTACTTCTGCTTACCTTGTCTGGCCCATCTCGTCCCAGAACCACCACAATCAAGACTTTACTGCCTCCTTCTGCCTTGTTGCCTACCCAGATGCTTCCATGTGCGGCCCTGTGTAACATGGCATGCCCCCTCCTCTTGGGAACTAGAGTAAGCTATGTTTTCAATGGCAGTCATCCCCTGATCTGTTGGCCTCACCATACCTAAATAATTTTATAACATAGGTATAAAATAAAGTCACTTCATGGCTTGGCACAGTGGCTCACGCCTCTAATTCCAGCACTTTGGGAGGCCAAGGTGGGCGGATCACCTGAGGTCAGGAGTTCGAGACCAACCTGGCCAACATGGTGAAACCCCGTCTCTACTAAAAAAACAAAAAAAAAATTAGCCAGATGTGGTGGCGTGGGCCTGTAATTCCAGCTACTCAGGAGGTTGAGGCAGGAGAATCACTTGAACCCAAAAGGCGAAGGTTGCAGTGAGCTGAGATCGCGCCATTGCACTCCAGCCTGGGCGACAGAGCTAGACTGCATCTCAAAAAAAAAAAAACAAAAAAGGCTCTAGTGCATCTTGTGGGGAAGAAGTTGGTTGAACCTTGTTTAACCGTTTGTTTCCCAAGCTCATTTGACCATGAACCTTTCCTGGTAGCACCTACTTACTTAAATATGAAGCTTGGTGGTGAACCTCTCAGGGTACTTGAGCCTTTCTTTCTAGCAGAGGGCTTTGGGCTCCTGGGCAACATTCATGAACGGAGGAAGACTGTGTGGACAAGTGGCTAGGGAAAGGCACAACAATTTGATGGAGAAGAAGCCATTAACTGAGATACCACCTCTTCCTTAGTATCCAAGGGACTTGGCTCAGTAGGAATATTATGTTTTTTCTTTTCTTTTCTTTTCTCTTTCTATTTATTTATTTATTTATTTATTTATTTATTTATTTATTTGAGATGGAGTCTTGCTCTGTCACCCAGGCTGGAGTACAGTGGTGTGATCTTGGCTTACCACAACCTCTGCCTTCCGAGTTCAAGCAATTCTCCTGCCTCAGCCTCCCAAGTAGCTGAGGTTACGGGTATGTGCCACTGCGCCCAGCTAATTTTTTTTTTTTTTTTTTTTTTTTTTTGGTAGAGTCAGGGTTTCACCATGTTGGCCAGGCTGGTCTTGAACTCCTGACCTCAGGTGATCTGCCCACCTTGGCCTCCCAAAGTACTGGGAATATAGGCGTGAGCCACTGTGGCCAGCCATATTATGTTTTTTCAAACCAGAAGGATATTTGGTTCAAGTCACAGTTTTCAATCATTGTGACCTTTGGCAAGTCCTTTGAATTCTTTTGGTTCAGTTTTCTTGTTGGCAAATGCAGCTTTGAAACTTAACTTCATAGGTTTATGTTGAAGGTTAAAAATGATATATGTAAAGTATCTGGCACTTAGTAGTAGGTTAGTAAAAATTAGCCACTGTTAAGACATTATTATCAAAATTATTAATATCTTCATTTGATCTTTTATGAGGACTAACAGTGAACCTATTCACAATTAGCCATGTGACTATAGAAGTGGCTTACTCAAGGTCACATTGCTCATTAATAGCAGGGGTGGGACAACAATTTACTTCTCTTAGGTCCTTGCTCAATGTCATCTTCATTACACTGGACCAAGGGTCCTTTTGCCTATTTCGTGACTGAAGGAACTCAGCACAAGCTCTTTCAGTGGACTGAATGGACCACTTCATTGCAGCACTGGAGAGAGATGCGGGATGGGATTCAGAGGGCCTGGGGTGCCACTGGGATTTTTGCTTCAGTTATACTCTGCATCCTTGTTAATAACCTAGAGAAGGTTGTAAAGAATATGCTAATTATATCTGTATTTTCCCCTAAATGGAGAGGTATTACAAACCCCACCAATGACAGAGACGTGACATAAAGGGACCTGGAGCTGTCAGGCATATGGACAGGAAATCACTAGATGAGATTCAGCTGCAGTAAATGCATCCTAATACATCTGGGGACAAATAATCCGAAACACAGATATTCAATGGGAGGAAGATATTTGGAAAGCAGTAAATGCTGAAGGGGACCTGGGGGATAGTGGACAGCAAATTAGATGTGGGTTTTCATTGTGTTAGGCCAACAGAAATTGGTAATGCAATCTTGCGCTGTATTTTCCAGCAGTCCCCTGGAGCAGCTGGGAGGAGAAAGCCTCTTTCACCAGCCAAGATCAAGTCTGCTCGCCCCACACACTCCTGAAGAATGGCCTGGCTGGGGCTGGGGTGGAGGGAGGGGTCGCTTTACTTTCCCCTGGCCCCTACCTCACAGGGATGGTGACTTTCCTTTCTCTAAGCCCTACCCTGACCCTGTGTCCTTGGAGAGTCGGTCTCTTTCCTGTCTCCCACCATCTTGCTGCAGAATGCTGTGGGATGTTGCTCTGCCTGGGACAGCCAAGGGAGGACAGTCCTGCCTGGAAAGTCCTGGTCTGCAGGGAAGACTTGGCCTCAGGTGTTTGTTTCCATGTAAGCTAAACATAGCCATCTTTTCTAGTGATCCTGGCTTCCTCCCCCTTCTCCCTCACACTCACACCCCCATCCTCTTCCTCATGAAGGATTTCACCTGCAGATAGCCTCTATAGACAGAGGAATATTTGACAAAACACAAGCATCTGCCCCAGCAGCTGTTCCCAGCAATGGGGATCAGTCACCGACTCCTCCCACCTCCTCCTTCTCATGCTTCACTCTTCTGCACCACCCCCCGCCCAATTTTATAGTCTTCTCAAGTTTAAAGACTTCCCTTGACATGCATAAAACCAAATTTCTCTTCTGGGGACCAGTGAACACATATTCTGATTTTTTTCTAGTTCCTCGCCTTACCCCATTCTCAGGAAAGCCCAGTTACTTCGTGAGTTCAGAGCACTTCCTTGCTGGGGCGCCTGCTAAGTGGGGTGAGTTTAACTGGAGCACCCCTCCCAACTTTTGGGAAAGAGTTTACTCTCACCAACCCATACTTTCTGCCTTTCCTTCTCTGGGATTGTCTTACCTCTGGAAATCCTTCAGGGACTTCTGGGGAATGGCTATGTCAGTGGGGCTGGTAAAAAGCAGCTGTGGGCTGGTAAATGTCAGAAGCTGTTTGCAAGGCTGGGAAAATTCACTGTTTATTTCTTCAACAAGCCCTAGTTTCCTCCACTGAGAATGTGCTTCATCAAACTCATCATTCAGGTTTGTGTTCAGAGCAGTTTAGCTTAGGCATGCAATTGTCACTCAACACTCGTAAATAAGTGGCCAAGTTTAAAGTTACTCTTTGAATATTTCTATACACTCTGTTCAGTAAGTGTTCACCAAGTCCCTTCTCTGTGGCTACCACACAGCTAAATACTCATGTGTATATGTGTGGGAGAGAGAGCGTTTTACTCTCGTGGAGGGGCCCGAATGAAAAAGGCATCACCGTGGAAGAACTTGAGCTTTCAGTCCTGATAGGTCATGGATATAAATGGATGGCAGCTGCTAGCACAGTGATTTATGAGTGATGCTCCCAGCCAAAGGAAGTCAGGCACATTCTAGAACTGCAGACCGCTGTGTACAGGGCATCTCAGTATATTTAGCAAAATGAGATTGCAAACCACAGAAAAAAAGGCTGAGTGGGTGGAGAGGAAGAACATTCTCTGGCCAGAAACTTGCTGAACTTTGAGGCCAGGGACTGGAGGCTTTGCAGAGGTGGGGAGAGACGTTCTTTGGCTTGTCCGACAGAAATAAATCACCACTGAGGAGATATACCAAAGGCCAATTATATGGAGTGTTTTCTTGGAAAATCATCTCCCAGACAGGCCCTGTAAATCATCCCCAGCATTGGCGGGCATTCAGATCTGCCTGGTGGGGCGGGTGGCATGCCAGTGCACCCCAGTGTCAGGTAGAGGAATTACACAGGGGTAGTCTCGTTATAGCAGGGAAAACAGAGGTCAGGTACTAGCTGTCTTCATCCAAGGAAGCAGTGTAGGGCAGAACTGTTTGTTCTGTCCTAGGAATTGTAGGGCCAAGGCTTTTGACCAGGTTTTGCCACTTACTTGTTCTGCGACTTTCAGATTCTCTACAAACAGAGTGGGGACTGGGTTATCTCTGAGGTTCCTAGAAGCCCTGACATTAATTTTATGCCTTTGTGTTCTCTATAACTTCTGCATAGCGTAAGCTTTTGCATACCACACCCTATGCTGGTAATTATCCCAAGAGAGACAAAAATTTCCATCTACCCAGCAAGGTTAGTCATACAGGATCATCTTGGGAGGGTGATTGGGGTCCCTCAAAGCCAGGTCCTCAGTGTAGCTGTAGAGAGAGGTGGGAATTTAGCCTGGAGAATGAAGAGCTAAGGGGGATGCCAGAGGTACTGTGTTCAATATTGGAAGGGCTTCATGTGGAAGAGGGATCCGTGTCTGTTGTCCTACTCTGTAGGCCAAAAACAGGACCAATGAACTGCAAATAGAGGGGCCCAAAAGGAAGGAAAAGATAAACCAGCAATCATTACTCCATTGCTCAGTGACACAAACTTTGATTTCCTCAGTGCTTGAAAATATAGCAAGAACTCTTAACTGGCCAAGTGTGGTGGCTCACACCTATTATCCCAGCAATTTGGGAGGCTAGAGTGGAAGGATTGCTTGAGCCTGGGAGTTCAAGACCAGCCTGGGCAACATGCAGACCCTGTCTCTACAAAACAAACAAACAAAAAATTATCTGGACACGGTGTACCTATAGTCCCAGCTACTTGGGAGGCTCAGGTGGGAGTATCACTTGAACCCGGGAGGTTGAGGCTGCAGTGAGCCGTGATTATACCACTGCACTCCAGCCTGGGTGACAGCAAGACACACAAAGTCTCACAGACACACAAAAAGAACTCTAACCATCAGAACTATCCAACAGTGGCACCTAAGCCTGGCAGAGCGGAGAGTGATCCATCACTGCTGTAATCTAGCCAAGGCTGGGTGACAGTCATGGTCACAGCAGAGAGGACAGGATGCTCCTTTCTGCTCTATCTGTAACCATCTTCTGTCCCTGGAATGAGCTGAGTGAGGAATGCTCTCCCTCCTCTCCTCAAAGTATCTTCCTTGTCCCAGCGAAGCTTCATTCTTCCTATTGAGGAGGGGTTCATTTATCTCTAGGAGAGTTATCTTAAAATTTGTCTACTTTTTGGAGAAAATATATGTTGAGACTTTGAGGGTGGGAATTTAATTGGTTGCCAATAAACAGGAAGGCCCCAAGGGAAAGAAATGAGAATTAGAAACTGACTCACAATATCTGGATGGGAAGCCAGGCAGGAGGGAAACTCAGGCTCTCGAAAGGGAAATCTGTTGGGCACCCAGCTTACTTCTTAATTACCTTTTTTGTTAATGGCCAGTCCATTCCTTATGGGTTTGTTGTTGGTGGGTTTACTTAAACCTTTTTGAAATATATTGGTTATTTTAGCTTGTACTGATTCTGGGGGCAGTGAATCTACAAAGTTAATAAAATAATTCTTCCATCATCTTAAAATTATTTCTTCATTCAAGCTTCAAGATTTCCTTCTTCTTCCCATATTCTAGAATGAACAATTGTTTTCTCTTTATTTATCTTCTTTGTGATTCTATTGATTCTGTTGGGATCCCTTCTCAGTCTTTGACTTTCTTTCTAGACAAAGCCCTCCTAATTGTTCTCATTAGTTTGAGTATGACAATTCTGTCCGTGTGATTAATTCAACACACACCTAACATTTATTAAGTTCCTACTCTATGGAAGTCGTTGAGCAAGACACTGAGGCTAGAGCTGAAAAAGACACTTTTCTTGCCATTCTTTATACAGGATTGTAGCAGAACCAAATTAGTTGTAATGAATAGAGTGCTATGATACATGATGCAAACACTGGCCATTGTTCATGAGGTCACTTTCATTTACCTCCTGTGACAGATGAAATCACTGAGACTCTGAGAATTTCAGTGAATCACTCAAGTTCCTACAGCTGGTAAATGGCAGAGCTGGGGTCTGAATCCAGGGCTGTCTGACTCCAAAGCCTGCATCCTTTCCACTGTGCAACACCTCCTCCCTTTGTTTGATTGTCGATGGTAATACAGAGAAACATGTGACTTAAGAATGAGTTGGGGAACTTAATTGCACTGGTGAAAAATGAAGACATTTTATAATAAAACACATAGGAAGATGAAGTAGAAAGTTTACCAGTGTCCTGGGATCCTCCGCAACCACTTTGAGGAGAATCTGAGCTCTTGGTATGCAGGCTCGGAATCATGGCTCTGTCTGGCGTTGGACATAAAATGGTAGACTTGATGCAGACTCCAGCTCAGTCATCCTTGTCTGTTATGCTTGGAGGCGACAGCTCTGCATGAACCCATTAACTCAGAGCGATTTCGGCAGAGCCTTTCCCTTCCCTGACCACTGGGCACGAGTGCACTACTCTGCTCTGAGCTGATCAGCTTTCCATATGCACGGAACAACCACAGCCTCCCTCCCCATCTTTCATCACCTAAATAAGGGCAGTTAATGTTTAAGAGTAGAGAATAGGGAACATAATGATGGATAAATTATAAGTTTGGGGATATGAAAAGTCAAACTGTGTAAATACGTATTTTAAACCACAAACAGAATGTTAATGCATCTTTCCCATTAACTCACTAACTGAAATTACAGAGTGTAACGTGAGCCAACGCCCACGGGCTGGTTATGATGTTTTCAGATTTAGAACAGCAAATGATAAATGCCCTTCTCTCAGACAAAGAAGCGATTGACACAGCTTTTCAGTGTAGTCACTGGCAATGTCAGCAGTGGAAAATAAACTGAGCACCAGGAGGAGAGACGTCCTGAGATACCTGCGGAAAGTGGAGTGTAGGCTACTGTTAAGCACCTCCTGTATATGGGGGAATGTCTCAGGGGTCGGTGCAGCCCCTCCGAGCAGTGAGGACCCAGGCGCCATTGCCTGGACTGCCTTTGTGGATTAGAGGTAGGGCTTGTTTTCTCAAGCATCAGCTCTGTCTTGCTCTGGGTTGGTGGGCAGCTGCCGTGAAGCCAGTTTCACTGTGGCTAGGTTTGGGTTGGGGATGTGTGGTTTTTGCATCAGCCATTTCATTGTTTGGTTGCTTATGGGCAGCAGTGTAAAAGAGAGGTTAAGAGGATGTGGAGAAATTAGAACCCTCGTGTGCTGTTGGTGGGAATGCAAAATGCTATGGAATAGTATGGTGGTTCCTCAAAAAAATTAAAAGTAGAATTACTGTACTATATGATCCGGCAATTCTGCTTCTGAGTGTATACCCCAAAGAGTTGAAAGCAGAGTCTCTAAGAGATATTTGAACACCCATGTTCATAGCAGCATTATTCACAATAGCCAAAAGGTGGAAACAAAGGAACTATTGACAGATGAATGGAGAAACAACATGTGGTCAGTATATTCAGTGGAATATTATTCAGCCCTAAAAATGAAGGCACTTCTGACACATGCTACAACATGGATGAAACTTGAAGCCATTGTGCTAAGTGAAATAAAACACTCACAAAAAGACAAATATGATTCTACTTATATTCAGAGAGACAGTAGAAGAGGGGTTGTGAGGGGCTGGGAAGAGAAGGAAACGGGGAGTTATTGTTTCACATGTACAGAGTTTTGGTTCTGGAAGAGGAAGAGTTCTGGAGACTGTACCACAATGTGCATGTATTTAACACTACTGAACTATATATTTAGAAATGGTTAAGATGGTAAATTTTGTGTTGTGTGTATTTTACCACATATAATATTACTGCATCTTTGTAAGAGAAGGAGAAGGAATCCAGCTTCAGGGACTTGGGTAGGTTCACTGCTGCTGTTTACTTGCTGTATGACTTTGAACAAATTAGTAAACACTGTAAGCCTGCTCTTCTCAACTGTGAAATAATATCTGCTGTAAGGGTTGTAAAATAGCGAGTACTCAATAAATGTCAGCATCCCTCACTTTGGTGTTTCAGAAATCCTCTCTTATGCCCACCCCAAACTGTTCTCCTGAAATAAACATGGTGGACATGTGTGTGTGTGTGTATGTGTGTGTGTGTGTGTCTGTGTGTAAAATCTTTGTATACATGGTAAGTTATGCATGGACTTCTTTCTGGGCTGAAGTTTGGCTCTATTAACGTTTCTTCACAAAGATGGATTCCTTCCCTTTGATACCATCTCTGCACTTTGTCCAGTTCACCTGCATGTCTTTAATTGAAGGATCAGAAAGTAAATGGGGTATCCTGGAGAGACTGCAGCCTGGGCATTGTATACCTTACTTCTTGTTAGCCTGGTGGTCCTCATGGCCCTTGGGCAGCTCACTCATAGTCACTTGGGGGTGCTCAGTCTTTCTCATCCCACCCCAGGATCTTCCTCCCTGGTGCTTCCTCCCTGCCATGCATCTCCCTCCCACCAACTCCCTTCATCCCCAAACTCCCACCCCTTCTTTTAGAGGTAGAGTCTCTCTTTGTTGCCCAGGCTAGAGTACAGTGGTGATCATGGTTCATTGTAACCTCAAACTCCTGGGCTCAGTTGATCCTCCTGCCTCAGCCTCCTGAGTAGCTGGGACTACAGGTGTGTGCCACCACATCTGGGTGATTTTTAAAAAAAAATTTTTTTTGTATAGATGGGGTCTATGTTGCCCAAGCTGGTCTTGAACTCCTGGCCTCAAGGATCCCGGTGCCTTGGCCTTTCAAAGTGTTGGGATTACAGATGTGAGCCACCAATATCCCCCTTTCACTGGCTTTTGACACTTTCTGGGCCTCTTTTGGCCCTGAGCCAAGTAACCCTAGGGCATATTTCAGGAGGAGGTTGTTGGCATTTCTGAAGCCTGTGGGACAATTTGGCTGTATGCAAATGGTTGAGGGTCATTTTCCCCTGAAGCTTAAATGGTGACCCTGGTCAATGTTTAGCTAGTGTGCACTTAAATGATTTCCCCTAGTTAATGAATCATAGGACAAATTAGCTGAGGACTTTCGCACCCTGCAGGTAAGCTGGGGTGGTAAGAACTGGTAATCCTGAAATTGTGTTGAGTTATGTAGGCTATGCAGTGCAGGATCTGCTTAGCACAGCTTTCCGGTGCTTAGATCCTAATTACAAATGTAAATTGAGGGCTGCAACTGTTGGAGAGCCACCAAATGATGACCTGGATATACTTATTTCTGAGCCTGCTCAAACATCCCTCCTCTTCACCTTAGGAAGCCCTATATCCAATCTCTCTCTCTCTCTCTTCCTCTATCCCTGTCATTCCCAAATTGTGTGCTGAGACTCCCCAGAGTGCTGCAGCAGACTCACAGGGATGATACGGGATATTTTAAATGTTTGAAGGCAATACAACCACATGCAACATCTGACAGATGTCATGTGAATTACCAGCTCAGGTGTTTCACAGTTTCATCATTAGATCATGCTACAATTCTTTGGATAATACTGTGTCTTTGCAAAGTTGCATATTTTTTTTCGGTAGTTGCTGTGATTAAAAGCAAGTGTGTATGGAATGGGAAATGTGGATGGCAGTGCCTTATATGTACAATTCCAATATTAAGGAAGTTGTGCAGGGCCCAGTAGGTACACACATCCCTTTAGTAAACAAGTGTGAACCTTGAAGAATGAAATAAAAATGTTTCCTTTCAATTTATGCATTTTTTTATCAAATGGCTATTGAGTTATTAGGACATAAATACTTATTAAGTTGTTCCATAAAATGGAACTCAGGTATTTCTTTTGGTCCGTGGGCTCTCCCTGGAAAACATTACTGAGACCATTAGGGCACCACGAACTAAGTTGGAGAGTTATTGTTATTATTATTTTTTGAGATGGAGTTTTGCTCTTGTTGCCCAGGCTGGAGTGCAGTGACATGATCTCGGTTCACTGCAACCTCTGCCTCCCAGGTTCAAGCGATTCTCCTGCCTCAGCCTCCCGAGTAGCTGGGATTACAGGTGCCCGCCACCATGACCAGCTAATTTTTGTATTTTTAGTAGAGACGGGGTTTCACCATGTTGGCCGGGCTGGTCTTGAACTCCTGAGCTCAGGTGATCCTCCCAAAGTGTTGGGATTACAGGTGCAAGCCACCATGCCCGGCCAAATTGGAGAGTTATTATAGACAAAAAAAAAAAAAAAAAAAAAGAAAGGATCTTCCCCTCCTTACCTTCATCAGACCTCCCACTGTGAACTCTCCCTTCTGAACAAACTCACTGTGTCCCTTATATCTCTCTTTCTTCACCATTAGCTCCTTCTCCCACCTGAAAGATGAAGTTTCATTGATCCTTTAAAAATAAAAGAAAGAAAATCAAGCCTTGTCGAATGTTGTTACCACCTCCTCTTCCATTCTCCTTTCCTTCTCCTCCTCCTTCTCCTCCATCTTTCCCTTTCCTTCATTGCCCGACTTAAGAACAGTCTTGTCCCAATTCCTTTACTGCTCATATCATATCCACATTGCTAAAACCTTGTCTGGCTTTGTCCCCTGCTGCTGCCTTTATGTGGCCCTCACCAGGGTCACTGACAAGTTCCAAATAACCAACCCAATGCCACTCATATATCTGCATCATAGTCACAATAAGCTGAGGTCTCACGTTCCCCCACCTGATATTTTGGCTTCTGCTGGTTCCTGTGTCTAGAACATCTGCAACTGTGTTACCTTCTCATTAATAACAGTGGTGTTGATAGCTCATCTTGAGTTTCCTTCTCCCATAGAGCCTCTGGGGACCTCAATACCCCCTTACCACGCTATCCGCCAAAATGCTCAGAGGTATTTGAAGCCACAGGCTGTACCACACAGTTTTGTGTCCTCTGTAGTACTTTCACACACAGTAGGAAGGTAGTAAATATGGGTTTGAAAGGAGCAGCACTGTTCAGAATAGGCGGTCCAGACTTTGGTCTCCCAGGAACCCCTGCTAACATATGCTGAAAGGACCTATAGGTATGATGAGGTTGGCCTCTGAGATGGAACGATAGACTCCAAATCTTTCTCTCAACTTACCAAATAGAGACCTTTCTTTCTCATTATATAAGTAATGCATGTGTATTGTAGATAAGTTAGAAAATAAATACCAAGGAAAGGAATAAAGCTTATATTTAGAAATAACAACTACTTATACTTGTATTTTTATATATTAACTGTTAGAATTTTATTTCCATATATGTGAAAGATATATATTTATGAAGTATAAATAGGATTATATTTTACTTGTTTCTTTATGATCTCCTTTTGTTGCTTAGGAACACTACATATGATGAAATAGAATAGATGAATTTAATAAAAGTTACATAGTATTTTATATTACACTATTGCTCATTATCATTTTTAATTTTGAAAATATATATTACATCATTATTCCAGGAAATTATCTATATCAGTACTACTCAAAGGTGTCCATGGACTGATGCCAGTATGAAAATTAATACAGGTCCATGATATAAGTACAGGAATTACGAGTAAGCCTTCAGAAACTTTTAAAGGAAAGTAACATTCCCATATCTGGTAACTCATTTTAGAAACTATTTTTAATACAAAATATTACATATTAAATGCTTATTAACAGAAGTAACTACTATTAAAATCATTCCATATTTTACACATATTTCACCACCTAACCACCCCCCACTGCCCGCCCAGATTTTTTCATATAACTGGGAAGCCACAGTCCATATTATTCTTCCACTGGCTTTTTTCACTTAGTAGATTTCTTTCCAAGAAGGTACTAAAGAGAAAAATTGAGATAGAATCTATTAAAGGTTCTTGAGGAATAATTTACTTATAGTAAAATTTACCCTTAGTGTAGAGTTCCATGAAATTAACCCAAGTGTAGAGTCTGGACAAAGATGTCTGATAATTATCATAACAATCAAGATAATGAACAGTTACCTTTCTGGAAAATTACCTCCTGTACCTTAGTAGTCAACCATCCCCAACCATCCCTACCATCCCCACTTCCTGGCAATGCTGATTCTATTTCTGATCCTAAAATGTTGCCTTTTTGAGAAATAAATGGAATCATACCATAGTTTGGACTCTGGCTTCTTTTACTTATTATAACGCATGTAAGATCTATCTATATTGTTGCAATGTATCAGTAGTTCATTCTTTTTTATTGCCGAGCAGTTTTTCACATATGAATGTACTACTATTTGTTTATCCATTCATAAGCTGAGGG
The DNA here is from genome assembly GCF_029289425.2 of Pan paniscus. NCBI lineage: Eukaryota > Metazoa > Chordata > Mammalia > Primates > Hominidae > Pan > Pan paniscus. The sequence continues at coordinate 88,248,862 of NC_073257.2, forward strand.
GCAGTTAGTCCAGATTTTGGTGATTATGAATAAAGCTGCTATTAACATTTGCATAGAATTTTTGTGTGAACATGAAATTTGTGTGTGGACGTGTTTTCATTTCTTTTGGGTAATTACTTGGAAGTTGGATTGCTAAGTCTCGTGATACATGTATGTTTAACTGTGTAAGAAATTGCCAGACTGTTTTTCAAAGTGTCCGGCTGTATCATTTTGCATTGCTTCCAGCAATGTATGAGTGTTCCAGTTCTACTCACTTGCTATATATAACTTGATATTGTCAATATCTTTTTGTTTTAGTTTTAGTTTCAATTTTTGCCTTTCCAATAGATGTGTAATGATATCTATGCCATTGTGGTCATAATTTGCATTTTCTTAATGACTAATGATGTTGGGTACCTTTTCATATGCTTACTTGGGATTCACACATCATCTTTGGTTAAAGTTGGTTCAAATCTTTTGTCCATTTAAAAAAGTGGGTTGTCGGGAGGCGGAGCTTGCAGTGAGCCGAGATCGTGCCACTGCACTCCAGCCTGGGAGACAGCAAGACTCCATCTCAGAAAAAAAAAAAAAAAATGTGGGTTGTTTGATTTTTTTTATTGAGTTTTGAGATGTCTTTATATCATTTAGATATAAGTCATTTTGAGATATGTATTTTGAAAATACTTTATCCCGGTCTGTATCTTCCTTTTTCATTTTATTAACAGTGTCTTTTGAAGAGCAAAAGTTTTAAAGTTTGATAAAGTCCACTTTATCAAAATTTTTCTTTTATAAGTCATAGTTTTGGTAGCATATCTAACAAGTCTTGGCTAATACAAGATTATAAAGATTTTCTCTTGTTTTATTTTCAAAATTTTATAGCTCTAGTTTTTACATTTGAGTGTATGATCCACTTTGAGTTATTACTTGTATATGGTGCCAGGCATAGGTCATGGGTTGTTTTTGTTTTTTTATATACAGATATTGAACTGCTTCAGCTTCATTTGTTGAAAAGGCCTGCCTTTCTCCTTCTGCTTGCCTTTCATCTTTGTCAAAAATTAATTGGCCATGTACATTGGTCTCTATCTTTAGACTCTATCTCACTGATTTGTGTGTCTATCCTTTCATCAGTATTACATTGTCTTAATCACTGTATAGTGTATTTTGAAATCAGGTAGTAGAAGTCCTCTGATTTTGTACTTTTTTGACAAATTATTTTGGGTATTCTAGTTCTTTTGCATTTCCCTGTAAATTTTAATATCAGTTTGTTAATTTCTATAAAAAATTTTGCTGGGACTTTCAGATTCTGTTGACTATGTAGTGCATTTTGGAGAGAATTGACATCTTAACAATATTGAGTCTGTGAAGATGGTATCTCTCTCTATTAATTTAGATCTTTTTAGAACTTTTAATCTGTGTTTTATAATTTTCAGCATATAAATCTTGCTCATACTTTGTTAGATTTGTACATAAATATTGTATGTGCTTTGTGCTGTTATAAATGGTACAAGCTTCGAAATTTTAATTTCCAATTGTTCATTGCTAGTTTCACTTTGCTAAGCTTACTTATTATTTCTGAGTGTTTTTGTAAATTGAGATTTTCTTTTCAAATTGACAATCATGTTACTTTTATTTTTATTTTATTTTATTTTATTTTATTTGAGACAGAGTCTTGCTCTGTCGGCCAGGCTGGAGTGCAGTGGCATGCTCTTGGCTCACTGCAACCTCTGCCTCCCAGGCTCAAACAATTCTCCTGCTTCAGCCTCCTGAGTAGCTGAGATTACAGGCATGTGCCACCATGCCTGGCTTATTTTTGTATTTTTGGTAGAGATGGGGTTTCACCATATTGGCCAGGCTGGTCTTGAACTCCTGACCTCAGGTAATCTGCCTGCCTCAGCCTCCCAAAGTGCTGGGATTACAGGCGTGAGCCACCGTGCCCGGCTTCATGTTGCTTTTAAATAGAGACAGTTTTATTTCCTCAGTTTCAATTCTTATGTTCTTTAATTATTTTTATTGCCTTATTCTACCACTTAGAACAACAGTACTTAGAATCACAGTAACTTAGTACCACAATTCCACAGTACTATGTAAAACAGGCATAATGCATGCAGATATCTTTGCCTTAATCCCAGTCTTGAAAGGAAGACAGCCAGTCTATCACAACTAAGTATGAAGTTAGCTATAGATTTTTTACAAACGTCCTCTATCAGATTGAAGATGTTTTCTTCTATCTCTAGTTTGCTGAGAGTTTTTATCATTAATAATGTTGAATTTTGTCAAATGTTTTTCTGCATTCATTGAGGTGAGTATATAGTTTATTTTCTTTAGTCTGTGTATATGGTGAATTTCATTGATTGATTTTTGAATATTGAACCAGCCTTGCATTCCCAGGATAAACCCTACTTGGTAATGACATATTTTTAATATTAATATATTGCTAGATTTGATTTATTAATATTTTGTTGCAGATTTTAATTTTAAACTGACACTAATTGTACTTATTCATGGGATACTTTGTGATATTTCAATAAATATAATGTATAGTGATCAGATGAGGATAATTAGCATATCTATTATCTCACATATTTATCATTTCTTTGCATTGGGGAAATTCAATATCCTCTCTAGCTATTTAAAACTATGTATTATTGTTAACTATAGTCATCCCACAGTGGTCTAAAACACTAAAACTTATTTCCCCTTTCTAGCCATATTTTCTTCATCTATGTTTGTAATTAATATTGGTCTATAGTTTTCTTGTAATATTTTATCTGATTTTGGTGTGAGTGTGTAATACCTTATACAATGAATTTAAAAGTGTTCCCTCCTATTTTCTAGAAGCATTTGTGTAGAATTTGTATTATTCTCTACTTATATGTTTGGTAGAATTCATTAGCAAATATATCTAATGAATATAGATACATTCATTAGACATGTAGTTTTTTATCACTTTTGTTGTCAAAGTTGTCAGAAGATTTTTAACTACAAATACAATTTCTTTAATTGACAGAGGGCTATTCAGATTATCTATTTCCTTTTAGGATGAGATTTGGTAATTGGTGTCTTCAAAGGGATTTGACAATGCCATTTAAATACAATTTAGGGTCCTAAAGTTTGTAATATTCTTTCATTATCATTTTAATATCTTAAATATCTGTATTAGCGTCCCATCTTTCATTGCTGATATTGACAACTTGTACTTTCTTCTTTTTTTTCATATTAAATCTGACTAGAAGTCTATCAGTTGTATTGACTTTTTTTTAAAGAACTAGATTTTGGTACTACTAATGTAACCGCCCAGCAGGTTCACCTTACCTGTTGCCTAGACAGAGCCAATTTATCAAGATGGGGAATTGCAATACAGAAAGAGTTATTCACCCAGAGCCAGCTGTGTGGGAGACTGGAGTTTTATTATTACTCCAATCAGTCTCTCCAAGCATTTAGGAATCAGAGTGTTTAAGGACAATTTGGTGGGTAGAACCCAGTGAGTCAGGAGTGCTGATTGGTCAGGTTGGAGATGAAATAATAGGGAGGTGAAGCTGTCCTCTTGCATTGAATCAGTTCCTGGGTGAGGGCTACCAGATGAGCCAGTTTATCAGTCTGGATGGTGCTAGCTGATTCATCAAGTGCAGGGTCTGCAAAATATCTCAAGCATTGATCTTAGGTTTTACAATAGTGATGTTATCCTGAGGAGCAATTTTGGGAGGGTCAGAATCTTGTGCCTTACAGCTACATGACTCCTAAACCTTAATTTCTAATCTTGTAGCTAATTTGTTAGTCCTACCTACAAAGGCCATCTAGTCCCCAGGCAAGAAGGAGGTTTGTTTCAAGAAAGGGCTGTTGTCTTTGTTTTGAAGTTAAACTATTAATATAAACTAAGTTCCTCCCAAAGTTAATTTGACCTATGCCCAGGAATGAACAAGGACAGCCTGGAGGTTAGAAGCAAGAAGGAGTTGATTAGGTCAGATCTCTTTCACTATCTCAGTTATAATTTTGCAATGGCAGTTTCATTAATTTTTTTAATTTTCTTTTTTATTTTATTCATCTCTGCTTTGTCTGTCTTAATTTATTTGTTCTTTTGGCTTTGCATTTAATTTGCTTTTATTTTTCTACTTTCTTAAGGTAGAAACCTAGATTCTTGATATTCTTTACTAGTGTAAGCATTTTAGTGCTATAAATTTCCCTCTGAGCCCTGCTTTAGCTGCATCCCATGTATTTTGTTTTATTCAATTAAAATATATTTTCCACATTGCCTTATGACTTCCTTTTACCTGTGTTCTTTAGACTTTAATTTGTTAATTTCATATACTTGGCAATATTCCAGATATCTTTTTTTGTATTCATTACTAGTTTAATTTTGTGTGGTTAAAAAGGAAATAAATAATAAATAAACCAATAGTAATAATAATAATTTTGTGTTGTTAGATAACACACTTTGTATTATTTAAATTCTGTTAAATTTATTGAGGTTTGTTTTATTGCCCAGAATACTGTCTGTTTTAGTGACTCTTTTGTATGTATTTGAAAAGAATATGTATTTTTACTGTTGTTTCATATGAGGCTTCATAATGTTAATTAGGTCAGGTTGGTTGATAGTGTTGTTCAGGTCTTCTATATCAGTGTCTACTTTATTGATTAGTGAGAGAGGAGTGATGAAGTCTCCAACTGTAATCATAGATTTTTCCCTTTTTTCTTTCAGTTTTATCATTTTTTGCTTTATGTATTTTGAAGATCTGTTGTTAAGTACATACACATTTAGGATTGTTATGTGTTCCTGATAAATGACCTCTTCATCATTATGTAATATTCTTCTTTATTTCTGGTAATGGTGTTGCAGAACTTTGCTCCTTAGTTCAGCTAAAACCGGGTTCTTGTCACATGATCAGGAAAAGTTAGGCACACAGACATATTGAAGGGTAAAGGGAATGTGGAATCTATTGGGCAAAAAGGAAAAAAGAAAAAAAACTCTCAGAAAGCAAGAGGGGTTCCTGCTAACAGGCCCCCATCTCACAGATTGATTTCAGGCCATACACAGGAACTGAAGAGGCCAGGCTCCTCCCCACCTCCACATGACACAAGCTTCCCGTGGCTTCAGCCCTTTCTCCCAGTGTGCAGGCAGGTCGGAGATTCCAGGGACCCTCTCCCTTATCTGCCTCCAACATCAATCAATGGCTTTTGCTTTAAATGGGTGGGTCTTGCTCATTGATGAGTCCTGCCTCAGCTGTAGGAGACCTCTGATAGTCCAGGTCTAGGATCACTTACTGTTCTTCTGCAGGGGTTGAAGGCTTTCATTCTTTAACATTTTCCTCAGATACAGTATGCCCCCAGCATGACAGTGTATGCTACCTCTTTCCCCGCAATTTAAAGCTTTTGTTCTTTTAAGGGACAAGTAATTTTGAAGAGCTCTCTGCCTTTCCGTTAGTAGCATCTTCTCCCTCCTGTAGAATCGAGGGTAGCTTTCCCTGTACCCCAGTCCTGCCCCCAGTCTTTCTCTGTGAGCACATAGAGAGGTCCTTGGAAAAGAGTGGCTGTGAACCCCTCTGTGTCTGCAGTTCCAAGGATTCTATTTTCTCATGCTAGTACATAGTTGGCCTTCAGCAATCTATTGAAAATTTTAGCTGAATTCTTCACATCCAGGCATCATAGGCCCCATCTTCCTTCCACTGGTTCAGTTCCCTGTTGGGATCAAGAAAAGTAATAATTTTACAAATTATCCAGCTCTTTTTTGTTATTGCATGAGTGATATTCTCTCCAGCTTTTTATATTCCAAGAGGAAGCCAGAAGTTCTAATAATTCATTTTATTACCAAAGTATCTATTTATGAAAGATAGGAAATTTAATATAAACAAAAACTACTGATTATTTAAGAAGTGCTAGTCTGTACCTTTATGAACTGATTTATATTTTCATTCTATGCCACATCTTGGTCTTATTAGGTCCTTAGGTTTGTTACCTGGTAGTAAGGCTGGCTTTTTGTTGTTAGTTCTAAATTTACATCTTTTGAACCAAAAGTTCTAGTATGGCAGAATTTGCTGACTATTCATGTATTCACCCTTATTATCCCCTTTTCCTTTTAAAAAATTTTATTGCCAGGCACAGTGGCTCACGCCTGTAATCCCAACACTTTGGGAGGCCAAGGCAGGTGGATCAGTTGAGGCCAGGAGTTTGAGACCAGCCTGACCAACATGGGGAAACTCTGTCTCTATTAAAAACACAAAATTAGCCAGGCGTGGTGCCACACACCTGTAATCCCAGCTACTTGGGAGGTTGAAGCAGGAGAATCACTTGAACCCGGGAGGCAGAGGTTGCAGTGAGCCTAGATCACACCACTGTACTCCAGCCTGGGCAATGAGATTGAGACTCTGTCTCAAAAAAAAAATTATTAAGATGAAATTCATATTGAACATTTAGAAGTGAACAATTCAGTGACATTTAGTACATTCGCAGGGTTGTGTGACTGCCCTTTCTATCTAGTTCTAAACATTTCCATTGTTCCAAAGTCAAGCTCGTAACCCACAAAGCAGTTTCTCCCATTTCCCCCTCTTCCAGCCCTTGGGGGATAACAATCTGCATTTTGTCTCCATGGATTTATCTATTTCTTATAAATATTATAAATATGATTATGAAGTTTATATATTTCTTATAGAGTCTTACAATATGTGACTTTTTGTAAGTGACTTCTTTCACTTAGCATAATGTTTTCAAGATTTATCCACATCATAGCATGTATCAGTATTTCATTCCTTTTCATGACTGAATAATACTCCTTTGTATGGCTATATCACATTTTGTTTATCCATTCATCCTTTGATGGACGTTTGGGTGTTTCCATCTTTTGGCTATTGTGAATAGTGCCACTATGAACATATTTTTATTGTATCTGTTTTTTTAACTTTTATTTTAGATGTGCAGGTTTTTTACATAGGTAAACCGCGTTGTTGTGGGGTTTGGTGTACAGATTGTTACCCAGGTAATAAGCACAATACCCTATGGGTATTTTTTCTGATCCTCTTCCTCTTCCCACCCTCTACCATTAAGTAGGCCCCATTATTGTTCCCCTCTTAGTGTTTGCGAATTCTCATTGTTTAGCTCGCATTTATAAGTGAGAACCTGCAGTATCTGGCTTTCTGTTTGTGCATTAGTTTGCTTAGCATAACGGCCTCCAGCTCCATCCATGTTGCTGCAAAGGACATAATCTCATTTGTTTTAATGGCTGCATAGTATGCTATGGGATAAATGTACCATATTTGCTTTTTCCATTTAGGTCAGTTCCATGTCTTTGCTTTTTGGTTTGTTTTGAGACACGGTCTCACTCTGTCACCCAAGCTGTACTGCAGTGGCGCAATCATGGTTCACTGCAGCCTCAAACACCTGGGCTCAAGCTATTCTCCCACCTCAGCCTTCTGTGTAGCTGGGACTATAGGTGTGCACCACCATGCCTATCTATTTTTAAAAAATTTTTTGTAGAGATAGGGTCCTTCTCTGTTGCCCAGGCTGGCCTTTAACTCTTGGGTTCAAGCAGTCCTCCCGCCTTGGCCTCCCAAATTGCTGGGATTAGATGTGAGCCACTGGCCTGAACAGGTCCTGCTTGAGTACCTGTTTTCCATTCTTTAGGGTATATACCTGGGAGTGGAATTGCTGGGTCATGTGGTAATTCTACGTTTAATGTTTTAAGGAACCTACTATCTCCTTTGACTATAATTTTTGTCATATTGCTCTTTGAGTTTGTCTTCCCAGAGGGCCCTAACTTTTCATTATTGAAGTAAGACAGGCAAGGAAGTCGTCTTTCTACTAGTTTCATGTAGGAGCCTTTGTAGCTTCTCTAAAGAGGATGATTTTTTTGGGTCTCCTTTAAGACTTTCCTAGCAATTTCATAACCTTCTTGGATGGAAGATACAACATGGCAAAATGTAGTTGAGGATAAAGAAGTTGTTTTTAACAATGAGAGCCCTCTTGAAAAGTCATGAGTTTCGCATGACAAGAAGTGCTTCCAGTTGCCTGTGGGAGAGTTTCCTCATCATGCAGAGTGGGTGACTCACTGCCCTTGACTGCTCTTCTGATCCCGAGGGCCTCTGTTCTCTCACAGTAGATGCAGCACACAGAGCTGCCAAGGCATTTCCAGCAGGGAGTTCAGTGCTCAGGTTTTGAACAAGGGCAGCATGATGGAGCCTGACTTACTCATACACTTCCTGAGGTTGATGAACACATTTTCACCCCTTTTAGTTGTGGTAGGTAATGTATTCATAAATTCAAGCCTTTTTCCCAGATTGTAATGGATAGTTTATATCTCTCTCATGATTATTTAATTATTCAAGCCAGGATGACTGTGTGTTTTCTATCAGAGTTTGAGCTGCCTCAGCAAGATGCAGACTGGTATCTGCCCTTAGGTTAAAAATTCCGGCCAGGCATGGTGGCTCATGCCTGTAATCCCAGCACTTTGGGAGGCTGAGGCGGGTGGATCACGAGGTCAGGAGTTCAAGTCCAGCCTGGCCAAGATGATGAAACCCTGTCTCTACTAAAAATACAAAAGTTAGCCAGGTGTGGGGTGGGCGCCTGTAATCGCAGCTACTTGGGAGGCTGAGGCAGAGAATTGCTTGAACCTGGGAGGCGGAGGTTGCAGTGAATGGAGATCATGCCACTGCACTCCAGCCTGGGTGACAGAATGAGACTCTATCTTAAAAAAAAAAAAAAATTCCACACCATTCCCTTCTTCCAAGTATGGATGGAATTTCTTCCAGGATCTGCCAGCTTTTGTGTGTGTTTGTGTGTGTTGTGTTTGTTTGTGTGTGTTTGTTGAATGTCTGTCTACCACTAGAATGCAAGGCCCAAGCAGGGAAGGACCATGGCTCTTCTACCCTCTGCAGACTCTCCAGGGACGGCACTATGCTTGGGTGTGTGGCCTACTCCCTATTTGTCATCCCAGATCTATGTTTTACTCTTCTTTCCCTTGCTCTGTGTCCTGGGGTGATAATGCCTTCAACCACCAGGCTCCATTGCCCTCTGGCTTCTGGTTGGGTTTGGACAATGAGGGAGAGGTAGGGCTACTTCCCCTCCCATTGCCACCTGCAACTTTGTGGTTCTGGCTGTGTCCATCCAGGACTATAGCCTTTCATGCCAGGCCGCCCTCCCTGCAGCTCTGGGTCTCCCTGCAGCTCTGGGTCTCACCGTGTGTCTTGGCCATGGCTGTCTGCTCTGGGTAGCTCTGGTGCTTCAGTGTCCCCAGGGTTCCTTTGATCTTGCCCACACCCCTGTAAAGAATTTGTTCTTTTAAAATCCAGGTGAATGTGCCTTCTCTTTCTTGCCAGGGTCATGACAATGGGCTGAATTTTTGAATAGATGAGTGGATGGATGAGAAGACAGAGGGCCGTGTTTGTGGCTCACCCCCAATATGGAACCCCACTCTGGCTCCCGTCTCACTGGGAGGCCTTGCCCTGTCTCATGTCCCTGCTGCCTTTCTCCTGCACTCCCCTTTCTCAATCTGTCCCAACCATACTGGCTCCATTGCTGTTTCTAGAATGTACAAAGCAAGCTCCTGCTCCAGGCCTTTGCTCTAGCCATTCTCTCTGCCTGCAAGTGTCTTCTCTCAGATATCCACTTGGCTAATTACCTTTTCTAGGTTTTGCTGAAATCTTACCTTTTCTATGAGCCTCACCCAAACCACTGTATTTAATAATGGAAACTGCCCTCCACCAATATCACCTTGGCAGCCAAGGGCCTCCTTCATCTTGGTCTGTGTTTCTTTTTTCCAGAACACTTACCACGTTTTAAGAAACTGCATTTGATTTATATATTTATTGACATAAATATTATGCTTAATATTTATCATCTGTCTCTACCTGCTAGAATTTAAACTCCAAAAGGCAGGATTTCATTACCGTTTTTTTCCATGGGTATATTCCAGACTCCCAGAGCAATGCCATCTTCACAATAAGTGCCTGTGATAGGTTGAAGAGTGCCTTCCACCCCAGAAGATATGGTCCCCTGGAACCTGTGAATGTGGGCTTATTTGGGGGGGGAAAAAGAGTCTTTACACATGTAATTAAGTTAAGAAGTCCAAAATGAAATCTTCCTATATTAGTGTAAGCCCTCAATTCTAGGAAAAGTTCTTTTAATAGAAGAGACAGGGAAACAGACACAGAGACACAGGGGAGAAGGCCAGGAGAAGACAGGCAGAGACTGGAGTTATGTAGCCCGAAGCCAAGACATGCCTGAAGCCACCAGCAACTGGAAGCGGCAAGGATGGATTCTCCCCTAGAACCTTTGGAGAGAGTGTGGCCCTGCAGACTTCTTGATTTCAGAAACCTGGCCTCCGGAACTGGGAAGGAATAAATTTGTGCTGTTTTGTTTTGTTTTTTTTGAGATAGTCTTGCTCTGTTGCCCAGGCTGGAGTGCAGCAGCATGATCTTGGCTCACTGCAACCTCTGCCTCCCCAGTTCAAGCAATTCTCCTGTCTCAGCCTCCTGAGTAGCTGGGACTACAGGCGCATGCCACCATGCCCGGCTCATTTTTGTATTTTTAGTAGAGACAGGGTTCTGCCATGTTGGCCAGGCTGGTCTCAAACTCCTGACCTCAGGTAATCCACCCACATCAGCCTCCCAAAGTGCTGGGATTATAGGCATGAGCCACCAGGTCCAGCCAAGTCTGTGCTGTTTTAAGCCATCAAGTTTGTGGTCATTTGTTATAGCAGCCCCAGGAAACTATTAGTATAGTGCCCAATAAGCATGTGCCGAATGAGTCCATGCAAGCCTTGTTAACACTGATATGACCTCCATTTGAAATAATTCTTCTGCTTTTAATAGCTACCAATGCCTGTTAGTAAATGTGAGTACGTCTGACATTTAAGCAGTGTTCCAGTTTTGGGTATGGTATGGTCCATTTTTGCAGTAGAAACTTAAACTTCCTGAAAATTTTCACCCACTATGCTTAAGAGCTTAAAGTCTAACCTAACCCCCAAATAATTGCTTTCACTGTAAACCTATCAATAGCATATGGAGAATGAACTCACAAATTATTGGTTCTTCAGGCAGTGGATGGGAACCCCTGTTGGTCTTTAGCCATGAAATATCCCTGTATCATTTCCCCATTTTTACCCTGAGTCCCTCCTGCTGTATTTAAGCTAATTCTCAGTGATTGTGTCTTTGGAGGAGTCCGTCACAAGCATCTATGTGATCACCCTTTGTATACCTGACAAGGGTTATTTTTTCTCCCCCAGGCCCAGTCCTGGTGCGTGCTGGGCTTGTGATGCAGTGTGGTACTAACTATCTGCTCCTTGTAGGAGACGGAAGGTAAATCAAATTGAAAACACCCTTCCTGTGTAGTGCGTCTTCCAAATGTCCTCAGGTCTCTATTACATCTTCTGGAGGCTGCCAGATCCTCTGCGGGACAAGAGGAAGCTGGAGCAGCTTCTCTGTAGCGACAGAAGGTGCCATTAGCAGAAATACATCATCTCCCAGTGGTGCTAGCAATAGCAGAGTCCTGATCATGTCCATTCTTTTGCCAGACTGAGGAGAGAGTCCTCAGAGGCAGGGGCTGCTGGTAACAGCGCCTCCATCATTCTAACATATCCCCCCTGGAGTCCCAGAGCAGCTATTTCTGCCCAGACGCAACGAGAGCTTCACAGAGCTTATTTCAGGCATTGATCTTTCACAAAAGCCTCCCTGCTTCCTAGATTCCAGGCCTTCTCTAGAAGGGGTGGGGGAGGTAGAGGCCTGCACATGGCTGATCAGTTGCTTTGGCTGGGGCTGGATCACTTCTTCCAGCTGTTGCTCATTAGATCTCTTTTCAAGGGAAATCTATTAGCCTGGAGCAGTGGTTCTAAAACTGCAGCTTGCAGGGCTTGGTAAAACAAATTTCTGGGCCTCACCCCTAAAGTTTGGGATTTAGTAAGTCTGGGGTAGGGCCTGAGAATTTGCATTTCTCACAAGTTCCCAGGTGATGCTGAGGCTGCTGACCTAGGGACCACATTTCAGAACCAGCGGCTTAGATGCAGAGAGACGATGTTCTTGTGTTCTCACCTACTTAGTCCTGGCCTCAGTCCTCCTACTGAAGGCAGTCTGGGCCTTTTGAGGTTGGGCCAGGCCCTGTCTCACCCTGTTTCTGGAATGCAGTGAAAACAGCTCTTGATTCTATGCAGCCCATCTGTGCTAGTTACCTCTGTCTCCCAGGAGAAGAGAGCAATGAACCTTCTTCCTCCATGGCTCTGTTTCCGCTGTCTCTGTTAACACTGTTTCCTCCCCTTGGTCCTTTAGCCCTCACAGCTTCCCCCTTTTGCTGGTCTCTGGATGCCTCAACATACCTGTGTGGCTCCTCTGACCCTGTCCTTTAAATAGACCTTTCTTTTTATTTTATTTTACTTTTTTGTGAAACTTTAAGTTCTGGGATACATGTGCAGAATGTGCATGTTTGTTACATAGGTGTAAACGTGCCATGGTGGTTTGCTGCACCCATCAACCCATCATCTAAGTTTTCAACCAGCATTCAAGACCATTTGTGTTGAATTCTGGTTCCTGCTGGTACCGTGTCCTGGGATATTTCTTCCCTTAGGGGCAAAGAGTTTTCTAGACAGACTGATTCAGAATCACTTAGTCTTTATCTCAAGAGCAGCCTTGTCACCCACAGTAGAAGGCAGAATTACTGTGGAGTCTAACAGAAATTAGAGAAGTAAGAAATTTATACCAAATGGAAATATGGAAGATTTATCTCACTTATTTCAAGCTTGGGGAAATACTAGCTTTTAAATGTCTGATTACTAGAGCCTGGGAATAAAGAGGGACTGCTTAACCTAGGGAAGTGGTCTTTGGTAATTGGGTCTCTGATCCAATTGATCGGCGAACAAATCTGTCATAATAGAGTCACTGGGGCAGCTACCCTCGGCCCAACTCTGCTGTAGGTGCCTCCATGACCTGACTAGATGTAGTTGTGAATGGAGCTGGGATTGTGGAGGGACTTCATATGTACATTACGCATGTGTGGAAAGGTAAAGTAACCATCAGTGCTCCAATTAGAAAGCCAGAAAGCTACCTGGGACATAATCAATGAGGGCAGGCAGATTCACATTACATTTGGGTGTGCAAGGGTATGTGTGTATATACATGCAAAGATAAACACCCCTACACACATCATTAAAGAAAAGAATGGAAGGAAAATCACCCAGATATTAATCATGTTTTTCTCTGGTTATTGCAATTACAGATGATTTTTGTTTTCTATTTTTCTGTGTTTTCTGTTTTTATTCAATGAAATATTTTTATTCTTCCAAAAATATGTTAAGTGTGGCATAGGAAATAGAGCTCAGTGCCCTGCCCTCTGCTCAGCACCTATCCAAATCCTATTAACATACCACATAGTTCAGGTTCTGCCTCCTCCAAGAAGACTTTCCTGACCAGCCTCTTGCTGCTAAATTTTGGAAATACTTTTGCCGAGTGATTGTTCCTACATTGAGTATATTTGTCTTATTTCTTCAAGTGCACTGTGAGTTATGCAAAGATACTTTTTATGTTTTCCATTTCCCACAAGGCCAAATACAGCTGAACTCATTGTAGATACTTGTTCTACAATGGGCAGCGAATTTCTGAAAGGATAGAAAAGATGTGAAAATGTGAAAAACAGACCAAAATGCCATCTCTCCTCACTCACATGCCCCACAGTCATATCTCAACTTGGTTGTAGCTCTCCCTCACTGAGAGGTCATGACCTCCAGCTTAATGTCAGTGCTGTAGGGCCTTAGAGCACATCTCCTGGACAACAGTGCGCCTGCGCATGGGCTGTGTATTTCTCCCCTCCTTCCAAAGTGGTGAGCACTTTGCATCAAGCCCAAGAAAGACGTTTGATGACCTTAATAGCATTAGTGACAAGACCTCCATCCTTGTTGGGCACTTTTGGTCTGCTGGTAAAAGAAATGTTCACTCTATCCCCAAGAGAAATCTTCTTTTCCAGGAATATACAGCAAAATCAATCAAGTCTTCCCCCTGTTGAAGGCTAGCTACTCCACCCATGTGATAGATGCCATCAATTTTTTCATCCTCTGGGGAAACAGAGTCATTTTTTCCTTCTTTATCTTGCATAGTCAGTGCTCCCTTACAACACAGTAATTCCCATCAGATTTTGAGAACTCTGTCTTCTCCCTTTAAGCAACCACCCTACCAGAAGCCCTCTTCAGTTCTTTCTCTTTTTGCTTTAGTGTCCAATTTTCAAAAGACCTGTCTATTCCTGTACTCCCCATTTTGTTACCTTCAACTTATTCAGCGATTCAGTGCAGTGTGTATCAGTGCAGAATTTGGCTCCACTATTCTACCATTAGCTTAATTCCCTCCATGTTGCTAAATCCAATGGACCTCTCAGTGCATATCTTATTTGGCTTTTTGCTAGTACTATAAACCTTTGTTCACCTCTTCTTTTTCGAAGCACAGTCTTTCCTTGGCTTTAGTGACCTATGTGGCTTTTGACCACCTCCCTGGCCACTCTTACATCACCATCTCTGTACAGGCTCATCTACATTTACCCAGCTGATCAATGTTGAAACACCTCGGGACTCAGCCCAAGGACCTCTCTTCGTCTCGGGCTGTACTTTCTTTCTTGGAGGCCTCATTCACATCCAGGTTTTCATGGGACAGCCACAGTTTGAAAGTACTCAGGGATGTGTCCTCTGACCACCAGAGAAATATTTGCCTCTGCCTTCTTGACATGTCTCAGATGCCTCAAAGGTCCCTCATGTTCTTCCTGTGCATGGCCAGTCCTCCTTCAAGGACCTCTGAGATCTCAGCAAATGGCACTGTCACCCCTACAGGTATGCAAGTCAGAAGCTTGAGTTGGCCGATCTGTTCCACATTCTACCTGCCACACTGCCTCAGCATTTCTCAAAGCCATCCACTCTTGTTCTTTACTTCTGTCACCCAAATTCAAACCATATCATGCTCATGGCTTTCATTTTTAAAATTCTGGACTATTATAGTCCCCAAACTAGTCTTACTTCCATCAGCTTTTGACCCCTTGCAGTCTACTCTGCTTCCTTGAACAGATCTTTGCAAAATACAGACAAATCAGGTCATCCTCCTGCTTCAAACCTTGCACTGGCTTAGTCTTGCTTTTAGGGTGACAGGGTTTGGCTGTGGCCCCACCCAAATCTCAACTTGAATTGTATCTCTCAGAATTCCCACATGTTATGGGAGGGACCCACGGGGAGGTAATTGAATCATGGGGCTCCGTCTTTCCCATGCTCTTCTCGTGATAGTGAATAAGCCTCATGAGATCTGATGGTTTTATCAGGGGTTTCCACTTTTGCTTCCTCCTCATTTTCTCTTGCCGCTGCCATGTAAGAAGTGCCCTTTGCCTCCCACCATGATTCTGAGGCCTCCCCAGCCATGTGGAACTGTAAGTCGAATTAAATCTCTTTTACTTCCCAGTCTCAGGTATGTCTTTAGCAGCAGCATCAAAATGGACTAATACATAGGGTAAAGAGTGTATTCACTACCATAGCCTGCACCACCGTGCTTCACCTCATCCCACTGCCTACAGCCCAGCTCCATCTTATACCATCAGCATCCCTGTCCCTACCCCCCTACTCATCTACTTCTTAGTCCCTCTGAAGTGTCATTCTCCATCCACAACGGGCCTTTGTTCATTTTGTTTTTTTTTCTCTGCATGCCACATCTGAAATCCTTTCTCTCAGTAACCTAAATCAACTTTGTCCTTCTCATCCTCCAGTTCTTAGCTTGTTATCACTTCCCCTGGGCAGCCTTCCTCCAAGACCAGACCAGATCCTGCTATTTTATGGATCCTCAAAGCAGCCTGTACCTCTCATTCCTAGCCCTTCTCACCTTTGTGATTTAACATGTCTTTATGTGTTATTTTGCTTCTCTGCTTCCTTAAATAAGCTCCTCAGGACAGGGACCGTATCTTTTTTGCTCATCATTGATATCCTTAGCACCCAGCATAATGCTTGGACGAAGTCCGTACTCAATACCCATCTACTGAATGGAAAAGACTTTGGCAGAAGAAAACGAAGTCAACCACTTGCTCCTCAGACCTGGGTCGAGCAAGCCACCACACCTAAATGTTCAAGTTAGAATCAAGAAAGTTCATTTGAAAGTCATGATTCAGGTTTCCAGCATAAATTATATGCAGTTGTGCAAACATGTCAAAGTTTAGTAAATTGAATTTGTTTAATGTAAACAACTTTTGACCAAAATAATAACACAGCTTTAGAAAAAGACATTAGGCACCCACTTTTGAAGAGTTTGTATAATTTAACACACAAGAAAACTTTAATTATATGCAGACGTATACAAAGGATAAATGTTATTTACTTGCTCCACCCTCCATAAAATAAACCTCCAACCATGCTTCAGCTTGCTGCATTAATCCTAATTTAGAAATCACCCTCGCCGAAATGGGGGGAGGGGGGGGCGCATGGTGGGCTCTCATCTTTTCTTCGCGTCAAAATTAGCCGTTTAAATTAGAACCACGTTGGGAGCGTAGGTGACGCCAACGTTGCGGCACCAGTCCGGGGAGCACTTAAAAGTAGCCACCTGAAGTTAATTAAAACCTTACCTGTCAAACCCAGTATGGCTACATTTGAAAATCTTTAATGTAATTAAGAGAAGCACATTATGGGCGGTCAAGTGACTTTCTTTTTGAATTCCACTTCTAATCTGTCGTCAAATGGATGGAAATCGCCGGCCGAGGGAGTTAATGAAAGCTGCATGAGCGAGCAAGGGAGCAGGAGGAGGGGCTGGCAGCCTGGAGGAGCTGGCGGGAGGGCGGACGGGGACCCCTGTCTCCTTCTAGCGGCGAGGAATGAGCCTGGGGGAGCCCCACCGGGCACCTTCCCTTCTGCCAGGAGGCTCTGGGTGGGGGGTTCATTCAGCCCCTCTCCCTGAGCACACTAGGGGCATGCAGGAGCAGGGTATGGGGCGTCTGCGCAGCTCCCTGCTTATCGCTAAGTGAGATCTGTGGCCAGGCCTACGGGGCCTGGACAGAGTGGAGCCGGCGCCGGCCCTCGTCACCCTTCACTCAGAGCCGCCTGATTAGCATCAGGGTTCCGCTCGCCTCCTGCACGGATCCCCCAAAGAGCCGGTGGGGAGGGGGGCGCTTCCACGCGGAGCCTCAGCTGTCCAGCGCCTGACCCCAAGCCCGTCAGGGGGAAGGTCTCCCAGGTCCGCAGCCTTCAGCACCCTGGATCTGGGGAAGCCCCAAGAGGCCCTGGTACTGCCCTGGATTTTCTTCTGGGCATGTGGGCTTCTGGGCCACTAAACCCATCTCCTACTGCACTAGGTAGGTCCAGCTCCGGAGCCCCCAGTGCAATCTTAATGCCAGAACGCTGCCTTTTGGAGATTAAATCACTTAATGCTTTGCTGTGTGTTCTAGCCTGAGGGTGCTGTTGACAGAAGGCAGAGTTTTTCTCCTCTGGTTGCTGCTTCTCTCTCTCTTTTTTCTTTTTGCATTGCGTTTGTCTGTATCAGCAGAGGTATCTGTGTTTGAAAAAGGATTAACTCCCTCAGAATGTTGCCACTTAAGATTTGCCCCTGCCTTGGAAACTGACATGAGAATAAACAACATATTAAGTCTTCACAGAACACTGGTACCAAGAAGTTTCCAAACCAGAGGACTTAACCTCCTTAACCCAGGCCTTTTCCCTTTGACTTCCTCCTGTTAGTCCGAGCATGGGCAGAAGGCATCAGTGGGGAGAGGAGTGTAAATCTTCTAGTTTGGAAATCTCTTCCATACTCCATGGAAAACATGGGGTGTCTCCTGTGGGGCCAGTGTGGTGAGTTACTTGGAACAGAATGGGCAATCTAGTAGGCGTTGAAATATTCAGAAGCATCTCATAGTGTCTTAGAAGATCCAAGACCTAGCCCGATGGGTCTTCTCTGTTATTAGAATTGTGTGGAAGGGTGGCAGACGCAGTTGAGGGGATGGGATGCTGAGAGACAAGGCATTTATTAAAACGACCTCTAGAGACTTTCTTTTTTTCCACTGGGCTTGAATTTCTTGGGCTTGGAGAGTTGTCACTACCCCATATGAAAAATGGAAGAGACGAGTGAGAGGAAAGAAGATGAGGGGGGAAAAAACCAACCTGAGAGTGGTTTAAAATCAGAACAGAGTGTTGGTGAGAGTCAGTTTCCAAGGGTCACCTCTTCATGCTGTATTGCTTTTTCTTGACCAATGAAAAGCCCCCTTTTTCAGATTTCCCCCCATTTCTCATCCATAGCAGAAAGGGCAGTGCTTCTAGAAATTGAGATGTGTCTCCAGGTAAAAGCCACACAAGGCAGTGGGAAGGGATGTGGCTGTCCCCAGCCTCCATTTGATGCCGCGTTTCTCTCCCAGCCACAAGTTCACAGGTAAAAGTGAAAAGTTGCTCTGGACGTCTCTTCCGAAGAGAGCTGTCTGCTCGCCATGGCAACCTTTTCCTGGGGTCTCTGGCTGTCAAGAACGGGGTGCAAAGTTCACAGAGCTCAGCATTGTGCCCTCCTCTCTTCTTGTCCCTTTTTTCCTGAAGGGATCGAGGTTGGTTTGCAGCACAGTTTAAAGCGAAGATGCCAAATGAAAAGTTCCTCGTTTTAAGTTGGTGCTTATACAAAGCCGCTTTGTGGTTTTTTTCGGCCTGTCAGACTTGTCAGGCCTAGTAAGAAAAAGTATATTGTTTCCAGCACTTGGATTCCTTTCTCCCTGACATCTGCCACTCTGTAAAGATGATAAATTCCTGCCTCATTAGCCAAGGGTGTGGGATTACAGGCTGACAACACATTAATCACCAGCCTCTGTGGCAGGCTGACTAGCAATAGGCATTGTTAACAAAACTTTTCTAATATGTCACTCTTCTCTATGACAGCCTGTAATCAATCATTGTGATTGACGGCGCTGATAGATTACACTATTTATACTTTGTGTAATGAAAGATAGTGTTTCCACCTACTGTCATTTCTGGGCTAGTGGTAGAGGATCAGTAAATGGAAACAAACATAACAACAGGGCAAGCCCTCATTCACCCCAAAATATCCATAGAACTACCCCACCTTCCCAAGTCCTAGGCTTGGCTTTCACTTTTGGAAGTGAAAAAGGGCCCATCCTGGAACTCTGGCAATCATTCTGGGATGAGGGGTAGTGGCGGGGGCACCTGGAAGGACAGAGGTAATTTGGATTTTCACAGAGAGAGCTCTTTGCAAAGGATACGATCCCAGGTATTGATAGGTCGAGTTTACATAGGTAGGAGAGTCCCCAAGCAGCCCCTTTCCTTCCCCTCATCAGCTTACGTGTGTGCAGCTGAGCGTTGAGTGCCTCCTCCCCGCCAGATGAGAGATGATTTAGATGTTGATAAAATATTTGTTCTTTCCTGGCTCTGAGGGCAAATATTATCTTTGTTTCCCATAATCGTAAGGCGCTGCAAAAGTCAACAGCACCCAGAGCAAGTACAAAACCAACACTCAGAGAGAAGCCCTTTCTGGAGGCCTTTGCCAGGGCTTGCTTGTCCCCCATGAAGCTCAGAAAATTGCAAACAGGATACAAATGAATCAGCTGAGCTGAAATGTGTTCTGACTCTCACATCCTCGGTATTTTTGGAGGGTCCTTTCAGTCATTTTTATTTTGGTCTGGAAAGCATTCGTAAAGGATACAAGCTGTTTTTGCTTTGCTGGAAGTTATTATTTCAATAGAGTGACAAGGAGGCTCCTGGGCTAGCATCCTAAGAGGGGAGCATCTTTCCTCGTGTTGGGGCCATTTCCAGGCAATTTGGCCACCAGTGCCTGTTTTAATGAATCACTTTAAAAATGATTGTGGTATTTAATTTTCCTTACTATTGATTAAACACAAGAAAATACTCCTTTATTACTTCTTTAAGGTGGTTAGGGAGATTGCTCATAGGTATATAAATCTTCATTTGACTCTTCAGTACAAGCACAGACGTGCGATTCCCTGCCTTCCCATTCAATGCATTTTTGATCTTTGCGTCTCTGCATTATATGTGGATTGGCGAGGCCAAGAGAGGAGAGTAGTAAGGAAGCAGAGTCGTCGTCCTCCTCCTGAACGCTGTGGTGTTGATAGGCATCAGACACTTTAGGTCACCCTGCCAGTTGGCAAAGCAAAAGGAACCTGAGACCTACCCCTAGTGAAATTGCCTTAGAGGCGGATGAGATGGGAGGAGGTGCAGGGAGACAGGGAGCTAAACTTTAATCTCTCTGTGAAGTTTGAGTGAGCCCAGGATGATTAATGAGAGAGCAGACCATCTGATTAAGCCCCTCTGTGTCATAGAACATGATTAGTAGGTGACAGAGACGGTAACAGTATCCAGCCAAACCCTTGTTTCTTTCACGGCTCCGGCTGTTATATGATTAATGTCCCCAAGGGCTATCTTGGGGTCGGGCAGGGGAACCTGTCAGAACAGGTGGAAGTGACAAAATGGGCAGAAACTCCTAAGGGGGACTGGAGTGGTGAGGGAGAGAATGGAGGGGGCAGGGCAGCCAGATGGAGCCGGCGACCTTTCTCTGATCCAAGCAGGCACAGAGACCATCGTGGGAATGGAAACGAGGAAGAATCACAAAACTGCAGATGTTTCCCAGGTCCTCAATGCATCAAGTACTGCCAGCTCAGACTTGTGGGAAGGACAGTGTGACACGGCGCGTTATCACTCGTGGTTTATGTTCTGAGATGGAATGGGATGGGGCCACTGCAGGCCCTGTGGGTATGAATGTGGGATGCCCGCACCTGTGCCTGTGTAAGCATGAGTGTTTGTGCAGGTACACTAGGACAAGTGCTCCACTCTGCTGGGGGATTAAGCATGTATCAAACGGGTAGAGCTGATATTTCAATTTACTGCTTTCTGGGGCCAACACCTATACATTGTCTTGACTGTGCTACTTAGAAAAGATAATATGGGAAAATAACATGGATTTACAGAATTGAAAGTTTTAATTCTGTAAATTTACAGAATGAAAAGGTTTTTAGATTTAAAGTGAACTGTAGAAATCCCTAATTCAGATAATCCAGATTACAGGTGAGAAATCTGAGGTTCAGAGAAGGTAATGACTTGCCCAGTGGAAGTCAAGACTAGAACCCCAGGCTTCCTATTTCCGGTTTCATATACTAAACCCTTGATGAGTCTGTTGGTAGGAAGCCTCAGACCTTTTCATTAGATGTGAGTTTCCCAGCAAGACTTGAGTCTTTACTCTCCTTATCATATTCCCTCTTTCCCTTCCTAGAGCACTTTGACCTCCCGGTCAAAGGTTTAAACCTCAGTTGAAATGGAGTCTCATTAAGTCCTTTTGGGCAAGCAGCCTTCCCAGATGTCAACTTTGAGAGGAGACTATGCTCTCAAGGCAGCCGTTTTGATTGACAGGAGTCCTGAGGGTAGCCATTTTTACATTAAAGGGAAACTGGTTTGTATTGAGTTTCATCTGGTGAGCCTGGCTTCTCTTCTTCCACCTTTGATGCCCTATGTGTCTGTTACATACATTCAAGAGTCATTCCCGGGCTCTAATGGGATCTGGGAGAACTTTCATCTCAGCCATTTTCCAGGGGTCTCTTGGGTAACCAGTTTCCCTTTGTTATTCACGTCTATCCAATAACTCTTGCTCTTATGTTCACACAATAATAATAATAACTGGGTTAGAACTTGGGCTGGGCAGTGACCAGCCCCCTACATCTGCTTGATCTCTAATGCAGGAGTTTACAAATTGGAAATCTTTGCTAGCTAGGAAAAAGATCACCTTGCAGTAGGATTTTATCCATACCAACAGTGCTCGTGCTTCAGTGAGTTGCAACTGTGGACTTAATGGCAAAGCTGCACTCAGTGTTATGATCACGAAGGAGGGAGAAGGAAGAATGGAGATTGTATTGGATTTTACTAAATTGTGTCAGTGAGGGAGTAAGTTGAATAAGAGACCCAACCAGGGCATATTCATAACTCTGTCTCCTGACAGTGGTTGATTATATACGATTTTGATGTTGATTATCTTTAAATAGCTCTTCTTGTTATGGGACAAACTGGGAGATCTACCTCACATGAGGGTAAAGTACAAAGGATACTAAAATCTTCCCAGAGTAGAGTCCCCATGATTCTGTAGCATAGGCTTTGGGGGATCAATTATGGATAAATAAATGTT
This sequence comes from Pan paniscus, assembly GCF_029289425.2. Taxonomy (NCBI): domain Eukaryota; kingdom Metazoa; phylum Chordata; class Mammalia; order Primates; family Hominidae; genus Pan; species Pan paniscus. The sequence goes on from NC_073257.2 coordinate 88,270,932, forward strand.
CATTAGCTTCAGAGCTCTAGTGTATGATTTTTGTCATGGGTTTCACCTCAGCATCATACAGCCTTTCCAGGCCAAGAAGAGAATGACCTAGTGCTCCAAAAACAGTCACTTAAAGACTGGCTCTGTGGCCTTTGAGTGAATTATATAAAATACAACCAAGATGAGACTGAGTGCTTTCCATGGTCAAAGGGAATCATCTAGGACCAAACTTTTCTGTGAGCTGATAGAAAAATTTGAGCAAACTTTGGCAGACTGATCCAAGAAGATACTTAGCCTTCACTGTAGTATTCAGGATATTGTCAGACATTCTGGTGTAGTGTGGTGGTGGTGAAGTGGTGATGTGTTTTAGTACAGAGTTCATTGGTTGCTTTGGAGGATCATGAAGTGCTTGTGCCTTTCTCCTATTGCTATATGGGTTGAGATGCCAAAAATTCAGGCTTTCATAACCCACAATAAAACCTCATCTTTTCCAAGATGTTGACCCATTCCCTCTGTGCACACTGCTTTATGGTAGAGACTTCCTGGTAGAGCCATGCTGTTGTGGAGGTGACTCCCAGCTTTGCTTTTAGTAGGCCCTAAGGATACTTTGGGGTGTCACCATGACTCACTGGTAAGATTTGGGAATCATTTTATGAGAGAGGCCACAAGCAAATGGTGACTAATGATACAGTACTGAAGTTTGTGAATGATGTACATTCATGTAAATTAGACCAGATTCACTTTGGCTGCCTTCCTCTGTAATTTCTTGAGCAGAGAGAGAGGAGTGGAGTTAACTAGCTTAGGGAGAATCACATCTCACCTTAAGGGAGCCCTTGGGAGTGGGTTGGGCTCTATAAAATCATCCTCCAAGCACTTGGGCAGAGACATGTTTGAGAACTTCTATATTAAGATGTAGTGTGCTAATGTTATTACCCAATCAGAGTGTGTGACAAATAGCTTAATGAAGAACAGCAAATGTTCTGGGTAGCAGGTATTCCTTTACTTAAAGGCGAAGATGAGCTATATTTAAAATTCAGGAATTGCAAACTTAGGTCCATTTGAGGCTAATACATACACAAGATTCTGCCTTTTCATGACAGAGGAAAACATAAGAAAAATGTAGAGTGCAGGAGACATTCATTTATCTTGGAGGAGAAGACCATTCTGTGGCCCCATCAGCCTGGACTCCCAAGGCCAGGGTACCAAGCCCTCTTATTCCCTTTTGCATTAAAAACATCACAATCATATCTTTTCTATCCTGTTATTTATTTTTGAGACTCTGAAAATGGATTTCTTTTGTGGGTAGTTGTTTAAAGAAACCAGCACAGAAAAATCAGCCTGTGCAAATACACTTTTTTTTTTTTTTTTTTTTGAGCAGTGATTTTCTTTTTGTAGTTCAGAACTTGAGGCGAATGAAGGTCTCCCTGGTGCCCTGGTAGCTGCAGCCCCTCTTTTAGCATTTTTTCAAAGGGCGCAGGCCAATCTGCCCATAATGAGCTTGGAAAGTGAGGATGAAGTTCCTGATAATATGACACAAATTTCTTTACTTTTGCTCCTTATTTTATCTTAATTAGTCCCTGTAGAAAGGATTGATTTTTGAGAGGCTTGTAGTGAACATCTGTTGGTATTCCTGGGGTCATTCTTAGCCTGTCCTGTGTTTGACATTTCTTGTAAAAGAGGAGGCATTTGTTCATATTGACATTAGCTGCCTCTGTATCTCTCGGTGGTACAGATGGTCTGTGAATAAAGACATCAAGCTAATAGGCAAGATGACAAGCTTCAATAGAGCCGAGGCTCCTCACACTTAAATGGCAGGGCAGCATAGATTGCTTCTGCTGCTGAGGCTGGGGTCTGCGGGTAGCAAAGCATATGGAATAAGTTAAAAATGAAGAGGGAACCTGGAAAATGACTAGAAATCTCTCCCTGAAACTGCAGGGGCTTTTTATTACTGTTTTCATTATTATTACTGGTCCATATAGTATGTCAAGCTTCCAAGATGTCCAGGGTCAGGGAGAGAAAGTGGAAACTGGGTTTGCTGCCCATCCTGTGACCATACATTTCTGTCAAATGGGCATGCTAATCTCAGAAGGGAGCTATTGTTCTCACTTTCTGGGGAAGTACATTCATGTTCCTCCTTCCATCAGAGGACAGTCACTCTTAAGTCTAGAGGCTGATTCCCCCCAAACCCATGAAACCATGTTTTCCCAAGGGACTTCCAGGAAAGCAGCACTCTGGAACCTTGTAATTCTGTACATTCCTGAGGTTCTGGGCTTTCTCCAAAATACATGTCCCAGTTTGGTATAATAATTCGTCATGGCTTTGGCATGATGAATCTCAATTTATGTCCATTTATATTTTAATCATGAACCAGCTATTAAGACAAAGAGGTTTTTCAGTTGATTCTTACCAGTGTGAAATGCCATATCTTATGTTACCTAGTTCAAGTCTGAAGGGGAGCCTCCCAGTTCTGGTGTTGGGTGGATAAGCCCCCCATTTGTTAGGGTCTTTTTATCAGTTTCTGTTGTATTCTTGCAGCTTCTATCTTCCCAGATGCTGGAATCCTCATATAGAGCAGCCCCCTTTGACTCAATTACCTATATAGCTTTTCTTACCTTCTCCTGGACTCTCTTTGTATCTACTATACATTCTTTATTTTCCATTTGTACATTGGTGACATGTCTACAGGTATGTGTTGATTTTTTTTTTTTTTTTTTGAGACAGAGTCTCACCCTGTCACCCAGGCTGGAGTACAGTGGCACAATCTTGGCTTACTGTAACCTCTGCCTCCCGGGTTCAAGTGATTCTCCCACCTCAGCCTCCTGAGTAGCTGGGACTACAGGTTTGTGCCACCATGCCGGGATAATTTTTGTATTTTAGCGGAGACAGGATTTTGCCATGTTGGGCAGGCTGGTCTCGAACTCCTGACCTCAGGTGATCCACCTACCTTGACCTCCCAAAGTGCTGGGATTACAGGCGTGAGTCACCATGCCTGGCCAAGTATGTGCTGATTTTTAATTTTCATACTGCGCCATGTTTCATGGATGGTTTGAGGTAGCTTATAAGAATAAAAACTATAAAACAACAACAAAAATAGGATCTTACCAATATATTGGAAAATATTTAAAAATGGGATGATAGCATAAGAAATGGTGTTTGATGATAGAAAGACCAAAACAGTATGTGCTGATCCTCTTAGGTTGGTGCAGATTAGGATTATTTTGAGCTTGTACATACCAAGGACTTGAATCAAGACCAATAGCTTTATGTGAGTGAGGTAAAATTAGCTCTGGAACTGGGTAGGTAGATAAAAACAATTTGTTTCTTGGTTGATTGTTTTTTTTTTCAAAGAGACGGAGTCTCGCTGTGTCATCCAGGCTGGAGTGCAGTGGCGTGATCTTGGCTCACTGCAAGCTCCGACTCCCAGGTTGACGCCATTCTCCTGCCTCAGTCTCCCGAGTAGCTGGGACTACAGGTGCCCACCACCACGCCTGGCTAATTTTTGTATTTTTAGTGGAGATGGGGTTTCACCAGATTGCTTTTTCTTTATCTTAGACATTAGTTGATATTGAAATGTTTGTATGTGTTCCTCACACCACCCGCACGTAGGATCTCAATTTGCCAGCTCTAGGAAATGGGAGAGACCTATCTAATAGGTATCTAGTATCTTCAAGAAGGAGGAGGAGCTATGGAGGAGAAGGTGATAGGGAGAGAACAGGGGTGAGTAGAAAGAAAGAGGAAGGAGAGGAGAAAGGAGTCCTCTAATTCGCCTAGATAATGGTAAGATTCATGAGATACTCTAGTTAATGAGGCAATTGTCTGGCAGAGGGCGTTGTTCAGTATTTCCAGCCCATTTCTGTGGGCTTGAGGCACCATTATGAGAAGCTGAATCAGATGTTTAGAAGGAGGAAAAATTGGGCTTCCAAAAGGCTGAGGGCAGAAAACAGTCAATCCACAATTGTCTGTCATCTGTTTGATGCAGATCAGATGGGGACATGGCCCTGCCTTGGTTTCTCCATTGGGACTGAGTTCTGGCTTCATATTTCAACTCTCCTGACACCTGAGAGGGTTGTCATGAAATGAGAGGAAACTTCTCCCCTTAATGTCATTCTCCCATGCCAACTTGGTTTTTTGCTTCTTAGTCACTGTTTCTGTTTTCCCCAGTACGGTGAATTCCCCCAGGATGGGGACCAGATATCCAGTATTAGATTCAGTCCTCCTCCATGTGGAGTCAACATCTTTTTGTCAGACTGGGAGCTCCCTAAAGACAGGAATCAATGTATTTTATATCATTTTAGGAGCTTCTCAAAGAAAGCAATTATTCCTCTCCTCCTTTCTCCTCTAAATTCTATGGTTCCCATTGGGGATCATGCATTACTTTATTCCACAAACATTTATAAAGACCTGGTATGTGCCAGGTACTGTTCTAGGCACTGGAGATACAGATAGACTGAGTTCCTGTCCAAGGAGCTTGCATTTTGGGGTGGAAGTGGTAAGAGAGACAGATAATAAGTAGATAAATAAATATGTGTCAAGCAGGAGGTCATGCTGTGACATGTAGGATGATCAGAGATGGACTTTCAGAGAAGGTGACATCTCATGCTAAGTGATATACAATTATTTGGGCAGGTAGATGAGAGTTCCAGGCAGAGGGAACAGCAAATGCATCTTCTGTCACCTCTAGTATCTCCAAGGGAGTGTGAGAGACCAGGAGCAGCATCCCAGGAGGCCCAGGGTCACCTGATCACCTTAAGTCTCAGAATCAGATGCTCAGACATCTGCTGCGGCAGATTGTCTCCTGCTTGGGCTGTGTCCAGTCTCGGTGCCAGCAGCCCTTTTAAACCCATCGGCGCCTTCAGGTGTTTTCCTTCCCCTGCCTGTCTGTGAGGTCTTTTAAGACTTTGGAACTGGGCAATCTAGGTACAAATCTTGTCCCTGCCACATGATGGTCGTGTGACATTAGGGAAGTCACTTAACTTCTTTGTGTCTCTGTATATCCTTATCTGTAAAATGGAGATGATAATTGTCTCTAGTTCTCTCTAGAGGTTAAATGAGTTCATATATGAAAATGCTTAGAATAAACCTGCATATAATAAATGCTATACAAATGTTAGCCACTATTATTGTTGCTGTTGCTGTTAACTTGTTTTAGCAAATGAAGCATCTTTCTTACAATGCAAAGCCGGCCTCTTTCCCAGTTCATCCTCCTACTTACCTACAAAATGAGGGATGGAGATGAACATGAACATGAACTCTAAGGATTTTTTTGTTAGGCTTGCCTTTCTGGGTTCTACTCTAAGCCACGTTCAGCTCACCTCAACTCTAAGGCTGCAAAGCTGATTCGGCATTTAGTAGACCATTTTCCTGCTCATGGTCCATGGAGATTAGCCTTTTCTCTTTAGCTCTAAGTTCCTTCAGGGAAGGGATGAAGGTTCCACCTCTGTTATGTCTCCTGGATCATCTAGGATGATCCAAAGGATTCCCAGATCTGGGCATTTTACTCTGTGCTTATTAGGGATTTCAGAAAAATGTGCTCTCCTCATGTTTGGCATGCAATCTTTTCAACAGTACAACTCTTCATTCTCCATGCTATCCTCTGGTGGAGGCAGCATAGGGCGCTGGCTAACAGACCTCAGACTTGGGATCCACATGGTTTGGGATTGAATTCTACTGGGTCAGTGACTTTGGGGATATTAATGATCCCTCCTTATTAAGAAGGTTAACGAGGCAAGGCACAGTGGCTCATACCTATAATCCTAGTACTTTGGGAGGCCAAGGCAGTCAGATTGAGCCCAGGAGTTTGAGACCACCCTGGGTAATATGACTAAACTTTATTTCTACCAAAAAAAAAAAAAATAGCCAGGTGTGGCAGCTTACACCTGCGGTCCCAGCTACTTGGGAGACTAAGGTGGGAGGATCACCTGAGCCTGGGAGGTCGAGGCTGCAGTGAGCTGTGATTGTGCCACTGCACTCCAGCCTGGGCAACACAGTGAGACCGTGTCTCAGAACACAAAAACAAAAACAAAACAAGTCAATATACGTAAAACACAGAAAAGTGCTGATGAGTGGTCTACAAATGGAAACCATTGATACTGTTATTGTTGTTAGTGTTCTTCCAGTGTGCTTTATACATAAAAGGTTCTAAACTGTAGGTTAGGATAGTCCTTCTCTGAATATATATAATCTGTGAAGGAATTCTTTCACTCAAAGGTGGATGTGAGGCAGCATTCTGCAGCATCTCAGAAACTGGTGCTCATTAAGGCACAGGATCCTGGGTGAGGCCAGTGGCAAAGCTTGCTTAAAGATACTTTGTCATCTTTCCGTGTATCTCAAACTCTGTGCCATGTTAGGGGATGCGGCAAATATTTGCAGAATGAATTAATAACTGGTTGAAGGGTGGATGGGTGAAAGATGAGCCTCTTCTGTCTTATTATTACAGTTACCAAAGAGGCAACAGTGCTTTAGCTTGTTCCTTCCCCTCCCCGATCTTTTCCCTCCCACTCCACCTTTTGAAACTTTTGTTAATCTTGCTTTCTTCTACCTTGTCTCATTTCCGCCTTGCTTTCCTCTCTCCTCTGCCACCTCTCCCATCGTCTCTAGGCCCAACCATGACTCTCTGTGTCTACTATTTGTCGCTTCTGCCATCGGTATCAAGTACTAAGTATCCCTCAAATCCAGAGTATTCACAGTGCAGTGACCCAGATGAAAGGGGGTTGGGATTTTGCTTTCTTCCCTTGGTAACTATTTCTCAGGATGACCCAGAATTCATTTGCTTAGGTAACAAGACAACGAGGTCCCCCTCCTTCACTTTGACACCCTCTGTGTCAGTGTTTTGATAACAGTCCTTGCCAAGTGTATCATGGCTGAAATTGATGCTACCAGGACACAGGAAACTCACACCTTTTCTCAGGCTGCCTTTCTTTCCTCTACACTTACTGCTGTTTAAATGTCACCACTCTTGAACAAACAGTGGAGTAATGTGTCAGGGACAGCTAATGCTATATTTTGGTACGTTCTTATCAAATCAAAATGCCTCTGGCAAGCTATTTGCCTTTGATAAAAAGAATCCTGGTCTTCCTGGCAGAACTCAATAGTAATTGAACCAGGCCACACACTTAGGACTTAGGCCCCTGTGGGTGTCCTGAATCCAGCCCCTTGGCCACACAGTAGAGTTTGGGTCAATGCCCTTAGCATTAACAAGGCTCAGTAGTCTGAATTCTTTTCAGATATTGACTGCTCCCCACGTCTCTGAGAAGGACTTGCTTTCGGGTCCTCTGTTTCACCATTTGGACAGTGAACTTCCATGCTTTGCCAGCCGATTCCTTAAATAATCTCACCAACCATCTGCAGATAATTGCTTTGTGGGTAGCTTATGAACAGCAGCTGGGAGCTGCCCAGTCCCCATCATTTTTGTCTCAAAAGCAGGGTTTGGGGGCCATATTGTCAGTAGAGAAATGTGTGCTATAATCATTATTACTTATGACATTTCTACTTAACTAAGAAGGCATTTCCAGGAAATATCTTTTAAATCAGTAACTTTAAGAAGCTGACGCTCAAAGGGGATTTAGAATCTGGATTATTTTTCTGATTCAAATTATCTTTTCTTTTGGCCTTTGAAGAAGCAAATAGATATTTATTTCTCTTGTTCCCTCCTCTGCAAATGCTTAATTGATTTTATTCCTGTCAGCTGACTGCAATAGAAATCGCTGTTTCCACTTCTTCCTGTTAACACCTTTTCTGCAGGGGTGGAGGGCTAGGGGGAAGCTGGGACAGGTGAATGTCTTCTTGCGTTCGGCTGTGTTGTGCATGGAGAAGATTTGGAGAATTTTCATTCTTCCAAAATTATCCACAACACTTTGAAATGAGGTGACCTCCTGTTCAGCAAAATGTTGATATGATAGTATTTATAAGGACAGTATGCTATGTTTACAGAATGTATATTTGGAAGTTGCATGTACTAATTGGATTTTGAATATTTTTGTTTCTCATTGTATCACACCTGAAATGATGAAAGGTCATTTAATAAAAAAAATTGAACCATTGATGCCTGACTGGCTGCCCAGAGTAAAATTGCCTACCATCTGTCAAGGCGGGAAACCAGAGTACAGTGAAGGTAGGGGGAGAGGCTCCCAAAAGGTGGGGTCTGTCACCTAGAGGAGGAGGGCGTGATGGCTGGAAGGGGTAGTCTGGGTTTCTGGTGACTGTGTCCCACATCAGGACTGCATGCAGCTGGAGGGACAGAGCTTCAAGCAAGCCATCCCAAGATGACTGTCTCGACCTCCTCAGTTTCTGTGAAGAGGACATCACTGTCTACTCACAGAGCATAAACCCAGAATGTTTTGTCTGTCCTACTCCTGTAGACAATTCCTCCCCTCACCAGTGGTGAAAGAGCCAATACAAAGTCCTGACTATATGTTCTGACTTTTCCTAGGGGGCTTAAGGAAAGGCAGGGGAGTAATAAGCCTCTGCTTTGAGAAGCCACCTCCTTTTCCCCTTTGTTCTTGGATAGCTATGGAATGCAATTATGTGCATTTAGGACCTTTCATTGGGCTTTGACATTCAAACCACACACATGCCCTTGCAGGTTGAAGAGAGAGGGGATATCCTGACTAACACATTCCCGGACTGCCTCAGAGATGGAGCTTCATGAGAAAAGCCTGCTCTAGGACTTGTGTGGCCTCGAGAGCATTGAGGTTGTTCATGATGGAGCTGGCTTTTCCAGTTGCCTCTGAACCTAGGATCTGCTTTCTCTCTCCTTCCCACATCATAGATTGAATACTACTCTAATGTAATGACTTTGGCTTTTTGTTTGTTTGTTTTTATTCACAATTGCAGATAGTGCATAGGCATTCTGCATATATCAATCTTAGGGTTCTGTTTGTTTTTTCATGAAAACATTGCTTTGTTCAGTGGCCTGTGGCATAACCTGTGGCTGCAGGAATTATAGAACTGCTGGTAGGATTCTTTCAGATAGCAAGGAGAATATTGCAATGAAATATAGAGAAGAAAGAGTCCGCTCCTGCTGGGGTCTTTCATCCAGCCAATTGTTTCCCCTCTCTCCACTGCCTTTCTCCTCTCTACATCTGGGCTTCTGTTTCTTTTTGTGTTTCTCCACTTCTGTACCCACACTATCCTTTTTCCATCTTGCAATACATTTTGTTCTTTTTGTTGCTCCATGTAAGGGGCCTCATGGATTGCTGACCAGCCTATTGCAGGGGTTGCATTTAGCTCAGGCTTTCCTGTGAGCCATTTAGCTGTGGGCAGAATTGTGGAGTTGCATGTTAAAAACCACAAGAGAGCTGTGGTTATGACAGGCTCTCTGCATGGAATAAGAAAAGAACAATCTTGGGCAAAAGGCTCTCAGCATTCTTCCTGATAGCACTGCCAACCAAAAACCACCCTAAGCAGATTGTGCTGAAGGTTGGCCACTTCTCAGTCCAGATACCTGGCTGAATGTTTCCCTGAAATTGAGCCTGGGGAGCAGATTTTGACTTTTCAGGCTACTTGCTCATAAAGCCAACCTTGTGGATACAAAATTGCTCATATAGGAAATGCCAAGTGGATGTTCACTGTTGCAGCCATTATGAGCGCTGACATTGTTGAGGGGACATCAGGATCCTGTATGCCTGCCTAGCCACTGTGGCTTGTGCAAGTAGAAATAAGGTCATTTTTAAATTCATAGCAGAGTTGCCAGATGATCTTAATAAGTATGTTGTCTCATTCTTTAAATACCATCTCAAAAAATGCATATATGTGCGCAAATATTTATACACATGCATGCATGCATACATGCACACACACATTCATAGTAGAAGCACTCTTAACCAACTTGCATTTCAGCAACTTGGTGTATTCACCCACGCCAGCCATCTTCCTGCGAAATATACCGGCTGCAGCACATCACCCTACAGATGCATGGCAGGGCACTTCTGTTCCCACCAGGTGAACTGTATGTTTACCAAGTCAGCTGAGCCTGTTCCCAAACCTACTTATGTTAGTTGTGTTTATATTGTAATAATGTGGTTTAATTAAATGTTATAAAACCAATGAAATGAAAGAGTGCAGAGTTTTGTTTTCTTCATGAAAACTAAGGTGAATGTTTTGGCAAGACTCAATGTGTTTTAGTTTTTTGAATACACTCAACCAAGTGTAGATAAGGCAGTTGTACAAGCTTGGGAGGAAAAAAAAAATCATAAAATTCTAGAAGGAGTCTGCACTCAGATTGCCTTAAAAGACTTTTAAAGTTCTAGTTCCTCTTTAAAGAAAACAAAACAGGAAATTTTAGAGCTACATAGTAAGAATGGTTTGTACAAAGTAGTCCATGCTAAGCTTTAGTCAACAGATCCATATGCAAAAGAAAAGACCTAAGCCTATATGGAAAGAGCAGCAAATTAATTTGATTCACATGATTTAAATCAAAATGTTTACATATGAATGTAGCATTTTAACCAACTTAAACAACAACAACAACAACAAACTAGCCAACTACTGGTTCAGATCACAGTGTATAAAGTGCTTCTGCTCACTAATACTTGCCCATAAAATCAAAGTCTGGTAGTTTTGTTTAGAGGTGAAAGGAGAGAATTGGCAAAGAAATTAATTCTCCAATAACTTGCCTGGATTCCATTTTTCTTTTGCCATGGAATTCAGGTTCTAGATGGTAACAGGAAAAGCAGGCATTTCCAGGTCGGGAAAAGCGGGTTCTAGATGGCAACAGGAGAAGCAGAAGGTGTGTGTGTGGAGGAAAATGAGGGTTTTCAGACCCTGGGACAGCTCCCAAGTCCGCCGCAGTGTTCCTGCTGGGTGCAAGCCATGGGGGCAGCACAGATGGGAAACCCTGAGTTGGTGTGGATGGGAACAATGAAGAGCAGGAGGCTGAAGTTCTGTCAATGCTTTTCAGGTCAAGAGTGGGAGGTGGCTCAGGAATGTGGCCCCTGACGTCAGCCCGTGCAACTCTTGTCAACAAAGAGAGCTCCCAGTTGGAGAAATTAAAAGCAAACTTTGACTGGGAATGTGTGGGAAGTGGTAGCTCAGTGAGTGAGGCCAGATGCCACATCAGCTCAAAGTAAAGCCATGCACTTGGCTTTACTGATGGAGATGATGGATGTTTATGATCCCCAGTGTGAAAAATCCTTGCAATGAGATCCATCCCTGAACTCCTCTTCTCCCATCTGTGAAGATGCCCAAAGACTCTAGACTGGCCTTGGAGCAGTCCCTGGGCATAGCATGCCCTAGAGTACAAGGTGAGGGACCTTTTTGGTTGACACGATTCCCCACTGTCTAGCCCAGAGCTCATCAGGGAGGCAATCATTAAAGACGTGAAAGCGTTAAGCAGGATGTATTCTATCTAATGCAAATTCATGTGCTAGAGGACCTCCTGGCTGTGTTCCAAGGAGCGTCTACCTTATTCTAACAATTGTGAGGGATACTCAGTGGAGTCCAATTGGAGACTTATCTATCCTAAGTAAAATAAACCCTCTGTTGCACATATGAAAGTGATAAATAATTTAAATACAATTTTAAAATATTGGTGCTTCTCAGCATCTTCCACTCCTCATGGTTCTCTCTTTGACACCTCCAGAGTCCCCTAGAAAGGGTGACTTTATTCTCAAGCATCATTCCAGTGTGCTTCCTAACCAATACCAGCAGTGCCAGGGCCATCCAATTGACAAGTGAACCCTGGGCTGCTGGCCCACCCATTATTGTCACTCATCTGTGGGCTGATACCCCCTTCACTTTGCTCAAGCTCCCAGCTTGGCCATTGGTGCTCCTCCATCCTGCAGTCCTACCCCTTAGCCTGCCACAGCCCTTGCCTTTTCAGGCCCACCTTCAGCCAGGCCTCACTCTCCTACTTCTGGCCAGGCTGTTGCCCAAATTGCCATCTCCAGTGGGCAGAAGACTATTTATAGCTCCTACTGCAAATTGGTTCGGAGACTGAACGCTGGTCTCCTGAAATAGACCTTTAGTGTGGACAGAGCTCATGGCAAACCTTCTTGGGCATAGGGTACTCAGCTCTGTCCCCCTCTCCCTAGAGGATGTGCACATGGCTAATGCTACAGGAGTGGGGGTGGGTTCTAAGAAATACCCAGAACCACTGTTCACTCCTACCCTCAGGTCCTTTTGCTAAACCAGGCTTGTTTGTGGATCTTCCTTCCCTAGGAGTGGGCCTCTTCTCAGTGTGGGGTTCCACAGTACTGCTCTTTACCAGTGGGGTTCTGTTTCTCACCTTTCCCCAGCACCCACACTTGTATATACATACACACACACCCCTTCCACTGCCATGCCTTCCAATGGTCTGGGAAGTGTTTTAGTGGGAAATAGTCTAAAGTAGAAGTTCATAGCAAGGGGTCTTCAACCAGACTACTGGGATTCAATTCCTAGCTCTTCTACTCTCTGGCTTTGCTACCCTGGGTAAATTACTTAACCTCTCTGATTTCAGTTTCTTCATATGTAAAATGGGGTAATAACCATATTTACTTTATAAAGCCTATTATAAAGAATAAATGAGGTTTTCTTTTGTATTTTGAGGAGTACCTGGCATGTAGTAAGCCCTTAATAAATATTAACTATTAATATTATATCTGAACACCAGTCACTGTGGCTGCTCAAAGTTTTTTTTTTTTGGACATTTCTTGACTACTGTGAATCAGTAGATACAAAAGATACTGGGTGCAGGACGAGTTCCCAGCTTCATACCCAATCTCCACTTAGACTCATCCAGAATATTTTCTTACACCTCTAGCCGTAAATATTCAAAAATTGCTACATATGTTGCTGGCCCATCAGGTTATTAGTAAGGAACCCCATTTGGGCAGGCTACTAGTGTGGAACCTCACCTCTGTTACTCTCAGTTACTCTTTGTGTTTAAAATGTCTTAGAATTCTTTGTATCTTTAAATTTTAATTAGGGATTGATAACAGGTTCTGATAACTTGTAAATGGAGACTGATCATTTGTTAGCCTGTGTTTTGATACGTAGACTTAAAAAAGAAGAAAAACTTCTTCGGTCAGAAGCTGTTGTTCTGTGAAACTAAACCAGACTGTGTTTTGGCTTGTGTGAGAAGGGAAAGCATATTGTTTGTAGGTGAACAGTTTGCACGACTATTGTGATAATCTATCCTGTCTCCCTGCCTTCTGTGTCTACTCAGCTTAGCCTATCTTTTTTTTTATGAGACGAAGTTTCACTCTTGTTACCCAGGCTGGAGTGCAAAGGTGCGATCTCAGCTCACTGCAACCTCTGCCTCCTGGGTTTAAGCGATTCTCCTGCCTCAGCCTTCCAAGTAGCTGGGATTACAGGTGTCCACCACCATGCCCAGCTAATGTTTTGTATTTTTTTAGTAGAGACGGGGTTTCACCATGTTGGCTAGGCTTGTCTTGAACTCTTGACCTCAGGTGATCCACTCGCCTCGGCCTCCCAAAGTGCTGGAATTACAGGTGTGAGCCACCATGCCTGGCCCCACCTAGCCTATTGTATACAATGCAAGTGGAGTAATCTTCCAAGGGCATGATTTTGATTATGTATTTTTTCATTCCGGAAAGCAGCGAGGGCCACCCCGTTGCCTACCAAAAATGTGCATTTATGGTCCATGGCAACCTGTTGCACCTTAATGGGTCAGAGAGCTGCTCTTTCCACTGCCCCCTTCACCATCTTGGTGCTTCCGCCGAATTGGCTGACTCCTGCTTGTCACGAATGCTTTTTGCCTTCTTCTTTCTCTGCCCTTTTAATTCCCACCCACCTACTTTCCTATTGTATCCTTGTCTGGAACAGCATACCACATTCCTATGCATTGTTCAGGACTCAATGTAAAGCCACTTCTCCCAGGAATCTTTCCCTAATTCCTCTCAGCCAAACAGAATCACCCCTGAGGTGCCATAGCCATTCATCCCTCATCACGTGGGTATCATATACCATTTCTAGTGTGAGGTATAAGGATATTTTCAATGGACATTTTTATGTTTGAATCTTGTATATACCTGCAATTATCACTTTAGGAAATAGTCTTAGAAATATTTAAGATCTTTGATGCATATTGCAAAATTGCCTTTTAGGCAATATTATTCCATTTATTCTCTACTGTCTGTGTATTGGGGCCCATTTTCCCATATTCTCTATAACCCTGGGTATTATTTTCTTGCCACCTTTTGCTATTTTGATGGGTTTTTTTTTTAAAGAAAAACCTTTGTTTTAATTCATATTGCATTGCTCTAATTTCTATTGAGACTGAACATTTCAAAAATGTGCTTATTAGCCATGCACATTGTCTCTGAATTGTCCGTTGACAGGGCACTTGACACTTTATATCATAGTAGTTTTGTGAACTTGTCAGCTACCAAGGATCTATACGACAAACAGCTATACTGTCAGCCCAGCTACTGTGCTTAGAACATGATAGGTATGTACTAAACATTTGTTGAAAGGTTGAGTGAATGAATATATATGGCTGATGATGGTTAATGTTCCTTAAGCATTTAAAAATATCTAGACTCTAATTTACCTCCAGTACAACAATTCAAGACGCAAATCTTGAATGCACCATTCAGTGTGATCATGACAGTGCCTTTCACTTAGTAAGTCTTCCACTTGTGAGGTTGGTTAAGAGGAGCGTGAGGTTAGATTTGCAAACATAAAAACCTCTGGGGTAGGGAGGTCTTTTGGTCACTTTCTATGATCCTGGAACGTCACGTGCTCTTTATTTATACTTCTGGACTTCACCAAAATAGAGGTGGTGATTTTGGAGCCCAAGAAGCAGGAAGGCAGGGTGAGAGCAGACCTGTGCTTTGAGAGATGTCTGCTTTTCAGATGAGATGGTGTAGTGACAACTTCAGGGACTGATGCCTGGCTATTAGGATCGAGTCTTCTTAGATGTCAGCTCATTTCCTTGTAGAAAATGAAATCTAATGAAAGCTGGTTTATCTGGTATTCCATCAAGCAGAACATTTTTTATTACATCATATTCATACGAATGACCCTAAGGCACAGCAAGATGATGTTCAGGGTCACATTGGAGTTAAAGGTCTTATAAATTATATTGTCATTCTTTTGAAAATTGGTGATTGTGGCAGATGTGGTAATTTTCCATTCACCAGAATGCCTGAGTTACCAAAAGCAAAGATTTCTGCAGACTGGGAAAGTTTTGTGGGAGCGTGTATGTTTACATATGTAGGTGAGCGCATGAGTACGAGTATTGGAGTACGAGTATCGGAGGAACAATGAGCTGGAGTCCACTAGAGAGTGAAACTTACAGAGTCTTGACCATTCATCATTCTGATTCTCAGATTTCACCAGCTAACAAGCACCTTCTTTTTTAGGGGGGGGCAGAGTTTCGCTCTGTTGCCCAGGTTGGAGTGCAGTGGCACTATCTTGGCTCACTGCAAGCTCCGCCTCCCAGGTTCACGCCATTCTCCCGCCTCAGCCTCCTGAGTAGCTGGGACTACAGGCATCCACCACCACGCCTGGCTTTTTTTTTTTTTTTTTTTTTGTATTTTTAGTAGAGACAGGGTTTCACCGTGTTAGCCAGGATGGTCTCAATCTCCTGACCTCGTGATCCGCCCGCCTCAGCCTCCCAAAGTGCTGGGATTACAAGCGTGAGCCACTGAGCCCGGCCAACAAGCACCTTCTAAGGGTGACTTCACTTTGGAATTGTTTGGTTGAAGCAAGGGAAGTAAGGAAACCAAAACCTCTTCAACGCTATGCTAAGTGTTACTTAATCTCATTTCATAAAGGAAATATGAGGCTGGATTATATTTATTTCGTGTGTGTGTGTGTGTGTAAATTTTCTTAAGAAAGCAGTAAGTGGTTTTTTCCTTGTATGCAGGTAGCACCTGCCAACCTGACCTGTTGACAGATAATTGCTTGACAGCCTGGCCTTTGATGTTAAGCGTCACTTAGGCAGAAAGAAAGTTTCCCTGCACCTCCCTACCAGTCCTGGGTGGTCTTGTCTGCTTTCCTTCCCCAGAACCTTGCCCAGGAAACCCATGGATTCAGGCCCCCGGGTGCGGGTAGGGTCAGCAAACGCCAGACCACTCCCCAATGTGTGGAGAGCGAGGAGGGGCCTGCAAACTCAGCTTAAAACAAACAAGTGCTAAATTAAAAAGAATGTTAAATACAGATCAGCTGCCTGGCTCCTGACAGCAGATTTAATTCTTCCCTCCTCTCACCTGATGGAGCTTCGCCTGCAGGGTTTGCATCAATTACCCGACGACATGTGGAAAATGATTGATGAGCTGCCTGCGGCACTGAAGTACACTTTGTCAACCGCTCATCATTTATACATCTTATCTCTGCCAGAACAAAAGATAGGACAACCTCACACTGAAGTTGGGGATGGGAAGGGGGGAGATGAGGATGGGGGTGAGGGAGGCAAGTCAGGCAAAGTTGTTGGGTGCCCACAGGGACGAGCTTGGGGGTGAGGCCCCTGCTGTTGCCTCAGAACTGTCTGGTCAGTCAGCTCTGCCACAGGCCCTGGCTTTGCCAAAACTCTTTGACTGTCCTCACCTCCCCCACCCCCAACAAAGTCCAGGAACAGAGAACTGCATGCTGTTTTAATTACAGCATCATCTCAGAGAGCTTTCGAGGCACTGCAGCCACTCTGCAGCTGACCCTTTGCTTTAATCAACCACTCCTAAGGCAGGGTTTGTAACCATCCCTGACAAAGATGAATCACGGCCTGTGGATCCAGTTTCTGAGAGAATGTCGGGGGGAGCTGCCCAGGCAGCAGCGGCTGTTGGGGCCAGCTTTTGGGAAATTGGGGCATCTGATGATGGTGAGACTTGGCGGTGATATTCATGGTTTTATTTCAAGCCATGTTCCCAAGGCCGGAATGAGACCCAAATGTTTTTGTTCAGATTGAGATGGAAGGTTGGTGGTGATGCTGACTCCTTGTTTGTTCCCCAGCTGTGGCCTTAGGACTAAGACCCCTCCTAACATGGGAACAAAAAATATCACCTCACATATGGCTGTCTTCTCTTTCCTGGGGACACTATTATAGCCACAAATCCAGGTGATGACCTAACAATCATTTCTAGGCAATAACTGCTGAAAATAGCTATTTTATTATGAGCTGATCTCTATTAATTCACTCTCTATTAAAGGCATCCCATTTATTGATTTTTTTTTCTTTGAAAGAAAGGGTACTGACAAATATAAAATCAAGTGACCTAGTTATATAATTTGAGTGATTGACCCAACAGATTCCTTAGTAATTGGTCAGGGGGTGGAAAGGAATTAAGTTAGAAAACTTCAACCTTATAATATAATAGGATTTCCCTCCAATGAAATTTGATACATTACTTACAAATTGCTAAATAATAAATAAGAATGAAAAATGAACATACCTACTGAATGAATTCTAAAAGCAAGTAATACAACTATGAGGCAAAATCATGCCAGAAAAGAAATAGCTCCACATAAGAGAATTATGAAATGGAAAAAGGACTCAATACCCAGGAGAATATTTCTGCGGCCTTTGAAAATTTAAAAACAGTATTTTGAGCTCTTCCACCAGTTTAGTTGGTATTGTTAGAGGAAAGGTTTTACCTATGCTCAAGAATTTGTAGATGAGATAACAGTGACAGGTGAATAATCATCATGATATCAAATGTTTTTATAAAAATTTCATGGAGCATGAATTATGCTATACAGAAGGACCCTCTTGGACCAGAAGAGAAGGGCAGCCACTGAAGATCTCATAATGCCCACAAATGTGCTAGCGTTGGCAGATCATCCATAGTGCGTCTCTGTTCTGAATGAAAGAAAGCCCTTGCAGGCTTGATGAACTGCAAAGGGACAGCACCAAATGGAGGCATGTGGTCCCTTTAAGGTGGACCTTAAGATTTGATTTCAGATTTAAGTGGTAGTCCTATGCACCACAATGAATGGAGTTTTACATTTTTTGTGCTTTTGATAACCCTTCAAGGCTTCTATCTTGGGAAATGGTCACCTATTTGGCATTCATTTTGAAAGGTTTGAAAGCTATTTGTATTATTTTCCTAAAACTGCTGTAACAAAGCACAACCAACTAGGTGGTTTAAACAGCAGAAATGTATTGTCTTACATTTCTGGAGGCCAGAAGTCTAAAATCAATGTGTCTGCAAGGATTGGTTCCTTCTGAGCGCTGTGAGGGAGAATCTATTCCATTCCTGTCTCCTAGCTCCTGACAGCCTCAGGTGCTCCTTGACTTGTAGATGGCATTTTTACTCTGTCTTCACCTTGTCTTCCCTCTATGGATGTCTGTCCTTGTGTTCAAATTTTCTTTCTTTTTTTTTTTTTTTTAAGGACATCAGTCTCATTGGATTTGGGCCCATCTTAATGACCTTATCTTAAATTGATCATCTGCAAAGGCCCTATTTCCAAATAAGGTTACACTCACACTTACCTGGGGTTAGGACTTCAACATCTTTTTGGGAGAACACAATTCAACCCATAATTGTATTACCCAAGAACTTTAATTCGAGAGATTCTACCTTCAGTGCTTTATCTTGTAGTTTAAGGCATAGATTGTTATCTTGAAGCAGGAGTCATGTCATGTCTGATCTAAGAGTGGGCATATAGTAACTACTTGATAAATATTTGTTAAATTAATGAATGGATGAGACTTTAATCTTGAACTTCCTTGGAAAAGGCATTTTTATATGACATTTGTACCAGGAAAATTTACTAATTTACAATTTATGAAGTCAATGAACTCCAGAGGGACACAAAAGTTTTAGCAAAAAAGGCTTTCTTTCAAAAATAATATGAAGCTCAGAGTGTGGCCATTTATAGGGAATCTTCTTTTTGTGAATGGCACTTTAGAGAGAAGAATTCCCTAGATAATTCTGTTTTTGCAGAAGTCAGTGCCTTGTGCTGGATTTATTTTCTTGCCAATACATTGTCACCTGGGGAAAAAATTCCCCATGGAAACTTTATAAGTTTGTTAAAACTGGCTCAATATTGTTTATATTATCTGGTTCACATGCTGATATATAAGGGAGATTCAATATTATGAGTAAACTATTACCTAATATGTGCAAATGATTGAGTCTTGAGTTAGTAAGGAGGAAGGTTTTGTGTCTTCCAGAAACATATTTACATACAAGTGAACTTTTAAACGTATTAAAAAAAAAGCAGCAAAAATGACTATATTTGATAAAAACTTGTCCAAAAAATGTAGATATAGCAAGTTTAGAGATTAAGATGTTTATTTGTATAAAATAGATGAACACTTTTTGTTCTTAAACTTTCTATATTTATATTTTACGTAAGTTTTTAAGATCCGATACAGTCAATATTTGTTTATTGAAATTATATGATGGACCATATAATATACCAGGCTGAGGAGGACCAAGCATATCAATACCCCAAGGAAGCACGTCCATATGGGTAATGTTAAGGATACCTATATGTCAGGCCCTAACCAAAGGAGGTTTGTGGAACTTGGAGAGATCCAGGAGGTAACACCAAAAAGCTGCACTTAGCAATGCCTGCCTAGCCCTCCTGTACAGCTCATGTTATTTTGTTGCCTTAGGCCACCTTACACCAAACCATTCCTATCTCCATGCTTTTGTTTATGCTGTTGCCTCCTTTTGGAAGGGCCACGCTCCACCACTCTGCTGTGTTGATACTACTGACCCTTCCTTTAGTTCCTGTTCAATTCCCAAGCCTTCTGTCAAGCCTTCTTGGACATTCCCATCCCATGCTGACTATTCCTTAAGCTAAAACCCTTAGAGTTAATATGATACACTTGGCTACCTCATTGTTTCATATCAGTCATTCCTGTCTCTAGCTATAATCGGCTCAGCCAAGGAAGATATATTTATATGGACAAAGTCTTTTTGCCTTGGCTGTAAACAGTGTTGAATAATTAATCTCACTTGATGAGGTCTTACTTAATGATAGCCTCCAATTATTCACCAAGACGAGGGGCAACGATGCTTGTCCATTGTCTGTGCAGGCTAGACTGGAGGAAAGGGCCTTGGGGAGGAACTTAAGGTAGATGGAATTTGCTGATGGAAATGTTATTTACTTGATCAAATTTTCCACTGGCATTGGTACATACTTCCCTAAAGAGGGTTAAAAATAAGAAAGGCCCTCCTGGGAGTCAGGAGAAGTGATGAGATGTGCTGTAGCTAGGCCCTTCCTTTGTGAAATGGAGTTTATGCTATAGCCAGATGTCCCAATGCTCAACAAATGACTGAAGTCCATCATAAACAACACCAAAAACAATGAAATGCATTTATTTTAAAACTACTATTTTGAAAAAACAAATACAGTCCCTATGGCAAAAAAAAAAAAAAACCCTAAACTTTGACTTGGGGTGACAATGTGTCGGAATCCTGGCAAGGCTGAATGTCCCTTTAAGAGACTTGATCAGAGAGGGATCCATCAACATCCCAGGGGTTTGTTGGGGGGACTGTGATTCTAAAATTAAGAACAGAAGGAAGAACTGAGGAGTGGTGAGAACTAAATTAGGAGAATGTTTTGGGAAGATTATAATTTCAGGGAGGATAGCTCAAAGGAGTTGTGTATTGCCCTTTTACAACTGTAGACATTTTTTTACCTTATAATTCCCTGTTTAAACCTGGACAACTTTAATTTGGGATTAAAAAATGATGGCTGAAACACAGAGCCATGTTCTAATGATGAAGGGCTGCAATTTACAGACCAATTAGAATGGCATTTGTTTTCATTCTGCAGCAACATTCCCCCCCCCCCCAGTGTACCCCTCAATAACAGCAAAACAGATTCCTGGGTCCAAAAGTGGTTTTCCGGAGCTGACAGCTGCCATATGCCTTTGGCTGACAGGTGGGGGACAGGTTCTGGACAGCTTCCAGAGAACCACTCCTTGAATTTTGCCCATTTTGTAGAGCCACTCTCTCTGCAAAACAATGCCATTTAACTTCAAGCTCTGACACCTTGCCTATTTCTACTTCACTATAAATAAACCTACTCCCCCCATTTGCTTGCCTCCCCCAGGTCAGGCATTCCTCAATTATAGTCTTAAACCTGGCCAAGCAAGAATAAATGGTGACCTTAAGTTATATCTTAAAGTCCTGCCTCATATTGGGACACAGAGTGAGTTTTTTTGGCATTCTCTTTGACAGGCTGCTTGTAGATAGAACAGTTTTCCATAAGGAATTGAAATCATACATCAAATGTATTGTTTTATATGTAAGCCACTCGAGACCAATGAAAGCAGTTGGTAGAGCCCAAATACCATTACAAATAGATTTATTGTAGTGTGTTTTCTCCCACCTTTTTCTAGAAGTTATTACTTTAATCTTAAGAATTTATGTAAGTATGCTTGTGGCTTTTATATGGTTTATGCATTCACTTTGGAGACTTTTAGCTATTTAGTGGCGAGGTGTTTAAAACAAGTGTTATCAAGGAAATAATTTTGGCTTTACATCATTTTTTTTATATTTGCCTCTGAATGCTACATATAGAATAGCCAATCGGCAATATAAAAGAGTTACTGTGGATATCATGGAAACTTATCTTTCCAGTGCCCTTCAGTTTGGTGTGTTCATCTGCACCTCCAAAAAGCAAGCGGAGATAAACATGCTGTATTCTTTCACTGCCAAATTAGAAAAAGCTCTGTGCCTTCCTTCCTGAACCGTTTCAAAGACAGAGAACATTAGACTTCACAGCAATTAAACTCACTGTAGTGTACATTTACTAAAAGGACTGGAAATTTTTTTTTCAGCCAGCCCCACAGTAACAGAGCTGTTAGAAAATTTAAAAAGAAAAATCCCGAATGATGCTGTTAGTAGATAAATTAAGCGATCTTGCAAGGCCCTTCTCATTTATTATATTAATACTTCAACTACATCATATTTAGTTAAAAACTTTTTGTATATTATCCTACAATTTAACCTGTTTAATAATTTTTTTTTCACAAACCCCTTTTAATTTACCACCTTCCTCTTCACATGCACAGACGCACATGCTTACTTACTCTGGTTTCAAATATTATGCATAAACTGATGTTTTGATTTGGTAGCCATAATTTCTAAGTCTGTTGATAGAAACTTGTCAATCATTTCCAAGGCAATATGTTGCCATCTAACTATTTTGATATATGTGAAGCTCTTGTGGTTTGTCTAGTTCTTATAAAAACACTACGTATCCCCTTTGATCCTTCGTGTACTTTCAAAACTTGATACTGGTGGGGAACTTGACTCTTCAGTTTCTTTTGAACTTGTTTTAGAATTATGACAGTGTTTTTCTAGTACAGAAAAGTAGACACACCTAGGGGACCCAAAGAGACCTGACTGTTGTGTCAAACTAAGAGTGCACGTGTTATTCTTCTGACAGTTATTGAGATTTAAAAAGCAGGTTAGCAGTTTTCTTAGACCATATCAGGCCCTGAAGAAGAGACAGTGGCTTTTAAATCTCTCTGTGGAACATGTTTAGGAGGGACAGTGCCTCTCTGGGGATGGAGGTGCCTTCCAGTTCAAATACTGTTTGGAAAGTGGGGTGACTGAAATCAATTTTCTGACCCTGTTTGTGTCATCTTCCAGAACACAAAGGACTCTTTTCATAGACTTTTAAGTTTAAGCTCTGTTCCAATCTGAGCCAGTCTCCACCCTTTGGAAACCAGAATATACCACCCCAAAATATGTCTCTCTAGCGTAAGGATTATTTTGAGCTGATTATTTGGAGGTCTACAGCCATAGGAGAAGCGCTGACAACAGAATAAAAGTTATCCTGTTATAAGGGAAATTTACATCTCTCAAGGGAATTTCCATTCATGAAGGTGGCTTCTGTCTGTACCAAGAAAAGAAGGCTGACTGCATCGCCAGAGACTCCTTTCACTGGAGAAGGTGCCAGCTGAAATCTGCAGAACAAAATCTGAAATCTGAAATCTGTTTTTGTGGACCATACTTCACCTGAATACCTACCCAGTATATGTCTCCCTCCACTCCCACCAAACATCCTTCTTTCTCTGTTTCATTTCAAGATGGTATTTAAGCCTGAACTCAAGCCACCTCTTTAAGATTTGCTCACTTTTTTTCTGGGTATCTCCCTTGTATAAATGAGTTATCACTGGAGCTCAGAAAACAGTATCCCAAAGGATGGCACTTTGGCAGCATGGGAACTTTGAATGAAGCAAATGAAAAGATCTTATAAGCAGCTTCAGAACCAAAGACTTTCTCACCTTCTGTTTCTCTCCCCAAGTACAGGGTGGAACTCTCTCTCTCACTCTCTGAAGTTCTCTCATTTGAAGCTTCTCGAGAAGAATGAACACAATTGCCTTCAATCTCCTCCCTGAAATTTCATTAGCCAGAAAAGATTAAACTCATATTGCAGGAAGGAAGACTAAGGAATGCCACCACACCTAGACAGACTTTGTCACAAGCTGTTTTCTGTTCTTTGGTCCGATTCAGTTTCCAAAAAGAATTATTTAGAAACTATTGCCTATTTACAAATTATTCTTTGGGCCCAACCGACTCTCCTAAAAATCATACTCTTTTCAAAATTGCCTACGTTCCCCCATCTCCCTCTCCCCTAAGAAGAGGGCAGTATTTAAGCTTGAACCATCTGGTCCTTCTTTGAATCTCATATTTTGTATGGCTCCCATGTACACCAGCACATTAATAAATGTGTATACCTTTTCTGCTAATCTATTGTCAGTTTCTTTCAGCAGGCTCAAACTTTCAGAAGAGGAGGGAAAAATTCTCTTTGCTCCTATATCACACATGTTAATAAGCTTCTATTTGTTCTTCTCTGTTAATCTGTCTTTTGTTATGGGGGTCCATTCCAACTAAGAACATGAAGGGTGGAGAGAAAATGATTTTTCCTCTCCTATAACCCTTTCTGGCAGCAATGGATTACTAAAAGATTATTTTCAAAGCACAGTTTTAATTAATACTTTGAAATATACCTGGTAATACATACTAGTAGCTGGTGCAGTGCCCTTCAGTTGAGAACCTCTTTTAATGTCTAGTTAAAGATCATGTGTAATTAACATACTGATTGTTATAGAACAAATGAATTTAGATATGTATGTCAAGTTTGTACACCTAAGTAGGTTAAGTACTCCCACCTGATGTGTCTCATGCTATTAATTTGCTGAGTAAACACTATTTTTATAGTTGAAAGATCAGTTCCATTCCAGCCATTCCAAATTAGTTTTGTTCAAACTAATGAGACCTTATTAAATTCGAAAGGTGACCTAGATTGGAGATTATAGTCTTGTCACAAATCTCTCTGAAATTGGACGTATATCCAGCTTTCAAGCCCCTTGGTCCATCAGCCCCAAAGCGTAATTCCTTCTAAGGTTTGCAAACCATAGAGTTTTACCTGTACCTTTGGTTTTTGCTTTTTATCATCAACTTGACTTCAACATAACTGTCCTCCTAGTTATTTTCTGTCTTGTTTTAATTGTTTTGTGCAGAACTTTAGTTTCTTTGTCTTTTCTAACTTCCACTGGATATCCTGTTTGAATCATGGATGCATTTACATGTTGCCCCCTTACCTAGATTCTACTCTTGACTCATAATACTGCCCCAGTTGGGCTACTTTTGGGAGAAGCCCTTATCTCAACTTTTCACCTTGTCTCTATCCATAGCTTCTCTGTGGTCCTAGGCTGCAAGAAATTTTCTACCTCAAGGTCAATACTGGAAGACATCTTTTTCTGCTTTAAGATTTGGCTATCCCCTAATGTAGATGATTTTTTTCTTTCAATGGATTTCAGGTGCATGGAATTGAATTAATCATAATTCTTGGTTTATGACACATTATCAATTGGTTTATGCATAACATTTATAATTATATGTGTGCATTTACATAGTCTTAAAAATGCAATGAATG
This sequence comes from Pan paniscus, assembly GCF_029289425.2. Taxonomy (NCBI): domain Eukaryota; kingdom Metazoa; phylum Chordata; class Mammalia; order Primates; family Hominidae; genus Pan; species Pan paniscus. Next base: position 88,295,700 of record NC_073257.2, read on the forward strand.
AACCAACCCAAGAATTAGAATATAGATAATAACTTATGTTTTTCTGTGTGGTCCTCTTCAGTGTAATCATTATCTTGAATTTTGTGTGTAATATGCCATTTCATTTTTAAAATATTTAACTACAAATACATTTATGTACCTAAATAATATATTGCTTAGTTTGGGGCTGTTTAAAACTTTGGTAAAAACAAAGCTTGTCACGCTTGATTTTTTTTTTCTGGGATTTACTTTTTTCACTCAACATCGTGTTACTAAACTTCATCTGTGTTGATGCTATAGCAGCTGTTTCTGCATTTTCAATGCTGTATAATATTCCATCATATTCAAGTGCAACAGATTATTCTCCAGAAGATGGTCATTATGTTATTATCTTTTTTATTTTATTATTATTATACTTTAAGTTTTAGGGTACATGTGCACAATGTGCAGGTTTGTTACATATGTATACATGTGCCATGTTGGTGTGCTGCACCCATTAACTCGTCATTTAGCATTAGGTATATCTCCTAATGCTATCCCTCCCCCCTCCCCCTACCCAACAACAGTCCCCAGTGTGTGATGTTCCCCTTCCTGTGTCCATGTGTTCTCATTGTTCAATTCCCACCTATGAGTGAGAACATGTGGTGTTTGGTTTTTTGTCCTTGCGATAGTTTACTGAGAATGATGGTTTCCAGTTTCATCCATGTCCCTACAAAGGACATGAATGCATCATTTTTTATGGCTGCATAGTATTCCATGGTGTATATGTGCCACATTTTCTTAATCCAGTCTATCGTTATTGGACATTTAGGTTGGTTCCAAGTCTTTGCTATTGTGAATAGTGCCACTATAAACATACGTGTGCATGTTGTCTTTATAGCAGCATGATTTATTATCCTTTGGGTATATACCCAGTAATGGGATGGCTGGGTCAAATGGCATTTCTAGTTCTAGATCCCTGAGAAATCGCCACACTGACTTCCACAAGGGTTGAACTAGTTTACAGTACCACCAACAGTGTAAAAGTGTTCCTATTTCTCCACATTCTCTCCAGCACCTGTTGTTTCCTGACTTTTTAATGATTGCCATTCTAACTGGTGTGAGATGGTATCTCATTGTGGTTTTGATTTGCATTTCTCTGATGGCCAGTGATGATGAGCATTTTTTCATGTGTTTTTTGGCTGCATAAATGTCTTCTTTTGAGAAGTGTCTGTTCATATCCTTCGCCCACTTTTTGATGGGGTTGTTTGTTTTTTTCTTGTAAATTTGTTGGAGTTCATTGTAGATTCTGGATATTAGCCCTTTGTCAGATGAGTAGGTTGCAAAAATTTTCTCCCATTCTGTAGGTTGCCTGTTCACTCTGATGGTAGTTTGTTTTGCTGTGCAGAAGCTGTTGAGTTTAATTAGATCCCATTTGTCAATTTTGGCTTTTGTTGCCATTACTTTTGGTGTTTTAGACATGAAGTCCTTGCCCATGCCTATGTCCTGAATGGTATTGCCTAGGTTTTCTTCTAGAGTTTTTATGGTTTTAGGTCTAATATTTAAGTCTTTAATCCATCTTGAATTAATTTTTGTATAAGTTGTAAGGAAGGGATCCAGTTTCAGCTTTCTACATATGGCTAGCCAGTTTTCCCAGCACCAGTTATTAAATAGGGAATCCTTTCCCCATTGCTTGTTTTTGTCAGGTTTGTTAAAGATCAGATAGTTGTAGACATGCGGCATTATTTCTGAGGGCTGTGTTCTGTTCTATTGGTCTATATCTCTGTTTTGGTACCAGTACCATGCTGTTTTGGTTACTGTAGCCTTGTAGTATAGTTTGAAGTCAGGTAGTGTGATGCCTCCTGCTTCGTTCTTTTGGCTTAGGATTGCCTTGGCGATGCAGGCTCTTTTTTGGTTCCATATGAACTTTAAAGTAGTTTTTTCCAATTCTGTGAAGAAAGTCATTGGTAGCTTGATGGAGATGGCATTGAATCTATAAATTACCTTGGGCAGTATGGCCATTTTCATGATATTGATTTTTCCTATCCATGAGCGTGGAATGTTCTTCCATTTGTTTGTATCCTCTTTTATTTCCTTGAGCAGTGGTTTGTAGTTCTCCTTGAAGAGGTCCTTCACATCCCTTGTAAGTTGGATTCCTAGGTATTTTATTGTCTTTGAAGCAATTGTGAATGGGAGTTCACTCATGATTTGGCTCTCTGTTTGTCTGTTATTGGTGTATAAGAATGCTTGTGATTTTTGTACATTGATTTTGTATCCTGAGACTTTGCTGAAGTTGCTTATCAGCTTGAGGAGATTTTGGGCTGAGACAATGGGGTTTTCTAGATATACAATCATGTCATCTGCAAACAGGGACAATTTGACTTCCTCTTTTCCTAATTGAATACCCTTTATTTCTTTCTCCTGCCTGATTGCCCTGGCCAGAACTTCCAACACTATGTTGAATAGGAGTGGTGAGAGAAGGCATCCCTGTCTTGTGCCCATTTTCAAAGGGAATGCTTCCAGTTTTTGCCCATTCAGTATGATATTGGCTGTGGGTTTGTCATAGATAGCTCTTATTATTTTGAGATACGTCCCATCAATACCTAATTTATTGAGAGTTTTTAGCATGAAGTGTTGTTGAATTTTGTCAAAGGCCTTTTCTGCATCTATTGAGATTATCCTGTGGCTTTTGTCTTTGGTTCTGTTTATATGCTGGATTACATTTATTGATTTGCATATGTTGAACCAGCCTTGCATCCAGGGATGAAGCCCAGTTGATCATGGTGGATAAGCTTTTTGATGTGCTGCTGGATTCGGTTTGCCAGTATTTTATTGAGGATTTTTGCATCAATGTTCGTCAAGGATATTGGTCTAAAATTCTCTTTTTTGGTTGTCTCTGCCAGACTTTGGTATCAGGATGAGGCTGGCCTCATAAAATGAGTTAGTGAGGATTCCCTCTTTTTCTATTGATTGGAATAGTTTCAGAAGGAATGGTACCAGCTCCTCTTTTTACCTCTGGTAGAATTTGGCTGTGAATCCATCTGGTCCTGGACTTTTTTTGGTTGGTAAGCTATTGATTATTGCCTCAATTTCAGAGCCTGTTTTTGGTCTATTAAGAGATTCAGCTTCTTTCTGGTTTAGTCTTGGGAGGGTGTATGTGTCAAGGAATTTATCTATTTCTTCTAGATTTTCTAGTTTGTTTGCATAGAGGTGTTTATAGTATTCTCTGATAGTAGTTTGTGTTTCTGTGGGATCGGTGGTGATAGCCCCTTTGTCATTTTTTATTGCGTCTATTTGATTCTTCTCTCTTTTCTTCTTTATTAGTCTTGCTAGCAGTCTATCAGTTTTGTTGATCTTTTCGAAAAACCAGCTCCTGGATTCATTAATTTTTTGAAGGGTTTTTTTGTGTCTCTATTTCCTTCAGTTCTGCTCTGATCTTAGTTATTTCTTGCCTTCTGCTAGCTTTTGAATGTGTTTGGTCTTGCTTTTCTAGTTCTTTTAATTGTGATGTTAGGGTGTCACTTTTAGATCTTTCCTGCTTTCTCTTGTGGTCATTTAGTGCTATAAATTTCCCTCTACACACTGCTTTGAATGTGTCCCAGAGATTCTGGTATGTTGTGTCTTTGTTCTCGTTGGTTTCAAAGAACATCTTTATTTCTGCCTTCATTTTGTTATGTACCCAGTAGTCATTCAGGAGCAGGTTGTTCAGTTTCCATGTAGTTGAGCGGTTTTGAATGAGTTTCTTAATCCTGAGTTCTAGTTTGATTGCACTGTGGTCTGAGAGACAGTTTGTTATAATTTCTGTTCTTTTACATTTGCTGAGGAGTGCTTTACTTCCAACTATGTGGTCAATTTTGGAGTAGGTGTGGTGTGGTGCTGAAAAGAATGTATATTCCGTTGATTTGGGGTGGAGAGTTCTGTAGATGTCTATTAGGTCCACTTGGTGCAGAGCTGAGATCAATTCCTGGGTATCCTTGTTGACTTTCTGTCTCGTTGATCTGTCTAATGTTGACAGTGGGGTGTTAAAGTCTCCCATTATTATCGTGTGGGAGTCTAAGTCTCTTTGTAGGTCACTCAGGACTTGCTATATGAATCAGGGTGCTCCTGTATTGGGTGCATATATATTTAGGATAGTTAGCTCTTCTTGTTGAATTGATCCCTTTACCATTATGTAATGGCCTTCTTTGTCTCTTTTGATCTTTGTTGGTTTAGAGTCTGTTTTATCAGAGACTAGGATTGCAACCGCTGCCTTTTTTTGTTTTCCATTTGCTTGGTAGATCTTCCTCCATCCCTTTATTTTGAGCCTATGTGTCTCTGCACGTGAGATGGGTTTCCTGAATGCAGCACACCGATGGGTCTTGACTATCCAATTTGCCAGTCTATGTCTTTTAATTGGAGCTTTTAGCCCATTTACATTTAAAGTTAATATTGTTATGTGTGAATTTGATCCTGTCATTATGATGTTAGCTGGTTATTTTGCTTGTTAGTTGATGCAGTTTCTTCCTAGCCTTGATGGTCTTTACAATTTGGCATGTTTTTGCAGTGGCTGGTACCGGTCGTTCCTTTCCATGTTTAGTGCTTCCTTCAGGAGCTCTTTTAGGGCAGGCCTGGTGGTGACAAAATCTCTCAGCATTTGCTTGTCTGTAAAGTATTTTATTTCTCCTTCACTTATGAAGCTTAGTTTGGCTGGTTATGAAATTCTGGGTTGAAAATTCTTCTCTTAAGAATGTTGAATATTGGTCCCCACTCTCTTCTGGCTTGCAGAGTTTCTGCCGAGAGATCAGCTGTTAGTCTGATGGGCTTCCCTTTGTGGGTAACCCGACCTTTCTCTCTGGCTGCCCTTAACGTTTTTTCCTTCATTTCAACTTTGGTGAATCTGACAATTATGTGTCTTGGAGTTGCTCCTCTTGAGGAGTATCTTTGTGACGTTCTCTGTATTTCCTGAATCTGAATGTTGGCCTGCCTTGCTAGATTGGGGAAGTTCTCCTGGATAATATCCTGCAGAGTGTTTTCCAACTTGGTTCCATTCTCCCCGTCACTTTCAGGTACACCAATCAGACGTAGATTTGGTCTTTTCACATAGTCCCATATTTCTTGGAGGCTTTGTTCATTTCTTTTTATTCCTTTTTCTCTAAACTTCTCTTCTCGCTTCATTTCATTCATTTCATCTTCCATCACTGATACCCTTTCTTCCAGTTGATCGCATCGGCTACTGAGGCTTCTGCATTCGTCACGTAGCTCTCGTGCCTTGGTTTTCAGCTCCATCAGGTCCTTTAAGGACTTCTCTGCGTTGGTTATTCTAGTTATCCATTTGTCTAATTTTTTTTCAAAACTTTTAACTTCTTTGCCAGTGGTTCAAATTTCCTCCTGTAGCTCGGAGTAGTTTGATCGTCTGAAGCCTTCTTCTCTCAACTCGTCAAAGTCGTTCTCCATCCAGCTTTATTCCGTTGCTGGTGAGGAGCTGCGTTCCTTTGGAGAAGGAGAGGCACTCTGCTTTTTAGAGTTTCCAGTTTTTCTGGTCTGTTTTTTTCCCATCTTTGTGGTTTTATCTACCTTTGGTCTTTGATGATGGTGACGTACAGATGCACTTTTTATGTGGATGTCCTTTCTGTTTGTTAGTTTTCCTTCTAACAGACAGGACCCTCAGCTGCAGGTCTGTTGGAGTTTGCTAGAGGTCCACTCTAGACCCTGTTTTCCTGGGTATCACCAGTGGTGGCTGCAGAACAGCGGATATTGGTGAACTGCAAATGCTGCTGCCTGGTTGTTCCTCTGGAAGTTTTGTCTCAGAGGAGTACCCAGCCGTGTGAGGTGTCAGTCTGCCCCTACTGGGGGGTGCCTCCCCGTTAGGCTACTCGGAAGTCAGGGACCCACTTGAGGAGGCAGTCTGTCTGTTCTCAGATCTCAAGCTGCATGCTGGGAGAACCACTACTCTCTTCAAAGCTGTCAGAGAGGGACATTTAAGTCTGCAGAGGTTACTGCTATCTTTTTGTTTGTCTGTGCCCTGCCCCCAGAGGTAGAGCCTACAGAGGCAGGCAGGCCTCCTTGAGCTGTGGTGAACTCCACCCAGTTCTAGCTTCCCAGCCGCTTTGTTTACCTAATCAAACAACTAACTGGGCAATGGCGGGCACCCCTCCCCCAACCTCACTGCCGCCTTGCAGTTTGATCTCAGACTGCTGTGCTAGCAATGAGCGACACACGGTGGGCATAGGACCCTCCGAGCCATGTGTGGGATATAATCTCCTGGTGTGCCGTTTTTTAAGCCCATTGGAAAAGCACAGTATTAGGGTGGGAGTGACCCGATTTTCTAGGTGCCGTCTGTCACCCCTTTCTTTGACTAGGAAAGGGAATTCCCTGACCCCTTGCGCTTCCTGGGTGAGGCAATGCCTTCCCCTGCTTCTGCTCGTGCACGGTGCGCTGCACCCACTGTCCTGCACCTACTGTCTGGCACTCCCCAGTGAGATGAACCCGGTACCTCAGTTGGAAATGCAGAAATCACCCATCTTCTGCGTTGCTCACGCTCGGAGCTGTAGACCGGAGGTGTTCCTTTTCAGCCATCTTGGCTCCTCCGTTATTATCTTTACTGTTGCTTATTTTGAACAGGCCTACAAACATCTCCTGGTGCACATGACCTAGAGTTTCTCTTGGAATAGAGTCACTGAGTCTTTAGTTATGCATACTTTTAACTTTACTAGAAAATACCAACCTGTTTTCCAAACAGTTGTTCTAGTTTAACATTCCTGCCAGCAAAATAGTAGAGTTTCTGTGTATATACATTTTCTACAGCACTTCTTATTGTCCAATTTATTATTTTTGAGGACAATTAAGTGGGTGTAAAGTGGTATCCCCTAGAATTTTGGTTTGAATGTTCATCTTTCCTTAGGTGGTTTTTCCAGAACTGGAATTCTTTATCTCCTTTGCACTAACAAAGCAGTAGATTACTGTAAAGCTATAAAACACAAATTAAATAATAGGATAGTCTGTAATGCAGCAGTCAAGGAGTGATTAGGATGTGCTGTGAGGACGGAAGAGAAGTCATTCTTACAGTGCAGTAGAAAAAGCCTTGGTCTTGAATCAGGAGAGTCAGTGCCTGGTCCTAGCTCTGTAAGTGATTGGCTGAGTGACTCACATGAAAACCTCTTTTTCCAGTGTTTCCATTTCCTCATCTGTTATTTAAGGGTGTTGATCACAGAGAGTATGCTCTGGTCTACATTTTTGTCATTTAGTAAATCATAATCATCACATTCTTTTGGGTGTTTGTCTTTAAAGCATTTGGCCTCCATTTTCTCAGGTGATATTTCCAATACCTAAGTAATGTAGGCAGAGAAAAGATGAAATAAAAGCCTACAAATTTTGGCAGGGGTCTCTGTGGTGTGACTGTGGGGAGACCAGGAAGCTCCTCAAGCCCATAAATATCTCTGTTCTGGCCTCCCTTAGAGCCTAAAACTCCACAATTACTGTTTCACTACTATAGTTCTTGAAGGCCTTTGGGTCTGTTGGAGTCTTCCATTAAAATGCAAATGTCCCTGGAGGGGGTGGGGAGAGCCTTTAAGCTCATTATCACCTAAATCTTCCACAGGGATTAATTGATCAGATCCTTCCCCATCAGACACCTGGTTGGAAACAGAGCCTGTGGGAATGGGCACCTGGTTGATGAGGGGAAGCCCTGGGAGGGAGAAGAAAGGTTATAAAGAGAGAGGTGGGGATGTGTCCAGAAAGCCAACCAGGCCTCCCTAGGGTTTGGCCATTTGCTGCTTCCCACAGGCTCATCTCTAGCCAGAAGCTCAAAATCCAGCCGGCCAAACACACTGGGCTACTGCTGTCTCCTTGGGGGGAAGTTTCCTCTTAGAACTAACTAAAGGCTGCCAACCAGCGGCAAACCCTCCTGTGTCTGCAAATGGCTGCCGAAAGCCCCTCCACGCTACACAATTCTGTGGCAGATGCCTCGGAGCAGCCTTCTTTATGAGTCGGTGCTAAGGCCTAGCCCAGGTTCTAATGTGGCCACTCTGAGGCGTGGACAGGCCTTGTCAAAGGCTGGGCATGCGTGTGGGTGCCTCATCTGCTTTGTTTGACATCCAGACAACTCTTTTAATATGTGGCTCTAGCCCCACCTCACAAAGGGGGCCTGAAGGGTGTTGTGGAACGTGCTTGGACCTGCTCTGTTTTCTTTCGGTCACCCACACAAAAATGTGCCTTCCCCTCCCCTGCCAGGAAACTCCCTCAGCAATGCATAGTTTTGCCTCCGCTGACCCTGGCCCCTTAACATGTCAGAATGTTAATAAAACACTACGGCTGTCATAACGCAAGGTTAAATGAAGTCTTCACAACCTGTCCATTAAGCGGATGCTTGTGTGTGTGGCTTTCTGCAGCTTCTTTCTGGATACAGCCTGTCTCAGTTTGTGGGCAGTCGATCGAGCCTTGGGCCTTTGTCTTTGTTCACTGTTGTGTTTAAATCCCCCTCATTCATTAATCATCCCTTTGCCTATTTATACCGGTGGCAAGGATAGCGAACACACTTAACGTCTGCTTTTGTTTTGGTGGCACCCTTTGTGAGGACCAAGGCAGAGCTAATTATTAACTGCGAAAAGACGTTAAAACTTTTAGATAAGCGCCAAATGCTGCATCCACTGAGACGCAGTTTTGTTTAAACCTTCGAGAGCTTGCGGCCAAGCAACTGGGGTGGCTTTATTTAGCTTTGAGTCCAGGGGAGTGATGCCAGTGCTCAGATAATTAATAGAGGCTCTCCATTAAGACCCAGCCGGGCAGCAGAATCCAAGCGCCCTGTATGCACCTCTGAACGCCCAGCTGGGGCATCCAGACCTGAGCAGGCACAGGCAGGGGTGGCAGCTTCAGACGTAGGGCTCAAGGGGGCTCCTCCAACCTATATGTTTACATTTCCTGTGTACATTTCCTGTGAAGATCTTTGTTGTCAGCTTTTGGTGACTTTTACACCCTCCAGTAGGATCCTGATTTTCCTTTGCTGTTGGACATTTTGTGGAGCCAACTATTTTAGGTACAGCTATTTCAGCTTATTAAACAGTTATGCGGCTTGCTACTGTTCTTCTGAAAGAGGTCTCCCCGACCACGTTTTCTAAAGCAGTTGCCTAAGCCCACAGCCATCCCTCAGTTACCTCTATTCCATTACCCAGTTTTTTTTTCCCCTCCAAGGTGTCTGTCGCTATTTGAAATAATCGTATTTGTTTGTATTTCTTGTCTGTTTGATACTGGAATGTAAACCTCTTGTATCCTTTGCACTTAGCTCTTGATCGTCGCCTGGCACGTATCAGGGGCCAAACAGATATTTATTTTATGTGTGGGGGAGGAAAAAAATATATTTCCCTCTACCCATTCTAGGCTCATTGGCCAGGGCCCTGTAAATTAGATTGCCAAAAGATAGGTTAACAAGAGAAAATTATTTTTTGTTGTTGTTGTAAATTTTATTTTTGAATTGCATTTTTTCCTGCTGATACATGAAAAAGCAATTTTTTGTTTTCATATTATACACAACATCCTAACTTAACTTTTGTTTATTTACTAGTTTGCATTTCTTAAGTAGACAGTCATATTATCTACAAGCAAAAGATTTGTTTCTTCCTTTCCAATCCTTATAGTTTTTATTGCTTTTTCTTATCTTATTACACTATATAGGACCTCCAGTGTAATGTAGGATAAAGTAGTAATGGAATTATATCCCAAAAGTTTTCTTAAAAATAAAGAAAGCCCACATTACTAGTTTATCCACATAATAAAATTTCTTAGAACCACATAATAAAATTTCTTAGAACATAAAATTCTTCGTTTTTAAGTATCCAATTCATTGGTTTTTAGCATATTCACAAGGTTGTGAAACTGTCACCACTATTCAATCAAAAACATTTCCGTCATTCCAAAGAGACACCCCTTAACCATTTATACTTACTCCCAATCTGCCTCTTCCTTCAGCCCCTGATAACCTTAATCTACTTTCTGTCTCTATAGATTTGCCTATTCTGGGCATTTTATACAAATGTAATCATACAACGTGTAGCCTTTTATGTCTGGCTTCTTTCATTTGGCATAGTGTTTTCAAGGATGATTCTTATTGTATCATAAATCAGAACTTCCTTTCCTTTTTATGGGTAAATAATATTCCATTGTATAGATATACCATATTTTATCTATCCATTAATCAGTTGATGGACATTTTGGTTATTTCTACATTTTGGCTATGATGAATAATGAATAATGCTGCTATTAATATTTTTTGTATAAGTTTTTGTGTGAATATGTTTTTCAGTATCTTGGTTATATACTTAGGAGTGGAATTTCTGGGTCATATGGTAACTCTGTGTTTAATTTTTTGGGGAACCACCCAGCTGTTTTCCATAGGTAGTGCCATTTTACACATTTTCACTAGCAATACATGAGAGTTTCAATTTCTCTACATCTTCACCACTACTTGTTATTTTTTCTTACAGTGATCCTGTGGGTGTGAAAGAGTATCTCTTTTGGCTTTGATTTGTACTACTCTAAGGACTAATGAAGTTGAGCATCTTTTCATGTGCTCTTTGACTATTTGTATATCTTCTTTTAAAAACTGTCTATTCACATTTTTTGGCTTTTTTTTTTTTGAGACAGAGTATCACTCTGTAGTCCAGGCTGGTGTGCAGTGGCGTGATCTCGGCTCACTGCAACCTCCGCCTCCTGGATTCAAGCAATTCTTCTGCCTCAGCCTCCCAAGTAGCTGGGATTATAGGCATCCGCCACCATGTCCAGCTAATTTTTGTATTTTTAGTAGAGACGGGGTTTCACCATGTTGGTCATGCTGGTCTCAAACTCCTGACCTCGTGATCTGCCCACCTCAGCCTCCCAAAGTGCTGGGATTACAGGCATGAGCCACCATGCCTGGCCTTTTTTGGCTATTTTTAACTTGAGTTATTTGTCTTTATATTGTTGAGTTACAAGAGTTCTTTATATATTCTGGATACTAAACCTTTATCAGATAAATGGTTTCTAAATATTTTCACCCATTCTATAGGTTGTATTTTTGGTTTCTTGGTAGTATTTCTGATAAGCAAAATTTTTAATTTTGATGAAATTCAATGTATTTATTGTTTTCTTTGATGGCTTGTACTTTTGGTGTTATATCTAAGAAACTATTGACTAATCCAAGGTCGTGAAGATACACACCTGTGTGCTCCTCTAAGAATTTTGTATCTTTGGCTTATTCGTTTAGGTCTTTTATTAAGTTTGGATTTTGTATATGGTGTGAGGTAGGGTGGGTCCAAATGTAGTCTTTTGCATGTGGATATCCAGTTGTCCCAGTATTATATGTTGAAGAGACTGGAGAGTGGGCATTCTTGTCGGGTTCTTGATTTTAAAAGGAATGTATGCTGTTAGATTTTTTAAATGTAATATTTATCAGATAAAAGTAGTTTCTATATAATTAAGATAATCTAAGAGTTTAAATCATGTACTAGGCTCTTCACTGGAATGTGAGAACCAATATCATTCCCTTCATTAGAGGTGCAGTCCTGGGATATAACCTTAGCAATAGAGATTTAGTGCTTCCTGTACCTAGAACAGTCACAAAACAAGATAAAGAGAAGGTACCTATTGCTAGTCCTGTTCAGCAGAGTCACTATTCCTGAGACTTGGCTAGCTCATAGATCTTAACTTTTGTACCTGCTTCAAATGTTGGCAGTGGCCATATGGACTGTTGTGTTTAGAAGTCTTAGGTTGCTCTGATGTCACAGTGATTGATTAATGATATCTGAAACCTGCATGAAAAGAGATAGGCAATATAGATATGACACATTTGCCATTCTTGTATTGGTCCCTCTTTCTCTGTCAGATCTGTCGTACTTGACCCTTTTTACATTAAATTGCTCTGTGGATAGAACCCCTTTTCTTTCTTGACCATTGAATTTGGCCATTTTTCTCTTGTTCAGCTTAATGCTTAGTTCTGACTCCTTCTGATGGATACATCCTGTTTAATACTTATGTATCAGGTAACAAAGTCACAAGCTTTGCTAAGGTAGACACATGTGTTTGACAGTCCTGGCTCTAGGTATTCTGTTTTGTTGTCAGATTACGTGTCAGAAGAGTATATCCCCATAAGGAGTGAGAAAATGAGATAAAAAATACAATATTCAGAATGACAATTAGAGCATCTAGACCAAACAATATCATAGGCAACCTCTATGTCTTTTTGAAAAATACAATATAAAAAATGACTTGCAGTGAAGGAGGTAGTCCTCTTTCATGAGACATGTAGGGAATAAGGTTGAATGATCAACTAATGTCCCAAAGTCTCACATGCCATATGGAATCAGTATCATGTTGATGGTTTGGAGAATTTCCTAGGCATGCAGTCTGTGGTACCAATATTGCCCTTTCCGAAGGCTTAGGGGTCTGCCTTTATGATCAAGGCTTTTATCTGTATTACAGTTCCTGGCACTTGAAAGCTTCTGATATATTGGATTATTTGGGATTAACATTCAGCATCAAATAGTATAGAACTTCATACCTCTCTCATGGCATGGTCCGGACATTAGCAAGGCGGGACTTGTGCAGTGGCTCCATTGTGGCAGGGAGTCAGCTCATTCTAGCTCATTCATGTAGCATATTTATAGCCTCTGTGGCAAAGAAGACTCATCTCCCCATTGTTGTATCACATTAAGCAAAAATGCAAAAAGAAGGAGAAAGCATGCTCATTCTTCTTAAGGACATTGCCTGGATGTTGTATAAGTCATTTCGGCTCTCATTCCCTTTTGCCAGAACTTAAGTTACATGACCACACCTCTTTGCATGTTCCCATCAAAAAAAACCTAGCAGTGTATTTCCTAGAGAAGAATGAGACAATAGATTTTGGAGAACAACCAGCAGTCTCTGCTGAATAACAATATTTTGTTAAATAAATGAGAAAAGCTAAATCAAAATAAAACAGTGTAGAAATATATTAACCTTAAGATCACCAGATCCAAGCCTTTAATGATCTTAATGGAAAAGAACACAGATCTAGTATTCCAGACATCCATGAACTTTTATTTCAGGGATGTGTTGCTATGGGGCACCCTTCATTTGCTGGCAGTAACCTGAAACCTGGGATGAAATGAACATACCTGAAATCTCTGTCACCTCTTCTCCCTAAAGGTCATCAGAGTAGTTGCTTCTACAACCTAAGAGGAAGGATCATTAATTTCTTAATCTGTCTAAGGGTAGATTGTCACTTACCTGGAAGCTGTTTTATAAAGGGAATATGTTAGAATGGTAGACAATACTAGCATTTTTCAATATATGATTTTCATTTCCTTTCTGAGCTGAGGTATGAAATGCCCCTATGCAACTTCCTATTTAACTTACATCTCAGCTGAAGTCGTCTTAGAGGGTACCTTGTATTTTGGGATGGTGGAGTCACAACATCCATCTAGTAACTAGCTTACTAGACAGCTTCCCTAGAGAGTCATTCACATCCACGTTGATATTGTTTAAGCGCCTAAACTTTTGCGGTATTAGGGTGATAAGATTTAGGGATTTCTGGTTCCTGCATATGACGCAGTCTATCCTGACTACCACATTTTGCAAGTACTTATCAGCTTCCAGGTGTAAACAGAGTCATTGATTATGGAGTCCTGGAATTGACTAGAAATAGGAAAAGTATTTACTCTCAAATATCTTAAAATGTGGCTAACTCATCCAATTATAGCAACTCAAGGTCTAATTGTAAGCCAAGTCTTACAGAATTGTGTTCTTAAAACAAAAGAATGATTAGTGTTGGATATGGTTCATCTGGGAAGACTTCCTTTAACAGGAAAAAAAAGTCACTTTCTCCATCTGTGCTGGAAGAAAGTAACTCAAACACAGTCAGGAACAGAGAATGTATGCAATGTAAATGGCTAAACCTGACAGCCTCTGGCTAATTGGAAGTGTCAGTGTTATTGTGCTTAGGTTAATGGGGCTCTTTAGTTTACCATCTGAGCTGCTTCTCCCAAGGAATCACAGCAACCAGCAGTCTCCAAGGGCTCAAAAACCCTGGAGGGCTTCTCTTTGGTCCCTGGGAGCTGCACCCTGGGCACTTACAGCAAGCTCACAGGTGATGAGAACTCATAGTTCAGCATTTTGCTTCTCTGCTATGAAAAAAACTGACTGTTTTCTTCATAAATTAGACCCAGCCAAAGATCTTGATTCTTCCATTATTCTTTCCAAACAGTGTCATAAAAGAGAAGAACAAGAGGGTGAACTAGGGACCTCTGACTTCTGACCCTTCCTCCTTAAGCAGCCTGATATACTCTGCAGGCTGCCCTTCTGATGGCCACAGATGACAGGAAGAGTTGCTGAAAAAAAAATATGGGTTTAACCAACATTCACAGACCAACTCCATGCCTGGCAGTCCCTGAGCCACATCTTTGACTTATGATATTAGAGGAGTATTATGGGCCATTGGTTTAGATTCTTCATGATAGCATTGACATGTCATAGAATGTCAGCTGGGGACTTAAGGCTCATGATAGCTTAAGATGACATAGTATTAGGCTTAGACTAGGCAACAAGTGGCTATTGGAATGATGGGACATTTATAGGAGAGCAGGTAAGATCAGATTTCTTCCAAGATACATTCTTTTCCCTGTAGAGGCTTTTGTCATTTCACTTATCCCACTGAATTACTTTCCCTGTTGTGTTAGGTATGCCTCAGGGGCAGAGAACGTAATACATTTCACTTTTAGGTTCTTGGTGCCTAGAGGAGTGTGTAATGCATAGTTGGTGCTCAGTTAATAATGTTTGTATTGAATGGAAATAACCAAGAGTCTTTGGTCTAGAAAGGAGGAGAATGAAGTGTCATGATCAAGATCTGTTAAATCCTACATGGGGAAGACTAGGTTGAAAGGGGAGTTAGTTACTAAGTCCTAAATACAGAGTTGGGAGACTCCCTTTTGAAAATGGATCAAGGTAAATTTAGGACCAATACAAAGATGATCCAGTTTCCACGTCAGGAAATAAGCTTCTAGATCTCATTTTCCAAAAGATGATAGTGGAAAGAAGCAAATGAATTTTCGCCATAGTATATTTCAAATTGAAGAATGGCACAGCTTTTAATAGCTTAGAACTGGGTGCAGTGGCTCACACCTGCAATCTGAGCTACTTGGGAGTCTGAGTCAGGAAGATCACTTGAGGCTAGGAGTTTGAGACCAGCTGAGCAACATAGCCAGACCCTGTTGCCAAAAAAGTTTTTTAAAAAATTAGCCAGGTGTGATAGCATGCACCTATAGTCTCAGCTACTCAGAGGGCTGAGGCAGGAAGATTGCTTGAGCCCAGGAGTTCAAGGCTGCAATGAACTATGAGTGTGCCACTGCACTACAGCCTGGGTGACAGAGTGAAATACTGTCTCTTAAAAAAAAAAAAAAAAAGACCCTAAATGAAGGCTTAATGTAGACCTCCGAGATGGACAGCCTGAGCCTCCAATGACTCATTTTTTAGCATTAGTGACAATAAAAAAAATTATGTGTATGTGTGTATAGGCATGTGTCACTTAGCAATGGGGATACATTCTGAGAAATGATAGATGAAATTAGGTGATTTTGTCATTGTGTGAACATCATAGTATATGCTTAATACAAACCTAGATGGTACAGCATGCAATACACCTAGGCCACATGGTATAGCCTATTGCTCCTGAGCTGCGAACCTGTACAGCATGTTCCTGTACAGAATACTGTAGGCAATTGTAACACAATGGTAAGTATTTGTGTATCTAAACATAAAAAAAGTTACGGTAAAATACGATATTATAATCCTATGGGACCACCATCTTATATGTGGTCCATTGTTGACTGAAATATCATTATGTGATATTTGACTGTATATGGGACTGGTCAAATATGTTTTCCTTTTCTATGGTGGCCTCAAAGCCATCATAGACTATCTATAACTTCATATCTAATCATTCTTTCATGTGAATCTTATGTCCTAGGGACTTTGATCTACACATTGTACTTTAGACAGACCATTTAACCTGCATTTATTCTGTTTTCCTTTTCCTACCCCCCTTGCCTCCTTCTTCCTGGTAACCTTCATTTTTGCTTTCCTATATAAAACCTTCTAAACCAGGCCCCTTTGACCTCTCTCTTCTTACATACTAATGGCAGGTGTAGACTTTACTGATGGCTTGCTGACAGCTGCCTTTAATTATTATTTATGTTTTTAGGCACTTATTCTACTTCTCCAAACTTAAGACTAGTGAATACATGGTCCTTTGTGATTTAGCTTCAGTAGAAAGCTCAGTCTTATGAAATGAAAACTGATATATTTTTTAAAGAGATCATACTACGAAGAAACAACAAAGAATTAATAAAAATGTTAAAATCAGTAGCATATCACTAACAATATTACTAAAGATGCAACCATTAGATTTTAAAAATCTAATTTAATGGATTGACTTGTTGAATATCAGAACTGCAAGAAACCTTAAAGATCATCATGCTGAATTCTTATCTCATACTGGTAGATGTACAACTCCAGTACAATTAATTTAGTGGTAGAGTTAAAAATGTTATTCCTTCTAATAACCTAGAAATTCTCATACATATGTATATGTCCTAAAGAAGCTTGGATATATTCATAAGGTAACATTACAGAGATATCTACTAATAGCATTGTTTTGTGATAATGAAAAATTTGAAGCAAAATAAATGTTCATTAATAGGAAATTAGATAGATAAAATGCATTCTATTCATGAGATAGAATTCTAGACAGAGGTTAAATGGATCAAAAGGAATAAAACTTAAAGAAAATTATATGGTAAGTAGAATATGTACAAGCTCATATCCATTATTATCAAAACAATGTTATTTCTGGATGCACATAGATGTTGAACTTTAAAAACTGATTCGTGTTCTTTATTTTTTAATTTGGAAAAATATACCTTACAGTGATTATGCTGAATAAAACAACCATCTAACATTCTTATTTTCAAATAAGGAAATGCACATCAAGAGTTGTGCTTGGTGTATGGACCATGTTTGGACCCTATTTTGAACCAAATGAATATTAAAAACTTTATGAGCACCACATCTTCTGTCATCAGGGAAATGCAAATTAAAATAATGAGATACCACTGTGCACCTATTAGAATAGCCAAAATCTAGAACACTGACAACACCAAATGCAGATGAGGATGTAGAGCCTTAGGGACTCTCATTCATCGCTGGAGGGGAAACAAAATGAGACAGCCACTTTGGAAGACAGTTTGGTGGTTTCTTAGAAAACTGAACATAACTTAGCTTATGATCCAGCCATCACACTCCTTGGTATTTACTCAAATGAGTTGAACACTTATGTCCACATAGAAACTTGTGTTCAGATGCTTATGGCAACTTTATTCATAACTGCCAAAACTTGGAGGCAACCAAGAGGTCCTTCAGTAGGTGGATGGGAAATAAACTGGGGTACATGCAGACAAGGGAATGCTATTCAACACTAAAAAGACATGAGCTATCAAACCATGCAAAGACATGGAAGAAACTTAAATGCATATTCATAAGTGAAAGAAGCCAACCTGAGTTATATGCTGTATGATTCTAGCTATATGTCATTCTAGAAAAGGCAAAACTATAGAGAGAGCACAAAGAGCAGTGGTTGTCAGGTGTTATGGGGGAGGAAAGGATGAATAGGCAGAGAACAGAGGATTTGGGGGGCAGTAAAAATACTCTGTATGATACTGTGATGACTGATACATGTCATGTATCTGTCTAAACCCATGGAATGTACAACACCAAGCAAACTCTAATGTAAACTATGAGCTTTGAGTAATAACGATGGGTTGATGTAGGTTCATCAGTGTAACAATTGTGCTACTCTGGTGGGGGATGTTGATAAGGGGGGAGGCTATGTATGTATCCCCCCATTTCCCAGGGGTATATGGGAAATCTCTGTACCTTCTTCTCAATTTTGCTTTCGAATTTAAAACTGCTCTAAGAGAAGTCTTTTTTTTTTTTTTAAAGGGAAATCTGAAGCAAATATTAGAAACATATTAGGGTGGTAGATTCACATGTGTCATTTTATCTTGTCTCTGGACCTTAAATATTTTATAATTGAAAGTAAAAAGTTCTTAATAATGTAAAAAAAAGACTGAAATGATCAGGGAAATCTGACACTGACTGGATATTTGATAACAGTAATTATAAGCTTTTTTAGGTATGATCATTGTGGTTATATTTAAAATTTTTTTTCTTAGAGGTACCTAAGAGTATGTATGGAAGAAATTATTTGATGTCTGGGATTCATTCAAAAAAAATTTGCTTGGGAGAAGAGGGAATAGATGTGAGTAGATATAGTTGAAACTAGATTAGCTGTGTGTTGATTTATAGATACAAGAGGGCTCATTATACTGTAGTCTCTATACTTAAAATTTTTTTGAAATGCTCCCGCCAAATTTTAAAAATTGGCCTTAAAATATAAAGTTTTAGAACCAATGCTCCTTATCCAGTGCTGTTTACAATCTATCTCATTGAGACCATGATAGGTTGGACTCTCTACACTGGCCAGAGCAAGAAAGGGTACATAAGCAGGTTTTGCTTACAATTATTTTCTTACTGGAGGAAGTTTCGTACAAAGAGTAATTTTTATTTATGAAAAGCAGTCCCCCGTTGAGCCATCAGTTCTAGTCGAGGTGTATCTAAGATTTCTTTTTCTTTCCAAACATGTCAAAGCAACCAAGCCACGTGATTGAGAGTGTGGGGGCCTGAAACACCCACAAGCAACCACAAGGGGTGGGAGGTTACTCATTCCAACTTTTATGATGTCCCGAGAAACGGTTGCGATAAGAGAAAAGACTAAAAAATAAACGAGAGATAACTGAGATAATGGGAAAAACAGAGGGAAACAAGACAACACTCTCCAGTCTTTGGCTTGAGATATTTATTATGCCAAGGGAGATAAATTGGAGAAACATGAAAAGGGAAAGAGATCTTGTCTCTGACTCATGTATTTCTCTTTAAGTGAATGAGCAATAACACCGGAATAAAAGAGCTCAAAACAGAGCCATGTGCTCAGCCAAAATCATGGTTCCTAATGAATTTCAACGTTGGCAGAAGCCTCACACGTTGTACTTGAACAGCTTTCTTGATTTTGAATTATACATGTAATTCATCCTGACCAGAATGTAGCCTGAGAGCCGAGATCCGAATGTGAGTGGGAAATGAGAATGCTGGTCACGTGCTAGAGCCGGTCTTTCTTCTTCACGTCAGAAATGTCTGTGCTGTCATCAGTTTGGACAGTTCTGGGAAACAAACAAACAAACAAAACTTAGGAAATCAATTGTTTGGAGTCATCTTGGCAAATACATTGTCATATGACATATTTTCTTTTTCTACCAGGCTGTTCTGTATTAGAAAGACACAGCCCAAGATAGTCAGACTACAACACATGAAACAAATGTTGATGAACAGAAAGGGTCACCGATGAGGCCAACAGTCCAAAACTGTCCACCTGGCCTTCCTGCCCTGTCTTTTAACAGGACAGAGGAGGATGAAGGGGAACAAGATAGAACTAGATGTGGTGGCACCTTAGAAAATTTAACCAAAAGAAGGGCTGTTGTTTTGCTGATTCTACTCAGTGAATGCAGTGGAAAGAAAATCAGATTCAGTGGGAAGAAAATCAGATTCTGCTCACTCTGTTTTTAAATAGTGGGTGAGCTTTAGCTCACATTTCATAGAGCAAACTTTTTTAGGGTATAAAATAATATTCTTTAGTAACTAAATTTACAGTCTTTGTTCACTGTAACTTTGACTTTACTTCTGAATAACTGCAGCTGACGGGTCATTTCTGACAATTACATGTGGTTTTTCTTGAGTTCAAGCTAATAACCCAAAATGTTAGTCAATCCTGCAAGTGTTATTTGCATGTCCTTAGGTTTTGTTAAGGTACTGCGTGCTGTGGTGTTTACTTTGGGATAGAATTAAACTGTTGTGGGAAGGTGCTTTCAAGAAACTGCTTATGAGAACAAAAGTTGTTTTGAAGGTAGGTAGGTAGGTGGAGGGAAGAAGAAAGGAGAGAGAGAAGGGAAAAGATCGCTGGCAGAGTTGGAAAAACCAGTAGGTTGCAATCCCAAATCTACCATTTACTAGCCCTGTGAATTTGGGCAATTTATTTAACAAGCCTCTTTGATCCTGTGTTAGTCAATTCTCGCATTGCTACAGAGAAATACTGGAGACTGTCTAATTTATGAAGAAAAGACATTTAATTGGCTCACAGTCCTGCAGCCTGTACAAGAAGCATAACACAGCCATCGGCTTCTGGGGAGGCCTCAGGAAGCTTTCAATCATGATAGAAAGTGAAAGGGGAGCAGGTGGATGGTGGGAGCAGGAGCAAGAGAGAGGGAGATGCTACACACTTTTAAACAGCTCGATCTCATGAGAAGTCACTTGTTATTGCAAAAACAGCACCAAGAAGATGGTGCTGAGGCATTTGTGAGAAATCCACCACCGTGATCCAATAACCTCCCACCAGGCCCCACCTCTAATCCTGGGGATTACAATTCAACATGAGATTTGGGGAGGACACGCATCCAAACTATATCAGCCCCTCAGATTATTTATGTAGAAAATGCAGATGATCACTACCTACCTTATTGTGTTGTTATGATGATTATAGATAATGGCATTATTTTTAAAAGAAAGGAATGAAAGGGAAAGATACATATTCTAAAAATGAAAAATCTCCCAAAGCAAATCGTATTTATAGGTCTGTTGCTATAATTCCAGATTTTAATTTTATTAAATGTTCAGAAAAGAACAAATCACAGATCCTTGGTTCCAAATAAGCACATGGGAAATTACGTGAATATTATTAAAACGTGAGCTTCTTGTGACAATAGTGACATTATTGGAACATAAATGGCAGCTCAGTCAGCGTCTCCTTGTAACTATATCAAAGAAAAGACAGTTGCAGCTTTGTTCTCTGTGTGACCCACTTGGGGTTTGGCTGCTTGTTGATGGATATTATCATTTTTAATGTCAGTAAATAATGTGATGTCAGATAAATGACCTGTTTCCTTTCTGTGGTATAAAGCTCATTTATCTTTAGGGAGCTTGAGTGTGTAGAGAAATCTGAGTGGGACCAAGTGTTTCTGACTATGCAGGATGGGACTTTTTTTATTAATCTTGCTTAACATGAGTCCCAGGCAGTCACATTCAATTCTAAATGTATGTCTGGTAAATCAATGGAAGTGATATGCATTTACCATAGACTGTTTTACTGATTGGAGAAAAACAGAAAGTAAACTTTTTTTTTCAACTTGAAGAAAATGATGCTATACATAAAGCATTACTGTGCACGTGCATGTAGTAGACAGAAGACATCTTTCTATGTAATTCATACTTGGCTTAGCTAGACCCTTGTTGCTTTAAGGAATTACGGTGGTATAAAATTAAGGATCAGGAAGATGCATTTTAATTAACTTTACTGCTAATAGCTTTGGAGATCACAAAAATGTGAACTATGGTAGAGTCAAAAAGATTCTGAGATCACAGGAAATTATGATTTTGATTTCTGGGCTGTAGTATCTGCTTCCTTCCTAAGATGACCACTGAAAAGTCCACATCTTTTATTTCTGAAGATGAGTCTCATGAATCCATTGTCTCTGTTTTTCATGACTGCACATTTAGCCAAAGTCACTGGAATGCCATATTCTCTGATGGGAGATTTAGTCAGGGCAAAAAAGGGCCATTTGCTTTTCTGGAAACCTTTAGATAGGGTGACAATTATTCCAATGAGTTTTTCTTAATATTGTGAGCTCATTTTGAAACACTTCCTTAAACAACCCTCTGAAGTTTCCTAGGAAAATTCATGGACTCTCAGAGAACCAAGTCTGGAAGCCTCTTTAGAAATCATTTAATTAAAATGTTTGATTTTTTTTCCAATGAGAAATCAGAGGTAAGGAATTTGCTCTAGGTCCCAAGGTGAGTTTCCTGCATAGGAGACTGAACACAAAGGCTTTGTGTTTTTACTAAAACATTATTGTTTTGTCAGATATTGAAATGTCCACTGATGATTTAATGATTAAAACTGAGAATTTTGTAGATTTACTTTTCTCAGTTCTATCATATTATAGAGCTGGCAGAGAGGGTAGAGTAGGTATTTATTTTACTACCCAATGAGTAGTCTCGAGAAAGACAGTGTCCACCTGTTTTTTCTAGAATAGGGGTTGGCAAATTACAGCCCATGAACCAAATATGGCCAGTGGCTTGTTTTTTGTTTGTTTGTTTTTACATATGAGCTACGAATGCTTTTTACATTTGTAAAAGGTGGCAAAAAACCACCCAAAAAACAAAGAATATTTGAGATATGTGGTGAAGGCCGTGTGTGGTCTGCAAAGAATGAAATATTTCCTATCTGGCCCTTTACAGGAAAAGTTTGCCAATCTGTGATCTAAAATATTCAGAGAAAGGTTCTGTGACCTTCCTTGTAGATCCCACAATACTTTTGTGTTTATATTTTTTAAATGAGCATCACAGATTGCAGGAAAATAGGAAACAATTTAATTTAATTTAATTTTTAGCCTTGAAAAAAATTCCTTTTATTGAATTTATTTATTTTTCCAGCTGTAAAATTGGAGGCACCACTCAGACCTTGTTTGGCTCTATCATTTTATGAGTTTATGGATTACAACAGTGAACAAAGGGCACGTGTATCAGTCCTTTCTCATGTGAGACTACGTAATTTATAAAGAAAAGAGGGTTTGCTTCTTTATTTGTTTTTGTTTTTGTTTATTGAGACGAAGTCTTGCTCTTGTCCCCCAGGCTAGAGTGCAATGGCACGATCTTGTTTCACTGCAAACTCCACCTCCCAGGTTCAAGCAATTCTCCTGCCTCAGTTTCCCAAGTAGCTGGGATTACAGGCACCTGCCACCATGCCCGCCTAATTTCTGTATTTTAAGTAGAGATGGGGTTTCCCTATGTTGGCCAGGCTGGTCTCAAACTCTTGACCTCAGATGATCCATCCGTCTCGGCCTCCCAAAGTACTGGAATTACAGGCGTGAGATGCCATGCCCAGCCAAAAAGAGAGTTTTTTTTGAGACAGAGTCTTGCTCTGTCACCCAGGCTGGAGTACAGTGGTGTGATCTTGGCTTACTGTAACCTCTGCCTTCGGGTTAAAGCAATTCTCCTGCTTCAGTCTCCCAAGTAGCTGGGACTACAGGCATGCACGTCCACGCCTGACTAGCTTTTGTATTTTTAGTAGAGACGGGGTTTCACCATTTTGGCCAGGCTGGCCTCGAATGCCTGACTTCAAGTGATCTGCCAGCCCCAGCCTCCCAAAGTGCTGGGATTACAGGCGTGAGCCATTGCACCCAGCCAAGAAAAGAGGTTTAATTGACTCACAGTTCCTCACTGGCTGAGGAAGACTCAGGAAACCTACCATCATGGCAGAAGAGGATGCAAACATATCCTTCTTCACATGGCAGCAGGAGAGAGAAGAATGAGTGAAGGAGGGGAATAGCCCCTTATAAAACCACCAGATATCATGAGAACTCATGATCATGAGAACAATATGAGGGTAGCCACCCCCATTATTTAATTATCTCTTACCAAGTCCCCCCCACAACACGTGTGGATAGTGGGAGCTACAATTCAAGATGAGATTTGGGTGGGAACACAAACAAACCATATCAGCACACTCATTCAGCACATATTCAGTGGGTATCGAGAGACTATGCTGGATGCTTTGGGTAGGTTGGTGAACAAGCAGTATGGTTCTTGCCCTTCTAGACCAATATTCAGTGGGAATACAGAGGGAAAGAAGAAATAATGAAGTAAACAATGATGGGCATTTGTAGCGGTTAGGCAGGATTCAGTGTCAGATAACTGTCAAGGGGGAATTCCTGAGAGACTCCACCCACTGATCATTTGTCCAATGTGAAGGGCAATTTATCCTAACTTCCACACATATTTATGGCTCATTTTCTATGTACCAGGCATGACGCTATCTGTTAGGTTGAGTTCTCAGTCAAAACCATGGACAAAGGCCTCCTTTTGGACATTTTCCCAAACCTGCTTGGTTCTTTGTTAAAATGGTACTTGTTCCAACCTTCTTTTGTTTGTTTTTAACTTTTATTTTAAGTTCAGGGGTACATGTGCAGGTTTGTTATATAGGTAAACTTCTGTCATGGATGTTTGTTGTACAGATTATTTTGTCACCCAGGTACTGAGCCTAGTATCCATTAGTTACTTTTCCTTATCCTCTCCCTCCTCTCAACCTCTACCCTCCAGTAGGCCCCAGTGTCTGTTCTTCCTCTCTTATGTGTCCATGTGTTCTCATCATTTAGCTCCTACTTATCAGTAAGAACGTGATATTTGGTTTTCTGTTCCTGTGTTAGTTTGCTAAGGATAATGGCCTCCAGCTTCATCCATGTTCCTGCAGAGGACATGATCTTGTTCTTTTTTATGGCTGCATAGTATTCCATGGTATATATGTACCACATTTTCTTTATCTAGTCTACCATTCATGGGCATTAGGGTTGATTCCATGTCTTTGCTGTTGTGAATAGTGCTGCAGTGAACACATGAATGTGTATGTCTTGATGACTGAACAACTTATATTCCTCCTAGGTTGAATGGTAGCTCTATTTTTAGCTCTTTGAGAAATCACCACACTGCTTTCCACAATGGTTGAACTAATCTAGACTCCCACCAACAGTATTTAAGCATTCCCTTTTCTCTGCAACCTTGCCAGCATCTGTCTTATTTTTTGTTTTTTTGTTTGTTTGACTTTTTATAATAGCCATTCTGACTGGTGTGAGATGGTATCTCATTGTGGTTTTAATTTGCATTTCTGTAATTATCAGTGATGTTGAGCTTTTTTTCATATGCTTGCTGGCCACATGTATGTCTTCTTTTGAAAAGTGTCTGTGTTTCTTGCCCACTTTTTGATAGGGTTGTTTGTTTTTTTCTTGTACATTAGTTTAAGTTCCTTATAGATGCTGGATATTAGACCTTCATCAGATGCATAGTTTTGCAAATATCTTCTCCCATTCTGTAGGTTGTCTGTTTACTCTGTTGATAGTTTCTTTTGCTGTGCAGAAGCTCTTTAGTTTAATTAGATCCCATTTGTCAATTTTTGCTTTTGTTGCAATTGCTTTTAGCATCTTTGTCATGAAATCTTTGTCTGTTCCTATGTGCAGAATAGTATTGCCTATCTTGAGTTAATTTTTGCATATGATGTAGGGAAGGGGTCCAGTTTCAATCTTTGGCATATGGCTGGCCAGTTATCTCAGCACCATTTATTAAATAGAGAATCATTTCCCCATTGCTTGTTTTGTCCGATTTGTCAAAGATCAGATAGTTGTAGATATGTGGCCTTGTTTCTGAGTTCTTTATTCTGTTCCATTGGTCTATGTATCTGTTTTTGTACTAGTGCTATGCTGTTTTCATTACTGTAGCCTTGTAGTATAGTTTGAAGTTGGGTAGTATGATGCCTCCAGCTTTGTTCTTTTTTGCTTAGGATTCCCTTGGCTATTTGGGCTCTTTTTTGGTTCCATATGAATTTTAAAATAGTTTCTTCTAGTTCTGTGAAGAATGTCAATGGTAGTTTAATGGGACTAGCATTGAATTTATAAATTGCTTTGAACAGTATGGCCATTTTCATGATATTGATTTTTCCCATCCATGAGCATGGAATGTTTTTCCATTTGTTTGTGTCATTTCTGATTTTTTTGAGCAGTGTTCTGTAGTTATCCTTTTAGAGGTCTTTCACTTCCCTGGTTACCTGTATTTCTAGGTATTTTATTCTTTTTGTGGCAATTGTGAATGGGATTGTAGGGAATCCAATTTCAAAAGAGGCCTACTTGGGACCAATTTTAGGAATAGTTTTTGTCCTCAGGAATAATCCACCTGCTTTATAAATTATACATTAAGCACTGAGCTAAAATATGGGCAAATCTGTCTCTCTCCTCTTCCATAGAACTTTTGCTGACTTGTTAGCCACAGGACTTTGAATTATATAATTTCTCATCAAAACCACATCTATTTCCTGAAATATATGGAAATAGATATATTTCCATATATCTATGAATATATGGAATATGAGTGGAAGCCCATCTCAGTGACACCAGATTTCCTATGTTGATTGGGAAGCCATGCTCTGTGTTGGGAGAGAAAAAAACATGCCTTGTAGCTAGAATTATGCCCAGGGGTCCTCATGGCTTCTGTTTCCAGAGCTGGGCAATGGCCATCCTCAGCTTTGCCACTACTGTTTTGAACAACTTTGCTCAAACAGAAGCATTGTTCTGGAACTTGGCGAACTTGGTGATGATCTGAATCATCAATTTCAGTTTGTTTTAATCTGGTACTGAGTTTAAAGTTTAGGTAGTTCAAGGGTAAAGATAGCAAAAAAAGGAAAGGAAAGGGGATGATGAGTAGATGAAACTGTATGATGAGTAGATGAAAGGGGATGATGAGTAGATGAAACTGTATGATGAGTAGATGAAAGGGGATGATGAGTAGATGAAAGATGTTTTACTAAAAACAATTGGTAAAAGTTGTCAGATCTATTTCCATATATCTCTTCCACACATTCTTTTGGTTTATGTTCTTAAAATTACAATAGATCTCATTTTATCCTTGACATTGGAATTCTGAAACATACATGCATTCCATGAAGTCCACTGTTTATTCTTGAAGCCGATAAGTAAGACAGAACAAAAGCAAAGTGAAGTTAGAAAGGTATCCACTGTATAGGTACTTTACAAATTGTGGGTAACAAGGTGGGGAGAAAAGAAGGACATTCTAGGAGGGAAAAAGATAATATGTATTAAGGAAACCATATTATGGGGAGTTAAGAACTATTGAAAATCAGTCTTTCTTTCCTTAGAATAGCTCTTTTCAGCCTGCCCCATAGTAATTCTAAAATTATTGGCAGGAAAATTTGGTGCAGGCACAGCAATTAGATTGAATCTGTTGCTGATAAGATTCTTCGGCATAAAACTGGATCTTTTTGCTACAACTAACCATTCATTCCACAGTGCTTTCAGTTCCCAGAATAATTCAGCTCAAGGGAATATTGACATTTTTGTCTGAATCCATTCTGAGTTTCATCCTATAAGGAAAACATTTTTAAATACTCTTTTAGCCATGGTCTTGGGAGCCCCTGAAATATTCTTTCCCTCACAGATGGCAGTGCCTTTTCCTGCTGCCTCTCGTGTTGGATCTTCTCTATCCCACAGGAGCAGACGGGATGTTGGAGCCCTTCTGTTAGAGCAGATGGGAAGTTGGTATCAGGGCTGATGGTTAAATCACTGAGACCCTACATTAGCATGTCTGAGGAAGACAGATTTGAGGCTGTCTTCCTAAGAATTTTCTTTAGTGGTCATTAAGGAAGACTCAGAAGCAAGATTGGATTAATCTCTGTAATAAGCCCATAGTGGAGGCCTAATGACAGTCAGAATATTTTCTGGTCTCATGGGTCTTCAAAAAAAGCAAACTCAAGGTCCTACCAAGTTCAGTGTTTTCAAGGTTCTAAAAAATTCAAGGTTCTCAAGGGTTTAAAAGCTAGTGAAAAAAGATTACAGCCCAGCTTAGTAGAAATGATAGACTCCAACACATTGGGTGTGATAGGAGAATTCTTCATTGTCATTTGGGATAGGACAGCTGTTTACTGTGAGGCTGCGCCATGCATTCTAAGAGGTTTACCTCTCAGAGGTTTATCCTCCCATCACCCAAGGGTATGGCCTTACCCTTGGATGACGGCCATTTCTCCAATGAAGTTTCCTGTAGCCTGTGTCCTAGAGTATGCAGAGAGGAAGCTGAAAGGTAAAATAATCAGAGGATTGGACTACAGACTACAGTTGTTTAAAAGATTCTGGTCTCCACACATATTGCAGGTCACATTCTTGCTGTACAGAATTCAGGAGCGGATCAGGGCTGGAAAAGTAGGAACAGTCTCCTCACCAGTCACCCAAGAAGATATAAACTGGCCGCTCAATGTGTTTTAGACTCATATAAATTCAGAATTGGTAGAAAACCAAAACTAGCTCATCTAACCAACTGCTCAGTAGAGATGCCTTTGCCAAATGGGCATGTCTTTAAGATATAACCATAGGTATATGGTGAAGTCTGTGCCAGAGATTTATGTTAAATTCTTGCAGATTCTTGTGTAGGTGCTCTCAGACTGGTCTCTAGGAAATATGGTAAATTTGTTTACAGTAAATATTGGCTAATTGACTAAAAGTAAGGCTTCTAGAGTTTAGTTCCTGCTTCAACCACTAACTAGCTCTTTGACCTTAAGCAAGTCCGTTTGCTTTTCTGAGTCTAGCTCAGTTTCTCATACGTAAAGCAGAGATAATACTGCTACCAATTTTGGAGATTTAACTACTTCTGCCCTAAAACTCTTCCCTTCAAAAGCAATGGTAAAAATTATTACTGGAGCATAAGTAAATGTTTATCATATAAATGAAACTATATCTCTAGAAATGTTAGTACATGTAAAATTTTAAAATTCTATAAAATGGTTGGTTTCTTTTAGACCTTTTAGTTTTGTGATATTTTAATCCAGAAATTGAACTCTGGACTGAAGTTCACCTTCCCTTATTTGAAAATTTATATTTTAGAGTTTGGAGAGGGGGAAAATAAACTAAAAAATATTATCTGTTACTACTAATCTTGCAACGTATTTGTGGTATTGGTATTCAAGGAGTTAATAAATATGAAATGCTTAGAAGAATACCTAGCACTTGGTAAATATACAATAAATATCAGCTATTATGAGTATATGTACTAAATACAGCACTAGGTTAATATCTAGTTTTGTCTCATAGATGGATGTGCATTGCTTCCTATGAAGAGGCAAAAGTTTGTACTGATCTGAGCAGCTATATCTGTGCCTAGAGAAAGAAGCTGGTTTTAAAACCCCTTGTCCCTAAGTTTATAGTGGAATGGGATAAGTCATCTGGCTCTTATGCTATGCCTACCCTTCAGATGACACTATCTCGCTGCAACCTCTGCCTCCTGGTTTCAAGCAATTCTCCTGCCTCAGCCTCCCAGGTAGCTGGAATTACAGGCATGCACCACCATGCCTGGCTAATTTTTTTTTGTATATTTAATAGAGATGGGGTTTCACCATGTCAGCCAGGCTGGTCTTGAACTCCTGAACTCAGTTGATACACCCTCCTTGGCCTCCCAAAGTGCTGGGATTACAGGTGTGAGCAACCACACCCAGCCTATCTTTGATACATTCAGAAAGGAAAGGGAAAGAGGCCTTTCTCCTCCTACCTCCTGTGAGTGGTTAGGCTGGGTTCATAGGAAGCTGGCCAAGCTCATTAGCATGGCAAGCCCCTCCACTACCCACTGCTCTGGCTTTTAGTTGCATACTGGTCAGTAAGTGGAAAAAGGGAAGGGGGAGGGTTTGAAACGTAACCACAGCAGGGATTCCTGGAGGCTGTGGGTGATTCTTTAAGTTGGTGCTTCTCTTTAGGGCATAGCACCAACGTCTTCTTGTGAGTGTATCCTAAAAAGTGAGCAGGTGGATTTCTGCTCCAAGCCATGATATAATGACAAAGACTGGATTTACCTTCCTGCCTTATACAATTAAGAACCAGACAAAATATATGAAACAACAGTGTCTTAGTCTGGTTAGTGTCGCTCTAACAGAACACCTGAGGCTGAGTAGTTTATAAAGCAAAGAGGTTTATTTGGCTCACAATTCTGGTGGCTCAGAAGTCCAAGACTGGGCAGCTGCATCTAGTGAAGGCCTCCCTCATACTGCTCCCACTCATGATGGAAAGCAGAAAGGGAGCTGGGAATATGCAAAGAGATCACATGCGAGAGAGGAAGCAAGGACCCCAGACTCTTTCTAGCAACCCACGGCTCTCAAGGGGACTAATCTCTTCCCACCAGAGTGAGAACTCACTCACCACTGTAGGAAGGCACTGGGCATTAATCTATTCATGAGGGATCTGCCCCCATGACTCAAACACCTGCTACTAGGTCCCATCTCTCAACACTGCCACATTGGGGATCAAATTTCAACATGAGTTTTGTCAGGGACACACCCCATCCAAACCATAGCAAACAGGTTGCAAATATTGGACAATAGGTAGCACAGAACATTGATCCTCAAGAGAAGAACAAACAGGGTGAGCCCTACAATTGCTCCAGCCCACTATCTACAGAGTATATCTAGACTGCAGTGCAGGGAGGGCCAACTCAAACAGTCCTCTTGTCTCCCTGAGTTGAGATGAAGTTGAGAATTAGGGGAGACCAAAGTGGCTAGAATTCCCAGGGAAGAATACCAGAAAGGAGAGCGTTAATGGAGAGGAGAGAATATTTTATAAGGGGTATCTGAGTGCTTACTGATCAGAGCATGATGTGAGGAAACTCCCTGAAGCTTGGGGAAGAAACTCTCTAAAGGAGCAGATGGAGCACCCCTTGGAGCTCACACAGGACCAGAAGTAGTGCTGTTGCCACCAGCTGGAGCAGAAAATCAGAATATACAGGGCATCCAGTAGACTACTCAGAAGAGTATTGTCTCAATAGTAGGGCAAGATTAAAGAGTGCTGTGGTCCTGCCTAACAAAACTTAAAAACAAGCTTCAAATTGTTTACAAACACTTTTCTTTGTCCCAGAAATAAAACACTTCACAAATATTTAAATGAATATCAGATTTATAATATCTGGCATCAAAGAAACATGAGAAATATGACCCAAAATGGGGAGAAAAATTTGATCAATAGAAACATACACAGATGATAGAATTAGTAAACAAAGACATTAAAATAGCTATTATAACTCTATCCTGTATGCTCAAGAAGGTAAAGGAAAGCATGAAAGTGTTAAGAAGATAAAAAAAAAAGATAATGAGCATCAGACCCAAAGCAAAATTCTAGAGGTGAAAAATGCCATGTCTAGACGAAAAGCACACTAGGTGGAATTAGTGGAAGATTAGACACTAGCAGAAGAAAAGATTAGTGAACCTGAAACTATCGCAATAGAAATCATTCAGAATGAATCAGAAAAATCACTGAAGAAAATGAACAAAGAAACTGTGAGCTACAGGACAACTTCAAGCTGATGAATATGTTTGTAATTAGAGTTCCAAAGTTATCAGAAGAAGAAAAAAAATAAAGGTACAAACAGAAATCAATGAAACAGAAAGAGAAAAGCAAAAGAGAAAAATCAATGAAAACAAAACCTTGTTCTTTGAGACTATTAATAAAATTGATAAACCTCTAGCTTGCCAGAGTGATAAGGAACCAGATAGAAGGCACAGATTACCAATATCAAGAATAAAACAGTAAATATCAATGATGTTGAAAATGTAATTAGGAAATATTATGAACAACTTTATGCCAATAAGTTTGACAACTTGGATAAAATGGACAGATTTCTTCAAAGATACAAACTATCAAACTGCTGACAAGAAGAAATAGGTAAACTCAATAGCCATTTATAATTTTCTTTTTGAGACAGAGTCTCACTCTGTCACCCAGGCTGGAGTGCAGTGGCGCCATCTCGGCTCACTACAACCTCCGCCTCCTGGGTTCAAGCAATTCTCCTGCCTCAGCCTCCCGAGTAGCTGGGACTACAGGCGCGTGCCACCACACTTGGCTAACTTTTTGGATTTTTAGTGGAGATGGGGTTTCGCCGTGTTAGCTAGGATGGTCTCGATCTTCTGACCTCGTGATCTGCCCGACTTAGCCTCCCAAAGTGCTGGGATTACAGGTGCGAGCCACCGCATCTGGCCTGCCATATGTCATTTTTGAAAATTGAATTTGTAGTTAAGAACCTTCCCACAAACAAAACCACAGATCTAAGATGGCTTCACTGATGAATTCTAAGAAAGATTTAATGAGGGACTAATTCTGATTCCTCATTAACTTTTCTAGATTATTGGAGAGAAACATACACTTTCTGTTTCATTCTGTGATGTTAGCATTATCCTGATATCAAAACTAGAATAAGATTTTATGAGATACCTCAGTCTCCATGAAGTGCTTATTTCACATTGCATGCCTGTGTCAAAACATATCATGTACCCCATAAATATATACACCTACCATTACCCACAAAAATTTTAAAAAATTAATTTAATTAAAAAATTTTAAAAAATTATGAGAAAATTAAATTCTTACCAATATCTCTTATGAACAAAGATGCAAAAAAGTTTTAAAGATTTTTTTTTGTAAGTCAGATTCAATAATAAGTAGAAACAATAATGTATCATGACCAAGTTGGGTTAATTCTAGGACTACAAAGTTGTTTTAACATTCTAAATGTAAATAGGGACATTTTCCTAAAAGGAAAACATTATTCTTCTCCATCTTATCCTCATTGTTGTAGAGCACTGGGTTTTCTTTCTTACTGTGATGGGTAAGGAAAGGCCTCAGGTCTTAGGGGATCTGCTAATGAGCTAAGCAGAAGGTCCCTATTCATGTGGCTTCATATTTGTCATCCACAGGGTAGCAACAATCTAGGACCCAGCGACCCTCAGAAGTGTGTGAGACTTGGGACTAGCAGAAACAGAATGGGTTTTGGAGTCAGACCTTGGTTCAAATACAAGTTTCACCATTTGTTGAACAAATTATTTAATGTTTCTGAGCTTTAGAGAAATTATGAGGATTAAGGCCGGGTGCAGTGGCTCATGCCTGTAATCCTAGCACTTTGCTAGGCCGAGGCAGGGGGATTGCCTGAGCTCAGGAGTTCGAGACTAGCCTGGGCAACACAGGGAAACCCAATCTCTACTAAAATACAAAAAATTAGCTGGGCATAGTGGCGTGCGCCTGTAGTCCCAGCTCCTCAGGAGGCTAAGGCAGGAGAATCGCTTCAACCTGGGGAGGCAGAGATTGCAGTGAGCCAAGATCGCACCACTGCACTCTAGCCTGGGTGACAGAGCGAGGCTCCATCTCCAAAAAAAAAGAAGATTGTTCTGAAGCTCAGAGGTGAGACACATAAAGCCCTTGGCACATAGCAAGCATGCAGTGCATGGTGGCTGTGGTGGTAGTTCATTTTGTTGAGACCCTGTAGCATGAGGTTTAAGGGCTGTGGGTCTGGATGAGGATGGCTTGGATTCGAACACCAGCTCTGTTACATTTCTGTTTGTGAGATCTTGCCTAGTTTCCTAGTCTGTGAAATAAGATTAACAGTACTATCTATCTCAACAGAGTTGTGTTGTAGTGAAGTTCTTTTGATACATGAGTAGCTCTTAGAATGATGCCTGGCCCACTTTCAAGTAAGTGCTCGCATTAACTATTATTTTAATGCTATTATCGTTTCTCTGGCCACTGGTGTGGTCATTACTGTTGTTAACAGGCCAGATAAGGGTCTGATATTCTAGCAAGAAATGGTCCTAGCAAGAAGGATTCACAAACCAAGGTGAGGACACCAGGTAACAGAGTCACTGAGTGCTCGAGTTTGCTCAGCCTCCAGATTTTATTTGGCTCCGTTGAAAGCAGACCTGCCTGGCCCTGACTCATCAGAGAAAGCTGAATTGCTGCACCTGGGAAGAGTGAAGCCTTGGCGGGCAAGAGCAGGGCAGACCCTGCAAACAATCTATCTCGGAGACAGGAATATTTTGTTAGAGATGCGCCCAGTTGGGGTTGGGCCTTCCTGAATGGTGATGGGATGCAGTGTGAATGGAGACCTGGGCTATAATTGAGAACCATGTGGCCATGTCAGCAGGTGATGGCACCTGAGTGACAGTATGACAGAGAACAGAAACAGGGCCACAGCTAGCTGCTCTGCCTGCCATAGCGATGTACACTGTGCAGATTTCTACCCAGCCAGGAATGAGCCGGGCCTGGAGAGGCCTGCCAGACGGTGGGCTGCATGCTACCAATTTCTTTCAGCACCTCCTATTTTGCCATTCATAGACTCTTGCCATTAAGCAGACAGAACAGCTCATATCCTGTGGACAGATGATAGATATGTCATATCACTGAAAAATTGTTTGTCTTCCACAGGTGTATGGGCTTCTTCTAAAGCAGGCAGGTCACATGACACTTTTCAACACTCTCTCCTGTACCAGCTTGGCATCCGGCGTCTATCAAAAGGGGAATCTTTCATATGCAATTATGGCAGAAAATAAAGGTGATGAAGTGTTGTGTACCAAGAAGGGATAAGATCAAAGGGTGGTAATGAATACCGATTACAATAGAAGGGCAGCTTCAACTGCAGAAGTTGTGTGCGACTGTGTAGAGGCTGGCGCTGCTTGGGGGCATGCACTGGCACACACCAGAGTACATGCAGAAATAATACAGTAAAATCATAGGCACTGCTGTCATAAAATTATAAATTGCCGGCTGGGCGCGGTGGCTCACGCCTGCAATCTCAGCACTTTGCAAGATTGAGGCGGGCGAATCACCTGAGTTCAGGAGTTCGAGACCGGCCTGGCCAACATGGTGAAACCCCGTCTCTACTAAAAATACAAAATTAGCTGGGTGTGGTGGCAGGCACCTGTAATCCCAGTTAATCAGGAGGCTGGGGCAGGAGAATTGCTTGAACCTGGGAGGCGGAGGCTGCAGTGAGCCAAGATCGTACCACTGCACTCCAGCCTGGGCAACAGAGCGAGACTCCGTCTCAAAAAGAGAAAAATTATAAATTGCCGAGGTAGACCGTAACCCAAGAGGGGTTACAGGTAATGTGTAATTGTATCAAGGTGATGGTAAGACACTTGTATCCTGATCATTCACGTAATACCTGTTTCTTCCAGCACCATCCAATTAGTGGCACCATTTCAGACCTCCAAAAGTCTAGTTTATACCCATTGAGGCTGATTTTCCAATAGAGTCTTCCAGAGCACAGGACCTGGGCACCCAATGGTGTGTTGTTTATTTGTTTTTTTATTGCACTCTGGGAGGCCAAGGGGAAAAGCACAGCCTGTTCAAGTTTAGGAGCAGGGCTGCGTATCATTGGAGACTTCACAGCCATGCAGTGTCGCCATCCCAGCAGCACCCTTTTTAATCGGAGAAGAATTTCTCTACCTGCCAAGTACTTTTCCTTGCAGCTGCTATCATCTTGAAAGGTACATCACATGATGTCATTTCAAATCCCACAAAATGGCTTGCCCAAGTCAATTCAGCAGAGGCTTTAACTTTAATATCTGATCACTTTCTTTGGAATGCTATATGAAAAGCTGACAATTTTCAACTAATTTGTGAGTACACCAGTTTGAGTTGGTTAAAAAAGACAAAAAAAAAAAACAACAACAACAAAACCTCTTCATTATAGATTACTTAAAATTCCTTTCTAATTGTATTAGTTTCAGTAATGATGACTGCGTAATTTAAAGGAAGCTAGCAAAGTTTTGTCAAATGCCTTTCAGGGTTCTTGCTTTAATGGGAAAATTAAATGTTCTTAATCAGTTGTAGTAAATAGATGCTCAACTCTTTGAAAATGGCTCCTTTTTCTAAGTAGGTAAAAAAAAATCCTGCTTTGTCTTATTTTAATATTGGCTGGATTAGTAACCATTTTGCTCCTTTTGCAAATATAAAAATACATTGAGAGACCGCCCAATTTTACAAGTAAGAAGGCCTACATCAATGAGGATTGAGGGGAGAGGGAAAGAGAACCAGCATAGGTTGAATGTCTGCTATCTTATTTAACTTCATCTTCACAAAAGCTGTTTGTTGGAGATGATAGAGCC
Source organism: Pan paniscus (assembly GCF_029289425.2). Classification (NCBI taxonomy): domain Eukaryota; kingdom Metazoa; phylum Chordata; class Mammalia; order Primates; family Hominidae; genus Pan; species Pan paniscus. Next base: position 88,331,260 of record NC_073257.2, read on the forward strand.
ATTTTCCAGATGAGAAAACTGAAATGAAGTAAGCTGGTCTGGTCTGTCCAGTGGTGTTAGAGCTGAATTGAAATCCTGCTTTATAGAGCCCCCAGATTGGCATTCCACTACCTTTGCTCCCCCATGCTGCTTAGCTCACATTGGCTGTTTGCCATAGGCTGTCTTTCTCTAACCAGAAGCTGCTGGTCTTGTAGCACCCAGAGACTTGTGCAAATGTCTTCTGTGAGCAATTGTAATTGAGATTTCCAAATGAAATGTCAGTCTGCTCACCAGGGGAATAGTATTACAAAGCCAGTGGCCCTTGCGATGCCCTGTGTTTTCACAGCCCTCAGGGCCTTGTGTTGAAAATGTAAGCAGGCATTGCTAAGAGGTCTCAGTGGGGCTGAGTGAGCAATGCTTCTTGCGGGGGACTTTATGGTAGACCAGGCCAACCATGATGAGGACTACCTGGCCAGCTCAGAAAGGCTTCTTGGTGCAAATCTCACTCTTAAGTTCCCAATGAAGTCCTCTTTGTGTCTTCGTAGGTATGGTACATGGCTGTAATTGAATACATTAATCCTGGGGCATTTTCACCCATTAGCACTGCAGCATAAGTCCTTAGAAAGAACCATGTTTTGGGGGAAAGTGGGCACAGGGAAGACAAATTCCAATATAAGAAGGAAAGGAGAGCAGTCTGCAGTCAAAGAGGCATTCCAGAGGGCACTGGATGGTGGTAGGGAAACAGGGATCCTCTGAACTCAGTTGGGGTGAGGAATAGGAGAAACTTCCCTACTTGACAATTTTGCCTAAGGCCAGCTCTACTCAGTAAGCCTCCTGGGATCAGCTTGCTCACTTCAAAGGATCTAGACCACCAGAAGAACAAAACAATATTTCCCTCTGTGGCAATGTGGCATTGCAGCTGTCATCACAATTGTATCCAGAAAAGCAGCGTATTCAAGTGGCAGCTTGTTCCTTGAGGCTTGTCTCATCTTCGAGAAATACCCAGTGACACCTCTCAGAGGAAATCCCTCATTCCAGCTCTGTGTGATCGTTTCTGCAGGCAGCAAGCACTTTAGGAATATGTTCCTGGGCATAATGAGCCCTCCGATGGTGTTCACCGTGTCTGTTCACAAGAGAACCCAGCCAGAGTTTTGTGAGAGACCAGACAGAGCTTCTTGAGCCCAGCAACAGGAGGAACAGAAGAATTTCTGGTTGTTTCCTTAGACTTGTAAGAACTGTTATTTGAGGACTTCATTGAAACCAGTCTTTATGTCCCCACCCTTTCCATTTCCTTTTCCTTTTAACCCACAGACTGCTGTTCACTGTTGTAGAATGGAGTTGACGACTGATTAAAAAAAAGTTTCTGCAACCTTCCATTGCATGAAAAGAATAGGATGCAATCAAGGAGGGGGGGTGGTGGAGGAGTAGAGGACATTTCCCTGTTCTCTGCTCTCCCCACCTTGGACTTACAGAATCCTAGACCTGAAAGGAGCTTTTTTTCAAGCATGTAGCTGGCCTAATTCTCAAACTGAACAGATGAGGAAACTGAGGCCTAGAGAGTGGAGGTGTTTGCCTCAAGTGACACTGATGGCTGATGAGCAATTCCATAGCTGGCATACTTTGTTCAGCTCTGCAGAAGATAGTTTAAGGCAAGGACACATGACAGGAGGATGGCTGGGAGGATCGGGAGCTTATGACGATGTTTTGAAGAACCCAGGACTGTCTTGTCGGTAAGAAAGAAAATGCTTCAAGGGATTATAAAGACCATCCTCAAACATTTGAATGGTTTCCACACTGCAGCATAGGGAGATTTATTCTTTGTAATTGCTAAGGGCACAGCTAGAATCCACGGACATATTTATATGAAGAGCAAGTTTGACTCAAGATGAGGAAGATGTTGATCTGCCTTCAATATGAGCCTGGAATGCCTGAAAGAGTAGTGAGTCCACTGCCTTGGAAGAACCAACTATCCCTCAAAAAAGAGGACATGTTCAAAGAGGTTTCTACATGGGGAATCTCCTTTTCAAAGCTAAAGTGAATCAACAAGATTCTCATCAGAGTCCCTAAGAGTCCCCATCAAATAGGGAGGTAAGTGGAATTAATGAAAAACGCTGAAGGTATCAGTTTCTGCAAAGCCAGTCATCTCCAGAGCAGTGTATGAATCTAGATCTACCACAGGCTTTGGGGTCGTTAGCTTTCGCTGTTGTGGAGCCCAGATAGGGGATAGCTTTGAAAGGAAGGGCTGCTGCTACTTATAGGATGAAAGTGGAAATGTGTTAGTTTCAATTTTGGGTAAACTTGATGATAGGGAAAAAAAAGGCACCCATGGCTGGGATCTCTAGTTTTAGTCCAAAGGTGGTGAATCAGTCCCAGGATAGAAAGACTCCTGTGAGCCCAGTAGAGACCAGGCCTCAGAAAAAGCCATGGCCACTGCTTTGGAAAAAACTTTTTTTTTTTTTTTTTTGAGACAGAGTCTCACACTGTCACCCCGGCTGGAGTGCAATGGCGTGATCTCTGCTCACTGCAACCTCCCAGGTTCAAACAATTCTCCTCCCTCAGCCTCCCATGTGGCTGGGATTACAGGTGCCCGCCACCACACCCGGCTAATATTTTGTATTTTTAGTAGAGATGGGGTTTCACCATGTTGGCCAAGCTGGTCTCAAACTCCTGACCTCGTGATCCTCCTGCCTCAGCCTCCCATAGTGCTGGGATTACAGACATGAGCCACTGCACCTGGCCTGGAAGGAACCTTTAACAGAGACTTTTATAGATACCTCTGAGGTTTAAAGGCCACTAAGGAGAAGATCCAGGGCACTGGAATGCCTGAACCCCAGAATGGGCTGATGAAATAAAGTCCCCTTTACCCCTGGTTCCATCACACTGGCCTGCCCTTTGCCTGTTGTGGCCTCTAACCTGTCTATCCTTTAAGGTTCAGACTCTTGATTTTAACTTGTTATGGCTATGTATCTTATTTGGACTCTCTAATGCTTGAATCTACTGCTTCCAGAAAGCTTTCCTGGCCTTATCAATCTACCCTAGAGTCTCCTGCTTCTGAGTTTAGGGGTGGGAACAGGTAACAGGCAGTATATCAGGACACAAGGAGGTCTCAGGGGTTACCCTGTCACTCTGGGTCGATGCTTGGGCTGGGTGCTGTCAGCTTCCCTCCCTAGTTGCTATAAGAGTGCCACTGTGAGTCTTCTCAAAGTGTCTCCCGCTTTGCTCCCTCTCTTTTACTGTCATGCTCCCTTCTAGGATGGACCTGGATCCCCAGCCCATTGGAATAGGCTGTTCCCAAGTTTGGGTAAACACCGTGTCCAAGACACTCTTCTCCCTTTTTGCAGACATTTCTTCTATATACATTTCTCAAGGGCCCACTGACCTCTTCCAGGCTGATGATGTGTAACCCAAAGCCTTGAGCTCATTCTCACTGGGTCATTCAGTCCATCCTCCCAGAGGACTGTTTCATCAATTGCTTTGTTTGTGCTTTTCCCCAGAATCTCAGTTGGCTTTGAGATGTTTGACTCATCGTCAGTACTTCCCAATTTCCTCCTGAAGGTACCAACCATGTTTGCTAATTTAACCATCAGATATCCTGTCTGAGTTGCTCATGAGCATGAGAAAACACTAACGCCTTTTTTCCCGTGGGTGGTATTTGTTGGCTTGTAAATCTGAACAGGAAGAGTACATTTATTTGGAGAAACTATGAAATGCCTACCCTTGAAGAGTGTTTTTGTTGGGGGCAGCAAGAGAGTCTGTATGCCCATAAGTACTAGGATTCAGGACTTGAGATCAGGCTAGAGGCCAGAGATAAGGACCTCTTTCTAATCTTTGCTGCAAATGAAAATGGTCAATAAATCAGAACTATTTATGGAATGCCTACCATGTTCAGATAACAGGAGAGTGAGAAGTTATAAAAACAGGCAAAACCATCTTGACTGAAAACTTAACCTACCACTTGTTGGAGGCCTTTGGGACTAAATCTCACAGGGGTGCTTGTTGTCTAGAAATTGAGAACATAATTTAGCTCCTGCTTGAGACTGAGAAGTCCTTTGTTATGTTCATTAGATGGGGCTGAGTTTTAGGATGGCAGAAATGCAACCTTAACTTTCTATTCAGCACCTTTAATGTATTTCTGCTGAATACAGAAGACAGTTAATGTCTCTGACCCCATTTTTTTATTTGGAGAAAAGATCTAGCAATACCTGCCTCAGGCTGTAGTTCTGAGAAGTATATTAAGTTCGTTTTCACACTGCTATGAAGAAGTACTTGAGACTGGGTAATTTATAAAGGAAGGAGGTTTAATTGACTCACAGTTCCATGTGGCTGGGGAGGCCTCAGGAAATCATGGTGGAAGGCAAAGGGAAGCAAGGCATATCTTACATGGTGGCAGGATAGAGAGAGTGAGGGAAAGTGCCACACTTTTAAACCACCAGATCTTGTGAGAACTCCCTCACTATCATGAGAACAGCGTGAGGAAAAACACTCCCATGATCCAATCACCTCCCACCAAGTTCTTCCCTCGACACGTGGGGATTACAGTTCAAGCTGAGATTTGGGTGGGGACGCAGAGCCAAACCACATCAAGAAGTAAACAAAGCATTGTATGTCAGGCACTTTGCAATGTACTTGGCACCCAATAGGCACCAATGAACAGACGATGCTATTGTAGCTGGACCATCATTGCCGGTGCCTCCTGGGAAGCAGATGGGAAACAGTGTTCATGTTGTGTCCTACCTTGTCCCATGGAAAATCCTGATTTTGAGTTCTCTTATCTCTCAGATTTTATAGTGTTAAGTTAGCACACTGTAGACAGGGTACGTGGAAAAATGTCTGGTGTCCCTGACACAAGAAAAGGGACAAATCTCTCTAAGAGAGCCATCTGGGGTCTTGTATTGATGAAAGCAGTAAAGAACTGTGGAAGGAGAGAAAAGCTAAGTGTCTAAATGAAGAGTTTGCTACACACATTCTCAACAGTGAAGACTGGACAAGACAGACTGGCAGAAGGAGAGGAGCTAAGGGGTGATGGTCCCAGGAGAGAATGGTGAGCAGCATCAAGGGTAGTCAAAGTTGAAGTAGAGAAGGACAAGCCAGTTATAAAATGAGTTGACTGGGGCAGCAAGGCTCCACCTTCTTCCCAGTCAGACATCAGAACCCATAGCCCAGACTCTGCATGTATTTAAAGGGACTAGAAGACAATATGGACCCAAAAGAGGACAGTCTGCCCATCTTTAGGAAGGAGTCCCCTCTCATTTTCCTCGTGGATGCTGTCCATGGAAGTAGACAGCCCTCAACTTTCTTCACAGAGCAAACTTACCTTCACCTCAGTTGTGTGCCTCACACTTACATCAGCTCAAATAGCATGAATTGTTTAAAACTACAGAAATTGTAATTGTTACAGCAGTTTGTTCCCAAGGAACAAAGGCCACAGCAGGCTGGTATTATTGTAATTTTTCCATGACCCATTTATCAAAAATAATGATAAGATTTGAAATAGATTTCAACATGGTTAATGAGATATTTGCAATGCAGTTTATCCGAAGTGGAAGGGCCTAGACATCTAAACTGGTTGTCTGGCAAGATTAACCTTGTGTACTTTGCCCCATCTTTTGAGAGAAAGATCTCTCTAAATTTCAAAGAAAAAGGCATCATTTATTTGCACCCGGATGGTACATTTCTGTTCAGAAAACTGAAATCAGCTGCATACACAGAACCCGGTTGGGACAACGTCACCACTGGGGAGAGGGTGAGACAGGCCAGATTTATGAATACCCAAGGAGGGAATAAGCAGACCAAGATCCATGTGGGTACAGAAGGAGATCTAAATATGCTACACTTGTGAAAATTTCATTTGAATAAGGAATCAAATTGCATCATTTTATTTTATTTCTTATTTTTTAGAGATGGGGTATTGCTCTGCCACCCAGGCTGGAGTACAGTGGTCTGATCATAGCTGACTGCAGCTTCAAACATCTGGGTGCAATTGTTCCTCCTACCTAAGCCTCCCAAGTAGCTGGGACTACAAGTGTGTACCACAATGCCTAGCTATTTAAAAAAAAAATTTGTAGAGACCTGGGTCTTGCTCTGTTGCCCCTAGGCTGGTCCCAAACTCCTGGCCTCAAGTGATGCTCCACCTTGGCCTTCCAAAGTGCTGGGATTACAAGTGTGAGCCACCCCACCCGGCCGTACTTTATTTATTTATTTTTTTTGGAAACGGAGTCTTACTCTGTTGCCCAGGCTGGAGTGCAGTGGCACAATCTCAGCTCACTGCAACCTCTGCCTCCTGGGTTCACGTGATTCTCCTGCCTCAGCTTGCCATGTAGCTAGGATTACAGGCTCACACCACCACACCTGGCTAATTTTTGTATTTTTAGTAGAGACGGGGTTTCACCGTGTTGGCCAGGCTGGTTTCGAGCTCCTGACCTCAAGCGAGATGCCCTCCTCAGCCTCCCAAAGTGCTGGGATTACAGGCATGAGCCAATGTACCCAGACCCGGCCCTACATCTTTTTAATGTTATGTCTATTCTCCTTAAGACTGAAGTTCTGTGTCTTGCTCTTCTGGTGTATCCAATTAGAAGTTGAAGCAAGAGATGATCAATTCCATTTAACAAAAGAATAGAGAAAAATGTATCCGACACAGCAGTTGCTCTCTTAAAACAAAGTGCTATCTCATGCCTTGCCCTGTTGCTTTCATAAAAGTATTTTCAAAGTCTGCAAAAATGGGCAGGAAAAAGTCATATTCTGGAAAAAGTGTATGAAGTGGGTAAGGATGTTGGCCTGGTGGCTCTGGGTATAGAGCTAACACTGTATAGAGTGGAATTTTCTAAGTTTTAAAGTTTCCCCAATTGCCAGAGCTCAAGTATGTGTTGTGGATTGCATTTTTCCAGATTCAAAGCTATTCCCTCCTTTAACATTCCCGCTGTCTTCTTTTCCCCCAGTACGTGTATTAATGACTCAAACAAGAAAGACTTCATGATGGATGGTGCTTATTTAATTGGCCAAAATGGAACGATGTGCACTTTCGGAATCCCTTTAATTCTTGAGACTAATCTACATATTGGCAACTTGTCATAAGAAATGGGTAGCAAATGCTGAATCAAAACTTTTTAGGCTTGGCAGCAGTAAAATGGCAATGTATTAAATATTCTGTTAGGAGACTGGAGAGTAACCATTGTATAAGTGTAATGCAGTCATGGTAAGATAATGGATTAAATGGCCTCCTTTAGGATATTGGCTTTGTATATCTCATGTATTAAAAAAAATACTCTTTCTGATTTTAATGTGACTCTTTAAGCACACACAAAATGGACAATGGTCAGTAATGAGTTACTGCATTCAGGATGAGGGGATGTTTGCAACCTGTTCTGTGCATCCAAATTCCAGCCTGCCTGTAGGTTTCCTGCTAGGGTTCACAAGGCTTCATGGCTAAACTTCCTGGTGGGGCTTGGAATGAAATTTTCCCAGGAGACCACATGGTGATTTGGAACCAGAAGAGCTTGTTTACATAAGATCTTCTGCATGTACCAGTTGAGAGAGATTGGGAAGGCCACTGAAATTTGTCTCTAAGAAATATGAATGATAATACTTGGTATTTTTCTTTCAAAGAGATTGTGAGGACTGGACAAAGTGGTGGTTTGAAAATATTTCATATACTGCAAAGCCTTGCACAAATATTGTTATTATGACTATAAAGGCTCTTCCTGGTCTGTAAAAAAAACATTTTCCCAAGTCCTCCCCTGCCTTCTATCAGACATAGTGAATCCCTGTCTATTCTTAGCATGTTTGTGCGAGGGATATGTGAAAGCATTGGTGTCCTCTTGTCCCTCTGTTAAGGACTCAGACAGGATGCCGGGCACATTTGTATCCAGACATCGTTCAGATGTTTTGAAATCGGTCTGGTAAGAACCAAAACTATGTTTCCAATTAATTTTCTAAGTACAAATATGCTCAAAGTACATTTTTTTTAAAAAAAGAATTCAACAATAAAGTATGGCTTGTTGCTGTTCGACTGCCAGAAACTCGGGATCTCTATGAGTTTCACTGATATCAAAGGCTTCTGTTTAATATAACTTTGTATTAAAGTGGGCCTTACTGTCAACCTAGCAAAACCTCATGTTTAATCTCAAGTTTAGTGTAGTTTTTTTATTAATCCAATGTGCATCTGTTAAAAATAACTCCAGATAATGCAACATTTGATTAAATGGAACTTAATACAGCCATTAGCTGGTGGGATTTTTTTTTCCATTTACGCATTCCAAGCTGAGCCTGATAAGATGGCACTAACATTTAGCCTGAGGTGTGGAATGTTAATAGTGGGATCTTGGACAGTTTGTTTATTTTTTATTTATTTCCTGAATGTGCCACTCACAGCAATGTGCCAGATGGGCGGCCTGGAAAGCAGAAATTCTCTGTTTAGCCTCGGAGCCCCAAGAAACTGGCAGATTAGCCCCCACCCCCAGGGCAGCCCCAGCTTGGTAGAAAAAGGCAGAGGGGTAACATTAAATCAGAGCTGCAGTATGTTTTTGTTCTTTTGTCAAAGGACTGTGCAAGTAACATGCTTTTCAGGGTTGGCCATGCAAATAACATGTCAAGTGAAACTTTACCACCTTTTTACTTAGGCTATATAGAAGGAAGGCCTAAAAAATGCCCTGGTCCTCTTGAGCATTTTGAGCCCAGGCTGTCCTGGTGGCAATAGGTTTCCTCTGTTGAGAAGTCCTGCAGCTCTGGTGGGTTAGGACCACCCTCCGCCTGGCACTGAGTGGGTACTCTGTCACTTCTTGGAGCCATTAGGCTGAACAGTAGCCAGAGAATACAGAGGCCCCATTCATTTTGTCAGTGCACATTTATTGGGTAGTTACTGTGTGCTAGGTAGGATACTAAGCCCTGAAGACAGGGCAGTAAAAAAGATAGACTCAGTCCCTGCCCTCATGGAACTGACATTCTATCTAACATCTAGCTGCTAGTTGAGGATGCTGCCCATCTCTGCTGGTTTGTAAAATTTGGTTTCTACTCTATTAACTGAATTTCAGCTCACTGAATTAGACTTATGTTCCATGGACCAGTTGGTCTTTTGCAATAATTCTTATACTGGTATTTTTAGTGATTTTATGTTAGTTTTAATTTCTTCAAGATAAGGATTTTGGTTTGATTTGATTCAACAGTTATTTACAAACTTCCTATTGTGTGTAAGACTTGACATTCTTCACTACTCCCAGCCTCTCCCAGGGTGAAGAGGCAAAATGTACCCCCTTCCCTCTTGCCTAGCCCATCCAGGAAGGCCGTCAAGAAAGGGCAAGTTATATACCACACGATGCTGTCACATCTAAAAGGACACTATCCACATCACGGAGACTGTAGATGTGTATTTTTATAGTGGTTTCCTGACAGATGATGTGTCTTGTTCTAAGAAAATCATTGTATGTTAAGGATATTAAGAAAATGTCCCCCATAGCAAATGAACCTTGAATCAGATTCTTTAAAAAGAATCACATTCTTTTTAAAATTAGTATAAAGACACTCTGTAAGCCAGTGGGCCCCTTGCTCCTTTCCTTTCCCTTGTATCAGGGACCAGGACCATTCTTCTAGTTCATTACTGCAACAGAGGGGAAAAATAGTGGAGTCAGAGTGGATTCCAGTTTTAACCATGCAAATCAACCAGCTGTGTAGCTTCAAGCACAACCTATAATCATTTTGAGCTTCAATTTCCTCATCAGTAAAATGGGGATTATCCCCATACCTCATGGAGTTGTTAAGAAGATCAAATAGAGTAATTCTGGGAATATGCTCTGCTCCATGTGCTTGAACTCAATGGATGTTATTTCAATCTGGTTGCTGGTATGGGGACAGAGGTAAGGAAGGGAAGTGGGGCATGAACCTGCCAAGAGACTTGATGGGAGACAGATCTTACTTCTGTGTCCTCTGAGTGACTGGGTGAGTTCGGGGGACCATTTTGTCCTGGGAAGGCTCATCACTGAAGACTTGAAAACCTCTTTCATTTTTAGCAATTCACAGAAAGGCATTCAATTTTTTTTTATTTTCATCCTGGGGATTGCAGTTTACATGTGCAAGAAAATGAGGGTGTCATTCTTCTAGTTCCCAGGCACCTAGGCTGATTCATTGCAGCATTAGGAGTGGTTAATGGCAATTGAAGTAGCAGCAGTTTTTGGCAGCAAGCAGGACCCCACCGAGACCCTGGGTAACTCCCAGGTGTTATTGCAACCTGTCTGGCTTTCGATGGAGCTCACCGGTTTTTCCATCAAGCTATCTGCCAGTCTCCTGCTTTCATTTCCTGGGCAGAGATTCAGAGGTCAGCCAGAAACCCCTTCGCATTGCTGCAGAGGGGCTGATGCATCCATTGATTCTCATATTTGGTTTTGATCACAGATCGAAATTAGATTGCTTCCTTTCCGGCTGGGATTATGATAGCACTCTGTAGTTTAAGAAAATTTATTCACTGTGCGTTTTGTTTCTTGAAAAGCCAGATAATTTGTTTCTGTCCTCTACTCAAAGAAACTCAGTGAGGACTGGCCAGACTCCAGGAGTAATGAGGTGATGGTGAGAAAAACACCACCCAAAGAAATGAATCTTTATTAGACCCTTCCTGTTGTGTTGGTGGCAATATTGCAGTGCACAAGGTGATGGGTCTTGATTTCCTTCTGGCTTGACTGGGGTTGGCTAGTTCCCTCTTGTGGGGCCTTTATATCCCAGATGGTGGAATGTGTCTAAGTTTGGCAACCCATATTCACCTGATGGAATAACACTTCCAAAGTGTACATACAACTGAGAAGATGGAGGGGGTTTAGCACTCAGTTCTGGGCCATGTGTAGATTTGTGTTTTCATTTTCAAGTTGTCTTCAAGCTCCTCTAGGGAGGATGAGTGGATGGAAGGGAATGTTTTATCTGTATTTGTAGGGAGCTTCCTGAGACTCCAAAGGCTGGAATCCTGTGACTGAAACTCGTTACAAAGAATAAAGTAATAGAGAGGTGTTCAAACCCAAGAGGAGGAGGATGATTCCCAAAATTTCTCAGTTCATCATACCCTTTGTTTCTCAGTCATTTTTTTTCACAATGCCTCTAGGCGAATGATTGCATGTACACACACACACACACACACACACACACACAGAGTTCTGTTTATTAAGTAGTTAGATCCCAATAAGTTAATTTATGTCTTAACAGCTTAGTAGCCATTTGAAAAAATACATATACATTGAAAGAAAATGTTTTTATTAGGCCAGGCATGGTGACTCATGCCTGTAATGCCAGCACTTTTGGAAGCTGAGGCGGGTGGATCACTTGAGGTTGGGAGTTTGAGACCAGCCTGCCCAAGATGGTGAAACCCCATCTCTACTAAAAATACAAAATTAGCTGGGCATGGTGGTGTGTGCCTGTCATCCCAGCTACTTGGGAGGCTGAGGCAGGAGAATCGCTTTGACTCTGGAGTCGGAGGTTTCAGTGAGCTAAGATTGTGCGACTGCACTCCAGCCTGGGTGACAGAGCGAGATTCCGTCTCAAAAAACAAAGTTTTTATTCTTAAATAACCAAATTAGTTACCAGTGAGATGTGTGTACCTGTTGGGTACTGCACAGCATCACAAATCTTGAAATCAGGTTGGACAGTACCACCCTGTTTTTGTGTTCCCCACTGATTTTCATGCAGTACTTGCTTTTTATCACAGCAACCACTGAAATCTCACTTTTGAAAAGATATGGCATAATCAGAAGGAATGTAGCATGATCTAACGTTGACACTGAGAACTACATTGACCTACTGGTTTGCAGAGTGACAGATGTCATGTATTGCTGTATTTTCCTTGAAAATTTAACGTATTTCAAAATTAAGTTCAAATTAATTTAAATGTCCCACAGTGTTCCTATGTGTTTGCTGTGGTGACCCAGGGCCCTTCAGCATACAGCTGGGAGCCTAGATCCTGAGCACAAGATGCTCTCAGATAATCCAAAACCTGGAGGAAAGGAGTGCTTGTCTAGTCTCCTGTCCTTATAAGTGGCTTTCAGGCTCACCTCTGACCCACCACTAAAGGAAGATGCGCCCTGCACACAGTGCATCAAATTTTATAATTCTAGAGGGTGAAGTGAAATCTGGCTACGCACCGCAACTAGTAGCCCTGCACTGGGTTCCTCCTTGGTAGCCAGCTCCAACAGGTACTGTGGGACTTGTTTCTTGTGCTAGCATAGCCTCGACCTCAAGGAAGAAGCAATCTTGGGGAGACTGTCACAAGCTCAAGGTGGACAAAGATTCTATGTCTGAAGGCTCACAATTCAAACTGGACATTTTTGCAGAATGCTTCTCTTTCCTTGGCACAAATGAGAGAAATTGAACTGGATTAAGTAATTAAACAATGATTACATTTAATTAAATTAGGATTTAAAAAAAAAATTTCCACTCGGATTTTTCTAAAGTGGCATCATTTTCAAGCTGAACAAGAATACGCCCTGGAAGTACAGGAAAAGACTTCTGTGCAAAATTGGCAACAGAATCCCTAAATGCAAGTTCTGGGGGTCTAGGGATTAAATGAGAATAATTTAAATGGGAAAAGGCCACTTTGCCTCCAGTGGAATGAAAACCTTTTTCAAGGTTTACATTTCTGACAATTTTGGTAAATCTTCATGTTTTGATTTGACTGCCAGTGACTGGACATTTTCCTTTGGAGGCCTAGGGCCTGAACACATTCTGTCAAGTTTATTATCCAAGGAGGAGATTCCTTTCAGTCCCAGATGGGTGTGTGGTAGCAGGTGGGAATTGCCATTGAAAAGTTGGGAGACCCTAAATCTCTTTTCATCAGATCTGAATGTTGGTGGCAATATAGAAATGCATTGAAGTGTTTCTAACAAAGCTGCCCTCCCTGCCTGGCATTCAGAGGGGGAAAGAGGGTATTTTGCACCATGACAACAGGTGACCTCTATTTGGAATTGTCAACAAACATTAATAGGCCTTCCAAAACACATACGCTGTAATATAAGGGATTGGTTGCCTGAAGGGAGGGCCGGGTATTCAGCAGCACTGGGGCAGCTCTTACAGGATGTCAGCAGACGTGGTTAATTGGTAATGATTAGGGCTGTCTGCAAGCTGATTCCCTAAGTTTGGTGAACACATAATTGTTGTATGTAACCCCGAGCGGCTTTGCTCTTTCATCTATATGAAGAGATCAGAAAAGAGAGATTTACAGCTTAGGTTGCCCCAAGCCACACATAGCAGGCTTAATTTTCCTTTCCAAGGGAATTTGAAGACTGCTGTTGTGACTAGTTCTCTGTGGCTTATATGGTATGTTGAGGTCACCTGCGAGTTTTTGTTAAATGATTGATTGACTGAAATTAATTATTCTGTCAGAGCTGTAATGGCGGTAAGATGGGGTGCACTGATAAATACAAAAGCTAAAGTGATTCTTATAAATGCACTATGTCTCTTTCTATTTAAATAAATCAGACAGAATACATAGATCCTGGATGGTGTTGAGTGTCCCCTCCCCATTTTCCTCTATAGCCCTGAGCTGTTTTCTTTCCAAATCTGAAGCTTTGAAATGAGCGGCTATTTACTCAATTTAACCGCAGGATATTTGAATCCTTTGTCACTTCATTCCTTCTAACCTTTCCCCAAACACCTCAGCCCCTGATAAGAGGCTGATGCCCATGACTGCCTTAGATTAAATCAACTGAATTGAGAGTCTGTGTTTGAGCTAATGGCTAGGCAACTTGGGGAATGTGGCTGGTGAGTTGGAGAGTGGATAGAAGGCAGGTGTTTGCTTCAAAATGTCAGATTTCTGAGGCATGGAAACCACCCTGTAAGGCCCTTTTAGGAGGGCAGTGAAAGCAGCTGTTTAGTGACAGACTGTCTGCAGTTTGGGTCCTTAAATCCCATGAAGGGATTCCAGTGGCTGGTTAAGGAAATGCCAAAATGACTCTTTCGATTACCTTGCAAAGGGCATGAGATTATTTATAAGTGATGTATCCAACTTACTTCCAAGTCACTAGAAACAATCGTTAGAAAAAGCCTTTTCCCACACAGGCCCTGATCATGACAAAGGTTCCAGGACATCTTCTGGGAGTGGCACCAGGTTCAAAATGAGCAAGAACACATGGGAGGTACAGAAAAAGACTTGTGGGCAAATTGGCCAAGACAGCAGAATAACAAACCCAGGTCTCGCGTGCGGTATGCCTGTGGGGAAACCATCTATGGAGTAGGGTCGTCTAGTCCTTTGTGTAAGTGTGAAAAACTTGTTGGCATTGGATAGGGTGATATGCTTCCCAAGTCTGTTACCAACACTCCTAAGTTAAAAGTAAACAGCAGTCACTTGGTTCCTTGGTTCTTAGATTCTAGTGTGCTCTTTTAGAATATTCTAGAGTGCTTGTTAAATATGCAGATTCCTGGGAACCACCTCCAGTGAGTCTAATTTCTTAGATATGACACAGAGCTTGGGACTCTTCATTTTCTTCAGTAATTTCCATGGTGATTTTGGTGCAGATTGTCCCAACTGTCCAGTTCTTTATTTAACAATTGATCAGACCAGGGGCCAAGAGAAGAAACTACACCTGTTCCATTTGACAAAAATAGCCCTCCGAAAGGCCTGCGACTAGTCAACATGCAGATGGAACTTCTTGAGTTTGAGTAATTTTACGCATCTTAAGATCAGCCCTGGCTATTTCAATGCCAATCATCTTGAGGTATACCAGCTATTGAATGCATGGCTCCCTGAATATCTCAGAAAATGAAATGGTTAAAATAGGAGGGGTATTGAAAATTGCTGTTTCTTGTCGATAGTTAAAATTTCATTGGCTGGATGTGATTTAAGCAGCAACATAAGATTCATTTAAACTGTCATAAATTAAGACATCCTATTATGGAGGGAAATTTTTTAGAAATCTTTCCCAGCAATTTCTAAAAAGAGTAGGACTAACTTGGAACTCTTTGTAGTCATTCCTGCTAAAGGTAAGAATGGGCGTGCTCTCTCTAGTCTATTAACCTGTGATTTAGTTAGGTAGAGCTCAGACTTGCACTGCTCCGAACAATGTGTTGTGAAGTTAAATTGAAGGCCTGAAAAGGTATGCATATATCCCACTACTTTATGACCTCTGTGACTCGTAATGCCTTACAATATATTTGAAAGCAAATTAAAGACTTTATAAAATGTTTTTAAGTATGCCCCTCCTCTTTTAAAACATTTATGGCTTCTATAAATGCTATATAAAATGCTTTGGAGAGTGGTCATCGCTGGACTAAGGCTAGGTTGCATAAATATTTAGTTAGAGATATGAGCGTGTTTCTTGAAGCTGTACATGTGTCGGAGTTTCCTTGCTGTTCCTGCAAAGTCAGGCCTGTTAGCAATGTGATGGAAGATAAAGGAAGTGGGGAGCCAAGATGGAAATGCATATTTGCCATCGCAGGGGATAGTGCTCCATTAAATTATCACTGTTTTTGTTTCTGTACTTAAAAAATTTAAACATGTCTTTGATTACAGACTGTTTTCATTGTGTCATTTTAAATAATAATTAGGCTCCCTGCTTCAATCATTCTCTTTTAAAGTGATTTCGGAAGTCCATGACTGGAAAGATCCGGTATTTAAAGGAAAGGCACCTCTGAGGCTAACAACTGGTGGTGTCATTTGACCAAGAACTTTCCCAGAAATTCAACTGGGGATCCTTAGGCTCTTTTAGAATATTGAGTTTTGTTTTATTGTTATTTTTAATCCCAAATACACCAAATGTTATTATTATCGCATATCTCTGGGAAGAGAAGAAGCTAAGATGAATGTGCCCTTATTTTTTATGTACTTCTAGTAGCTGTGCAATCTTCAATGACAGTGAACAGAATATATGCCCATGAAACTGACCAGAAAACAAAAATGTGTTGCTGTCTGCAATGTGCCAGTCACTGTGATAGGCAGTGAGCTTCAAAAATGAGTAAAGCATGGCCCTAGCGAGTCAGAGATCCAAGCAGAAAATTATAGTAAAATGTGATAAAATGTGTATAAGGAGAGGCCTGCAGCAGGAGAAGCTAATTCTAACTGGAGATTTCAGGAGAAATGATGACTGTAAAGTGAGGAGGTAGAATCTGTGTATTCATTATTTAGCTTGAAAGCACTAACTTGCATCAACCCATACTTGATATTTTGATGGTGGACAAATAATGGCATTTATTCAGGCAGGGAGTAGAGCCAGTGCAAAGGTACAGAGACTTGAAGGGACAGGATATAGCAGAAAATTAGTGGTGTGCAGTATTGCTTGAGCAACATTTGCAAGGAGGTTGGGGTTACCACTGGGCTAAGAGGTATACAGGGACTAGAGTATGAAGAATTTTGAGTCTGTTGCAGAAGTGCTTAGATTTGGCCTGTTTGTAGTAGGGGAACCACTGAGTTATTTCGGATGGACAAGAACAGGATAAGATTTGTGTTTTGAGAAAAAGTTTTTGGAATCAGGAGCATCTCAATTGCATCCCATGCCCTTGGAAAATGGAAGGGAAAATCTGAGGCTCCTAACACTTCTTTCTTGACATCTGCTTCCATTATTTTTTTGTCATGGGGCAGTCAGGGATGCCTGGGCTCTAACACTGTTTGGGTATCCGGATACACAAGGTAGGATGAAGAGAGAAAGGAATGAAGAGTAGAAAAATGAACATAATAGAATTATGAGCTTGAATCTCCCATAGGCTCACATGTCCAGGCATTATTTTGCTTCTTTGATAATACTTGTGGCACACATGGGAATCCTGAAAGGTGCAAAGTCTCATGTTGGATCTGTAAGATGTAGCTTCTTAGCTTATGAGGCAGTTGGAAAACATTAGGCTTTGTTCTCTCCAGTGCTTAAGTTATTCACTGGAAGTGCTCTAGCTACCATATCAACCTGTCTCTGCAGACAGACCATGGGTCAGACACTTGGATGGAAAGTCCAATATGTGCTTGATGATCCAGAAAGGAGTTATATGAAAAAGGAATTTTTTATCAAAAGGCCACAAAATACTCTATCAAACAAAGTCAAGCAAGCTTCCTTTCTTTGCAGCTTCTCAAGCCTTTAATGTTCCAAAGTACAATTTGAATCTCCAAGACAATGATGGAATGTGTCCTAATTTTATATAATTTCCTAAAATTATTTGTGAAAACTTATTTTTTTCTACAAAGCATCTTGTGAAACTTGTGTTTCCTGGGATGCTCTTTGGTCAAAGCCACTCTTGAGATTCATTTTTACAGGCCTCCTAATTGTACATTGAATGGAATTCCCTTCATCAAAAGTTGTGCCTACTCAGTTCCTAAAATGCCAGAGGGAGTGAAAACCAGACCATTCAGCAAAAACAAAAGGTGCCCCCTACTAATAATTTGACATCATGTTGGTGAAACAAAGGCTTGCATTCCTCCCATTCTAACTGGTTGCTTTTGCAAAGACACAACTTCCGGTTCTGGTGGGCAGAATGGGGTCTGTTGGGAAGGTTCCAGCAAAAGGCAACTCTTCTTGACCTTGTACCATTGAAAGTCACAGAGCTATTAAAGTAGCGACCAGGGCATTCAGAAGAGCTGTGACTAGGCATAATGTGCCTTTTGAGGGTGACCATTCATTTGTCCATCTAATTAGCACTCAGCACCTTTGATTGCCCCATACATCTTTAAAAAATTCAAACAGGTAGTGAAAACTGCTTGGATTGCAGGGCTCAGATGAAAATTGAGGCCTGGCCTTGTGTTTATGGAGGTTTCTTCTTTCCAGGACGTCTTACCTATTTCCTTAGCCCTGTTCTCAGTAATGCCTGCCACAAAGAACCCCATAAATTTAGCATTTGCAGCTATAAGTTTGTCATTCTTTTCTTGAAATAAGATAAGGGTACTATTATAAAACAGCAGAAGGCTGAATGTGAGAGCAGCCAACATATTGTTGACTGATTCATCTGGGGCATTTAGTTCTTCAAAATGGAAAAACAAAATAGGGTCTAAAAAGCAAACACAGTAAATTAAAGGAATGTTATTCTATGCATAGAACAGCTGTTTTAATACTTGCTTGGTAGGGTCATGTGACTGACCCACTTCTTTTAGGATAAAATATGTCTTCCTCTAAGGTTATTATTAAAGACACATGGAGACATTTACTTTGGTCTCCTTGTCAGCATTGTGCCACATTACAAGAAAATACAAAACACCGTTTAAATTGGGTTTAGATCCTTCATTTGCATGAAAACGATAGTTAATTGTGTCCCTGTGATGATAATTAGTGTTCAGCTAAGAGGACCTTTTCATTGTTGGCCCAAGGTGAGGCCTGAGTTACTAAGAATTGTACTGGTGGTAGCTGTTTTCTTTTAAGTAACTGCACAGCTCTGTCTCTTTTGCCAACTGGCAAAATGAATTAACAGGAAGTGAAACATTTAGTGTTTACATGAGCTAGGACATTGTTACCCAACACAAGGAGAAAGCTCACTTTGGGCCCTCTTTGGTTATGGGATGCTTATTGTCTAATTTCTTCAGCAAACATGGAGTACCTACTCAATATTAGGACCTGGTGTGCCCTGCACAATTAGAAGCTCTCAGAGAGCAGGGACTCCACGGTAGCATAATTGAAATCTCTGTTCACTTTGAATCCTGAACTAGAAATGTTCTCACCCACCTGAGGCTTGACCATGTTTTCAGAGCTGCCACGTGGCAGGAAAAGAGTCCAAATCTGCTCCTTCTGCAGTGATCTCTCCCTGTGCTACTTCCTTACACTGCTTTGCTCTGTACCAGCCATTCAGGAAGATTTATCAAGTGGCTAGTTATTATAGAACAGGACAGAATACTGGGCCAGATCCCCCCTCCATCCCACTTAACTGTGCCTTAATCATTAAGTGTTCTCCAGTTGACCTCTCTGTGAACTCCTAAAAGGTCAAGACCAATTCTGTTTCACCTTAGAACATGCAATTCTGTAGTGCATTACATGCATGCAATTGCATTATATCCAACGTGTAATAAATATGTGCTGAATGCATGAATGAGAGAATGAATGAATGATCTTGCCGTATTTCAACTTAGCACAGGGTCCATTCTGTACCCTTGTGACATCTAGCTACATCTTGCATTGTCTTCTGGTGGTAGGGTCCTGGCTACCTTATGGTGCAACCCTTTTCTCTATGGGCAACTCTGACTGTAAAATGGTCCTTTCTCTTTTTAATATCCAGTCAGCTGTAACATCACGGGGTCTACCTCCTGAAGCCATGTGGAGTTTGGTCTGATTCCTCTTTCACATAATTCTTCAGCTATTGGAAGACACCTGGTATATGTTTCTCATCTCCATATTTAACATAACAGTTTCCTCAGTTGGTCCTCATATGACATGGTTCCCCAATACATCTCTATCTTTAATGCTTTCATATCAACATAGTAATTTAACCAGTGGTTTAAAAAAATTATTTTATTTTGTTTTAATGAGCGTGGAGCCAGAACTGAGCATAGTATTACATGAAGGAATGATCAGGGCAGAATAGAAACAGATCATTGCCTTCCTCCATCTGACCTTCTGCTTATACTATTTTTATAATTGGGGACTGTACAATTCATTATTTTATTGCATTTCATTTTCAGCAGTCATGCCACTGAATTGATTCATACAAACTAGCGGTTATCTAAACCAGTGGTTCTCAAGTGGGGGTGATTTTTATCTCCCTGGAGACAGTTGGCAATGTTTGGAGACCTTATTGATTTTCAGTACTGGCGGTTGGTTGTGACACTAATATTTAGTGGGTAGAAGCCGTGGATATGGCTAAACATCCTACAATGCACAGGGCAGCCCTTCCACAATAAAGAATTAGCTGTTTAAAATGTTAGTAGTGGCCGGGTGCATTGGTTCACACCTGTAATCTTAACATTTTGGGAGGCCAAGGAAGGCAGATCACTTGAAGTCAGGAGTTTGAGACCCGCCTGGTCAATATAGTGAAACCCCATCTCTACTAAAAAATACAAAAATTAGCCGGGCATGATGACATGCACCTGTAATCCCAGCTACTCGGGAGTCTGAGGCAGAAGAATCGCTTGAACCCAGGAGGCAGAGGCTGCAGTGAGTCGAGATCGTGCCACCACACTCCAGCCTGGGCAACAGAGAGATACTCCATTTCAAAAAAAAAAAAAATGTTAGTAGTTCCACTGCTGAGAAATTCTGGTCTAAACTACACAGTCTTTCTCCTTGGGGCCTCCTGAAGTAGACCTTGATCCCAGGCTACATGAGATCTTGTAAATCTTTAAAAGTGATTCAGTAGGACCATGTCCTTGTAGGTGAAGCTTTTCCAGGCCCTCTGTCAACCATTTCTTCCAAGACTTCTACTTTCTTAACTTTCTGGTCACCCACCTTGCAGTTAGAGCAGTGCTCCTGGGATGGAATGCTTTGGTTGTCATCTGAAGCCTAGGACAGTGCTTCTCAAACTTTACTGTGCCTAGAAACCACCTGGAGATTTTGTTAAAATCACATTCTGATTCAGTGGGTCTAGGGTGGAGGAAGACTGCATTTCTAACAAGCTCACAGGTGGTGCCTGGGGTAGAAGGCCAGTGGGCCGCACTTTGAGGAGGAAGAGTCTTAGCATGTTTTCTCTTGGCATTGTTTGGACAAAGGCTTTTTCCATTCCCTTGGAGCAGAGTGCAAGCGTCTTATGCTGGGAACCTTTGACTGTCACACTCAGCCCTGGCCATGTGTCAGGACAGAGTAGTTGAGCACCATGATGTTATAATGCTGAAGAAGACTAATGGCCTGCTTAATTGCTGAGCAGGGTTTATAACTTACAGGTCTTTGCATCGCCCTATTCTAGGTTGAGGAGAAACAATAACAAAGCGATATTACTCTCCTAATTGAAAGTTGGAGGGTGGAATGAAGAAGGAGCTGCCCCCAGTCACAGACTTGGAGGAATGAACTATCCAGTTGTGAGCTGGTTTCTCCAGATTATGCATATGTTTATAAATTATCCTAGGTGTTCTTTTTCCTCATTCCTTTTATTGTAGAGTGTATTTCTTTAAAGTGACAGGTTTTATTTTTTTCCCCACTCTGTGCAGATTTCGAGGATGATGTAGCTTAATAAATCAAACTGATTTCTACTATTGTATGAAGACTCTTTAATCAGTTCTTTGAGTTAATGCAATCAAATGGTTGAATTCTTACATTCATCTCTGTATTTATGGCTCTGTTGTGCTTTTTTATTGAATTGGAAGAGGAATATCTTCATTCACAGCCAAAATAAAATAAATCTAGGCAGGTTATCTAGTAAAATGACCAAGGTATAGGGTATGGGATGTGTATGTGTGTGTGCACTTGTGTGTGAATGTGTGCCTAAAAATACAGATGTCATCTGTGTCGTTCTAATATTAAATTTTGTTTTGGGACTTCATATTCATGAAGCCAGCATTATGTCAAACTCTATGATAATGGTCCTGTTTTTACCAGGTCATGAATCCAGGGGTTCTCAAACATGTTCAAGAAGCAGGGCATTTGAAAATTATGGTGTTTCTTGAGTGATACCATGGATTTCATATGCCCTGGTTTAAGGGCACAGGCTCTAGAGTTAGGCAACCTAGAGGAATTCCTGTTTCCTCCATGGACTGGCTGTGTGACCTTGTACATGTTACTTAACTTCTCTATTCCTCCTTTCCCTTATCCTTAAAGTAGGGATAATACTGAAGTGTCTATCTTGCAGAACCATGCTGAGGCTTAGAACCACAGGCATTTACTTGTATCCTTGACACCCATGCAGCAAGTATGCGCTACGTGGAGACCATTATTAGTATTAACCCAAACTTAAAACGGCTAAATATAGCATTTTCTGCCAAATCAGAAATGCTATCTTATGGCACATTCTCTCAGAGACAATAGTCACAGGCACTGAGGATGTAAGAAAAATGATTAGAGGACAATAATAAAATTGAAATAGTGCTATCCTTTAACAAATTGGGAAGCTATCTCCATTATTGAGTTTTAATCCAGGATCTTGGCAGACACAGGAGTTTGGCTGAGACAGAGTTTTTGCATTAGCCCTACCCTGCTTTTTCACGTGCTCTGAAGCATCCTGAATCTACAACATATGATGCACATTGAAACCTCTTTCTTTCTGATTTTACAATATCAGTATGGTACACTGATCAATTAAAAATACTTTGTAAACATATGTGGAGTAAGACTCCACTTCAAAAAAAATTTTTTTGAGACAGAGTGTCACTCTGTCACCCAGGCTGGAGTGCAGTGGCACAATCTTGCCTTACTGCAGCCTTGACCTCCCAGGCTCAAGTGATCCTCCTGCCTCAGCCTCCCAAGTAGCTGGGACTATAGGCGTGTGCCACCAAGCCTGGCTAATTTTTTTTTATTTTTAGTAGAGATGATGTTTCATGTTGTTTCCCAGGCTGGTCTTGAACTCCTGAACTGAAGCAATCCTCCTGCCTCTGCCTACTCAAGTGCTGGGATGACAGGCATGAGCCACTGCATCCAGCTTAGACCTCATTTTTAAAATATGGCAGGCATACATCTGAATGTATGCATGTTTAATGGAGCTAATGATAGAAACGTTAGAGAGTGATTATTCTAATTACTAAACAATTCACAGGATTTCTTACCACCGCAAATGCCTTTCATGTCTACTTTTTGCCAGTTTATAATATGGTTCACAAACATAAAAGTTCTCTGTCTTAAAATTCTGATGCCATTCATCGATCTAGTTGGATGAGTTTTTATTACTTGCATAAGAGGGGATTGGGGTGGGATGGTCATATGGGTTTGTAGGCATCTACAAACAGCATGCTGTAAAGTCTTATTTCTTGAGTTTTCACCAGTAGCAATAGTCTTATTGCTAATCCACTTCATCATAAAAATTGTACTTGATATTGGATAGCATGCCACATATTACCAACCACTTTCACGTGTATATTTTTTCTTTTTCTTTTTCTTTTTTTTTTTTTTCTTTCTGAGACAGGGCTTAGCTCTTGTTGCTCAGGCTGGAGTGCAGTGGCACAATCTCGGCTCACTGCAGTGCCTGCCTCCCAGGTTCAAGCTATTCTCCTGCCTCAGCCTCCTGAGTAGCTGGGATTACAGGCACCTGCCACCACGCCCAGCTAATTTTTGTATTTCAGTAGAGATGGGGTTTCGCCATGTTGGCCAGGCTGGTCTCAAATTCCTGACCTCAGGTGATCTGCCTGCCTTGGCCTCCCAAAGTGCTGGGATTACAGGCGTGAGCCACCATGCCTGGCCAATTTTTTTAATTTTGTAATGCTTAGTGACCCCATATTATTAGTATTATTATTTTTATTTATTTATTTATTTATTTTTAGACGGAGTTTCGCTCTTGCTGCCCAGGCTGGAGTGCAATAGTGTGATCTCGGCTCACCGTAACCTCTACCTCCTGGGTACAAGCGATTCTCCTGCCTCTGCCTCCCAAGTAGCTGGGATTACAGGCATGCACCACCACGCCAGCTAACTTTGTATTTTTAGTAGAGATGGAGTTTCACCATATTGTCTGGGCTGGTCTCAAACTCTTGACCTCATGATCCGCCTGTCTTGGCCTCCCAAAGTGCAGGGATTACAGGCGTGAGCCCCACGCCCGGAGTGGCCCTATATTATTATTGAAGAAAGATACAGAGAGCTGAAATGATTTGTCGAATGTCACATGACTTGTAAGCACCAGAGCTAGGTCTCATACCAAGTTCTGCTTCTTCCAAATCCGTTGTCCAGCTTGTTGGGTATGTCTGAGTCCCTGTTAGCCACAATGCCATAATTGTTATAGTGTTCTTAGAGTAGAGCTCAGAGCCTATTATGTTGCATCTGTATCTCATCCTCACCTCTTCTTTTGTTGGATACATTTTTCATGATTTGCTGAGGATATTGTGGACTTAGTGTCAAATATTTTTCAGGTCAGAAGTTTTGTAGCCCTTGGAAATCAACCAATAACCTATGTAAAACTGGTGCCAATGTTTCTGCTGAGAGCTTCAGAACTGCTATATCAATTAGCTTTTGCTGGGTAAAAAACTACTCCCCAAAATTAATGACTTAAAAGAGCAAATATTTCTTTAGTTCCCAGTTGTGCAGATTGGCAGTTTGGACTCGGCTGGATGGTTCTTTGCAATCAGAGTGGTCCTGGCTCTTCTTGGCTGGTCTTTCTCACAGGTCTTTGGTCTCAGCTGGGGACCCTAGGATGGCTTATATGGCTGGGGTCTCTCTTCATGTGGCCTTTCCTTTTTCAGCAGGTTAGTCTCAGTGTTGTTCACATGGTGGCTTCAGAATTCCATGAGCAGCAAAGAACAAGCCCCGTACCTTTCAAGTCTGATTCTATCACTTTGGCTACTGTTTTATTGCTCAAAGCTAGTTATGTGGCCAAGCCCAGAGTCAACATAAGAAGGGATTGTTTTGGCGAGAAATCACCAGGGACACAGATACAGGGAGATCTGAACAGATTGAGAGCCGTTACCGCAACAGTCTACTACACTGCCACATCAAGTTTTCCTTTCCTTCCAAACTTTTTGAGTGAAGTTCTAATGCCCTGAAAACCCAGGAGATACTTTCTCTTCACTGAGGCATTTCCTTCCCTGACTTTCTCCATGGGACATCTTGGCATTAATGAATTGAAAGATTGTCCTTAGTCAGGGCTTTTCTGACTTGTTAGTGGTGTGCATGTAACTTCTTGTCAGGTTTCCCTTTAGAAATGCATGCATTTATTTGGAATCCGGATGCTGGAGTTTTCTGTTTGGAAAAGAATTTTAATGAAGCTTTATCAGGTGTGTGTTCACCAAAATGAAGAGGACTCTTTTGTGCCCAGAGAAAGCTATCTGGCAGTCAGGAGCCCTTTAGAAAAAGGATTGCAGAATGAAGGAAAGCTAAACCCCTCTTTAATGATTTTCTCTTTTTAAAACATATTACTTTGCATGAAAATTTGTGTCAAGGAGTTTAGCTCATGGAAGGGGAACTTGATGTGTAATCTGGAGGAAGGAGCGGACACTAGATGATAATTCTCAAGCAGATGAAAGAGAATATTTCACATTGCTGAGACACATGTGACTTCTTTGGATGCAAATAACAGAAAGGATGATGACAGTTATCCCCGTTCCCTGCTCTGGGGAGAAATCACCAGCTTAGCAACACTAAATGGCAAGGCATTTGTGGCTGAGTTCTTTCTCTGACTAATTGGAAACACATCTCTCTATTTTCCTGCCATTGAGAAAGAGCTACTCTTTGGTAAATGGTATTCAGTGGTTTACTTTTCTAAAAACTCAGCCCTGTGCTGAGCTTTTGGTCAGAAGAATGGAAATGCTTTCTAATGCCAGAGAGCATGAGTACTTTTTGTGGAGACAGTGGGATCCATTAGAAAGTGACTGGACATTTTGGAGTCCCAACTTGGTAGAATCTCACCAGTTCTGCTCCCTGTGAGTTCAACAACTTGAACAAATCCCTTCTCTTCTCTGGCCTCAGCTTCTTCACTTGTAAAATGAGAAGAATGGAGCAAATAATTTCAAAGGGTTTAAAAAAATTTTTTTTGAATAGAGACTGTGTCTCACTCACTGTGTTGCCCAGGCTGCTCTCAACCTCCTGGGCTCAAGTGATCCTCCTGCCTTGGTCTCCCGAAGTGCTAGGATTACAGGCATGAGCCACTGTCCCTGGCCCAAAGTATTTTTTAATCTCTGTCAGGTCAGACTATAATTTGGAAAAATAGATATTTAATTTTTGGTTATAAATTTAGGATTTTGAGATTTGGTGATTCGGAGAAGACATTGTGAAATACTTACTGGGTTTATGGCAGAGGACACTTTGTAAAACAAAACAAAGCAAATCTCTATTCTTGCCCTGATAGGGATTGTGCCACCCATCTCTCCATGTGCCCGTCCACCCATCTCTATTCCATGTGCCCGTCCACCCATCTCTATTCCATGTGCCCGTCCACCCATCTCTATTCCGTGTGTCCATCCACCCATCTCTATTCCATGTACTTGTGCACCCATCTCTCCATGTGCCCGTCCACCCATCTCTATTCCATGTGCCCGTCCACCCATCTCTATTCCGTGTGTCCATCCACCCATCTCTATTCCATGTACTTGTGCACCCATCTCTCCATGTGCCTGTCCACCCATCTCTATTCCATGTGCCCATCTACCCGTCTCTATTTCATGTGCCCATCCACCCATCTCTATTTCATGTGCCCATCCACCCATCTCTCCATGTGTCTGTCCACCCATTTCTCCATGTTCCCATCCACCCATCTCTATCTCATGTGCCCATCTACCCATCTCTCCATGTGCCCATCCACCCATCCCTATTCCATGTGCCCATCTACCCATCTCTATTCCATGTGCCCATCCCACCCATCTCTATTCCATGTGCCCATCCACCCATCTCTATTTCATGTGCCTGTCCACCCATCTCTATTCCATGTGCCTGTCCACCCGTCTCTATTCCATGTGCCTGTCCACCCATCTCTATTTTATGTATCCATCAACCCATCTCTCCATGTGCCCGTCCACCCATCTCTATTCCATGTGCCCATCCACCCATCTCTCCATGTGCCCATCTACCCATCTCTATTCCATGTGCCTGTCCACCCATCTCTATTCCATGTGCCCGTCCACCCATCTCTATTCCATGTGCCCATCCACCCATCTCTATTTCATGTGCCTGTCCACCCATCTCTATTCCATGTGCCTGTCCACCCATCTCTATTCCATGTGCCCATCTACCCATCTCTATTCCGTATGCCTGTCTACTCATCTCTCCATGTGCCCATTCACCCACGTATCCACTACCTTCTTATTTTCTTCATTTGTTCCAGACATTAGTGTTAAGGTGCTTAACTTCTTTAATTTATCCAGCTCTTGCAGGGAAACAAGACACAGTTTTTAAATAGCAAATGAGGAAAGTGAGGCCACAAGGTTATATCATTTACCCAATGTCCTCAGATGGTATAGGGGAAAATTACGACTAATCCCCAATTGTAGGTCCAGGGCTCTTTCCCTAAGATACAACACTTCTTTTGTGCCTCTTCTAAAATGTCCTAGAAAAGCCAGAACCTGACATCTGTTTCTTAAGTTTGGGGTGGCCCAAGGTCCCAATCTAGGGCTTAATTGTTGAATGAGAAAAAAATAGGGTTATTTTCTTTCCAGAAGAATGTTATTTGAGCTGCCATCCTCCACCATAAATGAAGATGGTAGGTTTTTGAGCACTCTGTGGCTAGAAGAATGATGAACATTATGAGAGATCCAGAAAAATCAGGAGAATCCCTGGCTTCTGGAGTTTACTGGCAGAGTCTGATATGACAGTGACATACTCATGACATCACCCATGACAGTGACATACTCATGACATCACCCATGACAGTGATATATTTGACAAATGAGGGTCCCACATAATAAGTAGTCATTTTCATAGTACTTAAGAAAAGGGAGACAGAGGCCCCTAGCAACCGTGGGATCCTCTAACTGCCAGAGGTAGTAGAGGATGCCTAGGTCCCAAGAGCGCACTTAAAAAAGAGAGGAAAAGCCACTTCTTCCTAAGTAACTTTCTCTGGAAAGCTGTGATGTCCCTCCAGAGGGGCTTAGGACAGAGGTTGTTGGACCCGGAAGAGCATATTTCACCTAAATCTTGGGGTGAAAACGCAGACCAGATGGGGTGCCTCTTCTGTGTCTCTCCATATAAAGAAGGCTATATCCTGGGTTTCAAGGTGGATTCAATTCTTAAAACAGACCCCACAATCCACCCCAGGCAATTTTGTTTGATCCCAAGTTCAGTAATGTGAAGTAAAGTTTCCCAGACTTTAATGGCTTAAAATGAAAGAGAATCATGTTTTTCTGTCTGAAACTGGAAATCCAAAGAGTTGCTCAGTGAGAATGTTCAGACTTCTACCTTGAGGCTCAGCTACAGGAAATTGGGAAATTTGGGTCAGATGTCTCATTCACATTCCAAATTGATAAAGGGTGGGAACGTTTGGAGAATTGTCTGAATCATAATGCTACTGAGAAAGTTAGAAAATATAGGATTATTATTCCCTAAATTACTTTTCTTTGTGGGGGTGCGGGGTGAAGGGGAGGAGGTTGAGGAGAAATTGTCAGTATGCTCTAGATGGCAGAGAGTGGTGTTTCATTTAGCCATTCCAGTGGGTTGATTGTACCAGTGTAGAGATGCTGGGCCTTCCTGTTGTGAAGTAACTCTTGGGGGAAGTTGGCTGGTGGTAGGATATGCAGATCTTTGCTACTGAAAATGGGGTCTTTGGGCCAGCAACATTGGCATCACCAGGGAGCCTGTCAGAAATGCAGAATCGTTGAGCCCACCATCCCAGACCTACTGAATTAGCATCCACCTTTTAACAAAACCTCCAAGTGACCCATACGCATGGGAAACTCAAGAAGCATTGGCCTAGATAATCATCCGTTGGGACGATGAAAGGCACACATCCTTTCCTTCCTCCCGTCGATCAAAAGACGCATCTGGATTGGTTTCTTGATTTTGTCGATGGTGACCTAAGAGAAAGGGAGTTTAACCTCCAGGAGCTGAACTCAGCAGTGGGACTGTGCTGCCTCATCTCCAGCTACTAACCATTCTATCCACCCTGACCCTCTCACTGTTCTCAGAACAGGTTGGAACCTCTTACGACGTTGTGCTTGTCCCACTGCCTGGAATGCTTTTTCTCTCTTTCCTCACACATCAAACTCCTGTCACCTTTCATAAGCTTGCTCACATGGCATCTTTTCTGGGAAACATTCCTCATTTTCCCCAGGTAGGATTAGATACTGTACCTTCTGTTTACTTATGCCTCTAATAAATTACAGTAGTACAGGAAAGTATGCATGTCTGTTTTCCTTTCTGGACTGGGAACTCCTTGAGGATCTTACACCCCTTGTGATCACCTCTGTGTCCTCAGCCTCTAACACAGAGCAGGCATGTAATCCATATCTGTTGGATGGCTGCATGAAAATACAGGTGAACTGGCTGTGAATGCCTTTTGTGGGACTCTGGGAAGTTCTCGTTCTTCCAGGCAGCTGTGTGGGCGGTGTTAATCATAAATTTCTGGATCCATGAGGCTCCCAAGTTAAAGACTGGGTCAGCACTGAGCAAAATTGTCAAGGGAGATGGGACTATCCAGTAACCACTTTCCCCTCTCATGCCTGGCATACCTCCGATTGCCCCAGACTCTCATGCAGCCCCTGCACTGAGGTTGGTTCCCTGTGGCTAAATTCCACCCCTCCCAAATCAGAGCCTACCTATCTCCTTAAAGAGTCAGTGCCCATTTCTCCGGGGCTTGCTATGCGCCAAACGCTCTACAGAAACTGCTTTGTGCACATCATCACATTCAGTGGCCACAACAATTCTGTAAACATAGGCGTCATCATTTCCATTTCATATGGAGGAAACTGCAGTTTGTGGTGGTTAAGTAATTTGCTCACAGCAAGGTGGTCAGGCAGAGCTGGGATTCAAACTCAAGCCTGTCTGACTTACTAATTGGTACTTTGAAATGCTACTCTGTGCCACAACAGGGGTAATGAATCAGCCGGGGAAACCCATGAAGGTGCTAACCTACCATTGTACATAATTGATCAAAACACTTGCTCTGAACAGTGAGCTGTTTTAGATACACTTTACCAGGGGGAAGAGAATAATTACAAGTGACCGCAGTAGATGCCTCTATCTGGTCGATTCTGACTTTCTCAAGCTCTGACTAGCCTTTAAGACATTCTGTTTCTAAGATTGAGGACCACTGCCACAAGTCTCAGCTAGTTCAGGGATCCTACGTCTGTGAAGCCCTGGGAAGGGGGCTGGGAGTGTGAGCTGCCATTTTGCCTTTAACTTTGTCCTGTTAGTTGAGAAACATGCCACATTATTACTGACTTAGGTATTTATTTTTGGTTGGGGGATGGGGTGATTTTTAAAAAAACAATGCCCAGTGTGTGTGACTTCCGCACATAGTCATGTGAGTCACTTCCTGTTTAGTGGAAGCCCTCTTTATCCACCCCTACCTATCCAATGGGATCATCTCGCCTTTTCCATCTCCTCTGTCCCCTCCATAAAATATGCTCACTGGTGGTCGGGTGTGGTGGCTCATGCCTGTAATCCCAGCACTTTGGGAGGCCAAGGCAGGCAGATCACCTGAGGTCAGGAGATCGAGACCAGCCTGGCCATCATGGTGGAACCTCATTTCTACTAAAAACGCAAAAGTTAGCTGGGCGTGGTGGCACATACCTGTAATCCCAGCTACTTGGAAGCCTGAGACAGGAGAATCACTTGAACCCGGGAGGCAGAGGTTGCAGTGAGCCGAGATCAGGCCACTGCACTCCAGCATGGGTGACAGAACGAGACTCCATCTCAAAAAAAAAAAGTATGTCCACTGGTGTTCCTGTTCCCAGTGAGGAGGCGCCTCCCTCTAGACCTTCCATACTCAGCTGCTCTCACCAAGATGCAGTTACGTTTATTCCCAAACTTGTTTATGCCAGTTTTTCTTGTAAAAGATTGGTAAACATAGTTCAATTAAACATTATATAAACCAACGAACTATGGGTACAAGACTAAAGAGCTGTCATTTTATGATCACTGAGTTAAATGCTTTGGAAAAATTTCATAAAGCAAATGTTACCGAGTTTTTTAAAAAAAGGAAGCCAACAAATTATATGAGAGCAGGCCAAGAGAGCTTAAAACAAGAAAGGCAGAACTTTATAATCTAAAGTAGCCTGTGCTCAGTTTGCCTTTCAAGGGTCTTTATACTCTGCTCCATTTTAAAGAAACCCTAAACTGGAAATTGGCGGGGGGCAACAGTTTATGAGTATTTTGGGATAAAAACTATGAAGTGGGACTAATCACAGGGCAGCCAGCAAGGAAACATGGACCTCAATCCCGGAGCCCAGTGGAACTGAATTCTACCAGCAACCTGACTGGGGCTAAGAAGGGACGGATTCTACCCCAGAGCCTGGTCCAGCCAGCAACTTGATTTTGGCCTTGTCAGACTCAATGCGGGGAAACCAGTTGTGCCCACCGGCTTTTGACCTTCAGAAATAGGAGGTAACACGTGTGCATTGCATTCAGCAGCGAAGCCCAGGGTAATCTGTTAGAGCAGCCATGGAAAACCAACCCAGCAAGCATGTCCTCCCCTCTGCTTGTGCATATCCGGACCACCAGTCCCATATTTTTCCCAGGCCCCTTCACCACACTCTGCTCAGTATGGCTTTCCAGGCCCTCGGCACTGGTGTTGCCTCAGCTTTGCTTTTAAAACTTGCCTTTCCGCTGGGTGCGGTGGCTCACACTTGTAATCCTAGCACTTTGGGAGGCCGAGGAGGGTGGATCACCTGAGGTCAGGAGTTCAAGACCAGCCTGGCCAATGTGGTGAAACCTTGTCTCTACTAAAAATACAAAAATCAGCCAGGCGTGGTGGTGGGCACCTATAATTCCAGCTACGCAGCAGGCTGAGGCAGGAGAATCGCTTGAACCCAGGAGGCAGAGGTTACAGTGAGCTGAGATCACACCCACTGCACTCCAGCCTAGGCAACAAGAGTGAAACTCTGTCTGAAAAATAAATGAATAAAATAAAAATAAAACTTGCCTTTCACACAAACTGTCTCCCCTAATAAGCTAAGGAGAGTCACTCTCACCTAAAAACAGACTGTGCTTCTGTGCCTCTGAGCATTTGCTCAGTCATGTTCCCCTCCTCACAGCCTCCTAGATACATCTGACTCGACTTTCCAGGCCCAGCTGAGACCCAGGCTTCCCTATGCAGGTCGCCTCCTTGTGTGACTGCTGTGGCCTGCTGAGAACTTGCTGCTCATGTTTCCCTCTGGGCCTTCGTCTTCTGTTGGGGGTGTTTTCTTCTCTCTCTGGATTGACGGCGTAAGAATTAGTACATTGTACGTGATCCATGGCTCCTGTGAGGGACTGGATGTTACCATGATCCATACAAACACCTGCAGAGCTCTTTTGTATATAGTGGTTGATTTCTGGGGTCCTTGCTTTGAGTTATATCTCCTTCAATATCAAGATAAGGATTTGATCTCTTCTTAAAGTATCTCGTAAATGACTTCTTTAAATGATTTTTGTTCCAAAGAAGGGTGTCTCTCTGAACATGGAGCCAGCCCCTCAGATTTGTGGCTGCTTCCATTGCTGATGTATCACGTACAATCCTGTATGAACATCCATTGTGTGTACTCTGAGAAAGTGTCCTATAGCACCAGCACATGGGGACACTATCCAGGGAGAGATGGCAGGATGCTGGGGTGGGGAGTAGGAGCCCGGGAATATTTTGAAAGCATTTGACTTATTTTCCACTGTAGCTATCTATTCTTCATTCCATGCTAATGGGATAATTTGGTCGATGAATGAACTGGGAAAAGGCAGGAGATGCATAAAAAGTGTAAAAGCGCATAGCTACAAATGAGTGGGCAGATTTACCACCTTCTCCCCAGAATCAGATCTGTCTGCCATCCGCACCGGGAATGAGACAGGCAGATCCGAGCTTTGGCTTAATTACACATAATTTGGGTGACAGCTGAAATGCAAACCTAAACATTCAATCAGTTAAAGATACACAAAATTAAGCATTTCACACAGTGTCCAACCCCTTCAATCTTTATTAATACTTTAATTATGTTAATTATACCATGGTTTCAAGCCCTGCTACTACAACAAGCAGGGGGTGGAGGTGGGGAAGAGGCAGTCCTCGAGCTAAATAATGATTGCATTCGAATTAAAAGTATGAATGGAATGCAAAGTAGCAAAGAATCACAAATACATAATTCAGCAGTTTACCCACCCTGTTCACCCTTCTTTTTTTCCTGCCTGGCAGTGTTTCTGAAGGGTGGGTCCAAGTCTGACTCATCCTCTGAGTGTACTGTACATAGTAAGTGCTCAGTAAACATCTGTTGAATTAATTTTTCATCAAGGATGCTGAAATTGTATCCATAGATATAAAAAGATGTGAGCAGATGTTTGGGATATATATATTGAAATGGCGGTGGCCAATATTATTGCTGACAGTTATTTGTGGGTTAGTGGGAACAGTGGTGGTGCAGGGGGTAGGGGCGAGAGGAAGAAAGAGAGGAACAGAAAATGACCAGGATTGCAGAGATTAATCACCCTTCTATGAAGTCACTTGATTTCTTTGGACTCAGTTTCTCCGCATCTCTAACAAATGAGGAGGAGGAGATTAGACCTTAATGGTTATCAAACTTTGTTCTCCTGGATTCCTCAAAGGTACATCAGGGACTCCACTGTGTATGTGTGTTGGAGGGACATCTGGAGGATAAGGTTCTGCTTTAATTTATTTATTGGATGTCTAAGAGTTTTATCCTAAAAGTTGCTTAAAAATGGTTTGGAAACTTCTGCATGTGATAGCCTTTTTAACCTCTAACTCACCCACTCACAGACAGTCTCCTGTGCTCTGGTTGGAGGGTTTCCATTGGTCCAACACTTCACCTGTCTTGTCCTTTGTCCTGGCTATGTGGGTCCCCCTTACTCATCTGCTTTTCTAGCCCCCATGTGATTTTACTTTTCACCTTCCATGTCTTTGCTCATCTTGGGCTGAAATGTCCTTCCTCTCTGTCTGCACCTATCAACATCCTACAGTTCACTAAGCCTGGTACCCAGTTGCCTCTGGAAAGACTTCCTGGACTGCACTTGTCATTGGTGCTCTCTCCTCTTTCCAGATTCCTTTGATTCACAGTGCCTGACTCACATTCCTCCTTTTTTTCATATGTGCCAGTCTTGTCTTATTGACTAGATAATCAATTTCTCAAATGAGAAACATTCAGCCTTCTCTTGAGTCTTTCTTCCACTCTGCCTTAGACTGGACACATAGGTGACTACTCAAGAAGTCTTACTACACATCCAATAGCATTTGACAGGGAGTTAGCCACATAAAATCCAATGAGCCTGTAGCCAGAGAGAATTCAGTTGCTGAAACTACAACAATGAATGACTGTACTTTAGATTTTTTACTTTATAGTTTGCTGAGCTGAAACCAAAATATCACTTGGGTGACTTGCACAAGATAGGTTTTTAGGTTTTGCTAGGCTGACATGTACAGAATCATCAGTTGTTGGGAGTGTCTTTTTAATATCAACAGAGAAAACCTTGAAGATTCATAAATCTGAAATAGAAATGCAGTGTTTGCTTCAAAGAGCAATTCCTTAGTTTGTTTTTGGTGAGAACTGGCTCTGTGACTGTACCTTTTGCCCAAGTATCCTTAGCTAAGCTAAATGTCTTCAGAGTCTCACAAATAGTTCTCATATTCTGTGGTTATCACTACTGAGATTCTCCCTGGTGCACAGAATTGACATTGGAGCTCTCCATGTAGTTTTTGGTGGCCGGCTCAAGTTGCTGTCTCATCACTCCTTAACTCTACATCCTACAAGTCACCAGTGTGGGGGCAAAGGTTCAAAAAGGAGCCAATTCACTAGCTTCTTGGTTCAGCAGCAAGACTCTCAGCATCACAGAATCTTATAGATTATCAAAAGGAAACATAGCCCAAGTCCATTAACCTACAAATGTTGACTATTATTTAAAACCAAACTTTATTACAATGGAGAATACAGAATTAACATAGGATACAGATTTTGCACTACAGATTTTTCTTTTTGTGTGGTGTGAAAATTAAAACACACACACACACACACAAAAAAAACTATAGAGAAATATAAAAAATGACCAAGTGCTAACTATGGTTCCCAGGTACTATGAGAATTTGGAAAGAAGAAAAATCATTATGGAAAAGTAGAAACAGCTAAGTTGTTGGGTCCATTTTTCACACTCAAAAGATTTTTTTTCTAATTATTGCTTCTACTCCTGGGCCTCCCTTTTTTTTGGAAGGAAGTGTCTGCCAAGGTACATCTGCTGAACAATAATTCATTCACACCCCAATAAAAGTATGAATATTACCAATCAGCCCTCTTGCAAACAAGAAAGAGATAACCGGATGTCCACACTGAACTAATGATAATTTCAGCCAAAAGGCAAAGAAGCTTCATGTTTTTATCAGCCTTTGTATCTTATTGCAAGTGGATGCATTATTTGTTGTCATTTGTTGGTTTCAGATATTGAAATTAGCTTTGAGAAAATCTGTGTACTACATTGTGGGGACCACTAAGAATCTTCCACATGGATTGGGAATCCTGTGCCAAGGAGTTTGCTCATAATCATGGAAGAAGATCAAGATCAGTGTAGGTGGAAGTGACTTGGATCTTGCAATAACTAGGGCTTGGTCAAGCAATGTGGGGGTGGGGGGATGTGCCAAGGAATCAGGCAATGTCCATAAATTCAGACCCTTTTGTGCACCATTGCTGACTGTTCCAAGGCCACACATCTGACTTCCCATTCCTCCTAATTTTGTGAGCTCTTACTCCATGAGTGGGAGAAGATGGATCACCATTTTGTGAACTGTGCTGTTTTGCATCTCACCCCAAAAACGCATCCCAAATTGAGCATATGTGATCTTCAATAACATTCAAGAATTTCCCATCACTTGAAGTCTTTAGTTACAGCCACACCTTTTAAAAACAAAATAGATGATTTTGAGGATGTCATTGGCTAATTTGCAGACCTGCTTTGCATTGGCATCTAGACCAGTGTTCATTACTGGAGGCACATCTCTCTGTCAGGGGTGATTCAGACTGTATATGAGATTGGGGGGTGTACCTTGACCACATCAAGTTGTGAATGGAAGATGCTGCCTTGGTAATTTTACCCAAGACCCTGGTTGTATCCATTTAATAAAATTAGAACATGTATCATTTGAGAAGGGAAAGTAATTATCTCTGTTAGTTGTAATCTCCTCAAATTCAAATGCATGACATAGAGATTTCTCCTCAATGGCACAGTTATAGACTTGGTGGTTAATTAAACATCTTTTCTAATCAAATTAGCTTTCATTTCCTAAGTGGAGGTTTTTAACCTGGAAGTGGCTTTGAAACATTGTTTCTTTCAGCCATCACCTATGAAAGGAAAGATAATGTCCCTTCAAAGGACTCCTCTAACAGTGAATAATTATTCTTTGTTTGACTGCAAATGCACATTCTTGAAATAATATATTCGTAAAGTTTCATAAATTATTTCAAGACATATTAAAGAGCATTGGAAATAGTTCTACTCCCTCCAGGAGGTTGCCAAGAATAAGTTTTGTCCTTTAAA
This sequence comes from Pan paniscus, assembly GCF_029289425.2. Classification (NCBI taxonomy): domain Eukaryota; kingdom Metazoa; phylum Chordata; class Mammalia; order Primates; family Hominidae; genus Pan; species Pan paniscus. Next base: position 88,367,301 of record NC_073257.2, read on the forward strand.
ATTTGAAACAAATTATTTTTCACTGGGGGGACATCATTGGAGCTTCCCCTAGCTCCAGCTGACAGGAACAATTTGAGGTAACCTGTTAATGGTAATGCTTTTAAAATTTAGAGATACTCTTAAGTGGAGAAATTTTTAAAAATTAAAACTATAGCTAGGGGGAATTGCCTTTGGAGGTCATGCAAAGTTAGGGACACTGTACATCTACCTGGATCAGGGCCTGGATTCCAGCTGCCTGGGTTGCATGTTACATCATGGCCCATGGAGGTGAGGGAGACAGGAATGTCTCTGGTTGAATTTCACCTAAATGCTCCCAGGCATAATTCTCCTGAGACTTGCAGCTTGGCTATAAAATACAGCATAATATAGCACAAAAGCTACTGTAATTGGGGTTGGGAAAACGGAGTTCCAGTCCCAGAAGTCACATAACGTTGTAGAAAATCCACTATTTTCTCATCTGCACAATGAAAGAATTGGCTTAAATAATCTCCCATATCCCTTCTAACTCCAACATTTTGTGCTTTTACTGTAGGATGTCACTTGAACCAAATATTTATGGAGCATTTGTTTTATGCAAGCCATTCACTCCTTATAACTTCTACCAACCAAGGACCACTGTGGTCCCCTTGCAACATCATTTCTTAATAACTCATTTTGTATCTTACCTGGTAAGTGATAACTACATTTCTGAAGACTTATTGACTAGATAGTTATGGCATGGAACAAGCCTTATATCCTCATCTGAACTGAAATCTCGGAGGAAAACAAGAAAACAAGAAAGCAAAGGAAACCAACACTTGCTTGGGCACTCACAATGTGGCAGGAGCTGTACTTGGTGATTTTGGGGCTTTTGTTTTCTGCTATTGGAGTTGAATGAAGTGCTGGGAACAGCAGAGCTCTCCATAAATTCTTCCTGGATTAAGTGTAACCACCTGCCACATAACTAATGGGGCCCAAGTTTAGAAAGAAAATCAGTTTCTTTGCAGCTGTTCTTACAACCTGCCTGTTGTTCTTCAGAAACCAAATTCCGAAATATCTCACAGGCAGTTAAAATGCTAAATGAGGAGCACTGGGTTGAGAATGGTGTAGTAAGGTGATGGTTGGGGGATGTCAGCAGGACTCAAAGACCTGGGCCTCAGCTGTTTCTCTCATCAGTTTGCTATTTTACACATTGACTTGAGCATGGATGAGAGTGTTCAGGAGCAAATACCTTTTAGGTAGCAGACTGAGCATGTGCAGGTTTGACTCTTCTTGTGCTCCTAGGACATAGCAAGTTTCATTTTGAGGGATGGGAGGAGGTGTACGTTGCTGTATCTGAGATGGCAAATGCAAGGCACGTGTGCAGCTATCCCCATATCTGGTAGACATTGCTAATCTATGATGGCTCTCTTTCTGAGCTCCAATAGCCTCAGAATCCTTTCAACAGTGCTTTCTGGGCAGCCATTATCAAATGGCAGGTGTTGGCACAGGAGATGAAGTCTGTTTGTCAAGATTTGGGCTAAGTAGTAGATTCTTTCTTGAAAAAAAAAAAAGTGTGCATCTGTCACATTTGTGGGTAATCCAAAGCCCTTTTTTAGTTTAAGTGCAGGACAGGACTTGACTTTATAGAAGGACACAGTGGGGATCATTTTTCTTCTACATCTGAAGTTATCCATGTCCCAATTCTACTTAACCACGTTGTTCTTGAAAAAAGAGAAATTGGGAGGAACTTCTTGTGAATTGATCTGTAGTTGCCTGATTTATAAAATGGGTGTGAGAATAGATTGATAAAATGTGGTGGATACCATGGACTATCTACAGTGACTAGAATCAGCAAAGCAGAGGTTTATATCACAGCACAATGAATCTCAGAAATAGGGGACTGGATGAAATAAGAAAGAGGATGACACAATAACAATATGACTTGCATAAATTTAAAATGTACAAACAGCAAAAAGATTTCCTTAAAAAGACATAAAGAGGGTTGACTATAAAAGATTGCTAATTCTGGTCCATTTAAATGAAGAAACTTGCTCATCAAAAATCAGCTTTAAGAACAGAAAAGGCAGGGGCCAAATGTGGTGGCTCATGCCTTTTATCCCAACAGTTTGGGAGGCCAACACAGGAAGATTGCTTAAGGCCAGGAGTTGGAGACCAGTCTGGGCAACATAGCAAGACCCCATCTGTACAAAAAATAAAAATAGCTGGGCATGGTGGCATGTGCCTGTTCCAGCTACTTGGGAGGCTGAAACAGGAGGATCACCTGAGCTCAGTAGTTTCAGGTTACAGTGAGGTAGGATCATGCCACTGTACTCCAGGCTGGGCAACAGAGTGAGACCTTGTCTCTAAGAAAAACAAAAAACAAAAAACTGAAAAGGCACATTGTAAAGTAGATTTTTTCATTATATGCAAATGATAATGGATCAGTATTAAGAGCATGTAAAGAACTCCTATAAACCAGTAAGAAAACTACAGATAACTCAATAGAGAAGTAGGCACAAGATGGAGACATTTTGCAGAGACGGAAATATTTATAGCCGATTAATTTGTGAAGAGATATTCCCAACATTATTAGTGACTAGGGAATTAAAAAGGAAATGTAAGATATTTTTCATAGACAAGACTGGCAAAATTTTTTTCAAAATCAAATGTTGGAGAGTATGTAGATCTACAGGAACCCTGCTATGTTGCTGATGAGAGTACAAATTGGCACAATACTTTGCAAAATTTCTCTTTTAAATTTGAACATTAATGTAGCTCATGACACCAGCAATTCCACTGTACAACAGGAGGCATGTAAATGTTCGATAGGATACATGTAAAGAAAGTCTTTAGAATACTCTTTTTCATACCTAAAAACCAAAGGTCTACCAATGAGTGAATGAATGAATTGCTGTATGTATTTTCAGTGGACTATTATACACCAGTTAAAACAAGTGAAGTGGCATATGACAATATTGTATATCTTGTAATAGGTAGAAAGTGAAAAACAAATATATTTGGTAAAAATTAAGATAATAGACATATCCATACCAGATGCATTTAAACAATTGCTTGTGAGGGGGCAAATGAGAATGGAAATGAGGAGAAAAGGAAAAATTTTAAAATACAAATGTATTATTATATACATACATTTTATATATGTGAATGTGTATGTATATATACAAATATGTATGTATGTATATGGTATAATATTTTTCTGTCTTCCTCATGGTTAAGTTGCATGGCTCAACTGCAATATAGTGACATGATTGAAGAGATTTCATGGCTTCATTCCCCCAAACTGTATTCCATACACATAGCAGCTATACCTTCAGCTTCAACATTAACAATCCTTTGAAGCCAAGACATTGTATCTCTAGGAGCAACCTCCTGATTTGCTATTAAACTAGACCATAACCAATTCTTCTTGTGTGGCATGAGTTGTTTGGTGACAATAGAACCTGGCTGGGGGGGAATGGTTATGAGAGTGATGAGTTCTAATGTGAGGCAAATCCAGAGTTCCTTGTAGATACAGAATATTAGTGCTAGGGGGACACAGCACAACTTGGGAACTTCTGGGGACCAGGAGGGTACTCACACTGTGAATGGGGAAGAAGAAGAGAATGTTATTTTCTATTACGTTCACACTGCTTTACCATGAGTCAAGGGGAAACGCGTTGGGAAAGGGATATGGGTAAGGTTGGAGAATATGGAGAAGTAGTTTTACTTTTTGAACAGTTTCTCCCTCATGTGCTGTGTGAGATTCATATCCTCAATAGGAGCCTCATCTGTTTTTTACTTCCCATATTAAATACAAACAGTGCATTACCCTCTTCTCTTACTTTTGACACCTGTTCCTTTAGGATATGTGGTGTCTAGAGTTCTTAGGGAGTCCTTTGGCTCTCCCAATATTGCTGTTTCCTGTACAAGAATTTCAAGCTTCTACCAGAATCCATAAGAAGCCCCATCCAGGTGTAATGGATAGAAGGAAGATCTGAAAACATGGATCTGCTGCCATCTTTGTGACCTTCCCTTCTCCTTGCTTACCCTGTAGTTTTTCATCCTGATGCGATCCAATCCAGGGACATTCAGTGGCAATGGCTTCTAGAGTGGAAGGCCTGGCGGGTGCATGAAACGTGTGTATTTGGAGTGGAGTTGGCTATTGTAATACTTAGTGAATGGAATTTCATTAGGTCCTTATCTGTGTGCACTGAGGAAAAGAGGTCCTTTTACACAGTGCTTGTAATGGAGTGGAAAATTGCATTTCCCTCTTGCCTGAACAGTGCCATTAGTGGGGAGGCAGACTGTCTGCTGAGCGCAGGAAGCCACCTCGGGCAGTGCAGGGCTGACAGCCCAAATGATGGCAGTGCCGAGAGACCCGGAAGATATTAAAATAAAAACAGGTTGTGGTGTTCTTTTTGTCCTGTAGCAGTTCTTCCCTGCAATGCAGGGAGTGATTGGATTTGAAGCACTGAGAAAAACATGTTAAGTAAGAAATTGTTTAAATAAAGTTGTTTGAGGTTGAAACTCTCCCCCAGGCATGGAGGGAAATGTAGTTAGCTGCGTGCAACTTACAGATATCCAAGAGGCACCATGGTTTTTTTGAGTCAGGCAAGTATGCAGTACACTTAAAAAATGAAATGGACAATGAGATCTCTTCTTTGGTCATCCAGGTGGGTTCCAGCCCCACCTGGGAGGTGTGTAGGCCCTCTGATGGCCTGTTGGTGGATCAAATCACCATTTTTACTTTCCTTGGTTCTCAGAATTGCAGGTGAGAATAGCTGTGAGTCTCACTGCAAAAAACAGCAAGGGATTACTCAGGTCTGGGGAAATTCTTGTTTCTAACCTGATAGAGAGGGTTCCTTTCTTGAGGGTTGGTGTTAGACACACTCCCATGGGGAGCAGCCAGTGTGATGGCAGAGGAGGTGCACAGCCTGTCCTTGCCGAGGAAACAGAATCTATGCAGCTCCTGGGCCCAAATACATCCAAATACAAAGTGGTGCAGACTAGGAATGTTGGGAGGAACTATGAGTGCAAGAGCCTTTCATGATTGCCCAAAGGCACTGGGAGAATGCAATTAAAGATTTTGTCACCACCAGGCCTGCCCTAAAAGAACTCCTGAAGGAAGCACTAAACATGGAAAGGAACAACCGGTACCAGCCGCTGCAAAATCATGCCAAATTGTAAAGACCATCGAGGCTAGGAAGAAACTGCATCAACTAACGAGCAAAATAACCAGCTAACATCATAATGACAGGATCAAATTCACACATAACAATATTAACTTTAAATGTAAATGGACTAAATGCTCCAATTAAAAGACACAGACTGGCAAATTGGATAAAAAGTCGAGACCCATCAGTGTGCTGTATTCAGGAAACCCATCTCACGTGCAGAGACACACATAGGCTCAAAATAAAAGGATGGAGGAAGATCTACCAAGCAAATGGAAAACAAAAAAAGGCAGGGGTTGCAATCCTAGTCTCTGATAAAACAGATTTTAAACCAACAAAGATCAAAAGAGACAAAGAAGGCCATTACATAATGGTAAAGGGATCAATTCAACAGGAAGAGCTAACTATCCTAAATATATATGCACCCAATACAGGAGCACCCAGATTCATATAGCAAGTCCTGAGTGACCTACAAAGAGACTTAGACTCCCACACGATAATAATGGGAGACTTTAACACACCACTGTCAACATTAGGCAGATCAACAAGACAGAAAGTCAACAAGGATACCCAGGAATTGAACTCAGCTCTGCACCAAGTGGACCTAATAGACATCTACAGAACTCTCCACCCCAAATCAACAGAATATACATTTTTTTCAGCACCACACCACACCTGTTCCAAAATTGACCACATAGTTGGAAGTAAAGCTCTCCTCAGCAAATGTAAAAGATCAGAAATTATAGCAAACTGTCTCTCAGATCACAGTGCAATCAAACTAGAACTCAGGATTAAGAAACTCACTCAAAACTGCTCAACTACATGGAAACTGAACAACCTGCTCCTGAATAACTACTGGGTACATAATGAAATGAAGGCAGAAATAAAGATGTTCTTTGAAACCAATGAGAACAAAGACACAACATACCAGAATCTCTGGGACACATTCAAAGCAGTGTGTAGAGGGAAATTTATAGCACTAAATGACCACAAGAGAAAGCAGGAAGGATCCAAAATTGACACCCTAACATCGCAATTAAAAGAACTAGAAAAGCAAGGGCAAACACATTCAAAAGCTAGCAGAAGGCAAGAAATAAGTAAAATCAGAGCAGAGCTGAAGGAAATAGAGACACAAAAAACCCTTCAAAAAATTAATGAATCCAGGAGCTGGTTTTTTTGAAAGGATCAACAAAATTGATAGACCACTAGCAAGACTAATAAAAAAGAAAAGAGAGAAGAATCAAATAGATGCAATAAAAAATGATAAAGGGGTTATCACCACCGATCCCACAGAAATACAAACTACCATCAGAGAATACCACAAACACCTCTACGCAAATAAACTACAAAAATCTAGAAGAAATGGATAAATTACTTGACACATACACCCTCCCAAGACTAAACCAGAAAGAAGTTGAATCTCTGAATAGACCAATAACAGGCTCTGAAATTGTGGCAATAATCAATAACTTACCACCCAAAAAGAGTCCAGGACCAGATGGATTCATAGCCAAATTCTACCAGAGGTACGAGGAGAAACTGGTACCATTCCTTCTGAAACTATTCCGATCAATAGAAAAAGAGGGAATCCTCCCTAACTCGTTTTATGAGGCCAGCATCATCCTGATACCAAAGCCGAGCAGAGACACAACCAAAAAAGAGAATTTTAGCCCAATATCCTTGACGAACATTGATGCAAAAATCCTCAATAAAATACTGGCAAACCGAATCCAGCAGCACATCAAAAAGCTTATCCACCATGATCAAGTGGACTTCATCCCTGGGATGCAAGGCTGGTTCAATATATGCAAATCAATAAATGTAATCCAGCATATAAAAAGAACCAAAGACAAAAACCACATGATTATCTCAATAGATGCAGAAAAGGCCTTTGACAAAATTCAACAACTCTTCGTGCTAAAAACTCTCAATAAATTAAGTATTGATGGGACGTATCTCAAAATAATAAGAGCTATCTATGACAAACCCACAGCCAATATCATACTGAATGGGCAAAAACTGGAAGCATTCCCTTTGAAAACTGGCACAAGACAGGGATGCCCTCTCTCACCACTCCTATTCAACATAGTGTTGGAAGTTCTGGCCAGGGCAATCAGGCAGGAGAAGGAAATAAAGGGTATTCAATTAGGAAAAGAGGAAGTCAAATTGTCCCTGATTGCAGATGACATGATTGTATATCTAGAAAACCCCATTGTCTCAGCCCAAAATCTACTTAAGCTGATAAGCAACTTCAGCAAAGTCTCAGGATACAAAATCAATGTACAAAAATCACAAGCATTCTTATACACCAATAACAGAGAGCTAAATCATGAGTGAACTCCCATTCACAATTGCTTCAAAGAGAATAAAATACCTAGGAATCCAACTTACAAGGGATGTGAAAGACCTCTTCAAGGAGAACTACAAACCACTGCTCAATGAAATAAAAGAGGATACAAACAAATGGAAGAACATTCCATGCTTATGGGTAGGAAGAATCAATATCATGAAAATGGCCATACTGCTCAAGGTAATTTATAGATTCAATGCCATCCCCATCAAGCTACCAATAACTTTCTTCACGGAATTGGAAAAAACTACTTTAAAGTTCATATGGAACCAAAAAAGAGCCCACATCACCAAGTCAATCCTAAGCCAAAAGAACAAAGCTGGAGGCATCACACTACCTGACTTCAAACTATACTACAAGCCTACAGTAACCAAAACAGCATGGTACAGGTACCAAAACAGAGATATAGACCAATGGAACAGAACAGAGCCCTCAGAAATAATGCCGCATATCTACAACTATCTGATCTTTGACAAACCTGAGAAAAAGAAACAATGGAGAAAGGATTCCCTATTTAATAAATGGTGCTGGGAAAACTGGTTAGCCATATGTAGAAAGCTGAAACTGGATCCCTTCCTTACACCTTATACAAAAATTAATTCAAGATGGATTAAAGACTTAAACGTTAGACTTAAAACCATAAAAACCCTAGAAGAAAACCTAGGCATTACCATTCAGGACATAGACATGGGCAAGGACTTCATGTCTAAAACACCAAAAGCAGTGGCAACAAAAGCCAAAATTGACAAATGGGATCTAATTAAACTCAAGAGCTTCTGCACAGCAAAAGAAACTACCATCAGAGTGAACAGGCAACCTACAAAATGGGAGAAAATTTTTGCAACCTACTCATCTGACAAAGGGCTAATATCCAGAGTCTACAATGAACTCCAACAGATTTACAAGAAAAAAACAAACAACCCCATCAAAAAGTGGGTGAAGGACATGCACAGACACTTCTCAAAAGAAGACATTTATGCTGCCACAAAACACATGAAAAAATGCTCACCATCACTGGCCATCAGAGAAATGCAAATCAAAGCCACAGTGAGATATCATCTCACACCAGTTAGAATGGCAATCATTAAAAGTCAGGAAACAACAGGTGCTGGAGAGGATGTGGAGAAATAGGAACACTTTTACACTGTTGGTGGGACTGTAAACTAGTTCAACCCTTGTGGAAGTCAGTGTGGCAATTCCTCGGATCTAGAACTAGAAATACCATTTGACCCAGCCATCCCATTACTGGCTATATACCCAAAGGACTATAAATCATGCTGCTGTAAAGACACATGCACATGTATGTTTATTGCAGCACTATTCACAATAGCAAAGACTTGGAACCAACCCAAATGTCCAACAATGATAGACTGGATTAAGAAAATGTGGCACATATACACCATGGAATACTATGCAGCCATAAAAAACGATGAGTTCATGTCCTTTGTAGGGACATAGATGAAATTGGAAATCATCATTCTCAGTAAACTATCGCAAGAACAAAAAAACCAAACACTGCATATTCTCACTCATAGGTGGGAATTGAACAATGAGAACACATGGACACAGGAAGGGGAACATCACACTCTGGGGACTGTTGAGGGGTGGGGGGAGGGGGGAGGGATAGCTTTAGGAGATATACCTAATGCTAAATGACGAGTTAATGGGTGCAGCACACCGGCATGGCACATGTATACATACGTAACTAACCTGCACATTGTGCACATGTACCCTAAAACTTAAAGTATAATAATAATAATAATAATAATAAAAGAGTCTCCTTAAATACTGAATAGAGAAACCATTAGGAAATATCATATTCAAGCTACAGAAGAATTACCTGGTCCAGCCATTTCTTGTAGAGATGAGGAATTTCTTTCTCTGGAGGTGCAAGTATCAAAGCAGACTCCCTTGAGGCTCCTACCTCTCTCTAATGGATGTGTCTATAATGTTATAGACTGAATCATGTGTTCCCCCAAAATTCATATGCTGAAATCTTAAACTGCAATGTGATGGTAATAGGAAGAGGGGTCCTCAGGAAGCGATTAAGTCATGAGGGTGGAGCCCTCATAAATGGGATTAATGCCCTTACCTGTGGGCTCCCAGAGAGCTTTCCTGCTCTCTTTTGGCCCTGTGAGGATGCAATGAGAAGTAGGCAGTGTGCAGCTCCAGAGAGGGCTCCCACCAGAACCAACCATGCTGACACCTGATTTGTGACTTTAGCCTCCAGAACTGTGAGAAAATTCCTATTGTTTCAGCCACCCAGTCTGTGGTCCCTTGTTATATCAGCTCATTTGACTGTGACAGCATCTCTTCGTGGTCTTTTCTCTGTTTTCTTGTCCACTCTTTCCTCCAGCTACTCTTCTTTCACTTCCTCTTTGGGAGAATTGTCTTTCTTCTTGGTCTATCCCTTGGCCTCAGCCTTCTGTTCTTGCCTGCCGGATATGGAAGGTTGACTGGGATCAGCTACCTGCCAACCATTCTGTTCTCTAGTTTCCCCAGGTATTCCTTATGTCTACATAAGTTAGGGCTGGGAAGTTGTGGCTGTGCCTCAGTAGGGCCCCTCAGCATCACAGTGGTTGCTAAGCCCTGTCCTAGGACATTATAATTTTCTAAAAATTTATATGACTCTCAAATTCTATATGAACACATATATCATTATGTAAAAATTATTAATATATTTAAATTGGTAATGAGGGAACCAGTGATGTGGTAAAGCTGGTTCTAAGAGCACTTGAGGAACTGGGTATGTATAAGCACTGAAAAAAAAAAAAATGGGGGCCAGGCATGATGGCTCAGCCTATGATCCCAGCACTTTTGGAGACCAAAGCAGGCAGATTGCTTGAGCCCAGGAGTTCGAGACCAGCCTGGAGGAAATGGAGAAATCCCATCTCTACAAAAAATACAAAAGTTAGCCAGGCATGGTAGCATGCACCTGTGGTCCCACCTACTCAGGAGGCTATAGTAGGAGGATCACTTGAGCCTGGGAAGTTGAGGCTGCAGTGAGCCAAGGTCACGCCACTGCATTCCAGCCTGGGCAACAGAGCCAGACCCTGTCTCAAAAAAGAAAAAAAAAATGTTAGGCAAGGATTGCTAGGTTAGATTCAAAGCTGGTCAGTATTCTACAGAGCAATAAAATAATAATATCTAGGACTCTTTTTTTTTTTTTTTTTTTTACTGGACAAAAATCTACAATTTAACATGTAACTTCATTGTATCTAGGTTGTGATCAAGTAATGAGCAGTGAAGTCAAATATAGGTATGATCTAGGAGGAATTAACTAACCCTTGGGAAGACCTGTTCATAAAGATACAGTATGCCATTGAAGGGATATTGTGTCCTTCCTTGTCCCCCTACCCCTTTACATCCAAGTTTTGGATGCTTTTTCTTAACAATATAAACCCAGCATTTGAGTCTATATTTCTTTGTAAATGTACCAGATATGGTATATCTGGTTCTGTTATGACTCCATCTTGAAGTAAAGTCCCAGCTAGTATGTCAGGTATCCACTAATTAATTAAACGTTTAACACATTTATTGAGTTGTCTCTGTGTGCTCTGGTTTGGAAATATTTGACGCCTCCAAATCTCATGCTGAAATTTGATCCCCAGGCCAGGCACAGTGGATGGCTCACACCTGTAATCCCAGCACTTTGGGAGGCTGAGCTGGGTGGATCACCTGAGGTCAGGAGTTCGAGAGCAGCCTGGCCAACATGGTGAAACCCCAACTCAACTAAAAATATAAAAACTAGCTGGGCGTGGTGGTGGGCGCCTATAATCCCAGCTACTCAGGAGGCAGAGGCAGGAGAATTGCTTGAACCCAGAAGACGGAGGTTTCAGTGAGCTGACGATGACACAATGCCACCGCACTCCAGCCTCAGTGACAGAGTGAGACTCCGTCTCAAAAAAAAAAAAAGATATTTGATCCCCAGTGTTGGAGGTGGGGCCTAATGGGACCACTTTTTGGGTGATGGGGATGGATGCTTCATAAATGGATTGGTAATGAATGAGTTATTGCTCTATTATAAGTTCCTGTAACAGCTGGTTGTTAAAAAGAGCCTGGAACTTCCTCACTTCTCTCTCTTGTCTTCTCTCTCCATGTGAACTGTACATACACTGGCTCCTGTATTAGTCCATGTTCACACTGCTGTAAAGAAATATCTGAGACTGGGTAATTTATTTTATTTATTTATTTATTATATATATATTTATTTATTATATTTTAAGTTCTAGCATACATGTGCACAACATGCAGGTTTGCTACATATGTATACATGTGCCATGTTGGTGTGCTGCACCCATTAACTGGTCATTTACATTAGGTATATCTCCTAATGCTATCCCTCCCCCCTCCCCCCACCCCACAACAGCCCCCGGTGTGTGATATTCCCCTTCCTGTGTCCAAATGTTCCTATTGTTCAATTCCCGCCTACGAATGAGAACATGCGGTGTTTGGTTTTTTGTCCTTGGGATACTTTGCTGAGAATGATGGTTTCCAGCTTCATCCATGTCCCTACAAAGGACATGAGCTCATCATTTTTTATGGCTGCATAGTATTCCATGGTGTATATGTGCCACAGTTTCTTAATCCAGAGACTGGATAATTTATAAAGGAAAGAGATTTAATTGACTCACAGTTCCAGAAGGCTGGGGAGACCTCAGGAAACTTACAATCATAGTGGAAGGGAAAGCAAACACATTCTTCACAAGGCAGCAGGAGAGAGAAGTGTGAGTGAAGGAGGAACTTGCCTAACACCTATAAAACCATCAGATCAGGCCGGGCGTGGTGGCTTATACCTGTAATCCCAGCACTTTGGGAGGCTGAAGCGGGTGGATCACCTGAGGTCGGGAGTTCAAGACCAGCCTGGCCAACACAGTGAAACTCCGTCTCTACTAATAATACAAAAATTAGCCGGGCATGGTGGCACATGCCTGCAATCCCAGCTACTTGGGAGGCTGAGGCAGGAGAATTGCTTGAACTCAGGAGGCAGAGGTTGCAGTGACCCGAGATCACGCCATTGCACTCCAGCCTCGGCGACAAGAGCAAAACTCCATCTGCAAAAAAGAAAAGAAAACAAAACAAAACAAAAATCAGATCTTGTGATAATTCACTATCACAAGAACAGCATGGTGGAAACCGCCCCCGTAATCCAGTCACTTCCCTCCCTCAACATGTGGGATTACAGTTTAAGATGAGATTTGGGTGGGGACACAGAGCCAAACCATATCAGGTCCCCTTCACCTTCCTCCATGAGTGGAATCAGCCTGAAGCCCTCACCAGATTCAGATGTTGTGACATGCATCTTGTACAGCATGCAGAGCTGTGAGACAAATAAATCTCTTTTCTTTATAAATTACCCAGCCTCAGGTACTCCCTTATAGCAACACAAATTCACTAAGACATTGTGTCAGATTTTAACGTATACTGATGAATAAAACAAGCAATGTTGTGAGGTTCATGATAAGAGAAATACACGGCATATACTTTAGAAAAAAATATTATGGAAAGCCTGTCAAATTGCCGCTACCTGTTATCTGAATCACATGATGGAGTGAATTCCCCATGCCTGTTTGCCTGAATTAGTTCAGATAAGCAGGTGTTGGTTATGTTCTATCAAATTCTGTGAGGTATGAATGGAAAAAAAGGAATTTAGAATGGTTTTTCATGTTGGTGTGACCTTGTTTACTGTGTTCCTCCTTGGATTCAAAGTCTACCCAATAAGTAATATCGGTAAATATATCAGTAAAGTATATTGAAGCACTAGCTGTGGAATTTTTTTTTGTTTATTTATTTTAAGATTTTTGATAATCATCCTAAATCTATTCTTAGGCAAGAGTCTTAAAGTAGAAAGTTTCTCTGTTTTTTCTTCCTTCCTAAACTCCTTCAATGTGATTGACAACTGGCTCCATGAACGTGGGGCATTGTACCTACCAACTGTAATTTTTCCATCAGTGGAAATCTTGCAAGTCTTTGACAGACAGAGTAGAATGCAGTGGTTGTGGATAGTAGTGAATTTCCCAAGGCCCTGATAGTTTTAGGGTGATTTTTGTTTCTCAAGATTCTTTTAGCCAAATTATAAAGCCATTCTTGTAATCAACTGAATTTCCCCTTTGATATTATCCCCAAGGAAGAGTAACTACATTAGCGTTAAGACCAGAGAATCACAGGGCATATCCTATAGTCTTTCATAGTATGTCCTATTACTGGCTCTCTGAGAAAGGAAGACAGGTTGGTTTTAATATCGCATCAGTGTGTACAGTATTTTTTATTAAATACTGGCCAAGTATAAGTCACTTTTAGGCCATAAGAGGGATATAGAGGTATAAGAAGAGAAACTCACAGAGTAGTTGAGGAGATGAGATACCCACAGAACACGTAGATACTTATATAAGAAAATGTGTGCAGAATTCTGACTCAGCATTCCAGGCTACAGTGCTCACAGAGTTCAACCAGTGGGGACTGTGGAGGGCATGGAAGGTTCTTAATGGAAATTGTTAGTGTTTTTTTTTTTTTAGACAGAGTCTCACTCTGTTGCTAGGCTGGAATGCAGTGGTGTGATCTTTGCTCACTGCAACCTCCGCCTCCCGGGTTCAAGTGATTCTCCTGCCTCAGCCTCCCGAGTAGCTGGGACTATAGGCACACGCCACCACGCCCAGCTAATTTTTATATTTTTAGTAGAGACGGGGTTTCACCATGTTGGCCAGGATGGTCTCAATCTCTTGACCTTGTGATCTGCCCACCTCAGCCTCCCAAAGTGCTAGGCATGAGCTACCATGCCCGGCAGGAAATTGTTGGTCATTTAATCTATTTTAACCACCCAAGGGGTTCCTTGGTGCCCTCTACATAAACAAAGACCATGGCATTGTAATAGACAAAGAGTTTAATAGACACCAGGCCAGCCATGCCATGTGGGAGATGAAGTTCATACTCAAATCATCTCGTCCAGAATTCATAGGATTGGCGTTTTTCAGACAGTTTGGGGTAAAGGGGTAAAGGTGATCAGGTAACAGACACTTGCCGCTGATTGGTTGGGGCAAAGATGAAATCATAGGGGGTTGAATCGGTCCTCCTATGCACTGAATCAATTCAGGATGGGGCCACAGGAGTGGGGTTGGCGAGTCCAGGTGGAGCCATGGGTGTCAGACGTGCAAAAAACCTGGAAAGATATCTCAAAAGGCCAACCTACAATAGCTGTGTTATTTGCAGGAGTAATTGGGGACATTGCACATCTTATAACCCCCAGAATAATGGCTGACAATCATTTATGCCTGCACCTTAGCAGGACTCAGGTTCTCCTCTGCATAGCCTGATAGGCTCCCACTAGCTTTACAAAAAGCACTTGAGTTTTGGGCAAGGCCTATTATTTAAACTGTAGCTTAAATGTTTTCCAAAGTTAGCTTGGCCTAATAACTCAGGAATAACTAAGGGAAAGGCAAGATGTGGGGTAGGTTAGCTTAGCTTACTGTTATAATTTTTCTCACTGATACAGTTTTTGCAAACGTGGTTTCCCTATGAAGGATAAATGCAATCTGGATTATAGTAGAAGCAGGAGATGTTGAAATTCTAAGGAGAATGGAGCTGGGACAATGGAATGCGAAGGTTTGGACAATAATATACCAAGTATGTCTTTGTTGGGCGAGAATGTCTGTTGAGGTTTGGTATTTGAGTCTGAGAATTGAAATGACAATAGACCAATCAACAGGAGAAATGGTACATAAATTTACTACAGGCATGGGGCATCACAAGAGACAGAGTGCCCAATAACCCCGTGAGATTCGAAGCTTATATGCCCTTCTCCATGGGAGAGAGTAGTGGGGGTCTGCAGGCACTTTTAGAGGAAAAAGTAAATGATGTTTAGGAGAGAAGAATGGGCATCAAGAACAGATGATGTCCTGGGACGAAGTCTGTCTGGGCTGAGTGTGCTGTGTACTCTAGTCTTCATTTCTGCAAGTTAATCTTCCCTGTTTGATGAGATTATAGAGAGGTGATGCAAGACAATTGCATTCCTTCTAGAGGAACTTCCCTTAGTCAGATGAGGGAACTTCAGAAAAAGCCGCCCTCTGTGCTTGGCGAAAGGTAGAGGGGTGAGAGAGGGTGGGCAGAAGGAGGTCAGACTCTGGTTCTGAGCTTCTTTAGTTCAAAATACTCAGCATATCAACACCCCCACACTTTGAGGTATCTCTTCCGAGCCCGTGTCTTTGTGGGTGGGAGGTTGGGGAGGATCCAGTCTGGGCTTGGGAGTTGGTGGCATCCTCTTTTATAGCTGCTCCAGGAGCACCCAACCTGGGTGTGTTTACTAAAGTTGTACGCATGCTCCTTTGAGCCATTTTTCACTTCACCATTTTGCCCCTTAGTTCACTTTCTTAAGCCCATTCACCCAACTCCTGAGATCTTTTCAGGAAGCTGCTGATAACCAGTTTCAGGTATTTCTATCTATTGGTAGGCTGCCTTTCCCTGGAGCTCCCTGGGACCAATTATTATTTTAGCGAGGCAGTGTAATAACTGCCTGACCATCACCTGATGGTTGCCTGACATTCCTGGTGGGGTAGGGGTGGGTCTCTCCTGCCCTGCTGATGTCTGACTACCTACCTACTGTAACACCCTAACTAAAAGTTGAGTTAACTCTGAAATCAAGCAACACCAAGCAGAAAGCAGAGAGGGAAACTTGTCCCTTTCAAAACAGATTAAATGTTTCTTATTAATTCAGTTGCTTCCACACATATTCAAGTTTGTATCCAGAATTAAGCGAGTCAGTAGTTTTAAATCAAATTACAAATACAGCATCCTTCATATCTGAAATAATTGTGTATCTGTATGTAAATGCTGGGAGAATATACTTTTTTGGGTATTATTCTGACTGTAGTTTCAAAAAAAAGTAGATAGAAATCTGGAAAAATGAGTAAACACTATTAATTAGATGAGATATTTATCCTTGGCTTAAATTAGAAAACTTACTAAGAGAAACTATGAAAATATCAATTAAAACAACTAGCATGATTTTATTTTTCACTGTTGAGGGCAAAAAAAAAAAAAAAAAAAACCCCAAAAATCCCATGCATGAATAAAATAAATATATATTTGGGGATGACACCATCTTGGCATTTCCAGGCATTCTTTTCTAAACATATTCTTTATCTTAGCTGTCTTGCAATACTTTTAATATAATTAAAAGCACATAATGAGTGCCAGACTTGTCAATTTCAACAACAAAGTGCTGAAATTTGCAGTGAAACTGAGAGATCCATCTCCCATACATTGTAATGAATAGGTTCATAAAAGGAAAATAGTTTAATTACATTTTAGTTCATGGATTGTTAATAGGCTGGAGTATCTAAATTGAATAATGTGATTCTGGTAATAATTATGTGTAAATGAACTTGTTTAAATGATATTTTACAGCTTCTTTATAAAATTACAGCTAGAGGCAATCCAGTGATAGACAGACAAAGGCCATGCAAAAATTATCATAAACTATTAGCTTGTTTGCAAAGGGTTTTATGTTAATCTTTTAGTACTTAAAGCAATCTGCAATTAACATATCATGGGGAGCTGCCTCCGAGCAAAGGCATGCAAATTGAAGTGCTTAGATAAAAAGCCATTCATATTGGGGGGGAAAGAGAAAGAAAGAAAAAAGAAAAAGAAAAAAAAAATCAAAGAAAGGGTGGCAAAGTACTCAGAGGGTGCTGGTTTTTATATTTGAGATTAAGGAGGTGTAATGATTGTGTTATCTAACTATGGCTGTAATTAAAGCTTTTCTCCAGCAGACATGACAATAGATACTGCATTGATTTCAGTGTTTTAATTGTGAAAGTCATTTTATTTCAGGGCAGAAGATATGAATAGCCTGAATCAAAGGGCTAGAAGATTGCTTTGTTGATAGTACTTGTTCAACAGCTGCCTGGCTGCTTAATACACAAGTGTGGAGAATGCAGAGAGACCCAAGGAGGTGCTGGGTATTGTGATTCTCCTGCTGGTTTCCTTTCCTTTTATGAAAAAGGCAAGGATCTTGGTGCTGACTGTAAACAAACAGCCTTTTCATACCTCATCGATGTTTTTCCTCCCCAACTTTGCAGAACAAAAGAAGTCATAAAGGGCCTTGAACTAACTTTACTACTGCTCCTTTTAAGCTACAGAAGTTTATGCAAAGTAATAAAAACCATCTTTGCTAGTGGAGATATCACCCCTCTAATGATGAAAAAAAGTCTCTAAGTGACTGTGGTAGTTATTATCACAAATAGCCTTGTGACAGAAACAGTTTGTAGGAGAGAGGTTGGATTATTTACATTAAGGGCATATCCACAAAATCTCACACGCAGTTAGTTTGAGATTAGTGCTTTCTTATCAGTTTCTATATACAAACCACAGGAGGGAAATTAAGTGAGGGGAAAACATATACAATCCCAGAGCAAAGAGAATTCTAAAGAGAATTTTAGGGAGATCAGGGTAGACTTAAAATAAAAATCACATTCTTGGCTATTTCTTCTATAACACTTCAGTGTAAATGGAGATGAAACCCGGCGATTTCCAGTAATTCCTATTCTATTGATTTATCTCTTCTTTGTTCCTAGAAATATCAAATAGCATGTTTAAAGGAGTCTGAATAATAATAAACTTGGTTTTAGGGAACACTGTTTCTTTAAGTGATATGATTTAAAATAACCAGACACCAAGATATTACAAACATAACAATAATAACATAATCATTTACTGAGTGTTGTGCTAACTATTTTTATTTATATTTCTGATGATATAAGGGAGTGAAAATTTTCCCTCTGCCCTCTGAGAGTTTGATAATTGAATCTATGGAATAAATGGACATTAGACCAATTAATAGGAGAAACGACACACAAATTTATTACATGCATAGAAGCATCATATAAAACAAAAGTGAACACCCGGTGAGATCTAGAAGTTTTTATACCCTCTTCATAGGGGAGAAGAGAGGGGGAATGCAGACAACTTAGGGAAGGTACAGGCATACCTTGGAGATACTGAAATCTCAATTCTAGACTGATGCAGGATTTTCTTCTTGGTCACCGTGCAAGCTGGAGACCTCTGGCCAGCGATGCCCTACCCTGGCCTTGCTCGACCACACTAGCTGCTGCAGGAGATGGCCTCTACCTGCTGTAGGAGACGGCCTAAGTCTGGCTTACACACTGGTTCCCGAGTTCTTGTCTTGCACCCAAGAAAAATAAGGATGTACTGACAATGGAAGAGCGAGCCAGGTGGGGAGTTTTATTGGTGATGAAACAGCTTTCAGAGGAGAGGGGACACAGGGGTGGTCCCCCTACCCAAAGGTGGGAAAGTCCCCTGTGTGTCTGGGCCTGGGGCCTTTATGGACTCAGAATGGGGAGTGTGTGCTGATTGGTTTGGGGGTATGCAAAAAAGTTTAAACCGAAGACACCACTCAAAGGTGGGCATGACAGTGAAGAAAACCAATTAGGAAAGGGTAGGTATATGTAAAATAGGTGAAAGGTGGGGACAGTCAGAGGAAAGTGTGCCAAATGGGAAGACAAGTTCTCAGTCTGGTCTAAGAATTTAACTTGTAGCTTGGCTTTCAGGCTTCAAACTGTAATCAGCTTGGAGGTGGGATTTCACCAGGGACCCCCACTGTCTGCCTAGGCATTTGGCTGCCTCCTTTCACTATCAAGACTGCCCCAATAAAACAAAAATTGCAATAAAGCAAGTCACATGAATGTTTGGTTTTCCCAGTGTGTATAAAAGCTATACAATACTGTAGTCTGTGAGGTGTATGATAACATTATGTCTAAATAAACAATATACATACCTTAATTTTAAAATACTTTATTGTTAAAAATGCTAATAACTATCTGCATTTTCAGTTAGTTACCATCTTTTTGCTGGTGAAGGGTATTGTTTCAGAGTTGCTGGCTGCTGACTGATCAGGGAGGTTGTTGCTGAAGGTTGGGATGGCTGTGACAATTTCTTAAAAGAAGACAACAATGAGGTTTGCCACATTGATTGACTCACGAAAGATTTCCCTGTAGCATGTGATGCTGTGTGATAGCATTTTACTCACATTAGAACTTCTTTTAAAATTAGAGTAAATCCTCTCAAACCCTGCCTATGCTTTATCATCTAAGTTTAGTAATATTCTAAATCCTTTGTGGTCATTTCAAGAATGTTCACAGCATCTTCACCAGGAGTAGATTCCATCTCAAAACAAACAAACAAACAAACAAAAAACACTTTCTTTACTCATCTATAAGGAGCAACTCCTCATCTTTAAAAGCTTTATCATGAAGTTGCAGCAATTCAGTCCTATCTTCAGGCTTCTCTTCTAATTCTGGTTCTCTTGCTATTTCTACCACATCTGCTGTTATTTCCTCTACTGAAGTCTTGAGCCCCTCAAAATCATCCGTGAGGGTTGGAATTCACTTCTTTCAAACTCCTGTTAATGTTGATACTTCGACCTCCTCCCATGAATCACAAATGTTCTTAGTAACATCTAGAATGGTGAATCCTTTCCAGAAGATTTTCAATTTCTATTGCCCAGATCCATCAGAGGAATCACTATCTATGGCAGCGATAGCCTTACTAAATATATTTCTTAAATAAGAGGACTTGAAAGTTGAAATTACTCCTTGATACATGGGCTACAGAATGGCTGTTGTGTGAGGAGGCATTAAAACAGCATCGATCTCCTTGTATATCTTCATCAGAGCTCTTGGGTGACCAGGTATATTGTCAATGAGCAGTAATATTTTGAAAGAAATCTTTTTTTCTGAGCAGTAGGTCTCAATAGTGGGCTTAAATTAATATTTAAGTAAATCATGCTGTGAACAGATGTGCTGTCATCCAGGCTTTGTTGTTTCATCGATAGCACACAGGCAGAGTAGATTTAGCGTAATTCTTAAGGGCCCTAGAATTTTTGGAATGATAAATGAACATTGGCTTCAACTTAAAGTCGCCAGATACATTAGCTCTTATCAAGAGAGTCAGCCTGTCCTTTGAAGCTTTGAAGCCAGGCATTGACTTCTCTCTAGCTATAAAAGCCCCAAATGGCATCTTCTTCCCATGTAAGGCTGTTTTGTCTACATTGGAAATCTGTTGTTTAGTGTAGTCACCTTCATCAAATCTTAGCTGGATCTCCTGGATAATTTGCTGCAATTTTTCCATCAGCACTTGTTGCTTCACCTTGCCCTTTTATGAAGACAGCTTCTTTCCTTAAACCTTATGAACCAACCTCTCTTAGCTTCAAACTTTTCTTCTGTAGCTTCTTTACCTCTCAGCCTTTACATAAATGAGGAGAGTTAAGGCCTTGCTCTGGATTAGGCTTTGGCTTAAGGAAATGTCATGGTTGGTTTGATCTTCTATCCATACCGCTAAAACTTTCTCCATATCAGCAATAAGGCTGTTTCACTTTCTTATCATTCATGTGCTCACTGGAGTAGCACTTTTAATCTCCTTCAAGAACTTTTCCTTTGCATTCACCGTTTGGCTAATCGTTTGGTATAAGAGGCCTAGCTTTCAGCCTGTCTTGGCTTTTGAAATGCCTTCCTCACTAAGCTTAATCATTTCTAGCTTTTGATTTAAGTGTGCCTCTTTCTTTCACCTGAACACTTAGAAGCCATTGTAGAGTTATAAATTGGCCTAATTTCAATATCGTTGTGTCTCAGGGAATAGGAAAGCCTGGGGAGAGAGAGAGAGATGGGGAAACACTCAGTTGGTGGAGCAGTCAGAACACACACAACACTTATTAAGCTTGCCATCTTATATGAGCATGATTCATGGTACCCCAAAACAATTACAATAATGAAATCAAAGATCACTGATCACATATCACCATAACAGATATAATAATAATGAAAAAGTTTGAAATGTTACCCAAATTACCAAAATGTAACCCAGAGACACAAGATAAGCACATGCTGTGGGAAAAATGGTGTTGGTAGACTTACTAGATGCAGGGTTGCCACAATCCTTCAGTTTGTAGAAAAAATAGTATCTGTGAAGTGCAATGGAATGAGGTATACCTGCAGAGGATTTCTGGGAAAGATGAATGGGCCCTCAGAATAGGTGACAGCCTGCGACAGGGTCTTTCTGGGTGTGGTGTCACCTCTATTCTTCTCTCTTGTGATACAGATAATTGTCCCTGGCCGATAAGATTCTAGGGGAGGGAATTCATGACTATTGAGTTACAGGAGTAGAAGCTTGGAATTTCTGGGGGCTGGTAGGGACATGAGTTTTGGGAAGATGGGGTTAGAAACTGTATGACGAATAAGGGTTGTCTTCTTACACAGATTAAAAGTCTCTCAGGTCATAACAGTTTTCTGCAGCTAGCAGACTTTTTCTGATCCAGATAGTTTACTAATGTAGATTTCCTTTACAGATGTAAGTTTCTTTTACAAAAGGACAAGTTTTCAGAGCTACTTCCATGTGTGCAGTTCCTCAGAGTAACCAGCTCGAAATATGCCAAAGAAATATAGTTTGGGGTGGTACATCCTGTTTGCCGAGCTCAAAAAATGACCTCTCATAACCATCCCAAAGAAGTCGATGGGATGATCCATTTTCTAAAATGAGTGAACTTAGCCTCAGGCCAAATATATTGTTCAAGGTCACATAGCAAGGGAGGGGCAGAGGCAGGTTAGAACCCAGACAGTCTAGCTAGATCTCTAGGAAAGCCTGATGCCATCCTCACAGGGTTAACAAGAATTCTGGACAGAAATGTAGTTATAATTAAGCATTAATTAAGCAGGCTGCACTTTGACCCAGTTCCTTATAACTGAAAGTCAGGTAACACCAGATCCTGACTATTTGCATCCCCATTGTTCCTATAGACAGGATTTCTGGAGTTACATCAGGCTTTTAAGATAGATAGGATCTCTGACACTACAATCATAAGGTTTATGTTTGAGAATTGCAGATGCAGATTCTGAATTCCAGTGGAACAGCTAATGCTAACCATTTTGAAGACCCCAACAGAGGAACTGAATCAGCATGAGAATAGTTTCTTCATCTCCCTGTCCCATGACTTACTCTGCACTCTTTAACCAATCAATGGTCTCCACACTTTGGCCCACTCCCAAACCTTTAAAAACCCAAGCCCCAAACTCCTTGGGGAGACGGATTTGAGGTTTCCTTCTGTCTCCTCGTTTAGCGGCCTATGACCAAACTTCTTTTTCTGCTGCAACCCAGTGTCTTGGTGTATTGACTTGCCATGAACATCAGGCAGCAAACCTATTGTGGTCACAAGCCCTTAGACTTCTTCTCTGATTAATGTTTTCTAAGTGCACAAAATAAAGTACAAAGGGTTACAAAGCAAATGTAGTATATTGAAATACTGTTATCAAAATATTTAAAAATAAAATTTATGACTTAGTAATTTATGTGCTTACAGCCAGCAGCAACTATAATTTCAAAGCTATGCTAACATCTACTATAATTTCAAAGTGTTGATAAGCATAAACAGTGTTTTGGATTTCTGCAATAATGTGACATGAAAATACCTGATTTTTTATCAAGATAAAGTCACAGATACTCCTTAAACTCCAGTCATTTTGTTGCCTACATTTATAATAAAAGAAAATGGGGCTGAGGCCAGAGGATTGCTTTAGTCTTGGAGTTGGAGATTGCAGTGAGCTATGACTGCACTACTGCATTCGAGCCTGGGCAACAGAGGGAGACCCTGTCTCTTAAAAAATAGCAAAAACAGAAAGAAAGAAAAGGTTAAGTTCCCCATAAACATTACTGAAAATAAAAATATATTTTTATATATGTCAGATATTATACAAAAATACATATGTAGATAATTATACATAAAAATAATTTTTCCCACCAAAATTCACAGACCTCTAAATTCTATAGGTGTACAAGGCTTAGGTTAAGAACATTTTTGGTTTTACAGATGAGGAACTGAGGCCCAGAGAAGGGAATCTAGTGACCCAAGGTTATCAGTAATCAGTGATAAGATGTAGATTAGAGCTGATTACACTAAGAGAACATAAGGAAAACTTAAAATACTGTATGTTGATCTTTTCCCTTTCTCCTGTGACTTTGGTGGCTTTTGCTAACATGCTCTTGGAATGTTGAACCTTTCTTTGTCTTTGCAATGTTGTCTTTTTCAAAGTGGGAGCAGCAAGCAATTTCCCCAGCCCTGAGATCAGTTGTTGGCAATTCCTGCTTTCAGTGGCAGGGCTGGGAGGATCCCAGAAAGCACAGCCACAGGGACTCCAGGGAAGCTTCCTGTGATTGCAACCTAAATTTGAAAACTTTCTATTTAAAGGGACAAGAGTGCTTTTTTTTTTTTTTTTTTTTTTTAAGATGGAGTCTTGCTCTGTTGCCCAGGCTGGAGTGCAATGATGTGATCTTGGCTCACTGCAACCTCTGCCCCTGGGTTCAAGCAATTCTGCTGCCTCAGCCTCCTAAGTATCTGGGATTACAAGCACGCGCCACCACGCCTGGCTAATTTTTGTGTTTTTAGTAGAGATGGGGTTTTGCCATATTGGCCAGGCTGGTCTTGAACTCCTGACCTCAGGTGATCCACCCTCCTTGGCCTCCCAAACTGCTGGGATTATAGGCATGAGCCACGGCACCTGGCTAAGAGTGCATATTCATTATGTGTCTCCTCTACACAAGGTCTTTGTATATCCTCTTCCAGTTAATATTCAGAAAGGCCTAGTAAATAGTCCCCATCCTTGTTCTAGAGGGGAAGAGAGAAACTCAGAGATTGCCATAGCACATGGTGCTTGTGGTGAGCCAGGGTTGAGTTAGACTTTAGCTATGTCCTCACAGCCTAATGACGCAGGCAATTTGGTCCTCTATTTACTTATTAGGAAACTGAGGATAAAAGACTTTTAGCAAGATGGCCAAGTTCATGACTTATTAAGTGACAGAGCCAGGAATTTAACTGAAGTCTGTTGCCTGTAATACTCATCTTTGTTCCCCAGACTCTGTTGCCCTTACATTGAAGAAATAAGGACCCCCCCGCCCTCCCATCTTCTCTACCCAGGGGCCTTCTCCTCAGGTGTCTATTGCATATCTGTTATTTACAGGGCATGTCCCATGTGGGCATGCAGGAGGGGAAGGGCAGCAGGTAGAAACACATAAGGATATACTTGATTTTGAGCTGACTTTCCTAACGTCCCTAATTGGATAAATAAAGCTAACACAAAGGGAACACACAGATAATGTTCAATGACAAACACTGACAACATCAACAATGTAATAATAATAATTGTGATGATGATGATAATAGCTAACATTTATTGAATGCATACTATTTTAAGGATTTTCCAAAAGTTGTTTTTTTTTTTTAATTTGATCACATATCCCATAAAGAAGAGTGTGTGATGGTGATGGCACCCTTACACATTTGGCAGGAAGGACATGGCTGAGGGTGCCACAGTCATAAACACAGAAACACAGAGTTATATGTTCTCCTTATTGATTTTGTAATAATATTGGTGGCAATCTTAGCTATATTGAGTGAACAGGTATTATGGGAAAGGAAGGGGGTGAGATGTGAGATGGATCAACCAGGCCAACTCCCAGGGGGCCATGTTGACAAATTTTCCTGCCTCATGCCTTGCCTTGGTGACATACAAATTTTAGGCATTTTAAAGAAATACCCCAAACTGTCAGCCCTGTGCAGAGGGAGCATGGTTCACTCCCTAGATAGTCAATTTGGGTGATAGGGGGTGGCCAGCTACTTGCTTGGGTCTCAGAGGAGAGGCCCTGATCTTTCTGGTCCTTCTCCCCCAATCCTAACCTCAGCCCAGACATCGGGTCATTTCTACACACTGCATTAGGCTTCTCTAACCAATACGGAACATTTACCCTTAAACATGGTCACCATGTCATTATCACAACTAAAAAAAGAATAATAATTCCATAGGGCTTTTCAATACCCACTCCATATTCTAATTTTCCCAGTTGTCTCAAAAATATCTTTTTGTATCCAGTTCGTTTGATTCAATGTCCAAACACAGCCCATACCTTTTATTGCGTTGCTGTATCTCTTTGATCCTTTTTAGTCTTTAATCATCTCCCTCCCCTTCTCCTTTTTCATCTTCTCTTTGTCTCTTATGCTCTCTGTTTCTCTCTCTGTGTCTCTCTCTCTATTATGCATTGATATTTTTGAGGAATTGAATGAGTTATCCTGGGCAATGACCCACATTCTGCTTTGGCTGGTTGCTTCCTTGCCATGTCATCTAACTTGTTCCTCTATCCTCTGTACTTTCTATAATCTAGTGTCAGATCAATAACTTGTTTGAATTCAAATTCATTTTTTTTTTGTATATGGTGCTGTATACTTCCTATTGCATTACCTCCTGAGACGCATAATTAATATCTGATCATGGTAACTCTGTGAGGTGATGGGTGTGTTAATTAATTTTATTGTGCTAATCATTACATTTTATATATATGTACATATATAATGTATATATACATACACAAGCATATGTCGAATTATTACATTGTACACCTTAAACACTATATACAGTTTTATCGGTTAATTATATCTCAATATAGCCAGGAAATTTTTAAAAATAAAAACAAAAACAATCCCATCAAAAAGTGGACTAAGGACATGTATAGACAATTCTCAAAAAAGATATACAAATGGCCACATATGAAAAAAATGCTCAACATCACTAATTATCAAGGAAATGCAAATCAAAATCGCATACACACACACACACACACCACACACACACACACGCACACCATAGAATACTACTTAGCTATAAAAAGGAATGAAATAATGGCATTTGCAGCAACCTGGATGGAATTGGAGACCATTATTCTAAGTGAAGTAACTCAGGAATGGAAAACCAAACATCATATGTTCTCATTCACCACCTTACTCCCGCAAGAAGGGCCATAATAATAAATATATGTAATATATATATTTGTGTATATATAATATATGTTATATATAATATATAAATGTTATATATTATATATGTTATATATAATATATAAATGTTATATATTATATATGTTATATATAATATATAAATGTTATATATTATATATGTTATATATAATATATCAATGTTGTATATTATATATATGTTATATATAATATATCAATGTTATATATTATATATATGTTATATATCAATGTTATATATTATATGTTATATATCAATGTTATATATTATATATATGTTATATATCAATGTTATATATTATATATATGTTATATATAATATATCGATGTTATATATTATATATGGTATATATAATATATCGATGTTATATATTATATATATGTTATATATAATATATCGATGTTATATATTATATATATGTTATATATGATATATCGATGTTATATATTATATATATGTTATATATGATATATCGATGTTATATATTATATATATGTTATATATGATATATCGATGTTATATATTATATATATGTTATATATGATATATCGATGTTATATATTATATATATGTTATATATGATATATCGATGTTATATATTATATATATGTTATATATGATATATCGATGTTATATATTATATATATGTTATATATGATATATCGATGTTATATATTATATATATGTTATATATGATATATCGATGTTATATATTATATATATGTTATATATGATATATCGATGTTATATATTATATATATGTTATATATGATATATCGATGTTATATATTATATATATGTTATATATGATATATCGATGTTATATATTATATATATGTTATATATAATATATCGATGTTATATATTATATATATGTTATATATATATATGTTGGCATGGATGTGGTGAAAAGGGAACACTTTTACATTGTTGGTGATAATGTAAACTAGTACAACCACTATGGAAAACTGTGGAGATTCCTTAAAGAGCTAAAAGTAGATCTACCATTTGATCCAGCAATCCCACTCCTGGGTATCTACCCAGAGGAAAATAACTCATTATATGAAAATGATACTTGAACATGCATGTTTATGGCAGCATAACTTGCAATTGCATAATATGGAACCAGCCCAAACGCCCATTAATCAATGAGTGGATAAAGAAAATGTGAGATAGATAGATAGATAGATACACATATATATGTATATATGTACACATACATATATATGTGTGTATATATATATACATATATATGCACACACACACACACATACACACATACATACACACACACCCCATGGAATACTACTTATCCATAAAAAGGAATGAAATAATGGCATTTGCAGCAACCTGGATGGAACTGGAGACCATTATTCTAAATGAAGTAACTCAGGAATGGAAAACCAAACATCATATGTTATCACTCATAAGTGGGAGCTATGTTATGAGAATGCAAAGGTATAAGAATGATATAATGGACTTTGGGGTCTTGGGGGAAGCGTGGGTGGGTGGTGAGGGATAAAAGACTACAAATTAGGTACAGTGTACACTTTGCAGGTCATGAGTGCACCAAAATCTCAGAAATCACTACTAAAGACCTTATTCATGTAACCAAACACCACCTGGTCCCCCAAATCCTATTGAAATAAAAAATTAAAAATAAAACTGTATCTTATCAGTAGGTTCAGATGGTTCTTCCACTGAAAGAATCAGCTGGAGTCTTCCATTGTAAGGTTCCCAACCAACCTTTTACCTAATGTTTGAGCATCTTTTGATGATGGTGACCTAAGTCCATTATTTCATTACAGGTTGGAGAATAATTTTCTAATTTTATCATCCCTTTGTATTTATTACCTGGAATTCTGCTGTGAAGGATTTTCTTCCATATAGTAATTGTTTGAAATCTTTTTTTTCTCACAGCAGATAACTTGGTTTGAAACATAGTTTCTGTGGGCATTGACTGTATGAAATGTGAATATGAAGTGGTTCCAGATGCAGCGGAAGTGGGAGGCTGAGGGTCCCCTGCAGGCACAGGCTTCCCTTCATCCTCTGTACCTGTAGCAGAGGAGCCCTTGGGCTCCAGCAGTACAACTGGGGAATGCCCTGGTGAATAACACTGCCTGACCCCCATCCTCACCAGGCTTACAATGTGGGGTCCTGGAGACTGAAGGGTATGCCTGTAGTACAGAGAGGGTAGCCACTCACCAGCTTCATGACTTTGGGGCTGTTGGCCATAGTCAACCTTGCTTCCTTATCTGTAAAGTGAGAATAAGAGTACTAACCTCACAGGATAGTTGTGAAGATTCATTATGCTAATGCCTATAAAATACTTGGCATAGTTTTGGCTGTATAACAGTGCTTAATAAATGCTGGCTTGATTATTCTTATTGTAATAATTTTTTTTTAAGAGACAGAGTATTGTTATGTTGCCCAGGCTGTAGTGCAGTGGCTATTCACAGGTGACATCCCACTGCTGATCAGCACAGGAGTTTTGACCTGCTCCATTTCTGACCTGGGCTGGATCACTCCTCCTTAGTCAACCTGGTGGTTCCCTGCTCCTGGGAGGTCACCATATTGATGCTGAACTTAGTGTGGACACCCAATCAGCATAGCTCACTACAGCCCAGAACTCCTGGACTCAAGTGATCTTCTCACCTCAGCCTCCTGAGTCACCAGGACTACTGACTATTGCATTGGTTTGTTAGGATTGCCATAACAAAGTATCACAACGTGGGTGGCTTAAGAACAACAGAAAAATATTCTCTCATAGTTCTGGAAGCCAGAAATGGCAAATAAAGGTGCCAGTGGGCCCAGGCTCCTCCAAAGACTCTGGGTAGAATCCTCTCTTGCCTCTTGCCCACTTCTGGTGGTAGCTGGCTATCCCTGGTGTGCTATCACTTATAGATGCATCGTGCCAATATCTGCTTTTGTCACCACATGCCCATCTTTTCCTTCTGTCTCTTCACATGGTGTTCTCCTCTCTACATGTTCACATTGTCCTCTTAGAAAGATACCAGCTATATTGAGTTAAGGGCCCACCCTACTCCAGCATGACCTCATCTTAACTCATTACATCTGCAATGACTTTATTTCCAAATAAGCTGACATTCTGAGGTACTGGGGTTTAGGACTCAACATATCTTTCTGGGGGATACAACTCAACCCATAACAATTGTGTAACCATACAACACCGAGTCATCCTACATCTTGACATATACAAGGGTTCCTTGTACTTTATTGTTATGCCACATTTCTTGCATTTTACTGTTCTCCTACTGGTTTTCTCTCAGATATGAGATGCTATGTAGTGCAGAGTGAGGATAAGATGAGCAGCTCTTCCATGTTTAGACCCAGAGCAGACACTTGAATAAGTCGTTCTCCACCTCCAAAGACAGGATAGGAGCAGGAAACATCAGCCAGAACATCTCGTATAAACAGCAGAAGCAGTACAGCCTTAGAGAACCCATCCACACCTCAGAACTTCCCAGCCAAGCTCATGCTGGCAGGCACCCAGTGATTCTCCCGTCCGTATCACGACAAGCCTCGGAGTGAACTGTTTATTTATCAATTCTTAATTGAGTTGGTGTTTACTCATGATTGCCAGTGGATGAGTAATTTACTACAGAGTTCAAGGAGTCAGATAGTGAAGAGATCATTATAAAGAGAAATTATAATAGAGTTCCCTGTACTCATGGGTCTGGTAATAAAAGATTGATATAATTAGATGGGGCTTGGTAACAAATACTATTACATTATGTCTGAATCTTATTTAAATATATTGGCCTTTTATCTTAAACTTATTAGTGGGTGGCTGTAGCTTACGTTGACACCAGCTAGCTCTTTTACTCTTGCAAAAGGAGGGCTGAGCTATACAAAGGAGTCAATCATTTGATGTTTAGAAGCAATGGCATGGTATTTAAGGCAGTTCTCCCTGTTGATTTTTAGAGGAAGAGCAAGGTATTAGGGGAACTTAAGCTTCCACTTGGTCACAAACTTTCTGGATAACAAATTCAGGGGCTGTGTTTCTCTGTACTGTGGCTGTGGCTACCTTGGAACCTTTAACTTGGCCAAAGTCATCCTTGAGAAAGCAGATAAAGGAAAGGGCAGGAAATAATCTGACAACGTAGTGAGAAAATGAGCTGTGGAGTAAGACAGGCCTGAGATGAAAACTTTGCCATAGTGGGTTGAGTGGTAGCCCCCCCAAAAGATATCGCTCCATCCTATCCCTGGGACCTGTGAATGTGACCTTCAGTGGAAAATGAGTTGTTGGAGATGTAGCTAAGGATCTCAAGAAAAGATCATCCTGGATAATCCAGGGGGGCCATAAATCGAATGACAAGTGTCCTTGGAATAGACACCCAGAGGAGAGATTAATGGAGAAGAGATATGAAGATGGAGGTAGAGGCTGGACTTATGTAGAGCTATTAGGGAATAGATTTCTGTTGTTTTAAGCCACCAAGTTTATGGTAGTTTGGTGCAAGATCCCTGGGAAACAAATATACCAGTTTTATAATAAATTGCTTGTATGACTTTGGGCTAGACTCTTAATCTTTACAAACCTCAGTTTTCTCATCTGTAAAAGTTGGGTTATTACACTTGTCTCTCAGTATCGTGAGGACTGTGAAAGCTCACCCAACTCAGTGCCTGGTACATGACAGGCATTCAGTACACATCAGATTCCTTCTCCCATCACCTCCTACCCATTTTCCTACATGATGTTTCAACTTGAAATCTTTTTCATCTTCTACGCCTCCTAAAATGTCTGCAAAACTAACAGCCCTCCCCTGAAGAATGTTCCATTCTTCAGGAGCTGTTCTTAGGACTGTCAAATTAGAGGAGAAAGCATGGTACAGCTGGTGTTTTTGCGGCAGTTGGGTGAGAGCCATGTAGATATTAAAAGTTTTTCAAATGCAGTTCATTGAATGCAGCCCTATAGAGAAGCAGCTGAAGTCCACATTATAGCTGCAGTGTGGCTGACCAGCTGGGGTCTGTTTCCTTCACACAAGGAGGTCTCAGGGTACATTCCCAGCCATGGAGAAGAGACAACACATGGGAGGGGAGTGCGTATAATACTCTGGGCTGCAGAAAGAAGCCAATGTAAATGGCTGTTTGCTTGATGTCTTTAGTTCATTGATTTTAGGCCTAGAAAGTCGTGATTGATTACATCCCACCAAATGCAGGCTGGGGAAGTCAGTGTGGGAATTTAGAGCATGACTGATTTAATAAATGTTTTCAGAACCATGTATTCTTCTGAGGCATGAGAACGATGAGAAAAAGAACACTGGTCAAGAGCTAGCAGAGCTAGGGTCTGGCTTCATTTCTGTCCTTGATTAGCTGTGTGACTTTGAGCCAGTCATTTAACTTCTCTGAGGCTTCAACTTCACAGTGAGGTTGTTGGAGCCGTACATCTCAGTACTAGCATTCAATGGTTCCATGAAAATTCACAGTGATCCCCATGAGGTCAGTGTCCACCCATGTAGCACATGTATTTTGTTTGGCATGCTTGCTGGGGAGAGGAGAATCACAGGAAGGCAACAAGGGAAGAAAATTTTAAAAAATATTGGATGTTCTCTTATATATATCATCCAGGGCTTCATCCGTCATCCAGGGGAGAACTAGAGATGTTTTAAAGACTTGAGACCTCCACTGCCTGGTCCTATTGAGGATCCTGTGTTAATGACAGTTTTGCCATCTCTAAATGGCATTGAAAATCCAGTGCCTGGGAATAAGTAGGCAGGGGAGCGCCTGGGGACATGGCCCTGTTATAAGGTAGTGGTGTTTGTTTTTGGGACATTAGCCCTCTTCCAATTGTCTGTTATGTTGAGGTCAGTTTCCATATATGTTTCCCTATGTCTCTGAGCACATTCTGATCAATTCATTGATGGTGAGAGGGAAGGAAAGGGAAGGAAATAGACATTTTTTAAATGCCTATGATGAGCTCCCTACTGGGAAGGATCTGTATTCACAGCCATCTTACGGGGCAATCATTTTACCTGCATTTTATACATTATAAACCTGAGGCTTGGAGGTGTTAGGTCAGTTGGATAAAGTCACTAAATTATTAAGAAGCAGAGCCAGGAATTGAACACATGTCTGTGTGAGGGCCTGTGTTTTATTTGCCTTGGCATCCCGCCCTTATACTATGACAGCTCTGGGCATGCATTGTATACAATACACCGGACTGATGGGAAGTAGCAGTGGAGGAGGGGAGGATGGGGATAAAGACAACTATGTATCATTCTAATTCTTGAACATATTATCTAATTAGACAAATAAAACTAACATAAAGGGAATACCTATGACAAGTTAACAATTTTATCAACAATATAAAAATTAGAGAGACGATATTAGCAGCTAACATGTATTACACGGTTTATGCCACATACTAAAGACTCTACAATTGTTTTCTCAATCGTCACCACGATCCCATGTCCATATTTCATTGAGGAGGAAGCTGAGACATAAGAGAGTTGGAAACTCTACCAAAGTTCACAGCTTTTGGGCTTCCAGCAGTGAGCCAGGATTCCAATCCAGCCCGACTGGTTCCACGCAGTACTACTGCTGGTGTTATTTGTCATCAAATAAGGGAACCCAAGGCCCACTGTAGGCTCATTAGGAGGGATGAGTTTGGTCTGAAGTGGTCCTGGTGGACTGAAGGGAGGAAATGAAACTCAAAAAGCCTGTATGGAAATAGCCTTGTGGTGATATCGGAGATCAGGTTTCTAACGCAGGTTCTTACCAGCTCATGGTGGGACCTTGCAGTAGTTGCAGGGCTTTTCCCATACCTCCTCTCATGTCTCATGGCTAACAACCTGTTTTCTTCTGCATTCTAATCTCCTGAGAATTCTCTCTAAAATGGAGGGGTCATTAGAAGGCAGATATTTTTGGAGCATGTCTTCCCTGGGGCAAGCAAGTGCTTGGAACCAGGGGTGAGGGAAAGCCGTACGAATCTACAGCTGACTGTGGGACAGTAATAGGGTCTGAGAGTGTTAGGTCCTGCAACCTTTCTTGAAGCACAGATAGGAGTGAGTACAGCAGAATTACGGCCCTGGATTAGTCCAACTGGCATTGCTCATGTAAAAGCAAGAGCTTTGTCTACTGCAATCCCACTTTAAAGGGTGTGTGGGATTGAAACAAGATGGCTTGAAGGAAGAGACCAGTGCCTGTGCTCTGTCTTTGCATTGCACACAAGTGTCCCTTGTCCTGAAAGACCGGGTGGACTGGATAACTGCATAACAAAGATGGGTGCAGCTAAGGGATGAGGGGATACAAAAGGGGAGAGGCTACAAACAGCAGAGCCAGGTCAGGTCTTGGAGAGTAACTAGTCACAGAATTGCAGTCAGATCCTGGGCTAACATATTTTAAGTGAAAACAATGGATTTAAATGCCATTAACAGAGCATGTATTCTCCAGGTTCTTTTATACCAGCCAGTTTCACTCATTCCAGTGACGATCTTGTCTTACCTCCTCTGTCCCTCACTCCTTCACTCTTGCCCCAGCTATCCCAGAATAGCTTAACTACCCAGTGTTGCATATCAAGAAATTGTGAGTTGAAGAGAATAAAGTGACTTAAATAGATGACTGTTTATGGGGTTAAAATACAAAACTACATTTTCTGATTTCTAGTTTGATATTTCTCCACAATGCTGTACTGAAAGCTGGATTTTTCTGTCTTTAAGGCATGGAGAAAAGTGAGGGAGTCTTGGGGTTTCTCAGAATTTGAGGCAACATCCTTAACATTGGGCGAGGTAGTCTGGCTATTAACCATGAAACCCTATGGAGTGAGCTTAGTTGAAGGGGACTGAGCAAGCCGTTTCACAGCCCAGGGCCTCTGTGACAACCAAACACATTTGCTATTTGGAAAATAATTATAGATCCTTTTGAGAGATTCAGCTGTGGATAAAACTGGAATACTCTGGCTAGAAAAGTACTTGCTATGAAATCCATTCACCTAGTGTGATAGATTGTTAAAAATGGCCACTTTTATTCTATCCCTGTATGCATGAATCCCCCCTGCCTCCCGCAACCCAACCCAGCAAGGTGTCTGTAATATTCCTCCTATCAAGAGTAGAGTTTCTCTACCCACCTCTTGAATGGGGGCTTGACCTTGTGACTTGTTCTGGTCAGTAGGGCATTAGCAAACATGATGTATCAGAGGCTTAGAAAGCATTTGCATGTGGGGTCCTACCCTCTTCTTGACACCCTGAGACTGCCATGTAAAGAGATTGGAGTGCCTTCCGGAGGTTGAGAATATTTGGAGCAGACAAAAGTCATCCCAGCAGAGACTCCCTGGACCAACAGTGAAGGTACCTGCATTTTTGCTAAAAAGTCCAAGTGGAAGGGTATTGTTATATGCAGTCCTATCATGTTTTCTCAAATAATGGGGAAAGGACACAGGTGTCCATATATGCTTGTGAATCCAGCCGTCTTCATTGGAAAACGTGTGGCCTGCAGAGATTCAGTGGAATGATCTTACCCCAATAGTCCAGGACAGTGGCTCTCAATTGGGAGCTATTTTGACTCCCAAGAGTCATTTAATAATGTCTGGATACATTTTTAATTTTTGTACCCCCAGGGCAGGAGTATGCTACTGGCATGTAGTAGATATAGGCTAGGGATGCTGCCGAACATCCTACCATGCACAGGACAGTCCCCACAACCAAGAATGATCAAGTCTGAAATATTGATAGTGTTGAGGTTGAGATACCCTGATCTGGGCAATTGTTGACTTCATGTCAGGTTTTACAGAGTTCCTTAACATATCTAGGCAATACTTCACCAGACTCCAACCCTAGCCTCATCTTCTTCAAGAGCAAGTTCTCTCTTTGGGAGTCTCTGAAGAGTCCGTCAAAAACATTTCTTAACATCCTAAGACATGCCTCTTTAGGGTTGGATAAAGATGATTTTCTAATTTTAAAATGCCTTCCTAGCCCCAGATTTTGTGCTTATATTGCAGAGAAGTAGATTGAATACCGGAGGGAAGGACATGGATCAAGGTGGAAAGTCAGACGTAAGTAGAGCTACATTTGCAGAAAGTATGAGTTCAGTTTAGTTTTTGCTTATGGACCACAAAGATGGCCCTCACCTCTAAACCTTGAAGAATTCCAGAATTTTTCTGGGAGAGGAACATCTCTATCACATCTGCCACAGCGGAAGGCTTTGTGCAGGATAACATATCATTGGCTTGAGAACAGAGTGAGCATGTGTGGAAGGGCCTGTAATTTTTAATATGACATTGGCCATAATTTATCATGTCATACCACCCACTTACAGCAGCCTCATCCTATGAAATGCTAAATGCCTTTCTTATCAACACTTGATGGGAAAATGCTGTTCTGGCATCTTCCTCTAAGGGAAACAGAAATCTAACCATGTTCCTTACAGCCTAGAACTCTGTACACAAAGATCAGACTTGTTTTTCTCCCTGAAAATTTATAGGTATTTACAAGGACTCATATCCTGTTTGCTATTTAGAGGGGCAATGGAGTGAGAAAGAATTATGTAGCAAGTTTCTTTTTCTTGAGATTTGCTCAAGCTGCTCTATGACTTAAAAAAACTCAGATATTACTCCCCATTTTTATGGGCAGCTTGCTGTTTTCTATTCTTGCTTTCCTCACCGACTTTCTTGGCAAAGCTATGCTTGAGTACTCCTAGCAGGTGGCTAGATTCTCAGTGAGATGCTTCTGTCATAAAATACCCTAGAAAAGGAGGTTCAACTCATGATCCAGGGTGAAGTCCTTGTGTTTTAGTCCTATTAAATTAAAGAACCAACTTTTACTGAGTGTTCCAAGACTGGATTCTTTCTTCCCTGTTGTCGTCAGCTCTCAGTAGGTGCAGACCTTCTACAGAACTCCGATGGCACCCATGAAGGAAGAGGAATCCACTCTTATGGTATCAGAGCTTTATGAACCCTTTCTTAATATTAGAATGGAATCCTACAGCCAAGAGAAAACTGTGTCTCACATTCAAAGAGGCAGACATTGGAAGGAAAATATTCACCTTCTGACAAGTTTTAAAGAAATAGAAAATATTGCTTCTTTTTAAATATTTGCCTGGGTTTGATCACTTAATATTTTTTAATAGGTCACAATACTGCATTTCCAGGTAGATCGACTAAAATGCTTGGAGAATGGTTCTGTTTAATTTATTTGCCTAGTTAACTTACAGCAAACCACAAATTATTTATTTATGTATTTATTTATTTTTTGAGACAGTTTCACTCTTGTTGCCCAGGCTGGAGTGCAATGGCATGATCTTAGCTCACTGCAACTTCAGCCTCCCAGGTTCAAGTGATTCTCTTGTCTCAGCCTCCTGGGTAGCTGGGATTACAGGCATGTGCCACCACGCCTGGCTAATTTTTTTTGTATTTTTAGTAGAGATGAGGTTTCGCCATGTTGGCCACCTTGGTCTTGAACTCCTGACATCAGGTGATCCGCCTGCCTCGGCCTCCCGAAGTGCTGGGATTACAGGTGTGAGCCACCTCACTGGGCCACAAATTTTTCATTTAACACAGTTGAATATGATTTCATGACTAAGGTTCTCATTGCTGAGTTATCATTCTTCAGCTGGAGAAGGGGAGAGGGAAGGTGCACTGATTCCCAAAGATCCCCTGGCATATTGTGAAGCAAGATTGAAAGATGTATCCTGGAAAAAATTCATTAGTTTGACTCTCTTTTTAACTGCATTCCTATAAATTGAGACTGTACTCATTTAAGGTGGTTATGAGAATTGAGTGGATATAATGGAATACAGAGGGTGGCACATTGCAAGCTTTGATGATAAATTATGGATGTTATTATATGTATGTACTTTCATTTGTAAGTAATGATTTTTATAAAATATTATGATACATTTCTAGGCTGACCTTGAAGGAGAATACTAACATAACTTTGGAAAACCAAAAAATGAAAAAAGGGTATCCGTTTCTCATCATGAATAGGTTTCAAATCTCGTATTTGGAGCATTTCAATTTAAGTTTGAAGAAGCAGGACTGAGGTCACATCTTTCTCCATTGGACATTCTTTCTGATGAATAAGTATTAAAACTGCTTTGAATTTGGTTTCCCCCTTAGATAATAAATTATTTTTTCCATACAGTCTTTTCTTTGCACCTGAAGGAGCATTGAGGGTGAAAAATAGAGGCCTGTTTCCTGTTCCTAACTGGAGCCCTCCAAGGTTGTCAAACTAGAGCAACAACTTTGTGGGATTTATGCCTGGGACCTGTCAAAGTAGAATTATCATAGCAAACCCTCTCTGCTATCAATCAGAGGGGTATTGGGGATGGCAAGGGCAGGCATTTTTCAAATTTCTTTACTGTGCATATTTAGTCTTGTGCCTGGGGGAGGAAGAGCTCCTTTGAACAGTTCTTGTAGATTTCTTTTCCATCAGATGGCAGCTCACAAAACTACTTAATCTTCCCCAAAGGGCTTCTCTCATTGGCCTGCTGAGAAAAACAGCCAAGGAAGAGAGAGTGGGGGAAGACAGGGACAATCCAACAGCAAATCCTAGAAAATAAGGCATTGCTTTCAGAGGACGCACGGTCTAAGTCTGGTCACACTGATGTCATGACTTAGAAAAGCACACTGTCCATTGAAGGTTATCTCCCGTCGCTTCTAAGTATCATGTGGACATTTAGCAACAGCACAAAGCTGACAGTGCTATCATAGCGGTGTGAGTATTCTTCTGTCCTCCAGAGCCATTTCCCACATTTGTCAAGACAAAGGTTGAAGGGGACCGGACAAGGGAAATGGGTCACCCATTCATTCCCGTCTGTCAGAGGTTTGCTTTGTCATGATAACATTCAAGGAGCATGTTTATCTATCCCGCTACTGGAGGTTAAGGCAAGGGTAACAAAAAGAAGAGAAGAAACCCTGTTTGACAAGTTTACAAATCCTGCCGTGAGGGCTGTAAACAGAGTCCAGCCGGTGGTGGAGCGTGTTAAATACTGCCACATTGATAGGGACCTGGTTCCCCGGCACTAGAAATCCACTCATGTAAACAGAGGAACTGTTGCTGTGAATCGGGTCTGTTTTGACTTAAAGTCTAAGAAACACATTGCCTTCAAAGTGAATTCTTAGGTGTCACTTCCCATAAGTTATGGCAGAAGATTACAAAGCTACTGATATAACATATTAGTTTGATGGACAGAATTATACCCCCAACGCTTCCTGCTCTCCCCAATGACGCACACTAACTTAGTGTGCTGTGACAGCTGCCTTGATTTACCACCAGTCCGGGAGGCCAACCGGGAGAAGGAACGTTCACATGGACGCAGGGCCTGAGACTGGCCTGGAGCCTAGTTTATAAAGCTGCCCTGTAATTCACCACAAATGTGTCACCATTAAAAGAGGAAAAAAGGATTGCAGATAATAAATACTCTTTAATTTATTAGCTAACAACAAAGAGATCAGAGCCAGTTGTGATGTGATTGTTTGACATAATATTGTCAAGGAAAAAAAAGCTAAGTTGACCAGAGAGGTAAATTACACATTCAAGCAGATGCATCAACTCTTGGCTTGTCATAAGCCCAGCTAAACAAAACACCACACAGAGGGGAGGACTGGCCAAGAGCAGAGCCATTTATCTCTGAAAGAGACATATTCAAGAGCAAGTGAAATAAGACATAGTTCTTTTGGACTTGGTCAGAGGCCAGGTTTTAACTGTTATAAATTAAATGTTTTGTGTATAGGATTTGGCAATTCTAGTTGCCTTTGTCATGGTAGGGAGATGTTAGGTTTTTCTGCCTGTCTTAAACTCATGGTTTGGTCAGCTGGGGTGTGTGTCCTACCGCTAGATATTGGAGGATCACTACCTTTTGGTAATTAGCAGATATTGGGAAGGTTTCTGTATGTGGCTTGTGATAAAATCAGTGGCTTTAGAAAAACTTGTAATCGCCTTCGTTTTCTGCAATTCTTCCTCCACAGTTGTTTAGCAATACTCACACAGGTCACCAGGCAGGAATTCATATTGATATTAGACTCGTGGAACCTGAGGATTGGAAGAAACATTTCATCCCGCATCCCACCCAGGACATGCAGACAGTTGTGTATGAGCGGGGCAACTTCCAGGGAGGCCAGGCATCTGCCGCGTGTTATTGTAACATAGCTCAGAGTCAACCAGTGCTTTCTGGGCTTTTATTTTTATATAAGCGACTGCCCAGCAAAACTCTCCCATCCCTTGCTTGGGAAATTGAGTTTTCAGATCTAAGTGGGTACTTTTGCTTTGTTTTGCATATTATGGGTCTTTGGGTTTAGC
Source organism: Pan paniscus (assembly GCF_029289425.2). Classification (NCBI taxonomy): domain Eukaryota; kingdom Metazoa; phylum Chordata; class Mammalia; order Primates; family Hominidae; genus Pan; species Pan paniscus. Next base: position 88,406,899 of record NC_073257.2, read on the forward strand.
CTATTGTTAGAACAGATTTCTGGGTTTTATTCAACAGTCTGGAGGCAAGGATAGAGTCCTGTGGGTAGGTTTAAGGACATTGATTCATGGATCAACATTTTTTTGATGTAGTTAATTGATCTGCTATGAATTGCATCTCATTTATTTTATTTGTTGCAAAGCAATATCATGGGGGATTTTTGTTAGATGTCTTATTGAAATCAATTTATAATGTTTATGGTCTCACTGATCTACCAGCTGAATAACTGTTTCTAAAAGACAGAGCTAGAAGGCAGGGAGGGAGAGAGAGAGAGAGAAAGGGAGTGGAGAAGAGAGGGGGAAAGAGAGAGAGAGAGAGAGAGAGATTGATTTGGCCTAGCTCATTCTAGGTAAAAAGATGTACTAGCTCTTAAAAGTTGCTACTATCTCTTCAACGTGCTCATATATCATATATTTAACATAATTTTTTACAATTTTAGTGTCATTATTTTTAGAATCTTCTGTTCCTCCTTTAAAAAATCAACAAAAATATTTGCCCAAATTTGCTTTTTATCTGTATTTTTTCAAATATTAGTAACATTGTTTCCATGAGCAGATCTATAAGAATTTTTTTGTTGTTGCTATTGTAAAATAAGATACTATTTGTATAGGTGTAGACACCAGGCATCTCCTATGTCTCATAAGCTCTCTAGGGCCTCATTCTTCCATTTCTTTTTTTCTTTTTTACTTTTCACTCATCAGTCTAGCCCAAGGATATAATTTCATGATGGAGAAAATAATGACAAAACAAGAGCTTAGTTTTAATCATTCTGCCTTTCCTCTGTCATTTGGGATTTCTTTTTTAAAAAACCATTTTCCAACAGTAGACTTATTTTCTTCCTTTGAGCATGGTTTTCATAAGTGACTTCTTAAAATCTGAATTCACTAGAATATGCCCCATACAGTTATACTAGTTTGGTTTCTTTCACTGCTTCCCTATCCTCAAGCTTCCCCAACCTTCCTTCCTTGTTGTCAATATTCATAATTATATACTCAGAATTTCACTTTTAGTAGCATCCTTCCTTCTTGAATTTCATGTCCTATTAGGATCAATATCTGTGGAAATTACTATACTATACTATACTATACTATACTATACTATACTATACTATACTATACTATACTGAAATGCTATAGTCTCTTAAAAATAAAGCAAATCCAATCAAGAGTATTCATATATTTGTGTTCCAAAATATGCAAAGTTATCTCCAATTAGGCACAGTCACTTTCTCCTAGGGGTCTCATATCTTCCATACCACCAGTCTTTTTATTTTTTAAGTTTGATCATGTTGGCATTTGTTCTGCTATATAATGTATATTATGTTGCTACTTTTTGAATATGTTCACTAAATGCACTTCTGCCTGATTTTCCTGGTTTCCAAAAAGGATTTTCCCTCTTCACCTCTTCTCCTCTCCTCTCTCTCTCTATTGGAAATACCTTTCTTTTCAACAAGGTGTTCTCTTCCACTGTCACATTCTGGGCATGATTACCCACCACCGTGAGTTTAGTTCAAGTTCATTTTATTTTAGGAAGTTACGACCGGTTTTATAGGAACAATGTGCCTTTATCATGTCAACTCCATGTTGAAAAACCTTTAGGGCCTCCTCCTCGCATTTGGGATACAGCCACAAACCCTTAGCCTGGCTTCTGAGGTCCACTTACCTTGACCTCAATGTACTTTTTTAGCCTAACCTTCCAGACTTTCCCTATTTTCACTCAGCCTTTCAAATCAACTGATCTGCTCATAGCCAGCAACATGATTTGTTCTTTTATTCGTTCACCTCTTTGGGCTTTCCCCCCAGACCTTTTCTAGTTTTCTTAATTAGAAGGTGAGTCACCAAAAAGGTCATTAAAATCAAGTCTTTCATTGCCTTTTGTTTTTTTCTCTATGAAGAATAAAATAATTTTATTGTGCAAAATGAACTTTCGAAGGCTAAGAAAGAACATAAAGTTTGGGCCAACCAAAATTAAAAGTGACTCACAATTAATACTACCAAAGAAGGCAATCTTCCGCTGTCCTTAAGTCAGCAAGGATTTATGAGAGTGCTTGATGATTGTGTGTTGCATTTCCTCTGTTGGAAATGATACCTAGAATTTTAGAAGCATAGATTCTGAAGGATGACTTCATAATAAGGATTTTAGGAGCCCGCTGTTACCCATCTCAACCTTGGATGCCTGAAATACACTGACATTCATACACATGGCTACATATCATTCTTATTATTCAGTCCACAGCCATTGCCAGGATAGATAAAAAGCAACTGTCATTTCACATCAGACCAAGGTAGGAAAGTATATCTTTCCTCAACCAAGAAGATGGAGTATGAACCAGACCACATGGCCCAGTGGATGGGAATTGATAGTGCATACAGTAGCTTTAAAGCAGCATGGAGCAAAATAGATTTAAATCATTCCGAAAGAAATAAATCCTAACAATGGATACATTGTGCTGAATGAAATGAAGCTCACAAAAGAATTGATTAGGAAGTATACCAAATGGAATAAAATGTAGCAGAAAGGCACATATTGGAGAGAATAAAATATGTTTCAGTCTGAAGGGGATTTAATTTACTAAGATACAACTGACCAGCTATAAAGCAGATGAATAACATATGTAGTCAAGTCAAATGGACATTCAATGGAAATAGGTTTATATAGATCAATGGCATCATGTGACCAGTTTCATTCTTCTAATTCTATGGCTCATTGTGTAATATCTTTAGCTCTCTCAAGAAAATCTGAGGCTTTTCCTGAATCCTGAAAGAGGGAACTCACCTTAAAGGAGTGTATGATTAATTGGAAATAGGTTATTGTTTGTTGGCTTGTCTTGGTCCAGAGAACCATAATAATTTTCTGGAATTAGAAGGATTTTACAGTAAATTGCAATAGAGTATCACAGTGAAGACTATTTAAGCACTTTTTACTCCAATGTTAAGTTAGTTCTACTGGTCACTGTGCTGAAATACTTAGAGCCATCAACGATCTTCATTTCTCTTTCTAGGAAACTTGGAAATTTTAGGTCAATATTGAAATTATCTTGCTGGGAATTTTCTCCCACATGCAAACATATTCATTAAACACTGTTGTGCTTCAGTCGGAGTCCTTTGGAAAATGTAATTCTCAACATGAATGAAGCTTATTTCCAGCGTTATTCACAGTGGCATATCAAGGGCGGGGGGAAGACAGTGGTCTGCTCCAGGTACAGACAATGAGGGGATGCATTGTTTGTAGAAAGTTTTAAAACAATAATAAAACCAACTAAAATTTTGTGTATATTCTGTTATCACCATGAACTGGCAATTCAGGCAATTAAAGTGATAAAAATACTCATCTCTGGAAAAAAGCTGTCAATCTAAGTTCTAAGTAATTGCCAGGAGTTCTGTTGTATTTTAAAATAATGACTATTATTGTTAATATTTATTACATTTTAACACACTTAAAAGTTTATCTTTTAAGACACATCGTATTCTATGTGGAGTTACTCTGGGGAACTCCTAGCTCTCCAGGAAGCCTTAGCATACATGAACTTAGCTGTAAATTCACAGTGGTTTGGAATATTAGAGATCACATCACAGTCAGTGTCTCTAAAACCTTGGTAGCATATATTTCTGCATTTGAACAATATATTTGAACTAGGCAGTCGTAGAAAAATGATTGAGAGATAAAGAAACAGGTCTTGAGTTAGTTCTGTCATTCAATGAGACTACTTGGAGCATTTACTTGTTTTTAATATTTAAAACAATAAAATAAAATACAAACCATGAAGTGTACTATTTTGTCTTTGGTGAGTGCAAATTTAAGTTTATGCATGAAGATCTCTAATATATTTGAATAATAGCTTTACATTAAAAATTTAATTTTCTTTTTAATTGTTTATTTCAAAACAAAAGCAAATTAAAAAATAATAATTACTAATTACGTGCTTATAACTGAAAACAGTTTTGTTTTATGGAGGAAGGGGTATTAATAATTATCTGCTCTGGGTATCAAATATGCTAGCTATGGCACTGGGTATTTTCTTTTTCTTTCTTTTTTTTTGAGACAAAGTCTCACTCTTGTTGCCCAGGCTGGAGTGCAATGGCATGATCTCAGCTCACTGTAACCTCTGGCTCCCAGGTTTAAGCAATTCTCCTGCCTCAGCCTCCTGAGTAGCTGGATTACAGGCACCCACCACCACACCTGGCTAATTTTTGTATTTTTAGTAGAGACGGAGTTTCACCATGTTGGCCAGGCTGGTCTCGAACTCCTGACCTCAGGTGATCCACCTACCTCAGCCTCCCAAAGTGCTGGGATTACAGGTGTGAGCCACGGCACCTGGCCAGCACTGGGTATTTTTATTTTTATTTTGGTTACAGATGATAAAACAATTCAAATTGCTGAAAAAATATGTAATTTAATACTTTATCAATTTCCTTTTATCTTGCAACAAACCACCTTAAAATTTAATGGCTTAAAATAAGAGTTATATATAAGGTCACAGTCCTGTGAGTTGGCTGGGTGCTTCTTATCTGGACTGACTTGGTTGGGGCTGGATGGTCACAAATGGCCTCACATGTCTGGGGCTCAGTTGAGATGGCTGGAATAGCTTTCCATGTGATCTCTCTTCTTCCAGAAAGCTAGCCTGGGCATGTTACCTGGTGGGAGAAAGGTTCCCTTAACAGGAGAAGGAAAACTCCATGCTCAAGTACCTTTTAGGCATTTCCTTGTATAACATTTGTTAATGACTCATTGGACAAAACTTGTTACATGGCCAAGTCCACATACGAGGGGTGGAGAACCAGACTCTACCTCTTGATGGAAAAGCAGTAAGGTTACATTGCCCAGGGAAGTATGTATAGAGGTAAAAGAAATTTTTGCAGCCTTTTTTGTGAATAATCTACCACCTACCCATAAGGATTGTGTTATCTCCAGGTATTCAAGTAACATTGGCAGTAATTTCCATCTTCATACTTCGTCTCAGTTCTAATTTTTTATGTAGTTCATGTAGCCTTTTTAAATTAAATGTATTTTTGTTACTTGGCATATAATACTTGTACATATTTATGGGATACCTAGTGATGTTTCAATACATATAATGTATTGCATGATCTGATCAGTGTAATTAGCATATCCCTCATCGCAAACATTTTTCATTTCTATATGTTGGGAACATTCAATATCCTTCTTCTAGCTACTTGGAATGATATAATATATTATTGTTAACTGTAATCATCCTACAATGTTTTTTTAACATGAGAAATTATTCCTCTTATCTGGCTGTAATTTTTCATCCTTTAACAAATCTCCCTAACCCTCTCTTTGCTTTACCCTTCCCAGCCTCTTGTATCATCTCTTCCACTTTTCATTTCTATGAGATCATCTTTTTTTAGCTTCCACAATATGAGTGAGAACATGTGGTGTTTAGTTAGTTCTGTTCCTGACTTATTTCGCTTAACATAATATCCTCCAGTTTTATCCATGTTGCCGTGAATGACAGGATTTAATTTATTTTTATGGCTGAGTGATATTCCATTGTGTGTATATATATCACATTTTCTTTATCTACTATTCCGTTGTTGGATACCTAGGCTGAGTCCATATCTTGGCTATTGTGAATAGTGCTGCAATAAATATGGGAGTGCAGATGTCTTTTTGATATGATGATTTCCTTTCCTTTATATACATTCTTAGTAGAAGGATTTCTGGATTATATGGCAGTTTTATTTGTAGTTTTTAAGGAACCTCAATACTGTTCTCCATAGTGGCTGTACAAATTTACATTCCCACCAACGGTGTAAAGAGTTCCTTTTTTTCTCTATCCTCACCAACATTTGTTATTTTTTGTCTTTTTGATAATGGCCATTCTAACTGGGGTGAGATGATATCTCATTGGTGTTTTGATTTACGTTTCCTTGATGATTAGTGATGTTGGATATTTGAAAATATATTTCTTGGCCATTCGTATGTCTTCTTTTGAGCAATGTCTGTTTAGATCATTTGCCTATTTTCATTCTTAATTTTTTCCTTCACTCATTGGTTGTTCAGGAGTATGTTGTTTAATTTCCGTATATTCGTACAGTTTCCAGCATTCCTTTTGTTATTGACTTCTAGTTTTATTCTATTGTCATCTGAGAAGATGCTTGATATAATTTTGACTTATCAAAATTTGTTGAGACTTGTTTTGTGGTGTAACATATGGTCTATCCTGGAGAATGTTGCATCTGCTGATAATAATGTGTATTCTGTAGCTGTTGGGTGAAATGTTACCTACATGTCTGTTAAGTCCATTTGGTCTCTGGTGCAGTTTAATTCCAACATTTCTTTGTTGATTTTCTTTCTAGATGATCTGTCCAATGCTGAGAGTAAGGTGTTGAAGTCCCCAACTACTATTGTATTGGGGTCTATCTCTCCCTTTAGATCTAATAATATTTGTTACATATATATATATATATATATATATATGTATGTATCAGTGTTCTGGTGTTGGGTGCATATATATTTACAGTTCTTATATTCTCTTGCTTAATTGATCCCTTTGTTATCATATAATATCCTTCTTTATCTCTTTTTAGAGCTTTTTACCTGAAGTCTGTTTTGTCTGATATAAGTGTAGCTACTTATGCTTGCTTTTGGTTTCTCTTTGTGTGGGATATCTTTTTCCATCCCTTCAGTTCAAGTCTATATATGTCTTTACATGTGAGGTGAGTTTCTTGTCAATAGCATATAATTGGATCTTTTTTTTTAAACCCATTCATCCTGTCTATGTTTTTTAATTGGAGAATTTAATCCATTTACATACAAGGTTATTACGGATAGGTGAGGACTTACTCTTGTCATTTTATTCGTTGTTTCCTGGTTGTTTGGTATATTTTGTTCTTTACTTCCTCTCTTATTATTTAATTTTGGACTTAGATGTTCCCTGTAGTGATAGGTTTCTCTTCTTCTTTTGTGTATTGCCTTGCTTCTTTTCTCTTTCTTCCTTGTGTATTGTCCCTACCAGTGAGTTTTATAGCCATTTTTTGCATGTTTTCATGATGATGATGATGATTTTCCAGATGTAAGGCTTCCTTGAGCATTTCTTGTAAGGCCAATCTAGTGGTGATGAATCCACTTAGTTTTAGCTTGTCTGAAAAAGATTTTATTTCTTCTTAATTTCTAAAGGATAGCTTTGCTAGGTATAATATTCTTGGCTGACATTTTTTTTTTCTTTTAGTACTTTGAATATGTCATCCCATTCTCTCTTGGCCTATAAGGTTTCTGCAGAGAAACCCATTATTAATGTAATGAGAGTTCCCTTATATGTGACTTGATGCTTTTCTCTTGCTGTTTTTAGGATTCAATCTTTGACTTTGACTTTTGACAATTTGAGTATAATGTGTCTCCAAGAGAACCTGTTTGGGGTGACTCTATTTGGAGTTCCTTGATCTTCCTGGATCTGGAGGTCTATCTTTCTCCCAAGACTTGGAAAGTTTTCAGCTATTACTTTATTAACTATGTTTTCTACACCCTTTTCCTTCTCTGAAATATATGAACTACACAAATTCATATGCCATCCTTGTGCAGGGGCCATGCTAATCTTCTCTGTATCATTATAATTTGAGTATAGGTACCACTGAAGTGAGTATTTTTAAGAAATAAATTTTGATAAGATGGCCAATATCAGCAAATGGATTACTTCTTGCCAGCTTAGCAACCCTACTGGAAAGAGAGCTCGTTTCAATAGTTCAAGACAAAATTTCAAGACTGACTTTTATTGGCTGGATTGACTTGCGTTTCTTTTCTTTTCTTTTTTTTTTTTTTTTTTGAGACGGAGTCTCTCTCTGTTGCCCAGGCTGGAATGCAGTGGTGCGATCTCAGCTAACTGCAAACTCCGCCTCCTGGGTTCACACCATTCTCCTGCCTCAGCCTCCCAAGTAGCTGGGACTACAGGCACCTGCCACCACGCCCGGATAATTTTTTTTTTCTGTATTTTTTAGTAGAGACGGGGTTTCACCATATTAGCCAGAATAGTCTCCATCTCCTGACCTCGTGATCTGCCTGCCTCGGCCTCCCAAAGTGCTGGGATTACAGGCGTGAGCTACCGTGCCCGGCTGGCTTGCGTTTCAATCTGAACTAATCGCCTGGGTCAGACCCACACCTCGTACCAGGAACTGGGCTCATGTCCATCAGAATCATATGAAATGAAAGGTGGAAGGCACTGGTTCTAAAAAAAAAATGACACCCTGGTTGTTACAAAATGAACAGTGAATTAATGCTGGGCATGCAAAAATAAGAGCCTTTGACTACCCTCTTGTGCTTAGGTCATAGTATCAAGGAGATAACTAGATTTAGGCTTTTCTACTTAGGTTTATTGTTATTTAAACTCACTTCTCATAAGCCTTGAAAAGCAACACACATACCTTCAATAATGGGTCTGCAAGTTGAACTTTAAATATTTGCTTTACATATTTTTTGAAAGTCATATGTGCAAACATTTTTATATACATACTTATAAAGGTAGATAACATTTCTGCAGGATGAACCCGTCATATAAACTCATTGATGTGCCACATGTGCACAATAGGTGGATTATGACTAAAAAACAAATTTAGAATGACATTTGAGCAATCTTGATAAGTTTATGGAGTTGTTGGAGAAGGAAAAATATTAGTGGGGAAGAAAATTGTTGGCAATAAAATTAGAAAACAAGCCTCATGTAATCCCAGCTACTTGAATGGCTGAGGTGGGAGGATCTCTTGAGGTTAGGAATTCAAGGCCACCCTGGGCAACAAAACAAGACCCCATCTCTAAAAAAAAATAATAATAATAAATTAATCAGATGTGGTGGTATGCACTGGTAGTCCCAGCTACCCAGGAGGTGGAGGTGGGAGGATCACTTGAGCCTAGGAGTTCAAGCTATGTGCATGCCACTGTACTTCAGCCTGGACAACAACGTGAGACTCCATTTCTTAAAGTAAACCAAAAGCCTTCAAATGCATATAACCTAAAATCAGGAATCACCTGGGTTCTCAGTGATTGAAATCTTTACCACCAGTGTTCACTCATGCTAGCCTCATACTCCCAGCCTGCTCCACTCATGCACCTGCTTCTCATCAACATGCTTTATTTTCTGAATGATTCTCCGTGAAAAGAACAAAGTGGGGTGATGGTAAGTACAGTCACTTGGCATTCAGGTTTAGGTTCTGGCTCCGGCACTGTGTGAAGTTTATGAGTCTTTTCCCATTTCTGGGTCTCAGCTTCATCTTCTGTCAAGTGAAAGATTAGGGTAACTGATCTCAAATAACTCTCTGGCATATATGTGTTCGGCACCTACATCTTCTCTGATTGGTCCTGGGTTATTCAACATCTTTCCTCTGCAACTTATTTAGCCCTAGGTTTGGGGAATGGGCACTAACTTCTCCTGTACAGATTCTTTCCCAAGCTTCCAAATCCATGGCCTTTAGTTTTGAGGTTCTGCTGGCCTCTGTTTTTTTCCCCAAAGCAAACCCTCTTGACAAATTCATGCTTTCCAGCAAGCTTACCAGGATAAGTCATGCTGGCCAGGGTGACTTGTGACACTCTGTTTCCACAGCGGCTCTGGCCTGTGCCTGACTGCTGCTGTGTCTGATTGTTACCAGCCATTTGCCCTTTCTTAAGCCCTTGCTAACCATTTTCTTTACAGAATATATATGTTATGTGCCCTAGCATAATTTTTCTCATAATGAAATAGAATCATTTTCATAGAACTTTGCAATGTTGTTAACATTAGCATTTTGGGGAAAGTCTTCTTTATAGTTGTTTATAATCTCATTTTCAAATTGAAAAAAATTCAAATGCTATTTTTAGAAGGATACATTCCAAACATTAAATGATTGATCTTTACTTTGGAAGGTACCTCTTGGGTCACCTTTTCATCTCTAGGGAGTTGATTCCAAGGCAAACTTGTTTCTGATGAAGTGTTTCAATGTGCTTTATTATAATCTGGGACCACAAAAGGAACTTCTAACAAACTTTTTTTTTTTTTAAAAAGATCATCAGTTTATCTCATTCTCTCTCTTTCTTATGCTTTTGCAAAATTTTTTTATCAGTTTACAGCAATATGAAATTCAAAGAAAAATCAAAATAGAAAAAAACTCTCCAGTTTGAAAAATGGAGTTGATGTGCTATTTTAATTTGGTGATGATTCTACTGAGGCATTGTTTCCAGGTTTGCATGATGGTTACTTTATCTTTTTTGCCTTTTAGACTCAATAAGATATTTCTCCATAGCACATTACTCAAGCTTCTACATAACTCATCTCACATAATTACGAAGTTTTGTCCCCTTGGACTATAAGCCCAGGCAGGGATGGGAGCTTGTTCATTCTTGGATCCCTACCGTCTTGCATAGTGCTTGCTATGTAGAAAGCACTCATAGGCTCAAGTGGAAGAATACTGTGTAGGAGCAAGAATAATATGTAGGGGTAAAATGTTGAACATGCATAAATATTGAAACAAAGAAATAAATTGATTTTGGTGATAGGTGACCCTGAGAGGGATAAAAGTGTAACCCAGAGGCCCTCCTATGTTATAGTGGCAAAACCTCTGTCAACTCTGATGTCTTCTGCTACAGGTTAAAAAAGAATGGAAAGCTCTATTCAACCATCTAAAATTCTGCCTTCATAATAATGATGGATTTGCTGTCATCATAACTCATTCGTAGGTAATCTTGCAAGAGCTGAACTTTGGAACTACTGCCATTTGGAAGGGTTCCATTCACTCTAAGGGAAACCTGAGAATCTGAGTTCATTTACTTTTTATTCCCCCTTTTAGCAGTAATATGTTCATTTACCTTTAATGTTGAAAGGAAGCAGGTTGAGGCCAGCCATGATGGCTCACACCTGTAATCCCAACACTTTGGGAGGCCAAGACCGGCAGATCACTTGAGGCCAGGAGTTCAAGACCAGCCTGGCCAACATAGCAAAACCCTGTCTCTACCAAAAATGCAAAAAATTAGGCATGGTGGTACATGCCTGTAGTCTGTAGTCCCAGCTACTTGGGAGGCTGAGGCATGAGAATTTCTTGAACCCAGGAGGCAGAGGTTGCAGTGAGCTGAGATTGTACCACTACACTCCAGCCTCGGTAACAGAGCAAGACTCTGTCTCAAAAAAAACAAAAACAAAAACAAAAAAAACACGGAAGCAGATTGAAATAATGTGTTTTCCATTTGCAAGTGGCATGGTCATTTTAGTTGAAGGCATGTCCACTGCGAGTATTTCGGTCAGCTTGGCTGCTTCTCATGCTGTTTGCCCAATTCAGCACTACAGATTTTGCTCTCTTAAATTCCAGCTTTATCCCATAGGAGAGGTGCAGATTTCTATTTCTCATCTCTTGTCTGTTTTAATTCTTTAGGAGAGGAGTCCTGAGTATAAACAGAAAGGTACGCATGGAGAAATGTAAAACATATTTTCAGGCACCTTTGTGAAAGGAAAATTTAATGGGACATTATAGTACTATGGGAAATGGAGAGAGATAAGAATCATGCCCCATGCTTAACCTTTTGGACTCATCTTTGCCAATTTCTATGTGCAGTTCAGTAAATTAAATAAGCTTTCCTTAGCCTGAAACTGTCTGTGATAGTGCGACCTTTCATTGAGGTATCACAGACAGACATTCAGCGTTCAAGACAGGGGCCTGACACCTTTCAAAAGTGAAGGAACCTGTGGCAATTTTAAACATTCCAACCATATTAATTCCAGTGACAGTTATCCTCTAAGTTATTTGAAATGGATTCTCCCTCTTCAACTTTCGAAACTTATATTTGATCCCCATGACCTCTGGGGCCTGCACAGGGGCACTCTCTGTGACTGAGTGCGTGAACAGCAGGAGGCAGAAGCAGGAAATTGTTGATCCGGTCCGTTTATGTCTTTCCTCCTCCTTTAGCTGTTCTCTGTACCTTATTCATGTTTCTAAGAAAAAGCCTTGCATTTCCAAAAGAAAGGTTGAATAACGGTTTGGAGTTCTTTCTTTGAGGGCAATGTTTTTATTATTGCTCTTCCACCCAGGCTGAAAGTTGAGTGTCATCTGTCAAGCATCAGCAAGTAGGCACTTCACAATCAATACTGGGCTCAGTGGTTGAGCCCTGGTTAATACAGCTGCTTCTTTTCATGTGCTCACACTCAGCGCAGCCGAATTCTGCCTTCTCTGTCCTGGGAGGACACAGGGACCTGTGCCCTTCTCCAACAGTAGGATCATTCTCGGGAAGTGCTCCTCACTTTCCACATGGTCAGGAAGTTTTGGATGTCTATAACAAGCACAGGCGAGGCTTGGTATGGAGCCCAGTGTTTATACTTAAGAGAGTGCTGGGGGAATGGTCACAGAAGACCCATCAGGCCCTTATGGGCTGAGTTCCAAGGTGACTGTACATTGGTTATTGTTGGGGAAGAGTCAGATCTTCAGCTTTCCATGTGTGTTGGTTTGATGTTATTACTAGTCATCCATGTGTTAGAAATGACCTTATTAGTTCATGTCTAAGAAACTAATTTACAAACCAAAAGACTAACATGTTATTTCCATTTGGGTGAGGGATAGTGTTCAGGAAACCACCAGACTGTTCACATTTGCATTCTAGGGACCTCCCTTCCTGGTATTAGACTAACTGGCAAAGTAAATTAATCATCTGCAAGATTTCTAAGTGAGAATGGATGATTGCATAGCTGTTAAGGTTACAAGTCAAATAGCCTGTGTTTGGAATCCTGGTCATCACCCTTAATCCCTACATGATCTCAGACCAGTTACTTACCCTCTTTAAGTCTTGATTAACTGATCTAGAAAATGAGATACTAAGAGTACTTACCTCATAGAGTTGTTGGGAGGATTAACCAGGATAATAAAAAAGTGTGTATGAAAATGCTTGGCATATAATAAGTACACAATAAATATTCACACTAGTATTAGTAGTATAATAATAATCATCTTTTTTTTGTAATAAAGGTAATTGGATATGTTCCTAGGCCATTTCATCCTATAATGTTAGAATCTGGAGACTTACACCTGCTTCTCCATAGAATACTCCTTTGCAAGGACAGGATTACCTGTTAGCTGCTAGAGGAAGGCTGATAATTTCTTATTTATCAACTCTTCTTTCTCTAGATCCTGTGTTGCTTTTTTGTGTTTATGAATACATATTTAACTACTGTTTATAGAATATTTGCTATATGCCGTAATATTGTGCTCTTCATCATATTACCTAATTTAGTTCTTGCAATACCTGTTTGAGGAAAGAGTCATTATCTCCATTTTTCACAATAGGAAACTAAGTACAGAGAAGTAAGAAAAGCGAGGAGGTAGAACAGCTGGGGCTTCAGCTTAGGTCTGTCTACTAAATTCCATGTCTATGACACTAGGCTATCCTGCATCTTTATTTATAACTCAGTATATTAGACCTTGAGTTAATTAGATTATTACTAATTTTATATTTATTACAAAGTGGCATTTTTGATGAGTTTTGAGAAATGCCCTAGTATATTTACATACATTGAATGGATGACAATTTGAAACTTAATTTCAAAATTTCACAAGTTAGAATTTAAAAACTAGACTTGTAACAGGAGATGAGTTTGTTTTGATTCCGGAGAACATTCAATCTCTGGGTGATGATCCAATTAATATAGGCTAGAGTTTCCCAGGTAGATCTTATGGGAAAATGATACAGGAGGGACACATTATCAAGAGTGCTGATAAATTCAAATTGTAACTAACCTCCCTTAGATAGACCCAAGATAGTCATGCCTCCTTCTATAGGGACTCTTTGGGGCATGATAGACCAGATGCCATGATAAAGAATGGCATTCCCACAGTTGAGATGAATTTCCACAGGTCACCATATGCAGCTTCCTTTCTTAGCAAGAATATCCTTAACTTTATGCACATAATTTTTTTTGTTTTTTTTAAACAGCTATTTTGAGGTATAATTCACATACTATATTGTTTGCCCATTTAAATTATATAATTCAACAATTTTTGACATATTACACTATAACTTTTAAAATTGTGGTAAAAATATATATAAATAATTTACCATTTAAACTTTTAAGCATAAAATTCAGTGGCATTAATGATATTCAAAGTGTTGTGCGACCATCACAACTATTTATTTCCAAACCCTTTTTTATCACTCCAGTAGAAACTCTATAATTATTAAGCAATAACTCCCTATTTCTCCACTTTCCAGCCCTGGTAACCTCTATTCTATTTCTGCCTCTATGAATTTGCCTGTCTGCTTCATGTAAGTGGAATCATGCAATATCTGTCCTTTTATGCCTAGCTTATAGACATAAACCTTGAAAACAAGATTTATCTATGTGGAAGCCTATTTCAGAAATACATTCCTTTTGATGGCTGAATAATATTCCATTGTAAACATAATATTCTGGAATGAAGATGTGGATTCCATCTATAGCTGTCAATCTTGTGAGTAAAATCACCAGTTTTGTGTGAAATGTCTCATTTGACACAACCAACTTGGAAAACATGTTGAGGATATTTCTACAATGGTACCCAATCTATTGACCCTTGTATTATTATTTATTCAGTGTTTTTCTTGAAATCAGTTCACTTTTAAATGTCTTAAATATTTATCTTATTTTGTCCTAATTAATGTTCATGAAGTCCATAGGTTGACGTAATATTACATATTGCTATTAAAATGATTTACATATATTTGTTCTGTATACCTCCTAAAATGTATCTTCTACCTCAGCCACATATAGGCTGTCAATAACTTCTCTAATTCTCAAACTTGAGGGGTGGGCTGTGTGTCAGAACATACTAGAGTGCCAGATTCCCTATGGAACAGAAATGAAGAGGAGAGGAATTGTAACAAATATAACCTGGTGTGAAGGCCAAGGTTAACCCTAACCCAAACCCTAACCCTGGGAGTCAATTAGTAGGTTCAAGTCTGGGCTAAAACTGCTTCTAATCGGCTGTGTGATCTTGACACATAGTCCTCTGTGCCTTAGTTTCCTCTCTGTCTTAAGCAGGTTGAAGTAGATCATCTCCTCCTGTTGCTCATTCCTGGATGTCCTGCTTCTCTCCCACATTCAGGAATGACAGGGCTAGTGTGTGCTTCTGCACTAGCCCTCCATGGGGCTGTACTGGAGGGATTTCCATTTCTTTGGCTTCACGGTATTTACACCTCTCTCTTTTCACTTCTCTCACCCCTCTTATATTAGATCAAACTCGATCTGATGTAACTCTTAATGATTTCCTTTTAAAGGAGGACATTAGGAGAGCCTGCATCAAGGACATCACTTACCTTCATTTAGAACTGTGGGCATCTGCGCTGTGTCCATTTCTTACAGCGATAAAATGGCAGTAAATCAGAAAAAAATGCCATGCCCTTCAGAACCTTGAGAATGAGCTCCTGAGCATTCTGCTTACAGGGATGTAGGCTTGTCAGTGAGTAAATCAGCTCTGTCCTTACGCCCCCATTGCATCAGGGAAATCTCTGACTTTGTGGGATAGGTTTGACGTGTCAGTCAATCTCTCTCTACCCCCATTTGAGACTGAGAGTGCATCTCTCCCTTGTTTTCTCTGAGCATGTTTAGTGAGCTTATTGGCCCCCTAGGTTTCATTGCCAGCCACAGCTTAGTCCTTGTCAGAGAGATTATTATATGAACCCTAGGTGATTTCTGACTGCAGAAGGTCCCTGGATTTACATTTTTGCATTCCAAAGTCAGGAATATAAATGACTAATGGAACACTGGACCACCGAATATTTATATATCTATTTTGAAATTTACATTTCTCCCTTTCTTATGATGGGGTTTGCTGCTCCCAGGGTCGTAGTTGATGGGCCAGTAGCATCCGTGGTGACATAAAGCAATCATCTGGGGAGAGTGCTTCCCAGCCCCAGTGGCGCACTGTGATGTGCTGCAGGTTATTATGCCAGCAATTCAGCAGTAATCGAACCCCCCATCTCCTTGGCCCTATCCCTGCTTCCCTTTTATGATGTCCAATAAATTTTACATGCTCCAATTTGCCTCATCCACCACCTAATACTGTTTGAATTAAGAAGAATCTCTTCCATAGCTTTCAACAATGGGAACTTTGCTTTCTCCAAAATTATTTATAAAGGCCACTCATGACTGTGCCAGAACGGAGGCTGGACTGTGCAGGTAGAGACAATGCACATATGCTGGTCCATATAGAAGATGGGGTTGCCCAGTTGTTGAACTTGCTGACTACATGATATATTGAGATGGAAGAGGATGTCTATAGATACATACTATATCTATATGTATGTATGTTTTGAATGAAAAAATTGTGTTAAATTAGGAATTTTTTAAAAGGTAGAGCATCCATTTGAAAGTTCCCTGGTCCCTGATACTTTTCACGATATATGGTACATTTAATAATAGCAGTAACAACAATAATAGCAACACTACTTAAGCGTTTACTACTCACTGAATCATTCTAAGCCCTTTGCATGCATTTTAAAATTCCAACAGCCCCATGAGATTGAGCCTTTTTGTAAACCTGCTTATAAAGGTGGAAATAAGTTCAGAGAGGTTAAGTTCCTCAAGATTACATAGCTAGTAAGCAACAGGGCTAGGACTAGATGTTGTATTGTCTGATACCTGTGTTTAACATCACCTAATACCACCATGTGGTGTAGGCAGGAAGCAGAGATCTTGAGATGAATGTTAGTACATTTCTCATTCACTCAAGCCACTCACCTTTTCTCATTCACTCAAGCCACTCCCCTTTTTGTTCCCCGTCAGTATTTACAAAGCATCTATTCTGTGCACACCCTGTTCTGAACACTGGGTATCAATACAGCAGTGAAGATGACCTGCAGTCCCTACTCTTGTGGAGTTAATATTTTAATACTTGTAGTCAGACAATAGACACGTAAAGAAATAAACCATGCACTTTCTAACATTGGTGTCTCAAAGAAAATGCATGAGAGCAACGCAATGGAAAGTGTCCAGTTGGGGAGGGGAGCTATTTTCACTAGGATGCCAACAAAGGCTTCCCTGAAGACTGGGCATTTGAGCTGAGACCTAAATGTGAAGATGGCTGGGAGCTGGTGTATGGAGCATAGGGTTCGCTAGAGGAAAGGCAGCTGTAAAGACCCAAGTCAGGAATCAGTGTCTTGTGTTGGAAAGCCAGGAGGAAGACCAGAGTGGCTGAAGCATTATTAGCTGTAGAGAGAGAGTAGATTATGAAGTCAGGAGATTGGCAGACCTCAAGGCGTGCAGAGCAGGGCAGGGAGTGTGGATGCCGTGGTGTTTTCAGTTCTTTCAATCAATATTTTACTGCCTGCAGCCCATTTTCTTTTACAGCCTGTCTTCTTTTCCTTCTGCTTTGACTCGAGTCTTACCTCATAATGGGCATTTTAATCCTCTCTGTGATGCAATCCAATGCTTCTTGCTGGGCACCTTGCTTTGTTCCAGCTCAGGGCAGCATTAAAAAAGAACAGAGGAAGTCTCCAGCCGAGAGGGGCTCAGGAAGGGGTGCAGGTTGCAATCTAAGAGCTTTAATTAAATCAATGCCATGCACATCCTGTCCACAAAGCTGGGGGCAATTGCATGCTCTTTACTGACGCCATGATATACACTTAAGAGCTGTGTGACTTCACAGAAGCAATTAAATTGGCCTGTTTAATCAGTGGTAAGGCCACCATCAATAACAATTATTATTTTTATTGATTTGATAAGTGCACAGTAGAAATAATCACAGAGAATAGCTGTCTCTTTCCCCCTGTCCTTTGCCTAAATGCTAAACCCTAGGCTACCCAGGCCAAATCTATAGTGACCTCTTGAACAGTTTTACTACAGATCCATATGTAATCAAGAATTCCTACCTTGGCTAGGCGGCTCATGCCTGTAATCCCAGTACTTTGGGAGGCCGAGGTGAGTGAACTGCATTAACTCAGGAGTTCGAGGCCAGCCTGAGCCACATGGCAAAACTCCATTTCTACAAAAAGTACAAAAATTAGCTGGGTGTGGTGGCATGCACCTGTAATCCCAGCTACTTTGGAGGCTGAGGTGGGAGGATCACTTGAGCCTGGGAGGTAGAGGTTGCAGTAAGTCAAGATCATGCCACTGCACTCCAGCCTGGGCAGCAGAGTTAGACCCTGTCTTGGAAAAAAAAAAATTCCTACCTTATAAAATTTCCATGCTAAAAAAAAATAATCCATGCTTTTTCATTGAAACAGAACTTTTCAACTTTCCAGTCCTTTGATTGGTAACAAAGGAATGCTCCCTATGGCAAATAATTAAATCTGCATTTTCTCTTTCAGCCTCATCCATCTTGTTTATTGTTTTCCTATAGCTGAAACTATGATCTCACTTTGGCCAGAAATGTAGGTTCAGTGACAGAAAACAGGCTTGGACATTGCATAGCTGTGGATATATACACGATTATGTGGATGTTACAGAACCTAAAGGAAGATCTAAGTGGCATTATAAGAAGCTGCTTTTACCCCAAGACTTATTATCTTTCTCCATCTCACTTATAGTTTGGCATCTTTGCATTTGTAGTTCCAAAAATCTGAATTACTTCCCCTCGCCTTCTTGTGAATTAATTCCATATACTTGTGACCATGGGAGAGAAGCAGACTCAAAGTATACCAAAATTGGAGTCCAGCCTTGGGGAATGAAAGAGTGAACCTTGGTTCAGGGAGAAAGAAGGGGCCCTGATTTATGTGTGCAGTCACTCAGTAAGAAAAGCTAAAATGTGTATGGGCTACATCCCTCTCCACTATCCCACTGTGAGAGATCCATGAAGGAATCGGGAGGGATTGTTGGTCTTCCATGGTACTTCTCCTGGAGGATAGCATATGTTATTCCCACCTGACTTCATTAAAGGTAAAGGTCTCAGGAATCTTGAACGACAATCACAGAGATGCCCCCGTTCCACCATTCACCTTGGATTTTTGGCCAGGTTGGCTTCCTGGGGGAAGAGGGTTACAATTTGTCTACTAATATATGGACACATTGGTAAACTAAATTTAAATCCTCCTCAATGGACTTGATGCCACATGGGACTTGTATGGGGCATTGCTCTCACAGTTCTCATTCAAGAGCTGCTTTGTTTCCAGATAGTTCTACAGCTCTTCAATAGAACCTGGAATCCATGGTCTGTGAGGAGAAACAGTGACCCAGGTTGTGTCAGATGTTTTTATACGTACCATGAATGGCTTCTGACATCACAAAGGTTTGGAAAATGCATTAAATTCGGTTTACCTCTTAGGCATTAACAAGATACATTAGCATGAGGGCTTTGAGATTCTAGAATAATTTCTCAGCATTTTCCAAACAGACTCAGTCAAGGAACCCTTTGTCAGAGTAGGCCTATTCCCCAGAATATACATTGGAAAAGCTGGTCTGGAGGCCTGTATTAGTTTGTTCTCACACTGCTATAAAGATACTACCTGAGTCTGGGTAATTTATAAAGAAAGGAGGTTTAATTGACTCACAGTTCCGCATGGCTGAGGAGGCCTGAGGAAACTTACAATCACGATGGAAGGCAAAGGAGAAGCGAGACACAACTTACATGGCAGGGAGAGAGAGCAAAGGGGGAACTGCCAAAAACTTTTAAATCCATCAACTCTCATGAGAACTCACTCACTATCATGAGAACAGCATGGAGGAAACTGCCCCCATGATCCAGTCACCTCCCACTGGGTCTCTCCTTCAACATGTGGGGATTACAATTCAAGATGCGATTTGGGTGGGGACACAGAGCCAAACCATATCAAGGACTAACCACTTATTTTTTTTTCTTGTAGGCTTGCATATGTACCTATACATGGGGTGAGCATCCTCTCACTTAGGGCAAAATTTTTAGTGAGGAATTCTATGACAGTGCTACATAGATTGTATATATGATATCCCTGTTCCCAAATGTAAACATTTCCACATGTATCCCTTCTAGACCAAAACTTTTTTATCTGGCTTCATGGAAAGCTGTAGTGTTTTGGGCTAGTATTTACCATTAGATCTAAAAACGGTGCATCCTTGGATTCCTTTTGTTGAATTTTGTGTAAATATTTAGGGTATTTACACCTTGACAACCAATGACTTTAAAGTTTAAAAACTGATATTTAACTGACTTTTATACTTACTAATATCACATTATAGATGCTAAAGAATCATTGTAACCATTAGACACCAACGATTTCATTCAGAGTTTGTTAAAATCACGTTGCCTTTTTTACTATTTTTAAATGGTATGATACCTAATCTGTTCATTGCTTGTGTGTAACTTTCCTAAACTTTGCCATACCTCCATATAACTTGTACTATTATGTACCCAGTATGTGTGACAGGGTTCCCTGATGGCAATCTCCAAAGAAATACAATTTGGGCATAAAGTAATGGTGCCTAAATTCTGCCCAGAAATGTTCTGAAATGGGGGATAGGGTTGAGGTGACATGTAGTTCCCTCTCCAGAAGCAGGGAGGTGGAGGCAGGCTCCTGTGTCCTCCAGTATGTTTCCCATCCAGTATCCCTGGATCAGGTGAATGAAAAGGGCATTAACTAATGGGGATATTACAGGATGAGGTCAAATGATCCATGTAGAGTTCATACCAGCATACCTGCCATATAGGAAATATCCAAGTAATTCTATTGTTGTCATGGTTTTATTGTCTTCAAATATCTTTATTTTCTTTTATGGATTTTTACATACTACCTTTTTTTAGACAGAGCAGGATTTACTTTTTTTTAGACAAAGCAGGATATATATTTCTAAACATTTGAAGATATTTGAAGGTATTTGTCATCATCACTTAGTATCCCAGGTATCCCAACCATTCCATCTTAATAGTATCTGAGTCATTCATAGTATATCCTAGACTGTTTCAGGATCACCAGTTCCAAATATTGGAGTAAATTATTAAACAAGTCTTTTAAGATCTTATGAAGATCTTAAAATAGACCAGGAAGAGAAGTATACTTGCCCATATTTCCTCCATTTAGTTAATCCCATCTAAACTTGCTGCACATAAATTGGAAGAATTAAATAAATGAGTTGTGAAAATGGTGTTTTTACCATCAAATTAGATATGGATCATCTGGCTATAACGGGCCTGGTGCACAATCTGTGCATATTCATTTGAAAACCAACTGGGATGTTTAAAAAAGTGAGCAGGTCAATAAGAATACAATGATTTCTGTAGACTGGTAATGCATGGCCAGGCATTAAAAGTGGATATTGTATGCATCTGTGTGTGTGTCTTGGAAAAGTCAAGTAGAACTTGATTTGGGTAAAACCCAAATGTTTCTGTGTTCTTTCTAGTCAGTTAGTTATTTTGTTTAGTTAGAACATAGTACCACTAAGGTAAAGGTTACGTATTTTATTCTTGTGAGAGCTGCTTTGCTATGTATCAGGGCAAAAAAAGAATGATGGAACATCTCTACTTTTTATAAAAATTAGATCAACAATCACTGTAATGGTAGAAAAAGAGAGTATATGTGTTTTGATATTGGAGCGGTTTTTACAAAAATCATGTATGTCAATTTTACACAGGATCACTCACTGCTTTTCTGCTCTGAAGGATGAAGGTCACAACTTTCCCTACCATTCCCCTACCTCTCAATTTTTGTTAGTTACATTGTTATCATTATATTGTTAATGACAATTGCATTTTCCTCTATAACAATGCTTTCCATAGTTGTTTAGTGTTGGCTCCATATTTAAGTGAACTCAGAGCTCAGTGGAAGTTCTTTGGATGATAGCTCTCCACTCCTGAATTCTTACTCCAACCCTAATTGGCTGGGCTTTCTTCTATGTTTTTCAAAAAGGGCTCATGAGGCCTGAATTTCTTAAGTTCCATGCTTGTTATATTTGAATGATATTTTAGTTGGGTATAATAGTTTTAGGCTATATATGATTTACATATATATAGAAATATTTCTTCATTGTTTCCTTGTATTGAATGTGATTCTGGATAAGTATGAGGTCAGACTGACTTTTATTCCTTGTAGGAGATTCTTTTTTCTTCCATCTGGTTGTCTAGAGATTTTTTTCCCCTGAATTTTAGTAACTTAATTAAGATTTATTTGATTGTTCTTCATTCTTTGTATCATTTTTTTAACTTGCTAAACTCTTTTGAACTATATTTTTTTCTTCATTCTGGGGACTTTTTAAAGTATATATTTGAATATATTTTCCGTCACATTAATTGTACACATACAAATATTACTGTCTTTATTTCCTATGAGTCTTAAATTATCTAATTATTTTATTTTATTTTTCATATGCATTCACTGTGATTATGTCAAACTGTTGCTCTGTCAGTAATTTGATTTTTAGTGTGACCCGTCTGCTCTTTGATCTTTCCAAATTGCTTTTTACTTCTGAACCATATTGTTTTGGTCTTTGTTTCTTTAGGTCTTCTTTTTAAATCCATTAAATTGTGTGTGTGTTGGTTTTTTGTTTCATCCTATTTGTAGTTGGCTGAGCTTCTTGGATATATGAAAAAATTTTGCAGTAGATTTGGTGAGTTTTTGCACAGTATTTCTTTAAATACTTTTCCTTCACAATCTCTTCCTCTTCTCTTTATATTAACACCATATACATATATGTTAGATCTTTTCATATTGTTCCACAGGTCATTGAGGCTGTATTCATTATCATTGTTTTCCTATTTTCCAGGTTGGATAATTTATTTTTATGTATCTTCAAGTTCACTAAATCTCTCCTCCGTTATCTTCATTCTGTTATTGAGACAATCTAGTGAATCTATCTATCTATCTATCTATCTATCTATCTATCTATCTATCTATCTATCTATCTTTCCTTCTTTCTCTCTTTCTTTCTTTCTCTCTCTTTATTTCTTTCTTTTGTTAATTCTTTTGTTCATTCTGTCATTCTTTCATTCTGTATTTCTGTTTTTGCTGTTGTTGTTGAGAATGGGTCTCCTGTTCACCCAGGCTGGAGTGCAGTGATGCAATCGTGGCTAACTGTAGCCTTGAACTCTTGGGCTTAAAGATCCTCCTGCCTTGGCCTCCCTAGTAGCTGGGTCTACAAGCATGTGCCACTATGTCCAGCTAATTTTTTTTTCTTTTTTGCAGTGATGGGGTCTTGCTCTGTTGTCCAGACTGGTCTCAAGCCCCTGGGCTCAAGTGATCCTCCCACCTTGGCCTCTCAAAGTGTCAGGATTACAAACATGAGCCACTGCACCTGGCCTCTAGTGAAGTTTTTGTTTCACATGCTGCATTTTTCAGATCTAAAATTTCTAAGTTTTTTATAGTTTTTGTATCTTTCCTGAGAGCTTCTACTTTTCTACTAATTTAAAGCAAGCTCAACTTTATCTCATGGACTATGCAGCTATAATAGGTGCTTTGATGTGTTTATTTGCTAATTCCAACATCTGAGCCATATATGTGGATTATTTTTTTTACACAAATGTGACTAATACTTATTTGTATATTTAGTAATTTTTGGCTTGTATCCTGGGCATTTTGAACATTATGTTGCTTCAATATTGGATATATTACAACTCTGTGAAGAATATTAATATTTACTTTTTTGTTTTATGAAGAATTAGCCTCATTTCTTTCAGACTATGGGTTCTGTCTTGCCTTTCGTGGGTTCCAATCTTGGTTCAGTTTTCAAAGCCTTTGACATCCTCCTCTTGATCTGTCTGTGCCTGTACACTCAAGAGTTAGTATGAAACCTGGATGGTGGTTTACGATCCTCATTCCGTTCTCAGAGCCCTTGCTAATCTGCTTTGGATATGTCCTGCACATCCAAATGCACAGCTCAGAGATGAGCTGGGAACTTGTGTAGTTTCATATACAGAATTAGAGTATCCCCTTCTCCAGCTCTCTCACTCTGGGATTCCCTCCACACCTTCCAGTCCTTAAGGGCTGTTTTTCACAGCTCTTCAGCCCAGAAATTTGAAATAGAAATAGAAAGTAGAGTTTGAGATTTCCACGGTACTGCTGTATCAGATGACTCTGTGATTGGGGCCTGCATTTGGGGAAAAGCCACATTAAAAAAGAACAATAAACCCAGAAATTCACCTCTTGGTGGGTAGCTTCTCCATAAGCCACTGGCTTTTGTTTTACTTTTCCCCATCCTCAGTATCCTTGTATTTTGTGCAGTGTTTAGTTGTAATCAGTGGAAGAGATAGGAGGTAGTGGGCTTACCCTCTCATGCAAGAGGCAGGCTCACATTCAATTAAACTGCATTCAGCTGAGCCCCTCTTTTATTAAAGTCTTGTTCTTACTAAGTTGTTTTATAGCATAAAGCTATTTGGATTTTTTTTCCTGCTGTTCCTTTAGTTGTTGGGTCCTTTTTGTGTCTTTTTCATGATGTGCTTCTGTCCTCCTTTTCCTGGTTTTGTTGTTAGTCTGAATTTTTTGCTGTGCTATTTGTTTTCTCTCTGATCATGTTTGAGTAACTCTGAAATATACAGTGTGAATGGCTTCTTAATTATCTTCCCACCTCTCATAATATGAGCTTCTTTTACCCTCAAAGTTGCAGTTCGAGAAGTAAGTATTTCATGTTTTGTCCATGTTCTGTAGCTTCAGAAAATGGGGTAGGGAGGAGAATAGTTCAACTGAGAAGGGATGTGATCTTTATTGGAATAGCCAGACTTAATTCTCTCATCTGACATTCTGTTAAACCTTCATTAGGGTTTACTTTTGGGCTTTGGATGATTTCTCTAATTCACTGGGTCGTCATGGAATTTTCATGCCCATTAGAGGGTGTACCCAATTGTTAGTTTTCTGTGTTTCATTTGCTTTTCCCAGTGGTTACTTAATCCATTACTCAGTCAGAAGAAGGAGAAGAGAAGAATGCCTACATAAAGTTTGCTTCTTTCTAGATTTGGATGCATTAATGAGAATTTTTCGGATTTTGCAGATTCCCTGTATAATTTCTGGCATTGTCTGGGATGAGCTGTACTATACCTCTAGTTAACCCTAGAGTCTTCTGGCTCCTTCATTGAATTCCAGTTTCTAAATCTCCGCTCATGTGTTTACGCAACTCAAAGTAGATAGCTTTTCTCAAATCGGGAAAATGTATCCCTGAAAACTGAAGTGTTCCTCGGCAGGTTTGGTCATTACTGAATCTTCCATAAGAAATTCTTTAAAAATATAATGAGATAATGACTGTGAAAGTGCTTTATAAACTATAAAGTGCTCAACGCATGTGAAACTGTGATATTATCATCACTCATGTCCCCTATGCTGCTAATCGTCAGTGGATCAGCCAGGGAGGCAGGCGTTCCTCGCTTCTGCTTTGTTATACTGTCTTATCCTGACCTTGACACTCCGGCAGCAGTGACCCTCAACAAGATAACCTGACAGTCAGCGGTGTCTCACCCACACTATTACCTGCCTTTGTTAGTAGCACTCAGACAGCATATAGGTAATTCCCCATGTTTCTTGTTCATTGTCTCTGTAATAAAACATTTTCTTTTATAGAAATCCTGACTCTAATTTCACAAAAGCTCTGCTATGGAACCTCCTCTGGCCTCTCCCTTCCTCCTGAAATACAGTAGTGTGTGTTTCATATTTGAACTCACAAGCTAATTGAACTTTATTGAAAGATTCTTTTACTTTGCCCAACATCTTTAAATAGTGATTTGGTGCTATGATTAGATACACTCTCAAAAACTATTGTTGCTGGGTAGAGAGAAGCTTCAAGGAAGAATGAAATAAACAAGCATGATGGAGTTGGATGGGTTAGAACAAGTTTGTTTTTCTTATGTGGCTATGCTTTTCATATCCACATTTATTTTGTTTCCTTGTCTGAACTGCAAGGTCCTTGGGGATAGGAATAATGACTGACTCAGACTGTTCTGGAAAAATGGAGTATGATGGAGGACATGAGCAATACCTATAATATTATAAATGAGAGAAATAAAATGATAAGGAATTGCTGACCAAATACAGTAACACTAAATTGCAGTGATTAAGAGCATGAACTTAGAGTTTGACCAATTATAGCTGTATGACCTTGGACAAGTTACTTAACCTTTCTAGGTCACATCTGTGATTTGGAGATAATAAGAATATTTGCCTCCTAAGGCTGTTGATAACAAATGTAAAGTGTTTATAGCAGTGCCTGGAACATAATACAGGCAAAAATGTTATCTGTTATCATCATCATCATCATCATCATTATTCTTTTATAAATTCTTCCTTGAAGCTTCACAAGGCAAGTACAGGACAAATGAAAAGAAATAAAGTTTACACAGCATGGGATAAGAATATGAGATTTACTATGCCAAAAGTGGTATAGATGGGCTAAGGATTAAAAACTAATAACAAATGCTTCTTTTTTTTTTTTTTTTTTTTTTTTTTGAGATGGAGTTTCGCTCTTGTTGCCCAGGCTGGAGTGCAATGGCACGATCTTGGCTCACTGCAACCGCTGCCTCCCGGGTTCAAGCGATTCTCCTGCCTCAGCCTCCTGAGTAGCTGGGATTACAGGTGCCCACCACCATACCCAGCTAATTTTTTGTATTTTTAGTAGAGACAGGGTTTCACCATGTTGGCCAGTCTGGTCTTGAACTCCTGATCTCAGAATAAATGCTTCTTATAGGCATTGTTTTAAAATGTTACATGTGTTGTCTAATGTAATACTCATGACACTATGAGGTAGTCCCATTTTATAGACAAGGAGACTGAGGCACTGAGAAGTGAAGTAACCAGCCTAAATTCCCATAACTCATAAAGGGTTGAGCTAAGACTTGAATCCAATCAACCTCTGCATTTAATGCTTATTTGTGAGTGAGTGTGTGTGGCAGAAAGGATCCAGAGTAGATGACTGGTGAAATTAGATGTTTAGGCAATGTCTTCACATTTAAGATCATTGTCAAGGAGAAAATTTTGAAATGTATTTTGTCATCAGAAATAATCCAGGGACACGTAGAGCCAAGGCCTGAGCCAGAGAAGAGGTATTTATACTTTGATTCAAGGAACATGAAATTAACCAGGAAAAACTGAAAAGCAATTTAATCCTTAGCCTTTATAGGAGTAACCTTGTTGGGTTTGGTGGATGTGATGGAAAGAATGAAGGGCAGGTATTGAGCACAGCTAGGTATGATTCTCTTTTTGCCATCTTCCATTTTAGTGACCTTGAGCAAGCTGGTTCAGCTTGGGGTAGGGGATTTTGTATCCACAGTAGCAGAGTGAAGAATTATATGGAATCACTTTTTTGTACCCTTCAGATTCTAAAACACAAACATTTTTGCATTGTCTACCCTGATACTGAAAATTATTGATACCCTTGATTTAACATTTATATTCTATCTTATTTTGTATTTTGCACATTGATCATTCATTTATTCAGCCCCTGTTTGTTTGGGGTATGCTTTGAGCTCACTGTGTGACTTTTTTCCTTAATTAAAATTAGTCTGGGAGAGAATGTATTTGCCTCCTGGAATTCTCAGAATTCTAGCAAGGTGCCCTAAACATCATAAGCACACATCAGCACTGTTCATATTGATTATCATGGTACAGTAGTGTATCAAATGCCACCTGAATTTGAGTGCTGCAAATATGAGAAAACCTCCATAAAATCAGCCCTCAATAACTTTTCTAGGGAATGTGCCTTAAAAAAAAAAGGTACTGGACTGTGTGCTGAGAAAACTGTAAATATGAGTAAAATGATCCCTGCCTTCAGGAAGTTTACCAACAAGGGCACAAGCAACCATTGTAGAATTGCTTGTGGCCTTATTGATATACAGGCTAAGGATTAAAAAATTATAATCCCAGGGATGAAAAGCTTTAGCAGTTATTTAGTCCAACTCTCCACACACATTGAGTCCCCATTACAACAGCCCACCAAATGGTTGTCTGGCATCTTCTTGAACACTTCAGTGGCTGTGAACTCACAACTGCTCATTCTGCTCATGGTAGAATGACAGGCTCTCAATTTTTGTGTAGAAGGAAGTGTCTTGCTGAAGAGCAAACGTCTTTTCTAAGCTGAGGAAAAGCCAAGGAGGTCATCTTGGAGATAAAAATCTGGAAAGTGGAGGTATATGGGAACAGACCTCAAAGGTCCTTTGTTGGAGCAAAGTTACAGAAGTACAAAAGCCAAGGCACGTGGTAGGAACATTAAGTAGTCTAGCTTGGTCATTTGGCAGTGACAGGTTGAGAGTAGGGAACAGTGAAATTGTTAAAGATAGACTGGGACTATAATTTGGAGGACCTTGAGTGCCCTCTACTTCTGGGGTACATAACGGCCCTATTGAAAACCCTAATTCTATATCCAATAGGTGGCTCATTGAGTAAATCACTGTTACCAGTCAGATCTGATGTGTTCCCCAAATCCACATCCTTTATACTCGCCTGGACAACTACCATTCCCCCAACCCCCACATCATCCATGAATTTTCTTCAGTTCAAAGAGACATGGTTAAAGCAGGAATTATGAAAAGGGCCCTCTGCCGGCCTTATTTCCATGTAGATCTATTTTATATGCATAATAACCCTAAGGGGAAGCTGTGTCAATCTGCCTTACCTGACAGACCCCTAAATCCTCCCAATGCTGCCTCCACTATTGGACATGTGCCAAGTGGCTTGCAACCTCAAAGAGAGAAAGCATCCTGATTTTTTGTGTGTAGGAAGGTGGGGGGCAGTGATAAACAGGTCTTGGCCCGTTATTGTCTTCCCGCATGATAATGAACCCATCACTAGCACAGGAATTTAATGCAATGATTTTTCCAAGAACCATCCAGCCCCATTGTAGCCCTGCCTGAAAATGTAAATACACCCTTTCTGGGGACAGATTTGCATTTTTTGGTGAAAGAAATGCATATATATGGCAAAGATGCCTCTGTAATTATAGAAAGTTTATTTCTGTCCCCAGATGTCAGCAATCAAATTCCACATAAATATATTTTGTGTAAATCTGTCGGCAGCTGGTCTCCATTCAGGTTTCTGGAGATATTAGCCTGTCTTTGAGTTTATGACAAAGTTAAAAATTATTCATTAAACTGACCTGCAGTATATTCAGTAACTGGAAAATTGCCTTGCAGTTCTATTTGGTTTGTAGATGTGATCACAAGTAAATTTTTAACTTAATTAATTGGCCGTTTCTGTTGACAAGAAATTTATGTGGTAATAATTTGCTCGAAATAGATGCCGACTGTAGGAAATGAGATATCCATCATAGGCTTGTGTTCCACCAGCTGCACAGTGGCTATTATGAAAGTATTTCAGCCTGCGTCGACCCCAGTGTTTGTGCAGTCAAGATTATATATACCCACGATCCATAGCCTGCCAGAGAGGCGCTGGTGGAGGTCTATGATAACAAAGACTTTGTGATTTATGGCTTGCTGTGAAAGCAGAGCTTGATGAGATTAAACAATTTCATAGCACAAGTGTTTCTCAAGACCTGATTTGTAGTTGCAAGCTGATGGTAAATCACATTTATATATCTGCAAGCGTGCTCAGCAGAGGACTGCAATTACAGTTTAAGACAGCTACTTTTTATTTAATTTTTATCCTGGTTTTGTCTCTTTTATATCCCCTTCGTCTGCAAACCGTTCACCTTCACAAGTCCTTTCCTGGTTAGAAGGCCAAAGATTGAAGTCAATGATGTTCTTCGTGTCTTTGTGCCAGCTTCAGAGGGAGGTCCGGCAGATTTCAGAGCCGTGCAGACTGGTTCAAACTGGCTCTGACTGGTGTGAGCTCTTTGTTCAATTTCATGTCCAAACAGAAGTCTGTTTGCTATTTTCCCTTGGTGTGTTGCTGATACTTAAACTTCTTGGTATACAGAGGGAGAAAGAGGGGTCTTCATCATCCTGGGATATAGGGAACTGTGGAGCACATAATGGAAAAGGGAGATGAGGATTAAATTCACTTTAGAACCTCAACTTCAAGGTTGCAGCATATCTTAGGGTGTACAGTTAGCTCCCCTTTAATGGGAAATGTGAAATTGTGTTTCCCCACAGATCTGGGAGGAATAAACTCTGCAATGAGTTTATTTAACCAGTTTATTGATTATCTACTGTGGCCACATGTCTTCACTGAGTACTAGTACAGCAGTATTTGCCCTCAGGCAGTTTGTAATCTACATATGGTGCTAAAACATAAAAATAAGATTGGAAGCAGCAAGATCAGTGATAGCCTTACACGAGTGGTGCACCTGTTGTTGGAGGTCAGAAGGAAAGGGAGATAGAGTTCTTCCCACTGGGAAAGCATGAAGGAGCATGAATGAGACAAGTGCTTGAGGGACAGATCAGATTTCAAGTAAGGGGAAGAGGAAGTTCTGGAAATTTCAGTGATCTCTACTGAAGGAGGCCTCTAAAATACTCAGGTGTGAGTTCAAGTCCAGGCTGGGTGGCCAGTGATTGAATAATTATAATAATAACATAATAATAACATCGATTGAATGCTTACTATATACAACAAAGAGTGCTATATAGGTATTATCTCATTAATCCTCATAACAACCCCAGAAAGGGAGTATTATTGTGATCTCCATTTGGGGAACAGGAAACTGAGGTTCAGAGAGGTTAAGTAATTTGATCATGTTCATCCAGGTGTTTGGTTGAGCTGGTTCAACCAATACCCTGGTGTATTTCACCCCACAGCCTATGTTCTTTGCCACTGTGTTTCACTGCTTTTCTTTTTCTTTTTAAATGGAGAGGAGGTCTCACTCTATTGCCCAGGCTGATCTTGAACTCCTTGGTTCAAGCGATCTGCCAGCCTCAGCCTCCCAAACAGTTGGGACTACAGGCATGCACCACCACCACACCTTTCTTGTTTTACTGCTGTTAGACAGAGAATATGAATGTAATTAGGGAGGCAATTCCACTGTTCTGCATCCTGGTCACATCTTCAAGAGCTCAGGTCATTTCTTTTTCCACCAAAGTACCTAAAGTTTGGGATGTTATTTTTGGTCTTTGTGGTAGGCTGAATAACAATCATCCGAATATGTCCACGTCCTAATTCTTAGAAACTGGGATTACCTTATATGGCAAAAGGGACTTTGCAGGTGTGATTAAAAAATCTTAAATTGTGGAGGTTATTCTGCATTATCCAGGTGGGCCTGAGGTAAGCACAACGGTTCCAAAGAGGACTCAGGGAAGTCTGAGTCAGGGGAGAAGGAGATGTGATGAAGGAAGCAGAGATTGGAGCAATGCGCTTTTGAAAATGGAGCCAGGGATGCAAGACAGGGAACACAGGCAGCCACTAGGAGCTGGGAAAGGCAAGGAAACGTGTTCTCCCCTCACCTCAATTTTGCCTCTATAGGGCCTATTTCAGACATCTGACCTCCAGAACTCTAAGACAATGAACTTGTGTTGTTTGAAGCTGCTAAGTTCATGTGAACTTTTACAGCAGCATTGGGAAACTGATTCTGTCTTGCAACTTCCAACCAGCTTGACAGAGAGTTTAACCCTGATTTTGAAATCTTGGGCTTTTTTTGTATTATTTGTTTAAGATAGGGACTGATATGGTTTGACTGTGTCCCACCCAAATCTCATCTTGAATTGTGGCTCGCATAATCCCCAGGTGTTGTGGTAGGGACCCAGTGGGAGGTAATTGAATCTTGAGGGTGGATTTTTCCCCTATTGTTCTCATGATAGTGAATAACTCTCATGAGATCTGCTGGTTTTATAAAGGGCAGTTCCCCTGCACATGCTTTCTTGCCTGCCACCATGTAAGACATGCCTTTGCTCCTCCTTCACCTTCCACCATGATTGTGAGGCCTCCCCATCCATGTGGAAATGTGAGTCCATCAAACCTCTTTTTCTTTATAAATTACCCAGTCTCAAGTATGTCTCTGTTAGCAGTATGAGAATAGATAATACAGGGATGCTTTTTGATTTCCATGTTTCCCCATTCTCCCCTCTTTTGTAGCCATAAGGGAAGTGATCATGTCTGTTTCATTCACTCATGAATCTCTGATGCCTAGTATGGTATATGGTATGCAGTAGGCACTCATTAAATATTTGTTAAATGAGTCAAGGAGATTTCTTCATCCTATTTCCAAGATATAGTTGGCCAATCTGTCTGGAATTCAGTTTTTTCCACAACTCAACCAGCAAATGTCATAGCTTGCTCTTTATGAAGTCACAAAGGGAGTAGTCAGGCACTCCACTTATAGTTGTCTGCAAACTTGGATATCTCAGTGGAGGGAGAGGGGCAGTAAGGCCTTAGGAAAGCCGAGGCTGGCTGAAGAATCTCTAATAAGAATGTGAGTGGCTAATTGTGCTAAATATTAAAAAAAATAGATGCGACCCTTTATCCTGATAGCAGGAAGGTAGGAGGGTTTAATAAAAAGCATATGGTCTCTGAGACCCTCACATGTTTTCATGCCCGCATTGGCTTTTTGGCTTTTATGTGATAGGTAGGTAGGGAGTGTTTTCTACCTATATATTATTCCAGGTTTTATGCCCCTGAGGGTCTTTTAGCTGGAGACTTATAGGCATAGTCCACTCCACTGAGTACAGATGTTAAAGTTGCCAATGAAGCTCTTTATGAGGGACTGAGACAGGCCAGTATCTTTGGCCTGGATTCTAGAGACCTGGTTTGAAAATCCTGGGAAAGCTGAGAGCTTCGTTTCTCCCTCTAGAGTACTAGTGTATTAGCCTCCCAATAAAAGTTAATTGAATTTAATTTTATGTTTTAAGTGTGATGCATTTTAAAGTTCTCCCCTGTGCTAGAGTCCCTCTTGAAAAGGCAGTAAATTCATATTATTAAACTACCAAATGTAATTCAGCTCAAATAAGCATATTCGGCAATCTTTATTCTGGATATGTGGGACTGACCTTGCGTTAAGGCTAAATCATTTCATCCCAGACAAAGTCTGTTTGGAGTTAATTGGGGAAGCAGTGTGGGTGTACAGCAGGTCACTCTGGGCTTTTTATTCTCTTTCTGGCCCTCATTCAAAGAGTCGCTGTAGCATACATTTTCTGATGCCAGTTCTTCCATTATTTTATAAATATCAATATTTGACACAGTATGGAAGGTGAAAAAGACAATGAAGATCTTCCCACTGGAGATTCTTCATTAGATGCCCTACTTTACCATAGTTTAAAATGGGCAGTTTGTCACCAATGCATTAAAGGGCTGTGCAGAGTGGAGAAAGCACATTGGGCTGGAAATCAGATGACCTGGATTCTAACCCCTGCCTGTCCATTAACCAACCCGGTGACCCCAGGCTTTTCTAGTCTTGGGGCCTTCATTGTTCCACATTTTTAAAGTGAGAGGGTTGTGAAAGAACAGTGGTTTTCAAACTGCATTTCAAGAGGTACGAATATTTTGTCACTGTATCTTAGCAGCTCTGCTGAGTGACCAGAGAGGGGATGGGGTGAGCAGCAGTTAAGGATGAGACCAGCTGATGGGCTTCAGGCTCTCAGACTCCCACCCCTTTGTGCAGAGTAGCTCACTTCAATAGCAGAAATCAACCCACCATGGCCTAGGAAAGCTTCAAAGATTCTGCCAAACACTTTAGGTGTCTAAGATATTTGGGGCAATTTCTCCCTAAAGTTTGTCAAGGCAGATGTTGGATCAAGCACAATGAATTGAGTCATCCATTCTTTTGGGAGTAGAAATAACTTAAAGGATTTGTTTATTCAGATTTGCTGATTTGTCCAGAGTTTTAATGTTTTTCCAAATTTGTTTCTCCAAATCCTAGCTTTGCCGGCCCATAATGTCATAGCAGCTCTGCGCATCTTGACATGGGGGATCTATAGTGGTAAAAGCAGGCTGGCATCCTCTTCTCTTTACTATTATTTTATGTACCTCAAACTTTATTATTATGTCCTCTATTATTAATGGCAGAGACAATGATATAATTATTTATGCTGGAACTCATGCTTTTGAATTTATTGGATAGAGATCTTCTGAAACTAGAAGATATAACATATACTAAATGTCCCCTCTTATCCCTAAAGGATTTCTTTT
This sequence comes from Pan paniscus, assembly GCF_029289425.2. Taxonomy (NCBI): domain Eukaryota; kingdom Metazoa; phylum Chordata; class Mammalia; order Primates; family Hominidae; genus Pan; species Pan paniscus. The sequence continues at coordinate 88,440,740 of NC_073257.2, forward strand.
ATCTGAAACCTCCTGTTTCACTTATCTCTACATTTTGGTAGTGAATCTGGTTGTGGCTTCTTCTTTATTTGCCATCTGCCTGCCCCACTCTCAGCATACAGGTGGCTGTGGACTATCTTTATTCATGTAATCTTAGTTTTGTTTCTATCTAAACATCCCATTTGTCAAGGGCCAGACCAGATTTCATCCTTATAGGAATTCCTGCCCAGCCACTCTAGATTCCACAAAGATCCTGTTCTGAATTCCTTCAGAACTTAATTGGGACCAAAAATGCTCCTACTGTATAACACAGTGTCTTATACTATTCATTATTGGTTTATTTTTCTTAATCTAACTTGACTCTAAGCAATTTGAGGACAGAGATCCTGCAATTCTTTGGTATCTTCTGTAGTGGTAGATATTTAACATAATAACAAAAGTATTTATTATAATAAAATAATATTTATGCCAGCCTGCTCCTATTAGGAAAGGCAATGCATTCTTAGTGAGTGGAAATAAGGTGTGTTTTGTTTGGTCCACTTTTTAACATTGTATTCATAAACACTCTCTGGCAACACCATCATTAATTCATTTCCAAGAGGAAAAAAAGTTCTTGCTAAAAATAAAATTCTGCTCCATAAACTCTGTAAAAAGACCAGCAAACAAACAAGTCTCCTCTGGAGGAACCACAGCCACACCAGGCCCTTCAGATCTAATATGAACCTTAATTCCATTTGAATATCTTTGTTGTGCTGCACTACATGGTTTGGGATTCGTTTTGCGTTAGAGAAATGACAAAGACCCAGAAAACAAGCACTGAGTCAGGACTGGTTTCAAAGAGCTCAGCTTCTTCGTTTAATTTCCAGTTCATTTATTTGAGTACTGTCAAAAACCAAAATTTCAACATATTTAGGTTAACAATATAATGGCCTTTTATTAGTGATTCATGAACTAGGCAGCATCTTAATCTAAAAATAGAAGTGCTTTGTTGGAAATGGAAAAAAGTCAGTTTTTGAAAAATAACAGATGCTGATGAGGTTGTGGAGGAAAGGGAATGCTTATACAGTGCTTGTAAATTAGTTCAGCCATTGTTGAAAGCAGTTTGGCAATTTCTGAAAAAACTTAAAACAGAATTACCATTTGACCCAACAATCCCATTATTGGGTATATACCTAAAGGAATATAAATCATTCTACTATAAAAGACACATGCACGTGTGTGTTCATCTCAGCACATGTCGTAATAGCAAAGATATGGAATGGAACCTAAATGCCCATCAGCAGTAGACTGGATAAAGAAAATGTGGCACATACCCACTATGGAATACTATGCAGCCACAGGCATGGGCAAAGATTTCATGGTGAAGACGCCAAAAGCAACTGAAACAAAAGCAAAAATTGACAAATGGGATCTAATTAAACTAAAGAGCTTCTTCACAGCAAAAGAAACTATCATCAGAGTGACTCCATTTTGGTTTGGTCTGTTCTGTTGGGGCCTAGTGCAGGAGCTCAGTCTAAAAGCATGGCTTCCCATAAATTTTATTTAACAGTAGAATTCTTCAGTACTACTACAATTCTTTTTAAATGCTATGACCAGATTTGCACCTCCAACCCCAAACCCCTCAATGTTAGTTACTACAATATAAGGAGAAACTGTGGTTTCTGTAGGAGAAAGGAAGAGATTCTTGGAAAATTGCTTGGGATGTATAAAGCCAGAGCCAATCAGTCAATCAGAAAACATGATGGAGGGCTAGCCCCTTGCAAATAAAATGAAGCCTTGCTCTCTGCCCATGATAATAAAGATTATGTTACAAGAACAGTTTCCTCCAATAAAGTAGTAGTTATGGAAACAAACAAACATAAAAGATATTTAATATGTTCATTCCACAAGGGTTTATTCAATAATTTAATGAATGAATAATTTATTAATGGTTTGCCCAAACCAAGGGCAAGGACATATTACAGTGGAAGGTGGAGGTGGGATGTTGGATTTGCATAAGATTAGAGACATTGATGGTATCTTTCTCTAGGAAGGACAAACTTGGCCTGTGTGGTGCTGAAGCAGATATTTCCAGAGCCTTCCTCAATGAGGGGGAAATTCGGAGAAAAGAAACAAAAAGTGGACTTGGACTTTACTGAATTGTTTCCCATTCCCAAGTTTTTAATATGTACAGACAGAAAAATAGACAGTCTCTTTTTGACACCCTAAGTTGTACCTGCCAAATCATCAGAGTGGCAGAATTGGCCTCTGAGAATGTGAGGTTGCCTTCTTTTATGACTATTTCCAATGTTATTTTTTTCAACATCTCCTCCTTAGTGTTTGTAATGCAGAGAACACTTAAAGTGCTCCACAGACATGGAGCATTTCCATTACCCTACGCAGTATTACAGGAAGTAGTTTATAAGGAGTTCAATATTAGGAAGAGTTATCTAATAAAACGCATTGTCTCATCTCCCTATTACAGGTGATATTTGGATAGATTCTGGTTAACTATAGTCTGGCATTTTCAGGAATACATTTATGTGTACGGTGAGGCATTGGGCTTGGTGTCTTCCAATTCCATACATGTAGCAAAAACCTGGTGGCTGTTTCTCAAATGTGCCTCATAACTGACCAGGCAAAATGGATGAGTAATTGTCCTGATGAATTGCCCTTTAATTGCCCTCTTTGAAACCAATCCTTTTCGAGCATCTGATGGTGCCAGGTTATTGACTTCATGTCTTTAGGTTTGGACACTTTTTGGGCAGGATTATTCCGAAGAACCACGATCATCTAGAGGAAAACAGAGGAAGTTTCACTGTTGATTCTGAGAGAAGAATTTTGAGGGGGAGCATTTACATCAGGTTCTCCAATGCCTGCAAGGCTTCTGCATTTCTAGTCCCAACAAATTCTTCAAAATTTTTAGGACAAGATTAAATTGTAACCACTATTAACTGTGTGCCTAGGTCCATATTCGTGCATACCTATCCCTGCCTACTTTGGCAGAATGAGTTACCAGTGTATGTAGCAGAATAAAACAGACTTTTAGGGTATCCTAAATACTCCCAAACTTTATTGTTACAATCTCTTTAATGGGCCTTATCCTTCAGGTGAGTCAGCTGGTTTAAAGAGTTACGTAAGTTACATTAGCCCTTAAACATATTTCCCAAAATGCTCAACTCTGAAAGGAATTTATTTCCTTGTTAAGACTGAGTTGAAAAGCATGGGTCTGCAGCAAGACTGAATTATTTATATTACTGATTTCTTATGACAATCTTATAAGTAACTGTACAATTTAGGTTTATTTTCTCTCTTTTTTTTTTTTTTTTTTTTGAGACAGAGTCTCACTCTGTTGCCCAGGCTGGCTGGCGTGCAGTGGTGCGATTTCAGCTCATTGTAACCTCTGCCTCCTGGGTTCAGGGGATTCTTGTGCCTCAGCCTCCCCAGTAGCTGGGATTACAGGCGTATGCCACCACAGCTGGCTAATTTTATATTTTTAGTAGAGACAGGATTTCACCGTGTTGGCCAGGCTGGTCTCGAACTCTTAACCTTAGGTGATCCACCAGCCTCAGCCTTCCAAAGTGCTGGGATTACAGGCCTGAGCCACTGCCCTCAGACTCTGTCCTCTATTCCAATGGTGGTGGTTAGGTGGACATTTCTAGAGAAACCTGTCTTACTTCTTATAAGGAGGTGCTATACCTTCAAGGTGGAGACATACCTTGCTTATTTAGTATATAATGAAGAGATGAGAGACCAGTTGACTCTGAGAAGTAGTATGGGTATGTGTGATGTGAAAAAGAGTCATGAACTACTTTGCTAGTTTCAGATGTAAATTAATGTTGACCTCTAATTAAAATCTTTCAATTTATATATAATAGCTCAAAGAAGAGCGAGTACCATGACACTTTAGATGATGGTTTCAAAATGACGGGTTTTGGGAGCACTTTTCTTTTGTACTTCAGCCTGATCCTCCAAAAAGGAAACAAGGATTTATTTTTTCTCAAGGAGCGGTCAATGAGTGTTACTGCAAAATGAATCTGAAGTTTTTCTCTGTCTTAGGAGGGATGCAACATTCACAATTTCTACTTGTCTGTCTGCTGTCTTCACCCTCCCTCCTCCCTGTCTTTCACTGTTGGGTCTCAAAATAAATAACACAGGCACTTCATCTTTAACTTCAGATAATCAGAGTCACAATCATCTGGGATATTGTGATGAACAATGTACATTTCATACACATGATGTCATAATAATTTAAAATGTCATCTCAATCTATTTATGATCTTCTAATGACTGAAATGTTTTACAATTGTGGGGGATATTTTATCACTGAAGTTTTAATGGCTGAATCACTAACACCTGGCTGTCTGGAATGCTTTTCTTTCTCCTAGTTAGGCATTTAAATGCATTTCTGGAAGGCCCAAGGGGTGGGATGTGACATATAAGCTCTTAAAAGGAGGAAAATTAGTTCTTGATACCTTAATGATCACTCAGGTGAACGTTTGCATACTTAGCATTAATGCTCTTAAGTGGAATAGCTTGATTAAGACCCTTGGTAGGATTTTTTTTTTCTTTAAACATCCTTCTATGTGAGATTACAGAGGGAAATGCTGCTATTATGCCCATCCTTTAAAAAAGATCTTAGATTTTTCTTAAGTGTTTTATTTTCTAACTCTATTGTTTTCACTACTTTTTAGTTTTCTATCTTTGGTTTCTAAGACAATCAAGTTACCTCTTTATTGAGAATTTAGTGTATATTTTCATTTTGCTGGGCTAATATGTATATACAGATTATATATACACACACACGTGCACACACACACACACACACAAATTCTTGTCCCTGGATGAGCATACAGTTGCTTAAAGAAGACCAGACATATACACATGAAAATGTCAGTGAACCATACAAGTCAATGTATAATTAAGCCCATAGCAGGCCCCCGGTGGATGTTTACTAATGATGATAGTGGCACTAAATTATCTGGTGCAGGCCAAGAGAGGTCAGTACAAGGTTGCCCAGAGGCCTGCATTAAACAATCACTGAGATAAAGATGCATTTTAGTTCCTTCTATCTGTACAACATATATTAATATATAGCCTTCCAATGCAACATCCCACTTAATTTCCATAGTAATCCACTGAAGGAATTCGAGGTGTATATCCACAGTTTGGCAGAAGGGAAAATAAAGGCTTAGAGCCATCAGATCACTTGCACAACCAAGCTCACAGAGCTGGGTGGTGACAGAGCAGAGCCTGGACTCCACATCCTTGGGACCCTAGTCTGCTTTTTTACCCCACCATGTTGCTTCCAGTTCACAGGGTTTCTAGCAGAATCTCTTTAGGCTAAATTGTTGCCTTGAATGGGCAATTTGCTTGAAATGTAGCTGGATGTGCAGCATCTTTGCTCATGTTGTAGCCAGGAATATAATGGCAAATCTCTGTATATTTGTTTCCAATGAAGATTGACTACACTGATGAAATAATGATAGGGTTTACTTCCATTTTTATCAACTAATGGTGTTTCTGGTGACAAGTCCCCATGATACTACTTTATGACTCTTTATGCACACGCTTGTGTCGCTCCTGCATTCTAGGTAGATTGGGCTGATGTTACACAGGCCTGCTTTGACTGACACCAGAAAGCCGTGTGACAATTGGCTTGTAGATTGGACAGTTAATATAGAGAAGTGTCATACTATCCCAATTGGGCATTAAGATGCCATAGACATGGCTAAACAGGGTGGCTCCATCTGTGAACAAAAGGCCACTCTGAAATGTCAGAAACCAAATAACTAGGACTGCTGTGCTTGCAAATTTGCAAAATGGGGAAACAGTGTGTGGATTTAATTATTTATTTATTTATGATGGATTCTTGCTCTGTCACCCAGTCTGTAATGCAGCAGCACAATCTCGGCTCGGCTCACTGCAAGCTCCACCTCCCGCCTCCCAGGTTCATGCAATTCTCTTGCCTCAGCTTCCCGAGTAGCTGGGACTACAGGCATGTGCCACCACACCTGGCTAATTTTTGTGTTTTTAGTAAAGTCATTGTTTCGCCATGTTGGCCAAGCTGTTTTTAAACTCCTGGCCTCAAGTGATCTGCCCACCTCGGCCTCCCAAAGTGCTGGAATTACAGGTCTGACCCACCATGCCCAGCCTAGTCTGTGTGCCTTAATCATTGTATATCTTTAGGCAAATATGTTATCTCTTTAGCCCCATGTCTGTAAAACGAGAGGGTAATGTTTGCTTTATGATGCTCATGTGTTGATTAGACTACCCAAAATGGTAATTTTGTTGAAACATTTAGAAAAATGTGAAGAAGAGTGATACAAATGATGTCTCATGTTTGCATTGATGTCATTTCAGATTTTTGCTTCTAAGTATCTTCCTAGTGGCATCATACAGGTGATTTGGCCTAGGTTGGTAGCCATAGTTTAGCTTTTACAAAAGACTAAGAGTTCCCATAAACATGTGGTTTGGTTCTTTAAGTTCAAGCCTTAGGGAGATAACTATGAGGAGTTAGGGGTCTTTGTAATTAGTCAAATTAATGAGCCAAAGGCCACATGTGGCAGAGTTATCTATGATTTCTGTAAACATTATAAAATTCTCATGTTACCTTATCTCTTATATATAGGATTCCAGCTGGGCTATGAAAAATGGCTCAAACCACCATCTATTCCTCCCATTTATCTCTGAGAAATAACTCAAGACCCTTAAATCTGTTTACTCTCTGGTTTGTTGTAACATTGTAATATTTAGCTTCATGTCACTCAGTCATAATTAAACAGTTCACATCCATATTCTCCATTATTGGATTTAGTAGCCATTCTTTAGCCACAGTGTGCACTTGGAGGTTGTTTTGGTGCTTGTTTTTAATAACACTTTCTTGAGCTTCTACAGTAAATACACTTTCCCACTCCACTGGATAGGAGAGGAGTTGACAAGCTGGGTGTTCTGATATTGGCTTTGCCTATGTTTGCTCATAAATTCATCCAGCAATCTCTTGCGGAAAATACGTTCTAAACTTGGTATTAAGTTTTTGGGCCTATGACCAGAGTGAACTCATTTTGTGTGTGTGTGTTTGTGTTAATCCTTCCAAGAGCAATAGGTTCACTTGGATAGTTCTTAGTTTCTCTTTTTAAATTTCTTGATTAAGCTGAGAGAGTTCACACTGGAAACTCTTTGCTTTGCTGATTGCTCCAGACCTAATACAAGTGGATCGTCAGGGGAAAAGCAACATGGCTCATCTAAGTATTTACCTTTATACTGGTGAAGTCATCTCTTGGTGTCTATCTTCATATTTCCCGAAGAACATATAAAACACATCTTATTTCCTTTCCTAAGTCTGAGGCCTTATCCATATATTTTAACTTCAGACTCGAATTTGTCCTTGTCCCTGACCTAGTAAACATTTTTATCAAGAACATGTAAGGAGCTGGAAAAAGGCCTTTTTTATTAACTTTCAAAGTATAAAGTTGGAGAGGTCAGAACATTCCACAGGTTTTAGATCATGGTTCCAAGTGGTCCCAGCAAGCTAAAACGTTGCCTGACACCTATCAGACAAAATTTAATAGGATTGTAAGTTAGAAGTCCTAGCTTCATATTTTCAAAAATCTATTATTGAAGTATGTGCTTGAAAGGTCTGGCTTGGCAGTGTTTCAAATCAAAGGCTTTGGGATATTTTATTTGACTGAGGTTTGATATATACCAGCATAGACTATAGCTTGGGAAGGTATTGCCAACTTGGATGTGATGGAGGCTTTGGGTCACATTGTCTTCTTGGGATTCATACAGTTCACCCATCATCTAGAGGACTAGGTTCAGGTCAGAGGTTCATGTTTTAAGAAAACCAGAAAAACTAATGGGGATCTTCAGGAGAGGCACTAGGCTGTTGAGTGTTACGGAAATATTTGGCATAGAATAGAGGAGATTAAGATGATACATAGAACATTCTCTCAAATAGTTGAAACATTATTGTGGGGATGAGGATGTAGCATTTGTAGAGGAGAAACCTAGGACTATGGTTTAATGGTATAAGGAGGGAAGTTTTGGCACAATGTAAAAAGAAAGTTTTATTAAAGGATCTTATTAAACAAAATGATATTCTTCCTTACAAAGATGTGGGTGCTGATTGTACTGGAAGAGCTAAGAGCAGAGCTGGAAGACCATTTTTGTAAGACATTGTAGAAGAGATGTCTACGTCTGTGTGGGAAGCTGGACAGGTCAACCTTGCAGGATGCAAGGACTCATTTGAATTCAAATTCATTGTTATACTGAGAATTTCAAAGTTTGCCTATACATTTTCAGTCATTTCCTTATTTGTATTCAGGTTATTATATAGCATTCTCAGTTAGAAATATCACATGGTCACTAAACCTGGATACCAGGCACAGTTTGAGTTTCTAAAAGTTGAATGAGCTTTCATGGACACTGCTGCCGCCACCTCTTTGGGTGTGCCCTCTGCTTTGCTTTCGTGGTAGTGTCACGGACATGCACTGGCTGATTCTAGCTCTCCTCTCTGGTAACCCTTATAACCAATAAGTGCTAAAAGGACTAGAGTATCCCTATTGCCTTTCACTGCCCTCTAACTCTTGCTTAAGCTATCTCTGCCCCACCTCCTCTAGCCCTCTTCAGTTCCACTTTCAGATTCTCCCTTGACCCTTCATTTTCTCCTTGCAATGGAAATCCTACCATTTTTTCCAAGGCTCAGCTCAATTCTATTTCCTTCCTAAAGTCACCTCTTTGCTAATCTTCACTCATGCTAATCTTCACTCATCCCTTTCTTTGGGACTGATACATCTTTGGAATTATCTAGCATAGTGCTTAATTGTTTTCACATTTTCATGTCTCTTAATTTTATCTCCCAATCTCCATAGTATGTAATTTGGGATTAGGGACTTTGCCTTACTGAGTAGTGCATGAATACATTTTATTGATTTACTGATTTGATTACAAATATGATCACCACACAGAACCAACTGGCTGAAAAGAATTGTGCCCTGACTTTGGCCTCATCAGCACAAGGTCAAAACTAACCAATTTATTTAAGTATCTAAAGGATAGGGCATCATGTGAATTATATTAACTATCAAATAAGCCTAGTTTGCTTATTATTTAGACATTCTTCTAAACCATAATAACCCCTTGTCATCTCTGTTATGAGGCCAAGGTTGCACGTTTAGAATAGGTTTCTGGAAGGCTGAGCTGCAGAGCCATAGGCAGATGTGCTGCCACTCCTGCAGGCTTATTCACGAGGTGGAGAAAAATTCTCTTCCAAGTCCCTGGCTTCCCATTGCAAAGTAAAATGATCTCTGGTTTAGAGCTACTCAAAGGGTTAACTTTGACTCCTTCACCAAACCCAACTATTTAATGTTTTTAACGGCATAATGTGTTAATAGCCATACAGCTGTTGTTTCTCAGCCTCTTCCTTTATTGAGTTAGACACCATTTAGTAGGCTGAGTTCAAATTGTAAACAAATTATTTTTGCATATGGATCAATGGAAATTTAATAAAGTTTATTAAAACAGTATATTGGACCAAGGAGTGCTGTTTTCTCTCATGGATATAAACCAACCTCATTAGACCAACCCATAGTAACTGAATTGCAGGGAAGAAAGTATTTCTGGTCATTTAAAGATTATTTTGGTTCAACAGATGGTGACTAGCATCAGAGTATAGTTTTTCTTGTTTGTTAATTCATTTGCATGAACATATTTGATGGATACCTAGTGATCCCAACATGCTTGATTTTAGTGCCTAGTGTGCTTTCTAGCACATAGCAGGAAGTTGATAGAGTTGTCACAGAGGGGATTGTGATCTCAAGTGCAAAGAAGTGGCATGAGATGCTGAGAGTCACACAGCTGTTGATGGGCAGAGCCATGGAAGAGCCTGGAGCTCTGAGCTCTCAGTCCAGTGCTCCTATCACTCACACAATGGCCCTCCCTTGATTCACTGCCTGTGAAATGTCTTAAATGATCCACAGATACCTTCTGCCTGTTCTCATGGCAATCCCAGTTTATGTTGCAATAAATGTTATCTTAATCTCAATTGATTGACGAGTTCTTAAAATAACAGCATTACCAAAGTTCCCACTCACATTGTAAATCGCAAATAGTCCACTCTTTGGAAAGCATTCAGGGTGGCTAACCACTATTTCAGATATGGCTTGGGCAGCCCCACTCTTGTAAGAGGTATCTGAAGGGGCTTTTACCAGAAGGAGCTAAATGGTTATCAGATAACTTAGAGTGGGATACAGGGAATTTGTAGTAAAGGCCTAGATTCCGCAACACAAATACTGACTGACCTGTGGATTTGAAATTAAAGCAGAAGAGAACTAAGATGGGCCTACTTTTTTGGCCCTGAGTGACAGCAGTTGGCAGAAGCAACCCTTTGGGGTAGTAGAACAAGCTTGGAGTTGTTCATTCCAGCTTCCTTGTGTCAGAGTCACTGTTAAGTAGGAGGTCGTTCTGTTCGACTCTGGTTGGAATTATTCTGTGTCTGGGGGCCTGTCGTTTCTGTCATTCTTCCTGGAAAGTAGAATCCTAAATATGGGCAGCTGGTTTGGACTGAAACCTTGGTGACTTCTGAAAGTTATAACAAATGGAAGTCATTATCACCACTGCCCCCCTTTACCTTTGTGCTACTTGAGGCAGAAAATGATTTCCCCCTCCCCCGGTTTGTTTTGGAGTCTTTCATCCAGAGAGAAAAGGATTAGCCTATGGCTACAATAGAGCTTTCAGGGCCTTTTGGCGTGCTGCAAATGTTTACTTATCCAGGTACAAATAGGTAAAAGCACATAGTTAAAGCTTCCAGCTGCAAGGTCATTTACCTTTTTAAAATTCAGCCGCATGTGCCGACTGAAGTCGAGGGCTTGCTGGTATGAGCCATTAACTGCCTGTTGTACGTAACCTCTCCTTGTCTTACACACAGCTGCGTGCGAGCTGCTGGTGCCATGCAGCCAGCCCACCATGCATGCCTTGCGAGCAACAAAAGCAGTTTAACTTGTGATCACTGATCATATGATCCACTTACAGGGTGCAGGCTCAGTCAAGTAGAACTGGTAAATCATTAAAAATGCGCCTTGATGCTATGCCTGCTGACTAAAACATCATGCTAACATCTCTGCCTCCCACCCCCAACCAGTTAGCAGCATAGGGAAGGAGCTGGTACCAGCTGCATATTGGAGAAATCCAGTTGGCTGAGCTGGACGTGGTGAGAGATTGTCAGCTGCTTCCAAGCAGCATTGGAGAGGAAGGCAGGAAGACAGAAATAATCTGGAGTGGCTGCCATCCTCTCTCCTTGTCCTTTACTTACTCATTAACTGAGCCTGTGCAAAGGGCCTTCTGTGTCAGGCCTGGTACTAGTGCCTAAATTACAAAGGTAGGAGAGGAAATGAACTCTGACTTGGAGACTCTCAAAGTCTGTCAAGAACTCAGTCACCACCAAGTACTTTCACATAGGCACCCATGACGTGCCGTACAACCCTAAGAGGCCTGGGGTAGCCAAAGAGATGATACTTAAGCTGAACCTTGAAGAGTGAATAGAATTTCATCAAGGAAGCATGTGGTTAAAGGAACAACATGGGCTGTGCCTTAAAAAGTTACTTTCTAGAATTCTTTCTTCCATGAAGCATACCATTCTACTCAGTTTCTTACAGGTTTTAACAAATTGTTTTGTGACTGTATGATGGAAGGTCCAATGGATCCTCTCTTCTCTCCATCATGTGGGTCTAATTGTTTCTGGCATCATGTTACTCAGCTATATAAACCCTTCTGGGATGGGACTGTATCTCTTCAGTATTCTTGATTTTCCTTACAGCTCCAAAAACTTGGGGAGTGGGTATTGTTGGTTGGCCACCTTCTTCCATTTTCTTGATTAGAAATATTTTCTTTGACTTATTTTCCTTAGAAAATAAGAAATTATTAAATTAGAAATTAGTTGCTTTCACTTTTAACTAAGGCAATGAGACAGAACATACCAGATAGATGTTCCTCCTGCATATACATCAGGAACATCTGCTGTTAGAGAAGAGCCGTGTGTGTGTGTGTGTGTGTGTGTGTATGTGCACGCACGCACGCGCGATATGTTTTAAGTATATTGTGTGTGTCCATATGTTCTGGGATATTGAGGTTTCTCAGGAGTCCTGCAGTTTGCATGGCTGATACAACCTTTAAAAATGACTTGGACTTCCAGAGGCTCTGGAGAGTAGGTTTAATAAAATGTTCATTCCTTTAGATGTGAGACTATGCCATTTTACTTTATCAGGTACACCACTGTCTTCCAGTTAATCATAGCCCTTAAATACCTTCTATTGCTTCTCAAAAGGTTTTACCTGGACCCAGAAGTTCATACAGAAGCTAAACTTTGGGAAGAGGTCAGATGTGGAATCCGTGCTCCCTTCCCTTTTTATACTTGCTCTGCTCTGCTTGTACAATGAATGATCAGTTAGAATGCCTTTCAACCACCCCCCTTCCTTTTTTTTTTTTTTTTTATGGGACTCATTCCTGCAAGGACAGTTGTTTCCTGCAGAATAACTTTCTCATTCCTCTCAGGACTACTGCCTGGGGGCCAAAACTTGCTAATTAGAGGGTTGGAGGAATCTTTGCAATCTGCTGTCTTCATTTTCAACACCAGTAAGAGCTAACCTTTGGCTGGTTGTAGGAATGAATGAGTTTTGTCCTCTAGAAAGATGTCCATCTTCATTGTACAAGGAAATGGAGGCCTGAGACTCAAGCTTTTTAGGATTAAGATTCAGATAAAATCGGACAATTTGCTCAGCTTTCTGCTTTACATCTTTGTAAAGGAAATAATACTCCCTCATACCTCCCCTAACTTCAACCCAATCTCTAAAGAAATGAGAGAAACTCTAAATCTGTTCTAAAACCAGGGGTAGTCATGGCATAATAGGTATGAAAGATCTATTCTTATCTCTTCCTTGTATAGGGGCAGATATATAGTGGCAGAATTGAGAATAAACCAAACCAATTGAGTGTTTTCAGTAGAAACTGATATATGACTAACCATGTACCTATGAACATATTTGATTGGTGGTATTTAAAGAGTTGTAAATATTTGTCATTAAAAATAGACTGTGAGATCTGTAGTCATCAAAGGTGGGATTGCCACTTGTGGAGGTAGAACTTTGTTTTATTTGAAATCAAGAAAAGTTGTGCAGCTACATTTGGGGACACTCTGGGTTGTTGGCACAAAATTTAAACTCAGGCTATCAGGAAATTCTTCAGTGGGAAGGCATTTCACAAAGTCGAGATATTATCCATTGATCATGGTAGGAAAGCAGGCAAGAAAGCTGTGTTCTATCCTGGGCAAGCCATCAATGCCTGGGGAAGGCCCTTTATTTCCGTCTCCGTGTTCTCATCTGTCTAATAGAGAAGTTAATACCTTTCCAACATACTTCACATGTGAAAATCAGACAGTGTAACAGGTTCTCTCTCTTTCTCTCCTGGAACAGATGAAATCTCTTCCATCATTCAGACCCTAGGCTGTTTTGTTTGGACTCTCTTCTATGGGCATTTGCCTCAATCCCTTTTTCTATGGTAGTTATTGACTTATCTCATTTCCTCCTACTACAGTGTAAGTTACCTTAATTTGCAACAGTTTACTCCTCTCAACATGGTGCAAAGAGCACAGCACTTGCATCAGGAAGCCCTAGGAATATAGAATCAGAATGGAATTCTGTGATGGAATCCAGGCACTTGGTTTCCCCAAGAATACCATTGTAGGATTGTTCTATCTGCCCCACCAACTTGTTTTTGGGAGTTAAACAGGAGGGCTTATGGGAACATGCCAAGTACATAGTACATGCTTAGTAACCATTAGGCTCCTTCCCTTAGTTCTTTGCTCATAGTGGCAACTTAATATATGCTTTTGGACCAATCAAATTTTGACAATGAGGAGGAAATCCATGCTATTTGTTTTTTTTCCTTCTGGTTAAGATGTTCAGGAGAGAAATAGCCCTGCCCTCAGTTATATTAAAAATTTTAAAAATTACCATTTCAATTGTTGATACAAAGTATTTTTGAGGTCTGCAGAAGACACAATGCAAATTTTATTAAGTTACCATTATCCTTGTCAGTGAAATTAGAGCATTTTTCTAATCAGTATCTTCAGCAATTACAGACAACAAGGAAATAACTCATGCTGTTATATGAAACAGCTTATAAATTTTTACATACATGTGAGGGGAATCACTTGGAATCCAAAGCTGCCAAGAGGAATAATTAGGAACCACAGAACAGATCTTGGTAATGTGACAGCAGCTTCTAAAACATCCCACAGGACGAAGAAGCGCAAGCTGGCTTGACCTATATCTTTAATAATACAGATCATTGCCCTTGGATTGAGGCTAAAGGGTAGGACCAAGTGCTTGCTTCATCATGTTTTAGGAAAAATTGCCAAAGTATATTTATGAATTCACCACACAATGGCCTCTTGCTTTGATTATCAACTGACGGATCTCTCTAAGTAGCAACTCAGCATGCAAAATTTAAAACAAAAAACCCCACCACAGAGCATAATTTCTTATATTCTGTCATGCTTGGCAAAAAGTATTATGTAAGACCCAAGTAGACAAATGGCTGTTAACAGTAGAAATAACCTTTTGTTTAATTAGAAAATAGGAGCTATATGGGACAATAAAAATGGTTACTGATGCCCTCTGTCACTGTTTAATAAATACGATCGCGCTAGAGCTAATGGGAAGTGTTATTTATTTGTGCAATATCACAGACTTGGTAATTGTTCATGTTGTTGAGCATTTTCCTGTGTGGAGATCACAGTAGTTTTAGAATTTGTTTCCTTTGATCCAAGAAAAGAAAATAGCAAGTTGTTTGCTTAAAATGTTCATGGCCTCCCTAGGCTGGAGTAAAGTATCTGCATATTTTTAGCCCCTCAGTTTTGAGGACAGAATCTCTGTGGCGTTGTCTGATGCATATTGAGAACTGGTGGGTTATTTTGAACTGGCTCTATTTTTTTTTTCCAGAGTGCCCTCAGGTGCTCATGGAACATACTTCTCAGCAATGCCATTTCATGTTCAGTTCAGATTTTCCAGCACAACTAAATTTAGTAGCCTTGCTGGAGGGAGGAAGTGGAGCAGAGCTACCTACCTGAGGATGTGTTCATGGGAAGAGAAAAATCTCCCTGTTGCTCCACTTGAGAACCAGCATATGGGATGAAGATCAGACTGAATTTCCACAGCATGTGTTTCACTATCTTCCCTGGGGGGTGGTGGGGAGAAAAGGCTGAAGGTGTTGGCCATGTTTCAGGGTCACTTCCATTTTGTGTTTACTGTGAACACTTTAGTTGTGAGACTGTGCCATATATTTGGGGTCATCTGGCTAGATTTATTTCATTGCACATGGCAGTTCACGCTTGGTTTCTTTTTTTGGTGGGGGGGTGGGGATTCTGTTTTCTTTTGTATTGTGATTGCTGGAGTGGATACTCTTGTTTCTTGCCTTTTAGAGAAAATGTTTGTGGTTTGTGATATTGGATGATTTATTTTTTATTATGGCAACCTAAGGATTTTTCACTGTTGACTTTGGTGATTGTGAGATATTTCCTCAGACCCTGAACTAACACTTGATTCTTCTCATACAGAGAAATCCACAAAAATGAGATATGGCACAAATTTGTATAGAAGTGTTTTGTGTGACCACTTATTTCTGTGAGTCCTAAGTAGCCCTTTCTAGAAGGTTTCCATGTAATACCTTTATAAAAATATAGACAGTTTGTTAAAAGGAAAACACAACAAAACAAAACCCCTTTTCTTCACACAATTCATTTTAAGCTTCCAAATCCCCGAAAATCCCCAATCTCCTTTTGCAGTCTGGTTCCCACTCTAACTTTCCTCATCTCCCCCTGAAAGAAAGAAAAAAGCATTTCTTCCAAGGACTGATAAGTTGTAGGCCGATGCTTAGCAACAGCATTCCTGTGCTTTAAGTAGCTGCAAGCCCCTTGCTGAACTCTTTGATGTGACTGTCAGGGCAGATTTATTTTGTTTTAGCACATTGTCTACTTGTCCAGATGTATCAGGAGATAAAAAGGAGTCATGTTTACACTCCTCCCTTTTTTTTTTTTTTTTTTTTGGAGATGTAATTAAATCGTGTTTTTGATGAGTCTTGGGGAGCTCCAGTTGAAGAAAACAGGAATTGGCTGGAGTAAAGGGAAGAATGAAAACTTGCTTGGCAGAATGAACACCTGACTGCGTCAAAAAATAAAGCATAAGTACCAGCTGGCGTGGTTCTGTGAAGCTGGAGGTTTTGTTCTGAGTCTTTTGTTCCACTTCTGTGGAAGTCCAACCAAGAAGAAGGGAGAGGTGCCCGTCCAGCGCTCACTTGCTGGGCACTATCTGTGAAACCTCTAGCTCTCAGTGATCTCTTCTTTCTTACTGCACACAGGCGCGCACATGAGGCCTTAACTCCCTTCTTCCTCTATCATTTAGTGGGTAGTATATCTGTGATAGATAGTTGTCAATCTAAGCTAATAAAATTGTTGAACTCCAGTGATCTTGAATAAACAAATCTTCACTGAGCTGGATGAGTTGAATTCCCTGGGAATGGGATTGCCACTCTTTTTTTCTTTTTGGTGATCAGTTTTTTAATGTGCACATTTAGTAACAGCATTCTGAGTTCTATTAATGACCTGCAGTGAGCAGTGACAAGCAGGAATATGACATTCAGTACTGCTGAGGACCTGCCAGGCAGCGGCTAACACGCTCGCTTTCATCTGCAGCTCGGGAGACACTCTATTTGCATCCTAAATAGGTTACACTACAGCACCCCCTTCTGCCGACTGAGCCGTGTGACAAGAAGGCCTCACTACAACTCAGTTTTCTCCCCTGATGACAGCCCTGAAGGCCCTTTCACGGCTTTCTCTAACCTTCCTAGCCTTCCCCTTTGGTCCCTGGAGGAGCACAACAGTGACTAATGGTGTGCGTACCTGCACTCCTGGGGGCTTCATTTGGATTACACTTTTAATTACTCATTCATCAGAGGAAAGGAACAAAAACCATCCATTGAAGGAGACAGAAAGATGGGTATAACAAAAAGAAAGCTGAGCCAAGCAGGTGCTACCTTAGATCACTCCTGGCTGGGGTCCCTCCTGCCAGATCCCAAATCCCAGACAGACAGACTGAATGCATCTTAGAAACTACAGGCTTGGTTTTGTGTTTCCCATTTGTAGCCCAGTCTGAAGTACAGGAAGGAGGTTTTCCTTTGTTTGTTCTAAACACCTTTTGGATGACTCCATTTGGCAGAAGCGCACCTTAAACTTGTAGTCCTTTCACATACGAGAAATCAACTGGGCTCTGCTAGAAAGGAGTGTCCACATGGGGAATTTTGGAGGGAGGAACTATGCATGCCACCTGTCCAACACTGAGAAGCCCTGTTTGCAGGGGTTGGGGTATGGGGTAGAGAGCTCCCATCAGAGGACAGTGTAGAGGCTGACTTAGCCTGGGAAGATGTGGACTTATTATTATCCTCCACCCTTGGAGGCCAGGGAATGCTATTTGTTCAATATTTTAAGTTCATTTAATTTACCATTTAGTATTTATCGAGAAGATACTATGGGCCACCCAGGTGGAGTAGGGCGCTGCCCTCAAGGAGCAAAGTGTCTAGTAGGGGGACAACTCAGGCAAAGCATGTTGGGAGGGAGTTAGGAAGGAAGACTAGGCTTTGCAAAGATCTCCAGCAGGATGGGGCACAGTGCCCTGCGGGAGCAGGAGAACACCACGTGATGACTCTCAGGGTGAGGAGTGAAGGCAAAAGATAAGCTGAGAAGGCAGGGGCTGGGGCAGAGGGCCTTCTAGGAAATGGATGGTGCTCTTTGCTTACCCCAAGAGCAAGGTGAATCACTACATTTTTAAGCAGAGGGGCCCCAGTTTCCTTGTGAATCTTCGTGGAGTCCTTTGAGCTCTGTAACCATCTGGGTTATAGGTCTTCTTTGTGTGTCTCACTACCATGCCTTACCCTTCTGTAAGCTGTCTGTGCAAGTGCACTTGCAGGATAAACCCAGGAGCTGGAGAAAGCAGAGGGGTTTCTGTGGCCGTGTTTACCTTTCAAAACCTAGGAATCCTGGATATGGAATAAGAGAAAAGAGGGCTTGTAGCATGTGTGGGCCCTTTCTATCTTATAATTGGTACAAAAGACAGTAGATAGTAGAACAGAGTCAGGAAAAATGTTGGAAAATGTTTTAATGGATGAAAACTCATTTGGAAAGTAACCCCAAAACATCTTTTTTCTTTTTCTTTTCTCCCTCCCTTCCTCTTTCTTTCTTTCATGGTCAGGACATTGGACTGTCCTGAGCAAAACATATACCTAGAATGGGATCTCCCACCCAGGGTAGGTTCATGCATACTTTGTCAGTGACTGAGTCCCTCTAGACCACAATGTGTTTGAGAGTTGAAGACTAAGATGGGCACAGGGTAGTGTTTCTTTAGGAAATAAACTTAAATTTTGCATTTCCTTTGGCTTCAGGGAGAATAAGCCTGCTAGAATGGTTAGAAATATTGCACAGGACATCAGACTTACTGATTATGATACTTGATTAGTCATTTTTCTTGTAGTAATCATATATTTGGGTCTGGAATCTCTCAAGGAAACAGCTTCACACATATGTATACGTTTAGATGAATGAAACTTTTGATGTTAACAGTTATTGATAGTATAAAGCAAATAAAAAAGGCCTCTTTCAAGAACGGCTCTGTGAATAATTTTCAGATAATTTTGAAAAAAGAAAATAAAGGAGAAAAGATTTTGGGGGGTTATTTCTCAAATGACTTTCCATCTATTAAACTATTTTCCACCATTTCCCTTGGCTCCAATCTACTATATTAACTATATTTTATAATAAACACAGTAGTATTGTGAAAATTAATATTTAATAATGTAGAGTCCTTATCTAGAAAAGTTAAGTTCTTATCTAGAAAGGTACACAGGCTGAGGATTAGTATTAACTTTACAAAGAAAGATTGGGTTTGGAACTCAGAGTTTTTTATATCCTTATCCTCTCCTCTGCAATCAACACATACACACATACTTTTGCATACTGCAGCCCTTTTGGAATTCCAAATGTTAGCATCCAAGCTTCATGGTTCTTCTTCAGATTTTAGCTATCCTGATATAGACACTGAGAGCATGTGGGCTCTAGCCCAGAAGAGTTTTAGCAGCCTAGCAGAGCATTTGTACATATCCCCCTTTGGTTGCTATAGTGGGTGCTGTTGAATTGCTAAGCAGAGAATCCTGCCTACTTTCTTTGGGTCTCTTGGGGGAAATGAAACTCAAGTGTAGCAGCTAGTCCTAAGTCTGTAGGTCTTCAGTTCCACATCCTAAGTCACACATGACACGGGGCATGGATCTTCAGGGGCTTACCTAAGCTGTCCAGAACACATTGTCCTCATCCTCAACACAATGAACCTGGAGTCTTGGATATATTCAAGGCAAACATCCTTGGCATCTCTTTTAGAAATAGGCCTGAAAGATAAAAAGAGGGCCGAGTGATAGAGTAATGGGGAAATGCTTTTGGAAAATGAGAGATGCACATTAGAATTAATTTTCCCATACCTTTGAGGTTTGCATATGTCAAAATTAAAACTTTTTAGACTGTTGTTCCCAGAGGACTTCCTCGTGCTACTCTTTTGTACTGGTCACATATTCTCTTGTGGTATTATCTGTTTAACGTGTGGACAAAATGTGTATGATGTCTCATTCCCAGAATTGATACCAGTAGTTGCTTGACACATGCTAATTAGTAATTAAATATACTGTATTACTCCTCACTTAAACAGAACATACCACACTGAGTTTAACTTTATCCTGTTGACATATATATGTGTGGAGGAGTGGAGGAAGCCTGGGGTGTCATCATTTCAGAGGTCTGTTGCAGCACCTTGTGGTTCAGCTCTTAGTCTAGCTTTTTGTGGTTGTTTCTTTTTCCACGTCATACTGTGACCCCAGCAGCTACCCTTGCCCACCCCTCATGTTGCTCTATTTAGATGCCTGTGGCTGTTTTTAATCTTATGTGGGATACCAAAGCTTAGAAGAATAAAATTGTATGATAAACCTGCCTGGTGTCAACTAAGATCCTGAAAGGTATAAACTTTATGATATCTGCAAGACCTCGTGGGGAGGGTTTTCTGGAGGTGGAGGCCTTTTGTTGATGTTGATGTCAGGATTGAGCCACTGCATAACGAGTTCAGTTTGGCCTAAAGATAATGATGAGATGTTTTGAATGTCTGGGATGCAGTGAGGGGCTCCCGAAGACTTACACAGGAGGTCGTCTGCTTTCGAAGGGGAATTTGCCCTTTTGGCCTCTTTGGTGTCCACTACACTGCATTCTGGGATAGACCTAACTCTGTGGAACCACCATGTGGCCACCCTTAATCAATAGTGGTCTGATGGGGCCAGCCGCTCTCTCAGCACTAGGAGTGGCACAGGAGCCAGGCTCAATCAGGTAGAGGGTTCTTTCTCATGGGTGAGGAGATTCTTTCCAGGATAGGCACATAACCCAAAGCAGGCCACGGATTCCCAGATTTTGTTGGAACTTACAGGAAAGAGAAACTCTTTCTTTTGTCTTTGAAGATGGTGAGGTACAGATGTGGGGGGCTCCTGGGAGGCCAACACGTGGAGAAACCAAGAAACAAAGCTGAGATAGAAATTTCTGATGAGAAGTTTGAACACCTGGATCTAACCGTACATGAAACCATATACCTTGAGCTCATTAAAGCCCCCTGCTCCTCTTTTTAAACTTAAAGCACTTTGAGGTGGATTTCATGACTTATCATCAAAAGGATAATCTTATTTTCCTGAACTGTTCAACAAGGGAGATTCTACAACTTACCCTGGAAATGTAGCAAATGGTCCCCATAGAGTCATTTTGGTCAAGAATTCGTAATTGTGTGTGACTTAAACTTCATTTTCTGACAGTCTCTCTGTAATGTAAATAACAAACCAACCCTACTTGCCCTCTCCCCAAATCAAAAAATCCTCAAACCCAGGAACAAAATTTTGATTAGTCTACTCTTTCCAAAGACACCTTCATCTACTTGAACATCAATTTTCAATGGTCCCTTCAACCTTCTCTTTAAATACTGTCTTTATTATGCAACTTTGAAATGATCTACCTGTAGATATGTATGGCAAGTGTCAACACTAGTGAGCCATGAGAATTTGTCATAGCAGCGATCTCACAAGCATATCTTGAAGGTTTTCCTGTGGTTTCATCCTGGCATCTGGTCCTGAAAGACGAAGATGGATAGGGAGCCACATGGTGGCTGTTCACTGGCCCCAGGAAAGGCCGTGCTGGTTTCCCCTCCCGAGACTACTTCCATAGGCCGAGACAGGTAACTGCAGTTACCCAGTGACTGGAGGAGATGGAGAAGATTCCAGTAGAACCAGCCAATCTAAACCCAGGTCCTTCTCTGTGAAGTCACCTTTGCTACACATCAGAGACCATGGGGCTGCTGCTTTCTCACAAATCTCTCTCCTGCTCTCACCTCTCTCCTCTCAGCCTGGGGATGGGGAAGCCATAGCAAGCACCCACCCCTATGGCTCACATTTTCTTCTCCTCAAAACCTCTCCCCATAGTTCTGTCTGAATCTGAAAGTGACTGCTCCAATTAAGACACAGGAAGAAAAGAAATATAATTTCTAAGTCACTTGGCCTGGTGACATATATGTTGGGAGTTAGGAAAGTCAGTGTGCGGCTTCTCTACCATCCCAGGCGCTGCAGTCAAACAAATCAATTCAGCCTTCAGAGGGGCATCCATTGCCTTGTGATTATGTTTGTGTAAAGTCTTGGGGTCTTGATCAAAGAATGGCATTTCAGGCCAGGCCCTAATCCTCACTGCCTTAAGATGTTTAAATGGGTTAAAAAAAAAAAGTTGATAACAGCTGGGATTTAAATTTGCCTTTGCCCAGCTTTTGTTTTGAAAGGACTTCTATTATCCGTGGCTTCCCTTTTCGAGGCAAAGATGGATCATTGGGTAAACCAAAAAGGGAAAGAGGATATGGGAGGAAATGGGCGGGGACTCCGAATTAATCTTCTGAGGAAGAATGTTTGATCAGCGGGGAGGAGGGGATGAAAACCTCTGATGCTGACAGCAGGCACCTTTCTGATGAGGGTGTGATTGGCACCTTTGAAGCTTCAGTCGGGAGCCAGTGTCCAGTGGGTCAGAGCTTCCTCTGTCTGTGGGTGGTGGAGGTAATAATGAGGCAACTGGAAGGATTAATTGCGGACAAGCAGCAGGATTACGAGGAGGGCTTCTCAGCTCCAAAAGGAACAGTTCGAGGAAAGCCTCTGATCTGTCAGCCTTAGAGGAAATTAGTGGGAGCAGACTCGAGCAGGCTTAAAAAAAGGCATTTAGGATATTAAAGCGAAATGTGAAGAGGATATTAAAATAGGGCAAAAGGGCAAGGAGCGCTGATCTTGAAAGGCGGGTGTCTCCCTCTTATTACTAGGAATTTCCAAGTTTTGCCCAGATTTCACAGACACCTTATTTTTACAGTCCAGCAGAGAGATTTTACTTGCATTGCAACAAGTTAGGGGAGGGTCAGACTGGATTTGAGGTGGCACCCAAGGTCCTGTACAAAACTTGTTTGCTGTCCACCCTCTGGCAGTTTCAGAAGCTCCTGAAACTAAGGCTCCTGGTATAATTTTACAACAAGCCAGCACATTACTGACATCCTATCTGCATTAGCTATCTCTTGTATGTTTTACTTCTTACCCTTCTGGTTCAAGTCTGGATGCTGCCAATAAATCCTGTGTTACCATTAAAGAGGCCATTCATCACGCTTCCTAATGCGATTAATCAAGATACACCACAGTACCCTTAAAATGAGATCATTTTGATAAATCATGTATGACATGAAAAGACTTTATTCCTTTTAAGTGCAATTTAGACTGTAATTTTTTTCCTCATTTATGATTCATGGGAGAAACATGGATAAAATTCCCTTGCACAGTTACACCTTATCTACAGCAATAACTCAAAACTGCTTTTAGATGAAAATTCAGGGTCTTATTCACCAAAGCTGAATGCCAGCTCATTATTTTCTGGCGTTCAGTAGTCCAAAAATAATGTCTGCACATTAAGCGGCATTCTCAAAAAAGTTGGAATTGGCCAGGCACCAGGCACATCAATTACACTCCATCATCCTTAATAAGGAAGAAATATCAGATGTCCTCTTGGAGGTTTTTTGAATCAGTAATGCTCAGCCTTTACCTTCCCAATTTAGAATGATTGGGAAACAAAAATGGTAGTAACAAAAAAGTATGGGAATTTCAGGGCCTTTACATGACTCTTCTCCTGTTGCATAAGTCTCAAAAGAGGTATTTTTTCCCTCCCATGCGGTTCATGCTTCCTTTTCCATTCCCCTTTTCTCATTTCACAAAGGAAACTACCATTTTGTTAGGTCTGAATTTTGTTTCTAAGCTGCTGTATCTGTGATGCAGGCTTTCCCCTCACAGCTGTCACAATAATTTGGGAAACGATATTCATAACCTCCAATAGAAAAATAATTTGAAAATGTGCCTTCTGGTGAGATCCATCAAGTTTAAGGCCATATTTTTGGTTAAAAGGGAGACACTGATGCTATTCATTAAACTGAAAAATGGCTTGTTTTCCACTAATATTGAAATAAACTCTGGATGAATGTTAAGTCATGCTGGCATGCACTCTTATTGAAAGCAAAAGGAAAACACAGATATATTTAATTTGGACATGTAAAGTCAACAGAGTTTTAGGTCTTTCATGAGAAAGGGAATCAGGAAGATTGGCTGAAACAAATGTGAACAATTAGAAGTTCATTTGCCTCTTGCAAAGAGTGAGAGCATTTAAAGAGGGATTCGGTGTCTGAGAATTATAGACCCACTTGCAATTTTTTCAACCACTGGTACCTATGAATAAAGAAATAAAGACTTGATCAACATGTAATTTATTTCCCTGCTGTTTTTAGAGATTCATCTGGGAAACAGAACAAAAGCCAGTATTTGACTCTGTTTTTAAGTAACCCAAGAATGCACACGTATCCTATTCATGCCCACTTAACATAAATGCAGCAAAACTCAAGTTTATTTGGGTTATCACATTTATGCTAATGCTCCGTACTTTAATCAGATAGAAACTGACATAAAACAAAAGTTCCTTGCATATTATTCACATTTAAATGAAATTTCCTGTGCTTTTAATTTTTTTCTAATATGAAGAGTCAATTAAGAATCTAAGGCCATTAAGGCTGCACTTGCCTTGTTTAGGTTTCCATTTCACATTTATGACTTTCTATTTTTGTGAAAAAAGATCTGTAAATTTGAAAAATATGCATGTATCTCATTAAAAAAGTTTCCCAGCTCTAGCAACACTCAGCAAATCTCCAAAGAATGCAAGTTTAAAACATAAATATTTTAAGGCCCCATAAAATTGGCAGTAAATATTTTTCCCCCTTTAATACCATGTTCATTTCATTCCAATTTACTACCACGATTATATTTTCCAAAGCGGCTTTTAATACAATACACAATTATTTCATATGGGGTTGGGTAGGTCGCCTCATTAAGCCTGCAAAGATCAGGCCTCTTGTGATCCCCACAAATATACTTGCATTTACTCCTAATTAAAATGGCCCTCTTAAATTGTCTCAAGTTTATTAATATAAATAACAAGCTAAGCAAAATAGCCACAGTTGAAAAGTTAGCAGGGCAAGATGACCAGGTCTCCAAACCTCACACAGAGCAGACTGTGGTATGTATGCAGTGGTGCCCTGCCACCTGTTGGCTCTGCTTACACATAACAGGGTATTGATGTCCCTCATGGTGGTGCAGTAACCCTCTCTGACCCCTATCCCTAGTTCATCATCCCTAAGAGAAAAGAAGAGGCCTTTGAGAATCCCAGGCCTCCTGATTTCCCCCATCATTCATTTCCTTGGCTACATGTTTCTCCTGCTAATGCTAAAAATTTATGGCTGAGCACATTAAGGGCAGTGCGAGTCCTTCCCTACTTCTGGATTATTTCAGAGTTTCCTGTCATAAGGAAATCCAAGATGTGTCCTCAGTGGATTGCATGTGACAGTGTCTGCTTATATCTCAGGAATCTGAGGCATGATGGATAAACTGTCAGTTTTGAAGGATGATATTTTCTCCATATTTCCATTATGAACTGGGCTGTCATCTCCTAATAAATTTCTTGCATTGGTATCAATTTATTTTTACAAGCAGAGGGTCTGATGTATTTGGGAAAGGCACTGACAGCAGATCTGGCCTAGCTTGACAGAGCTGGCTTCAACTCATTTTGGAAAAGTACTTTGGTTCCAAGGACAGAACTTGACCCGTAGCCCTCAAGATTAAAAAAAAACCTCCGTGAGAGGAAAAGAGACACATGAGGCAAGTTCCTTCTTTTAAGCCAAAATAAATCAAGCCTTTAGGACTATCATGACATAATATCATTTTTAAGACAGTCCTACAAACCCAGTTGAGATATGCCACGTGTAGCCTTCTCGTCTGAGTTAGATGAGACCATCTAAATGTTGTTAGAGCATCACAATAATGCAGTGAATTGATGGATGAATTCGGATTATAATGAAGCTAGGGATCTCACAATTTTTGCTCCCAGAAGGGATCTCAGTAGTGCTCTTCTGCTTGACAAGTGAGAAGCAAAATTAATTCATATAATGCCTATTTAATTATGAAATATGGGCATGTCTCTGTCATGGCTACTGTGAAGGGCAGAAAAAGCTATACAACATTAGCTTTACCTCTCAAGAAACTTAAAGTCCAGTTGAAGAGATAAGATATTAAACAAAATTAGAGTGAAGTAAGAATAAATCATAGCTAACATCCATGAGCAGTGGCTAAGATGGTTGTTTCTTACCCTTATTTAACATTTACCTTTATTGGGAAGGGAGGCAGCATAACATTGTAATTGCCAAGACAGCAGCAACTGGAGGCAAACTGCCTGGATTTGTGTCCCAGCTCTGCCAAGGAGTAGTTACCCAAGAACTTAAGTGAGAGCTTTGTCAGGGGACTTAATTTCTCTGGTCCTCGGCTTCCTCATCTGTAAAATAGAACTAGGAGTTGTGACTCCTCATGAAACTTTGTGAAGATTGAATAAATCAATACATGAAAAGTGTTTAACGCAATTCTCGACACAAAGTAAGTACTAATTAAAAATGCTAATAAATGTTAGCATTTTTAAACTATCATTATCATGATTGTGACTATTATTACCATTATCACTGTTAGTCAAAATGTGGCTTAAAGAGTTTAAGTCAATTGCCCAAGATGGAGCCTGGCTCTAAATCTTGATCAATAAGGCATCAGAGCACAGAAAACAGAGAGTTAAACAATATACAAATTGTGAATTAGTCAAGAACAGAATCCTTGAAGCTTATTTTTCTTACTGTTCTTTCCATTTCTAGACTATAAAATAGCCCTTTCTCCATTGCCTGAAACATACTTTAGAAGCTAGTTGAAAAGTGTTATATGTAGTGGTGTGTAGGAAAATGCTTAACAGCCAAGTCTCTGGGAAAAAAAGTGTGTGCGTATACACATGCATATATAATATATTGCATTTTTTAGTTATATAAATGATGTGTAGAACACAATTAAAAGTAAATAACAATTGAATATATAATACTGTTTATAAAAAATTCCATACAATCACTTAATTGTCACAGATACTTTCAATGATTTTGGCCAAACTCTTGTATCTCGTATCTGTGGTTGCAATTGATGAACAACTGTAGTTCCCACTTGATATTCCTTTATCTTAATGAGTATGTCAGAACTTTACTCATTTGTTAATGACATAAGAAACTACTTTGCTGAACTGGATAATAGTTTTTGAATATTGGAAGAATATTTTTTCAATTTTTTTGTGCTATTCACAATGCCTTGCAATACCCAACAAAGCAACTTCTCAAAGAATTAAGAAAAGATTATTAAATGAGAAGGAATATACTAATACTACGGGTAATTTTTATAAAGGCAGAACATCCTATCTATAAATAAGCAATTATATTTAGCCAAAGAGGTATGGAGCACAAGTTAATATTTTGCTACCATTAGGCTACGACACAACATCCTTTTTTTGTTGTTGTTTTTAAGAGATGGAATTTTGCCATGTTGCTCATGGTTGGTCTCCAACTCCTGGGCTCAAGTGATCTGCCTACCTTGGCCTCCCAAAGTACTAGGATTACAGGTGTGAGCCATCGTGCCCAGTCACACAACATTCTTTTAGGTTCTATCTGCAACATTAACATTTTCTCCATCACTTTAAGTTTAGCAAATAAGCACACCAATGAATCAAGCTCTCACTTGCAGCATTTGCCAGTTTCTGCTGCAAATACTCCCACAGTGGCCAATGTCAAACTACAAAGTGCCATCACTGAAGAGTTGGAAAGTGACTGCACATCACTATATAGTATTTTTATCATACAAATTCAGTAGACTCAATTTCAAGAGCATAAATAACAGTAAAATTTTGTAAAATAATTAAGAAGTGAGGAGTCTTGTTAAATAAGGTAATTTATTCAAGTTTAAGTGTATATAATTTTAAATAATACCTGTGTTTAACAACTGACCAAAGTTGCTGAAACCTTAATAATTACTTCTTGTAAGCCAGTACAGGTTAACACTTACACACCACTGGTTATTTGAACCCAAAAGGCCAAAGAGATCTGAAACACTAATTTGTCTACATTGCACAGCTAATTCTTTCATGTATTATTAAATAAGTTAATAGTTTTATTTACTTAGCACGCCACAAAACATGTTGCATATTACCATGAGTTGATTCATATCTCACTACCAATATATTACCTACCTTTGTATGTGCACTAAATAAGCCTAGGAGGGTTTTCTTTGCCAGGCACCTTTGAACATCAAGTTCATTGTACAGTGCTTAGGATTCAGGCTATGGAATCGAGCTGTGTTATTTCTCAATTCCGGTCTCCACATACTAGCTGGGTTTTCTTGGACTAGTACTATAACCTCTCTCTAAATCTCAACTGCCTTACCTATAAAGTGGTAATGTTAATGGTACTTGTGATGGCAGCGGCGGCCTGTCTGGAGCAGCCGCTTCGAAGATGTTAGCTTCAGTGGGGCAGGAAGGGCTGGTGGGAGCCAGGAACAGGAGTGCGGGAGCCCGCACTCCTGGGTGCAGCTGCAGCTTCCCAGCCGCACTCTGGACCCTGGCATCCCTGTGCTCTCAGGGGCCTGGGAAGCCCCTGCCCCAGCGGGCTTGGAAGTGCCTGCTCCTGCTCCCGGGCCTCTCCCTGCTCCCGGTGCCCACTCCAGTGCAGAGCAAAGTTGTGGCCAAGCCCGAGGGCTGTCGTGACTCAGCTGCGTTTGCGTGCACTCAGGGCGGCAGTCACACGCCAGCGCCCCCTGCTGCCTTGGCCCCCTCCAGACTTTGGGCGTCAGCGAGCGCAGGAAGCAGCCCAGGGGGTGCTGAGGGCAGCTCCCTGCGGGCCTGTAGACACCCCTCAACATGAACAGCCTGGGCAACGTGGAAGGCAGACAGGTCCCTGGGCGGAAGGGGGTGGGTGCCCAGTGAAACCCCACCTTCAAGCCAGGGATGGCTTGAAGCCTGGGGGCCGGGCTGCCAGTGCCGGGTGGAGTCCACCTCCTGGAGTGAGAATTTATGATGCTTTTTCCGGCTGGCCCATGGCAGCCCATGGACCAATCAGCACTCACTTCCTCCCTTTGAGCCCATAGACACCCTCCCCACTCCAATGACCTGCCTGCAGAAAGGAGCTACACACTGTGGGTCTTGTGAGAGCCATTCTGTTGCTCAGTGAAGCTCCTCTCTGCTTTGCTCACCTTCCAGTTGTCCACGTACCTCATTCTTCCTGGATGCAGGACAGGAACTCAAGATCCGCCAATGGCCAGACTAAAAGAGATGTAACACAAACAGGGCTGAAACACGCCTCCCCGCCTAACACGTTACAGGTAATAAGAAGGAGAAGAGCTGCGGCCCTTCAGGGAGCCCAGACCTAGGGGCTCTCCAAGTCAGGGCTGTGATGCCCTCTTTAGGGCTCTGTGGTTCCTGGCGTCTCCCAGCTTCCAGGCACCACAGCATTCCCTGGTGCCCATGGTGGAAGCTACTTGCAGGACGCCTGGTCCAGATGCAGCCTCTCTTGGAGCCAGCGCCTGTACTGGCACTTGGAGCTGCCTGCCTCACCGCAGCCAGCACACCTGGCCGTGCGCTGTGGCCGAAGCCCGTGCTCACTCACACACCCCTTGCCACTCCATGCCTGGCTCACCCTTGACAGATGTGGGATCTGGGCCGGTAGTGCCAGCTGAGCGCAGCCTGCTGGGCCAAGTGTGTGGAATGAGCCCAGTGAGGCTAAGCAAAACTCAGGCAAAGGCGCCACGGGCCACTGACATTTCTGACTAGAAAACTGACACCCTAAGGATCCTGTGACACTTGCATTATAAGGCTATTGAGAGGGTTAAATGAAACAATGTTTATAAAATGCCTGCATATAATTAATGCTCAAGAAATGTGATGTACACACACCCACATTACTTGGAGGTTATATTACATTACATTCTGATTATGTTCTATGTTTGAATATATGACACAAACTAAATCTTCAGCAAGAATTAATTAGCAGCAAACTATTAATTTGTGCTCCATCATACTTCTTTGGATAAAGATAATTATTTGTTTGTAGATAGGATATTCTGCCCTTATTAAAACTACCCATGCTATTGGTAAATTCCTTCTCATTTGATAATCTTGTCTCAATGCTTTGAGAAGTTGTCCTGTTAGGTGCTGCAAGGCATTCACTGTCAAATTAGGACTGGCCCCTACCATCTTGCAAAAGAGACAGGTGCCCAGTGGACAGTGAAGCAGGGGAGAATAGAGTAATGGTCAGGAGAAGAGCATCATGAAAACCTGAGGGCTCCAATGCAGAGAGAGTGCAGGGCTACGGAAACAGTTTGGGCTTTAGGAGTCAGGCTGATTTGGTTTCTAATCACACTCTGGACTTTAGAACTGGATAGCCTTGGACATGTTACTGATCTTTCCTAAGTGTCAGTTTTTTTCATTTTTCAAATGAGAGGAATATAGGACATATCTCATACATTGGATAACCATTAGCATTTACCATATATTCAAGAAATATTAAATCCTGTCACACACTTTGCTTCCTTTCTTTACCATCTCCTTCTTTTTCCTCAACTCGTATTTTTCCTCCCTTCTCTTTTTTCATCTCTCCTCAATCTCTGATAGGACAGATTGAAAAATATTTGATGGACTAGGCATTATTTCGTATAGCCATTGTATATGAGTAGTGTTTTAAATTCTAAATATTGTAAATTATAAGAAGTAATTATATGTTAAGTAAAGTTTACAACTCCAACCATCCTTAATCACATTGCTAGCAAAAATTTATGTATTTAGTTTTTGAGATGGAGTCTCTCTCTGTCACCCAGGCTGGAGTGCAGTGGCACATTCTCAGCTCACTGCAACCTCTGCCTCCCAGGTTCAGGCAATTCTCCTGTCTTAGCCTACCAAGTAGCTGGAACTACAGGTGCCCGCCACCACACCCGGCTAATTTTTGTACTTTTAGTAGAGACAAGGTTTCACCATATTGGTCAGGTGGATCTCAGACTCCTGACCTCAGGTGATCCACTTGCCTCAGCCTCCCAAAGTGCTGGGATTACGGGTGTGAGCCACCGTGCCTGGCCCAAAAATCTTTCTATCTTTACTTATTAACTACTACTTATTCCTAATTTTATGTAGTTAAAAACCAAAACCTATGTATTATTTTAATGTTTACCATGTTGACTTAATGCTAGGTAATATCTTTGCATATTTCTCTCTCCTTTGTACTTACAGTTGTATTAGGTTACCAAAAGAAATTATGATCACTTCTATAATGTCCAATATTTAGATGGTTTTATTTTTTTCTTCTGTTATATAAGTGTCTGCTAAAAATATTTTGGAACCACTGCTCTAGATGATTTGTAAGATCTTTAACAACTCTTACATTCTGTGATTGAATTAGTTACGTAATAGCCCATAAAATGCCCAAGCCACAGCCCTTCCTTCCTTTTTTCCTTTCGTAGTTCTCCTCCTCCCTCCCACCTTTTCTTTTTCCTTCCCTGCCTTTCATAAATATTTGTGAACTGCTACTCTGGGCCAGATGCCACTGTGGGCACTGGCAGAACTGGGCCCCCTGTAGATCAGATAGAAACAAATGGGAAGCTCCGGGCCATTGCCTTCAAAAGGCTTTCTTATTCCAGAGAGGTTTTTGACATAATCCTCCCCTCCCCACCAGCCTCTGCTGTGACCAGCTTCTTACTTGAATTACCCTTCAGCTCCCTCGCTCAGCTTCATGCTCAGCTTTTGCCCAGACTCTGACCTCTTCTCCATTGGGATCTTTTTCTTGGTCTCTTGGTTCCAGACTCACCCTCATCCCTACCTTGCCTTTTGTTTTCCTCCCAATTTCTTGGCTTCTGGCTCTAGACAGGATATGGCTGTTCCTGCTTTCAAACCTGTCTATTATTCCCAACTTAATCTGTCTGTCAGTGACACCTTCTCTCTTGCTTTACTGAAAGGCATGGCACCTTAATCTGTGAGAGGGGTGGGAAGCTTCAGCCTTCTACCTGGTTCTTTAGTTTCTCTAACTTAATCCTTCAGAAGATGGCAAGTCTTTACTTTTGGATTCTGGCAATGTGGCCTACACTTTCATGTTGAATTACAATCATGGTATGTAGTTTTTTTTTTTTTTTTTTTTTTTTTTTTTGAGACGGAGTCTGGCTCTGTCGCCCAGGCTGGAGTGCAGTGGCACGATCTCGGCTCACTGCAAGCTCCGCCTCCTGGCTCACGCCATTCTCCTGCCTTAGCCTCCAGAATAGCTGGGACTACAGGCACCCGCCACCATGCCCGGAGAAGTTTTTGTATTTTTAGTGGAGACAGGGTTTCACCGTGTTAACCAGGATGGTCTCGATCTCCTGACCTCGTGATCCACCCACCTCGGCCTCCCAAAGTGCTGGGATTACAGGCGTGAGCCACTGCGCCCAGCCCATGGTATGTAGTTTTATCTTTGACTTTAAAATGTTTTACCCATCCTATTATCATGAATTGACTTCTTCCTGTATTTTTTGGCAGTATGTTGAGCACAAGGGTTAATTGTATAATTAATTTCGGAAAGTTAATATAGTTAATCTCCAAAGCTCTCTGTTAGTATGAGTGAGAAATGAGTAAGGGCGTAACTACTGTTATAGGTGTTTAGATGTCATAATCAAAGTCAGGGACAACATTCTGTAATGATCCAGAGTATGGGAGTGTGAGGGACACACTATGAGTTGGTGGCTCTTCATAACCACTATTAATCATAGTATGTTTTTTTTATGACCCAGCAATGCAACCAATGTTCTCATTTTATTTTTCTTGGTATTCTTAGCACAGGGCCTGGCATATAGTAGGTGGTTATTAAATACTTGATAACTAAATGAGTGATGCTTTTTCTTATGAGAGAAAATAAATGTTTTTAGAAGAGTCAGCTTTATACCATGGTTTCAGGGAATGAATTGTGATGAAAAGTGAAGATTGCTTTTGCTTGAAAGAGGCTGACATATTTCCCAGACCCGGGATCACTTTCTGTGGTGTATGATTTAAGGGTGAGCAAGCATGCCAAAGCACTCCACTTGAGCTGAGTGATGGGGAATGAGTTGTGGAGCTGTGGTCTTAGATGGTATTTTGTGAAAAATAGTGGGAGATTTATGGCTATTAAACAACTTTGTAGCTGCCCCCTTCTTGTTTCGAAGTCTGCCAAATCTCTCCTCCTGTGGTCTGTATCAAGTTCTTTCAGTGCATCCAGGACATTCAGAGATATCCACCGGACTGTAGTTTTTCATTGAATGCACCTATTGGAAAGGGGCTTGAATTTTATGCATTTATCAGTTTCGGTAATCACCGAGTGAAATTCTCGCTTTGCACGTCTGTTGTAGAATACACTGTATGTGCATTGAATCTTTTCCAAGCGGGTTGCCAAAGTTCTACCTTCCTTCTTTCCATTATGGATATTGCAGGGTGCAGTATATTAGTGGCTACTGCCTTTATTGATGTGAGTTTTAAAAATTATTAGTAACTCTTTGATCGTGAGCAGGAGAAGAATCAAGTAACCTTCAGAATGCTTTGATGTATCTTCAGCAGAAGGACTTATAAGGCCAGAATGAGTGTTTCAAGCCTTGCGAGGGAAGGGGATACATATTTACCATCATCTGCTTTTTTCTATTCTAGAGCTCACTCTCAGTAGCTCTAGAAGAAACAGAAATGGGATATTTCATCACAAAAAGTCAATCAGAGGTGGCATTCATCCATGTTATACAAGTACTAGAGAATTGTTACAGGAATTTTTCTCTCATTATGGGTTCATGTCAATATAGGAGTGCATGGATTAGAAAAGAAATAGGGCCTTTTGGTGTTTTTAAAAAAATTTCAGGCTTAAGTCTGAGAAATTCCAAAATGTAGAAAACTTCTAAAAATAATGAACACATGTAGAGATCATCCAGAATTTGTGGTTTCTAATATTTTGACATTTGTTTTAAGTCTTCTTTAAATGAAAGAAAGAACATCATTATACAGCTGAAGTTCCTCTCTCTCCACATCACACTAGCTCCAGTCCTACTACACTGCCCCTTGGCAGAAGCAAACATTTTCATGAATTTAGTGTACATTTTAAAATAATTTTTAGGTGTTTCCATGCATACATGAAATCAACAAATTTTATATTTCCATAAATATTATATTACATTTATCATTTTGCAACTTGCATTTTCACTCTGTATTAAATTTTTAGACCCATTCAAAGCAAGATATAGAAATCAGGTCTTTTTCTCTTAAATACTAAATATTATTCTGTCTTACTGATATGCAACATTATTTTTATTTATTTTCCTCATCGACAGACATTTGAGTTAATTCCAATTTCTTCTGTTATAAATAATGCTGCAATAAACGTTGTTTTATGTCTCAATTTGCAGACCTGTGTGAGATTTTCCGTAGAGTATATATTTTAAGTGAAATTGCTGCACCAATTTTCAATTTTATTAGAGACTGCTAAGTTACTCTTTAAAGTAGTTGAACGAATGTACATTCCCACTAGCAAGGAATGAGAAGATAACAGTTTCTTTTTCCTTTGTTCTCACTAGTACTTGCTATTGTGAGACTTAAAAGTTTGTCAATATGATGAGTGGAAAAATCGTATCTTGTTTTAATTTGCATTGCCCTTAGTCCTAGTAAATTTCAGCAACTTCTCTTATGTTTATTGACTGTTCAGGTTTTCTCATCTTTGAATTTCCAGACATTTCCTTTGTCTATTTTTCTATTGATTTAAAGACATTCTTTTTTTTTTTAAATTTGGATACTAATAATTTATTGTAGATGTTGCAAATATTTCCTGACAGGAGAATTTAAAAAGTAAAATGTAAAACTATAATTCCTTGCCATAGGCATTTAGAAAATGTGGCAAGAGCCAGGCGCGGTGGCTCATGCCTGTAATCCCAGCACTTTTGGAGGTCGAGGCAGGTGGATCACCTGAGGCCAGGAGTTGGAGACCAGCCTGGGCAACATGGCAAAACCCCGTCTCTACTAAAAATGCAAAAATTAGCTGCATGTGATGGCACATGCCTGTAATCCCAGCTACTCGGGAGGCTGAAGCATGAGAATTGCTTGAACCAGGGAGGCAGCGGTTGCAGTGAGTTGAGATTGTGCCACTGTATTCCAGCCTGGGCAACAGAGTGAGATTCTGTCTCAACAACAACAACACATTTGCCAAGGATTCAAAGATTTAAGAGTCTTTATAGTCTTGAAGATTCATATTTACTCAAATTTGCTTATTCTCATTTTAGGCATATCTTCTTAACCCAGGTAAAAGAAAACATTATTTAAATTTTCTATTACTGCATACTCAATATACGATGGGTGTACTGCCTCAGTTTCAAGGCAAGTTCTTTATTCTTTGGCAGATACAGTATAAATTTAAGACATTTTCTTGTCCACTTCTTTCCTATGATAATTGTGTCTTTCTGAATTGTATGTCTAATCCTAAGGTTCAGAGAACCAGTGTGAACATCACTGTTGAAAGGATCACAAGGGCTTCATTTTGAAAAAAGCCAAGTCAAAGAGCTGGTAGTTGGATCATTGATTTGTAGTTGTTTTCCTAAACATCCAGCCATAGAAGTCCCACCAAAAGGCATAGTTTGCAAAATCATTCTTTCCTGGATTATTTTCCATGATGTGAGTTTATCAATGGACACTGAGGAGGAAAGTAATTAAGTGCTGGTCATAGAATGATGACTGCAAAATAACAGAAGCCACACCATTTTTTGCTCTACCTACAGTACGAAACAAAACTAAATATCTCTTTTACGCTTGGTTACAGAATTCTAATGTGTAGCACAGTCAGAGATGTTTCTGAAAAGGTAGCATTTGTTCCAGTAATTGTAGAAAAAAGCTGTCATCAAATTGTCAACAGCCCAAATCGAGATTAAAAGTTCTAAGAAATATCACAACACAACAAACTAAAACTCATGTTGGATTTTTGGGTCTTTTTTTTAGCAATGAGATGGAGCAGAAATATTGACAGCTATGGCTTCCTATGGAGGAAGTATGATAGATCTAGGGAGGATGACCCCTGTACCCTCACCCCATATGTCCTGCCTCAAGCATTAAATAGATGCCCTATTTAGGACACTATCCTCATGTTTCATTCATCAGGTAGAAATTACAGGAGACCTTGAATACCCAATAGAGAGACACTTGGTGACTGTAGTATTTGATTTTTAATAATTTTGGGCTCCACATTCTTGCAGTGTGCTAAAAAGTGGAAAAGTCTTACCTACTTTAAAATGCATTTTTCTTGGTGGCTAAGCTTTTATTTTTGTGGACCCAATAGCCTTGGATCCAAATTTAAACACCATATATTTGCCTTGGAGCTGGAGTGAAGAAATGCTACCTGAAAACTGTTTTCTACCTAGGGACAGAGCTTCTGATTTTGCTCCACTCACACTCTTCCTGTAAGTCTCCACTGAAAGCCGCTTAGTCAAACGTCTCAAATGTCAGAAATGAAATTTAAAGGGTTTTTCTAGCAAGTAGGTCTAATCTCCTACTTAGTTTTGATTCCTGTAATATAGGTAATCTCTTTGGAGAAAAGGCCTGCTTTTAGGAGGGCAAATATATCCCATAGAATGTATTTCCCGCTCCGGAAAGAAAAATGTAGCATTAATGAAATTTACTTTTTCATGAAGCTTGGAAAGATTGTAAGCTTTGGATTTTGATCCTAGCAGATGTTCTTTTTGGGATATTAAAAAAAAAAAAGCTACATTTGATTTAGGAATCTCAGTTAAGAGTTACAGCGGTAATGCTTCTTGCTACTAGCAGCTACACTGTGAGTGTGGCATACTGGCCATTGGTTCTGAGTGATAGCTGACCCCAAGCTGAAGTACTTTCTTTTGGCTTTAGCTCACAAGGATGTTGGGTTCTGAAAAGAGAGCCTTAGCAGCCTGGGCCATCTTGGACACAGTTCTATGGTTAAAGAGTTGTCTGCATACAGTGAAAAAGCATCATCCTAGATGTATGTTATGTTATTTTCTTTTAGGCCTTGGAGTGACACATTTGTTGATAACCACTACATCCCAAATCCAAATTTCAGACATATTTCTCACTGCTGTTGTTAAACTGAGCCAGAATCCCCAGTACACAGCACAAGACAATTTATATCCTTTCCTATGATGACTTCATTCTGCCAAGTCTTTGATGCCACTGGGCTCATGGAAGTCAGCCCTGGTTTTCCCCATTTATCCTGGGGGCAGAGCTTGACCTCTTCACTAGTATCCAAAGAAATCTGCTCATAGCCAGCCTTTACTTTGTGGGAATTACTGGGTGAAGGCCTGATAGAAATCTAAGCCTTTAACTTTTCCTGTCTTCTGCCTCTCTCTTTTTCCTCCTCCCTCTCCTTTCATTTCAGCACATAAACTGCCCCCTTTTCTTAGAGCTATTCCATATGTACTGAGGCCCCTCAAAGCTTTGGATCTTACCCAACACTTACCAGAATATTATCTCAACAAAAACAGCTCTTGCTTCCTAAGAAGTATCTTGGTGAATAATATTTTCTCCAAGCTCAGATCCCAAGGAGACAGGTCTGGTAAATGAGGGTATTTGTTATTTGGTGTTTGGTGTTGCTTCATGTTGACTTTGCTTTTGTCACACAGGCTTCCAGTGAGGACGTTGCCAGCTCCCCAGAGCGCCACTACACACCCTTGCCTTCTGCTTCCAGGGAACTCACCAGTCACCAAGGTTGGAACTCAGCTTTTTATTGCTCTCAGTGGGTGCAGGGAGGGACACTTGGCTGTGCAGAGCTCTGGCTCATTACTGCTGCCTCGGCGCTTTAGAAAGAACACAGTGCTTTTTAAGTCCTTGATGAGAAAACCATACCTGTCACATGTAGTGATTTTAACCCGTATTAAACAGAATTTAGTAGCAGTCTACTCAGGAGGCAAATAAATCTACGGTATAATATAATTTTGTGATTTTTTTCTTTAAATAAAGAGATTAGAGTACTTAAAAATTATCAAGGAGATGTTAACTCCAGTATTAGTGATGGAGAGAAATTGGGAAACTCACTAACATTTATAAAAGTATCATTGTTTGAGAATATAACAATTAACATCTATAATTTCAAAATGAATGAACTCTATGTTATAACTAAAAGGAATTCCAATTTGCCTGGCAACATTGAGAGAAGCCATGTGCAGTTTTTGCTGAATTCTCTTATTTTCAAAATATTAATTTAGTTTACTCAGTTTTTCCAAAGCCTTGCATGTCTGTTGCCATCTCTAGAGTCTTCAGCTTCAAAAGCAGACAGAACACTGACGTGAAATATCATTTGAAAATGTCTTATCCCTAAGTTGGCTGTTTTAAATATTGTTTCCCCAAGAAGGAAATTCCACTTGTACATGTAAAGGTGAAAGTGAACAGGGGCTATTCTAGCATTGTCATCCCAGCAGCATTGCAGGATGAGCAGGTGGAAGAACAGGCTGTGGCGATGCTCAGAAAGTAGGGAATCTGACCCTCCAAGTCACCGTCTAGGCTCTGAGCAAATGGGATACTTGTATTCTGCAGGAAACGAAGAAGAGAGTAGTGCAGGATTTCCGATGTCTGTGGCTTGGACCTGTGTTGCCTGTTTGGTGTTTGGGCATCAATAGAACTTTTCTACATTTAAATATACTTTAGTTAATTTTGTGAAAAATCAATTTTGCTCAAAGTCAGGGAGAATAAGCAGCTGCCAACCTGCTATGTTTTGAGGGGCATGAACAGGTCTCTTTCACTGAATGTCTTTTTGAAGGTCTTAAGCATACATCCCTTTCGAGACTGTTTTTGGGGGAATTTCCCTAAAATAACACCACATCTAGATGGAGCAACAAATTAACCCTTAAATTAGCCTCATATCCTCATGTGTTTATTTATTGGTTTCTTGTATTTGAGTAAGGGTATTTTTACTTTAGAGTCTATTGAATAAGTTGCATAGAAACTGAAGTCTCAGAAACCTCACAGCCACTTGTAAAGTTTATCTGGCCATGAAATTGAGATTTCACAATGGGGAGATATGATCAGATAGATGATAATCATTAGGAATAGGGCAAATATCATCTGTCATTTTTAACAGTAATATAAAAAATCTGAGACTTGAAGAAAGGAAATATAACACAATATAGTTTTAAAATATTTGGAGTAATATGTGGAATATGGAAAAATGCCTAAAGTAGTTAGAGTTCAAATAAGTGCTCTTGGATGACATCAGGGCTTAACATCAATGAGAGAAATGTAAAGACGTTATTTAAAGGGAGCCAACACAGACATCTCAATTTTACTGAAGAAAATCCCTACACATTTAACACATTGGTTGCCTGACCAGTGCCGACTTGGTTGTTGATAAAAGCAAGTCCACATCATAAAATGATGTTCTTTGGGCTGATGGCCATAAGGAGACCAATAGAGAGAAGACCGAAGAAGTTCATTAAAGCTGGATTATTGAACTGATCTATGTAGGAGAAAGGTGAGACTAATATATTTCAGCTTAGCATAAACCAATTTGGCTTGAACCAACTTGGCTTTCCCCAAGTGAGAAAGCCATTATTTTTTGGCACTAAAATGAAACCACTTAATACTATCTCATTTTTTTAATATTTAAAAGAATTATTTCAAGTTTCTGATCATGTAAATCACGAAAACATTTGAATGTCATTTGTTAATACCTTCATGCAAACAGCTTACAAACATTTATGCAGAAGGGGACATTTCATGGTGTGAGGACAAATTACATGAATTCTTTCTCAAGTGAAATTCTCCATGATGTCTGAAACTTTTGTCTATATAATCCTCAGTGGAAGTTCTATTTGCAAATAATTTTTTATTCATCGAGTTCCCAATCTCTTTTCCTTCCACACCAACAACTACAAAAACTGGCGGGCAGTAGTTCATGTGCAAATTGCTATTTTTCTGTACATGCCATTTTCCCTTTACTTGTCCTTTTATGTAACTTCCAATGTCAACTATGATAGGTCCAAGATTCATGTCCTAAAAACTGTAGATTCAAATGCAAAGGAAGTCCGGGCTTAGAATAATGATCAGGAGACCTGGGACTCAATTTTTCCATCTGTTGCTTGTAGATAATCCATATATCACAGGGATAGTAACATGTCGTATTTTGCTTCCTGCATGAAACTTTTACTGATCTGAGTTATGTTGATTTTCTTCTTTCTATAGGTATGTCTGATATTTGTTTCTATCTTCTAGGTGCAATTGTTCATATTCTACTTTGTATGATAGAGGTCAGGTTATGTGTGTCTTAAACTCCTCATAAATGAAAACTCCCTGAGAGGCAGCAGTAAGTCCAAATCATTTTTTTTTTTTTTTTTTTGAGATGGAGCCTCACCCTGTCACCCAGGCTGGAGTGCAATGGCACAATCTTAGCTCACTGCAACCTCCGCCTCCTGGGTTCAAGCGATTCTCCTGCCTCAGCCTCCTGAGTAGCTGGGATTACAGGTGTGTGCCACCATGCCTGGCTAATTTTTTGTATCTTTAGTAGAGACAGGGTTTCACCATGTTGACCAGGCTGGTCTCGAACTCCTGACCTCGTGATTCACCTGCCTCGGCCTCCCAAAGTGCTGGGACTACAGGTGTGAGCCACTGCACCCAGCCTCATCTTCTCTTTGACATCAGCGACACTGCCCATTCTTCAGGTATCAGCTTACATATCACAGCTCCAAAGGAAACTTGCCTGATACCCCCTACACACTTATATTAGGCCAGTGTTCCCTGTTCAGGGACTATCTTCCTAGATAGGCCATAAGCTGTTGGGAAGAGTGGTTGTGATTACATATGTTCACCACTTTATCTGCAATGCCTGGCACAGGGCCTCCTACCTAAATGGCGCTCCATATATATTTGTTCAGTAAAGGCTGAGTAATAGGAACCCAGGGGAAGGGTGAGTATCTTAGTCACCTCTGCGAGGTAACTTGATTGCATGTGAGAAAGGAGACCCTGCTTCCTTTGGGGGTGAACACACTAAAGGGAAAGGTCCAGCTGTGTGGACCTCAGACCTCAATTCTGTTGCTTTCATAAACCCAAACCATCAGGGATGGGTGTCATATGTGTTGATTCATTACCAGAAAGCATTTAGTCACAAAGCCTAACTTCTAAATAGTTGATTATTTTAATGTTGTAGTTTTCAAGCATTGGCGGTTTGACGGTAGGGAAGGGAATAGGATGAATTGAAGTAACTGATGGAATTATTTTACTAGAACAGAAACTCTCAAGGAAGGGGTCAGACTCTAAGTAAGATACAGATTGTGGCACACACATGGATTTAGAATGGTCCACCTGAATTCTTTCTGAGAATGCTGCCCTGGGTTGGAGCATATCTTTGGAATGAGGAGGACACGGGAATGTGTCAGTAATCTCAGTTGTTCCCTCGTGGCAATCTACATATTGTGTCCTTGGCTGTGTCCATGTTATGAGGAGCGCTAAAATATCTGTTGGAGAAATGTCCCTTTAAATGTATTACGAGTACAGGACATGCCCCAGCATGCCAGGTATTGCCATTCTTTATCTGGTAGCTCTTAGAAGTAGAATTCACATTTGTACAGGGCATTGTATCTTTTGGGGAAAACATTTCTATTTAGAATGTAAACTATATCATCCTCAGGGTAACCCTGTAAAGTGAGGAGTGCAAATATTTTTCCCATTTAACAGAGGGAGACATCAAGAATTGCTGGGGATGATGGAGCAACTCAACAACAGGCAAGGGAAACAAAATCAAAGCCCTGTGCCCTTAATTCTCAGGTCCCCCTGACCTTTGTCCTTCACCCAGTGCGTATGAATCAAGTGTAGGTAGGACTAACTGTGGCCTTGAGCTGGAAGGAAGAGTAGAAAAAGTAGAGGGAGAGGCATGGCCTGGAAATGTTCACCACTGCCAGGCGTTTCCAAAGCCTGTGCTAAGGCTGCTAGGAGCTACAGCATCCCTCTTGCCTGCCTCTGTCAAAAGAATTGCATTACTCCTGCCCTGCCATTCTGTATTTTTAAATTACAGAACAATAAAATCAGGAGTGGAGAAAGTTTGAAAACAAAAAGGGAGAATGCTCCATGTCAGTCTGGATTCAGACAGGGAAAATAAAAGGCACTGTATGTATTCCAGTAATGAAGAGTTTTAATGGAAGGAATTAGAGGTGCTGCCACCACCCAGAGTCTCAACCTCAGCACTGAACCAGTGATTATCAGTAGCTTTCTGGGAAGTTTCTTGGATCACAGGAATATCTGGGTGTCTCTCACTGACTTTCTCTATCTGAAGCACCAGTGCGGGGATTCTCATGTTCACCTGGAGACTGTTTCAGTCATTGCTGTTATCCATGCGTTGCCCTGCTCCTCCATCTCTCTAGATTTCCAAATCATACTCCAGCATCTCTCTTTGGCCCAACTCTAACCTAGGCTGATTCACTGAAGGCGATTCTCTGATGTAGTTTTCAGTTCTCCCTAGAAGCTACAGAGAAAACCTTAGAAGAAAGCAGATGGTGGTAATGCTAAAACAGATAATCCAGCACATCTACCATAACCCTGCCTTGCCAATAGCTATCACGTGGAGGATCTCATTTCAACTCGTCTGCACACACATTTTGCAAGATAATTGCAAGCCTAGTGAATGTCCCTGAATTATTTATTTCCTGATGCTTATACTATAGTCTTGAAGATATGCCATAGTTAGCTTGCCATATTAAACATTGGACTTGAAATGTGTAAAAGAAAGAAAGCAAAAAGAAAAAAAATGAAGAGGAAATTTGCTGTGAAACTTGCTTAGAGATGATAACCTTTCTACTTTGACTATTGTTGGCAATCTTGCCATTATTTTTATTGACACAGTTGTTAGGTACTCATCTTCCTCTCCAACCAGGGGCTTGGTCTGTTTGTATTTGAAATTGATTGCTGGGACTGTCACAAAGTAATTTATATAGCAACTTATCATAATTAGTTATCATTTGCAGTTTCCTAAATGTGAGTTGCATTTTATGCTTAGCAATTGATGTTTCTGTATATCTCCATGAAGCAGCTCAATGTATGCCATCCAAAAAAGAAGAAAAAGACCGAAAGAAAAACTGTGTTT
Organism: Pan paniscus; assembly: GCF_029289425.2. Lineage (NCBI taxonomy): Eukaryota > Metazoa > Chordata > Mammalia > Primates > Hominidae > Pan > Pan paniscus. The sequence goes on from NC_073257.2 coordinate 88,483,369, forward strand.
TTTTAAATTATTTAAAACATTTTTAGCCTGAGATATCATAAAATACGTTTCCACAGAAGCCATAAATACAGAATGTTTTGCTTCAGCTCATTAAATCGCCAAAGTGAAAGTGAATAAAAGGAAATTTAAATGTCTGTATGTGAAGAGGTAGCAATGTAGACAAAAATGTTTGGGATGGGGAGATGTTGGCCAGAAAAACTTCATGCCAACAAGCATAATGCTTTCAGGAGGGCTGAAAAAGAAGTTACTTGATGACTAAACTATTGCTCACAATTTGTTTTGGGCTTATAGGATTCGGAAGTGCAGGGGCAGAATGATGTGATACTTTTCCTCATCCATTATAAGGGTCACAGCCCATAACAAAAGACAGGTTAACAAGAGAAGAGGATAAGAAATTTACTTAATCAAAGTTTTCTGAGATGGGGGGGCCTTTAGAAATGAAAGGGAAAACTAGTTTTATGCTTATGTTGATGAAGAATGGACAGCTGTGTAGAAACATGGTTAGACAAAGGGTATGATCTAATGGTAATAGATTGAGGGGAAACCTAGCAAGGCCTGTCTGTTCAGATTCTTCTTGGCCTCTCTGTGTAGCATTCCTTCCCCTAGTTATAGGACAGGACCCTCTGAAATGAGAGTCTTCAAAGGAGAAGAGAGAGTGTGAACTTTCTAGGTTTTATGGCTGGCTTTAAGGGACAGGATTCTAGTTTTGATGACCCCACTTAGGGAAGAGGAATTCTGGTTTCTATAACTCACTGCAGGGCAGAGACAGAGGGATGAGGGAGCAGGTAAGAGAAGGCCAGAGAGACCTTGCTTCTGAGGCCCTTCCAGTGTCTTTTGTTTCAAAGCACTCAGCACGTCAAGGTGCCACAATTTGGGTTATTGTGTTCTGAGCCCTGTCAGAGGCAGTATGTCTCTTTTAGCCAACTTTTAGTTTTTCATTTTTAGATTTCTACTATCTTTTCATGTCAGCCACGGGGAATGTGAAAGCTAAGTAGGTCTGATCATTATAAACAAAATCTACAGAAAACAATAGCAAAGACTCAGGAAAATAGATGCATTTATTTAGGCCAGCTTAATAGCTTAGCATCAAGGAATCTTTTGCCTACTGCCTCTTGGTTATCACTGACCATTTATAAACATGAGGCCAGGTGCCGTGGCTCACGCCTGTAATCCCAGCACTTTGGGAGGCTGATGCAGGTGGATCACTTGAGGTCAGGAGTTCGAGACCAGCCTGGCCAACATGGTGAAACCCCCATCTCTACTAACAATACAAAAATTAGTTGGGTGCAGTGGCAGGCACCTGTAATCCTAGCTACTTGGGAGGCTGAGACAGGAGAATTGCTTGAACCCAGGAGGCGAAGGTTGCAGTGAGTGGAGATCGTGCCACTGCACTCCAGCCTGGGCGACCAAGTGAGAGTCCGTCTCAAACAAACCAAGCAAACTAACAAAAAGATGGGATGAACAACCTGATGGTTCTGGAGCCTTTGCCACGTAGGTCTCACCTAAGGTCAGGCCCTATGAGTGAGACAGCCTGCTTATATATTGCCTTCTGCCTTCCAGAATATTTTGATTAGTCTTTCAAGAGAGCTAAGCATCAAATAATTTCTCAAAAAATTGTCACTGACTCATTGAAAGTTCATAGAAGCACAACAGATCCAAATTTCTCCTGTGGATAATGTATTGAAAAGTGGCAAAAGGAAAGAGAGAGAAAAGAAAAAAGAAAAAAACCTCCTTAGAGACAAGAATATGTTTTTGTCCAGGGGTCCTGTCAAATAAGAGTATGGCCTTGGCTTGTATCTTTTAGACTTCTTGCCACCACTGTGCCTTGACTGTGTGGGGGAAGTGTGTGTTGGTTCCTCGTGCAGAACTATTATTAGCATTTGCTAATTATGTAAAATGATTTCCTCTGATGACATTTTCAACAGAACCCATTACTTTAGTTTTCTTTCCTTCATAATGCTTTTATGGGCTTATAATCTTGGTGGAATTCTCAGATGCTGAGAGATGCTAAAGTTTCCTTTATTTAATCGAGGTGACTAGTGATTTGACAGTAGTGGTTGACAGGTTTATTTTATCTGCGTGGCAGTAGGAGTCTATTTTCAGTGTGTGCACTCTGTTCCAAAGTAAAAGGACTTTACTAAGTGCTGAATAAATTGTACTTTCCTTTGATTCTAGACCTTGCTGAAATGGTTTAAAAACTCCGGTCTGGGTCATCAAATTCATCTCCTTGCTACTTTGCAGGGTCAATAGCTTCACTCTGTACAGAGCCGGGCTGGGTGGATTGGAATGGAGGGTAGTGTAGATTAAAACTTCCGCATATATATAGATAGATGTGCATGTGTGCACTCGCTGTCTGCGAGGGTGGCAGTGATGGAAGAGCAAGCCAAGTGGAATCTGAAGATGGATGAATCTGTTAGACTATTACCAAGACTGGCATGGAGTTTAGGCAGGAACTTTAAGCAACCTCCTTTAAACATTTGAAATCCATAGGGGTCCATTTCCTCTCCTTTTCCTCCAAGGATGATTTTTCATTTGCAGTCTCTGAGATTGCTTTATTTCTATTCTTTGGGCAGAATTGTGGTATACTTGTAGACAGAGAAGGGCTACGAATCTGGTTTTTCTCTCCCAGAGCAAAGCAAGGAGGGAAAAATGGATTTCAGTTTTCCCCTGCCCCTCAAATAGTAGCAAACCCTACTTCTGTAAAATGAGAGGTCAGAATGACAACTCTTCCCCCAACAGACAGTCCCAATAAAAAATGATAGTAAAAACATTCTCCCTTTATCTTAAAAAAATGGAAGCCTAGAATGTACAGGGTGGAAGGTTCTAAATGTGCTTATGTTTTAGAGTCCTGGGCTGTTTCTTGCCCCTTTTTATAAAGAAAAAAGTATGATATGGTCAGTAAGACAAAGATTGCTATGAGCACAGTCATTCAAGAATCTCCCCAACATGTCTTCATTTAGTACCTACTGTGTACCGAGTGTATTGTTAGGATTTGTGGAGAATTCAGAAATAGAGAATATTATATCTATCTTCTAGGAATTTATGGTTTGATTGAGGAGATCCCAAAAATGAAGTAATACCAACCAAACAAGATATTATATGTTACATAAATAAGAGCTCTATTAGTTGGTAAAAGCTGCTAATGCTCTCAACGTTTAGAAAAGATAGGGTGCAATTTAGGTGAGACTACTCAGGCATGACTCTTTGGAGGATGTTGGCATTGAGCTTTGAAGAACATGTTAAGTGGAGAGCAAAAGAAGGGCATTCCAGAAAGATAAATGGGTAAAGATAAAGCACAAGGGCAAGAACAGGTAGAACTGATGAGAGAAAGGGACCCTGTTTTGAAAAGGTCAGAAATAAGGTTCCTTATGTAGGATAGGTCCACATTATGGCAGGCCTTGGACAGACAGAAGGGTTTATATTTGATTTAAAACCATGCTGTAGGATTATTAATCTGCAAGCAGTATCCAGGGGTAATTGGAAAGGAGAGAGCCTGGATTCAAGGAGGCCATGGTGGGATGGGATTGGAAGGAAATTGTTTCAGTCTTAGAAGCCTTAGATTTCCAGATAACCAGGTTCTGTGCCCATAGACTGTGATGCCTCCAAAGAGCAGGTTTCTAGCAAAGGTAATTTAGAAAACAACTTGGTAACAGATGGGGAAGACAGCTGCGGCCTGGATAGATACTGCCAGGAGAGCAGGAGTGGGGGCCATGCACGGGGAACCTTATGGCCACTATGGAGTTGTTGTATGAGGTTGCTGATGGTTTGGTCACGAGGGCTCAGGCATCAGAGAAACTGGACAGTCAGTGTTTTTCCTCCGCATGTTATTCAGAATATTTCTGATGTTGGCTTTTGAAACTAAAACACAGGGCCCAGGATAATGTTACAATAATCCAGCATTCGATGATCAAGGCCTGGAGTGGCTGGCTGGCTGACTGGGAGTACAAAAAATACAGGAAGGAATATGAGAAACATTCTGTTGCAAACACAATAGACCAAATACTGATTATATTTCAGGGTAGAGAGAAACAGAGGACCAGAAAGCTGTAAGGAAGCCAGCATGGTGTGTGGGAGGCTGTGGTCTCTGCCTGTTGCTCCTCTGTCGGTTCATCCTCATCACAGGATTCTCTCCCACCATTCATGCATGAACTCTAATCTGGCCTGTTAAATGGAAGACCGGTGGAGTTAATGTAATGGAGCTGTGGCAGCAGGAACAAACATACAAAAAGCAGGCAGAGCAGCCACAAACATTTGTTCTCATTCTAGTCTTTGGCTTAAAGATGAGCTTCATTCTCTTAAGAACTAATAAATGCCCAGGGTGTTTTATTTCTGAATCTTGGGCTCCTGGAAGGAGAGTGATTTGAAGCCAATGCTTTTGGTCTAAATTGTTCAGCCGTGAGCTCGGCCCAGTATTAACTTCCTAGTCCCAGTTCTTCTGACTCTTTTTATTTCCCTGTCTCTTGTAGAAAACTTTACCCCTGCCCCAGGTTTTTCCTCATGTAGTGATTTTACAACCTTTTTTGGAACAAATAAACAAACATCTGGAATCATGTGGTACATTTAATTAAAAAGTTTGCATTTGGCCAGAAATGGTAAAATCATGAAAAATGGCCTGTCGGTGAGCTCAAGAAGGCCAAATGATGACGTTGTTGGCTGCAAACGGACTGAAATTGAGGGAAGTGAACACCTGCTCAGCTCGGCCTGCCGTCCTCCAGCTTCCTCCTCCAGCCATTAATATTTACAGCAGTTTCTTTATCCATTCTAATGAAATTTTTTGGTTGGGGCTGGTCTGGGGAGAGGGCTGTTACTTTTCCAATAACCTTGGATTTGTGGTGATGTGTGTACTTTATAAAGGGTGTGGTATTGGGCTTTTTGGGCTTTTCATTTCCCTTGCTCAGAATTCCATATGCTTCAGGTCACTGCAGGGGCCTGTTTCTGTTTCTTCAATCAGTCACTCAACCATGGTTTTCATGAGAGCCGTAACATGTGGAACCCTGCACCAGGGCATGTAGGAGATGAAAAAGAAGCTGTGGGCTCTGCCTTCAGGAATCCTACAGTCTAATTGGAGACAAGGTCCTATGCAGAGAAAGCAGAGGCCAAGCTAGATGGAAGAGTGCAGAGAAGGGAGGGATCTGTGACGATAGAAAGATTGGGAGGTGGCCTTGGATGAAGGTGAGAACTGAGTTGAAAGAACTTTCCCTGGGTGAGTTCCAAGTGTGAAAGGATTTAGGAAGAGATCAAGTTGTGGATTCTTGTCTAGTTTCTGGTCATAATCTAGGTGAAAGTAGGGGGTGGATCATTTAAAGCAAGAATTAGATATGATTATTCTACATTTCCAGTTAGCTTCTCCTTTGCAAGACATAGCTAGGGTGAAGTAAAATTTAAGTTTTGTTTGCAAATTAGGATAAAACATTAAGATGATCTGGCTTTGCAGAGTGTAGTGCTCTCATATGTCTCCCACATGAGGATTTATACCGAGGATGAGATTATTCTTAGGACAAAGTGAGAAGTTTTTCTTGTTGCACAGAATACAAGGGAAGTAGCCAGGTGCTGCAAATATAGTGAGCACCGTTTAGGTTAGATCCAAGGGAAGTATGAACCCATAGGTATCTGAGACATGTCTCACAATAAATTTGGAAAGTTTATTTTGCCAAGACTTAAGGATGCACCTGTGACACAGCCTCAGGAGGTCCTAATGACATGTGCCCAAGGTGGTCTGGGCATGGCATGGTTTTATACATTTTAGGAAGACATGAGACATCAATCAAATACATGTAAGATATACATTGGTTTGGTCCAGAAAGGCAGATAACTTTAAGTGGGGGGAGCTTCCAGGTTATAGGTAGATTTAAAATTTTTCTGATTGGCAATTGGTTGAAAGAGTTATCAATAGAAAGGAACAGCTGGGTGATATAAGAGGTTGTAGAAACCAAGGCATTATCATGCAGATGAAGCCTACAGGTAGCAGGCTTCAGAGAGAATAGATTGTAAATATTTCTTATCAGACTTAAGGTCTATGTTGATGTTAAATGCTGGTTGGCTTTTCCTGAATTCCAACAGGGAGGAGGGCATAATGAGGCATGTCCAACCCACCCCCGACTTTCCATCATAGCCTGAATCAGTTTTTCAGGTTAACTTTGGAGTGCCCTGGCCAACAGGAGGGAGTCTATTAAGATAGTTGAGGGAGGCTTAGAATTTTATTTTTGGTTTACAGAAGGATGAGTATTGTTTTGAACTAGGGTGTGGATTGGCAAGGGAGATAGAGAAATCACCATTCCCCAAGGCCTTTTACTGAAGGACATGCTCATCTCTCTTTGAGGTAGCCTGAAGGAAGTGAAATGAAACTTAAACAATTTTCAAATCCTGACTGGATGTAATCCTGGGTTCTCTATGTCAGTGCTGGTTCAGCTTTTTCATAAAATGAAATCAGGGTTTCACCTTGACCCTCCTGGACTTGTGCAAGCACAGGGAGATATAGGATCATGCTGGACGGAGCATAACTTCAGTTGCCGGAGTAGTTCTTAGTCCTCAGCTCTTTATTATTCTTGTGCATCTGTTTCCTTAAATACTCTCTGCAGAAGCATTAGCATGAAAATAAAAGAGTACAGCAACTTGGAATTTTCCATTTGTAGCTTCCTTAGTCTGTGGGGTCAAAGTTCTGTCCTCAGGGATGCTAATGCAAACTCTGTGTGCTGTTCCAGGGCAAATGTTTCTCAACTAAATGACAAGAGGGGGTGGGGAGCCAGGGAAATAATGCAATGCTAATTCCCAAACACAGACTGCCCAGAGGTCCCAATTTAAATTGCTGCTTCCCCAACTCTATTCCCACCCTCCCCCAAAGGAAAAAAAAAATCCTGTGTTGTTAGGACAGACATCTGTGTGAGAGCAATAAAACAGTCTTCTCCCTTGTGGATTAGCTCTTTATTCCTTTATTTATCTTGCTATACCTCATCAGTTTATCCTAAATCAAGGAGAGTCAAAGAGGATAAGATGCAGTCCCTTTTTTGTTTTTGATTAAGGAAACCCATACAACCATCCTCCTACACAAATTTCTTTTCTCAAGAGATAGCTTTCCTTGTTATGTCTAATTTCTCCCCACCCCCCTTTTTTTTAATCTGCCTCCTTGGAAACTCTCTGGAACTTTTATTTCATATAATGTTCAAATCAGATAATGAAACTCCTCCAGAGACAGGTTAGATAGGGCAGTGAATGTTGGCATGTCTGCATGATTCTAAAGTACAAGGGGAACTAGGATAGCAGACTTAACATATTCCATAGCCTCCATTTCTTCTTCCAAATCCCTGGAAGTTTATTAATTCATTCAAGAGATATCCATAGAGCATGTTCTATGTGTCAAGCCCTGTTCAAAACATTAGAGATAGAGCTGTGCATAAAGTGGGCAAACATTTCTGCCTTCAAAGAGCTTATGTTCTAGTCAGAGAGAGGATCTATAACTAAGATAAAAATAAAACCACCACATGGTATATCGGTACTAAGATGAAAACGACAGCAGATCAAGGGCATGAGAGAGTATGTGTTGGCAATTTAAGATCTGACAGCCAGAGAAGTCACCACTGAGAAGATGATGGTGGAGTAAAGACCTGGGGAGGTGAGGCATGGAGCCCTGAGAATGTCTGAGAGAAAAGTGGTCCAGGCCGAGGAAGGAGCAAGTGCAAGGCCCTGAGGTGGGAGCGTGCTCCTGGCATACATGAAGCACAACCAAGAGGTCAGTGTGGCTGGAGTGAGTAATCTAGGGGGAGAGTGGTAGATGAAGCCAGAACAATACCAGGGGCTAGAACTTGTAGCCCATTGTTAAATGTTAAACCCAGGAGCATTAAAATTTTAAAGAATTTATTTGAGCAGATGGTGATTCATGAATCAGGCAGCACTAGATTGCACGTGGTTCAGGGCTCCACCAAGAGGGTGTGAGGGAATATTTTTTATAAGGTGTTTGTGGAAGCCAAGACAAAGAAATTATTTGATTGGTTAAAGTGGAAAGTCCCAGTTAGAAGTTAGTTAGTGGTTTCTTGTTGGTTAAGCTTAAGTTTCATTTTACTGCTTACATTGACTTGGGTTTTGCTTTGCTTATGTAGGAATCCAAAGTGCTGGAACCATCTCAGCCTAATGGCTTCCTGATAGATTATTTTAACACTGTTTACTGTGACTAAGACAGGAAGCTATTTCAAGGCAGAAGAAATAATAGAAATGCTGTTACCCTTCTCCTTATAGAAAAAAAAAAAAATTCCCAAATGAATAACTAACTGGAAAAGAAAGAAAGGGTACTGCTTTTGATCAGAAACTATAGATTTCCTGCAAGATCACAGCCCAAAACAAACGCAACAGAGTTTCAAAATGCAGAACCAAGACCCAGCAGGGTGGCATATACCTATAAGCTCAGATATACCTGACGTAGGAGGACTGCTTGAGTCCAGGAGTTTGAGACTGTAGTGTTGAGTGATTGAGCCTGTGAATAGCCATTGTATTCCAGCCGGGGCAGCATAGTGAGACACAGTCTCATAAATAAATAAATAAATAAATAAATAATAAATGGATGTAGAACTAGCTTCAGGAGTTCTCTAAGCACAGAGAAAGCTACTGGGGGCCTCATAGCAGGCAATAATTTGGGCTTCCTCAGTGGGTACAGCCACATGGGTCACATTGTCTGTATACTTCTCTCTATCCTTAGTTTAGGCATCAAGTAACAGAGCTATCTCTAAGCCAGGGCAGTAAGTATGAGTGATTGGATCAGAAAAATAAGATGGCAAGAGTTGGTACAAATGTATTAAGTCATAATAAATGAGAATGAACTAGACTAAAAGACAGAGCACTACCAGATTTGGTTAAAAAAAAAAAAAAGAAAATGTAAAATAAAATACTTTTTCAAGAGGTGCATGTAATAAAATGACATAGAAAACTTGAAAATACTGGAATTAAAGGACAGAAATACTGGATACCTGCTAACACAAAATCCAGGAAGAGCAATGTTAATATTAGACAAAATAAGACTCAAGATGATTACTGAAATGACAAAGAGGGTTATTTTGTATAACTATGAAGATATAATGGGAATCTAAAACAATCATGAATCTTAATGCACCCAATGACATGGCTTTGAAATTCATAAAGCAGAAACTTCTAGAAATACCAGAAAAAACTAACAAAGTCACCATCATGAAGACTTTAGCACATCTCCTATGAAAATGACAGCTAAATGAATGGACTTTTTACAATACCTTCCTTTTGTTACATAGAAAATAGGGTGATATTCTTTAAAAACCTATATGAGACAGTCACAAATTGGCTCATATCCATAAATTGGCTCATAAAGAAAAGTGTAACATGCTTCGTTCAAATTAACTGACCATAACTAAGTCAAATTAGAAATTATATTAAAAAAGGAAGACTTCCTTCCCCCTCCTTCCAAAAAAAAAAAAAGTAAAAGAGGAAAGAAAAAGAACTATAGACTACAGAATTAGAAATAAATGAAGTTGTGGGTTTATGAGGAAATAGTATACAGTATTCTTTAAGAGTAAATGGAAGTGATAACACTGTAGTATATTAAAAACTGTGGGATATACCAAAAGTCTAATTAAAAGATTTTTCCTCCTTAGAAACATTAACTGTAAAACAAGGAATAGAAGATAAAAATATATGAACTATGTTTTCATATATCCTAATTAAAAAACCAAGCAAACCTAATGACATATGAAAGGACTTAATAAAATAGAAACAATGTACAATATACTTTATCAACAATACCAACAGATATTTAAGAAAAAGGTGAGCCTAGCAGATCAAAGTAAGAAAAAATAGAGATTGACATTTAACATTAGGAATAACGAGACAAAAAAAAACCCCACAAAGCTATTGAGCTTCATATTGATAAATTTGAAAATCTAAGTAAAACAAGTAATTTAAGGCAATTATAGTTACCAGTGCTGTCTCAAGAAGAAATGTAAGTCTAAACAGAGAAAAAAATAAGATGATAAAAGAAACTTTAAAAATAACCATATAGCCCTCAAAGAGAAGTAGCATCTCATCTTTTATAATTTATTCCAGAAAATAAAAAATATGGAAAATTACTCTTTTTCTCTTACTAGGAATCCATAACTGACCTAAGCAATGTGGGAAAACATGAAAATGAAACTCTAGGTCAGTCTGTTTTTCAAATATGAATAAAGGAATCCTCCATGAGAAATTAACAATAAGACTTAGTAATGCATTTAAAAAATAGTACTTCCTGACCAAGTAGGGTTTATCTCAATATTGAAAGGGTAGTTTACTAGTAGAATTTATCAGTAAATGTGTCATATTGGCATATTAAAAAAGAAAATGGGATTATATATGAGGATGATGTTGCTAGATATAAAAAGAGAGGGAGGCCAGGCATGGTGGCTCACGCCTGTAACCCCAACACTTTCGGAGGCCAAGCAGGGTGGATTGTTTGAGCTCAGGAGTTTGAGATCGGCCTGGTCGATATGGCAAAACCTTGTCTCTACTAAAAATACAAAAAATAGCTGGGCATGGTGATGCATGCCTGTAGTCCCAGCTACTTGGGAGGCTGAGGCATGAGGATCTCTGGAGCCCAGGAGGTGGAGGTTGCAGTGAGCCAAGATCGTGTCACTGCACTCCAGCCTAGGTGACAGAGTGAGAACCTGTATCAAAAAAAAAAAAAAAAAAAAAGAGAGAGGGAGAAACCTATGAAATTTAACAACCATTTCTGCTAAAATCTCTCAGTAAACACAGAATAGATAGGAACTTCCCTAACTTGATAAAGTGTATCTACCAGAAACCTATAGCAACCTGCATATGAAAGAGGGATTTAAAAAATTTCCATCAAAGTCTCAGAACAAGCAGAGAAGGACTATTCTACATTCCCTTGGATGTGCTAGCTGAAGCAATGAGATGTACAACAACAACGCAGAGCACAATAAAGATTGGGGTAAATTCAGCATTATTTGCAGTCAATATTATGACTTAGACCAGGAGTAGGCAAACTTTTTCTGTTAAGGAGCAGATAATAAGTATTTTAGGGATTGTAGGCCAGAAGACATCTGTGACAATTACTCAGTTTTGCCCTAATAACATAACAGAACTAAGATCCATTATATCTGTAGTAAAATATATAAATATGCTTAATTCATGTATTTTAAAGATTTTCAGAGTGAATTATAAGGCAAAACCTAATGCTCTGTGTTGTGGAAGAGAAACAGAAACAAACTGACTCAGGAAAGTTAAAATAAAAGGATGGACAAATGTGAATAAAAAGAAAGCAGGTGTTGTAGTCCTTATAGTGTTTTACAAGGTAGAATTCAAGCAGAACAGTAAATGAGACAAAGAAAGATGCCTGCTAATACTTAAGGTTGAAATTCATATTAGAAATAACTATTATGAATAGCTATATAGCAAAATAAAGTGCCAATATTCATGATGGAAAAATCATAGGTTATGAAAGGAGAAATTGAAAAATATACCAGTCTTAGGGGATTCTCCTTCACCTGTCTCATTTACTGACAGATTAAGTGGGGAAAAAATAAGGATATGAAAGACAAAAATAGCAAAATTATTAAGGTAGATTTGATTAAAACATATCAAACTCTGTACCCTAACAATATAGGATATGCTTCTTTTCAAGTCAACATAAACACTCATTGTTATTCCAGTTAGTACGGCTGTGTAACAAATTACCCTCATATTTAATGCTATGAAAGAATGACTTATTATATTCAGATTCTGTGGGTCAGGTATTTCAAGAAAGGATAGTAGGAATGGCTTATCTCTATAATGCCTGGGGCCAAAATAAAAGACTTGAAGCCTGGGAGCTAGAATTATCAGAAGATTCATATGTTCATGTTTGGTGGTTGATGCTGGCTGTTGGCTAAGGTCCCCCCTTTCCCTGCATGTGAGCCTCTCCATGTGGTTTCCTTTTGTTGGCTCATTTGGGCTTTTTCATAGCCTAGTAGCAGAGTTCTAAGGGTGAGAGTCCCAAGAGACAGGAAGACCCAGGCAGAAATAATAGAATCTTTTATGACCTCAGAAGTCATGCAGCATTACTTTGGCCATATTCTGTTCATTACGGTAGTTACAAAAGTCCTGCTGCTCATGTTCAAGGGAAGGGCAAATAGACTCTGCCTGTTCATGGGGAGTGGCAAAATTCTGGAAGAGCATGTGGGACCAGAAGTATTGCTCTGACTGATTTTGGCAAATACAGTCTTCCCCGGTAATATACTGGATCACAAACAAAATTTCAATAAATTTCAGTAGATACAGGTAGTACAATAACACTGAGATCATAATATAATAAAACCAGAAATAACAAAATTAGATTGCAAGAAAGCCCTTCTACCCAGAAATTTTCTAGTACTCTTACATTTCAAGTCAGAGATAACATATATGGTTAAGAATTCCTGGGGGATTAAAAACAAACAAAAAAAAGATAACATATAAGCCTAAACTGTAGAATAGCTAGAGAAGTATATTAATGAAACCATTACCTATGAGAATGTATAGATAGATTTAAGATAATTATTAGAGGAAAATAGATAGCTTGAAGTACATATATTAACTTGAAAAAATAAGCAAAAATTGTAAAAGATATATTAAGCATCTGACTCAAAAACAATATGAGCCTCATAAATCAAAGCAGAGTGGAAGGGAGGAAGTTTTAAAGTTAAAAATAAATATTAATAAGATACAGTACAAAAAGTATAATAGACCAAAAGTTAATTTTTTTGAAAAACTAAATTATTAACTATCCCAATCAAGGAAAAATAAAGAAAATGCAAATATACAAAATAAAAAAATAAAAAGCCATAGAAACAAGAGAAAACTAAAATAATCCTAAGAACAAACTGTGTTTAATTCTGTGCAAATATCTGAAAGTCTACATCAAGTGGATAATTTTGTAGGAAAATATAATTTCCCAAAGCTGACCCCAGAAGAGATGGAAGATTGAAACAGTTTGATTTTCACAGGCAAAATAAAGTTCATAAAGACCTATCACTTCTCCCACAAAAACACCAAGTCCAGGTGGTTTTACAAGGAAATTTTACCAAACATTAGAAGAGTAGATACTTATAGTATTCTGCTAAATGTTTAACAACCGGGTCTGGGGGCTGGAGCAGGGAGTAAAAAAAGCCCTGATCTGTACTGTTTGCTGATTTCTAAGCATAAATATTTCTGTCATAATTTATTTCAAGCTACCTGTGTGACATCACTTAAAGTGAAGATGAGAAGAGATGTGCAGATAGGCTGTTGTGAGTCAGTACAAGCTGGCTTTTGCATAACATGGAGCTGATCCCAGTGCTATTTAAACTGTTGCAGGGTATGGAAGTACTACTTTACTCTTACAGAAATATATTTACAGAGTAAAGAAGTACTTCCAAATTTCTTTTGTGAAGTACAGAAGGCCTTTACAGAAACACTGATAAGGGCTTTATAGAAACACTGATAAGGATTACAGAGAAAATAACTGCATACTCACTCCAATGTTAAATATAGGTGCAAAAATGCTAATTGAAAGAATTACAAACAGAATCTAGCAGCATAAAAGCAGAGTAAAACATCATGTCCAAGTAAGATTTATTCCAAGTATTCAATGAAATTTCAATATTAGGATACTCATTTATTTACTTTTTTTAGTAGATCTGATGATGAAACCCATAATTATATGGATGCCAAAAAGGCTTTGGCCAAAAATTTTATAGCCATTCTTGATAAAAAGCATTCAAAAATAGATGCATACCTCCTTAATATGAAAAAACACATCCATCTCAGTCCAAAAGCCAACGTCAAACGTAGAGGTGTTCCTGTGAAAGTAAGGACAAAACAAGATATCTGTTACTACCTATTATTTAATGTTTTACTAGAAATACTAACCAAAGCAATTAGATATGAGAAGAGATTACAGGCATGAAAGTGGAAAGCCTATTATAAAAGTTTCATGTTTACAGGTGATTTTTTTTTTTTTTTTTTTTTTTTGTGAGATGGAATCTTGCTCTGCCGCCCAGGCTGGAGTGCGGTGGTACGATCTTGGCTCACCTCAACCTCAGCCTCCCAGGTTCAAGAAATTCCCCTGCCTCAGTCTCCTGAGTAGCTGGGATTACAGACCCGTGCCACCACACCTGGCTAATTTTTTTTGGTATTTTTAGTAGAGATGAGGTTTCATCATGTTGGCCAAGCTGGTCTTGAACTCCTGACCTCAGGCAATCCGCCCTCCTCAGCCTCTCAAAGTGCTGGGATTATAGATGTGAGCCACTGCACCCGGCCAGGTGATTTTTGCACTTGGAATTTAAGGGAAACAACTAAAAATCTAACAAAATAATTCAGTGAGAAAGTAAAATATACAGTGAATATGCAAAATCTTTAGACTTTTTATATTGAAATGAAAGCCTGTTAGTATTTTGAATGAAAAACTTCATTTACAAAAGCAACATAAAAGATAATAGATTGGGAATATTATAATCAAACATTAACAAAAATATACAATATCTCCAAGAAAAAAAAAACCCACAAAAACCTTCTAGAAGGGTGTGCACAAGAATGCTTGACATTAAGAACAGACATTCGTATTATTTTTAAGGAAAACTCAAGATCATAAATATGTCATTTACCTCTTTGTAAATTTATAAATTCATTATGAAATCATGTAACAAAGCTTTTTTTCTTCCTTTTTAAACTAGAAAAACTGAATCTAAAGGTCATGTGGAAAATATGCAAAGATAATAGCTGGGATTATTTTTAAAAAGAATTATAATGAGGGAAAATCAGCCCTATTGGATATCAAATATATTATGGAGTGGTAATAATTAAAACAATGTGGTACTGGCACAGGACTCCCCAGAATAATGGAATAGAATAGGAAGTCTATAACTAGACTCAGTTACATGTAGAAATTTGTATATGGTAAAGTAGTATCTTAAATAGGTAGGGAAAAGATGGGCCATTGAATATAAGTTTGGGGGACATATAGTAGGTATTTGGAAAAAAATGTAGATACATACCTTACACCTTACAGCAGGATACATTGCAAATGGATTAAAATTTTAAGTGAAAAAAAAGAAATCATAAAAGTACTGAAAAAAAGCATAAGATAACTCATAATTCAGAAACCCAGATATAAAAAGCAAAAATGGACAAATTTGACTTTATTAGAAATACTCTTGATTTTATTTAAAAAAAAACCTTTTACACAGGAACACAAAACCTTTTAAGCAAAGTCAAAAATGAATATTGAACTTAAAAAATTATTTGGCAATTGTATTACAGACCATGATAAATTTAGATATATATTTATTTTATATATATTTATAAATTTATATATATAAATAAAAGGGAATAAAACCAGGTGTAGAATAGTATATATATTATACTGCTACTTATGCATAAAAGGTGGGACAATAAGAATCTATATTTACGAAAAAACTCTGAAAGATGCATGATAATAGTGACAATTTATGGATGGGAAACCTAGGCATGGAAAAAGAGTATGGTGGGAAAAAGACTTACCTTACACGTGCATTTACTTTAAAGCTTTGGACCATGTTCAAGAATAAACAAATTGAATTTTCAAAGAGCAAAATAAAATTCATACTGCCAATAACCTAACAATTACACATGGCTAAAGGGAAATACACAGAATGATATTCATTGAAGCATTTTTCTAGTAGTAAAATACATACAAAAATTATATGTCTGTCAGGAAAGAAATGATTAAAATATGGTAAATTTGTAATATTGAAGGCTATGCAGCACTTAAAAAAAGGTTAAGGTAAGCAAAATACTAATATAACAGAAAGATCTCCAAGACATATTTTTGAGCAAAAACATGTTTGAGTGCAAAAGATTTGTATGGTGTTGGCAGAACTTATTTATTTAAGAGTACAGTGCTTTACACATTTTTGTGTTTAAAAGCACAAAAGTATACACACATGCAGACACACACAGAAATCTATAAATAATTGGAAATAGTTTTGAAAGTGTAGACACAAAACTCCTAACAATAGTTACTTCTACGAGAGGACTTTGTTTGGAGTGGAAGAGAGTGGAAGAGGGTGAAAAAGGACTTCAGATTTTTCAGTATTGGAGTTTTTATTAAAATATGCTAATATTTTACTCATGTAATAATAATAATAAAAAGTCTCAAAGAAGGTGATAACTTTGGGTGATTTATAACTGTTTTGGAGACTTTGCAAGTTTGTTTCCCCAAGGCCAAGTGATAAATTGTTTCTGTGGAAACATCCCTTTTCTTCTTCAAATTTAAATATTCCAGTGTTGAGAATCCACAGTAAACTTGCTGTACTCTGTCACTGTTGAGGAATGGGACATCACATGAATCAAATATGCTGGTAAATAAAGAAATATGGAGAAAAATATAGAGGTACGTGCATATATTGTATGGCTTATAATCTACTGAGAATGGAGAGGAAAACATCAGCATTAAAAATATTCTTTATTGAGTAAATTCTTTAGATCCAGGCACTGTGCTGGAATCTTTACATATGTTTGTGATCTCATTTAATCCGGGAAACATCTCATAAAGTTGGATATTATCCCCATTTTATATATGAGGAAATTGAAGCTTAGAAAGATATTTCGTTGTTTACCCAAGGTCCCAGTGCTAATAAGTGTCCTCCATGAGACGCAAAACCAGGTCTCTCTAACACCTGAAGCCTGTGTTCTTTCCTCTGTTCCATTCTGCCCCCCCCCAATACAATACACAACAATACAACTACACTGAATACATTTTAATGTTTCTTGATGATTAGGAGAGCACTTCTGGCTTTTTTGAGTGTTTTGGAATCCCTTTATGAGCGTCAATTATCAGAGTACTAGTGAAGCATGGGAATAATGTCTAATTGGAGATATCTAGTTAAAAGAAAGCAGAGTAATACTGCATCGACAGAATTTAGTGCTTTTATTACAGATAGATAAAGGTATGGCAAAATCACTGGTGTGATTCTTGCATATCCCCTTTATTAATTGATCTGCATGTTCTGAAGGCCATTATTCCCTATATACTGATTCCAAATGTTCTGTCTTTATTAGTCCTTTTATATAAAACCTTGTATCTCTATTTGTCATCCTAAAAATATTGCTTAAATACATGATGCAGCTTCTCCCCACATTGGAATCTGATAACGAAAGGTCTTATCTCTATAGCCTGAATTAACATGAGCAGAATTTAGGTATACTACGCCAATAGCTTCATGGACAGCCCCTTTGGTTATAGATTATAAATGCCATTTAGAGAAAGCACAGGATGGCTCCTGAGTGTCTAGTAAACTTCAACAACCACCTGAGAGATACCTCCGTGTGACTGCATAAAATGGAAATAAAGAATGGCAAATAACCCATTGACTATGCACTTTCTCACCCGCTGAGAGCAAAACGTAATCCAATGCAATTTTAGTACTTACATGCCTCTGGGGAAAATAGACCCCTAAAAATCACCGAGTGCAGCACTGGAAAAATTCCTTAAATTTGTGCTATGCTTGGTGTTATAAAACCCAAGGAACCTTAGATGTTCTTCTTGAGTAAAATGGACTGGTAATTTTGTTTTGTTATATTATCCACCAAGCATAATGATAATGGGTCACATGCAATTTAAGAAGAAATTAAGTCTAATAAGAAAAATCTCTAATAAATACTAACAGCATCTTATTGGTATCATCATTGGTTTAACCCTTCTATTAACATTTGTTTTTTTACATATTAAATGATCTGTAATATGTTGAAAATGAAGAGGATAGTAAAAATTAAAACAGGCATTCTAATAATATATGCATTGTACAAATGTTTGCATGCTTCTTCCCTCAGGCAAGTACTAGGAGGTGTGGTACATGCATGGGAGTGGTGCTAGGATAGAGCAGGAGATTTTGATTTTAGATATGCTGAGCAGTGAAGATGCTCAGTGCAGGGGATAGACCCCATCATTAACCAGGAATGCAACCAATTCAATGAAAAACAGAGATTAGAAATCAAAATGTAGCCCTGAGGAAAGTACACAGTTATCCCCTCAAATCAGGCTTCTTCTGGGCCACTGAGAAAGGGTGAACGATCTTAGGGAACCTCTGGTACCCAAGCAAAGGGCCTGGGGGCTCCTGTGCATTGATAGCTATCCATCACGGGCAATGTGGTAGAGTGGGGTAGAGCTAGAAGGATGTATTCAGGAAGCTGCCATTATTAGAAATGTGCTTCTCAAGCCTACATAAGAATCTCCTAGGGAACAACCATAAAGTAAAAGTGCTTAAGCACGTATTTCCAAGGATTCTAATTCAAGGGAACTGGGTAACACCCTGGCATCTACTGTTTTTAATGAGTTGTTCTGGTAATACCTCTGCATGTAAACATGTGAAGACGACTGCATTAAATGATATTGACAAGGAGTCTCTTTCCCCTAGTCCTTTCCACCATGTGGTTTAGGAGAATAGCAACTATTTCCAAACCCTACTGAATAGTGGCAGCCACAAATGTCTTGCCATGTCAGGCTCTCAATGGTTTCTGAGAAAGATCGAACAGCCTTCAGGAGGCTAATCTATGATTAGGTATTTGCTATGCAAGACACTGTACATGTGTAGAAATGGCAAAGGTCCCTGCCTCAAGGAACTTACAGTTTAGGAGGACCTAGCAGACAGAAACTCAGACAAATAAATGCAGCAAACTGTGACATTTGCTGTGAAAAACCATTTGTATTGGATAATGGGGACAAATGGGGTTTGGTCATTAGTTGAAGGGTTGCCTAGGTCAGCATAAGGCTTGCACAAAGGAGTGGCAGATGAGGACATCACAGGAGCCGTGTTGAGGAGGTCAAATACTTGGGTAGTATCCACATGTTGGTTGTAAATGTGTGTAGGAGGGAAGAGCATGAAATAACTCCCAGGTTTTTCTGGCATGAGTGTCTTTGTGGCAGGTGAAGCCATTGTGAGGATCAGCATTTGGAAGAACTGGATTTGAAGAGAATGTTGAATATGAAGTATTCATAGTCTGTAAATGGAGATGTTCTAGTTTATGGGTCAGCAAACTTTTATCACAAAGGGCCACATAGTAGGCATTTTAGGCATTGCAGGTCAGTCTTTGCCATGACCACTCAACTCTACCATTCTAGTGTGCAGGTAGTCATAGGCAATATGGAAGCCAATGGGGTTGGCTGTGTTCCAATAAGACTATTTAGAAAAACGGGCAGTGGGCCAGATTTGGCCCATGGGAGCTAGCTTGCCACTCCTGCTATATGTATAGGTATGATCTGAAGATAAAAATATAAATGTAGCTATGTTGACTCACATACATACATATATATATTATATATATTTACCTAGTATCTTTCTATGTAGACATATAATCATACCTATTTGATATAAATGCTGCACTTCCTGGTTATTTGGGATAAACAGTTTTTTCAAACTATCCAAAAGTCACCTAATAATTGTCTATAAAGAAACAATTAAATATGAAAATATAAATTAAAACAACAAAATACATTTTGTACTCAATGGTTCAGCAAAATTTAAAAATCTGGTGATACCAAGTGTTACCAAAGTTGTAGAGCAACAAAAACTGAAAAGCTATTTTAATGGGAGTTGTGAATTAATGTATCTCTATTGGAAAGCAATTGATTATTTTCTAGTGAATTTGAATATATATGCCAATCCTAAGTTCCAGAAATCTCACTCCTGGGACTCTACCACAGGAAAAGCTATTATACATGCTCAGATCAATATGAACTATACTCATAGCATAACAAAACAAAAAACAGAAGCCGGAAACAACCCAAAATGATTCATTAAATAAAGTGAAATAACATTCAATATGGACAAATCTAAAAATCAAAAGAAAAAGAAACCGACTGAATGATACCATATAATATCCTTTATATAAAGCTTGAAAGTGCAAAATAAAACACTGTTGTAAAAGGGTCCTTACATTTTTGGCAAAACTAGGATGAAAACCATGAAAATGAAAAACTCAAAATGCAGGTAGGTGGAGGCAAAAAACAAACAAAAAAATAAATAAATTCTGACCTGATAGGAACAACCAACGGGATTTATTTATTTCTAAGCTTGGTAATGGGTAGACAGATATTTTTTAAATGATAACTCTTATTATTTTACATATGTTATATTTGTTCCTTAACATCAAGCAAGTCTTGCATGATAATGAAAAGGCAAAACCAAAATCTTATTAAGTTATCAATTTTATATTTTCAAAAAATAATTAAGTCAAGTTTATTCTTTTGTTCAAAAGAAACGTTCATTATGGGGACCGATTTTTTTTTTTTTTTTTTTTGGTCTGGCTCTGTTTCTTTCCAGTCATGTCACCTCTCCCCATGACAGAGGGTCAGCTGGCTTCCAGTGTTTCAGCTAGGCAGGAGTCGGGGGATTAGGGATAGCATAGAAGAGGGAGGAATATCAGGAAGGAGCTAACGTGGCTGGTGTAGGGTCATTTGAGTTCCTGTATCTCTAGGAGAACAAGCATTGTCTTTGGCATAGGACAGAATGTGGTCAGAATCCTCTCTGTCACTCGGAAAGTAATTCCATTGCTGTCTTAATATTATCCTAGTCATCTGGGGTTGCAGGAACACTGTGTAGTGGTTTTGCGGTGTGGAAGCTATTGCTACATAATTTTTTATTTCTTGAATATCACTTTGTAGTGTCATGATTACAAGGCTTGGAAGAAGATAAACTCTCTGTCCATTCCGAGTATAAATGGGCACTTGAGATGAAACCACCTCGTTAATTTCCCCTTGTTGCTGAAGCAGAATCTGAATCCAAACCACAACACAACCTAGCCCCTAAATCTCTATTAAAAACCACCTTGGGTAGTCTGGTAAAGCTTTATTTAAAGTCAGCAGAGAATTATAAAGTCAAACGTGAAAAATGGTACAACAAGAAAGAATCATAAAAAAATACTAGATCAGTTAAATGTAGTCAAAGGCAATTTAGTGTGTTCTGGCACCAGCACTTACTGATGCAAAGAATGTGATGTGTCAGGGGTTGGCAAGAGCATGTAGGAAATGCAGAATGAAGGATGCAGCTCCACGCATTGACTCCGAAACAGCCATACATGGCTGCAGAGGATGCTTCAGCTACCTTCCTTGCTTTTCTATCAGGAATTTCAGGGAGAATATTCGAATTCCCTCAGGATGGACATTTTCTGTTCTTTTGTTCTTGATATAGTTTATGTTTTAAAGTAGAATTCTTTCTTTCATGGAGATAAGCTAACATGGAGACTGTGTAAATTGGGTCAGACCAGGAGGGTAAGTAAAACTTGCTGGTACTTCTGAGTATCCTACTATTCTAGTTTCTCTGGGGCTGCTACATTTATCTGCTTTTTTACA
Organism: Pan paniscus; assembly: GCF_029289425.2. Classification (NCBI taxonomy): domain Eukaryota; kingdom Metazoa; phylum Chordata; class Mammalia; order Primates; family Hominidae; genus Pan; species Pan paniscus. The sequence continues at coordinate 88,504,703 of NC_073257.2, forward strand.
TCCATCTCCAAGCTGTGAGGGTTTCTGCCTCATCTTCTTCACCACTTTGGTTTCCCATTCACCATTATTAGCAGATTTGCTCAGTAATGAACACAGCTACCAATGTTATGCACCCACCCCTTTCCAGGCACTGTGCTAGGCCCTGCATATACATTCTCTCACTAATCCTCAACAAGCCCCGGTGATTCTTAGAACTCTAGTCTGAAAAAAAAAAAGCCCCTGTGAGATAGGTCTTATCAGCATGTTGATTTTACACATAAGGACAACTAGGGCTAAGAGACTTAGAGCTCATTTGAGGTGCCACAGAAACAGAACTCACTAGGCCGGACTCCTGTATAGGAGCAGGCGCTATGTAAGAAGTGTTGGTTCTCTAACTCCATCAACAGTAAAAGGTGGGTGCCAGTACCTCTAGGGGACAGAGTACAGGATAGTATAGTGTCAAGAGCATCAGGCTGAAGTCTGGGTTTGAATCCTGGCTTTGCCACTTATTGACTCTGTGACTCTGGAGAAGGTACTTGACCACTCTGCATCTCCCTCTCCATAAAATAGGGACAATAATAACACCTGCCTTACTAAGGTTGTTGTGAGGATTATGTAAGTTGCTAGGAATAGTTTCAAATAGTTACTGTGGAAGTGCTGAATGGTAGTCCCCTTACCTCTAGGGGATGCATTCAAGATCCCAGTGGATGCCTGAAACCATGGAGAGTACTGAACCCTATGTATACTGTATTATTTTTTTGTGTGTACATTTATACCTGTGGTAAAGTTTAGTATAATTATTAGGCATGGTAAGAGATAACGATAACTGATAATAAAATAGAAAAATTATAAGAATATTCCAGCATCACTACTCTTGCACTTTGGGGCCATTATTAAGTAAAATAGGGTTACTTCAACACAACCACTGCCATACCACAACAGCCAATCCAATAGCTGAGACAGCTTCTAGGTGACTAAGCGGCTGATTCTATATACAGAATGGACACACTGGACATAGCGATGACTCACATCCTGGGCAGGATGGAACAGGATGGTGTGAGATTTTATCATGCTACTCAGAATGGCATGCAATTTCAAACTTATGGATTGTTGATTTCTGGAATTTTCTATTCAATATTTTCAGACTCTAGTTGACTGTGGGTAACTAAAACCATGCAGAAAGTGGATAAGGAGGGACTACTGTATACATGTTGTTGCTGCTGCTGTTTCTATTATTATTATTATCAAGTGTTATTTTTGTCTTAAAAAATATATCCCTGAAAGTAGAGTGCCTTCACTGAAAGAAGTGGTTGTGGATGGAATCAGGGACAGGGGAGGTGGAAGGACCAGCCCCTGTGGCAGGTCAGATGGGAGGATGTTCTTAGACATGCCACTCAGTACCCTTGAAATCCTACTTTGGTGTGGGCCATATCCACTTTTGGTAAACTCATTTGCCCCAAATGAAGCAGCTTTTGAAGATCAAACAAGAAAACTGGATTCTTTGAGTATATCCAGCTTGAGTACTTCCATGTTCAAAATGTCTTTCTTTCCTGTCTACAGATTCACCTCTAGGAGAGAAGGAAAGAAGTTTGGAGACTTCCTTTGGTTCTAGCAGGTCTTATCAGAGTCTCAGTGTAGATTGAAGAGGAGTGATTGCTATACTGTAAATGCTTTAGAGGGTCTGAAAGAGATTAGAGAAACCTATTCCAGAGGATAAAGGCAGGACAAGAGGGAGCCATTAATCTCATGGACATTACATTCCCTAAGAACTTTTTTTGGGAATGGCCAGAAGCATGCCAGGCCATGTGCTGTCCATTTGCAATTCTCTGAGCTGTGGAGTTGTGTGTATGTGTGTGTGTGTGTGTGTGTGTGTGTGTGTGTGTGTGTGTGTGAGATAGATTGAGGCCAATGTCATTGCCTCATTTACAATGGTTCTTAAACTTGAAAAGGAACTGAAAGGTTGACACATGCATGCAGAGTCAATGCAGATTATTCGACTGAAGTAGTCCTGACAAATACCAGGGCTCTCCACATTGTCAGGAACAGTCTGATGATGACACATTCGAAGCTCCGCAGACTGGCTTGCATCTTAGTAAATGTGTACAATCAGGGGAGACATAGTTATGCCGTGGAGAGTTCTGAGATGTGAAGAGAACAAGTTAATTGTTCAGCCTCAACTGAGACCTTTCACTCAAGTCATTAATCACAGTGCACAGTCTGGAGTCTTGGCTCTGAAGTTCGATTCTTTAGGCTGCTTTCCTGCTCCAGATGAAAGCTCATTCCAGGTGCTGGCCATTTGTGTTTTCCTCCAACTAGGCTGATTTATGGACCTGGAGATGTTTTCTGGTTTTTCCAAATTCTGTTCCATTACTTTGTAATAAGGGGGGACATGTGATTTCTGGCTTTTTGCAGATCCTCAGTTTTAACATCCCTAATACCAAAGATTTTTAAAATTAGTCTGTGGTCTGCTTTCTGTGATCTGGAGAATAGAAAGGCTGTTCTGTATTTTGAGTATCAAAGTTAAGACTTTAGGGACTCATTTCTTTCCCCTTGAGCTGGAGTTGAAGTTGCAAGGGATGGGCAGGAAACTCTGTTCCTGCCTTCAACATCCCAATGCAAATTAAGGCTTGGGAAGCCCTAGTGACAGCAACTGACTGCAGGTGTTGGAGATATCCCTGTCCCACCCGAATACATATGGCTCAGGGTATAATATTAAAGGCCTTCCACACTTGGGCTAGGTCTCTGGTGACAGTGTAAGCCAATATTGAAGATTTCAAAAGAGAATCTGAGTGTCAAAGGAGGACATTGTGATATGGAGGCTGAACAGGGTGCTGCCAAGTGTTAGCTGTTTGACTGAAAGGTAAACCAGATCTGAGTTGATATGGGGCAACAGATCCCTTGGGAGTTTTCCCAGGAAGATAGAAATGTGTCACAGCAAAGTAATTGGAAATTGATATTTGGCATATCTCTGGGTTACTTTTTATTCCAGATAATACCAAGAGTCACTTGGTATTGGCCAAGAGTCATTAGTGACTTATACATCAAATCCCATAACCCATTGCTGAAATACAATCTTCTCTTCGTTGACAGTAGCCAGCTGCTTCCTGGTCCTCTGCTTCCTAACTAGTACTTTATGTTAAAGGCCCATGGCCCTGATTTAGGTGAAATGAGTGGTAAAAATAGCAATTCAATCTTATAAAAAACCTGTCTATACTTTTAAAAAATTGATATATAATCATTGTACATATTTATGCGGTGCATGTGGTATTTTGATACACGCATATAATGTGTAATTATTAAACCAGGGTATTTGTGATATTTATCACCTCCAACATTTATCATTTCTGTGTGTTAGGAACATTTCAAATCTTCTAGCTGTTTTGAGATATAAAATAAATTATTTTTAACTATAGTCATAATTGTGCTGTCGAACATGATGTCTTCTATCTAACTAAATGTTTGTGCCCGTAACCAGCCTCTCTTCATCCCCCTGCACTGCACCAATTCTACCTTTTGATAATTCTCTGAAACGAAATTTTCACTGGCAGTGCTGTCCTTAAAATTCAACTCAACTCAACAGGTACTTGTTCAGAGCCTCCTATGGGCTTTATATTGTGTTGTGTGCCCTGGGACCTATAAAATAAGTATCAAACATGACCTTTGCCCTTGAAAAGCTTATGAGCTCATAGGAAGGATGATGTGTTTATGAAACACATTTTACATGGCAAGATAAGCTATCGTGTATGTGCCAAAGTGACTAGAATCGGGAATAAGTGCAACAGAGAGTCAGAAAAATGAGAGTAGGTTGTACTGGAACTGTCAGAGAAGCTCTTATGGATGAGGTGGGACAAAGACACAAATATCCTAAACCCAGAACTCTCCGTTAAAGAAATTGTAAGAAGCACAGCATCAGGTTACCAAGAAATTATGGAGCCCTTTTAAGTGAAAGTAATTTGTTCAATATGAGAATGGATTAATTTAGTTCCATAAATATTTATTGAGTACATGCAATGTGCCAACAACTATACCTGATGTGATCAAGGAAGAATAATGAGTACAAAGGACACGTGTGTGTTATTCTCAGATGCTAACTTCTCTCACATAGGTATTTAAAGTTATTGCTGGTCTGTTGATTCCAAAGTCTGTGATTTTTATCATTTACCATTCAACCTCTCAAAAAGACTTTGTCATCCAAGATATATTTGGTTGAGGGGCTGAGTCTAATTTTTTGTGTGGTGGAAAAATGGCATGTCTAACTGCATAAGTTGTATGAAGTGTAAAGAGTTGCATGCATGCCGATCGTGAAAGAAAGGGACGTTGAATTAGCATTGAATGTGGGCCCAAATTATTGGGTTAGGGAGTATTTGGAGTAGCATTAGAAAAGCCTGAACCTGGCCCACATTCAGGGCTATAAGTGAAGCCCAAGTTCTCTATAGATCAAGCTTTTCTTGGAACTTGTATCGTTCCCCTTGACAGCTGATTTGGAAACCCAATTAGAAGGGCCTCCCATCATTAGAGGTGAGGCAGTCTTGCACTGAGCTTTGTTATTTGAGAAGTTTAAAATTGGCTACACCCAGATATATTGGATACCTCACTAAAATCTAGAATTGATCTGTATTCCTCCTTGTAAAATAAGGAAAGCCATTATGTGTTCATTTCTTTGAGGACAGGTATAACTGGACAATTGCAAAGTGTTTTAGAAAGAAAACAATGTCAGGATGATAGTGGTGGTAGTGGTCATCGTCATGGAGATGGTAGTTATTATTCCAAATATCCAGATAATTTTAAAATAATATAACCATAGAACGCTAGTAAATGCTAGAAAGAATCTAAGATATCAGGCATGGAGGCACAGAGGTGTCAGAGTTTATTTAGCTAAGCAATACCAGAAGAGAACTAGAAAATCCTGCTTCCTAGCTGGCTGTCATTTGCATACAACAATGAGACCCCTGCTTAGTAACCCCTGTGTTTCTGCCACCCATGTGACTGCTTTCTGAAGCTAATTTAGTTATCAAATAAAAAATGGAATTTTGAGAAAACCGTATTTTTTTTTAAACTGGAGGGATTGGTGGAAGGAAAAGCAAGAAGAAATTTGGAATCTTGGTTCCTGACATTTTCCTTAATGTTCAATTACTCTCTTCGTTGGAAAGCTTCGTCTTGGCCTCTATGGGTGACACATCCACTTGTGGTCACTCACTCCTGTGTATGCGTGTACATCTGTTGATATGCATTCCTCTTCATCATCTGTAGGCATTTTACAAATAATGGCTTGTGTGTGCGTGTGTTTTTTATCATCTTATTTTTTTAAATGAAAATGACAACTTGAAAATTCTTTGCAGAAATAATTCTTCTATGGTAAAGGAATTTCAGCGTGTCTTTCAGGGTCATCTTTGGGTCACATAATTTCATGGAGGAGTTGGCAGTGGGTGGGAGGGACATAAACAGTGACTTTGGAATTTTTATCTTTCCATCCTGTGGCAGGTGGGCAAAGTTGGTAACAAAGAAAGTTGGTTGGTGGAGAACTAGGAAAATATAGTCAAATAAGAAAGGTACAACAAGATGTGAGTGCAAACCAAAAAATTGGCAATTGCAAAACAAAAAATTGGCAAGGCATAGAAAGAGAGAAGAGGAGGCATGGATACTTTTCCCCTCTCTTCCAACCCTGCTTCTCTGTGAAGCCATTGCTGAGGTGGGGGTGCGATCAGGAGAGTATATAAAGGAGCTTGGACTTTGCAGTTGTAACTCTTGTTTTTGATGAAACTGTTTTGGAAGCTTTCTTCTTGAATAGAGCTGGGGGATCTGAGTGGGACTCAGAAGAGAGGAGAAAGGCCATTTGGAACTCGATCCAGATTCTGGGTTTAAAGATGAGAAAGTATTACAGGGTTTCCATAAACCACGGAGTTCAGGTTGGCAGCATGGAAATCTGATCCAGTTTTTACTCACCAAACTATGTGTGTGGAGGTACACATCAGAGGGGTACCTTTTTCATATTTATCCAAAGCACTGTGTAGAAGAGACTAGTCCCTGGATAGGGGAATTTTAAACTTCCTTCTAAGTTTTCCAATCCTATCTGCATATTTTTAGAGCCAGAGTTTCTAAGCAAGGCACTCTATATTGTTTGTTCTCTTGGGTAGTTAAGCACAGACAGCAGGGAAGCATGGTGGCTCACAGAGTGAACTAGCTGCAGAGACCAACTTATCCAATGAACAAAGTAGGTGTAAAATGAAAATGACTAACGGGGTCCTTGATTTCACTCTCTTGAGAAGTCAGCCACAAAGCCAAGTGCCTAGAGACCCACATTTCCAGCTTCTCTCGTCTCCAGTCTCCCTTTAGGAAGGCTGTGAGCAAGCCTGGCCTTCGTGGTTCTTTCTTCCGTCTGTAAACTCCCTGTAATTATTGTGCAGTTCCTTATGCTAGGTACCATGGGAGTGTGAGGCCTCCGGAAGAAACTCTTGACTTTGAGGAGCTTGGAGGCCATTGTGAAAACAGGAAAGACAAGCACAATCCTGGTAAATGAAGTGTGTACAAAGCCTGTTTGACAACAAAGTCCTCTCTAGAGGACCTTGAAAAATCAGAGACCGCCATCCCATATGGAGAGGTCCTTCCACCCTCACCTCAGTGGCTGTTTTTCTCTCACTGAAGAATGAAAATGGTAAATGGCCTCAAGCAAGCTAAAAGCAGATCCCTCAGCTTTATTCATTTCCTGACTGCAATACTTGGTGGTAGTATTAGAAAAGGCTCTGGCAGTCCTTGTAGGAGAAATGCCAGTAATGAGGCAATGGAACGTTCATTCACCTGCTTTATGTTCTTTTGGAAATAACATGATTTATAAAAGAATACAGAATCATAATTGTCAGCCAAGATGTCATTTTAACCTTAGGATGTCCAGAAACAAAGGGATATTACATCCTTTGTTCTTGGAGCACCACTGGTGTCAAATTATGCACAGCGTTTCCTCTTGGCATTGAGTGCTTGTGAGCCTAACAGCAACCAAACACTGACTTCAGAAAGATGATGTTTCTGATGGTTTTCTCACCTGAATATCTCCTTGGTACTATGGGAGAGAGCATGGGCCTCCTAGCTTCCCTGCATTCTGATAGAGCAGGAGCCAGGAGGCACGGCAGTCTTAGAAATGGCTAAGGGTTGGGGTACACTGTCTTTGGCCTCTATCAGAGGAGCTGAACAAGAGTCCCATTAAAATGCTGGTGAAATAATTCATAACCTTGATTTTATCTGCACATCAACATATGCCAACAGATGCTCAGTGCAAAACATGAATATTTGATTAATATAAAATCAGGCATCTAGAGCAGAGAGCAGTGGAATATTGGGGGTTGAGTAGGACTTACATGTTATCCATCTAATCGCAGCTGTCTGGATGCACATAGTAGGCATTGAAAATATCCATAATTATATTTTCATTGATTTGAATAACTCTGTTGCTTGGTTTTGAGCCCAGATGTTTGGCGTCCCGCTGGAACTGTGTGCTCTGCCTCCTGTCATCAGTCTCATCAGCACACAGATGTTCGGCAAGGGACAGCATTCCTCTAGTCTTCATTGTGAGGCCTCTTCTCTGTTCTCCCAGCCCATCCACTCGGGCTCCTGTGACAGTCAGCCACAGAACACACTGCAGGTCACCCATGGAGCTAGGTGCAGAAACTGTCCACCACACCATTTTGTCATTGTGGTTTTATCCAAAGGCAGAGAACATTGGAGCCTCAGCTAACAGACCAGACTAATGCTGGTAACAAGTACTTGAGTGGTTATTTCATCATTCATTCCATTGGTCATTGAAAAAATATTGAGTAAAGGCTTATTAGTCCACAGCACTTCCCTGAAACCTGAAGAAGACATAGGAGAAGACCCTTGGTAGGAGAGGGAGAAGGTTGCACTGTGAGTGAGAATATGAGACATTCATTAACTTCTAGGGAATGATAAGACTGGTTACATTAGTGCTGATGACATTCACAGCAGAGGGGAGGGGAAGCTAGTTGGTAGAGTGGATAGATAGTACACTAGATCCAAGTCTGTATCTTGAATCTCTCTCATAACACCAGCGTGTGGCTGTAAACCCAGGCCTCCGGTTTCCTCTGTAAAATGAAGGAGATGCACTAAGATGCTTTCTATGCCTTTCAGTACTATCCTTCAGTTTGCTCTGATCAAGAATTGAAGAGATCCCCATATTCCCGTGGTTTAATTTTCCCTGAAGACCTTGGACTGACCACTTTCGTAAGTAATCAGGTAGACTTCTAATAGTCAAAGGACATATGAATGAAAGGTAGTGAAAGAAGGCATACACTGATGCCTTAATATCTTGGTTAGAAGATAGCGGCTTTTGAAAGTCTATGAAAATCAATTTTGGATAATAATAGAAAAATTCGTTAAGGCTGGGAGTAGAGCTTTGCTTCAAAGTGAAATAGCAGCAAGTTTTACCTTTGCTCATGTACCATCATTCTTGAATTAGTTATTAATCTCAGGACCAAGAGCAACTTGTTGCCCTTGGATCGGTCCAGTGGCATTTCTTTTTCTTTTGTTTGTTTTTATTTTTTTGAGACGCAGTTTCGCTCTTGTTGCCCAGGCTGGAGTGCAATCACACGATCTTGGCTCATCGCAACCTCCCGGGTTCAAGTGATTCTCCTGCCTCAGCCTCCTGAGTAGCTGGGATTACAGGCATGTGCTACCATGCCTAGCTAATTTTGTATTTTTAGGAGAGACGGGGTTTCTCCATGTTGGTCAGGCTGGTCTTGAACTCCTGACCTCAGGTGATCTGCCTGCCTCGGCCTCCCAGAGTGCTGGGATTACAGGCGTGAGCCACCATGCCCAGCCCTAGTGGCATTTCTGACTTCCTTGGTTCACATGGTCTTGGTATGACAGCCCTATGAATGGGTACCTGAGGACCTCTGCTGCCAGTGTTCAAGGTGGCTTCTCTTTAGCTCATCTAAGATACAGGGGCTATATCTTTAAAAAGTAGAGACAGGATGATTAATCTGTAGTTGGACAGATTAATTGTGGCTTCCAATCTCTTCAGACCCTGTGTAGGCAGATCAAGTAACTTACCTACATAAAAGGCAAAGCACAGAAGTCATGAACATTCTCACTTCTGTGTAGTACTATATAGCTTCCTGAAAGGTTTATAACAATTTCTAACCAACTTGTTTAATCCCCACAGTTCTGTGAAGTCAGTATTATATTCTTACATTGTAAGTGAGGATATTGAGGTACAAATGTATTTGTGGGGTTGGAAATTTCTCACAGGACATATTTGGTGGATGCTGGGAAGAGCTACTCTCCTGAAACTCCAAAATCCCCTCCCTCCCTCACCTGCTACAGTTGAACTTTTTCTGTAAGTTAAGACATTTCTGATTCTGGGTACTCTTTTAAAATGCAGATACCCCTGGAAGAGAGGTCAGACCAAATTTCTTATTGCTTAAATAATTGCCTGAATAATGTTTTACAATCATTTTCATCTAAGATAGTTGAGGACAGCATGCTAACATATTAAAATCAGGATTAAATGGGCTGGGTGTGGTGGCTTATGCCTGTAATCTGAGCAGTTTGGGAGGCTGAGGCAGGTGGATCACTGGACGTCAGGAGTTCAAGACCAGCCTGGGCAACAAGGTGAAACCCCGTCTCTACTGAAAATACAAAAATTAGTTGGATGCTGTGTTGTGTGCCTGTAGTCCCAGCTACTCAGGAGGCTGAGGCAGGAGAGCTGCTTGAGCCTGGGAGGCGGTGGTTGCAGTGAGTCGAGATTGCACCATTGCACTCCAGCCTGGATGACAGAGCGAGACTGTCTCAAAAAAAAAAAAAGAAAAGAAAAATCAGGATTAAATGAAGGGGGACCAGGATAGATTTGGGTTTGGGGAGCTTGTTTAGGAGTAGCTATCTGATAGGGGTATAACAATGGTGACCCCAGGACTCCAGTTCTGAATGAAGGAAGTCCCCATCTAAGGGATAGTATGGGACACGGAGCAAGAAGATAATGGAAACAGAGCAACTCTTTATATTTCAGACTTGGTTGGCTTATTTGTGCTGGATCCACCCCTGGTGAGTGGGCAGGATTGTGATGGATGGGGTCAAGCTTATCTACCATTACATGCCAAGTACCTGGCTTAGGGCATTGATCCATTTCATATACTCTCTTATTTTGCTAACTACTTAAGGCAGAAAAATCATTCCCCTATTCTACTCCAATATGTGCCAGTTGAAAGTGAAATCCTCACACTGAGCAAATGCACCAGAGAACACTCTATAAACTTAATGAGGGAGATGAAGAGATATGTGCCAGAAACCTAGAAAATTTAACACTGATGAGGTTATGACTATTATATGTTTAGTTAAATTGTTGACACTGACAGGACGTGGCTGAGGAAATCTACCATCCATTTTCTCCTTGTACCAGTGATAATGGTTCCTTGGTGTGCTCTTCTCAGTTAACAAAAATATTCCCGAAAGTTAAATGCAGGGAGAAGAAGTGACATAAGAAGTACTTTCATTATCTCTGTTCTTCTGGGAGTTCCCTCCAGAAACATTATTTAAAGCAGTACTTCTCCCTACTGGCAAATGAGTTTGAAGGGAAGGACTCACGAGTTCAGAGGGGACCGGAGAGGCTCCTAACCCTGTGCTTGAAGGCTTGCTCCAGCAAACCCACATAACACGACACTGCCATAGCCTCTCAAAAACACCTTTCTCTTTCATTTTCCTCCTTTCAAAAACTGACAAAGGTTATCCACGGGCTAGTGAATAAAATCTCAATTCCTTTAGCTGACATTCAAGGCACAAATGTGATCGTGATTTTTGTAAGGTGTCAAGTGCTGTATAAACAGGTGGTGGAGAGAGTATTGAATTTGAAGTCAGAACACTTTGGTTTCAATCTTGTTAACTGGGTGACCTTGGGCCAGTCACTTGATCACTCTGAATCTCAGTTCCTTCACTTATAAAATAGGATTATTTCAATAGTTAAATTAATTGAAAGTAACATAGTACTTAGCAAAGAGTGAACATTCAATACCCATTAAGGAAGAGATGGTTACCAGAGGCAATTTATTCTAGCATTTAAGAACATTCACTATGGAGACAAAAATTAGTAATCTTTTTTATTTATTTATTTTTGTTTTAGATTCAGGGGGTACATGTGCTTGTTTGTGCCCCCCTGGTGGGGTTGGGCTTCAAATGTACCTATCACCCAAATATTGAACATTGCACCCAAAGGTTAATTTTTCAACCCTTACACTCCTTCCACCCTCCCGCCTTTTAGAGCAATCTTTCTTTTGTCTTTGATTTCTACCTAGAAAATGGGGGTAAGTTGGAAGATTTAGATGAGTTAATACATATCAGGAACTTTCAATAGTGCTTGGCCTATATTGATCCTTCTATAAGTATTAAGTCTTTTCTTGCTACTGTTGTTGCTTTTATTGAATGACCTATCCTAACCTTATTTTTCCTGACTTATCTGATTTTCTATTTTACCAGCAGACAGAGCTCCTCCACAAAGTCATGATATCATTAGGGTGGGAATTAATTCCTACCTTTAACTTCCATGAGCTTTACTCAATGCCTGCAAAATACTCAATCATTTTTGTTATTAAAAAGTGTACAAATGTGCTTGCTAACATCGACCTAGCATTGTGCTAGAGGTTTCAGCCTGTGGAGTAAGGAAAGAAAGAAAGAAAAGAAAAGAAAGAAAGAAAGAAAGAAAGAAGGAAGGAAGGAAGGAAGGAAGGAAGGAAGGAAAGAAAGAAAGAAAGAAAGAAAGAAAGAAAGAAAGAAAGAAGAAAGAGAAAGAGAAGAAGCATCCAGATTGGAAAGGAAGAAGTAAAACTGTCTTTATTTGCAGATGAAATTATCATCTCTGTAGAAAATTCAGTGGAATGTACATAAAGCTATTAGAAGCAACAGGAGAATTTAGCAAGTTACAGGATGCAAGACTAATATGCAAGTCAATTGTTTTAGTTCCTTAAACTTAAGACAGCCACAAGTAGACCAGTTTAACTGGAGCATAGGATGAGTGAGGGGTAGTGTGGTATGTAAAATTAGAAAGGCAGATCTAGATAACATGGAATACTTTTGCTTACTCTTTCTCTGCCTTCCTTCATTCCTTTTCCCCTCCCCCACCTCCTTTCTTTCTTTTTCCTTTCTAGTTTCTTGGCATAACAACCTTTTTCCATAAAAGAAGGGTAGAACTTCTTTCTTAAAGGCAAAGTTATTTATTCTTTGGGTTAAGTCAAACAAAATGACCGTAACTATGTTGTTTTGAGCTTACAGTTAATGTTCTGTTATATATAAAATGTTCCCAAAGACAAGGAGTGAAATGTCAGCAAGCAATCACTGGAACATAGGGTATCAGGATTCAAGTTCTGATTTCCTCTTAACTAGCTCTAATAACTTTGGGAAGATCACTTCACCTTTTAAGGCCCAGTTTGCTTTGTCTTAAAAAAGGGATAATGATTGCATGACTTCCATATTTATAGGGTTGTTGATGGCTTACTCCAACAAAATTTTTCTAGTTCTTAGAAACTCTAAGAGCTGGAGATAGGGAATCACTCCCCTCAGGGAATATTTAGTGAAAATATGTGTAGAGCTAACTCCAGTGGCATAGGATAGGCTATTCAGAGTAGTATACATAAGGGCCTAGGAGAGTGCAAAGAAGGGATTATTTAACTCTGCTTGTGGGGTTGGGAAAAATTTCGCTGAGTTGATATCTAAACCCAAGCTCACAGCTTAAGTGAGATTTTTGACAGAGAAAGGGACAGCTTTAACATGATAATGGGAATAATATCTTTTGTTTGTTTAGCACTTTACCATTTTACTTGACATAAATTAGAGTGATCTAAAAACTATATAGACTTTAGGGATTATTATTGCTATCCTAGGGGTGGTTATTACTTTAAACTACTAGTTTGATAAGGCTGGGGAAATTTTGACCCCAAATTGTAACAATTTAGAAAAGTTTATGTAAAAATTTCCAGGGAATTTTTCCATGTTGGGGGAACCAGGAGCCTTAGGAGCTTGGTGGGGTGTCAAGGATTAGGGGAGGGGCATGGGAAGAGGGAAAAAGGATATTAATTAAATTTTTGCAAAAAGATGGCTCATTTTGTAATTATGGCATAACTTGCTGAGTAAAGATGCAAGAATATGAAAACCTGGATGTTTAACTTTTTTCCCCATAAGTTATTGGGATACAGGTGGTATTTGGTACATGAGTAAGTCCTTTAGTGGTGATTTGTGAGATTTTGGTGCACCCATCACCCATGTATACACTGCACCATATTTGTAGTCTTTTATCCCTCACCCTCCTCCCATCCTTCCCCCCAAGTCCCCAAAGTCCATTGTATTATTCTTATACCTTTGCATCTTCATAGCTTAGCTCCCATATATCAGTGAGAACATACAATGTTTGGTTTTCCATTCCTGAGTTACATCACTTAGAATAATAGTCTCCAATCTCATCCAGGTCACTGCAAATGCTGTTAATTCATTCCTTTTTATGGCTGCATAGTATTCCATCGTATATATATACACACACACACATATATATATATATACACACACACACACATACACACCACAGTTTCTTTATCCACTCATTGACTGGTGGACTTTTGGGTTGGTTCCACAATTTTGCAATTGTGAATTGTGCTCCTGTAAACATGCATGTGCATGTCTTCAAATAATGACTTATTTTCCTGTGGCTAGATACTCAGTAGTGGGGTTGCTGGATCAAATGGTAGTTCTACTTTTAGTTCTTTAAGGAATCTCCACACTGTTTTTCATAGTGGCTGTACTAGTTTACATTTCCACCCGCAGTGTAGAAGTGTTCCCTGTTCACTGCATCCATTCCAACATCTACTGTTTTTTGATTTTTTTATTATGGCCATTCTTGCAAGAGTAAGGTGGTATTGCATTGTGGTTTTGATTTGCATCTCCCTAATCATTAGCAATGTTGAACATTTGTTCATATGTTTGTTGGCCATTTGTATATCTTCTTTTGAGAATTGTCTATTTATGTCCTTAGCCCACTTTTTGTTTGGATTGTTTGTTTTTTTCTTACTGATTTGTTTGAGTTCATTGTAGATTCTGGATATTAGTCCTTTGTCAGATGTATAGATTGTGAAGATTTTCTCCCGCTCTGCGGGTTGTCTGTTTACTCTGCTGACTGTTCCTTTTGCTGTGCAAAAGCTCTTTAGTTTAGTTAGGTCTCAGCTATTTATCTTTGTTTTTATTGCATTTGCTTTTGGGTTCTTGGTCATGAAATCCTTGCCTAAGTCAATGTCTAGAAGGGTTTTTCCAATGTTATCTTCTAGAATTTTTATAGTTTCAAGTCTTAGGTTTAAGTCCTTAATCCATCTTGAGTTGATTTTTGTATAAGGTAAGAGATGAGGATACAGTTCTCCTACATGTGGCTAGCCAGTTATCCCAGCACCATTTGTTGAAAAGAGTGTCCTTTCCCCACTTTATGTTTTTGTTTACTTTGTTGAAGATCAGTTGGCTGTAAGTATTTGGGTTTATTTCTGGGCTCTCTATTCTGTTCCATTGGTCTAAGTGCCTATTTTTATACCAGTACCATGCTGTTTTGATGACTATGGCCTTATACTATAGTTTGAAAACAGGTAGTGTGATGCCCCCAGATTTGTTCTTTTGACTTAGACTTGCTTTGGCTATGCAGATGCTTTTTTGGTTCCATAAGCATTTTAGAATTGTTTTTTCTAATTCTGTGAAGAATGATGGTGGTATTCTGATGGGGATTGTGTTGAATTTGTAGATTTCTTTTGGCAGTATGGTCATTTTCACAATATTGATTCTACCCATCCATGAGCATGGGATGTGTTTCCATTTGTTTGTGTCTATGTTTAGAAATCTGTGATTTCTTTCAGCAGTGTTTTGTAGTTTTCCTTGTAGAGGAAAACTCCTTTGTTAGGTATATTCCTAAGTATTTTATTTTTATTGCAGCTATTGTAAAAGAGGTTGAGTTCTTGATTTGATTCTTGGCTTGCTTGCTGTTGGTGTATAGAAGAGCTATTGATTTATGTACATTAATCTTGTATCCAGAAACTTTGCTGAATTATTTTATCAGTTCTACAAGTTTTCTGGAGGAGTCCTTAGGGTTTTCAAGGTAAATGATTGTATCGTCAGCAAACAGTGACAGTTTGACTTCCTCTTTACCGATTTGGATGCCCTTTATTTCTTTCTCTTGTCTGATTGCTCTGGCTAGGACTTCCAGTACTATGTTGAAGAGGAGCAGTGAGAATGAGCATCCTTGTCTTGTTCCAGTTCTCAGAGGGAATGCTTTCAACTTTTCCTTATTCAGTATTATGTTGGCTGTGAGTTTGTCATAGATGGCTTTTTTTACATTAAGGTATGTCCCTTGTGTGCCCATTTTGCTAAGAGTTTTAATCATAAAGTGATGCTGGGTTTTGTTGAGTGCTTTTTCTGCATCTGTTAAGATGATCATGTGATTTTTGTTTTTAATTCTGTTTATGTGGGGTATCACATTTATTGACTTGTGTATGTTAAACCATCCCTGCATCCCTGGTATGAAATCTACTTGATCATAGTGGATTTTCTTCTTGGTATGTTGTTGGATTTCGCTAGCTAGTATTTTGTTAACTATTTTAGCATCTATGTTCATCAAGGATATCAATCTGTAGTTTTCTTTTTTGGCTATGTGCTTTCCTGGTTTTGGTATTAGGGTGTTGCTGGCTTCATAGAATGAATTTGAGAGGGTTCCTTCTTTCTCTATCTTGTGGAATAGTGTCAAAAGGATTGTTACTAACTCTTATTTGAATGTCTGGTAGAATTCTGTTGTGAACCTGTCTGGTCCTGGACTTTTTGTTGTTGTTGTTGTTGTTTTAATTTTTTTAATTTTTAATTTTTTTTTTGAGGTGGAGTTTTGCTCTTGTTGCCCTGGCTGGAGTGCAATGGCATGATCTCAGCTCACCGTAACCTCTGCCTCCCAGGTTCAAGTGACTCTCCTGCCTCAGCCTCGCAAGTAACTGGGATTACAGGCATGTGCCACCATGCCCGGCTAATTTTGTATTTTTATTAGAGAAGGGGTTTCTCCATGTTCATCAGGCTGGTCTTGAACTCCAGACCTCAGGTGATCCACCTGCCCCGACCTTAGGTGATCCACCTGCCTCGGCCTCCCAAAGTGCTGGGATTACAGGTGTGAGCCACCGCACCTGGCTGGTAATTTTTAAATGACCATTTCAATCTTGCTGCTTGTTATTTGTCTGTTCAGGGTATCTAATTCTTCCTGATTTAAGCTAAGAGTGTTGTATTTTTCCAGGAATTTATCCATCTCTTCTAGGTTTTCCTTTATGTACATAAAGGTGTTCATAGTAGCCTTGAATGATCTTTTGTATTTCAGTGGTCTCAGTTGTAATATCTCCTTTTTCATTTCTTAGTGAGGTTATTTGGATCTTCTCTCTTCTTATCTTGGTTAATCTTGTTAATGGTCTATCAATTTTATTTTTCTTCTCAAAGAACCTGCCTTTTGTTTCATTTATCTTTTGTATTATTTTTGTTTCAATTTCATTTACTTCTGCTGTGATCTTGGTTATTTCTTTTCTTCTGCTGGATTTGGATTTGGTTTGTTCTTGTTTCTCTAGTTTCTTGAGGTGTTACTGTAAATTGTTCTTCTGTGCTCTTTCAGACTTTTTGATGTAGGCGTTTAGGGCTGTGAACTTTCCTTTTAGGACTGCCTTTGCTGTATCCCAGAGGTTTCAATAGGTTGTGTCACTATTGTCATTCAGTTTGAAGCATTTTTTTAATTTCCATTTTGATTTCGTTTTTGACCTAATGTTCATTCAGGAGCAGGTTATTTAATTTCCATGTATTTGCATGGTTTTGAAGATTCCTTTTGGATTTGATTTCCAGTTTTATTCCACTGTGGTCTGAGAAAGTACTTGATATAATTTCAATTTTCTTAAATGTATTGAGGCTCGTTTTATGGCCTGTCATATGGTCTATCTTGGAGAAAGTTCCATGCGTTGTTGAATAGAATGCGTATTGTGTGGTTGTTGGGTGAAATGTTTTGTATATATTTGTTGAGCCCATTTATTCCAAGGTATAGTTTAAATTCATTGTTTCTTTGTTGACTTTCTGTCTTGATGACCTGTCTAGTGCTGTCAGTGGAGTATTGAAGTCTCCCACTATTATTGTGTTGCTGTCTATCTCATTTCTTAGGTCTATTAGTAATTATTTTATAAATTTGGGAG
The DNA here is from genome assembly GCF_029289425.2 of Pan paniscus. Lineage (NCBI taxonomy): Eukaryota > Metazoa > Chordata > Mammalia > Primates > Hominidae > Pan > Pan paniscus. The sequence continues at coordinate 88,521,898 of NC_073257.2, forward strand.
CTCCAGTGTTAGGTGCGTGTATGTTTAGGATTGTGATATTTTCCTGTTGGACAAGGTCTTTACCATTATATACTGTTCCTCTTTGTCTCTTTTAATGCTGTTGCTTTATAGTTTGTTTTGTCTGATATAAGAATAGCTACCCCTACTTGTTTTTGGTGTCCGTTTGCATGAAATGCCTTTTTCCACTCCTTCACTTTAAGTTTATGTGAGTTCTTATGTGTTGGGTGAGTCTCCTGAAGGCAGCAGATATTTGGTTGCTGGGTTCTTATCCATTCTGCTGTTCTGTATCTTTTAAGTGGAGCATTTAGGCCATTTACATGCAATGTTAGTATTGAAATGTGAGGTGCTGTTGCTTTTATCATGCTCTTTGTTGCCCATGTACTTGGTTTTTTGTTTTTGCTTTTTAACTTGTATTTTTGTTTTATAGGTCCTGTGTGATTTATGCTTTAAAGAGGTTCTGTTTTGATGTGCTTCCAGGATTTGGTTCAAGATTTTGAGCTCCTTTTGTTAGTTCTTGTTGTGGTAGTTTGGTAATGGCGAGTTCTCTCAGCATTTGTTTGAAAACAACTGTATCTTTCCTTCATATATGATGCTTAGTTTCACTAGATACAAAATTCTTGCCTGATAATTGTTTTGTTTGAGGAGCCTGAAGATAGGTCCCCAATCCCTTCTAGCTTGTAGGGTTTCTGCTGAGAAATCTGCTGTTAATCTGATAGGTTTTCCTTTATAGGTTACCTGGTGCTTCTGTCTCATAGCTCTTAAGATTCTTTCCTTCATCTTAAATTTGGATAACCTGATGACAATGTTCTTAGGCAAAGATCTTTTTGTGATTAATTTCCCAGGTGTTCTTTTGCTTCTTGTATTTGGCTGTCTAGGTCTCTTGCAAGGCCAGGAGAGTTTGCTTTGATTATTCCCCTAAATCTGTTTTCCAGGGAAAACCTGGACATTTAAATGCTAGTTTAACATGGAGCAGAGGACTCCATTTTTGTAAAATGCTGCAACCTGGGAATTTCCTTTCATAATTTTGATAGACATATGGCACTTCTGGTTGAGAACTGGGCCTATAGCAGTGGCTTAACTTAAGGGTTCCATAGATCCTTGCCTTGGTTCAACATATCCCATCTACGAGATGACAAATGTTTGATTGAAGTATTGAAGAGTATTTGGAAATGTAGACAAATAACACAGTATCTGGAGCTTGCAGCACAGTGGGAAATGGAGCCAAGACTGTACCTATAATTTAGGGTAAGGAGCAATAATGAGGTCCCATAAAAATAAAAAACCGTGATGTTAAATAGACTGCAGATCATTTGCACCTTGAGGCTTTTCTTAGATTTTATGCCAGCAAAAAAAAGTAGTAATAGGGCTTGTGCTTTATGCCAAAAGAATTCCTTGTACACAAGATTTTATTTGCTTTAGTGTAATCAAAGAGACCCTCCCCCTAAAATTATATAAGGGTAAAAAAAACAAAACAAACAAACATAAAACCCATCCAGCTATAAAGAGCTGCCAGCCTGGGTTTGGAGCATGGCTTTAATCCTCTGTGCCTGGGGTCATATTGTTTTTATCTTGCTTTTGACTCTATTTCAAAGCTGATGTTGCTATCTACAAACCTTACCTAACAGCTGTAATTATTTCATTTGTATTCACTATGAAGTCCTTTCCAATCATGTTAGAGAAATGGATTCCAGTGTTTGCAAGTGACCCCTTATCCTGTCTTTTAAAGAAAATAGCATATATTGTAGGCTCCCCTTATCTGCATTTTTGCTTTCCACAGTTTCAGTTACCCACGATCAACTGCAGTCCAAAAATAAGATATTTTGTGAGAGAAAGACTATATTCGTATAACTTTTATTATAGTATATTGTTATCATTGTTCTATTTTATTATTATTATTGTAAATCTCTTACTGTGCCTAATTTATAAATTAAACTTAACATAGGTCTGAATGTATAGGAAAAACATAGTATACATACTATATATAGTAAGTGGAGAGCACACCAAATGTATATCATTTTTGTACTGTAGTAAATTTGAAAAATTGTAGGCCAACCCATTATAAGTTGAGGATGGAAGGTCTGTCTATAGGGTTCAGTATTACATGTGGTTTCAGGCATCCACTAGTGGTCCTGATGTGTCCTCTACAGACAAAGGGGGACTACTGTAAGTTTGTAAAACCACTGAACAAGGAGTTTCAAATGTGATAAAATGTTAAAATGGGACTCTTCAAGTTCAGCTGAAGCCACAATTAATAGGAATCAACTGGTCGCACATTCCAAGATGAGGTGCTAGATCACCCCAGCAGGACCTGCAAGAGTTCTAAAATTTGGATCGTGTCATTGCCTGAGCTTTCAGACATTAGATAAATCAAGTCAGATTTGATCCTTAGTTTTTTCCTTTGTCAAGTGGGAACAGTTATTGCTACCCAGTGACCTTGTAGGGATGTGTCAATTGAGATGCTGGACCTGAAGATGCCATGAAAATTCGAGGTAGTGGTTCTCTTTCTCCTTCTTGCAGTGGGGTTTTGGGTCACAAAATGAGAGGATTGTCCTCAGATACTTGGGCCATTGGTGCTGTTAACACAATATGAGTTTAGTGTTTCATTTTGGAGTCAAACACACTTTATTTTTTTTTCTCACAACTGCTTCTGTGAATCTACTTGCAGGGCTAGATCTTCTGCCCTGGAATCATATCCTAGCTAGTGCTCAGAGCCTGCCACTCACTCTTTGGTAGTAATAACTCCTCTCATTGGTTACCTGAGTTTCCAAACAGTGTTGGTTATGCTATAAATAAGTATAGTCTAGGGTAATAATCAAAACTCTGAAATTCATCCATGGGTAATGCATCTTCTGGCACCATCAAGAGCTTGCTACAGGGGGAGAAGTGGGCTGAGTAACTTCTTTCTCCTTTATTCTTCCATATGCTAGGTGAGTTGGATAGGGGAAGAGAAGAGAAGTAGGAGCCAGGATCAAATTTGCTTGGCTGGTCCCAACCTGGTATTGATTTGCTTTTCTACTGGCAGATGCTTAAGACTGGCCTTTCTTCTCTGAAGGCTGTTTCATGATTTGGACGCTTATCACTAGGGTCCTCTTTTTTGTGGGTGATTCTCTTTTGATGATAAATGAATCATCTAGGGACTTCTCTCTGCTGAGGTCTCCTTGCCTCTAACAAGGCAAGGTCCAAGACTAGCTCAGGGTGCTTTGTCTTGTACTTGGCACTTACCTCCTCCCTGGAAATATGGATCTTTGACCTAAAAGTGTTGTATAGTTATGTCCCCAAATTGAATCTGTTTTGTTTAGCCACCTAGTGAGCAGCTTTAGCCATAGTCTTTCTTTCACTCATTAACTTTCTTAGGCTTATGTAAGATGGGTATCAGTTCACTGTGACCCTTAAAATGCAGGGGCACCTACCAAGCCATCTGAGTACACTACCAAAGTCCCTCTCATTTGCTAGAAATAAAGGGAGTACCATAGCCCTGATACTTTTCCACTGGAGGGAAGCATTGCAAGTACACTTGAAAATTCTCTTTGAAGAAATCCTTGCCGGGCACAGTGGCTCACACCTGTAATCCCAGCACTTTGGGAGGCTGAGCGGGGCAGATCATCTGAGGTCAGGAGTTTGAGACCAGCTTGGCCAACATGGTGAAACCCCATCTCTACTAAAAATACAAAAATTAGCCAGGCGTGGCGGCAGGTGCCTGAAATACCAGCTACTTGGGAGGCTGAGGCAGGAGAATCACTTGAACCGAGGAGGCAGAGGATTGCAGTGAGCCGAGATCACACCATTGCACTCCAGCCTGGGTGACAGAGAGAGACTTCATCTCAAAAATAAAATAAAATAAAAAATAAAATAAAATAAAATAAAAAGAAATCCTTAATTCCCAATTCTAAGCTCCTCTGATAGTATATTCAGCATCTTTTTTATGCTATGCAGAGATGTACTCAGCTAAGGGGTGCAGACCTGGGTCTTAGACATCTCCTTTGCAGGTCCTGCTGGGATGATACAGTACCTCATCTTGCAATATGGGACCAGTTGATTCCTATTATTTTGTGGCTTCAGCTGAACTTGAAGGGTCCCATTTTAACATTGTGTTATATTTATATCAGCTTACCCCAAACTGTAGTCTATGGAACACTGCTTCAGAAAAGGGTTCCATTTTTTTTAAAAAGGGTCCTTATCAAATGTATTTGGGAAATATATGTAAGATTTCCAGCTCTTCAGGTGCTCATTGCATATAAGCCTATCGAAGACTATGTGGAATCTAGCATGAGGAGTGGTGTTTGACCCTTTCCAAACCCAGAGTTTCTCAAATATATTTAACCACACAATTTATTAACATGGTGTCTCTTTGTTTGCATTTTGGGAGATGCTGCTGTAGATGGTTGCTGGTGATGCTTCCATTGGGTTTAGCTAAGAATGTCCATACATTCTTCCAAAGTTTTCCTAAATAAAAAAGCTTAATTCCTTCTTAGTAGAAATGGGCTCATTTTAAGATGAGTATCTGTTTTGGAAATAGCCCATCAGCATTGGCGATGTGAAGAAAAAAGGAGTAATGAGTAGGCTTGTTGCCTTGCTTATTGCAAACAGCAAAAAATAAAAGATAAGATTATAATAATATTTATATGTATTATAGTAATATTGATTATTATGATACAACTCATTATAATAGGAGTTTGTAGTATCCTGGTATTCTGTCTGGACTTTGAGAGCTTAGCTTCAATGAACTATAAAGGGAAAGTCATAGTTAATTATTCTCACCTGGACAAGATATTGTTATCTCCTGTGTTTTTTAAGTCACTACCATCAGTTGCATTGGTTTTGAGTCTTCCCAAATGTGTCTACCTTTGGGAAGGCCCGATTGGCCAGTTCCTAGACAGTTTTTTTTTCTGTACACAGCTCATTTTCACATATGGATCATAACTTCCCAGGCTATCCTAGCATAGCCTATTCCATCTATCCCCTCATTGTGTTTTAATGATAAGATGATTGGCTTTATAGTTCTTTTCTGTTTCAAACTTTGCAAGTATTTATTCTGAATAACATTAGAGTCTCACTAGCATGAAAAACTGTCCTGGTTTGCCTGGGACTGTCCTGGCTTTAGTACTCAGAGTCCCACATTCTGGAATCCTCTCTCCAAAATGCAAAATGTCTTGGTTTTCAATAGTGGATGGCAAAGCTTGGAAAAATACAAAGCCCATATGTCAGCCCAAAATATAGGTGCTGAAAGCAATGCTGTTTTAGTGTCAAATAGGTACAGCATAGATTATCTATCTTCCATAGTTATTGTTACTATTCACCCCTCCCATGTTGACAATCATGATTTGCAGTTCACACTAACGGATCATTCATTATTGTTTCACTCCAATTGATGAAACTCAAGTGTACACCATAACTACATTGTAAGTTGAGTGTTAAAAGTCCATCTGTCTTTGACTTTGTCTTTATATTAACTTGTTGTGCTTTGTATCAAGATAATGCCAGTTTAATTTTTAACTTTATGAATATTGTGACCATATTCTCTAAGAGTTCAGATAGTGAAAATGAAGATGATTATTATACCAATGCCAGCATCCTAGAAAAAGAAGGTTAGATGGTTGCTATTTTAATGGCAGATGAAAGGACTCATACGTCTGGATTGGGCAGATAAATAATCAAAACAGAGCATACTGCACAAGATGCAGAAAAGAAGATATAAAAGTGCATAGGGAGACTGAATCCCACAATTTTGGCATGAGGTAGACAAGTACTTCTGAGTCAATCAAAAGTTTCTTGTCTCCCAAGAAGACACCAACGCTCAGTTGAATATAGCAGCCACTGAATTATCTTGAGTATACGACACAAATAAGCAGCGTCATTGCATTATTCCCTTGATTGCTTTCTGAAACTGATTAAAATTATATTTCCTGATTCACAGGTTGCAGTTAAAGCGCCCTAGGCATGAACAGCAGGGGAAGTTTTGGGTAACATGTGCTGGCCCTCTATGTAGCAGAGTTAATTCTGTTAGATTTGAACAACAACTCTAGTATATCAAGAAATTCTTGAATCATGGCAATAAGATAATGTTCCCTTTAGCTCTTTAGTACTTGAACTTGATAAATGGAGATTCAGAATGTCTTTTGGATTTTTATGAAGATTTTAGTGAAACTGTAGAAACATAAAACAAAAGATTACTGATAACTTGTCTAAAAACAAGCTAGATTTAGCTCATCTATCTGCATGTGTGGCAGGCAGTGCAAATGTAAATTTTGGTAAACTTCATTCAGTGTGTAAATTTCTTACCAAAGAAAAGAAAAAGATTTCAACTGCTAAAAGTTCAGTATACTTTTTCTGCAAGGATGCTAAAAAAAATGGGATTTGCTTACCTGTGATATTGAGGCTTTTTCTACAACTCTCTGATGATCTTTGAAGAAGCCATAAGGAGCCTAGAAAAGGACAACTGACTATACCCAAGTTGTTGGATGTTATGTGTAGGATGTGACAGAAACTCATACAGAAAAAAAGGACTTATGTTTTGGAAATAAGCCTGTTTCAAATGAAAAAAAAAAAAAATATGTTACCAGAGGACTGCCAGGTTAGGCCAATCTTTCTCAGTTTTTCAATTTCTTTAATAAAACTGTCACTTACTTGGAATCTGGCTTTGATTTCACAAGTTTGAATTACTTCTGTGCTTTAAAACCATTTTACCTGCCAAAGAAAAGTTTTGCTTATGATGACATCCCAAATGCTTCATAGTGTTTTAAAAATGATCAACATATTGGACATGGATAATCTGTATGACTAGTTTATAGATGCAGTGGATCTGACTGACAAACTGCTGGTCCATCAAAGCAGGCATGTGGATACAAAGTGGATGAACATTTTTGGAGAGCTAGAAATTAATCCCTACAAGTCTTAAATCCTGATGTTACTAGTAAGTAAACTTCTAAGTATTCCATGCTGAATTTTTTTTTTTTTTTGGGTGGGGGGAGAGGATATTTGGCTTGGTGGAGTCATACCAATACAGTGTAAAGTGGGCTTGATAAAGAGCATAGTCTAAAGTTAAATCAAGTTTTACATTTGACTATATTCATTTAGTTTTAACACTACAGAAAAGAATAGAAGTGTGTTGTAATGGTTGAAAGCAGTTTAAAGAACTATTACTGGAAAAGGAAACAGAGAGTAAGAATATCCTGCTGTATCATGCTGTATCACAGGACAGATGGAAACGTGTCATAGTTTTTGGTTTTTTTTTAATAGACATGAGGGTACAAGTACATTATTATTACATGGTTTTATTGAATAGTGATGAAGAGTGGGCTTTTAGTGTAACCAACACCCAAATAGTGTATATCATTCCCAATAGGTAATTTCTCATCCCTTACCCCTCAGCCACCCCTCCACCTTTTGGAGCCTCCAGTGTCTATTATTCCATTTTGTATATCTATGCGTATACATTATTTAGCTCCCACTTATGAGTGAAAACATGCAGCATTTGACATTCTGAGTTATTTAACTTTAGATAATGGCATCTAGTTTCACCCGTGTTGCTGTAGAAAACATAATTTCATTCATTTTAGGGCTAAGTAGTATTCCATAATATATACATATATATCATGCCTCTCTATCTACCTATCTATACATACATACAAACATACACACACACTACTATAGATACACACACACAGCACATTTTCTTTATCCAGTCATCTGTGGATGGACACCTAGATTGATTTTATAACTTTACTATTGTGAATAGTACTGTGATAAACATACAAGTGCAGGCAACTTTTTAATATAATTTTTTTTTCCTTTGGGTAGATATGCAGGAGTGGAATTGTGGGATTTAATGGTAATTCTATATTTAATTCTTTAAGAAATAGCCATAATATTTTCCATAAAGGTTGTACTTTCATTCCCACCAGTAGGGTATAAGCATTCACATTCTTGTTTCTCCACATTCTTGCCAACATCTGTTGTATTTTGACATTTTAATAATAGCCATTCTGACTGGTATATGATGGCATCTCATTGTGGTTTTAATTTACATTTCTCTGATGGTTAGTAATGTTGAGCATTTTTTCAAATGTTTGTTGGGCACTTGTATGTCTTTTTTTTTTTTTTTTTTTTTTGAGACGTAGTCTCGCTCTGTTGCCCAGGCTGGAGTGCAATGGCGCGATCTCCGCTCACTGGAAGCTCCACCTCCGGGGTTCACACCATTCTCCTGCCTCAGCCTCCTGAGTAGCTGGGACTACAGGTGCCTGCCACCACACCTGGCTAATTTTTTGTATGTTTAGTAGAGACCGGGTTTCACCGTGTTAGCCAATATGGTCTCAATCTCCTGACCTCATGATCTGCCCACCTCGGCCTCCCAAAGTGCTGGGATTACAGGTGTGAGGCACCACACCCAGCCGTATGTCTTCTTTTGAGAATGTCTGTTCATATCCTTTGCCTACCTTTTAATGGGGTTATTTATTTTGTTTTTCTTGTTGAGTTGTTTGAGTTCCTTGCAGATTCTGGATATTAGCCCTTTGTTGGATGCATAGTTTACAGATATTTTCCTCCATTCTGTAGATTATCTGTTTACTTTGTTGATTATTTCTTTGCTATGCAGATGCTTTTTAATTAAATCCCATTAGTCTGTTTTTGTTTTTGTTGCATTTGATTTGGGGCTCTTAGTTACAAATTCTTTGCCTAGGCCAATGTCAGAAGAGTTTTTGCTAAGTTTTCTTCTAGGGTTTTAATAGTTTGAGGTCTTTATTCCATCTTGAGTTAATTTTTGTATCTGGTGAGACATATGGGTCCAGTTTCATTCTTTCGCGTATGGCTACCCAATTTTCCCAGCACCATTTATTAAATATGATGTCCTTTCTCCAGTATATGTTTTGTCAACTTTGTTGGAGATCAGTTGCTTGTAGATATGTGGCATTATGTCTGGGTTTTCTGTTCTGTTGCATTGATTGATGTGTCTATTTTTATACCAATATCAGACTGTTTTGGTTTCAATTGTTTTGTAGTATAATTTGAAGTCAGGTAATGTGATGCCTCCAGCTTTTTTCTTTTTGCTTAGGATTGCTTTAGCTATTCAGTCTCTTTTTTGGTTCCATCTGAATTTTAGGATTATTTTCTCTATTTCTGGGGAAAATAATATTGGTGATTCGGATTCGATAGGAATTGCATTGAATCTGAATATTCCTTTGGGTAGTTTGGTCATTTTAACAATATTTGACTTTTTAATCCATGGGCATGGGATGTTTTTTCTATTTGTTTGTGTCATCTGTGATTTTTTTCATCAGTGTTTTGTAGTTCTTTTTGTTAGAGATCTTTTACCTTCTTGGTTAAATGTATTTCTAGGTATTTTACTTTTTTATAGCTATTGTAAATGGGATTGACTTTTGTATTTTGTTCTGAGTTTGATTATTTTTGGTGTATAGAAATGCTACTGATTTTTGTAGGTTGAATTTTTATTCTGAACTTTACTGAAGTCACTTATCAAATCTAGGAGTCTTTTGGAGGAGTCTTTAAAGTTTTCTAGGTATCAGATCATATCATCAGAAAACAGAGATAATTTGACTTCCTCTTTCCCAATTTGGATGCCTTTTATTTATTTCCTTTGCCTGATTACTCTAGCTAGGACTTCCAGTACTAGAATAGGAGTGGTGAAAGTGGCATCCTTGTTTAGTCCCAGTTCTTAGGGTGAATGCTTTCAATTTCTCCTCATTCAGTATGATGATGGCTGTAAGTTTGTTGTACATGTCTTTTATTATTTTGAGGTATGTTCCTTCTATTTCTAGTTTGTTGAGGGTTTTAATCATGAAGAGATGCTGAATTTTATTGACTGTTTTTTTTCTACGTCTATTGAGATAATCATATGGCTTTTGTTTTTATTTGTGCTTATGTGGTGAATCACATTTATTGATTTGCATATGTTGCAAATCCCTGGAATAAAACCCACTTGATTATGATATATTATGTTTTTGATGTGCTACTTAATTCAATTTGCTGCTATTTTGTTAAGGATTTTTGCATCTATGTACATCAGGAGTATTGGTGTGTCTTTTCTTTTCTCTCTTTTTCTTTTTCTATTTTTTTTTTTTTTTTTTTTGAGATGATGTCTTGCTCTGTCTCCCACACTGGAGTGCAGTGTCGCCATTTTGGCTCACTGCAACCTCTGCTTCCCTGGTTCAAACAATTCTTCTGCCTCAGTCTCCCGGGTAGCTGGTATCACAGGCATGCGCCACCATGCTCAGCTACTTTTTATATTTTTAGTAGAGATGGGGTTTCACCATGTTGGCCAGGCTGGTCTCAAACTCCTGACCTCAGGTGATCCACCCACCTTGGCCTCCCAAAGTGCTGAGATTACAGGCGTGAGCCACTGCGCCTGGCCTTCTTTGTGTGTGTGTGTGTGTGTGTGTGTGTGTGTGTGTGTGTCCTTGCCTGGCTTTGGTATCAGGGTGATATTGGCTTTATAGAATGAGTTAGGGAGGAGTCCTTCCTCCTCAATTTTTTGGAATACTTTCACTACGATTGGTGCCAGTTCCTAGAATGTGTGGTAGAATTCTGCTGTGAATCTGTCTGGTCGTGGGCATTTTTTGTGATTGTTAGGAGATTTTTTACTACTGATTCAATCTCACTACTTGTTATTGGTTTATTCAGGGTTTCTATTTTTTCCTGGTTCAATTTTGGGGGTTATATATTTATTGATTTCCTATAGGTTTTCTAGTTTGTATGCATAGAAATGCCCATAGTAGTCTTTTATGAGCTTTTGTATTTCTGTGGTTTCAATTGTAATGTGTTCCTTATCACTTCTGATTGTGCTTATTTGACTTTTCTCTCTTTTTTCTTGTTTAGCTAGCAGTTTATCAATTTTGTTTATCTTTTCAAAAAAACGACTTTTTGTTTTATTGATCCTTTGTGTTGTTTTTTGATTTTAATTTTATTTCGTTCTGCTCTGATCTTTGTTATGTATTTTCTTCTGCTAGCTTTGGGTTTGGTTTGTTCTTGTTTTTGTAGTTTCTTGATGCGTGACCTTAGACTGTTAATTTTTGATCTATCTTTTGAACATAGGCATTTAATGCCATAACCTTTCCTCTTAGCACCACGTTTGCTGTATTCTAGAGGTTTTGGTTTGTTGTGTCACTGTTTTCATTTGTTTCAAAAAATTTTTTAATTCTTGCCTTAATTTTGTCATTGATCCAAAGATCATTCAGAAGCAAGTTGTTTCATTTCCACATACTTGTATAATTTTGAGAGTTCCTCTTGGTATCGATTTATAGTTTTATTCTACTGTGGTCCAATAAAATACTTGGTATGAATTTGAGTTTTTAAAACTTATTGAGACTTGTTTTATGGCCTAAAATGTCTATTTTGGAGAATACTCCATGCATAGATGAGAAGAATGTATATTCTGTGGTTGTTGGGTAGAATGTTCTGTAAATATCTGTTAGGTTGATTTGATCTAGAGTTCAATTTAAGTTCAAAGTTTCTTTGTTGATTTTCTGCCTCCATGTCATTGTTATTTTTCATTATTTATAGGTAATATCTGTTTCTAATGTTATTTTCATTTTCTTTTTAAAAAGTCTTATGTTTGTGTATCTTAAGAATATACATAATATAGGCCAGGCATGATGGCTCACACCTGTAATCCCAGCACTTTGGGAGGCCGAGGCAGGCGGATCACAAGGTCAGGAGATCGAGACCATCCTGGCTAACATGGTGAAACCCCATCTCTACTAAAAATACAAAAAATTAGCCAGGCGTGGTGGCGGGCGCCTGTAGTCTCAGCTACTCAGGTTGCTGAGGCAGAAGAATGGTGTAAACCCAGGAGGTGGAGCTTGCAGTGAGCTGAGATCGCACCACTGCACTCCAGCCTGGGCGACAGAGCGAGACTCCACTTCATAAAAAAAAAAAAAAAGAGGACTATACGTAATATAGCCTATAAATTTAAATATCCAATAAAGTGCTTAAAAAGTGTTATAACAAATTGCTTTATCAGAGGACAGAAACATTACTGTAATATTTGTCTCACACATATTATTTGTTTAGTTAGTCCTACTATTAATTAATGTTAATTGCCACTGTTAACAACCTATTTTTATTTAAATAATAAAATGCATGTAACTGAAAGGTAAATACTATAGAATAATAAATAATTTCAAATAAAACCTTATTTTTAACATTTTTATGTTAAAATAGTAATGTATGTATGTATTAGTAATTAATTATTGTAAATTTTTATCTTTGTTTGCTTTTTTTTTTTTTTTTTTTGGCTTGGAATGGCTGTACCCTAGGTTACTCTAATGGCCACCAGTGTGCTTTTCCCAAGCCCATAATGTTTTAAGACAGGCAAGCAAATCTAATTCTCATTAATTGCCTCTTACCTGGTATAAGTAACCTCTCACATTGGACACTGACTGTAAAAGGAGTTACTATTACATTATCCTTATCAATTATCTGTGACAGTGGAGCCCGTAATTCTCAAAACATTTGTACGTCATTTAGGACTCTTTTTAAAGTAAATTACATTTACTTTAAAATGTAATTTATTTGATATTTGGTATCTTCAATTTTTTGTTGGTGCTAATTGAAAAAAGGAGAATTGACAATAGTCCATATATATCACCAATACCTGTACATATCTGGTAATTGGCTGGGGACTGAAACTTCTTTTAAATCCAGTAGTTAGAAAATGATGCTTATATTTTCATAATTGTGCCCTGTATTTACCATCTCTCAATAATCCATAAGAGTTTTCTGATATTCCAAGCCCTTGTGGAGTGTCACTTCCTTATCACCAACCACCATCTCCTCACATGGAAGTAGACATATACCCTCATATCCTGTAAGCATCTCTGTGCTTACAAAAGAATATCCCACTCCTCTAGCTCTTTGGCTCCTTTCTTATTCCTACCTATACTTCAAAGCCCCTTGAAAATGCCCTCCACTTCACAAAACTTTCTTCAGACCATTTTTCTAACCTACACTCCTATGTACCAGATGCCTTACTACTCAGCTACCATCTTGTATTGTCCTGTGAAGTCTCATCTATTCTCTTCCTGGATGGATTGAGAAGTAGAGATCATGCCTTATTCTTCCCTTGTATCCACCCAGAATACTAGAACAAGGCTAGGCAGATTGTAATTGTTCAAAAAAGACCATCAATTGGTTTTTATAAATGATGAGTCCTGCAACACATGACATGGAAGTAGGCAAATAATAATATATCTTCTCATAGAAACGTTGTCCATCATGCTTAACAGCACGTGAAAGCACATTGTTGCGATGGAAAAATAAGCAAAGACAGGAAAAAATGACCATAATAACCCTGACTCCTGGGCTAAGATTTTAGTTAATACCTTACTACTTCTGGGTAGAGACTCTAGATTATTTAAAACACATAGACACACTCACATGCACACATTCATATGCACATGTACACACACAAGCACACAAAGAATGGGGGTTTGGCCTTGACATACTTTTAGAATTTGATACCAGTACTTTTTAACAGCATGGTCTAAAGTTGGAAAAATAGGAATTCAGTGTCTAGTTGAGTTATGAGTTGAGGATGAATTTCACAACAAACCTCAATGATTTTCCACCAACAACACCAACCCAAAGACAATCACTTGGTGGCCATCGTATTGCAAAAGAAGCAGAGCACAGACATGCTGTCTGTTTCACTTAAATTTATGAGAACCTGCTGAAAGGGAATGTAGAAAGTAAACGACCCGTGGTAAAGCATTGTGAATGAAGGGAGAGGTGCTGTGGTTAGCTGGGTTGCTCAATTCCTCAGATTCTCAAAGCCAGGAGAAAATTTATCCTCTTCCACTGAGACATAAACTAAACTCCTTTTGGCCATTAATCTGCAAAGTTGATGCCTGCCATGGTAATTCATCAGACATTTTTGTGGGGTGAGTCTGGTGGGGCCTCTGGGGCATCCGCCTTTGAAATTCAAAGAACAGCTTTGTCCCCTGGGGACAGAGTGACTTTCTTCCCTCATTGCACATCTGGAAGGGGAGTTTCTGCTCCCACTCTCCCCCAAGCCAAGGCAGGGCCTGAAAGAGCTGCCATCTTCATGAAGCATGTACTTGTACCTCACTTTTCTGATCACTCTACCCAGACTGTCAGACGAAGAGAAGGAAGAGAAATACAGCCAGCACACTGTTTGTAAGTGCCTTTTTCCCATTACAGTTCAGCACAGAGAAAGGACAAGTACTGTTTTTAGTGGGTTTTATAGGAGCCACAGTCACTGCACTAACCATTGTGAAAAATGAGCAGAATTCTCAAGCTACATGTCTCAATCATCTGCACATAAATTGGGCAATGGTTTTGGAATCTTGGGGTCTAATCTGAATTTACAAGTGTGTCTCCAGGCCCAGTGACAAATACATGATCTGAAGACAGCGGGCATTACTATGAAGAACATAGCCTTGGGTGCTGGGCTCATCTTTTGCCCCTTCAGTAACAGGCACCTGCCAATGCCTTGGTCTCTTAGCTGGAGGTTTCTCCTGAACCTTCCAGTCCTTAAGTGAACTGGCCGTGTTTTCTCTACAGGCTCCTGGTCCTCTGTCCTCCAGCTCTGCACCACACTCCAGACACAGTGGTTACCTTTCAGTTTTTTGAGTACACCAATGTCTTTTCTACATAGAACTATCCACCCTGACTAGAAGGCCCTGCCGTACAATCTTTGTGATATTGGCTTCTTTTGACATTGAGGTTTCAGCTTGAATGTCATCTCCTCAGAGAGGTCTTCTGAGACCACTCAGTTTAAAGGAGCCACAACCACCTACCCACCAGTCACTTTCCATCATTTGTCAGTGTGTCACTTTCCTTGTGACATTTACTGATACCTGCCATTTTTTTTCTCTCTCTCTCTTCTCTTTCTCTCTCCAGCCCTCTTTCTCTCTCTCTCCGCCTTTCCATCCCACTTCTACCTCTATGAAATAGTAAACTCCCAAAGAGCACGGTCCTTAATCTGTCCTGTTCACTGTGCTATGTCCATAGGATGTGTTCAGTCATTCTTGCTGAATGAATGGTTTCCCTGTTCTTTGGGTGTTTGACTGAGGGTAGCATGACATTTACAGTAAAGTTTATGTCATTTTTCATATTAAAAAACATGCTTGGATCAACATCTTTTAGGTAGAATTCACTCTTATACATTTATCTATTAACCAATGTATTCATTTATTCATTCAATTGATATTTGTTATCTACTATATGCCAGATACCTTGGCGAGATGTTACAGATGTCAGAGAAGTTTCGGCCAGGGAAATGATATAAAGAAATGGAGAGAGACACATGTGAAAACAAAATTTCATATTTTATACCGAATGTTATATCCAGACCTGTCTGTCTAATATCCAATTTTCTTTTTCTAGCTAAACTGCTATCTTTCTGCTCCAACTGTCTGCTCTCCAGTAAGGCTCTTTCTTCATTACCCCACAATTGGACCTCATCTTCACTTATGTTATTACTTTATTCTAGACTGTCTTCTCTCTGCTGTTTTCTTTGAGGCCAGTTCAGGACTTTCCGTCCCAGGAAGGTTTCCACAACACTGTGAGCTCCCATTTGTCCCCTGAGCTGTTCTCTTTAGCACGTAAAGTCTAGACCCTTCAAAAATTTAGAGCTTTGTACTGATGATGATTTTGCTTGGATTTGTATTTCTTCCACATGTGTTAATATTGAAAACCCAACTCAATTCTATCTTCTTTGAGAAAGCAGCCGTGTTTTATAATTCTTCTAGGTCTCTGCCAATATCACAGGTAGTATAGGGAACATAATAGCAGTCAATAAATTCTTACTGATTGATTGGTGTCGAAATTGGGTTGTCAGTTCCAGACGGCATGCTGAATGAGAGCAGGTCTGGGAAAAGCCTCTTCAGCATTCAGCCTCCCTGTAGATCAAGTACAGGCAAAGCTTATGGCAAAAGGTGGTGAAAGGCAAAATTCCAATAGCAAGAGTATTATTAATCTACTTAAGCCATTAAGTGTTGTCCAGTGTTAGATTGGACCGGAAATCCTGGTTTTCAACTCTTTCCCATTTGAATGCCCAAGAGGCTGTCAGCGAGTGAGAGGAAATACGGAATTGGCTTTCAGTTGCCCGAGGAGAGGAGCTTAAATTCCTAGATTTATGGCTCTACTTTACCTGAAATTTTATTTTGCTTTTACTTTTATGTACCAATCGAGTGTACTCTATTTCTGTTGGTGCTTCCTAAACAGTCTAAGGGAGCTCTAAAAATAAGTACCAACCAATTTATACAGTAATGTTCATAGCGTTGTTTACAGAATGCCTCATCACAGGTCGGTATCCTGGGAGACCCCAAAAGGTATGATACTTTCAGAGAGGGGCCTTAGTGAAGGAGGTATAGTTTGCAGTATGAATGGTCTGTCTGTGATCTCTGAACTCAATTATTCTGGTTTTTCAAAATCTAGTAGTAGTAAAAGAAGCAGGCAGAGTGCAGTAGTCTTGTGTCCCGAATCTCTTTACTAACATGCCATCTTGCTGCTTCTGTTTGGCCTGATTTTCCTCATCATGCTCTACATTTCTGGAAGTCCTTTGGTCTTCCTTCTGTTGAAGTTTTCTAGCTCCTTCATATCCCACCTTATCCTCATTTCCTGGAGTGAACTCTTTCTTCTTTGACTCTGTATAGCACTCAGGTGCTTCTTCATTCATTTGCTGCTTATTAAAATTGCCATTTAATGTGTATGCATCTTGTTTTCTTAAGTTGACTTTAACCTATTGTTTGGCAGGAACTTTGCCTCATACTTCTTAATATCTCCAGAGTGCCCATAGTAAATGCTCAATAAATATTTGCTGCTAATGATATATCTTAGTTGACTCAACTTGTTTCTGGTAAATTTTACTGTAACAAGTAGCAATATAATGATATAACTTAAAAGAGGACAAAGAAAATCTAGAGGGACTTTGAACAGTTGATTAGAACTCTAAAAGGGAGAAATTCTTTCAGTGTTGGTCAGTAATATAAAAATTATTTTGAATGATTTTATCAACTTGACGTATCTGGCTATTATTACAAGTGTTTGTTTATATGTTAATCTCTCCTAAACTTGACAAGGATAGGGTCTTCTTAAGCACAAAGTCTATATATTTTATATGTCCTTGGCTTTATTTGGATTACCAAGTGAGTAGAGAGCTGAAAAAATATTTATTAAATGCATAAATGAATGAATAACCTTCAAATCCAAAGCTAGAAATTCTGTTAAAGAAAAGATTTAGACCCTCTAGCTCTAAAGTTGCAAGTTACTAATGCTGCTCACCCATTTTCGGTTAATACTAATAGTCTGTCTTCTACATGGGGAAGTTTGTTGGACTAAAATGTGATAATAGGGACCATAAGTTGATGCCTTTGCATTGGCTGGTTTGGGAATAGCTGTTGAGAGGATACAATGTAGTTTCTTTTCAGTTTTATTTGTCAGCCTTGATCTTGGTGGAGGAACATGTTCTTAACACCTACAAGATAACAGGATTGTTTAAACATTACAATATCACACCCCATATTTGAGTTTTATGAAAAACTGTGAATAGGGCCAATGTCCTAATTTGTCAAAAATGTTAAACTAATATTGCAATGCTATAAAATAAATTATTGACAGATTTTATAACATAAAAATGTGTATTTTTATATATCTGTAGCATTATAAGCAAAATTAAGGCAAATAAGCTGGGAGATAATATTTTAAAATATAATTAAATATTTTATTCCTTTATTATAGGAAGAGCTTTTACGAGTTCTACTGAACAACAACAAAAAATCCAGTAGAAATATTGGACAAAAGATGTGATTATACAAAACTAGAAATGCAAGTAAACATAAAAAGTTCAAACTTACTTAAAAACTTAAAATGAAATATTCATAAATAAAACTATTACTGAGGGCCTATAAAATTTTGGGTTAAAATGAAATGGTAATACTTAATAAATGTTAGGGCACAATGATACTATCTTTCTTACATCTTTCTTTTTAGAAGTAACTTATTTCAATGTTTCTGGAAAGCAATTTGATAATTTTTATATTACTACAAAAATATGGTAGCTACCCTTTGGCTCAACAATTTTTTAGAACACAAAAATGCAGTCAAAGATGTATATAAAAGACTGAAAATAATTCTTCATAGCCTTGTTTATATGAAGGAAAACTGAAAATAGCCTAAATATTTAACAATAGGTGAAATGATTAGAAATGTGGTATATTCAGAGCAGGCATAGTGGCTCATGCCTATAACCCAGCATTTTGGGAGGCTGAGGTGGGCAAATCTCTTGAGCCCAGGAGTTTGAGACCAGCCCGGGCAATACGGCAAAACCCTGTCTCTGCAAAAACCATAAAAATTAGCTGGGCATGGTGGTGCACGTGCGTGTAATCCCAGCTACTTGGAAGGCTGAGGCAGGAGGCTAGATTGAGACCAGGAGGTAGAAGCTGCAGTGAGGTGTGATCATGCCACTGCACTCCAGCCTGGAGGACAGAATGAAACACTGTTTCAAAAAAAAAAAAGTGGTATATTCAGATGATCATATATTATTTAACCCACAAAAATAAGTCTTTTTAAATTTAAATTTAAATTTTTTGAGTGAAAGCAAGATTATTAAGAAAGTAAAGGAATAAAGAATGGTTATTCCATAGGCAGAGCACAAAAAGAAGTTTTAAAAGAGTAACATGAGATTGTGCTTATAATAACAAGTGGGGAAAAAGTACTAAAAGCTACATAGAGCATCTCAATTTAATGGACCCACACAAGACTTTGAAGAAGTTCACTGAAATATCAGCAGTGGTTCTCATTGCACAATAAAACAGACTGTGAGTGATTTTTTTGACTGGGTCAAACATCATTGTCCTGTCATCTTTGTGTGACTGAGAGGCTAAGTGTCAGAACACTGTAGATATAGTTAGTTTGAAGGAATTCATTCATTCTTTGAACGAAAAATGTAGTATGTATTATGAGTCTGGTACCATGCTAGATCCTGTAACAAGGAGCTTAGAATGAAATGTGGGATACAGCTAGGTCAGTAGATATCTATGTTCTAAGTATTATTGTATTAAGTGCTTGGATAATATAGTAATGAGGATGATAATGATGATGCCATAGAGACCACTTATGTAGATCTTCTAGTTTCTGTTGCTGTGTAACAAGTTATACCAAAAGTTTAGTAACTAAAACCACCGTTGTATTCAGCTCATGGTTTCTGTGGGTCAGTGATTCAGAAAGCATAAGGTAACAGCTTTTTCTCTACATCACAATGTCTTCAGCCTCAGCTGGGAAGACATGAATGCTAGGGCTGACCTGACTGGAAATCGGAATGATCTGAAGACTCATGTTCATACATTCATCTATTTGGGCTAGGAGGACCCACAGACGAGGATTTCTAACTGAAATGCCTACATACTCCTTGTGGCCTGGCTTGCTTGTGGTTTGGCAGCCTCAGGGTAGTTGGATTTACATGAAAGTGCAAGGTTTCATGCCCATGCATTCTAGTCAGCAAAGCAGAAGCTGCATCAGAAGTTTTTCTGACTTATTCTTGGAAGTCACACGTACACACTGATTCAAGGGAAGGGGACACGGATACCACCTTCTGGTGGGAGGATAGTCATGTTGAAGATCAAATGGAATTGGAGATATTGTATGTGACTTCATTATGTGCTAGACATTATTCATACTGCTTTCTAGCAAGTAGTTCATTTAATCCTCACTACAATTCATGAGGTAAGTAGTATTAGCATTGCCTCCTTTAAACAAGAATCTGAAGTCATAGAGCTAAGTAGCTTGCCTAAGGTCACATAATAAGTGGCAAAGCTGGACTTCAAACTCAGGCAGTCTGGCTCCAGTGTTTATGCTCTTAATCAGTGGAGGTGATCAGGTTACTAGGGACATATGCAGAAGACCTGCCTAACCCTGACACAGCACAGGGAGCAGGGAGTAGATAAAGGAAGGCTTCCTTGAAGAAGTGATACCTAAACTGAGTTATGAAGGATTAACAGACCCTAGTTTGAGACTTGAAGGACTAATAAAATGGACAGTAGTTAGCTGGGCTGTGGGTAGATGGTTGGAATGGGAAAACGCCTCATGAAGGGAGAACGGCATGTACAAAGCCCCCAGGCAAGTGAGTACGGCATATTCAGGCAACTGCAAGTTGCTTCTCAGGGCTCGAATTTAGAGCTGTGGTGGCAAGTTTCGAATGGTGAGGCTGGAGAGATTGACAGGAATAAAATTAGAAGGGCCCAAGCAATCCAATGATTGCTTGATCACCATACTGAGAGATCACCAGGATGGTGATGTTACTGAATTGACTCTTCTGTTTTCCTCCTAGCAATTAGCCATGTATTTATTAGCATTTGCCTTTTTTATTGTAGTAAAATATATAAAACTTAAAATTCACCATTTAAATCATTTTTAAGTGTACAGTTCAGTGGCGTTAAGTACCTTCACATTGTGGTACCACGATGACCACCATCCATCTCCAGAATCTTTTCATCCTGCAAAACTGAAACTCCATACTCATTAAACACTAACTTCCCATTCACTCCTCCCCTCTAGAATCCACCATTCTACTTTCTATATCTGTGAACTTCACTACTCTAAGTACCTCATATAAATGAAATTAATATTATGTGGACTTTTGTGCTTGCTTATTTCGCTTAGCATAATGTCCTCAAAATTCATCCATGCAGCAGCATGTGTCAAAATTTCCTTTCTTTTTTAGGCTGAATAATATCCAATTGTATCTATATACCACATTTTGTTTATTCATTCATCTTGTTGATGGTCATTTAGGCTGCTTCTGCCTTTTATCTATTATGAATAGCTCTGTACATGGATGTACAAATGCTTCTTAAGACCTATAGATAAATCTTTGAGACCTTGTTTCCGATTCTTCTGAGTATATATACAGATTTAAAATGGCCAGATTATGTAGTAATTTTATTTTTAATTTCTTAAAGAGTTACCATACTGTTTTCCATAGCAGCTGTACCATTTTACAATCCTACCAACAATGCACATGATTCCAGTTATTCCACAGGCTCATCAACATTTATTATTTTCTGATTTTTGCTTGTTTGCTCGCTTTTAAAAATAGCTATCCTAATGGATATAAGGTGGTATCTCATTGTGGTTTTGATTTGCCTTTCCCCATCTTTTCATGTGCTCGTTAGCCATTTGTATACTTTCTTTGGGGCA
The DNA here is from genome assembly GCF_029289425.2 of Pan paniscus. Classification (NCBI taxonomy): domain Eukaryota; kingdom Metazoa; phylum Chordata; class Mammalia; order Primates; family Hominidae; genus Pan; species Pan paniscus. The sequence goes on from NC_073257.2 coordinate 88,543,066, forward strand.
ATGTCTAAGAATTGACTTTTTAGAATGATCCCTCTGGGGAGAAGTAAAAGGGTAGAAGGAGGGTCAGAATGGAGGCAGGGAGATCAGGTAGGAAGTTGCACTAAACTAGCCAAGAGGTGATAAGGCTTCCATGATGCAACTAATGAAATCGTATGGGGCAGTGGTGGTGGTAGATAGCATTGAAAGATTGTTTTGCAAATTAAGCAGAACAAAAAAAAAAAAACAAGAAAACTCAATGTTAAGTGGATGATGGCACCATGACTGGTATTCAGTCAGTATGTACCTGTGTAGCCATTCTGGCTGAAATACTTCCATGGCAGCTCCCCCAAGAGTGCCCCTTCATTGCCCCTCCCATCCAGGTCTTCAAAATCCTTAAACTGCCTGTATGCCCCCATAATTCCCTAAATAATAATGAATGCTGGGTACAGTAGGGGGTAGGAGAACCTTGGACCCTGCTCCAGCTCAGTAGCCAGGGTCCATTCAGATTTGTCAGCCCCCTTCCCCTCTGATTTACTCCTGGATAGCAGTACCATTTCTTGACACATGTACTGATGTGGAAAAGATTTTTGGAAGATATGAAGGGAGTTCACCAAAGGTGATAAGTTTTATTTGGGGCCTGTTTGTGTATTCACGTGGAGAGAGTTAGCATTCTTGGTTCTAGAGAAAAAGATTTAGGAATTTTCAACATATGATAGTCATAGAACCCAAGAACTTACCATCCAATGGAAATATTTTCCCTCTGCAGTGACACCATTCTTTCATAAAATTATTCACAATTTAGCAACTATGAACAGGAATAAAACCTCTAACCAATATTCCAAAGAGGTCAGCTGTGCCTAAAATGCATGTTGGCAGAATGTAGTCACATTCCTAGATTTTAGGAAGCCAGGAATCCAGGAAGGAGTCTTCCTCTTTCTGTATAGCAACTTAAGCTTATTTGAAGGTGGTTGTTCACTCCCTCCTGGAGTGCCCTTAGCTGCAGACAAAGAGAGTGGGATTCGTGATGATCATTTGGCATCATGTCCCTGACAGATAGCCTACAATGTTACCAGAAGCTGATGAGGCTTATTTTGGTTTTGTTTCATTTTGTGGAAAACCAGAAGGGATCTCAGTGTTGCTGCCTGCAGGATAAGTAAAGATATCCTACTATGTATTTTATTGGCAATCCTGATAGCATTTTCTCCATTGGTGGTTTATGTGTAATAGAGACCAAACTGCAATTTTCTGACCTGCCAAGATCCATTATGTCTGGTAAATATAGTTTGTGCTTGACAGAATACACACTTAGGGTGGAAAGCCATGCAAATTAAACTAAGGTTTAGGCTAATTTTTGGTAGTGAAAATTATTCTCCCTTGGTGACCTTATTCAGCATGAAATAAAACAACCAGAAAGCTATTCATGCAGTCCACTCTTTCTTTAATCAAAATAATGAAAACTTTGGATAGCTCAGCTCCTGATTCTCATAGCTCTTCTCTTTCATGGAGCCTAATCTTTTATGGTCATAAGAAGCTTTTTTGCATGAATAGGTTAGAGATTAGGTAGTAAAATGCCTTATTTAAGGTAACTGTTCTTAGTCTACTTTGAAGTCTATGCAAATTATATCTGTCTATGGATTTATGGAGACTATATCACCACAGAGTCTTGATCTGTTAACATAAATGATATTTTAAAAATATTTACCCATTGTCTGGGCTACCAAACTTTAGTCTTATGTTGGAATAGTGTCTGATTGCTGACAAGCTGAGCAGTAGTTTTGACAGAGCTAAATAAGGAGAAAAGCCAAGCTTTAATAATGTTGACCATAAGTTAGGAATAATCTCATTGATTGCTTAGTACAGCTAATTCTATTTTCTGGTGATAATTTGCATTAATATATTCAGTTTATGTAGCTTAGTCTCCAATATTATCTCGGTAATCTCATCTTCATTCACAGTGGAACAGAAAAGACAGAGTTGGAAGGCTTGTAGGTCAACGTAACAAACTTGTTCTATCTGCTGGCTCTCAAATTCTTTTCTTTTAAGATATGTTTTTAAATCAACAGACAAAAATTGTATATGTTTATCATGTACAGATGTTTTGAATTATGAATACACTGTGGAATGGCTAAAAGGGGTTAAATAATACAGATTGAGTATCCCTTATCTGAAATGGCACTGGAAGTATTTTGGATTTCACATTTTTTGGGATTTTAGAATATTTGTATTATACTTACCAGCTGAGCATCCCAGATCTGAAAATCAAAAATCCAAAATGCTCCAGTGAGCATTTTTTTTGAGTGTCACATTGGTGTCCAACAAGTTTCAGATTTTTGAGTATTTAGGATATCAGATTCTCAGATTGGGGTGCTTAACCTGTATGTGCATTGTGTCACATAGTTTATTATTTTTTTTTGTAGTGAGAATGCTCAAAATATACTCTTAGTAATTTTCAAGAATACAACATATTGTTATAATCTATCGTCACCATGTTGTACAATAGGTTTCTTGAACTTATTTCTCCTATTTAATTGAAATTTTGTATCCTTTGACCAATATCTTCCCAACTTACTTATACTCCCAGCAGTCCCTAGTAACCACCATTCTCCTCTCTGCTTCAATGAGTTTAACTTTTTTAGAATCCACATATAAGTGAGATTATGTGGTATTTGTCTTTCTTTGCCGGGCATATTTTACTAAACATAATCTCCAGGTTCATCCATGTTGTTGCAAATGACAAGATGTCCTTTATTAAGGTGAAATAGTAGTTCATTGTGTACAAATACACCACACTTTCTTAATCCATTCATTCATTGATGGAACCGTAGACTGATTCCATACTTTGGTTATTGTGAATAATTGCTGCATAGGAGTGCAGATATCTCTCCTACATACTGATTTCATTTCTTTTGGATACATTCATTTCTTTTGGTGGGATTGCTAGGTTATATGTATAATAACTGTATTTTTAATTGAGGAATCTCCATACTGTTTTTTAACTTACATTCCCACTGGTAATGTACATGGGTTCCCTTTTTCCCACATCCTTATGAATACTTACCTTCTAGCTTTTTGATAATAGCCATTTTAACAGATGTGAAGTGATATCTCATTTTGGTTTTAATTTGCATTCCCTGATGATTAATGGTGTTAAACATTTTTTATACACCTGTTGATCATTTGTATGTCTTCTTTTGAAATATGTCTGTTCAGGTCCTTTGCCCATATTTTAATTGGGTTGTTTGCTTAATAATGAGTTGTTTGAGTCCTTATACATTTTTTTATATTAACCCCTTATCAGATGCATGGTTTGCAAATATTTTCTCCCATTCTGTAGGTTATCTTTTCACTCTGTTGACTGTTTCTTTTGACGTGCAGAAGCTTTTTAGTTTGATGTAATCCCAATTATTTATTTTTGCTTTTGTTGCCTATGCTTTTGGGGTGACATCCAAAAAGTCATTGCCCAGACTAATGACATGGAGTTTCCCCCTGTGTTTCCTTCTAGTGGTTTCGCTGTTTCAGGTCTTATGTTGAAGTTTTTAATCCACTTTGAGTTGATTTTATTATATGGTGTGAGATAAGGGTCTAATTTTTTTCTTCTGTTGTGGATATTCAGTTTTCCCAACACTGTTTATTGAGGAGACCGTCCTTTCTGCATAGTGTGTTCTTGGTACCTTTGTGGAAAACCAGTTGACTGTAAATGTGTGGATTTATTTCTGGGCTTTCTATTCTGTTCCATTAGTCTATGTGTCTTTATGGCTTTCAAATATTGTGAGACAGAAGAACACAGGATACACCCTCTTCACACTTGCCATTAATAGCCCAGTGCAGCCAGAATGAACAAGGTGTTACAGAATGTGATGCAACAACAAGGGAGTGATAATTTTATTTTAATTTAAAAAGGCATTCTCAGAAACTGAAGTTTAAATAAACCATTTGTTTAATGGCTTTAATGTGGACACTAGAAGGCACAAAGGTCTGGGCTATTGGGATTCCAGTCCATTTTCTGGAATCTTTGCCTTCAGAGGGCATAAGGTAATCAAGTATGTGGGAGGTAAGAGTCCAAATGTTCTGTATTACTCTCATCTTTCTGTGAATGACCAAATTCTTCTGCTTTTCATTGGCAATCATATATTTTGTCAACTTGTGAAAAAATACTCTACAAAGATGAAAATTGACCTTGTAAAGATTCTTCACATGTGTCACATTTGAGAAGGTTGTGTTCCTGACTGAAGAATCTTGCCTTGGTTTGTTGACTCTGGGGTTACACTGTGTCCAGTTATGGCTCCTTGGATGAAGGCCCTGTGTTGTTTTTGAGTCAGCTCACTCAGCTTTCTGGAGGGCAGTTGATTCCATGAAAATACTTGTCTATGTGATCAAGCAGTGGGGGCTGAATGTGTGGCTCTTCACAACAGAATGCAAGGAGGAGTACTACTATTCCTACAGTGCTACTGTTATTTTTAATTTTAAAAACATACAATGTCATTATCAACCTTGATCTGCTCTGCTTTTGTATTTTAGTAATTGATTGGATGAGAATGTGCCCAGGCATGCTTTAATCACTGGAAGGGCATCAGGGTTTAATCTTCCAAAGGGGTTTTTCCCATTGTTATTTCCTGAAACATGCTTGCCATTACTCAAGTGGCATACAAAATAAAATTCAAATCAAAACAGCAAAAGAGATGTGATCCCTCTCTTTTGTGCCTTCTTTTAGGCTTAATTCTCAGAAGTAGAACATATCTAAGAAGAGTAGGCTTTTGAGTTCCAGGCATACTACTTCTAAACTCTTCACTTAAAGCTAGCACATTCACCTGACCTTGAAAAGGTGAATAGATACACACTGCTGAGATTAAATAAGGCACCACAGAAGAATAACTACAGGAGGAGCAAGTAAGTGCAATACCCTCTTGTATGAAGTGTGACCAACCTGAATTAAACCATATTTCTAGTCCTCCCTCAGCTCCAAACTTTTCAGAGCTTTTGCTCAATGACTCCACCCCATTGTATCCTTGGCTGACTCTCATAATTGCCTCATTATTATATTTTCTATATAATATGCATCTTTGGATTCATAGCCCAACAATCTCAGCTGGTTCTCCTCTGTAGTTTGTTTAGCAGACAATTGTAGTCATTGCCCCTCAGCCCATACAACATGGGGGATCTGGATGGAAATGAAACGCAGACTTGGCTCATCAGAGGGCAGCTTGGCTTCACTTGTATGCCACAAATGTTGTCACCTCATAACACTGACAATAGTTACTGATGAGCACATTTGAACCCATTCCCAAAAGTGCATTGCCTCCACACCACATGAATTAGAGCCATTTGTGTTATTTTGCTTATGTGTTCTTTTTCTTTTCTCTGTTGTGTATTCAGATTCCCATATTAGTTTTCCTTAATCTAAGACTTACATTAGATGACTCTAGCCAGACTGTCAAATTATTTGAGAACTCTCTTTGTAGCTCTAAATCTAGGGTAGTACCTGGTAGTCAATAATTATTTATCAAATGAATGGATATTTTTCAACACTTACTGGCAATCAAGAAATAATTGTATTTCTAAAACAGTGTGAAAACACGATGAATTGAATTGAATTGGCGAGAATAGAATATAAACTGCATAACTGTAAGAGATAGTACTATACCATAGTGCTGATGACATTTTATTTTGCTTTATTTTATTTTATTTATTTTCTGGGGCTGCCTGATACAAAAAGTTCCTTGTGAAAAGAGAAGATTGGAATCCAATTAGTAGATTGGAATTGATGAGTTAGTTAAGGGCTTTAGCATCCTACCATGGGCTGTGGTTTTTCCCCCTGAACCTATGGGCATGTTTTGATTGAAGATGATGGCTGGAAGCTGCCATGTTTGAAGGGCTAGAGAAAGAGCCTGGGTTTCCTGTGTCAGATGATACAAACTAGAAACTAGAAACACTACATGGTAGGGAGGCAGTGGGGGACAGAAGAAAAGACATCATTATTCTTTGTCTCTTCTTTTCCCTGGGGGAAATGTTGGCACCCAAATATTCAACAGTAGGTTGACATGTGGAAAGTGGCCTAGCCAAAGGATCTGTGGTGATCGGGAGTCATAAATCAGATATGAGAGGGAGAGACCATATGGTGCAGAAAGAAAGTGACGATGCGATTCTTTCAGCTATAGCCACTCACGTGCACTCTCTTACCCAGTAGAGAGAGGGGCCCCTTTCCACTGTTTCTTTTCTACTTCCCCAGTGAACCTGCAGGAATGTCAGCTGAAATACGTTGCTCTTTTCTACACATTTCTGAATCAGCAAGATGTCAGTGACCTGGAAAGGACTCAGGTGAGAGCCAGAGAAATGATTAAAGAGCCGGTGATGCCGATGATCCAGTGGGTGTCTCCTCTCCGCACCACTAGAACTGACTTATGGGAAGATAGTCAAATAACTAGATATGTGTTGTTTGGCCCAGGGCAGACAAGAAGGAAGGTATGGGGTAACTTGTCTCCAATGGAGTTGCCAACAGCCAATGAATTATTGTGTCTTTTCCTCTCCAAATGGACTGTCAGTATACATATATATTTTTTCAAGTTTTATTGAAAATAGTTACCTCAAATTTACTTGCACTTATTTTCCTGAGAGTCTGAGGAATCACATTCTCATTGCTGCAGGCCCCCAGAAGTTTTGAAACAGCCTCTGCCACGCCACGCAACTCTACTCACCCAGAGAAATTGCCTTCCCTCTTTTCCCTCAACTTGTCTGGAGATGAAAAGGATGAGATTGAAACCCCTTTTCTTAGAGACACGTCCCCTCCCTTGCTGGTTTCTGGCTTCTCTTTTCGGTGTGTGAGCAAAATCATTTTATTAAACCATTTGTCAGGGGGCAGATGGGAAGTCTGTCTTTCCCATTAGTTAGCAGAAAGTGACCCCAGCAGCTGTGGAGGGAATCGGTCAAGCCATTGCTACCAACCAGACCAGGGTGGAGAAGGAGGCCGGGCTTTGCTCAGTTGTCACAAGGTCCCAGGCGGCTCCCCAGGAGCCTTGGAACTGATGAGGCCCTGTTTTTATTGGCCATGCCTGTGGTAGGCTGACTTCCTTCACTCTGAGCTTCAGGCCAGCCAGGGAAGGGGGCAGGGGCCACTAGCATTGGGAAGCTTTCGTACTTTGCCCTTAACACTCCATATCCCTGTTTAATTAATTTCCTAACTTTGTGGGGGAAAAAGATGAAATAAATAAGGCCAACTGACCACTTCATAATTTGTTTCTGAAGCTTGGCTGGACATAAAAGTCTCCCTTCCAAAACCACACGGCATAATTTATTTTACGATTCCCTCTCGGCACCAGGTCTGGGCTAACCTTGAGTTTGGAGGCTGTGCCTTCGCTTCCTGGTGCTGGTGGTCACAGTGTGTCCTTTCTTGGCAGTGGCCATGGGCCCAGCAAAACAGACCTCTGAAAGGCGAGCAGATTAATCATTTTGAAGGCATGCTCGCCTCAACAGTTCCCCTGCAGGATGTCTGAGAACCGGAGAGAGGGGACTGCTGTAGTTCACAAGGGGCATAGGGAAATGCCTGAAGACTCACAAAAACAAGGGGGTGAACAACAGAAAAAGAATGAGTGCTTTTAAATTGTACATGCTGGAGTTTTCACTAACTGAAAAGTATTACCAAAAAATATATTGCCACTCCTAGAGCACAAACTGTGATGAGTCCAACCCTTTTATTACAATCAGGCTTTCTCTAAATATATTATGCCCTGCAGGTCAAAATGATTTACTTCTCTATTTTGGGACATCTGAGTTCTATTCTACTGTTGCCAGTATGTTTTCAGCTGTGCCAGAACTGAGCAGGTCTGCGGCTCCTTTGTAACATCAAAACGGAGACATTTATCATTGAGATTTATCGTGGGACAGCCTGCCAGATGGTTTGGGTATTTTAAAGGTGAACTGTTTGGGCCTTGATTAGCTCATGCGGACTTCTAGCTAAAGACAACTCTATCAGCTGCTCAGTGGAAAGACACTGACGTCCCCCTCCCCCCAGCTCCCTCCCTCTGTTCTTCTAGTAATGCAGAAAATATTAATGTAATGGCAGATGTGGCATAGATTGTCATTTCAGGAAGAAAACCAAGCCATAACCAATTCCACTGATTGCATTCTAATTATAATGTGACCTCCTGTTGCTTTGCATAGAGGCAGTATTCATTTCAGTACACCACTGTAAAACTTGCCTAGTCAACGACCCTCAAAGGGGCAATTGTAAGATTTAAGCTTGGATTTTTTTGCTCATACCAAAGTCCTTTATTCTGCCAAGCCTCTGCTGATTGGGCCAGAAAGAATGCATTTGATTATATAGACTAAACTTATTGGGAACAGAACCTCTGTGCTTTGAGATGCTTTTCATTCAAATTACATTCAGACATTCAATCAACATTGATTATGATATGGATTGGCAACAGGGAATGCCTTGGGTTTTTGGTCTGGCTTGAAAGTTTGCTGAGTTTCGTACCAGATAACAACTGGGAAGCCAGCTGAGTTTCCTTAACCTTTTCCATGAGTTTCTCAGAAAAGGATGGTTTCTCTTGGGAGGCCAGGAGTTCCTTATTCCCACTTGATGCAGTATTCCAAGATCATTTCTTCACTTGGAAAATTTGGGTCTTTGGGGCTTCCAAATTTAATTAACCTCTGATAGCTTTGGGAAATGTGTGCTCATTTGTGTTTATGTTAATAAAGTAGGTCCTTGACTTTGTGCATGAAAATCTAGGAGAATGCATCTTAGATTCAGATTCCAGGTCTAAAATTTTGTATCATGGAAGAAAGTGATCATCACTAATTCTGGTCATAGATGTTGTCTGTGTGATTTAGAGCTAGGCTCAGTTTTCTCATCTGCAAAATGAAATAAAGGTGATCCCAAGGTTTAATTTATAATAAAGTTGATTTGAAAATACTAAGAAACAATATAATATTGTTATTATTGTTTACATGTCAGTGTATGTGCTTGTGTTTTTGAGGGGCCTTTGCCTGCATCTAGACCTCTCTGTCTCTGGAAAAATCCTGGTGGGATCAGTTTTCGAAGTAGTTGGCTCTTGGCAGACTCGCAGACATACTAAAGTTTTTGTTTTGACTTGAAGGTCCTCTTCCGGCCCTTCTGAATAACTTTAACCTAAAAGTCAGGCTAGAATTCCCACAAGAAGAGAGTTGCCAGGGCATCCTCATTCCAAGCTATAAAATCACTGGAGATAGCTCCATTTTCTTTATCCAATCACATGCCATGAGCTGTCATTTGTGTACAGATGTCTCTCAAATATAGATTTCCAGCCTTCATAGCATTCCTGAAATTTAGCATTGCTAAGTATATGGTCACCTTGAATAGTATTCTAGGATCTCGAATTCAGTACGTTCTCTTTTTTCCCCCAAAACAATGGCAACCAGCCTCTCCTCTGTTCTCTCTTTCTCTTAACTGCTCCTGTAGTTCCAGTTACTAGAGTTCAAAACCTTGGAACTTTTATTTTCTCCCTTGTCTTTACTTCCCACATAGAACTAGTTGCCAAGTCCTGTGAATTGTACCACTTGAAAATATCTATTCTTCCTAAAGTTAGTGCTTTTTCATTGAGTCTAATCATTTCCTTCATGGCCTATGTAATTTAGTCTTTCCACCAATCCAGTCATCCTACCATGATGTGGCAGCAGCTTCTAAGATGGTCCTTATAATATCTGTTATCTGGTGTTCATACCCTTGTGAGATCTCCTCCCCTTATGTGTGGATGGGACCTGTGATTTGCTTGTAACCAGCAGATTATCGAAAAAAGTAATGGGATGTCACTTTCATGATTAAGTGACATAGGATTGTGACTTCTGCCTTAGTAGAAAACTTTTTTCCTGCTGATCTTGATGAAGTAAGAAGCTATGTTGGAGAGGCCCACATGGCAGCAGCAGAGGGTGGCCTCTGGCCAACAGCCAGTAAGGAACTATGGCCCTCTACCCAAGACCCCACAAGAAACTGAATCCTGTCAACAATATTTTGAGCTTGGAAGCTTCCCCAGTTAAGCCTCAGATGAGACCCCAGCCCTGGTCTGTACCTTGATAACAGTCTTGTGAGATGCCTAAAACAGAGGACACAGCTAAGCTGTATCCAGATTCCTGACCCACAGAAAGTGTGAGACAACAAATATGTATTATTTTAAGCTGTTAGATTTGTGGTAATTTGTTACCTAATAGTAGACAGCTGTATCCTAGAGCAGCTAGATTACTGCCTGACAATATCAGTCTTTTGCTCAGAAATACTCAGTGTCTTCATGATTCTTTGTCTTTGGCCTTGAACTCCCTATTCAAGCTGTTTTCCAATTCTCCTTCCTGAGCACAATTACCTCTGTACTGTTCATATTTCTGGCTTTCTGCCTTTTACCTTTTGCTGACATCGTTACCATTTCCTGGATTTTCTTTATGACTAAATCTCACATCTTTTTTAAAGGCCCACTTAAATGTCACCTCTTTCATAAAAGCTTTTGTGATCTCTGAAGCTATATAGATCTCTGAGCTGCCATCGTTCTATACCTCAGGTTCCTATTCATTTTCTACCTCATAGGGGACTGGTTTGAGAACATTGCTGTATCTGTACTACAGGTTGAATAGCCCTTATCAAAAATACTCCAGGTCAGAAGTGTTGAGAATTTGGGGTTTTGGGGGAGATTTTGGAATATCTGCATTATATGCTTACCTGTTGAGCATCCCCAGTCTGAAAATCCAAAATGCTCATTTGAGCATTTCCTTTGAGGGTCATGTTGGTACATAAAACATTTTGGGTTTCGGAGCATTTTGGATTTTGGATTTTCAGCTTAGGGATACTCAACCTGTGCTAGGCTGCAAATTATATGAAGGAGGCTTCTTCTGATTCATCTTTCCATGCCCTTGAGCTTCCAATATAATGACTTAATGGATGGTATGCTCTCAGTGGATGAGACTCCATGGATGGTATGCTCCAATGACTCAATGGATGGTATGTTCTTGTTCATGAAGAGCAAGCCAGTGTGCCCACAGGACAGCAAAACAGAAGTGGTTTGTGGAACTATTCATTTATTTACTTGCTTATTCTTTTATTCCTTGCTTTACCGCATACCCAGCATTGTCCTAGGGGCTGATGTGGACTCATGGGCATCATGCTTAGAAAGGGACCTTGTTCTTGGGGTTTTATGTTTAAGCATCACCATCTTCTTGAGACTCTTAATCATTTTATTTTTGAATCTGTGTTTTCTGAGTGAAGTCCCATAAGACAGTGGGGTATATGCTAGGGGCTCAGAGAATTTGCCAGTGCCTTCTGCCTCCCTGACACAGATTCTAAACCACTTGTTCTCCTCACCCTCCCACCATGGCAGAGGCCTGGGCACAACCACAGGGAGAGTTGGGGTTGGGTACACATGCCCTGTATTCCAGGTCACAGAGTAAGGACCCTGGGTACCTGGGAGGATCTGTACTTGCTGCATAGTCAGGAAGTAACTATGTAAGTAACATATTAAATAAGAAATACTATGACAGGTTGAGAGAAAGAGAGGAGAGCATGAGTGAGCTTACAGACAAACAGGAAAAGCTTTTCTCTTGCCTTTTGAACAAGTGCCTGCATTTTCATTTGTACTGGACCCTGGAAATTATGTAGCTGGCCCTGACTAGGGGTATAGTGGGAAACCAAAGGGGCAGGGATACAGCTGTGGCAGCAGAGGTGGGGTCGGGGGAAACAGCAAACAACAGACAATAAACAAGATGATTTCAGAAAGTCATAAGTACTATGACTTTCTGAGAATCAAATGAGGTGATATGCTGGTGAGTCCCTGAGTATGGTGCAGGAAGCATGTTACCTTAAAGAAAGATGATGAGGGAACCATCCCTGAGAAGGTGGCATTTGAGTGGATATCTGCAGGAGGTAAAGAGGTTACGCCATTCCAGGAATATGGGGCAGTTTCTAGGCAGAATAATGTGCTAGGTCAAAATCCTTGGGGCTGGAACAAGCTTGAAATAGCTAAGAGCTAGACACAAAAGCCAGTGCTGCAGTAGCCTAGAGACTGTGGAAGAGAGGAGGCTTGGGGCATTTACTAAGGTAAGATGAAGCTGATCCTTTATTTTATTTTATTGTTCTTTTTTTAGAATTAGGTTCTTGCTGTGTCACCCAGGCTAGAGTGCAGTGGTGGGATCATGGCTCACTGCAGCCTCAAACTCCTGGATCAAGCAATCCTCCCACTTTAGCCTTCTGAGTAGCTGGGACTACAGGCGTGTGTCACCACTCCTGGCTAATTTTTAATCTTTTTTTGTAAAGGTAGGGTCTAGGTATGTTGCACTGGCTGGTCTCCAACTTCTGGCCCCAGGCAATCCTCCCGCCTTGACCACCAAAAGTGCTGGGATTACAGGCAGGAGCCACTGTGCATGGTCCAGCTGGTTCTTTAACACCAACACCATACTGGCCATAGTGAGGACACAGCTTGCCTCTGGGCTTGTCTAGGTCTGTAGTCCAGTATTTTCACACCTAAGAATTACTAAGGAGGGATTTTACAGCAATGCACTCCCTGCATTTTCTACCTTAATTTAATTCCTTTTTCTTTGTCAACATAGCTATTCTGCATTCTTTAAAATAGAGATTTTTTCAGAGACATGTAACTTACAAGAATGTAAATAATCATAGGTGAGCCAAGGAATGTGTAGTTCCTAGGGAGAGCTTTGCAAATGAGATTGGTTCCTTTCCCACAGAACCTCAAGGACTGTTGGATTTGTTTCAGAGGTCACAAATGGGCACCTTATGGCCCACACTGGAGCCCCAGAAGTGTTTTATTTGTTCTGCATGTTGCCCTTCATCAAACAGGAGTGCCCCAGCAATGGCCCTGTGCTCCCCAGATAGCTCTGTCCTAATCTCTCCTATAGTCTCCTGCTTGTGCTTCTTCCCTTTATGCCTGAACTCTTTTTAATTGTTTCTCATTAAAAAAATTATACTCCACTGTATAGTGCAGACGTAGAAATGTTGGCATGTGGATAGACCCTGTACCAAAAACCCAGCAGAAGATTCAGAGTCCCTGAGATGCTTCCTCCTCATCTTCTTCGCCAAGCACCTCTTGTCACTGATCTTGGAAGTTAGAGGTGGGAAAAGGCAGGTAAGAGGGCCAAGAAGTCAAAGTCCTAATTCATGCATGCCTGGGCCCACCCGTCTTGCATGCCCATTCTGTGGACTCCCTATGTGTAGATGCTAACCCAGGAAGCCCCTCAGGGCCAGTGGTGCATGGCTGGCTCCCTTCCTACAGACTGTTCCTTTAAAAATTTGGGGCTTTAACTGAGAAGAAAATTAAGTAATTTTGTTATTTTTCCTTCATAAAGCTAAAATTATTAATCTTCAGAGATAAGTACTGTTCAGTGCATAATGAGTTCGAATTGTTGATAATTATAATTTTGAAGAGTTTCAGCTTGCTGTCAGCCAAGTAATTAAAGGGGTGGGACCAGGGTTCTATTTTGTTCATGATGGTTATGCTTCTGGTAAGAACTCTCTCTGTGTGGCAAAAATGCCCTCATTCTAGTCACATGGTACAGTGAAAGGGTTAATTAAATCAAGTAAAGTAATCCACTGGGTTGTGAAGAGTTCTCTTTTCCTAGTTTCCCCCCCTGGCCTTCCATCTCTTCCTTAAGATCTTCCCATTGTCTTAGCAAAGCTGGACACCCTCAACGGTGCCCGCTCTCCACTAATGAAACAGATGCAGGATGCCTGGGTCCTGCCTGAGCCCAGGGAAGAGGCTCAATTCCTTTCCCTCTTTCGCAACTGCCCCCTTCACCCAATTGCCCATGAGTCACCTTAAAAAAAAAATGTCTTGCATATACTAGCACTGGACTAAAAAAATTGAACCAAAAGAAAAGAGGAAGAGAAAATGGAAAACTAATGATTCAAGAAATCACGTAGCACGAGATAATTCTATTTTGAAATCACAGCAGTGGCACCCAGAGGCGGACGCTCCCCAAATTACTAGTGAAAACCCTTTGATGTATCCAGTTGTAAGAAAGCCTAAGGCACTTTTTTATTATTATTATGAGTGTTTCACATTCCCCAAAAGAAACATTTAGCAGTAATTTTTAAATGTCTGTGTGTGAGCAAGCTAAATAAAATAAAATAAAATAAATCCCTAAAAAATCTCCAACCCTAAATGTGCTTACTTGATGGCTGGCTTTTACTTACAATAAAAGCCAAGGTCTTACAATGGTGTATGAGGCCCCCATGAGATCTCTCTGCCCTCATCTGCCCCTTTATCTTCCCTGGCTCATTCCACTATAGCCACACTGGCTCGCTAGCTGTTCAGGGACACACTGGGTGTGTTCCCTGCTCAGTCTGTTCCCTTGCTATATTCCCAGCCTGGATGCTCTTTCCTGGGTATATGAATGGCTCAATTGTTTCTTTCCTTGAGCTGTTTCCTCCAAAGTCTCCTTCTCATTGAAGCGTTCCCTTGCCATGCTGTATAAAACCTCAACTTCCCTCTTTTGACTCTTAAAGGGACTTTGCAGATGTGATTAAGTTAAGGAACTTGAGATGGAGAGATTATCCTGGACCATGTGGGTGGGCCCAGTGTGAAAACAAAAATCCTTATAAAAAGGAAACAGCAGGGATACAAACAGGGAAAGGAGATGTTACAACAGAAATAGAAGTTGGAGTGATGTAAGTTGAAGATGAAGGAAGGGTCCACAAGCCAAGAAATGCAGGCAGCCTCTAGAAACTGGAAAGGCAAAAGGAAATGATTTTTTTCTGGGGCCTTCAGCAGTAACCAGAGCAGTTGACACCTAGATGTTATTAGCTCAGTGAGACCCTTTTTGGACTTCTGATCTCCAGACTGTAAGATAATAAATCTGTGTTGTTTTAAGCCACTGAGTTTAATTTGTTACAACGGCAATAAAAAACTAATACAATTGGCAGGACCCAGACTCATAAGACCCCAAAGAATTTGACCATCTTGGTCCCCGGTTCTTCTGTGCAATATTCAAAGTTTCTATTTTCTGTCAGGATTTCCTTTCTGACTTGAAGACAGAGGAAAGAAACCTTTGCAGTACATGCATTCTGGTCTCCTTTTGTACCTGAGGCCAGCTTTCGTCTCTAGGTGCAATAAACGCTGCATTAGATTTTGATGGGAGGTATGGTGCCCAGGTGTGTTTCAACACAGTTCAGATGAGGGACAGGGGAGCTGGGGAGAAGCAAATGCAGCCCTGCCAGGAACAGTGCGCTGCTGCTTATACAACAGGGTAAAGGACCAGACTTGTCATTATTTTAACCCAAGTAGACAGTTCTCACCTGTCTAAGGATGTGATTGACTGGTGGTATCTTTTCATGGTTATGCAGCAGATTGAACTTCAGAAGTCAGAGCTCACAACTGATGGGATGTGTTTGTAATTGGACCTGGTAAGAACTGGACCTCTAAATAGGGAAGAAAGAGCAGTGGAGACAATCACATTGTGGCCTTTTGCTAGTTATTCATTCATAGAGTTCTTCCTGTTTTAATTCTGGAGGATTAAAACATTAAAAAATAATTTATTCCTATACTCTCCTCAGCCCCTGTGCGTTCCTTTTTCCTTTTCTGTGTCTCTTGTTTTATCTTTCTCTCTCTGTGTCATACTTTTCCCTGACCTTCCATTTCCTGAAAATTGTCTGTATTTGTGAGGGTAACCTTAGTGCTTGAAACTTTTTCCAGCTTTATTTTAAAAAGATGACCATTTTATCAGGCAGTCTGAAAATCCAAAAGTATTCTCTGCTCCAAATGTCCTCTTATTTAACTGGCCAGCGAGGAAAACCCACAAATTGCCAAACAAGAGGAACAACCAGAAGCACTGATGGAGCTCATTTACATCTGCATATGTTCTTTATTTAAAACCAGGGGAAGTGCTGAGTGGATGGGTTTGGGAAATATGGCCGGCATTCCAGAAAGGGCGGCTGTGCACAAGTCCACACATCCTGTACTAACAGGCGGAAAGGGAACATCATGGCATTTATGTTTCAGTGCCATCTTTTAATGTCTGTTCTGTGGCATCTTCATTAGATCCCAACATAACCCACAAACTGTTAACATATCAAAGGCAGTAGGGAGAGAGGTGTGAATATCCTAAAAGGGCTTCTGATGAACTATCGTATTTTCTTATACTCTAAATACGTGGAACAGAGATGTTGGGATAGGTACACATTTGGGTTTTATTAACAAAATAGCAGTAAGATGTATAGGCAGTTAGAGATACCTGTTGAGCCTCTATGTTCTAAAGACAAATGTTCCAGCCTCTCATGGTCTTTTGGTGGCACAAAATGTTTCCTCCTGAAGAGGTGAAAAGGTGACCACAGTGGTCCTTCTCGCTTTGCTCTGCCTCTGTGGCTGTCATGGGAGTAGAGTTGGCTATGACATCTGCCCTGCATTGGTACACAAGGCTGATTCAGGGTGGGTTGTCAGGTGTCCTTTCATTCATCATGACCCTGAGTATGTCCCTTCTGAAAGGAGGCATACATGGTGAAAAAAGGGGCCTTCCCTGGAGCAGATTTGTGAAGCAAAACATGAAACCTTATTATTGGTCCATAGAATGAGCCCTAGAGGCCCTTGAGATGGTCTTTGATCCTACTCATATTTTAAGGTAGAAAAACTTCAAAGTTTTAAAAAAACTCAGAAAGGCTGGAATAATTGTTCCAGATCTCAGTACAGTTGAGCTACAGTTCACTCAGTCATCTTTCCCACTTCAGAATCTGCCCATTCTGAAACCTTTGATCCCTCCATCCACCCACAAACATTTGTTGAATGCCCATAAATAAGATCCAGTCCATGCCTCAAAAAGCTCATATGCACAGGAAGGGTGGGAATGTAGGGCTGTGGACTAGGTGTTACGCAGAGATGTGGCAGCTGAAGGGCGCACAGAACGGGGAGTGTGCACATCAGCCTGGGCTCTGTGGTGGAGAGTGGAGGAAGGCAGGGAGTGATACTCAAAGTTGCGGATATGTCTTAAGAGAAAAACAGTTGTTTGCCAGGTGCTCCATATGTGGGAAGACTCTGTCCTATCCTATTTCTATTTGCTTTTAAATAATAGTAACAAACAAAATTTCAGTTGTTTCATTGATTCTCTCATTCACTCAAAATTTGAGGGCCTGAGATACCCAGAGGAGTTGGAACACACAATCTGTACTCACGTGGGGACTTGCAAAATAATGAATAAATTAATGTTCTAGAAGTTACTGGGACCAGTTTTCATCCAATGCGAGAATAACTTCTAAGTTCTTCTCAACCTTGAGATTTGATGAATTAGAATAACAAACCTTTGTCTCGTTATCTCATGCAACTCACAACAACCCTGTAAAATAGATTTTATGATCACTGTCAGTTTTATAGGTAAGTAAAAAGAGATACAGGAGGGGTTAAGAAATATGCACAAGATTTCATAGCCAAAGGGTGACCACATGAGAGCCAAAACTGTCTGCTATCCTTAAATCCTAGGTTATTTCTTTTGCATTACTTTGTGTTGCTTATATATAGTTGAACTCAATAAATGACTTCATATAGGTAGGGCAATTTCTTCATTTAACTACACTTAATAGGAGACCAAATTAGAACATTTGTTTTGAATTAAAATATGATCTTTAAGACATTCCTATTAAGAAGGGCAGTATGTTAAACATAGAGTTTTAGATTATCAGAGCTGGACCTTGTACAAGGAGATAATAACTCTCAATACAATTATGTCATTTTCTGCCATATTACAGATGAGAGAGAACACAGTTTTAAAATCATAGCCAAGAACGCAAGTTTCCCTACTCCTCCCAGTGTTATCTCAACTAACACTTATTGCTTTTTATTATATTCAGCACCTGTAAGGATCATAACCCAAAGAAAGGAAAATGCAGAACAATTGGGTTTTGATGAGAGTCTGAGCTTCAGAAGGGTTTGGAACATACAATGAAATTTCTCATTCCATGGTTATTTGAGTGTTGGGATGAGGACACCAGCGCACAACTGTGGTAATGTCTGTGGTCAACAGAGAGCACTAGGTACTAGCTGGATTTGGTGGAGCCCAAGTAGAACTAGACAGAGGGCCTTGAATGGTCATCTAACTATATAAAACACCCACCTTTGATTAGGTCTGCTCTCTAGTCATAATTCTGACCTCTGTGGAGTTTACTTAAAAGCATAATTCTCATTGATTATGTACCGAGAATTATGTTCTCATAATTCTCATTGATTCTGTAAGGAAATGTCCAATGCACATGGTTCTAGAAATATAAATTACTCCTGTCAATATTTAACCAAAAACCAGACTTGGTCCTTCAGGCGCCAGGGCAGAGATTGCTCATTTATATTGATGTGATTTTCACTAAATAAGAGCTGTAATGTTTGAGGATCAAACTGTCCAGTTTTTGAAATTAGCTGCTTTTTGAAATTTCCTCTGAAGTTTGCCTTTTTCATTTTCCCTTTTGTTTTTCTGCTGGTTTCTTCTTTCTCCTCCAAAGCCGCAGGACTCCTGCTACATTGCTCAATTCTACTTTCCACCTCCACTGCTGGGCAATTTCTTCCTTCCTCACTCCCGGGAAGTAATAATTCTCCTCTTGACAGCTTTCCTTTGGTGGTTTGCATACTCCCCTCATGTAGTAGTCACATTATAAACATGCACAGATGGCTTCGGAACCCTGGGCTTATTTTCTCCCTATTGTGGTACAAGGCATTTAGCACCTGGTAGGAGCTCAAAAAATATTTTAGGAATGAATGAATGATGGAAGCAAACAAAGAAGGAATATTTGCCTCTCATTACTACCATCTGGAGACTCCAAGGAGGCCCTGTGGTTCAGTCTACTTTCTTTCAGTTTACCACTTTGTGTCACTTGTCCAGGTGATTTTAAATAAACATTCATTCATTCATTCTGTCTCTCTCTACAAGAGGATGGACACGTACCACACTCAATAATGGTGAGATTGTCAGTGATTTTCATATTCTTTTCCTTTGAGCTTTTTGGTAGTTTGACATTTTTCTGCAATGAGAATATTTTGTAGTTCAAAAGTATTAGCCCTTTTATGCCCAGTGTTCCATTATTGGAATGCTAAGCTTGTGGGAGTTATTTATATCCTACTACTCAAGGTCATCACCAAGGTCTGATTTTTCGTATACAAAAATAGCAACCTCTGGCACAAATGAGTTAACATTAGATTTTTAAAATTATATTTTGTATTCTGAAAATGTTTATTTTATAAAATTTAGACAATTAGTAATATTGGGAGAAAAAAACTACCCATAATTCTGATACCCACAATCCATTGCTAACACATTCACTTTACTTCTAGCCTTTTTTTAGTGCATACATTTTGATATGTAGTTGTGATCCTGTTGAAAATTGACATTTTTATTTTACTTTTTCAATGAACATGTATAAAGTGGTTTTATGTTATATATCTCCATGAATTTCACTTTTATTGACTGCATGCTAGTCTTTTTAAATATTAATATCAAGTGCACGGTCAACTTTAGCATTTCCCAATATGTAATAGCAACACTAAAGTGAGCATTTATTAAATGCTTGCTACTTGCTGGGCAGTATCCAGAATAAACTGGTAGGCAAAATGAACTTCTGCTCTCCCAGAGGATAGAATCTACAAAAACAAATTTACGCTAGCGACTTAATATGGTAACAGCTTTATAGTGAACATGCAGAGTTATGGGAACATTTGAAGGAATGTAGAATCCAATTTTAAGCAAGGATTAGGGAAGTCTTCCTGGAAGAGGTAACATTGAAGCCTCGACAACCGTATCACAACTGACCAAGGAGAAATGTGAGAAGAGTTCACCTTGGGGGAACAGCATGTATAATGGGCCAGAGGGCAGAGGCATGGAATGTTGAAGGCACGGAATTGTAGTTTGGCCAGAGATCATTGTGGGAGGGGATAGAGAGAGAAAAAAGAGAGTAAGGAGGTGATCGGGGAGCTAATAGCGGAGGTGCATGGGGTAAGATCATGAATAACTTTACATGCAAATTTAAAGAGTAGGGATTATGTCATAGAGGCTTGGAAAAATCACTTTCTTTCTTTCTTTTTTTTTTTTTTGAGATAGGGTCTCACTCTGTGACCCAGGCTGGAGTGCAGTGGTGCAAACATGGCTCGCTGCAGTATCAACCTCTTGGTCTCAAGTGATCCTCCCATCTCAGCATCCTAAGTAGCTGGGACTATAGGCACATACCAACATGCCTGGCTAGGTTTTAAATTTTTTGTAGAGACAGAGTTTTGCCATGTTGCCCAGGCTAGTCTTGAACTCCTAGGCTTAAGCAATCCTCCTGCCTTGGCTTCCCAAAGTGCTGGGATTATAGGCATGAGCCACCGTGGCCCAGCCCCCATCAAGAAGTTTTAGGCTGGAGAAGCTGAAAGATTACATTGGCTTATTACAAAGATCATTCTGGCTGGGAGTGGCTCACACCTATAATCCCAGCACTTTGGGAGGCCAAGGGGGGGTGGATCACTTGAAGTCAGGAGTTTGAGACCAGCCTGGCCAACATGGTGAAACCCTGTCTCTACTAAACATACAAAAATTATCCAGGCATGGTGGTGAGCGCCTGTAATCCCAGCAGGCTGAGGTAGGATAATTGCTTGAACCCTGGAGGCAGAGGCTGCAGTGAGCCGAGATCGCACCATTGCACTCCAGCCTGGGCAACAGAGCGAGACTCCATCTCCAAAACAAAACAAAACACCAGAAAGATCATTCTGGCTGCCATCCACAGATATATGCAGGGAGACCATAGAGGGGGTTGGAGCAAGAGATGCAATTCATGCAAGAGATGTTTGTCATTTACCTGTTGTTGTTTTTATTTCACCATCATAATAACCATGAGAGGAAATTTTTATGCATAGCTATCTTGAGTACTATTTTATTAGAAAAGAATAAAAGGAAAATGCGAGCTGATCTTAGTGTTACAACTTGTCAGCGTCACTTGCAGGCTGAGTTTGTTCTCATGCCCACCTACCAAGTCATTTCAGTAGTACCTGTTGGAGATGGGTAAAGGGCACCTTCTTGAGGATGGCTCTCCATAGTATACGTGGTTCAGACCAGATTTCATCCAGATTTATGCTGCATCATTTGCTGGGATCTCAACTTCCACTCTAAGCCTAGTGCCAGTTCTGTACAAATGATTTTTAAAAATCCAACATAATTAGGATGATTATATACACCTTACAGCCATGTTTCATGGACTCCCTGGGTGGAATGCATTTGCCTAAGGTCAACGACATTATTTCCCTAAAGGGACAGTCCTATTGTTGGACTTCAGATAAATTCCTCACTATTTTTCAAGTGCTTCAGTTTATATGATTCCACTTTCTTGGCCAAAATTCTGCTTATGGCATAGTGTTGCCCATTGTGGGATCTCAAAGCACATTCATTATCATGTGCTGACGGCTGTTCTGCAGGAGTGGAAAATGGAGGTAGAGAGAAGTGAATGCAACAGTGCCAGCAGTGGGGGATGGAGCCACGCCCCTGACAGGGGGCACAGTCTCTGAACTCAGCACCAGGCTGGGAAGCTTTGCCGGGGCCTCCCTGTGCTCTTTTGGGGCAGGCAACTTTGGAGACATAACAAATATAACCAGGGTAGAGCTCTGCCAGAAAGCAACAGCGGGGACAGTGATGGAAAGCAGATGGAGGCGCTGGCCTTCACTTGGTGAGAAATCCACTGAGGGAATGGAGAATGTTTGCAAAATCTCTGAGTGCTATTGGGACACCTCTTAGTGCATTTACAAGGCGCCAGCCTCTGTTTGCCAATGGTTTAGTTTGGTTTTGATGAGACCAAATTACCCTTTGAATTCTCTCGAAATTTTGAACATTTCCCAAATTTTGTTTGACTCACCAGCTGGAGGCTTGGAATTAAAAATCCAGCATGAGTGCCTGAGAAAAATAAGTGAAATCTTGCCTTATTTTGGAGGAATGGTTAAGAAAAGGTGCTTGTAGCTGCCTAGCTTGTGGTTGGCTCCCCACATTGTGTAATTCTTAGCCTGGAACAAATCTTGAGTTGTCATTTTGTATTTTCTCCTGCTTCTACATAGGGAGGGAGGGCTCTACCTCCCCAAAGTATTTCGGAAAGATGGTGGACTCTTCTGATGTAAGACTTCAGAAAGGAAGGCACACAACCTTATTTGTTCTTCCGATTCATGGATAAAGGGTTAACCATACTGTGGCTTTTTGTAGCACATGCAGTTTGAACATAGCTCTATATTCAACATCTTGTGGTGGGAAGGAAGGACACAAAAAAGAGTTCATCTCCTTTCACTGGGGGACTCTGCCCTTTCTAGGTGAGATGATGGTGTATGACTCTAGGAATATAGATAAGTGTCCTTACATACAAACCAGTATGATTCGCTGTCTAGGGGAAAGATACAGGGGAATTGAATGAGGAATGATTCTGCATTCTTAGTCTCTAAGATGTTGAACCTATACAATATTCAGTAAGTAGTTTTGATTCTTCTGTGATGCCCCTATGCCCACAAACATCCTCCCATCATCTCAGCCTGAAAACACCATTCCTGCAATCTTCCTCCTTTCCCTCTCTCTTGCTCTCATGCCACCTTCTTTGTTTTGCTGCTAAATGCTAAAAGAATAATTTAGACTTGTTGCCTTTCCTCTCTCTCTTTCCTGCTCTCCCTTCCTTCCCCACTTCTTCACTCCTAGTCCCCTGACTTCCTTCCTCCTCTCTGGATTACAGCTGTTCTCCTGGTCAGCAATCCAACCTCCTCTTCACATTCTTTGCCTTACTGAGTCTTTGGATGAGTCCTGGAGATTCCAGAACCCTCTGTCTCTGAGCTTTTATGCCACTCTCTCGATGCTTCTCACATATCTCTATCTGCTCCCTTTCTCTTCTTCTCACATCCCTTAATTGTGACCTTTTTTCAAGATTCTGTCTTTGAGCCCTTTCTTTCTTTTCAACACTCCTAGCCACCATGGGATCTTTAGCATCTCTCCTACATAGATGCCTCCATTTTTAGCTTTCCAGCTCTGACTTTTGCATGAGCCACATCACATCTGTATTAGTCTGTTCTCACACTGCTAATAAAGGCATACCCAAGACCAGGTAATGCATACAGAAAAAGAGGTTTAATGGAGTCATTGTTCCACCTGGCTGGGGAGACCTCATAATCATGGAGGAGGGCAAAAGGCACATCTTACATGGCAGCAAGCAAGAAAGAATGAAAGCCAAGTGAAAGGGGTAATCCCTTACAAAACCGTCAGATCCCCTGAGACTTATTCACTACCATGAGAACAGTATGGGGGAAACTGACCCCATGACTCAATTATCTCCCACGGGGTCCCTCCCACAACACATGGGAATGATGGGAGTTACAGTTCAAGATGAGATTTGGGTGAGGACACAGCCAAACCATATCACCATCTGATTCTCAAACTAAAAAACAGTATAAAATTTATCTATTTTATTTATTGCATGATGTTCCTTTTTAGAAGTAAGCTCCCCAAAGGCAGGGATGTCTGTCTGTGTTGCTGTTCTATCCCAGGGGCCTAAACTAGAGCTTGGCACACAGTATTGGCTCACCAAATATGTGTTGAACTAATGAATGGATGTTACCTACATTTATTGAGCACTTGCCTGGTAAAGAAAGTTTCTAATAAGATGATTATCTCACATCATCCTGACAAAATCCTATGAGGTTAGCCCATTCATAATCCAATTTTGCAAACAAGGACTGTGAAACACCAAGAAGGCAACTCTCCTGAAGCCATATGGCTGGTGAGAGGCAGAATGTAGACTTCAAACCCAGGCAGAATGACCTAAGCCCAAGCTTTCAAGCACTAGGTTGTACTTGGAGGTGTCTGATCTCTGCCATTGACTAGCTATATGAACTTGGACATGCTTTTTAAGTTATCTGAGCTTCAGCTTCCTCATCTAGTGAAAGGACATTACCTCTGACTTAACAGTGTTATATCTAAGAACTTTGCAAACAGTAAAATACAGCATTAATGTTATTCCTCAAATAAGGTATCATTCATATTTATGAGAAAAATTACATACAAAGTCTGTTAGGACTTACAGAGCCACAAAACAAACCAGAAACCAACCAAACAGCAACAAAAACAACAAACCACAAATTATGAAGTTATGGTGCTATACTTCAAGGAATGCCCATCCTTTCTTTTTCCCTCCCTTCCTTCCCTCTCTCAAATATTTATTGCAACCCTACAAGTGCTGGGCCTGGGCTAGAGACAAAAGGATAAAAATAATTGGTTGAGATTAAGAGTTAGTAATTAGTTGAGATTAAGAGATTGATTTATACTTCTGATAAGGGAAAGAATAATGTTGACTGGAGTTCTTGTGGAATGCTGTCATGAGAGGGCCTGGAAAAGGAGTTTAGAAGACTCAAGCAACAGAGAAAAATGGAAGAACTATATTCCTCTGTGTTCTCCTCTTCTGTGTGTAAGATTTGTAACCCTGAGAAAACTGGTTGAGCCATGGCTTAGCTGGCTGCCCGAGTCATGGGCCCCTTAAAATCTTCACTTAGGTCACCATGGATGCCAGAGAGGGCTTTAAAGGTCACTGCTAGATCACCAGCCTAGATAAGAACCAGGGGAATGGGAAAGTGGCTAGGAAAGGAGACTCATATTTGAATTGGAGATGTCAGGATAGTCAGGCAGAGGCATCTGCAGTTATGCAGCAGAGTAAGAAGAAAAGGAGAGCGAGGCTTCATGAGCACTTGGTTCTTTGGCTGAGGGTCTGAAGAAATCCTCCAAGACATGTGACATCCGCCACCACTCTTTGCCCACATCCAGGCCCTTCCCTCCTGGGAGCCTGTCAGAGGGGAAAAGCAAGTGGTTCCATGTGTCTCTGCCTTTGTGGTAACTTGGCTTCTTTGCTGGAGGGATCAGTTGAGCATGTCTTCAATACATTGGTCTGGGGACCTTCTGGTTCTCTAAAGCTGACAGATTTCTGCTCCTTTTTGGACTTCCCAAGGTTCCATTTAAGTTTTACAATTAAGGGTTGACATAAAGACATCAGTCCAGAGTCTGAATCTTCTCCTGCCTTGTTTAAGACCTGCTATAAGGGCTTTCTGTCCAGAAGAGCTTTAGTTCCATTTGGGGAAAGGTAGATAAAGCTGGGTGCTGTCATTTTTTTTGAGAAGTAGCTTAGTATGGACACAAGAGCTGTACTCTGAGAATAAGGAGTCTTGGATTCTAGCTCCTGGGATTGTTTGTGTGACCTGGAATATGTTCTGTCCCATACGTTCTAGGCTTCAGTTTCTTCCATAAAAAGTAGGAGTTGGACTAAATGGTATCTAACACCAGTTTCCATATTGACATTCTCTCATCTTTGGCTGGGGCGTGTATGTGTGTGTGTGTGTGTGTGCGTGTGTGTATACAGATTTTTCTGGAAAAGAAAGATTAAGGATATGATCCCATACACACTATCATCACCATATGTGCGTGCATTCCTGACATGGCTATGGGCACCACCCATGCCATATGCTCCCCACACTTTGTCAGCCTGGCTGTCCTTTATTGCCCATCACAGCTCAGCCTGCCACATGTTCCTGTGCGGACGAGATGCACTGACACAGGCTTTGTGAAGGCTGACTCCATGTCTTGTTCTCCTCGCTGCTTCTTGAGGAATCCTAAATCCAGCTGCAACCTCCACACTTGCATGGCTTTGTAGAAGGGGAAATGTAAGAGTAGGCTTTTAATCAGCTCACACATATTTTGTGAGGCAAGGTCTGAGAGGGCTTTGTGAAGCCGCTATTCACTGCATCATGTTGTGGGATCAAGCCTACACTTTGTATCATATGGAAACACTGATAGTGCCAGATAAATACTGAGACTTAGGAAGACGCATACTGTACTTTCAACCATCCAAATCATGGCAGGACCTGAGGACAAAGCATTCAACTAATATGGCAGAACTCTACAAGGCAGGACTGGGATGGAAGTTTCGGAAAGGAAAGATTTGTGACTCTCTGAAGGTGGTTCACATGACCCTTGCTGTGGAAGGAAATGGAGTGCCTCCTGGAATCATGCTTCCCCTGTCCTGCTGAGGTTCATGTGGATATGTGTCAAATATTTTTCAGAGATTTTAAAGAAATTAAAATTAACAATTGATTCAACCCTCAGATCTATCACTTATAATGCGGCCTTGGACAGGCCATCTAACTTCTTTAAGCTTTTTTGTCCTAATCTTTAGAATAATATATTACCTACTATGCTGCCTTTTTTCCCAGGTTAGTTATGAAATTCAAAGAAGATGATGTTTGTAAAAGCAATTTGTAAACAATAAATTAACCAGTGGTTATGTGCTCAACACTGTGGAGCCTTTCACTCCAAATAAAAACAAATTAAAACAAAAACCACCTCCATGGATATATAGACAATTTTGACATGTAACTTCTAAGGGTCTGCTTAACAGGCTCATGTGTCAGAATTTGACAATCCATGAAATAGAGATCAAGTAGTCATAATAATATCACTGCCTTCATGGCAGAGGCTGCATATCTGCTTCTCCTATTCCACTTCATCTCCCCAGTGCTCACACATACACCCTGTTGGTTTGTAGTTAGTGAATGATTAAGGAAATGTGCGTGTGCCTGTGTGTGCTTGTATGTTGTATAGGTGTGTCTGCACTGCCCATTCTTGCATTTCTATCTTTTAACTGTTATGGATGTATAAGCACTATCTATGATGGACGAGACATAGTGCATCTCCTAGGTCAGAAATGTTTCACTCACTAATGAGCTGGACAATTCTACTCTGTGTATTTAACTTTCTTGACTCCCTTATGCAGGTTAATTTTGGTAACATATCATATTTTACTCTGGCTTGGTGGGATTAGGTGGGAAATTACAGATTGCATCAACAATTTGGTCTGCCTGGATACAATTTGGTCTGTTTCAGTCACAGCCTGGGTCACATCTGTTGATATATATTTTTAAACTGATTCCTCTCTAGATCATTCTTTCTGATCAGCACAAGGCAATATGCTGAAATTTATCTTTTATATCTGTTTTATTAGCATGTCTTTCAAGTGCTCCTTAATCTTCCAATGAAAATGGAAAGAGTTCTTATATTGTGCTACAGCCTTTGCATTCACTTGGTAATTGCCAACTTATTTTAAAATAAACTTTTAAAGTGAACTATGACATATCTAT
The DNA here is from genome assembly GCF_029289425.2 of Pan paniscus. NCBI lineage: Eukaryota > Metazoa > Chordata > Mammalia > Primates > Hominidae > Pan > Pan paniscus. Next base: position 88,570,143 of record NC_073257.2, read on the forward strand.
ACAATATGCACAAATCATAGTATACAACTTTATGAATTATCATGAGCTATCACCACCCAGACAAAAAAAAAAATACTGGCAATGGCCCCTGCCCCCTACAAACTCTCTCATATCGCACCCTAGGCACTACTTCTTCCTCCATAAAGGTAGCCAACATTCAGACATTGTATTCTATGGATTAGTTTTGATTGCTTTTAAATTTTCTATAAATGGAAGAGTGAAGTATGTATATTTGGGGATTTTTGTTGTTGTTGTTCAATGTTAAATAGTATTCCAAAATATTGGAGTTCAATGTATTAGTCTTTTTCTTTATGGTTAGTATTTTTGAAGTCCTGTCTAAGCAACATTTGTCTCCTCAAAGGTCATGAAGGTATTATCCTGTGTTATCCTTTAGAAGTGTTGTATTTTACATTCACATTTAGAACTACAGTACACCTAACATTTTTATATGGTGTGTAGTAAGGGGGTCAATAATTATTTTTTCATGAGGATATCTGAAAAGACCTGACATTCCTCACTGCTTTTTTCATAAATCAATTGTCTTCATATATGTGAAGTTGTCTTGGACTCTCTATTCTGTCCCATTAGTATTCTTGTCTCTTCTGGGTCAATGCCCTTATCTGTCAATGACTACAGTTTTATAATAATGTCTAATATCTAGTCATGTATCAAAACTATATTGGCTATCCTTGGCTCTTTGAATCTCCATACAAGTTTTGGAATCATATGTGTCCTAATAATAACAACAACAATGAAAAAAGATGATATTTTGATTGGGATTATTTTGAATTTATAGGCCAATTTGTGAAGGATTGATATGTTTGCAATGTGACATCTTCTAATTCATGACCATGGGAATATTCTTCCACTTATTTAGGTCTTCTTTAGTTAACTCAATAATAATTTTTAGTTTTTCTTGTGTGTGTGTGTGTGTGTGTGTGTGTGTGCATGCATGTGTGTGGCGGTCTTGTACATATTTCATTATATTTCTATGTATATGATTTTTCAAAATAGTATGGTAATATGATTTACTTATTTTTTGATGCTAGTATATAAAGATTGAAATAATTCTCATATGTTTATTTTGAAGCCAGAAACCTTGCTAAATTCACTTATTTATTCTAAGAGTTTCTAGAGTTTTTTTGTTTTTCTGTACACAAATCTCCCTGTAATAATTTTTTTCTTTATACCTATTCCTTTTATTTCATTTCTTATCTTATAGAATTGGCTATGACCTCTAGTACAATATTGAACATAAATGGTCTTGAAAGATACCCTTGTCTCATTTTCAATCTCAGCTTTTAATTTTATTATGTCTAATGAGTGCTATAGAACTTTTATCATTATGCTTTATCAATTAGAAAAGTCATCTTTTCTTTTGTTATGAGTTTTCAACATCAATGGTTGTTAAATTTTGTCAAATATTAAATATTTTGTGCCTCTGTAGAGGTGATCATTTGCTTTTCTCCTTTATTATATTAATGTGATGAATTACATTGATCATTTTTTAAAATAGACTTTATTTTAGGAAGAAGTTTCAGGTTCAAAGCAAATTTGGACAGAAAATAGAGAAACTTCCCAGATACTCCGTGCCTTGACACTTGGACAGCCTTTCACATGATCAGCATCTCACACCAAAGTGGTACATTTGTTACAATTGATTAATATACATTAACACATTATTATCACCCAAAGTCCATGGTTGACATCAGGGTTCACTCTTAGTGGTGTATATTCTATGGGTTTTCATAGATATGAAATTACATGTTTCCACTATTATAGCATCATACAGAATAGTTTCACTGCCCTGAAAATCTTTTTTGCTTCACCTATTCTATCCCTCCTTCCTAACTATTCCTTGGTAACCACTGATCTTTTTATTGTCTCCATAGTTTTTCCTTTTCCATAATGTAATATAAATGGAATCATACAGCATGTATCCTTTTCAAATTAGCTTTTTTTCAGTTAGTAATATGCATTTAAGTTTCCTCCATGTCATTTTATCACTTGATAGCATGTTTCCTTTTAGTGCTGAATAACATTCATTGTCTGGATGTACCACAATATATTTATCCATTCACCTACTTCAATTTTGACAATTGTTTATAAATCTGCTGTAAACATCTGTGTGCAGGTTTCTGTGTGGATGTAAGTTTTCAATTCATTGGGTGAATACCAGGGAGTGTGGTTGCTGGATGGTATGGAAAGAGTATCTCTTGTAAGAAACTGCCAGATTATTTTCCATAATGGCTGTACCATTTTGCATTCCCACCAGCAGTTATTGAGCATTCCTTACTTATTTTCCACCTGTATATCTTATTTGATAAAGTGTCTGTTCAGGTCTTTTATCCATTTTTAAAATTGGGTTGTTCATTTGGTTATTATTGAGTTTTAAGTGTTTTGTATATTTTCGATAACATTCTTATCTATTGTTTGGAAATATTTTCTCCCAGTCTTTTAAACATTAAAGCAACTTGCATTCCTGAAATTTACCCAACTTTATTGTGTTATGTGAATACACATTGCCACATATATGAACACAAAATTGAACTGTTAATATTTTGTTTATGGATTTTGAATCTGTGTTTATGACAAAGATTGTCCTAGAATTTTTCTTTCTGGTAATGCTCTTATTAAATGTCAGTATAAAATTTTACTACCCTCATAAAAGAAGTTGAGGAATTTTCTTGTTTTTTCTATTCTTTGGAAGAGTTCATTTAATATTGGTGTTGTTTCTTTCTTATGTATTTGGAAAAATTCATGGCTAAACTGTCTAGGCCTGGAGTTTTCTTTGTGGTAAGGCATTTAATTACAGATTTAATTTCTTTAAGATATATGACTATTCTATTCTTTATTATACCTGTTTTGTTGTATTTTTAAAAGATTTTTAAAAATTGATTTAAATGTCAAATTTATTTGCATAAAATTGTTCCTAGTATCCTTTTATCTATTTTTCAGGTACTATATTGATACTCCCCATTTCTTTTCTGATATTGTAATTTGGTACCTTTTCTATTTTACTCTTGAGCAGTCTCATTCCTACCCCCATCCCAGAAATTATAATTTTATAAGTCTTAAAAAAGTTTTGGCTTTGTTGGCTGTTTTAATGTACATTTATTAATTTCATTTATTTTCTCTTTTTACTGTTTCCTTCATTCCAGTTTGTTGGTTTTATTTTCTGTTCCTTAATTTCTTAGGATGAATAATTAGATCACTGATGTTAGGCTTTCTTCTTTTCTAATATATGCATTTATTGATATATATGTCTCTAAGCGTGGCTTTAGCTGTATCCTACATTTTTTTTATGACATAGTTTCATAGTCATTCAATTCAAGATCTTTTCTAATTTCTATGCTGATTTTTTTGACTGTTGAGATATTTAGAAGTATGTAGCTTAATTTCCCAGCACTTAAGTGTTTCTTAGTTATCTTTTGTTAATAATTTACAGGTAATTCCATTCCGGTCAGAGAATATACTTGGCACAATTTCTGCCTTTTCAAATTTTCTGATACTTGCTTTATAGCCTGGAATATGTTTAATTTGGGTGAATGTTCTCTGTTGTGCAATGTCTTTAGTCCTCATGTGCAGTATTCTTCATTTGCGTGTGTGTATATACATGTGCGTATGATCAAGTTTGAAGATTGTTAATTATATTGTTCAAATCTTTTATTTAATTCCTTTTTGTTATCTGCTTCTTTTACTTACTGAGAGAAGTATGCTAAAACCTCCCACTATGATTGTGAAATTCTCCTTTTTGTCCCCTATAGTTCTGTTGATTTTTGTTTCATGTGTTTTTGAACTTATAAATTTAGAATTTTTACATCTTCCTGAACAACCAACTCTTTCGTCATTATGAAATATTTTCCCTTTATTTTTAGTTATGGTCTTTGTCTTAAAGTTTAGTTTATTTGGTATTTGTAAACATACACTTTCTCTTATGGCTAGTATTTGCTTTGTGTAGTTTCTTTTCACTTCTCTACTCTCAAATTCTCTGAAGGCTTTTATTTAAAATATGTTTCTTGTAAGCAGTATATTACTTTGAAATCCATTATGAAAACCTTCCTTTTAATGGTGATATATAGACTATTTAACAATTAATATAGTGACATCTTAACTAACATTTAATATAGCTTCCTTGTGACACAGCCGCCCTTTTTCTAACAGTCTCAATTGTCTCATTTGTTAAATACACCAATTAAATTATTAGTTTAAGCTATTGTATGTTTCAGCCTTGAATTTTCATTTGACTCTGTTGTATAGTTGTCATTTCTTTGCTAAATTCCTTCATTTGCTGTTTTGCATCTTTAGAATATATGTGATTGATATGTTCCAGTCCATGGCTAATAACTCCAATATCCATTTCTTTTGTAGCTTGTTATCTCTTATTGATTGATGGTTTGGATCTTTGGGCATTTGGTTTTCTCTCTTCATATGCCACATGATATTTCATACTTGACACTGAGTACAAAAATTATAGGAAAAAACTTGAGGCTCTGAATAATGTTATTTTCCTTCAGAGAAGACATATTTTGTTTCTGGGAGGAAGGTCTGGTGGGGGAAGATCGCCTTAGTCCAGTTAAGGATTTATTCCATGGGAAACTGGGCTGCAGACTTGGTGAGGACAGATCTATTTCCAGTTGCCCTTCCACCTGTGATGTAGTTTTTCAGGGTCCCCGCTGAAAGTCTGGGATGTCTACCTGGACCCCTTCTCCTTGGCATATCTTCAATCTAATTTTGTCCACCAAGACTTATAAGACTGTGAAGTTTGGTTCAGCTACTCAGCCTCTTCATTGCAGGTTGAGAATTGAAAATTGCTTCATGAGAGACAGTAGCACTGAATGTGGGACTCAGGTCTCCACACGCTCACTCTCCCCATATCTTATCCTCTCAGGTCGTCACTGCCTTAGTAACTCACTGAGGCCCTGATGTAAGATTTTCTACACATATTTAGCTCAGCATTTTTAGTTTTTCTCAGTGGGAGCATTGGTATTCAGCCAGCTAGTCTATCTACTTCACTCTCACTCTCATCAAATTATTTTATTCACACTTTACAGATCTTGAATTTGAGGCTAAATCATCCACATTACAAAGACAGAAACCCAGCCCCGCCATGCTCTCCTCAGTCTGTCTAATCATAAGACATAAGAAAGCTAAGCCTCTTTCTACTCAGGCCCCTATTTCATGTCTCATTCTAGGGTCAGTTGTCAAAGAAATCTTGATAAGAAAGTATTAATTCTTAAGGGGAAGCTCTTCCTCATGGATAACTGCATTTTATTAATAGAGCTGTTTTGAAGGCCTACAGCCTTTGATGGAAATAACTATTTTGGAAGAATAGAAGTGAAAAGTTTGCTGTTGTTTGCTTGGGTCTCAGTAATACCCCTGGGGCATCTACCCCTACACATACAGCCAACTTTGCCTTTGAATCTCCCCTCTCCATCTGAAGTTTTTGTTCTTTCCAATGCATTTATAGGAATTTACTTCCTCATAAAAAAAGAACTTGCATCCCTGAATCTCTGCAATGAACTGAAGAAGCTAACCGTACAACTCAATCCTGCCCACAAGTGGGCAAACCAACAAAACCCTTTGAGAAAGTTATATCCTGTTTTATCTAATAATGGTCAAGATGCAAAAGACGTAAATGTCCTCTTTTATAGCAAGGACAAAAAACTCCACAAAGATGAGTGTATTTAAAAAACAAAATTGAGGCCAGGCGTAGTGACACATGCCTGTAATCCCAGCACTTTGGGAGGCTGACGCAGGCAGATCGCTTGAGTCCAGGAGTTTGAAGCCAGACTGAGTAACATGGCAAAACCCTGCCTCTACAAAAAATGTAAAAATTAGCCGAGTGTGATGGTGCACACCTCAGTCCCAGCTACTTGTGAGGCTGAGGTGGGAGGATCGCTTCAGCCCAGGAGATCGAGGCTGCAGTGAGCCATGATTGTGCCTCTACACTCCAGCCTAGGCAACAGAGTGAGACTCTGTCTCAAAAATAGTAATAAAATAAAATAAAATAAAGCTGCTTATTAGTTGTTTGACCTAGACATAAATTCATTTAACTGACCTTAGCCTTGATTTCTTCTCTGACAAAATGGGCATAGCAATCATACCCTTTCATAAGGTTGTTGGCTGGGTTATATGAAGTCATTCATGTGATTATTGATTAATTGAATGATTTTTCAGATTTCACAAGAGTTTGAAATAAAATAATTAAAAATTAATAAATTTTGTTCTAAAGGGAATGGCACTGTTTCAAACTTAGCTGCTGCTATTGCTGCTGTTTGGTAATAAATTCTAGTCCCCTTTTGACTTCGATCAAAATCTGATGCCCTAACTCAGCTAGAATGAGTTTTCCCATTGCCCATGTGTCTATTTTTGTTAAACGGTGGACCCTAATCAACTGAGGAGGTGTTTGTTATAGAAAACCAATGACTAGGAATCACCTTCTCAGATACAGAATATGAGGCCCCAAGGGGTGAGGGGATGTGTCCATGGTTACTAGACCTGGGGGTCTCATGACTTCTAGGCTGCGAGGGAAAATATCACAGAGTATGCTCTGATTCCTAGAGGGCCAGAGGGGCTCCTTTGTGATCCCAAGTTCTGGTTCACCTTCTATATGGAGTTGTGTTCTGGTCTTAAGGGACTTACCCTTCCATTCCATTACTTTCTGCCATCAAAACTTTCCTTTCTGTTTTCTGAGACAATATCAATGGCTGTGGATATTGAACAATTGTCTGATAAAAGTGATTTTTGACATTAAGGATCTAAGTGCTCATATTTGAGAGTCTGATCTAGTGACCCTCATGAATAACAATCACACCTTACTTAGTACTGGGATTTTCCCTTTACAGTCGATGTTTAATTACATGATTGACCTGCATAACAGTTTAAAACAGGTAGGACCATGAGGTCAGGAGATTGAGACCATCCTGACAAACATGGTGAAACCCTGTCTCTACTAAAAATACAAAAAAATTAGTCAGGCGTGGTGGCGGGCACCTGTAGTCCCAGCTACTTGGGAGGCTGAGGCAGGAGAATTGCGTGAACCTGGGAGGCTGAGCTTGCAGTGAGCCAAGATCATGCCACTGCACTCCAGCCTGGGCCACAGAGCAAGACTCCATCTCAAAAAACAAAAACAAAAACAAAAACAGGTAGGACCACAACAGTAACAATAACTGCCATTCATCAAGTGTATTTTGTTTGCAAAAATATCTTCACTTTCATTTCTTATTTAATTCATATGCTAATCCTTCGAAGTGGGTGATATCATTACCCATTTAATAAAATGGCAATTGCAGCTCAGAAGGCAGAGAATGTGCTCAGGATCATAAAGCCAGTAAGTGATGTAGAGAGATTTTCAACCCAGTTTGTTGATTAGGCAAAACAGTAGTCTTTTCACGGCACCTTACTGTCTTTCCCAAGTTATTTCTCCAACCTGTACAGAGAGATTGTGCCTTGACTAAAAAGCGCCAGCAAGTTTATGATGGGTGGTTGAGTCAGGAGTCGAGTTTTAATCTTCTAGACCTTAACCCATCTCTCTTTCTATTGACCATACACTTTTCTCCCCATTAGCATCTCAGCTTTTAGAAATGGGCATTTTGTGAACCTCCCCATTGCATTGCATCTCAGTTGTTGTATTTGAGATGCTGGAATGTGGAGATGCAATGCAGTGAACTCAACAATCCAAAATAGCCAATCCAAAATTTTGGTGTCTAAAGAGTTACCATTTCCACTATAACAGATCGCCATCAAATTTACTTAATGTCAGTATCACATTATGTACATTTTAATTTCCAACTCAGAAAAAAAGGTCTAGATCTGTTTGTGGCTTTATTACCAATGTCACCATTATTTTTGAGCCATTAGTATAAGGAGTTCAGATGTTTGAGTTCCTAGAGTATTAAATAAGAGAGAATTTAGACAACCTTAATCTTTTTTCTTTTTTTTTTCTTTTTTAACCATTGTCATGAGACAGACTCAAGTTCAAATCCCAACTCAGTCATTTATTGATTGTGTGAACTTGGCCAAGTTGCTTAACCTCTGCGTCTCAATTTCTTCACTTTTAAAATGGAGATAAAATCTACCTTGAAGGATTATAAGGAAGAAAGGTTATTTGTAGGCAGTACTTGGCATGCAAAAGCTATAACTTACTAATAATAATTATTATTTTATTTATTTATTTTATATATATTTTTTATTATACTTTAAGTTCTAGGGTACATGTGCACAATGTGCAAGTTTGTTACATATGTATACATGTGTCATGTTGGTGTGCTGCACCCATTAACTTGTCATTTACATTAGGTATATCTCCTAATGCTATCCCTCCCCGCTCCCTCCACCCCACAACAGGCGCCGGTGTGTGATGTTCCCCTTCCTGTGTCCAAGTGTTCTCATTGTTCAGTTCCCACCTATGAGTGAGAACATGCGGTGTTTGGTTTTCTGTCCTTGTGATATTTTGCTGAGAATGATGGTTTCCAGCTTCATCCATGTCCCTACAAAGGACATGAACTCATCAATTTTATGGCTGCATAGTATTCCATGGTGTATATGTGCCACGTTTTCTTAATCCAGTCTATCATTGTTGGACATTTGGGTTGGTTCCAAGTCTTTGCTATTGTGAGTAGTGCCGCAAATAAACATACGTGTGCATGTGTCTTTATAGCAGCATGATTTATATTCCTTTGAGTATATAGCCAGTAATGGGATGGCTGGGTCAAATGGTATTTCTAGTTCTAGATCCCTGAGGAATCACCACACTGACTTCCACAATGGTTGAACTAGTTTACAGTCCCATCAACAGTTTAAAGTGTTCCTATTTCTCCACATCCTCTCCAGCACCTGTTGTTTCCTGACTTTTTAATGATCGCCATTCTAACTGGTGTGAGATGATATCTCATTGTGGTTGATTTGCATTTCTCTGATGGCCAGTGATGATGAGCATTTTTTCATGTGTCTGTTGGCTGCATAAATATCTCCTTTTGAGAAGTGTCTGTTCATATCCTTCACCCACTTTTTGATGGGGTTGTTTGTTTTTTTCTTGTAAATTTGTTGGAGCTCTTTGTAGATTCTGGATATTAGCCCTTTGTCAGATGAGTAGATTGCAAAAATTTTCTCCCATTCTGTAGGTTGCCTGTTCACTCTGATGGTAGTTTCTTTTGCTGTGCAGAAGCTGTTGAGTTTAATTAGATCCCATTTGTCAATTTTGGCTTTTGTTGCCATTGCTTTTGGTGTTTTAGACATGAAGTCCTTGCCCATGCCTATGTCCTGAATGGTATTACCTAGGTTTTCTTCTAGGGTTTTTATGGTTTTAGGTCAAACATTTATGTCTTTAATCCATCTGGAATTAATTTTTGCATAAGGTGTAAGGAAGGGATCCAGTTTCAGCTTTCTACATATGGCTAGCCAGTTTTCCCAGCACCATTTGTTGAATAGGGAATCCTTTCCCCATTTCTTGTTTTTGTCAGGTTTGTCAAAGATCAGAGAGTTGTAGATGTGTGGTATTATTTCTGAGGGCTGTGTTCTGTTCCATTGGTCTGTGTCTCTGTTTTGGTACCAGTACCATGCTGTTTTGGTTACTGTAGCCTTGTAGTATAGTTTGAAGTCAGGTAGCATGATGCCTCCTGCTTTGTTCTTTTTGGCTTAGGATTGCCTTGGTGATGCGGGCTCTTTTTTGGTTCCATATGAACTTTAAAGTAGTTTTTTCCAATTCTGTGAAGAAAGTCATTGGTAGCTTGATGGGGATGGCATTGAATCTATAAATTACCTTGGACAGTATGGCCATTTTCACAATATTGATTCTTCCTATCCATGAGCATGGAATATTCTTCCATTTGTTTGTATCCTCTTTTATTTCCTTGAGCAGTGGTTTGTAGTTCTCCTTGAAGAGGTCCTTCACATCCCTTGTAAGTGGATTCCTAGGTATTTTATTCTCTTTGAAGCAATTGTGAATGGGAGTTCACTCATGATTTGGCTCTCTGTTTGTCTGTTACTGGTGTATAAGAATGCTTGTGATTTTTGCACATTGATTTTGTATCCTGAGACTTTGCTGAAGTTGCTTATCAGCTTAATGAGATTTTGGGCTGAGACGATGGGGTTTTCTAGATATACAGTCATGTCATCTGCAAACAGGGACAATCTGACTTCCTCTTTTCCTAATTGAATGCCCTTTATTTCCTTCTCCTGCCTGATTGCCCCAGCCAGAACCTCCAACACTATGTTGAATAGGAGTGGTGAGAGAGGGCATCCCTGTCTTGTGCCAGTTTTCAAAGGGAATGCTTCCAGTTTTTGCCCATTCAGTATGATATCGGCTGTGGGTTTGTCATAAATAGCTCTTATTATTTTGAGATACGTCCCATCAATACCTAATTTATTGAGAGTTTTTAGTATGAAGGGCTGTTGAGTTTTGTCAAAGGCCTTTTCTGCATCTATTGAGATAATCATGCGGTGTTTGTCTTTGGTTCTGTTTATATGCTGGATTATGTTTATTGATTTGCATATGTTGAACCAGCCTTGCATCCCAGGGATGAAGCCCACTTGATCATGGTGGATAAGCTTTTTGATGTGCTCCTGGATTCGGTTTGCCAGTATTTTATTGAGGATTTTTGCATCGATGCTCATCAGGGATATTGGTCTAAAATTCTCTTTTTTTTTTGTTGTGTCTCTGCCAGGCTTTGGACAACCTTAATTTCTTATTACGCTCACTACTTCTTGTGGCTGAGCCAAAACACTCATGCTATAAGACTAAATCAGTTTCTGGAGTTTAGAAGTCTTTAGTGCTTTCTTCTACTTTATTGAATTAGTTCTTCATTGAGAGAGAGAGAGCATATCTAGGAGGAGCCAGCCTGTCTTGGATTGTAGTGGTATTTTGAATGGTTCCTTTACTTGTTTTTGAAAGCTCATAAACCCCTCTTAAGTAGACTAGGTGTCCAGACCTTCATCCTTGATGCTGGCTCAGGCCCATCTGTGGAGATTGACATGGTTTTAACTTCATGATGAAGTTAATTTCATCTTTTAACTTCATGATGAAGTTAATTTCATCTTTTAACTTCATGATGAAGTTAATTTCATCTTTTAACTTCATGATGAAGTTAATTTCATCTTTTAACTTCATGAGCTGTAGACCCATCATAGATCCATCGACCCAGTTTTCCTTCCAGGCCCCACATTAACTGTGCCAAGACCAGAAAATACAGAGACTTGGCCTAGACTTTTTTCTTGGATACTCCTTTCTTGTGAGATTGCCACTGGAGCTCAGCATCTTGGCCTCTCCCTATGAGATACAGTGGGGGTGAATGAGGAGGGTAAACCGGCTGAGGATGCAAAAAAGAGAATGACTCACTAGCTGTGCATCTTAGTAAGGCATGGAACTTCTAGCACGTGGCTACTGGCAAAAGCTCAAATAACTGGATATCTGAACAAAGAAACCCTATTCAGGACCGCTAAATCCCAGCAACTTAAGGCTCTGCCAGGCAAAGCAAGAGAAAGAAAGGGGAAGGATTTGAGAAGGCGTTAATTGAGGGTGAGGTAAAGAAGTTTTACTCTGTTATCATATTGACCAATTTGTATCCATTTGCCTTTCTCCTTTGAGTCATTGTCATTTCAGTTGCTGGGAAGCGGACTGAAACCTTGATGTTAGATGAGGAAATAACCCTGCCAATTATACACACACATACACACACACACACACACACACACACTCCCCACGCTGGCATGCCACTGCCTTTTTCAAGATAGGAGGAATCCCTTAACTTGTTATTTCATCATGTATGAAAAACCCCAAAGTAAAAATGTTGGAGAATTAACACACACAAAAAAGTTACAGCCGCCAAGACAATGTTGCATTATTTTCTCAAAAACTCATGATGTCATGGACTTACCTCACCTTTAGTGCAGCCATGCGAATAATGTGTACTGAGCTTTCTATCATGTACCATTATAATTAGCTCTGTCAGGTCTTAGCCCTGCAACCCTCATGCAGATAATATGATAATATGTCTTCATAACCAAGTGACCTTACATGCACAATATTTCTCCCCTTATGAAGACTGCATGTCAATAAAGTAATTGAGTCTCAGAGGCTGCAGCGAGGGAAGATTTAGATGATTGGACGTGGAGAGCAGTGATGTATGACGATTATTATTTCTCTTGTCAGGGAGGCGCGTACAAGCGAGGATGGCCAGAAGATGACAGGGATGACGGGTTGCGTTTCATTAAAAAAAAATTGCTGTTAATCACCACTCTATTCTTTTCAAAGTCACTGAGGAAAGAAACTCTTTTTTCATTGTAGCTACAATGAACATCCCCAAATGGGAGCACATCGTAAGATTTTTAGCCTCAGCCCCCTTTCACAGTGTCTTTCTTCTGTTGCAAAGAGGCTAAATTAAGATTTTAATTAATAGATCAGCCATGGGGGCCTGGGCAGGGGCCACCCAGCTTCCCTGCTGTAGGGCTCCTTGGGTTTCCAAATGCAGAAAAGGCGCCTGCCGAGATGGAATTGCACTTCCTCTCCTCTCTGCGTTGAGAGAAGTGTGCTGGTGAGCTCTATAAAAAGAAAGCAAATGTGAGAGAACCAGATCCGAGACAACTATTTTTACTTGAATTAATTTGTTTGGACAGTTTTAACACTTGGAACATTTATATTTCCATACTTTATAAAAGCAAACATGCTGTTTCTCTAGCTGTAAATTTATCTTATGATATCATAACAGCTGGAAACTTGTAGCCTGGTAGGATTTTGTTTCATATTTAAACAGCTTGAGAAATATGTCGGAAACAAGGTATATTTTCCCCCATCTCTGTGTGTTTTCTCCTCTCGTATTAGGCTACCCTAGGAATGTTGGCAGTATCATTCAGAAGATACTAAGACTCCAGGATTTTTATTAGCCTGGCATTGTTAATTGCTGCTCCCTTGCAAACCTCTTCCTATAAATGCTGAGAACACACTGGAGCCCCTTCCAGAGGAGTTCAAGAATCTTTTCAAGGGGAAAGAAAGCTAACAGTAAAAACATCTTTTGTTGGCAGAGGGGCTTCTGAAGTCTTTAAATCTTTGTTCATAAGTAATTGACTAAGATCTAACAGCCTTGAAGGAAAGGAGCTGATGGTATCACTTTTTAGTCATAGTATTAACCTTGTGATTTATGGTACAAAATTAGCCACTGCATCCTCTCATTACGGGTGCTGAGTGATTTCTCCAGGCAGGCAGGAGGGAATTGAGAGCTGGATTTTTGTCTCCTGGAGCTCTACTGTTTCCTCCTAGGGAACCACAGTGAGTGTTTTTAGGGATAGGAATATTGTTTTCCTTCCATTTTCTCTGCTCTGTAAAAGAAAATATCAAATGTAAGTAAATAAATAACCTAAGGGAGCTAGAATGTTCAGAGGAAATGTTAACCCAAGGGTGGTCCAAGGGTGGCAGTATAGAATATAGAGTTTCAGATAGGGTCAGTGAGTGATTTCAACCTCCTAATTGTCCCACAACCCCCTCCCCTGCCTCCACAAATTCAAGGCCAAAGCTTTCTGAGTATTTTTTCCATTGAATAGTATCTGGAGTAGAGATTATATCCATTTCTCCATCTGGATAGTTTTTTCCTAATGAATTAAAAACCACCTAATAGACTTCAGGGGCACTAGGAAGACTCTGATGATTTCAAAAGTTCATAATCCTTATTCTATGCTGACATTGAAATTTTACAAGTGGAGCTTTATCTCTACAGTTCAAGGCTTTGGTTTCTGGTGAAAAATATGTCTCTCCCTGGGAGGAAGAAGCAGATTAACCTATTATCAGTTATTTACATCTGGGTGGAAAGAAAATCTAAATATTTTCTGAATACTTTAAGTAGAGAAGAAGCAAGATAATAACCAGGTGCTTGGGGAGTGAATTTACGTGTTTGAGGCGGGCTGATGCAGAGAGGAGCATGGATGCAAACGGGCCCATAACTAGGAGCTTTTTGCTGTTGAAAAGCAACTTTGCTGACTGCACAGTTTGTGTGAGCCCTCCTACAGCTCAGTTCTCTCCTCACGTCAGCCTGCTTCCCTGGGTGACGACAGTGTTAACAGCACAGACTTCAGAGTTAGACTGCATAAGTTCAAATCACTGCTCTATTACTTGCAAACTCTGGGGCTTGAGAAAGTCACTAGTCTCCTGTATGTAGCTCAGTTTTCTCATTTTTAAAAGTGACAATAATGGTGCCTTGCTCTAGGGCAGTTATAAATGTAACATCCTCATAATAACCAATAATAAGAGTATAGTCAGTGCTGCCTGTTGTTATTATCCCAGTGGATGATAACTTAGACCTGTGCTGGATTTGTTGTCATTGGTGATGGTGGTGGTGCTGTGGATGATAAAGAGATGATAGATCCTGATATGGTTTGGTTGTGTCCCCACCTAATTCTCAACTTGAATTCTCACATGTTGTGGGAGGAACCTGGTGGGAGGTAGTTGAATAATGGGGGTGGTCTCCCATGCTGTTCACATGATAGTGAATAAGTTTCACAAGATTTTATGGCTTTAAAAAACGGGAATTTCCCTGTACAAGCTCCCTTCTCTTGTCTGCTGCCATGTGAGACATGCCTTTCACCTTCTGCCATGATTGTGAGGCCTCCCCAGCCACGTGAAACTGTAAGTCCAATAAACCTCTTTATTTTGTAAATTGTCCAGTCTCAGGTATGTCTTTATCAGCAGTGTGAAAATGGACTAATACAGATCCTAAATATAGCAAGTGTACTGGTGCTTAATTTCCCTTTGTAAAACTTGAGTCCCGGCTGATTATCTCCAAACTTTCCCTTGACTTCTTTCCCTGTATTTTAGTTCCAGTGTGTATAAAAGTGAAAGCTCAAAAAAATTTCTGAAATGTCGTGGGTGTGGGCCTGGGGGTGCTGCTGGTGTGGTGCTCCTTACTGGCTCTGTCTTGCCATAGATCTCCACAGAGCCCTGAGCTGTAGGGCTGTTGATGACAAAAAGAGAACACAAAATGCTAGAGGAAAGATCATTCTAACACGGTGCAAATCCCCAAACCTTCCCTACAATTTCTCTGTCTCCCATGCCTCACCCAAAGCAACATTTGGCCTAGAAGGGAACTTTGAGATGATCTGGCCCCATGCCTTTCACACTGAGCTATGCGGAATTCTAGCATTCCAATGAGACTTGTCAGAGGTGCAGGGGGAACAAGTGGTGACCCATCAGGGTGGAGCTAACAGGGCTCCCAAAACTGGCTTCCAAATCCATTTTTATCTATTCAATACACTGGGGTCTAAAGGAAAATATCATTTAATGAAAAAATTTTATTGTCTAATGTAACAACAGAAGGTTCAAGCATCAGTGATCTAGTCCATCTTGTTCATTTTACAGATGAGGCGCAGAATAGGCTCATCACTGGCTCATGTCACTGCCAGTTAGTCATGGACCCTAGCCTTGAAATTGCTCTTTGGAAACCCCACTGTTTCCAGTATTGTGTCTGCATAGTGGCTTCCATGGGCCGAGGGCTCACCTCATTGCCCCCTCCCCACATGCCCTAGCTGGTCTCTTGAATGACTATAGCACTAGCATGTGGTGGCCATGTGTGCCACCAGTGCCACCACCCTAATGGCAGCTGTGATTATCAGCACAGAGGCCCAGGAAGAAGGACAGAATGGACTGCTGGGGGATGAATTGGGAGGGGAGGGAATGGGCAGAAGTGGAGCCACATTGAACTCAGATGTGTAAGTGAAGAACCCACTATAATGTTGCATGGGGCCTTGTTCAGCAAAGGAAGATAGCTGTCTCCCAGTCTAGTGCAGCTGAATTAAGTGATCTGGCCGGGGTGGCAGTGGGGCCTGTGTTCCTTCTCACAGGTATCTGTGTTGATGGGCACCCCTGCCTGGAGCCGCCAGTGTAGCTGCTTGGATTTCTTATTCTTTTATTTCCATCCTGTCTCCCTGTTTTCTGTCACTGTGTCATGTCAAATCATTGTCAGGTGGCAGACACCACACCCCCCAAGTACAAAGGTATCAGGTTTCAGGACACAGGCTGAAATGAATATAATAATGGGAGCCAGAACGAGGCACAGACCACTTAGCAGGCAAGGAAACAGCTAATAAGTGTTGTTAGTGGTTTCCATGGGGAGGACCTGGCGTGCATTTCTTGGACAGGCAGGTGGAGCACGGCCTGTCCTGGGGTCCAGCTACAGACAGGCTTGTGCGATTAGTATTGATGCCTGTCACTTTGTGGCTGCCAAGCTGTGGATTCTGTGAAAGACCAAAGACTCTGGTTATCTGGTAATCAACACTGCTCTCAGGAACGCACTGGGGAAACAGAAATAGGCTTTCCTGAGTATTGACTGAAGCCATGGATCATGTTGCTGGTTTGTGTTTTCCTCTAGCCCCAGCCCTGAGATTGCTCCAGCCTGTTCTTCACCTGCAGTGCCAGGTAGCCATTCTTATTTGTCATGGGATCAAATTCTAACCCTCTTAGAGTGAGCCCATCCAAATGCTCTGACTCAGCTGAACACTGATGTAACCAGGGTGACTTGGGCGACAGCATAGGAAATAAGAATGCATTTGCATGTCAAGGTGGAAATTCAGTCTCTCACCTTTGACAAATTCCCACACCTTTGACAAATTCCCAAATCCAAATGCATGGTTGACACTTAGGCTTATTCTTATCCCACTCCACCTCACCTTTGCTTTTTTAAAGGCTCTTTAAAAATATAAACATTAAAATCCAAAAGGGTTAGTAACAGAAGAATAAAAAATATAATTCGTTTTCTCTCCTAATTCATTTTCTTGGTAACTGTTGCCTTCTCATATCATTTTCTTTCTTTCTTTCTTTTTTGTATTCAAGAACTTTAATATCTTATTTTTCCAAAGCATCAATGTCCTGATTATAGTGAACCTTGAACAGACATCTCCTCTTGCCCATGGAAAATGAGTTCTGACTTTTTTTGGGTTTTGTTAAGTTTTAATCTCTTTTTTTCTCTCTCTCTCTCTCTCTTATTCACTCTCTCTCTGTCTTTAATTTTCTTCCTTTCTCTCCCCTCCTATCTCTTCACTCCCTCTTTCTCTCCCCTTTTTCTCCCACTCCCTTTCCCAAAGCTAAAAAATGCTGAAACATGATTGCTTCTTTCTTTCTTATGTAAGGAGCAATGGGAACTGAGGTTACACAGAATATGTCACAAACTGGATATCACCACTTAGCTAACCCATAAATCCACCCACTTACCTACCCACCCATCAGTTCATCCATCCATGAGTACCTTAGGCCATCCACTCATCCATCTGTCCATCCATCCATTCATTCATCCATCCATCCAGTAAGTGCCACTGAGCATTTACCATTGGCCAGGCTCTGGCAAGATGCTCAGGATACAACAATAAATGAGCTTTCCATCTTCAAAGAGCTCACCATCTAGAAAAATAAAACCAGTGCTGGATGGTAAGTGATCTGTGATAAATGGTATGGATATATGTATGTGTGTGTGAATGTGTATACCTACCTGTACACGCACACACTGCCACCCAACCATTAAGTGTCTGCTTGGCTTTTGAGTTGTATTCATTTGTAGATTAATCAAACAACTCTTCATTAATGCCAGTAGCCAGGCACTGTGTTAGGAGTTGGGTTTACAGAGGTAATTAAGATATAGACCCTTCTTATTCTTAAGTTTCTCATGAAACACAGCCTGGATTATCCTTCCCTCCCACCCCGCCACGTTTCTGCCCCATAAGCTAGACCATTCTCTGGTAATCTACTTAGTTTTTTAGATAAACTAAGAATAATCTGTATGACATAGTCCTTCCCAGTACTTAAGGAAGGGAAAGTATCATTGAATATATCACTTGCAAAGGAGCTTAGAGATTATCGGCCCAAGCACATCTCTTTGTGAATGAGAACACTGAGGCTCTGGAGGAGATGAAGTGACTTCTCCAGGCCACACAGGAAAGCATTGGCAGAACTATAACTTGGCCTTGCCAAGCTGTGGCCTTTCAGTCCTTCCCAATGTTCTCACCCCAAGTTTCTCTTTCATGAGGCCCCAGAAGCTGCTTAGATTCAGACAGGCCACTAGAGGCTGATGCAGTCATCTGAGGCCATGGCATGTTACCTCTCAGAGCAGAAGGGAGAGGCTTCCCTCTGTGGAGGGGACTGAGAAGGCTACCCATGACTCTGAATCAAGAGTGGTTTTATAAGTCAAGCACTTTGTCTTCCTGCTCTTCAGAGAAGCTAAAACAAGAAATAACCAAAAGGAGACAATGTCCGGGTCAGCAACTGATTACATTTTTGATGTCACACTGCCTTCTGGGTTGGGAGAAGTTGAAAGACTTCATAGAATCACCCCCGCTCATCTTATTCTTGGTGAATACTCTTCACACAAATGTCCCAAGTGCCATGCTCATAGAGGGGTTGGTGCTTGGGTCATCAGTACCTTAGGCCATAGCAGTTCTCAGAAGACATTATCCAGAAGCAAAAAGCCATTATCTAGAAGCAAAGTTCAGGAATGAAGATTCGGTCTCTCATAGGTCCTGCTAACACTTATCTTTCTGGCAAAGGATAATGATAAAAAGACCGAACAGATGACAAAAAGAAAGCCTACATTCCAGATGGATTGTGAGGGTTAGGGAGAAACTGGGCTGAAGCAAAATGCTTTAATTTTTGGGATATTGGTTATTTCCCCAGTTTTTACTTTAAATCTGTTGCTCCAGAAATAAAAGGACACGCTAGGCTTTAGTTATATGAAAACATGATATTGGTTCTGTGTGCTGAGAGGAGCCGGAGGTGGGTTGAGAGCCCAGCTCTGTGGTGATGGGCCTTGGAACCATGTCTCTGATGTTCTCATGTGAGAAGCAGATGAGTAGAGGTTGGTGGCAGAGTTAGTGAAATAGAGGCTGGCTCCCGCTTCCCACAGTGCTCAAGGACAAATGTGGAGTATATTAATAAATGCAGAGTCATTAATGCTTTCTGTGAGTGAAAAATAAGTGTGTGAAGAAAAGACTCCATTGTCATTGGGCTGTAAATGGTGAGAGGGTGGAAAATGAAACCAGGCTTGTGTTGCCCTCCTAGGATGGCTGTGATGACCCAGCCCACTTGGGGTTCCACATGAGCCCTGCGGAATGTGGGCTGGGCCACCTGCAGGTCAGGCTGTTCATGCTGTTGCCCTCGCCTTCTCTACGGGTTTCAAAGTGAACCCTTGTGCAGGGAGGTGTGGCACTCCCTGTGCCTTTGCTTCTCAAGCTGCTGAGTGACAGTGACAAGATGCTGGCTTTGGAGCAGGCACTACAGGTTCCTATGCGGAGAGCATTGGTGCTCAGGGAAGGGAAATCCACCCCTGTGCTCTTCACACCCAGACAGATGCTCACAGTTTCCAGGGATATACAGGGACATTTCTAAATCTGTCTTGGACGTCCATTCACTTTATCTTTAGCCATGGAATGCTGACAAGTATTCAGTATGGTTGAGTGACCTTCTATAGGTCAGAGCGGGCTGTGTTCTGATTGAGTTTAGAAAACTCATAACTCTGGCCAAGCCTTCAATTGGTCAGGTGGATGGGGCTTTGTTAGGGGAGACTGCAGCCAGAGCCAGTGGCGCCCACCTTCCTTCTCCCTCCACCTGCCTGAGCTGCCAGTCCCTTCCCACTCCTCAAACAGGACTTCTCTGGTTTGTGAACACATTTTCTCCTCTTGGTGTGCAGAGCTTTTGGTTCCAGCCCTGTCAGATAGTGATGGCACAGACCCAGTGGTCTTTTAATCATAGCAATGGGCTCATTGCTTTGAACTTGCATAGTCTAAAAAAATAAATAAATAAAACAGGACCAGCAAGAACAGCTGGAAGAAATAGAAGGAACTTGAGTTTAAAAAGTTGGACACAGCGATGGATCCAGGCTCAGCTGGTCTCATTCCTCTGCCTGAACAGCTTAGCAGACCAGATAACAAAGAATCCTTTTGCAGCTGTTTTTCTTCAAGTTAGAGAATTTTAGAGCCACAAAGGAAACTGGAGATTATCTTTACAGATGAAGAATCTGATGTCCAAAGAAATTTTCCAAGGTTAAAGAGATATCTGTTGCCAGAGCCAAGATAAGAGCACAGCTTCTTCCAACACCTTAATTTTATTGTTTTGTTTTGATTGTTTTCCTTTCAGTTAGCCCCCTAGGAAATGTTTATTGAGGACCTACTGTGCTCAAAGTTCTGGGCAGGCTTCTCTGGGTAAATCCTGAATTCAGGTGTGTACATCTGGTGAGGAAAACAGTAAACAAGAGTAAAATAAGACAGTCAGGCAAGAGAAGACAATGCCCAGAATCCAGTGACATTCACACCAAGGCTTAAAGTGCAACAGAAAATGTGACAGCAGAGGAACCAGGAAAACCTTTCCGGAAGGAGCCCTGGGAAGAGCAGAATGGGTGCATTCACCACCTCTCCTCACCTACTTTGGGATGCTCATTTGATTGAATTTGTAACAAACAAGGCCTTTGGGTCAGTCCTGCTTCTTCCACCAACCTAAGGGATGGTGGTCATTGCTAAAGCTTCCTCTGAGCCAGTCCTCCGCCAAGTGGCTTTACCTGCTTATTTTATTTGGTCCTCATAACAACCATAAGGTAGGTTGTATCACTGATTTTCAGATGAGGAAACTGAAGAGCAGGGAAGCTAGTGACTTATCGCAAGTCACTCACCTAGTCAGCGGCAACTCTCTGTTATTGATGGGGCTTCACTTACCCTTAGTGTGAAACAGAAGTGTCCTTGAGATCACATATGCCCAAAGACATTATCAAAACACAGACGTGTGGTGATGCAGGAAGCCTGAGAACCCTTGGCATCTGTGCTTTTCACATGTAGAAGGAAGAATCTCATTGCTTGGACATGAGGGGATATAAGCAGCGGGTCAGGGCCCAGCATCACACTGAATAGAGCTCCAGGAGGCTCACAGGACCCTCATCAGAGGCTCTCTGTGTGTTTTATGGTTGATTGAGCTTTATGATCCCAAAGAATCTGTTATTTGTTTTCTTTATAGCAGGCCTCAAACACTGGGCTTTGCTTATTCTTTAAACTTACAATACTCATTGCATGACAGAATTATTTTTCATTTCTCTCTTTCTTTCAGAGCCTTGGAATCCCATTAGGAAATTTCTAGTACAAGCATTTGTGGGAGATACTAGTACTCGGGTTGGGCATCTGGGAGAGATAGACAAGCTCTTATTACAGCATGGAGGAGGGGGAGATTACCTGGCCAAGTATCATTTCAGGTTGTGGCAGAAAGAGATTAGCTCCAATTTATCACCGCTCACATTTTCCTCTTTTCCCCCGTTTTCTGAGTGTCATGGAAATGATATTTGTGAATCCCAGGGGCCTCTCACAGTGGTGTCAGTTTAGAGATCTTCCCAGATACATCTAAATGTGGACATAAAATGTAATGGGAAGAAATTGAAAAAATATCTGTTTCTCGATTCTTTATTACTGTGGAGTTAAGAAAGCTATTTCTCATGCTGTTTCATAAATTTGAATCCAAATGTATATGTTAATGTGTATTCAGATGGCTTTTGGATGATTCAAACATGCAGGCTTTTTTTTTAATAAAGTTTGTCAAATTTCTGGCAATTTAGAGATATATGTTTAGACAATGTATATGTGCATACCTGCCATATGTACATACACTGTGTTGTCAAAATTGAGCCTAAGTGAACTATGATGAAAATTTAAAATAAGTAAGCTTATGATAAATACTTAGTAGTTGAACTCAGTATTTGATTTGTAAAATATAAACATGAGTGAAATTAATTTTTGGCTGCTTAGTCCATTAATATTTTACCTAAATTAAATTTGAATCTAACAAAGACAAACATACACATTTCTCTCCAGGTCTATTATTATCTCTGTGACACAAAAGCACAGAGGGAGAGTTCAGACTCTAAAAGAAATGCAGTAGCAAGCCCCAAAGAGAATTTTTTTAAATTTCAGGGAAGGTTTTATGAGACAGGAAAGCTCAAAGACATATCTGTGACATTTAAATGTCTATCATCAGCTTGTTTCCTAATATTGCCATTAGTTTTGCTAATTAGGGCCAATTACTTAATGCTTGCCTGGGTTGTGGTTGGGTTGAGGGTGCATGATGGTTCATGCACAATCTGTTCTTCTGATTCAAAAACACCATTCTCTCCTTGCACTGCTTGATCCTTAGCAGGGAAAGCGCCCAGTTAGAAGATGTGCCTAAACTAACACAAAGGAAAGGTGTTGTCTCTGAAGTTTAGAAAGAATTCAGTGAGCTCCTAACCTCACTCAAGTGAGTTTGAACCACAGGACCAAGCTGGCTGAGTGATCTCAGGATTAGACAAGAAGATCAGGAGTGCTCCTTGATCCTCACTGCTGGCTGCAGGCTCTCAAAGTGCCACTGCGCCTGCACCCAGTGCTTCTGAGAGGTGCCAGCAGGGATGGATGGTAACAGTGGTAGTCCCCTGTGCTAAATGCAGGCATATGGGTGGGGAATATCTTTTGGGGTTTCCCTCTAAATAGTATCATATCTGAAATCTCAGAAACAGAAGAACAGCCAGCATCATGTCTTCTGAACCAATGCTGTTCAGGAAGGTTCTTTACGGCAGAGTTTTCGAACTGTAGGGTATAGAACGACCCCTTGGGGAAGTCTTTAAAAATCTTACCCATCACTCACCAGAAGTTCTGATTCCCAAGGTTGGGAGTAAAGTGTAGGAGCTCACCTCACTCTTGGTTGCATCTCATGAGCTACATTCCTCAAGCTTAAGTAACTGACACTGTACATAGATCGTTAAGTTAAAGATACAAGAGCGATTAAGAATCCAGCATAATCTGTAAGTCAGTGATACCAAGGGTATGGGAGGCAATGAGGGCAAAGAGAGTGGTGCAGTCTGGGAAGGCCTCTGGAAAGGTTTGGAACTTGAGCAAAGCTCATTGGCCATGTAAGATTTAGATAATATCAGACAATAGTGAATGGGATGAGTCCTATCATTTGTGGACAAATTGACTGAACAATCACAATGCACATAATTTCAAATGGCCAAATAAATAATCTTCATAGTTATGGTTCCGGGTGGGTAAAATATTGAGGGTATTACTTCTCACCCCAAAATGGCCTCCATTTCCCTAATACCCCATCTAGACCTGAAATAAGATCAGCCCTCTTTTAGTTTTGCTGAGTTCAGTAGAACTGTCTGTAACTAGCTTTGCAACTGATCTTGTACAAGGCAATTAACTTCACTTAGTCTGATTTCCCTCGTTTGTATAATGGGAGGGTTGTGGTGGATGATTTCAGATCCCTTTCACTCTAGCATTCCATTTGACCCAGTTAAATGCTTCTCATTATTACATGACTGGAAATAGGCCAGGTCAAATGATGCCCCTTCAAGCAGAACCATCAGATCCGGCTGTACACGGTAAAGATGGATATTAGACTGCTCAACTTATCATCATTAGTCCCGTAGTCTCATAGTGGGAATGCACTATAGTTCATATCTGTCATAGTTAGTATTTGGAAGACTCAAAGCTGGTGAGATTATTCACATATTTATTCCTGTGTACCGCATATGCCACCCCACGTCTCCCCTTCATCATGTGTCTATGACAATATATTGAACAGAAAATCTCCATCAGCTGACTCTGACAGAGTGTATTATTTACAGTGGTGTCAAAATGTGCTGCTTATAATTGACTGGGCTCATAATAAACCAACCTAAGAATCTTTTCTTCTCATATTCCCTCTTACTGGTAAATCTTCCGCTTGCATTCCTTCCTTCCATCAACACCTTCTTCATTATTTACAGAGGAGGGAACACACACCAGATGGTGCATGAGTGATATTGTAGGGTGACTCTTTCATCTTGGGAAGGCCTCTCTCTCTTCTCTCTCTTTCTCTCTGACTTAAGATTTTGCTGTGGTAATTAAGGGTGAGAGAAATCAAGTCAATTGGACTTAGTTTCTAAAGCAAACAGAATACACTTCTCCATTTCTCTGAGCTTCAGGAGACAATGTGGGGTGACACTAATAGTTGCATGGGCAATTTCATTTTTTATCCTCATGTTTTCACTTACTATCTGTGAAACCTCGAGAAAATTACTGACCTTCTATGTGCCATGGTTGTGTCATCTGTAAAATGGGGATACTGATAGTATCTAACCCATAGTAATGTTGGGACTGTTAAACAAGTAATGCACATAAAGGGCTAAACCCAAACTAAGAAAAACAACAAATACACCTAGGCCAAGGCACACATAAAGTACTGTCTTTCATGTTCCCCATTCATCAATAGAGAGCCCCCTAAAATGTTCCTGTACCAGAATGTGTTTGGAATTGCACAGGGGGAGTGGCAGCCTTTCCAGCCCCCATCCAGCAGGATGTGGATGTGCGAGGCTCTGCCCCCCTCTCCTCTCCCCAGCTGTGTACCTCCTCTTGTTCTTCTTTCAAAGACTCATTACACTTGGCATACACATGAGATTCTTACCTAGCCTGAGGAAGATTTCCAATTTTTATTTTGTGGCTCCAATAATCATAGGTATTAAGTATGACTGCCTCTCCTAGGCTAACCTGCAAAAGCCAGAGGCTGGGTTTCTGTGGCACCGTGCTCACTGAAGCAGTATTTTCCTAGTCATAGCAGCCACCTCCCATCTGCCACCTCGTCTCTCTGCCTGGAATATCCAGAAACACTTTGGTGTATTATTCCCACATTTAAATGGATAAAGTTTGCTCATAGAAAGTACTAATTTTGATGAGCATTTCTTTTTAATTTAATTGCTCTGATGAAAACCCTCATAATCATGTAATTCTTAAAGATTAGTGTAAGGTTATTGCCCTGAAAATATGTCTAGTTTGGCACACAGGGTAAATACGTGATTATTGCTAACCCTTGGTTTTACGCAAGAAAATTATCATTATCCATCAAAGCAAAAATGTTTAGTAGAATGAAGTAACTGACGGAAAAAATGCCTGAACATGGGGTCCTGTGACTGAGATTGATGGAACACTTATCATGTGGCTTTAATCCCAGGCATTTGCATATTTTCTCACAACCTTGCTTCTCCTCTCAGACGTTTAGGTTCTTAGCTTAAAATGAGAAGGTAAAACTAAATCATAGGCCAGATGTGGTGGCTTACACCTATAATCCTAGCACTTTGGGAGGCTTAGGTGGAAGACTGCTTGAGCCCAGGAGTTCGAGACCAGCCTGGGCACATAGTGAGACCCTGTCTCTACAAATAAAACATAAAAAATTATCTGGGCATGGTGACATGTGCCTGTGGTCCCAGCTACTCAGGAGGCTGGGGTTAGAAGATTGCTTGAGTGGGGAGGTGAAGGCTGCAGTGAGCTGTGATCACACCACTGCACTGGGTGGAGTCACAGAGTGATACCCTATCTCAAAAACCCCCATAAAAACCAATACCTAAATCATATGTATAGTCAAGTATTTTATCTTAAAAATCAGTTGATTTCTCTTTTTAGGCGTGCATAGAAATATTTGTTTGCTGAGCTTCTGCGACAAGTCTTACGTAATGAATAAACTCTGGTGTTCAGTTGTCTTCTAATATAGAACATTTTAATTTCTGAGGGAAGATGCAATCATTCTTCCATTTGTGTGATTTCTTTGTTTGGATGGACATAAGTGAAGATTTACTCCACCTAGGTCTCAAAAAATTGTTCAATTTTACGGTATGCAAAAACATAATAGTGGACTAATCTTATTTAACTGATGAGGAAACTGAGGCAAAAACATGGCCCAGGATGAATTAGCTATGGAGTCAGGAATAGGATTGGGGTGCCTTCATTCCTAGCACAGTGTTTCTTCACCTGTACCTCCTAGAATCATGAAAGCCATAAGGTACCTGGTACCTGAACTTAGATCAAACAGCTTTAAGACAAACAGATGTGTACAGTTTCAAATGCAAAACCCAACATGAACATATTTGTTTGGTTTAAGGGGGCTTTCTATTTTGCATTCTCTTGCAAATGCTGTTTTCCAAAATGCTTACCATTCAAGTTGGGTAATAGCCATCCTTCCATTGACTGATCATCCACTACCTGCTCTTGACTGGCATCACATCTTCGAGATAATCCGAGCTAGAGTTTCGCTGTCATCTAGAATTCAGTTTTAGTTTAGCACTTTGCTGACTAGTACTTTGCGGATTAGATAATGGTAGTTAGCTTTCTGAGACTCTGGGATGGCAAGCACATGGGCCATGATATTTGTAGTAGCTAGTGTTATATTGAGAAAAACTAAGGGGTCTCACCAGATGAAACCATCTTTAATATCACTTTGCTAGCTATCAATACAGCATAGTGTAGAGTTTAAAGTGCTTTATCCACATTTACATTTCAACCACAGCCTTGTTCCCTCTAGACATGGTAGGTGAGATTTTTCATATGCCTATCACCACCAGCTATATAGATTTGTAACTTACCATGGGTTGTAAGGTTATATTTTGGCATTTCAGAAGCTGTCCTCATTGGATGCCAGAATATTTGAAATCTTTTGGAATAAACAAGTAATTGGTTCTGTGAGAGCTTATGAATTAAAATTAACTTAATATTACCCTTCTGGGTTTATATTGGTTTCTTCTCCTGGTTTTTATTTTATTAAGCACCTTTCTAAGTCCTGGTAAGGTTGGGTGTATGGACAAGGAAACCTTCTACTTGGATGAAAGAAAGCCCCATGGAAGGCTGAGTGGATGAGCGCCGACTCACCTTGGTATTTAACATGACTACAGAATGGATAGGTCTTCACTTCCCAGGCTTCTGCTTCCCATTCCACAAAACCAAAGCTTTGTTCAGCTATTCCCTGGGTGGGGTGTTTGCCTTTCCTCTGAGAAAATATGCTGGCATTATAGAAAAGGGAGTTGAGGGGTGCGGTTTTCCTCTGGCATAGATCACTTTCATCTAATCTGAACCTCATAGAAAGCCTCTGCTGATTCAGAGGACAATGACTTTGACCTATTTATTTCAAGGACTCACCCAGGCTCAGCCCAGCAAAGGAGTACACAGTGCTTGCTCAGAACACAGCTGAAAGAGGAGGTGGTGTTCAATGGGAATCACAAAGGCTATGGTAGAAGTGAGTAATGAGAGCTGGGCTTGAGCCCTGGTCTGAGTTCAGTGTGGATGTTTAAAGGCGACCATTCTCAAGAGGCAAGAGAATTTGATACTGGGTTCAAATCTCAATTTTGTTTTAAAAGTGCATCAGTAACTTGTAGCTCATTCGATGGCCTGCAACCCAGCTTGTTTAGAAATCCCTTCTATTCTCTCTGGTACTCCAAGTCCCAAAGAATCTGTTCTGATGGTGTGGTTACACATCCAGCCAAGCACAGCCTTAGGTTGCTCTCAACTCAGAACTCACCCTATCACACGTTGACGAATGCAAGAGCCTGTTAGAGACACTGGAACCCAAGATGGTGAGTAATACTAAATAAAGGCCAAACTCTCTAAAATGCTTAGGCCAGGAAGAAGGACAATGGGGAAAAAAAGTTTGGATCAGTATGTATATGTGTGTGTGTATCTGTATGTGTACTATATGTGTGTGCATAGTGTATACATATGTGCATATATTTGTAATATGTAAAAATTATATCTATAATTGTATTCATGTACATATATACATATATGTTCATGTGTACATATATATGTATATTTATATCCATATATATTTATATTCATATGTGCATATAGGTATTCCCATTGTATGTGCATGTATAGTGTGCCTATGAAGGACAAAGCGCGGTGCAAAGCACTATGGGGAATACTTGGTAGATTAAGACACAGGTCTTCTTCTCAAGGATCTAGAGGGCATGTAGTTATTAAAAGCTATTAACTATCCCAGGAATGCCTACCCTTCTCCATGATTTGGTAGCTGATATAGGATAATTTGCCCCTGGATTTTGTGAATAATAAAGAACAGAAGGCTGGTATCACAACACTTGCTGTGGTCAGTTTCTCTCCTCTCTCCTGAAAGGCAGTAATCACATTTTCTAGTTGTACTGCCTGCTTTTAGAAAAGGTCTCTGCTGCTATCCAACCAGCACAGTCCCTCTTTGCTTCAGGGTCTTGGCAAGAGCAGGTGCTGATTCTGAAGCATTAACATTCTTCAGGGCTCTGACTCCCCTCAGAGGTCTGTTTGCTTCTGACCCTGCAGATGCAGGGCATCACGGATGTTTATTTGTCTGTTACCTAAACTCAGGACACATGCACAGCAGTAAATTCTTCATTTGCCAGAGTTAATCACAGCCATGCTATAGCTTATATCATTCCCACTGCCCATTGGGAAAGCCTTGAAAATATAGATGGGATTTGTTCTCCAGCAAATAAGTTCAACAAACCAGATTGGTGAGACTACACAGAGGGAGAGGTTTGAGTTGGAGTCCCTCCTTGGATAATATCTTATTCCATTCCTGCCAAGGATCAAATTTAAGACTTGCTGCATTCCAAAAAAATAGACTAGTGACAACTTGGAGTGGAGGGAAACAAGAAAAGGTTCTGTTTGTTTGCTTTTTCATTAAACATTTTTAAAAATTAAGAAGTAATGGAGAAAAATATAATGTTACTCATGTTTTCCCAATTCAACTGAATATGAAAAAGTGCTAACATTTTGTCATATGGACTTCAGATCATTTTTATTATTAAGAAATAAAATATTTAGAAATAATTGAAGTCCCTCACATTCCTCTCCCTAGTCCCAGCTTCCCCAAAGCAAATATTGTCATGCATTTGGTGTGTAGCTAGTCCTTTTATCCTTTTATTGCGTAGATCTGTATACAGCTATAAATAGTATACAGCATTGTTTTAGTACTTTTAAAAATTATTATCACAGTGTTATACTATACCTTTTGACAATGTGTTTTTATTTTATCAACATTGCGTTTTTCAGAATTATCTGTGTTGAGGTATATACATTGTGTTCACTCATTTTAACTGCTATACAGTACTCCATCATATAAATTTGATGCAGCTTATTTATTCATTCCTACACAGATGATCATTTCCAAATTTTTGCTATTGTGAGCAAAGCTGCAATGCACACCCATATATAGTCAACCCTCCATATCCATGGTTTTTCATCTGTGGATTTAACTGTGGATTGAAAATATTTGAAAAATAATTGTGTCTGTACTGAACATGAAACAGACTTATTTTCTTGTCATTATTCCCTAATAATGAGTTCTACAGATATCTTCTATGTCAAGATTGCTAATCATGCTGCTTTTTCTTCTAAATTTAATTTTTTCTTAATATTTTGTAACCATGTTTATGTGTTTCTCATAAAGGTGTTTTATTAATGAAGTTAAGCTAGTAACTAGTACTTCCAAAATCTAGTAGGTTAACACAACAAAAATCTTGTACAAAGTGAGCTATGTAATTGTGTGATTCCTGCAGTCCACTTGGTGACTCACAGATCCAGGTTTTCATCTCAAGAAAAGGCAGGTTGGAGCTGCCACGTTGCGTGGAAAACTTACACCCACTTACTTATGCTTTGGCTGGGAAGTGGCACATGTTAATTCCACTCAGAGCCCTTTGGGCAGACCTGCCTTGTATTTCTAGGTGCAGAGTGGTCTTTATTTATTATGCTCAGCTGAGTTGGTGTGTGCCTTTAGTGTGAGAATTTAGAGTTTTCCTTAGTTATGGAAAAGTTCTCTATTGTTAGCTGTTTAAATTGCTTCTCAGTAGTCCTGCTGTGGCCTAAATTCTGGAAATTGTGTTCGGTATATGTTGGAGACTCCATACTACTTGATTTCTTTCTTTTTTTTTTTAACCTCGTTATGTCTCAGTGCTGCACTCAGAATTATTTCCTCACTACTGCCTTCCAGTTCACTAGTGTTCTCTTTAACCATGGAAACTCTTGCGTTAATTTCATTTATAGAGTTTGGAAATTTCAATTATATTATTTCTGTCTTCTAGTTTCTATATTGATTATTTTATTAGTCATTTTCCTCATTTTATATCTATCAGTTTACATAGTGCTTTCTTATTCAAAAGGATATTATCTTTTACTTTAAGTATTTTTTAAGGTTTTTCAGAGACAGTTATGTGCACTTTTTTCTGTAGTCAAATTTTCCTCTGATTGTTGAGTTCTGTGGATATCTTCTTGGTTCTGTTTTTCCTTATTGGTTTTGAATTTTAGGTTGCTTGCTCATCTAGAGTGAAAATTATCTTTAAAAATAAACCTTTAAATATCCATCATGTTTTGCAGATTTTCAGTAGTTTCCATGTGGCTCCCTGAGAATCTCAGGCCAGAAACAACTTCTATGTTAGTGGACTAGGATTCCTGTCTCATAGTGGTATTGGGGATATTGCAGATCCAGTACTTAGCAGCTTGTCACAAATCTGGTCTGTGTGACTTGCTCTGTTCATTCCTGTCTCACATGTACATGGTGATATAGTTCACAGCCTTAATTTTTCTCATTTTACCCATTCAGGTTGGAGACCCTACGAGTTTTATGCTGTGAGTCAGCCTTGTGTCCCTAAATCAGTGTTCAGTGACAGCCTTCTCTTTGCCTTTGTCTGTTTCTAACCTAGAGTTCAACAACCCCATGGTTCCAGCATTTTTTCCTTGATGTCTGTTTCAGTACTTTTCCAGTGTATAAGAGATATTCATCTTGTATTGGGTATAGATACAACTTCTAATTTTTGAAATTTCAGCTAGAATTGCTTTTTGTGGTGTAGCAAGGAAAATGTATTGAATGTGTAAGTTTACAATGTTATCTTGACTAGAAATCTTTTACATTTATTTTAAAGAGTTTATTTTGATAGTAAAAGAATAGATGTTCATTAACATATTGAAAAGCATATAGAAAATATTTAAATAACCAAAAATATAACTGCATAAAATAATTACAGTTAACATGTCAGTGTGTTGTCATCTATATTTTGCTTTTCACTGAGTAGAATTCACACTATATATTTAGTTTTATATCCTTCTCTTTTATACCAGCCATTATAGGGTGGATTTACCGTGCCATAAAATAATCTTCAAAAGCAATTTTTTTAACAGCTCCTTAATGTCCCAACATATGGAGGTACTATAAAAACATAAATCATCCAAATTTTAATATCTCTCTTAGCATAAATTAACAAGTAATTACTTAGTAAAAGAGTATGAATATTTGTAAGGCACTTGATACATAATGAAACATTTTGATCCAAACACGCTATTTCCAATTTACATTCCAATGGTAGCGTAATCATTCTCTAGCCAGTACTAGGTATTTTCTCTCCAATTTTACCAGTTGGATAGATGAAAAGTGCCGTCTGTTGACATGTTAGTGCTCTGAAATATTCCGATATCTCTTTTGATATTATTTCTTAAATTCTAATTCTTTAGCTGTATTTTTTTCTAAATAAGACTCTAGATTCCTCTCCTTTTCTGGTTTTCCCAGAGAACCTGTTTTAATATTTTCCATTTTTCATGATTTTTGCTTACATGCATTTTTTCTTCTTTAGCCTTTTGTTGTGCAAGCACTCTTATTTTATGACACTTTAGGCTGATTGTTTAATTAATTAATTTTAGTAATCTCCTGTCAATTCACAGGCTTACATGCTTTGTTAACTTCTGAGTCTATATTCTGTAAGTCTTGATATGAATTTGCTTATTTTCATTTATTTCCAAAGTAGGTATAACTGATGTTTATTTACTTTGTGATCTAATGTTTATTGAGG
This sequence comes from Pan paniscus, assembly GCF_029289425.2. Taxonomy (NCBI): domain Eukaryota; kingdom Metazoa; phylum Chordata; class Mammalia; order Primates; family Hominidae; genus Pan; species Pan paniscus. Next base: position 88,601,750 of record NC_073257.2, read on the forward strand.
AAATCCTGAGATTTATTTCATCTTTTAACTTAGATTTCTGACATTATAATTTTATTAAATTGAAGTTTGAGAATACAGTTTTTTTCTTTCAAGAACTTTATCAAATATACTAAATGAATTGACAAATTTTAAAATGCCTCAGGGGTATTTGAAAAGAACTTACATTTTCTTTTTGAAGGGTATAAGGAAATATATGTATATATATGAGTTTATGTATTTATTTATAATTATGTTATTCAAAGATTTCATTCCTTTTAATATTTATTTAATCTGGCTGACAATTGTATAATATTTTTCAGCTCTTCACTTCTGGTAGTTTTTGCTAAATAGATTTTGGTGTTTGATTAATATATTATATGTGTCATAAGTTATATGTCCTTTATATCTTCATTGCAGAGGATTCCTTTTCTCAGCACAAAATATTATCTTCTTTTCCCAGATATTGCTTTCTGACTTATATATTGTTGCTATCATTGTTTTTTGCAAGACTTTCTCGTATACTATTATTTCAATAAAACCATCTTTTACATTTTATTTAAATATTTTTGGTGAGCTGTATGTATTTGATTTTGTAACACCTATTAGGAAAACTTAAGGCATTTACATCTGTTGCTATAGCATATATTTGGGCTTAATTTTATAACTTTGTTTAATGCTTTCTTGCTTTTTCCTTTTTATTCTGGGTTTTGTCTGTTTTCATCTTATGTAGAGGTTTGGAAGATCAAAATATTTTCATTAATTGTACTAGTGATAATCCTTTTGTTTATAAACTATATACTAAATCCTATATTCCTCTGTCAAATTCAAGTACCAGTTTCTAATGAGAAATGTAAATTATCTGGACTTTTCCTGACTTTCTACTTCTCTGTATTTATCAGTGTTTATTCCTTTTACCTGGTGTTATGCTATCAACATTTTATGATAAAATCCTGATTTTTAAAAATATATGACTTTTCCAGACTTTGAATTTAATTTTGTGCCCATGTTACAACAGTTCTTCATATTTTTTCCTAAAAAGTTAATTGATTTCAAAGTTCCTTGCCATTTTCTTTATAGTTTAGCTATTGCAGTCTTGATTTCACAGTCTTGAGTTCTTGATTTCTCTTTTTCTTTATTAGTTGACAGACATTCATTTTTCGTGTGCTTTCTCAGGAAGAGAATAAAAATGATTAATGTTTTTATGATTTTAAGCTTAGTAAAATGTCTTCCTGCAACCTTTTTACAAGAACAACTTGGACATAAACCTCTTAAGTTATAGACTTTTCTAGTCATTGCTCTGGACAAATCGTTTCATTGTCTTCTGACATTTATTTGATTTTGCAAAGAAGGGTGAGGCCAGCCTTATTTTTGCTACTTTAGAGATAAGCTCTCATTCCTCTTTTCATTTTTGTAGGATTTTAAATTTATCATTGAGATTTAAAACACAATAGAACTTCCCTAATATTTCTAGTCACTAAAAAAGTTCATTTCATTTGGTTCTCACTAAGCCATTTTATTTAAAGCCTTATAAGCATATAAAACTTATAAAGTCTTTCTTTCTCTGGGGCAATTTCTATTTTATTAATTCTTTTGTGATAAATTTTCTGTTCCTTCCTCAGTAACACTTCATCTGGATCTAAATTGTCCTCCACGTCTGTCATCTTCTCTTCTATATTTTTCCTCAGAATATTGAGAAATATTCTTTAAATTTTCTTCCACATTATTATTTTACATTGTTTCAGTTTTACTTCTGTTTATATTGCCTCAAATATGGACTTGCATTTTACCATTGGATTTTGGGTTTCCTAGGTTAATTTCTTAATTCAGCCAGTTTACTAATTATCTCTTCATTCATCTCAGAATAATTTTTCCTTTGACACTCTGATTCTCTTTTACAGAGTCTGTTTTACAGAGTTTTTGAGGATAGCAAACAGATGAGTTCTAAATCTTGCTTTTGTCTCATGTAAAAATAAAATTTCAAATATATCCTCCTCATCTGAGTCAACATGGAAGAGCTCCTATTCTAGATGATATTGTTGTCTTTTTTTGTAGAATCCATAGTGGCAGATGTATACATATGTTTTTCTATGCTCATTTTTGAATAGGGATTGTTGTGCTCTAAGACCAACAAGCAGGTTCTGTGGCATGTTCCTTGCTTCTGTGTCACTCTAATTTGGTAGGATTCTACTCTTGAAGTTTGAAGTGATGTACTTAATTTGGGATGTCTAGGAAGCATTCTTCTGTGTGTTTCTGATTTGCATTTTTTTTTTTTTTTTGAGACAGAGTCTCACTCTATCGCCCAGGCTGGAGTGCAGTGGTGTGATCTCGGCTCACTGCAAGCTCTGCCTCCCAGGTTCATGCCATTCTCCTGCCTAAGCCTCCCAAGTAGCTGGGACTACAGGTGCCTGCCACCATGCCTGGCTAATTTTTTTGTTATATTTTCAGTACAGACGGGGTTTCACCGTGTTTGCCAGGATGGGCTTGATCTCCTGACCTCGTGATCCGCCCGCCTTGGCCACCCAAAGTGCTGGGATTACAGGCGTGAGCCACTGCACCCGGCCTCTGATTTGCATTTTTATAGACTTTTATTGACAGCTGGATATTTTGAGCAAGCTAGGGAGCCAGATATACTTTTCCGTTTTCCTTTGAACGGTGCTGCATGTGAAGACTATATTCTTCAAGAAGTGCTTCTCCAATGCTTTTTTTTTTTTTTTTTTTTGTGGAGGGGGGTGGTGGACGGTGGACAGAGTTTCAATCTTGTTGCCCTGGCTGGAGTGCAATGGTGTGATCTTGTCTCAACACAACCTCCACCTCTTGGGTACAAGTGATTCTCCTGCCTCAGCCTCCCGAGTAGCTGGGATTACAGGCATGTGCCACCACACCCAGCAAATTTTGTATTTTTAGTTGAGATGGGGTTTCTCCATGTTGGTCAGGCTGGTCTTGAACTCCCGACCTCAGGTGATCTGCCCGCCTCGGCCTCCCAAAATGCTGGGATTACAGGCGTGAGCCACCATGCCTGGCCCGATGCTTTGTCTTTACCCATTTATAATTATTTTCTTCAAAGGAATGACCTATCCCTAAAATCTTCCTGTATTTTCTTCATTGCTTGATTGAGGAAGTATGAAGAGAATTCTAGCCCTCTATGGCTCTGAGGTCACTTACCAGATGGCTCATCAGTGTGGACAGGAAGTGGGTGGCATCTTATGACATGCTTTAAGTCAACTAGATTGCGTATGCCTATGTCCTATGCTCTTATTCTGCTTCTTCAAATACACCTAAGTGTGAGGGAGCATTCAATTTGGATGTAGACAATGAAGCTCTGGGATCTGGGTCAGGGCCTCAAGGTCCATCTGATTGCAGCAGGGATGTGGGAAGGCCATGTGGGGTCCAGAACACTTAACTCTCTTTTAAACGAAACACCTAATCACTCAACTGTTTCTGCTGCCCTCAGAATTTTAGAAAATCACTGAAATGGAATGAAATTAAAACTTACCTACTCCAACTCCTTTAACAGGCAGATGGTGTGAAATTTAAGATGGGAACTGAATGAAAAAAAAAAAAGATATCCATCAGGTAAAGATGAGAACAGAGGATGCAGATGGCTAGAAAGCTGGTACAAAGATGTGAAGTAGAGGGTCTAAAAGAAAGCCAGGAATAGTTGACATATAGTGGGCTAGCAAGAAAATGGAAAGCAGTGTCCAGGAAGAAGATATTTTTATGTTGGGGTAAGGAGTTTGGATTTAATTAAAGTGTTATTGGAAGGCCCTGGGGGAGGATGGTTTAAAAAGTTAAGTAACCTAATATGATCAGTTAACAGCAAAATGTTTATGTATTTGTTTTATTCACTCATACACTTGTATATTCTTTCATTCAATAAGTAAACTCATATTTATCAAATAACCACTACATGTGATGGAGTTATATCCTAGGATTCCAAATTCCTAGTATAAGGGGTATTTCTATTATGCCATGCAACTTCTCTACTGGACAGTAAACTTTGTGTGAACAGGGTCTGGACTTCTATATATTTGAATCTCCTAAGACTTCAACAGTCATAGGAGTACCTGACTTATGGTAGCCCCTAAATAAATATACTTGATAGATGAATGATAAGTAATATTCTATAATGTTCACAGAGGTCTCTGAAATAGAAGAATATTTCTAAAGCACAGTAAAAGATAGTCATCATTAGCAGTGACCAGGATTCCCTGCAGGGCACAGTTCCATAAAGCTCTTGTAAGGACTGATCAGTGGGTTGGATCCATTGACTCTTTTAATCAGGCTAAATATGCTGTCCCTTCTGTGCATATATTTGCTGGGATTCTGCCATGCCAGTACTAGTTTGGCCATGTTGATATGAAAGAGTAAGGATTTGTCTATTTAGTTGCCAACTAAGGTGTAATGAAATCTCATGGCAAAGTGTATATGAATTCAAATAGGAGCCAAGCCCTTCACCTCTACTGTGGGTTATATGATATACAGAGTCTTCTTGTAACATGTATTCCCAAGACTTTCAACAGTGCAACATCTGTTTTACTTTGAGGGGGCTATGATAAGCATCTGCTTAGAGGAATGATCTGAACAAAACCAGGGCACATTTGTTTGCCATGCTATAGATTATCTAGTCTTACATTGTTTATGAATAAATCATGCAGGATGGATAAACCGGTAACCACAACAGCATGTTTCATACTGCATTTAAGACATTAATTTATGCATTCATATATTTTTCCTGTAGACACTAAAAAATTTATGTTTTAAATAGAAGATCACATGGATTTTGATGTAGCTCAGCAGTTGGATGTAGATTCCAGAAATTCCTTTATTAAATTAGAGCCCAGTTGGCTGATTAGGGTTCTAATGTTCATAATTGTACCATTTGATGCATTAAGATAAGTGAGCCAAAGATAAAAATATAGTGTTTTATGAGAACATAAAATGCATATCTATGTACATATTCCATGTTTGTATGAGACATTACATTTAATCCTCAAAACTCATTTCAAAGTTCATGTCATGAACATTTACAAAAGTTCAGGAACCTCTTAAAGTCACATAGGCAATTAGTAGCAGAGTCTGAACTGAGAATCACATCTTCTCAGTCATAATCTAGTTTTCCTGGCTTACCACGACAACCGTTTCATTGATAAGTTATTTTGAAATCACATTTGGGGGCCATCACTCACATGTAGTATGAAGCTAAATCTAGAACAACATTCATTTTGAATTCTTTGGTCTGGTACACATAAATAGTTCTTAGGATGAATCACATAGATGGAGGAGAAAGATATACAAAACGTTGATCTTTGGGTGATTGCACTGAGGATTCTAATCTCTACTGACATGCTAAATGTTGGAATTGAACTAAAAAGAGTCACTAATCATATTACTTCCATAGTGAAAGTAGCAGTGTCTGCATTGTATGCTCTTTTGTTGTTTAATGCAGACTCCCTAAAAAGGCAGATTTTGGTCACTCCGAGGCTGCATTATTCTTTGTACCAACTTGGCTATCCTAAAACGAGCAAAACAAGCAAGCAGAGAATCGAGACATAGTAAATAAACATTCTTAAAACCCACATGTTCCTTTAAACATAAAGAAAAAAAATGACCCAGTGAGAATTGGAGGTGATTTGGGTCTGCATTCGCTCAGCTAGACCAAGCTGTTCTCACCGCCACCCCCCACCCCGCCTGACTTTGACTTCCTTTTTATTTGTATCTTCCATTTCCTTTCCCTGGGCCAGATGTGTGGATTCCCCTGTTGTGCCCAATGACAGAGTAGACTTTTCTGGAAACTGCCAGGACTATTTGTAATCTCCTGACTTTACAGAGGTCTCATATGCTGAGAAGGACAAATTCTGATGTTTCACAGCAACAGGAAGAGGGTTAGGGATGTTGAGAGAAGGACAATTTGGGTGGAGTTTTCACATATGTTTCTCTTTGATGGAGAATCCAGGGCAGGGATCTGGTTTGACTGGGGCCAAGTTGTATTTCTGCTCTCTTTATTCCATGTGACTTGAGAGAGCAACCACATGAGTACAGAGTTTTAGTTTGGAGCATGACTTCCTCATCCTAGAATGCCAGAGTCGGAGAGGCCATTAAAGGTCATGTTGTCCAACTTCCCATAAAATTAATTTTAGATGAAGTCTGCAGGAGAGAGTAAGAGAGCCTCTGTTTATAGAAGAAATTGTCTCCTAGAATCTAAAACTGTCTGTTGCCCATTGGATCAACATCTATGGCCACCCAGAACTGGTGAATATTATAGAAAGAAAGTGTGGGATGGTGTTAAAGGACATTAGTTCAACTCGTCACCCAACACCCAAATCCCTTGATTAGAAATGGAAAATATAAGATATATTGATGGTATTGAATTGGTATGAAATTCTGAAGGTTTTAAAATGCTGTTTATCCCCAAGACCAAAATAGGTGAATCCTAGGCTCGGCTGGTCACCTCTTCCTGCAAGGTCCCGAGGTAAGAGTATGCATCGATGCTAATCCCTGATGGGATGAGACTTTGATATTAGCCAGGGCCTTTAGGAATACACCCCAGTAAAAACACTGATGGGCTGGGATGAATGTCACAGGAGCCTCCTTACCTTAGCCAGCTTAGGGTAACTTAAGGGTCTATGCTAGAACAAAAGCAGGCCAAAAGGTCTGTTCTCCTTGTGGTCACCTCTAAACCCAAATTCGAGTTGCAAATCTTATCACTTCTCTGGGAGACAAGGCCTTACACACCAGTTAGCAGCAGATGAAAGCATAAAATTTAGAGTTTGTGGCCCATTGTCTGGCATGGATGTGTAGGGGAAGTGGCAGGGGATCAGAGGGTATATGACAAGGGCAAGTGTTATCTTCTGGGACCATCCTACTTAGTTATGTGGGAGAGGAGAAAGCCCCTGAATAATGGAAGGGAATGTCCCAAGGGATATATCCTGTTGTTACTCTGGCTGCGTGGCAGAGTTGGGTAGTAAGGAATCTAGAAGGGCCACATCAACTTGTATAGGCCCAGTGATTCCAACTGTATGCACCACAGTGAAGAAAAGGTATTCTATGCTGGCCAACCCTGCTAGTATTTCTCCTCTTCCTCCTTAGGGGCTGGGTTGTTGGGCTTGGGAAAGGGTATGAATATCCCTCAGAGAACATCCCCTTGCATAGCATCTCTACCCGAAAATAGTCGTTCGGTCTCCATTTTGTTCCTGGTGTCATCTAAAATAAGGAACAACAAATAGCCAGATTCAATTTCAGCATTATGGTTTGAGCAAGGGCCTGGCTTCTAGAGTGGGGTGTGTTGCGATCATTTTCCCACTATTTTTATTTAACTCACCAAATATATTCTGTAATTGGGCATGACCCAGCAAAATGTTCCACTCTGAAGTTTTATCATGGAGGCCAAAGAGCATGTTCAATGTCTGCCAAGTTCTCAAAGGAAATAGTAGTGGGAGGGCAGGCCCTGAGCTGGAGCTTCCCTGGTGACTACAAAAGCAATTGCAGAGGACCATGTGATGTGGCACCAGAGCACATGACTCAGATGTCCATTGAAAAGCTGTATTTGCTCAGGGTGATGGCTAAGAAAAATGTCTTATGCCCTTTAAGAAAAGAGTCTTGTTTTGAAGTGAGATAATCCTTCCATTTTCATAAGGTAGTTACTGAAAATAAGTGTTCATTTTCTTTGTGCAGACCAAGGAGTAGGCCTTCTGAGAAAGTTGCACTCTTATTAAAAAAAAAAAAAGAAAAAGGCACTATTTCAGATGAAAGCCTGAGATGCAGATTTGAGATCTTAAAACTTGAAGTAAAAGTCAGCACTCTGATGTGCCCAGCCTGTCCTTTCTACCTTCCCGTTGTTAAGAGGTGTTCTTTTCTAGATCTTGAAGGAAGACTTTCATTCTTACCATGTCACCTCCTTCTTCCCTTCTTTTTTATTTTTTGGGATCTGAAATAGTAATCCTGCAACACAGAACTTGTTTGAAATTCTGACTGTTTTAATCCTTGCCTCAATTTACTGAGGTTAAGTTGAAGATAGGAAGTTGAGTGTTGGTTTTTTCAAATTGTGGTCTTAGCCGTAACTCCGACTTTGAACATTTTCGGCAGTTCCATGGATGTCTGCGGATGGTCAGAGTCACATTTCATTGTCTCCAAGAACTGTCATGACCCTGTCTTTAGCATTCCTTCAGGCTTCTCTTTACTACAGATCAAGAAAGTACTTGGCAACAGTCTCCCATTAGGAGAGAGCATTCAGGGTTTTAGTTTCAACTTTTCAAAGTTTAATGCTTTTCCATTTTCTTTTCTCCGCGTCAGCCATGGGACAAGTAACGTATAGTTGATCGTCAGTATTCCCTGATTCTGTGTTTGCAAATTTGCCTGCCCACTAAAATCTGTAGCCCCCAAATCAATATTCATGACACACTTTCTCAGTCATTCATAGTCATGCACAAAGCAGTGAAATGTTAAGTTGCCCGATGTGCATGTTTCCAGCTGAGCTTGAACAAGGCGACACTGCTTTTTTGTTGCAGCTCTCAGACTGTATGCAAATGTCTTTCCAATGGTCTATTTAGTGCTATGCTTTTCATGTGTTTGTGTTTTTTTTGGTGATTTTGCAGTTTAAAGTGGCTGCCAAGTATTGTGCTGAAGTTCTGTATGGTATTCCTAAGCCCAAGAAGGCCATGATGTGCCCTGTAGAGAAAATCCATGTGTTAGATAAGCTTTCTTCAGGCATAAGTTATAGTGCTATGGGCCATAAGTTCGACATTAATGAATCAACAAAATATCTTAAATAAGTTTCCTTAAACAGAAATATAGAAACAACAAGGTTACGTCTCAATCAGTTGACAGAAATGTTGTGACCAGAGGCTTTCAGGAACCTAACTCTGTATCTTCCTTAGGAGCAATCGTTCAGTATTTGCTAATTCAGTGTTTGCAGAGACTTTATAGGGTGTAGCTGCTGCAAATGACAAGAATCAACTGTAATCATTTACTAAGTATCAGCTGTAATGATGAAGATAAATATTCTAGACTTAATATGCCAGGAGGGATGTGCGTGCCTCATATGCTCTATGGACATGTTACAGTAAGGGAAATAGGAGGTGTCCCCCTCAACCTGGAACTCCTCTAACAAGCCAGATAGAAATGCATCATTTTTTAGGACATTTCACTTGGATCGAAGCTTGTTTTCTTTCACACTCCTAGTGCTTTCAAAAAAAAAAAAAAAAACTTGGCTGTTTAATTAAAAAAAATTTGGCCTCACTGTTTTGTATATATTTGCAGTCTGAGCACCCATAGAGGGGAGTCACCCCTCTCCTCCAGACAAGGGTGGGTTGTTGAATTTTATGTGAAATCTTGACATTGCAATAAATCTCTGAACCTGAACCAGCCTGCATTGGATATTTAATACTGTTTTCATTTCCAATACTAATCAATCCTGGAAGAATGTGCTGTTATTTTTTAGTTACATGTAAACATTTAGATGAATATAAAATGGCTTATTGATAGCTTACATGCAGGCAAGTTTATTGATACTTTTGTCAAATTCTGTTTGATTGATTGATTTGGCCATCGTACTGCTATGGATATGGAATAGAACCAATATGACATTTTTATTTCCTGGCAGTGGTACCTGAGGGTGAATGGGATATGGGGAAGCTTGAGCTCTGTCTCTTGGATGAGAGCACTATCAGAGCCTGATCAGTGGAGCTCCTTTCTTTAAGGAATGACCTCAACTCTGTTTCACATCAGACACAGTTTGGAAGACCCCACAGGCCATTGCACTGTTGTATCATTCATGTGGGAAGCCCAGCTGCACAGGGGCCACAGAAATCTCCTCTATGTGACACTTCTAGCTACAGTGCATTATTTTGTTTTATTCTGATTTTTTAAGGAGGTCCCTAGTAGGCACCTTAGGAAACTTTGAAAATATATTAACAAGATTCGGCATTTGATGCACAGATACAAATAAGGCCATTTTCCTCAGCCTGCAAGCCGAGTCTGAGACTTTGCAACCTTTCTCTCTTCTGATTGTGAATTCCAAGTGTCAAGACAAAATAGCACTAAGAAATCAGTAAAATGTGACGGTTTTTCTCAAGCCTCTACTAAGAGCCTAGCCAGATGCACATTTCTTATTCCTTTTGGTAAATAGATTCAGATTTGGTATGATTCAATGAACTAAAAAATATCCCCTGCTCAAAGCTTGTCTATGCCTGCTAATTGCATGAAGCTTAACAGATCCTCCACACACAGCACCAAATAAGGGCTGGCTGGAAATCAAAACCTCCTTGCCAAGCACTTTGGATTTTCCAAAGGAACTGTAATGTTCCTGGAGATGTTTATTAATGGAAATGGGGAACTTTGTGGACCAGGGTGAAGTCCCAGAGATTGATAGCCTGTTACTAGTGTTTATTATTTTTGACTGCAGGTTTTGAAAGCTTTTCCTCCTATCCTCCCTAAAAGGAACTTTCTCCGTCACTTGGGACTGAAAATGGGGGTGGAGTTCAACACCTCATGGAGCAATCCAAAATAGACGCACAGAATGTTAATAAGCCCAGGATTTTGCCCTCTGTTTTGTATTGCTGTGCCCCAAAATACAAAACCTAATTAGTGCATCCAGAGAAGCGTTAAATGGATTTCATGCTGTTTAATAAATGCTTTACGTGCTTTGGTGCCACTGCGAAATGTGTGGTTGAGTGAGGGTGGGAATAGGGAGAGGAAATGGTTGCTGTAAATGTTTCCTACCAATGTCAAGCACTATAGGATGAGCATCAGAGATGCGTGTTTATAACTCAGGTGCTTCATGTTTTCACCCGAATTTTCCTCCTTTTGGCTAGCCTGTTATTTTCCTTTTGGGCTTTTGTTTTTTAAATTTTATTATTATTATACTTTAAGTTTTAGGGTACAACGTGCAGGTTTGTTAATATGTATACATGTGCTCCCAGACATCGTCTCCAAAGGCTCAACCCACAATTGTCTACACTCAGAACAATGAGAAATTGTGAGTGACAGATGTGCACTGAGTGCTCACTAGGTGATGAGCCCTGAATGGGACATGGGAATTAGAAGGTGTGGCTGTTGCCTCTGGAGAGCTTATGTCCCTATGGGGAAGATAGAACACACAATATCCTATTTTCAAGATAGACTGTCAGTCTGGTGTTCAAAGCCTTTCATAATGTGTCCCCTATTTAGTGACTGGCCTGTGACATCTCTCCTAGAGGCTGGTCTTTATTGTCTTCTATGTTGGTCAGTGGTTGTGAGACTTTGCTGCACAGTAGAACTGCCAGGAGAGCTTTGAAAAAGCCCCAGTGTTCACACTGCACCCTCTATCAGTGCTTTGAGATCTTTAACCTGCATCAGGATCACCCAGAGGATATGTGGAAACACACATTTCTGGGCTTCACACCCAGCATTTCTAAGTCAGCAGGTAGAGGGCTCTAAAAATTTGTATTTCTAGAAGTTATTGCTAATGCTGCTAGTCCAAAATCACACTTGAGGAGGATTGGCCTTCATCAATTAAATCAGAATTGCTGTGTGTCTGATGATTCCAGCATGCAGCCAAGATGGAGATCTGTGTTCCACACATTCTTTAATGCATGTGGTGGAGACAGATGATCACATACCGTGAATGCCTCTGATTATTTTCCATGATTTAGCTATTTTTCTCTGACTAGACAGTAAAAGTCGTAATAGCAAGAACTGTGTATCTTTACCTTTTCTTGATTCTCTCAGGGTGCCCAGCCCAGGGTGGTCACACAGAAGTGTAACTTGAATAGTGTTAACCATGGAAATGTAGAAGGGTGGATGGGAAGCATTGCAGATACCACCAGCACTCTTCATTTCCCTACTCTCCAAAACCTCTAAGGAAAGTTCTTTCCCTCTATTTGTGGACTCTAAGATGCATTGCAGAGCTGCTTTCTCTCTCCTCTTCCCTCCATAGGGGAGGGTGCATTTTTAGCATTTACTTTTAAAGAAAGCAACTGCAAAGAGTACTGTATTCATAGATAAAAACTGCATTCACATCCTGGCTCTGATGTTTCTTCTTATATGATCTTGGTGACACTACTTAACATTTTCAAGTCCCCATTTATTCATAAATAAAATACGTATAAGAACATCTCTTTCACAGACTTCTGGAAATTAAACGAGTTTGTGCTTAAAACACTTCTAAGGACAATATAAAACACAAAAGGCACAGTAGGCCTTTTGTTTTTAACCACATTGTAGCAAACACACATTTTTCCTGGAAACATAATGGGAGTGCTCTTGGGTTATGGGAAGCAGCAAGGGGAGATGAGCAAATATTTGTGCCTCATCCTGACCTCGCCATGCATGGTGTGAAATGTCTAGGTATGCCATCAAGAACCAAAGTCCTGTGTAACAGAAAATCTCCAGTGAGCCTGTCATGATGATGGAGACAAGCCTCTGTTGAACTTCACTGCCAGTGAACTCTACTAAAATGTCAGTCCTGTATTCTCATAGCCTATCAGTCAGGGAGCAGGCTATGAGCACTGAGATTTCCACAGCAACCTGTTGGTGCCTTTAGTGCATTGCTTCCAGAATGATTCCCATGAAATAAAGAGGTCTAGCATTGTACTTACTGGTTCTTAGCAAATGTTCTTCCCCGTAGGTAGAGTGCCTTAACTCTAGAACCATAAATTTGTTTTTAGAATGCAACAAGATTGCATAGTTGTGTAATAAAGCTCCTGACAGAGTGTTAAAGATAGGAGGGGGAGATGGTGAACTGGGAGAGCCAGGAATCCTCATCAAACTATTATGGGAGGCTCTGCCTTCTGAGAAGAGAAGTGCTGTCTTAAGAAATTTCCTTGATACTCAAAGGGTGTTTTACACAGAATCACCTAGGCTTTTGTTAAGAATGTGGACTCAGGCCGGGTACAGGGGCACACACCTATAATTCCAGCACTTTGGGAGGCTGAGGCGGGCAGGTCCTTTGAGTCCAGGAGTCCAAGGCTAACCTGGGCAACAGAGAAACCCCATCTCTACGAAAAATACAAAAATCAGCCAGGTGTGATGGCAGGCACCTGTAGTCCCAGCTACTTGGTGTGGCTTGAACTCCCTTGAACCAGGGAGGTCAAGGCTGCAGTGAACTGCAATTGTGCCAGAGTGAGGACCACAGAGGGAACCCTGTCTCCAAAAAAAAAAAAAAAAAAAAAAAAAAACACACACACACACACACGCACAAACAACAACAACCAAAAAAACCAGAATGTGAACTCAAACACTCAGACAATACCCTAGACCTTCTGAATCAGAATCTGCATTTTTTTTCAGGAGTCCCAGGCAATTTGTATACACTTAAATGTTTGAGGAGAAAGATAGAAGAATCTCTTAGAACTAGACTGGGAATTAAGAGACCTGACTTGGTATTCTTTTAGTTCCATCTTCACCTCAGTTTCTCCATATGAAAAAAACAGATAAGTAGAATAAGTTCCTTCCCATCAGTTGACAGGAATTGGTAGTAAAAGAATCCCCATAGAAAAGATTTAGAAGTCTAAGGTCCAGAAGAACCATCCTCTTCCTCTTCACCCAGCTCCTTTTTGTTAACATTCTTCGATGCCCAATCTCACTTCCAGCTGCTTTGGGGTTTGGCAGCTATAGCTAGATGTCTCAGCAGCTTCCAATTCCCATTATGAGAAGTTGAAATTCTCCCATAGGTACACAGTTCTTCTGGCATCCCGCACCATCTTTGCCTGTGCTGAGTGGTGTGTGGTCTGGCCTTCAAGGGAGCCGTTTCCAGCAGTACATGTGAGGAGAGGACCTGTCTCTTGGCTGCTAGGAAGCACTCCAGCCAGACAACAGCCCTCTCCAGCTACTCAGTGCATCCCATATTGGACAACTGGGAAAGCACACAGGGAACAGTGGGGGTTGTTGAGCTCAGCGAGTGTTTCCTATAGTGCATAATTAAAGAAAACACCTGTGTAGCTGCTAAATCACTTCCCGCTGTTCCCCTGTGCAAATGCTGTGCTCAATAACCTTACAAGTGCCTCATTCCTTCTACCCAACCGAGGCAGTGCACAGAGCCACAATGCATAAAGCTGGCAAGTTATTAGTTCAGGACCCCTTAAAAGATCTCTTAAGATTGATTTGTTACTAGTCCACGGGGTCCCTTGGTTAGCCTGGCGGCATTTTGCTAGACTGCAGCTTCAGGGAGGCTCAGGGATGGGTAGTGGGCCTACTTTCTCCAAACTGCCCTTCTTTGATCAGCACTTCTCTGTATCCAAGGCAGTGCCATGGAAGAGCCCTAGAGCTGCAGGAGCCAGAAAACCTTAAACCACAACTTCAATACTGTAATTGTGGGCCAGATGCTTCCCCAGGGGAAAACAGCCAACAACAGTGAAATGAGATGCAAGTGGGACCTATGGATTTTGTTTGAAATTCAGGAAAGGGAAGTGACAATAAATCAAAAGGAAAAGCTATCATTCTAAACAGGCCTCTTCCTGCTGCTGAAGTTTATGGGGTGCTTTGGTTACCACTAGGATCTTGTGGGGCACTGGCTGCCCAAAGTGAAGAAGATAGACTCCCTTGTACCAGCAGGTGGATTGGCAACAGGATTCAGTGTGATGACAGGCTAGCTTTGTAATTTACTTCTTCCAGGGCAAAGCAACATGGCTTTCACTGCAAGTTTTAGAGTGTTTGAGCAGATGAGTGAATGTGCCTAAGAGACCCAGTGAAGAGGATTGCTGGATGTTGGGCGGTGGCAGGGGAGGGGGGAAGGGCTTTAAAGAAACAGAACTGAGGACAAAGGACAGCTGCAGATTCACTCACTCTCTGCTGCTTCACTGCTTTGTTCTCTTCATAGCCTTGGTCATAACTGAAATTATCTTGTCTATGAGTTTGTCTGCTTGTGTATTATGTATCTCCCCAAATAGGATGTGAACACTGCAAGAGCTAGACTCTTATCTAACTTGTGCAGAGCTGGATCTTCAAAACTAGTCCAGTGCCTGGCACACAGTAGGTGCAAAATAATTTTTTTTTTTTTTTTTTTTTGTGAGACAGAGTCTTTCTGTGTCACCCAGGCTGGCATGCAGTGGTGTGATCTCGGTTCACTGCACGTCATCCACCTCCCGGTTCAAGCGATTATCATGCCTCAGCCTCCTGAGTAGCTGGGATTACAGGCATGAACCACCACGCCCAGCTAATTTTGTATTTTTAGTAGAGACAGGGTTTCTCCATGTTGATCAGGGTGGTCTCAAACTCCCCTCCTCAGGTGATCCGCCTGCCTTGGCCTCCCAAAGTGCTGGGATTACAGGTATAAGCCGCTGCGCCCAGCAGATATTCTGAATCTTGAAGGAGGAATAGGAATTGACTCTGGGCTAAGCTGGCAGAGAAGGGTATTCCCGGAAGAGAGATGAGGATTATGATGCATAGAGGCAAGAGAACCTGGTGTTTTGGGAACTGCAATTGTAAGGTATGAGTGGACGAGTGGTGAGAGACTAGAATGGCCTGGTACCCAGTCAACATGCGTACAACAGACAGGGCTGGGAAAAGAGCCCCTAGGTGAGGACAATTTCTCAGACATGAGAATGGCCAGGGCAGTTAGGTGAACTCTAGTACAGATGTACACACTGGACAATTTAACTAAGAACAATTCATGTGTCCTTACAAAGGGTTATCTTTCCAGCTGTTACTTCCTCTCTTCCAGCTCATCTGTTGGCCACCTTGTTGTTTACCCCTTTGAGTAAAAATAAGCAAAAAGCCAGAAGAATGGGGTAACCTCAAATACCTCCTTAATTTTGTTTTTTGAGCAGCTGCTTAAAATGTCTGAAACATTTTTTGAGTTAGAAATCTGAAACAAAACAAGGCTTCCAAATGATTCATGAGTTTCCATTATTCAAGTTTCCCTCATATCTTCATCACCGTGTAGGTAATGGGTGTGAATCTCTGTGTGCTCATATACATATGCTTGATTATATGATCATCTTGTGGAGGACATGTGACACGGGAAGACAATAGGGCACATGATATGCTCTTTGACCTAAGGTAAGAGTAGCTTCTCTCTCCTCCCTGTTTCACTATGGCTTTGTGGCCATGTGGGCACACAGAAGAAGCAGACCGCACTGCAGAGGCTGTGCTTATAGACATAACTGCTTCTCAAGGCCACAGATAAGAGGATGGACAGGATTGAGGTAAGTCTATATTTTGGCAGACAAGAACTCTTGGTGGCCTCTCCATTCAGTGCTAGAATGTTCCTACTATCACACCACTTAGTTGATGTTTGTGATTTCAAGTGCTCAAGTGGTCAGCTCCTCTGATACCACTCCTATGACACTAAGGGGTCACCAGGAATATCTGTGGCCATGGGCATATGAGCTCCAAGAAATAAAAGATTCATTAAGGGCTGCCATAGAGATTTTCTGGTTCTTTTGTGACTTGAGCTGAAATTGTAAGACCTGTGTGTATCATTTCCTTTCTGTAAGTACTCTAGTCCTCCCAGGAGCAGCCTCCTGCTCCACTGCCTTTGGAGCTATCACTACTGCCATAAGAACCAAGGACAGTAGCTATTTGTTCCCGAGACGGTGCACTATCCACAGTGACCCATAGCAATAAAGTTAATTTCGATACAACTACCTGTGACAAAGGAAAGTGAAGGATGTGTCTAAAACAACCCTGGAACCCCATCTTTGAGGATCTGTTTTGTACGACCACTCCTGGACACTAGCGTATGAGTTATTTTTCTGAGATAATTTAAGAGAATTTTTTAAGTAGGGTATGAGATTTCTAGGGCTTCCATAAGAAATGCCACTCGCTGGGTGACTTAAACAACAGACATTTATTTTCTCCCAGTTCGGGAGGCTGGAAGCCTAAGATCAAGATGTTGGTGGGGTTGATTTCCTCCGAGAACCATGAGGGGAGGAGTTGTTTGTGGCCTCTCCCCTCGCCTTGTAGGTGGCTGTCTTCTCCCTGTGTCTTCACATGGTCTTCCGTCTGTGCCTGTCTGTGCCCTAATCTTTTCTTACAAGGACACCAGTTATATGGGATTAGGGCCCACCCCAATGACCTCATTTTAACTTAATTCTTTATATACACTATCTCCAATCATCAGTCACTTTCTGAGGTTCTGGGGGTTTAGAACTTCAACCTGTGAATTTTTGGTGGGGCACAGTTCAGCCTGTAACAAACAGATATAGGAGGACTGAAAAGGCAAGGCAAGGGGGAAACATTGAAATAACAAACATAGTAATTGCAAGAAGCAACTACCATAACCTTAGGACTAGAGGAATAAAAGGAAGAGACTGGAGTCATGAGAACTTAGCAGCTTGGAGAAGGAGTCTTACAGGACTGGTGCCCAGAACTCTGAGGGGCAGAGGGTATGAGCAGCTGGTACTGGCAAGTATGAGGGGTAGACAAACAGACAGATGCCGGGAGCATGGGACAAATGGAGAGGAGCGTTTCCTTTCTCTCCCCTTTCATCTTCAGATGTTGTTTTTGTGCCCCTCGTAGGCAGGACCTAACAGGTGTCTGCTGGCAAAAAAGAAGTGTAATCTGCAGCCTACAGCATGACAGGCCATGTTATTGAAGGATGGATTTTAACTAAGACACAATAACTTTAATAACCAACACAGGCTGGGCGTGGTGGCTCACACCTGTAATCCTAGCACTTTGAGAGGCTGACGTAGGTGGATTGCTTGAGACCAGGAGTTTGAGACCAGCCTGGGCAACATGGTAAAACCCCTTCTCTACAAAAAGGACAAAAGTTAGCCGGGCATGGTGATGTGTGCCTGTAGTCCCAGCTACTCACAAGGCAGAGGCAAGAGGATTGAGCCTGGGAGTTCGAGACTGCAGCGAGCTATGATCACACCACTGCACTCCAGCCTGGGTGACAGAGTGAAACCCTGTCTCAAAGAAAAGAAAAGAAAAAAGAAAATAAGCAGCACAGATTCCTTCAGCTTCTTTTAAAAAGTCGTATCTTGCTCTGCAGCCTTGCTTTTATTACTTAGCAGCACATACGAAAAAGTCTCCAGTGTCCATCCTCTTCCAGCACATGAATTCTAATGGCTGCAGAGTATATTCCATCATAAGGATGTATCATCACTTACTTAACCAACTTCCTATTCTTAGCCATTCGGTGTTTTAAAATTTTGCCACTCTTATAAATAGGACTGCAACTCAATAAATCTAAGCACACATCCTTAAGTAATCCCTTAGGATTAATTTTTGAAGTGGAATTACTAAATCAAAAAGTATGAGGATTTTTCAGGATAAAAACTCACTTTTCTAAGCTATGGAAAACATGAATTAAGTGTGGCTTCTTCTGTCCTGTAGTACAGTAGGGTGAGATTACAATGTGCTAGAACATGGGGTTGAGGCAAGGATTTAAATATTATTGGCCGAAACTGAGTAATAGGATGTAATGATTTCAGAGTGAAACTAGGCCTACTCTTTATGAAAGCATTTAAAGGTGAGGGGACAGTTAACAGTAGCATCTGCCCCAGCTGGTGGAAACGCCATGTTGTTACTGATTTTAATGCAGTTGCATTCTTAGCAGAACTAATTTTGTAAAGCATTTCTCTAAATAATCCAATTTTACTTGGTGCTTATGGTTGGACAAAGGAGCAGGCAGGTTTTGTATCAGTATTTATGGAGTGTAGCCTTGTAGGAATTACTCTGGCCAGAGGACATTGCTATAAATCTATAATGATGGTTGTGTTTTTGATTCCATCTTTAGTTTCTGAATTTCAGCTTTCATAATTAAGAATCCATATCATAAAATTTTGGCCTGTGACAATTTTATTTTTCTCCTGGGATGCTATGATTTTTCTGAGGCATGCCTTGCTTGGTCCTTCATGGAGGCTAAAGGTCTGGGGGATTTTGAGCTGGGTGTTTGGAGCCCATCCTCATGACAGATATTTGGCATGCCAGCTTGGGTGCTACCCTTGGAAGATCCGAGTCCAAGCTTTTACTGGCTCCCTGAGGACAATTCTGAGAAAGTTACTATCCCTTGTACTGGTTTCTGGTGCTGGGTATATACTTGCTTTTGTAAGACTAAATAAATTGATAAATTCAGCTGATTCAGAGCGTTTACATAATCTTTCCAATGTCAACAGTCATTTAAATTATCCTAACTTTATACTGAATCTCCAAAATCCAATTACTAGCTAATAATAATTGTCAGTTTTACTTTAAACCTTTAATGATAGGTCACAAGGGAAGTGTAGCAGCGGGATTAAATCGCTGTAGACTGTAGCTATGCCCAGTCTTAAATTACTCGCCTCTTATCTCTGGCTAACAGAGCCACTATATGTTTTGTCACCATTTTTGCTAAATAGAATAAATGTCACCAAAATTAATTTCATCTCCCTTAAATTAGCTTCTTAGTGTGATTTCTCACTTCAGTCAAAATTTATTTCTTCAGGAATTTAATTTCCTTCTTCATCTCTTTTATTCGAGAGAGCGAGACTGTTCCGGAACAAATGTCTTTTAATCACTGGCTGGCAAGTTTTGAGGCTTGCTTTTCATTAATAATTGCTGACCCCTTTAGGGGGAGTGTTGGAGGATATTTCTGTTTTATTTAAGCTATTGTATGCTTTTAAACAGAGTAGACTGGGCTCTTTCTGAATAGTCTTAGAGAAGCTGTAAACCTTGCATAGTACAGGAAAGATGAATTTACCACAAAGAAAACATTTTTTTCACATGAGGGATGATTCAGCAGGGAGTTTGTAATTAGGCACTTTAGTTGTTTTTCCTACTTTTTAATCATTTTCAGGTATACACATCTGACAATAGCTATCCTTTAAGTAAGGCATGTGTTTGGAAAAAACTGTAGGGATTTAAAAATTAAACTTCTCACAGAACACATAAATACACAGAAGACTTGCCCAACTCTGAAATGCCTCCTGAAGATACGATAGTAGCACCTGTAACAAATTCCCTTTGCTCATCAACAGAAACCTCAAGGCACTAAAACATTAAGAGGCATGGAGAGGGAGAAGAGAGAGGAAGTGAGAAAGAGAGGGAAAGAGAGGGAGAGGGAAAGATCCATTTCTAGAAAGGCAAAGTGCGAGGAGCTCTGTGACCTGCTCCCCAGTGAAGCAAATGTAACTGGTGAAGATAATGAAAAAATATCCAACCATTCGGAGTCTCTGGATATTGTACTAGGAGAATACAGCAAATGAAGAAACATTTATTTAAGAGCAACTACTAAAACTCAAAAGGAGCAATGGGATTCTTTGGCACTTAAACCATGACCTGTTCCTTTCCTCCTCCCCGCAGCTTACTTTGAAGGAAGCTCTCTATTACAGGTAGGTGTGGCTAAGAAGGTGGGGCTCCCTTGCCCCTCATCTCCCAATCAAGGGATATGGCATCTTACCCAGAAGAGCAGGCTGCCAACATTTCTTATTCCCTCCGACTCTGAGATGCAGAAGTTAAGTTCCTGGTGAGGTCAGCCAAGAAGTCAGAGACTACTGTTCTCTGCCCACTCCCCCCAACTCAAATGTGGCAGTTCTACCACAGGTGAAGCTAACTGAGAACACTTGGGCCCTCATCATTCTTGCTCAAGAATGATGGGGTGGAGGGTCCACACTGGGAGAGGCAAGCTGAGAAGACTGGTGAGTGTCATATCTGCCTCAGTCTCTGGAGCAGTGGCTTGGAGGTTTTTCTCAGTGGGAGAGCAGTCCATAAATACATAGAGCTCTGAAGCTCTGAAGCTCTCCTTAGGGGAACTGTCTTTGAAACAGAGTGAGGGAAGTTCAAGGCTAAGGGTACTTTCTTCCATAATGAAGATTTTGGTGGTAATTAAGAGGAGACTAATAACTCCATGAGAGCAAAAACTTACACCAGAGGCAAGCAAGTTTACTAGAGAGAACCATGGAAACAGATAGCTAAGAACTCTCCTGGGTTCACAGAAAACCTAAAGGACTAGCCTCAAAAACTTCCCCTACCCATGTACAATTCAGTGGCATCTATAACATTCACAGTATTGTGCAATCATCACCACTATCTCTTTCCAAAACACTGTCATCATCCCAAGAAGAAACTCTGGAATGATTAAACCAACAACTTCCCATCCCTTCTCCCCTATGATCATGGATTAACAATTAGCTTTCATTAGAAACAATGGAGACAAGAAACCAATAGGATGGCATAATCAAAGTGCTGGAAAAAAAATAAAAAAACTATCAAGCAACAATCTTATATCCAGCAAAACTCTCTTTCAAATATGAAGGTGAAATAAAGACATTTCTAAGTAAACAAAAACTGAGAAGCTTTATTTGCTAGCAGACTTCCTTTACAAGAAATACTAAGGGAAGTAATACAGGCTGAAAGCAGTACACCCCAGACATTAATTCAAAACCACACAAATAAACAAAAAGCACCAGTAAAGGTAATTATATAATAATAAAAAGATAGTATAAATACATATTCTCCTTTCTGCCCTTAACTAATTTAAAAAGCAATTGTATGTAAGCATGGAATTACCATATAATCTAGCATTTTTTACTTCTAGGTATACACCCCAAAGAACTGAAAACAAGAACTCAAACAGATACTTGTACACCTATGTTCATAGCAGCCTTATTCACATGGACAAAAGGTAGAAACAACCCAAATGTCCATCAAGGGATTAATGGATAAAAAATGTTGGATATACGTACAATGTAATAGTATTCAGCCATAAAAAGGAATGATGTACTGATATATAATACAATATAGTTGGGAAAAGATTATTCTAAGTGAAATAAGCTAGACTCAAAAGGATAAATATTATAGGAATCCACTTAATTGAGGTATCTAAAATAGGCAAATACATAGAGACAGAAAGTAGAATAGAATAGAGGTTACCAAGGACTGGTAGCAGAAGGGAAGAGTGAGGACTTGCCAGGGAGAGAACAGTAGGCAGTTATAGTTTAACAGGTACAGAATTGCTTTTGGGAAAATAAAAATATTCTGGAAATGTATACTGGTAATGGTTACACAAAATTTTAAATGTACCTAACACCACTGAATTATGCACAATAATGACAAAAATGGTAAATTTTGTTATGCACGTTAACCACAATAAAAATAATTAACTCTAAAAAAGCAATTATATAAAATAATATGTATGTAATTATATTATTAACAGCACAATGGAGATGGGTGGGAGGAAACCTGTATTGGTGTAAGGAAATGGCGCCAGATGGTAACCCAAATCTATAGGAACAAATGAAAAGAATCAGAAATGATAAATAGAAAGGGAAATATAACAAACTCTATGAATATATGCTTACTCTCTTCTATTCTCTTAGCTTCTTTAATAGACATAAAATTATATAAATAATAAAATGTGTTGGTAGGTTTGTAATATATTTAAATATAATGTGTATAACAATAATAGCACAAAAGGAGGAAGATGGAACAGAGCTATATAGGTGCAATTTTAAAATTTTTTGTGAAATTAAGTTAGCATATATCTGAAAGAGATTCTGATGAGTTAACCACTAATAAAATCTAATAAAATAACTCAAAATATAGCGAAAAATTATTAAAGAAATTATATTACACTAGAAATATTCACTTAAAGCAAAAGGAAGCAGTAAAGAAGGAACAGGGAAGCAAACACACATGGGGCATATAGGAAACAACTGAAATGGAATATGTAAATCCTATATAAATAATAATATCAAATATAAATGGATTAAGCAACTGAATCAATAGTCAGAGATTTTCAGAATGGATAAAAAAACAAAATCCAACTATAGGTTGTTTATAAAACACACACTTTAGATTCAAAGATACAAATAGTTTGAAAGTAAAAGAATTGAAAAGATGTATCATGCAAACAACAACAATAAGAAAATTGGAGTGGCTATACGAATAGCAGAAAAGAAATAGACTTTAAGACAGAAAAAGTTACTAGAGTAAAAGAGGACATTTTGTGACGATAAAAGTGTCAATTTGTCAGGTATGTAAAACAATCATAAACATATAGACATGGCTACATAGCCACAGAGCCCCAAAATACATGAAGGAAAAACTGACAGACCAGAAGGGAAAAATAAGCTTTCAACAATAATAGTTGTAGTGTTCAATACCCCACTCTTAATAACAGATAGAACAACTAGACAAAATATCAAGGAAATAGAAGACTTGGACAACACTATAAACCAACTTGACCTACCAGACATCTGTAGACCTTCCACCCAGCAACATCAGAATGCACACTCTTCTCAAGAACATGGAATATTCTCTAGGATAGACCATATATTAGGCCATAAAACAAGCCTCAATAAATTTAACTGGGTAAATCATGCAGAGTGTGTTCTCTGATAACAATAGAGTGAAAATAAAAATTAATAAATTTGGGGAATTCTCAAATATGTAGACTATAACACATTGCTGAATTGCCATTAGTCAAAGAAGAAGCAATAAAGAAAGTTGAAAAACACTTTGAGATGAATGAAAAAGACACACACAACATACCAAAAGTTACAGGATGCAGCTAAAGCTAAAGTAAACAGAGGGAAATTTGTGGTTGTAAATGCTACTACAAACTGAGAAAAGAGTTATCTATTCAATAACTTGATTTTCCACCTTAAGACAGTAGAAAAACAAGAGAAAACTAAACTCAAAGAAGATAGAAAGAAACCATAAAGAGCAGAAGTTAATGAAATAAAGAATAAAAAGCAATGAAAAAATTAATGAACCCAAAAGTTTTTCTTTAAAAGGATCAACAAAAATGCCAAGTAGTTAGCTAGATTGACCAAGAAGACTCAAATGATTAAAATCAGGAATGAAAGAGGGAGCATTACTATCAACCTGACAGAAATAAAGGATTATAAGGCAGTACTATGATCAATTAAATGCCAACGAATTAGATAACTTAGATGAAATGAACAAATTTCTAAAGACAGACTCAAGAAGAAACAGAACATTCGAATGGACCTATAGAAAGTTAATTGATTGAGTTTGTAAACAAACAAACAAAAAACAACCGTCTACAAAAAAAGACCCCAGGCCCAGAATTTACTTCACTGGTAAATTCTATCAAGCATTTAAAGAAAGTAAATGTTAATTCTTCACAAAGTCTTCCCAAAATAGAGAAGGGAATACTTCCCAATTTATTCTCTGAGCCCACCATCATTCTGATTCCTGAACCAGAAAAAGGCATCATAAGAAAGAAAAATATGATATTTCGTGAAATGAAAAATCCTTAACAAATTATTAGCACATCCCATCTAGCAATGTGTACAAATATTATACACAATGACCAAGTAGGATTTATTTTGGTAATGCAAGATTAATTTAACATTATAAAACCAATTAACATAATACACCATATCAGAAGAATAAAGGACAAAAACCACATGACTATCTCCACACCATTAAAAAAAAAGTATTTGACAAAAGTCCACATCCACACACATTCATGGTAAAAACATTCAACAAACTAGGAAAAGAAGGGAGCTTCCCCAACATGATAAAGGACATCTGTGAAAAACTCTTGGTTACCATCATACTTAATGGGAAAAGATTGAATGTTTTCCCCCCTATGATCAGGAACAAGACCAAGAAATCCACTATCTCCACTTTTATTTAACATTACAGTTAAAGTGTTAGCCCAGAAATTAGACAAGAAAACAAAATCGATTGGATGCAGATTGGAAAGAAAGAAGTAATACTATTTACTTGCCGATCTTGTATACAGGAAATTCTAAGGATTCTGCTAAAAAAAAAAAAAAAAAGAAAAACTACTAAAACAAATAAATGAGTTCAGTAATGTTGCAGAATACAAGACCAATGTAGAAACATCCATCATAATTGTGAAATTCAGAAAACAATTCCATTTATAATAGCATCAAAAGAATAAAAGACTTAGAAATAAACCCAACAAAAGAAGTACAAAATCTATGCCCTGAAGAACAACAAAAACATTACTGAAATACAATGAAAATAACCTAAATAAATAGAAACACATCCTATGTTCCTGAACATGAAGACAACAGTACTCCACCCACATTTGATCTACAGGTTCAACACAATTGACTCTCTAGTCCCAATTTCAAAACTTACTAAAAGCTACAATAATCAAGACAGTGTGGTACTGGCATTGGAATACACACATAGATCAAAGGAATAGAACTAGGAGTCCAGAAAAAAGTCATTGCATTTACAGTGAATTGATTTTTGATGAGAGTACAAAGATAATTCATTGGGGGAAAGAATAGTAATTTCAACAAATGGCGCTCAGGTAACTGGATAGTCACTTGCAATAGAATGCATTAGGAACCTCGCGCCATATACACCTTACACCATCCACAAAGTTAACTTAATATATTAGTAAATCAAAGCCCTAATATCACCACTAAAAGCATAAAACTCTTAGAAGAAAACATAGACATAAATCTGTGTGACTTTGGCTTAAGGCAACAGTGTCTTAAATATGATATCAAAATCACAAGGGACAAAAGAAAAAATAAGTAAATTGGACTTCCTCAAAATTTAAAACTTGGGTGCCTCAAAGAACATCGTCAGGAGTGTGAAAAGATAACCTCTAGAATTGGAGAAATTTTTATAAGTCATATATCTGATAAGGTATCCAAAATATATAAAGAACACCTGTAACTCAATAATAAAAAGGCAATTATTATCTCATTTTTAAAATGGTCAAAGGAATTGAATATATTTGTCTCCAAAGAAGATATAGAAATAGCCAATAAACACACCACCAGAGGCTCAACATCATTAGCCATTAGGAAAATGCAAATCAAAATCACAGAAATATCACTTCACATCCACTAGAATGGCTATAATCAAAAAAGATAAATAATAACAAGTGTAGGGTGTGGAGAACTGGAACCCTCATACATTGCTGTTGAGACTGTAAAATGATGA
Organism: Pan paniscus; assembly: GCF_029289425.2. NCBI lineage: Eukaryota > Metazoa > Chordata > Mammalia > Primates > Hominidae > Pan > Pan paniscus. The sequence goes on from NC_073257.2 coordinate 88,627,532, forward strand.
AGCTGCTTTGGAAAACAGCTTGGCAGTTTCTTAAAAGGTTAAATATTGAGCAATTCCACTCCTAGGTATATACCCAGGAGATGCGAAAACATACATACACAAATGCAAACAAAATTTGGTCATTAATATTTATAGCAGCATTATTCATAATAGTCAAAGAGTGAAAATAATCTAAATGTTCATCAATTGATGAGTGGATAAATAAAATGCAGTATATTCTTACAGTAGAATATTTGGCAATTAAAAGAAATGAAGTACTGATATATGCTACAATGTGGGTAAACCTTGAAAACATTATGCTAAGTAAAAAAACCCAGTTACCAATGAACATATATAGCTTAAGGTAAATTCATAGAGACCAAAAGAATAGTGGTTGCTTAGGGATGAGGGGACTATGGAAGAGTCAGACATTACTGATGGTGGGCATGGGATTTCTTTTAGGGTTGATGAAAATGTTTTCAGATTGTGGTGATGATTGCACAATTCTGTGAATATGCATAAAGTTTTGAATATATATTTTAACATAGTAAATTTTATGCTATGTTTATTATATCTCAATAAAACTTTTATTTAAGAAAAGACTAATACAGGAGCACCCAGATTTATAAAGCAAGTCCTTAGAGACCTACAAAGAGACTTAGACTCCCACACAATAATAATGCAAGACTTTAACACCCCACTGTTAACATTGGACAGATCAATGAGACAGAAAGTTAACAAGGATATCCAGGAATTGAATTCAGCTCTGCACCAAGCAGACCTAATGGACATCTACAGAACTTTCCACCCCAAATCAACAGAATATACATTCTTCTCAGCACCACACCACACTTATTCCAAAATTAACCACATAGTTGGAAGTAAAGCACTCCTCAGCAAATGTAAAAGAACAGAAATTATAACAAACTGTCTCTCAGACCACAGTGCAATCAAACTAGAACTCAGGATTAAGAAACTCACTCAAAACCGCTCAACTACATGGAAACCGAACAACCTGCTCCTAAATGACTACTTGGTACTTAATGAAATGAAGGCAGAAATAAAGATGTTCTTTGAAACCAACGAGAACAAAGACACAACATACCAGAATCTCTGGGACACATGTCAAGCAGTGTGTAGAGGGAAATTTATAGCACTAAATGCCCACAAGAGAAAGCAGGAAAGATCTAAAAGTGACACCTTAACATCACAATTAAGAGAAGTAGAGAAGCAAGAGGAAACACATTCAAAAGCTAGCAGAAGGCAAGAAATAACTAAGATCAGAGCAGAACTGAAGGAGATAGAGACACAAAAAACCCTTCAAAAAATCAATGAATCCAGGAGCTGGTTTTTTGAAAAGATCAACAAAATTGATAGACCACTAGCAAGACTAATAAAGAATAAAAGAGAGAAGAATCAAATAGACGCAATAAAAAATGACAAAGGGGATATCACCACCGATCCCACAGAAATACAAACTACCATCAGAGAATACTATAAACACCTCTATGCAAATAAACTAGAAAATCTAGAAGAACTGGATAAATTCCTCGGCACATACACCGTCCCAAGACTAAACCAGGAAGAAGTTCAATCTCTTAATAGACCAAAAACAGGCTCTGAAATTGAGGCAATAATTAATAGCTTACCAACCAAAAAAAGTCCAGAACCAGACGGATTCACAGCCGAATTCTACCAGAGTTACAAGGAGGAGCTGGTACCATTCCTTCTGAAACTATTCCAATCAATAGAAAAAGAGGGAATCCTCACTAACTCATTTTATGAGGCCAGCATCATCCTGATACCAAAGCCTGGCAGAGACACAATAAAAAAAGATAATTTTAGACCAATATCCCTGATGAGCATCGATGCAAAAATACTCAATAAAATACTAGCAAACTGAATCCAGCAGCACATCAAAAACCTTATCCACCATGATCAAGTGGGCTTCATTCCTGGGATGCAAGGCTGGTTCAACATATGCAAATCAATAAATGTAATCCAGCATATAAACAGAACCAAAGACAAACACCACATGATTATCTCAATAGATGCAGAAAAGGCCTTTGACAAAATTCAACAGCCCTTCATGCTAAAAACTCTCAATAAATTAGGTATTGATGGGACGTATCTCAAAATAATAAGAGCTATTTATGACAAACCCACAGCCAATATCATACTGAATGGGCAAAAACTGGAAGCATTCCCTTTGAAAACTGGCACAAGGCAGGGATGCCCTCTTTCACCACTCCTATTCGACATAGTGTTGGAGGTTCTGGCCGGAGCAATCAGACAGGAGAAGGAAATAAAGGGCATTCAATTAGGAAAAGAGGAAGTCAAATTGTCCCTGTTTGCAGATGACATGATTGTATATCTAGAAAACCCCATCGTCTCAGCCCAAAATCTCATTAAGCTGATAAGCAACTTCAGCAAAGTCTCAGGATACAAAATCAATGTGCAAAAATCACAAGCATTCTTATACACCAATAACAGACAAACAGAGAGCCAAATCATGAGTGAACTCCCATTCACAATTGCTTCAAAGACAATAAAATACCTAGGAATCCAACTTACAAGGGATGTGAAGGACCTCTTCAAGGAGAACTACAAACCACTGCTCAACAAAATAAAAGAGGAGACAAACAAATGGAAGAACATTCCATGCTGATGGATAGGAAGAATCAATATCGTGAAAATGGCCCTACTGCCCAAGGTAATTTATAGATTCAATGCCATCCCCATCAAGCTACCAATGACTTTCTTCACAGAATTGGAAAAAAACTACTTTAAAGTTCATATGGAACCGAAAAAGAGCCCGCATCGCCAAGTCAATCCTAAGCCAAAAGAACAAAGCAGGAGGCATCACACTACCTGACTTCAAGGTATACTACAAGACTACAGTAACCAAAACAGCATGGTACAGGTACCAAAACAGAGATATAGACCAATGGAACAGAACAGAGCCCTCAGAAATAATACCACACATCTACAACTCTCTGATCTTTGACAAACCTGACAAAAACAAGAAATGGGGAAAGGATTCCCTATTTAACAAATGGTGCTGGGAAAACTGGCTAGCCATATGTAGAAAGCTGAAACTGGATCCTTTCCTTACACCTTATAGAAAAATTAATTCAAGATGGATTAAAGACTTAAATGTTAGACCTAAAACCATAAAAGCCCTAGAAGAAACCTAGGCAATACCATTGAGGACATAGGCACGGGCAAGGACTTCATGTCTAAAACACCAAAAGCAATGGCAACAAAAGCCAAAATTGAGAAATGGGATCTAATTAAACTAAAGAGCTTCTGCACAGCAAAAGAAACTACCATCAGAGTGAACAGGCAACCTACAGATGGGAAAAAATTTTTGCAATCTACTCATCTGACAAAGGGCTAATATCCAGAATCTACAATGAACTCCAACAAATTTACAAGAAAAAAACAACCCCATCAAAAAGTAGGCGAAGGATATGAACAGACACTTCTCAAAAGAAGACATTTATGCAGCCAACAGACACGTGAAAAAATGCTCATCATCACTGGCCATCAGAGAAATGCAAATCAAAACCCAATGAGATACCATCTCACACCAGTTAGAATGGCGATCATTAAAAAGTCAGGAAACAACAGGTGGTGGAGAGGATGTGGAGAAATAGGAAGAGTTTTACACTGTTGGCGGGACTGTAAACTAGTTCAACCATTGTGGAAGTCAGTGTGGTGATTCCTCAAGGATCTAGAACTAGAAATACTATTTGACCCAGCCATCCCATTACTGGGTATATACCCAAAGGACTATAAATGATGCTGCTATAAAGACACATGCACACATATGTTTATTGCGGCACTATTCGCAATAGCAAGGACTTGGAACCAACCCAAATGTCCAACAATGATAGACTGGATTAAGAAAATGTGGCACATATACACCATGGAATACTATGCAGCCATAAAAAATGATGATCTCATGTCCTTTGTAGGGACATGGATGAAGCTGGAAACCATCATTCTCAGCAAACTATATCAAGGAGAAAAAAACAAACACTGCATGTTCTCACTCATAGGTGGGAATTGAACAATGAGAACACTTCGACACAGGAAGGGGAACATCACACATCAGGGCCTGTTGTGGGGTGTGGGGGAGGGGGGAGGGATAGCATTAGGAGATATACCTAATGTAAATGACTAGTTAATGGGTGCAGCACAACAACATGGCACATGTATACAGATGTAACCAACCTGCACGTTGTATACATGTATCCTAGAACTTAAAGTATAATAAAAATATATATATAAATAAAAAAAGATGACAAACTAAATATTGAGCTTATAAAATAAATTAGAATAAAAGGTTTCATAATAAAAAAAGACTAAAATAGAAGTTGGAAACATTGGATGCAATCCTATATTTGCTTTTTCCTACCAATATGACTTTGGAAAATTTTCTTATTTGTGGACCTTAGCTTTCTTATCTTATGATAATGTTTGCACCAACAATGTCTTAGAGGAGGTACTAGGCAATGTGGGGCAAGGGAGAGGGGCTTTATTAGTGGTTGCAGTGACCAAAGAGGGCTCCTCTCACAAAGCCAGCTTCATGGTGTGTAACCTGTGCAGTCACACCCCACACCATGCTCAGAAGGGCCCAGGCTTGGTTTAATTCTCTGCTGTATGTTTTGAACAAGGGTTCCTGCATTTTCATTTTGGGGGGTCCTATGAAGAATGTAACCAATTCTGATCCTACTGATAGTGAGAAGGGGCTAGGGAGCCTTTAATGTCCTGCAGAGCACAGGGCAGCCCTGTGCAGTGAATAATTGCCCTGTCCAAAATGCCCTGATGAGAAACACCAAATGCTAAGTCATGGTTGAACTCTGAAGGGCTGCAATTTTTAACTAGCTTAGTAGAATCTAATCTGAAATGTTCAAGAATAGTGTGTGTTTTTCAGAAAAGTTGCTTTGATTTATTTCATGTACCTAAAAAGAGTATGACGGGTCGAAGGCGATTGAACATTTAGTTCCTCATTTTTTTTCCTGAGACTGATAATATACCCTATATGAGCCTTATATGCTTTGACCTTGCTTCTCATCCATTAACTGAGCTGTTGAAGTTTAGATGATTATAGCCTTAACTTATTTTATTTCTGGTTATTAGATTTGTTAAGAAATTGCCAACTCAGTAGGCTCTGTGGCAAAAACAATTATGATTCCTGGAGAATCTCTGATGAATAATAACGTTCTAAGCTGAGCATTTTACTTACATTATTTCATTTAATTTTCCCATCAATCTTTTAGGTTGATCATTATTATCCTAACTTTATAGATAAGGAAACTTAATCTCAGAAGGCTTAAGAAAGATTAGATGAAAATGATGTGTCTTCTTTTATGACTTCTCAACTGCTATTAGATGAAACCTGAAATCTGTGAGTTTCTTTCATTCCTTGAATTTTCCCCCAGATGTATTAGGCCTCACTGGAAGAATTAATGTTGGAATCTACTGATATATGTTACTGTTATATACTTATACTGTAGTAAGCCCCTAAGTTGGTGATATTTTCATGTTGCACCAAAATTTATTATCTACTTGGTTGAGAATATAATACTGTACATGAGAAAAATATACTGAATTAGGAAGTGCAAGATTTAATCATTTCTGAAGTCATAGAATAGTAGAGCTGGAAGAAATTTTAAAGCACTCCTGTGCCAATCCATACATTTCACAGATGTTGAAACTGAGGTTAAGATAGGTTTAATATTTTTTCTGTGTTCACATAATAGATGTATGGCTTTAGTGACAAAGCCAGGAATATAATTTATGAGTTAAAGTGAATTATTGGCTCATCACTCTTCCCAAACATTTCCTTGCCTCCCTTTGGTCAGTTTTATCTAGATGAAATAAAACAACCAATTTGATGGTTTGACAGATTTCTTCTTCAATGGAAATAACTTGCATGGAGTTTAGGTAGTCTGTGGATTTCCTGTAATATGGGAGTTGTAACCTTTTGGAGCATGTTTAACTCAACATAGAGGTGTCCTCTTTCAAAAGGACTTCAACTTAGGTTTGACTCTATGAATAACCCAGCGAAAAATAATTTCCCAGTAAGTTCGAAGAATACCTTAAAGGTAATCATATGTATTGAGAAACAGTAAGTCCTGCTATTGGGACAGCGACTCAATGGTATGAATAATGGGATGAAAAAGAAATTGAGGCATTTAGAGAGGTTGGAAGGGATATTCTAATTTATATTTTTGGATCAATTTAGAATTCAGAAGCACTTATTTGTAGCTTATTGATATTCACTTTTTGGGTCCATTAAGATGTAAAGATGGTCAATTTTATAAATTAATGTGGATCATGAGGACTTCTAGATTTCCTCCTGCTTTCTACAATTCTATTAAATGATATTTAAACCAAGGAGATAAAGCTTACGTATATTTTCTTTATTCAACTGTAGACTTAAAATAAAACTCTTCAAGATACATCTCAGACCCTGTGTTTGATTTTTAGATTGTAGCCTTGATATGCTCAGCCTTCTCCTTCTCAGGCCTCTGCAATGGGCCTGAAATGACCTTTTATTGGCCTGGTTCCTTTGATGAATGAACTCAGCACATTTTTGACAGAGATGAAGGCTGGTTTTTTAAAGGCCTTCTTTAGGGAGATATAAATCTCTTGCTGCTTTGGAGCTGCATACTGTTTATAAACCAAACTTCATGCTTCCAAAATGAGAAAACTTTCCTCCTTCTAGTCTTGCAGGGTCTCACAAGGATCACTGCGCATGTTTATCAGCATTTAAAAGGAATAGCTAATTATGGGGAGTGGTCTAACTAATTGGGCAAAGGTCTCAGGTATACATTTAGCTCTTATTTTTTATCTCCAACTTTCTTTGTGCAATAGGAAAACAGATTAATGTTTTTCTTTCTTAATTCAACTTACAGAAAATGTAGGGTCAGATTAACTCATAAGACCCTGCATCCCAGTTCATAAGTCCTTTCCAATAACAAGCCCTTCTCTATACTGGGCTTCTCTAATATTTCCTAAGGTGCTGACCATCAGCCATCCTTACTTCTTATTGCATTCATACTCCTTGGGTAATACATTCATTTCATGACCCCAAACATTACATACCTCATTGATTCGCAAATGTGTATTTCATGACCTCCATGTATTGCTTGATCTTCAAACTATGTTTTCAACTGACTGTTAGATGTTTCCACCTAGATTTCCTTCAGGAACCTCCCAGTTAAACAGAAATCATTATCATTCTTGTGTCAACACCACACGTCTCTGCCTCTCCAATTTTTTCTCTTAATATATTTTCCTTCTTGGTTCATAACCTGATAATCTTATCCAGTTTGGGCAATTGAAGTACCTTAGATAAATCCTCAGCTCTTCTCTCTTGCCACCCATTTTATAGGTCATTAAATATGCCTTTTGGGCACTTTTTATTGAAGTATTAACATACATTTATAAGTATTTACAAATTTTAAGTGTGCAGTTCATTGAATGTTCACAAAGTGAACAGACCTGCAACCAGTAACTAAATTATTCGCACACTTAAACCCCCCTTTTACCCCACTGTCTTCATTATCTCTGCCCATCAGGGGTACTTCTTACTTAGCATTTAATAAAATAGAATAGTTGGCCTGTTTTTGAACTTAAGATAAGTGGAACCATACTGTATGTATTCTTTTTGTCTGGATCCTTCGGGCCAAAATTATGTTTATAAAATTCATCCATGTTGTTGCATGTAGCAGAACTTTGTTCATTCTGATTGTCTAGTATATGCTGGATGAATATTTCACAGTTCATTGAGTCATTCTACTGTTGATGATGGACATTTGATTTCCTTCCAGTTTGGGGCTATAGTCATGTTGCAATGAGCATTCTCATACCTGTCATTTAGTTCACATATTTATATATCCCTGCTGAGAAAACACAAGGTCTTGCTGTGAATAGAATGTGCATTTGTTCAGCGTTAGCAGATGTTGCCAGATAGTTTTTTAAAGTGGTTGTACCAGCTCACATTATTCAATTCAATTCAGCAGTTGTTCAATACAGCATATTGTTCAATACCAATTCAGCAGCATATGAGAATTTTCAGTTTCTCCACATGCTCACCAATACTGGGTATTATGAGCCTTGCTCATTTTTGGCATAATGTTCCATATGAAGTGGTAGCTCATCATAGTTCTCATTTGCATTTTCCCTGTTGGCTGATGAAGTTGAACACTCTTTCATACATTTCTTGACCATTTAAATTTCCTCTATTGTGAAATGGATTTTCAGTCTTTGTTCATTTTTTAAAATTGAATTATCTTATTATATGCTAGTTTCAAGTTCTGTGTCAGATTATGAATTGCAGTTTTTCCTTCCCACATTGTAGCTTGCATTTCATTCCCTTAATGGTGTATTTTGATGAACAGAAGTTCTTAATTTTAATGTAGCACAATTTATCATTGCTCCCTTAATGATGAGTGTTTTTAATTATCTATTTAAGAAATATTAGCTATGTTTTACAACATTTAAAAACTCATTTGATGGTAGTATACAGACAGTGACACTCTGATGGGTGAAAGGCAGAACTCCTTGTTACTGGCAGCTCCAAATCAGAGAAGGCTGCCAGGCAGGGCCCCATAGGGGATTTCACCCAAGACCATGGTAACAACAAGATGGAACTACACGGGGCAGCTTATGGTAAGCAGGATGTGTTTAGCTAGGTCTTCCAAGCTTCTCATGGATTGACTAATCTGAATGATCTCCAGGGCTCCAGTGTATATGGGCTATCCCTAATTGTTTCCTACCTGGTTCTGGGGCAATAGGGGCAGGCGCACAGTGGCCTTAGTGTGTGAGATCAAAATAGTAGAAATAGTTGAAGTGTGGCTTTAATCAGCTGCTCGGAAAGGAAAACTGATTGTCCTCTAGCCAGGGCTTCAGGACTGGGTCAAGAAACCATTAAAAAAAAAAAAAAGCAAATGTACAGACTACCATAAGAAGCATTGCTTTATTTTCCATATTTAGGTCTAGAGTTAATCTGAAGTTAACTTTTTTATGTGAACTGGGTTCAAGATTCATTATTGTCCACATGGATAGCTACTTGATTCATCACAATTTATTGGAAAAAAGTTCCATTTGCAACCATGATGCAGCTGTTTATTTACCTCTCTTTCTACTAATACCATGCCATAGTAATTACCATAGCTTTATAACTATAGCATCTGTAGGGATCTTGATGTCTTAACATCTACTCATGTTAGTCCTTCAGCTGCTGTTGTACATTTGCCGTTTTCATTGTCATATGCTCTTCCTCCTTCTTTTCCCTCATCCCCATTTCCTTTCCCTTCTTCTTCCTCCTTTCTCCCTTTTCTTACCTTTTCTCGTCCCATCCTCCTCCTTCTTCCTCTCATTCTCCTTCTTCTCTTTCTCTTTTTCTCCATTACTTCCTCCTCCTCCATCTTCTCCTCCTTCTCCTTCTACTTGTCATTCTTCTTTTCCTCCAATTTTTCCTTAACTGTTTTAGAAATTATTTAGAAGTTCTTTGCCTTTCTATACAAATCTTAAAGGACATTTCTCAAAATCCCAACATTGTAATTAGGGTAGCAATGAAACAATAGAGCAGTTCAGGGGAAGAAATGACATCTTTATAATATGAGTCTTTCATTCCATGAACATGATATGGCTTTCTATTGATTTGGTCATCTTTGATTTTCTCCTTTGGTGCTTGGTAGTTTTCAACATAGAATCCTGTATGTATTTTGTTAGATTTATACTTCAATATTTTTGAGCCATTTAAATGGTATTGCTTTTATTTCCAACTTGTAATTTCTACTGTTGTACAGATAAAACTGATTTTTGTATAATGATCTTTAATCTGTGATCCTGATAAAATCATTTTAGTTTTATGTAGTTTTCTGTAAATTCTATTAGGTTATCTATATAGACAATCATGTCATACACAGATAGAGACATATTATATCTAACTTAATTCGATTTGTTTATTTCTGTTTATTTATTTCTCCTTGCAGTCCTAGTACTTTTTTGCCTCATGTATTTTGATGCTCTGTTGTCAGGTGCATACATGATAAGTATTCCTACACTTTCTTGGAGAATTCACTCTTTTACCATTGTATAATGTCCCTCTTTATCTCTGATAATTTTCCTTTACTAAAGTCAGCTTTGTCTGAAATTAAGGTATCTAGTACAGCTTTCTTTCGTTAGTATTACTGTATCTTTACATATCCCATTTTCAACCTGTTTCTGTATTTATACTTAAAATAGTTTTTCTATAGACCACATGTAATTGGGTCTTGTTTTTTATCTGCTTCGACAATCTCTTTCCTATAATAGGCATATTTAGACTATTCTCATTTACAGTGATTACCGACATAGTTGGATTAACATCTACCATGTTTGTAACTTTTCCACTTATTGAACTTGTTCGTTGTTTCTTTTCTGCCTCTTTTTCTGCCTGCCCTATTTTTGATTGAGCATTTTATATGATTCTATATCTCTCCTCTTTTATCATATCAACTATATTTCTTTAAATATTTTTGTAGTGGTTGACTTAAAGTTTGTAATATACGTTTACAGCTATTCTAAGTTTGACTTCAAATAGCACTATACCACATTATGGATAGTGTGGGTACCACATAACAGAGTATTCATAATTATTTCACTTATCCTCTATGAAATTGCTGTCATTCATTTCACTTATTCATATAGTGTTATCACCGAATACAGTGCTACTATTATTACATTAACCAAGGAGTTATCTTTTAGATCAATTAAATTTTTTTAAAAAAATATTTTATTTTACCTTTGTTTATTCTTTCTCCAACACTCGTCCTTTCTACATATCTATCTGGATTTCTGACATTTGTCATTTTCTTTTTCCTTCAATAATTATTTTAACATTTCTCATAGAATAAGTTTACTGGCAATGAATTTTTCAGATTTGTTTGTGGGAGTCTTTATTTCTTCCATACTATTGAAGGATAACTCCACTGAAATATAGAAGTACCTCTTTTTGCTTGCATAGTTTCTGATGAGACATCTACTTTAATTCTTATTCTGTTTCTCTCTCAGGGTTTTTTACTACTGTGACTTTTAGAAGCTTTAGTTTGGGACTGCTGTAGCTCCCAGGCTAGGATATATAATATAAAAGGCAAAAATGAAACTATACAAACAGAAAAAGCCAAACAGGGGCTCACTGAATCTTTCTTTGAGTACTGAGATCCTTATTCAGTTATCCTGTTGTGATCCCTTTCAGAATTTTCTAATAGATGCTTCATTATGCATTTTACTCCAGAGTTTTTGGTTACAGATATGGAGGAAATAGAGTGACATATGCTTACTCTATGTTGTTTGAAACCAGAAGTGACATTTTTAATACTATGTGTGTGAGGCTAAGTTTCTTGTTAATATCCTCTGATACGTAGAAAATTTTTTAAAGCAGGCAATCCACCCAGTGATATCCATACCGCAAGTTCTGTTTTGCCTTCTGTAGGTGGTAATTCCAATGTCAATTAAGTTTGCACAGCCTTTTCTATATTCCCTGAAGCTGCCCAGTGCATGCATTAGTCAAGGCTTCATCTAGGACTTGGGCCATGGATTATATTGTGGATCATTCTGGATACCTTCACTGCGGTGGTTTTTGGTTTGATTTGTTTTGTTTCTTGGCTCTGTGCTGCACGTACATAGGTCAAGTTTGATTCTGCATCTTATGCCATATCATACACAAAATTAGAGGACTCTGTTATCTAGCTCTCTCTTAGGTTTTTCCTACAATTTAGGACTCCGAAGAGTCCCTTTTCCTGATCATTTTGGCTAAAAATTTGGGTTTCTTTCAGGGTTTTATTCCTCTACACTGTCACACAGTGGGGACCTTCTTTAGGTTCTTACTGGGACTTTGTTTGGAGAGATGTAGTGGGAATTTTAAAAAAGGGAAAACTGATGGATACTACCTCCCCACTCTTTGGACAACAGAGGCTACTTTCCTAGTAACTGTCTCAGGAGACAAGTCCTCTTTCTGGGTTTTATGCCATTATGCTGCTGCCACTGCCACAGCTGCCATGAAAGCTCAGGTCTCTGGATGACACTGGCCTTGGGAGAGGTCTAGAAGGGAAAAGAAGAGAAGGGAAAAGTGAATATTCTTTGGTCTTGGGGGGCTCCCAGATACAGTTTTAACTACTTCTACTTGGATAACTAATAAGGATGCTAAAGATGAACAGGTTATTATTGTGTTGCTAGATATGTAGATTAAGGGCAATCTACTCTTACTTAAACTTTAGATAAGATGGAAAGTTTTTTTCCTTGGGCAGTAATAACATTAAGAACGGTGATGATGAAAGTGTGGTTCATGATCCAGCTGCATGAAGTCCCTCTATGAAGGATGTTGAATGTGCATGTTTCTAGGCCTTAACTTTGGCTCTTGAATCTTGATTCCTAGATTTGCATTCTGTATTCCTGTACACACTAAAGATTTAAGACATTACTTTTAGATGGTGATGAACCCCTAAGTCATTGAAGTTTAAGAGACCAGTAGATGATTATATTACTGTATGCAGAAGGTATCAGGGGCTTGAAGTTGGGCCTAGGCAACAGAAATGAAAAATACAGGGAACATAGAAGATATATTATTGAGGTAAGGAGGACACCTGGGAACTGATTAACCCTTGAAGGTAAAGAAAGGGGTATGTTAAAAGATGACTCAGAGGAAGTATTTTGGATGCATGTGAGAATGATGATACCATAATAAGATAAGGGAATGTCAAAGTAAACTCTAGATGATTTAATTAGACTGGATTTGAGTATGGGGATTTGAGTAATTCTGGCATGTCTGTATGGGGTTTTTGAGACTCTGTTTAAGGTAGGGTCAGTATAAGACACACCTTCCAAGAATTTACAATCTGTTAGTGGGATTGAGAAATAAGGAAAAAAACAACTAAAGCTAACTTGGATTGAGCTCTTTCTATATGCCAAACACAAATGATGTTCTAAACATTTTACATAGATAGGTTACGCAACTTGCCCAAGATCACACAGCTACTAAGTGAAAGAGCTGGGATTTAAAACCCTGTGTTCTAGACTCTATGCTTTTAATGTCTATACAATTAATATTACCAAATTTATGGCAATTTGACCTCTCTAGCCATCAGTTTCCTTATTTCTAAATTAAGGATAATAATCTGGTAGAATCTGTATGATAACAAAATGACACCATATACAGAACCTAGAAATAGTAGGTGTTCAAATTGCATGATTTAGTTCTCATTTTTTTTCAGTGGTTCAGATTTTTTAAAATGCTGTTTGAAAAATACTGTATCTGTAACTACAAGACCAGTTTTCTAAACTTTCACTTATTTTTGGAGATCTTCATGTTGCTTCAATAAAAATTTTATAACACTAGAAGAAAAAAATTATCTGTTTTTCTTTTCCTTTTCTATAGCTTTGTAGAATTATTATTGAAAGACAATAAACTACACATATTTACAGCATACAATTGAATAAATTTGGACTTATTATATATATGAGAAATTATCATCCCTAAATTTCCCTAATGACCTTTGAAATTCCTTACTCCTTCCCTGTCTGCCTCTGCCTCTGAGAAATCACTAAATGACTTATCTTGTTATAGATTATTTCACATTTTCTAGACTATTATATAAAAAATACAATATGTACTATTTTTTCTGGCTTCTTTCAGTATAATTATTTTGAGATTCAACCATGTTGTGTGTATCAATAGTTCATTTAAAAATATTATTGCTGACAAATATTTCATTGTGTAGATATACAATAGTTTGTTTCTTCCCATTTTGATGGGCATTTATGTCAGTCCAATTTTTAACTTTATTAAAAATAAAGCAGCCATGAATATTAGTGTATGCACGCTTTCACATCGTACATTTACATTTAACTTTTTAAGAAACTGCTAAACTATTTTCTAAAGGAACTGTACCATTCTACATTTCTACCAGCAGTGTCTAAGAGTTGCAGTTGCTCCAAATCCTCACCAACACTTGGTATGGTGAGTCTTTTTAATTATCATATTGGTTTATGTATGTTGAACCATCCTTGAATTTGTGAGATAGATCCTATTTGATCATGATGAATGAAGTTTTTCATATGTGGTTGAGTTTGGTTTACTAGTATTTTCTTGGGGATTTTTGCATCAATATTCATCAGGAATATTGGCCTATAGTTTTCTGTTTTTGATGTGTCTTCATCTGGTTTTGATGTGTCTTCATCTGGTTTTGGTATCAGAATTGATACCAGAATTAGCATAGCATGAGTTTAGAAGTATTCCCTCTTCCTCTATTTTTTGTAATAGTTTGAATAGGATTGGTATTTCTTTAAATATTTGATAGAATTCAGCAGTGAAGCCATCAGGTCCCAGGCTTTTCTTTGCTGGGAGACTTTTTATTACAGCTTCGATTTTGTTACTTGTTATTGGTCTTTTCAGATTTTTTATTTCTTCATGGTTCAATTTTGGTAGGTGGTATATGTCTAGAAATTTGTCTATTACTTTTAGATTTTCCAATTTATTGGCATATAGTTGCTCATAGTAGCCACTAATTATCCTTTACATTACTGCAATATCAATAGTAATGTCTCATTTTTCATCTCTGATTTTTATTTATTTTGGTCTTCTCTCTTTTTTTCTTAATCTAGCTAAAGGTTTGTCAATTTTGTTTACCTTTTCAAAAAAGCAAGCTTTAATTTCATTGATCTTTGTATTGTTTTTGCATTTCAATTTTATTTATTTCTGCTCTGATCTTTATTATTTATTTTCTTCTCCTAATTTTGAGTTTTGTTGCTCTTGCTCTTCTAGCTTCTTTAAGACACATCCTTAGGTTATTCATTTGAAGTTTTTCTTCTTTTCTGATATAGGAGCTTATACACTCCCTTGTTAGTACTGCTGTCATGGTATCTCATAGGTTTTGGTATGTTGTGCTTACATTATCAGTCATTTCAAAAAGTATTTAGATCATACTGCTTGGGTGATAGGTACACCAAAATCTCACAAATCATCACTAAAGAATGTACTCATGTAAACAAACACTATCTGTTCCCCAATTATATATATATATAGCTTCCCTCTTCACTTGACACTCATTCTCTCTCCTGCTGCCCTGTGAAGAAGTGCCTTCTGCCATGATTGTAAGTTTCCTGAGGCATCCTCAGCCATGCAGATCTGTGAGTCAGTTAAACCTCTTTCCTTTATAAATTACCCAGTCTCAGGTATTCATAATAAAATGAAAATAAAAATAAATTTATTTATTAATTTATTCATTGACCCACTGGTCATTCAGGAGCATATTGTTTAATTTCCAGTGTTTATATAGTTTCTATAATTCTTCTTGTTATTGATTTCTAGTTTTATTCCATTGTGTCAGAGAAGCTGCTTGATATTAGTTCAATATTTTGAGTGTTTTAAGACTTGTTTTGTCACCTAACATAAGATTTGTCCTGGAGAATATGTGTTCTGAGAAGAATGTGTATTCTGCAGCCGTTAGATGAAATATTCTGTAAATATCTGTTAGATCCATTTGGTCTATAGTCCAATGTTTCTTTGTTATTTTTTTGGCTGGAAGATCTGTCCAATGATGAAAGTGAGGTGCTAAAGTCTCCAGCTATTATTGTGTTAGGGTCTCTCTCTCTCTCTCTCTCTCTCTTTAGCTCTAATATTTGCTTCATATATCTGGGTACTCCAGTGTTCAGTGCATATATATTTAAAATTGTTATATCCTCTTGCTGAATTGACCCTTTTTCATTATACAGTGATCTTCTTTGTCTCTTCCTATAGTCTTTGTCTTGAAATCTATTTTGTCTAATATAAGCATAGCTACTCCTGCTCGTTTTTGGTTTCCATTGACATAGGATATCTTTTTCCATCCCTTAATTTTCAGTCTATGTGTGTCTTTATAGGTGAAGTGTATTTCCTATAGACAACAGATTATTATTATTTTTTAATCCATTCAGCCACTCTGTGTCCTTTGGTTGGAGAATTCAGTCCATTTACATGTATTATTATTGATAAATAGGGACTTGCTTCTGGCATTTTGTGATTTGTTTTCTAGTTGTTTTGCGGTCATCTCTTCCTTCTTTCCTTCCTTGCTGTCTTTTAGTGAAGGTGATTTTCTCTTGTGGTATGATTTAACATCTTGCTTTGTTTTTTGTTTCTATTGTATATTTTTTAATTTGAGGTTACAAATAATATGAGGCTTGCAAATAATATAACTCATCATTTGAAACTGATGACAACACTAATTGCATCAACAAACAAAAGGAAAACTAATAAAAAATCAGCACATTAACTTTTTCCTTCTGCTTTTTAATTTTTTTTTTGTTTCTATGTATATTGTATTATAATCTCTATGTCTTGAAAAGTTGTTGTAGTTATTATTTTTGGTTCATTCATCTTTCGTCTTCCTACTTAGAATAAGAATAGTTTACATACCACAATTGCAGTGTTATAATATTCTGTGTTTTTCTGTGTACTTAGTAAGACCAGTGAGTTTTATACCTTAAGATGATATCTTACTGTTCTTTAACAGCCTTTTCTTCCTAATTAAAGAACTGCTTTTAGCATTTCTTGTAGGGCAGTCTGGTGTTGATGAAATCCCTCAGCTTTTGTTTGTTTTGGAAAGTCTTCAATTCTCCTTCATGTGAAGGACATTTTCACCAGATAAGCTATTCTAGCATAAAAGTTTTTTTTCCTTTGGCACTTTAAATTAATGTTATGCCACTCTTTCCTGACCTGTAAAGGTTTCCTCTGAAAAGTCTCCTGCCAGATGTGTTGCAGATCCATGGTGTGTTATTTTTTTCTCTTGCTACTTTTAGGATCCTTTCTTTATCCTTGGCCTTTGGGGGTTTGATTATTAAATGTCTTGAGGTAGTCTTCTTTGGGTTAAACCTTCTTAGTGTTCTATAACCTTCTTATACTTGAATATTGATAGCTTTCTCTAGTTTAGGAAAGTCCTCTGTTATTATCCCTTTGAATAAACTTTCTACTCTTGTCTCTTTCTCTACCTCCTCTTTAAGGCCAATTACTCTTAGATTTGCTCTTTTGAGGCTATTTTCTAGATTTTATAGGTGTGCTTCATTATTTTTTATTCTTTGTTAATCTTTTTTCTTTTATATTCTCTGACTGTATATTTCTAAATGGCCTGTCTTCAATCTCACTGATTCTTTCTTCTGCTTATCAGCTCTGCTGATAGGAGACTCTGATGCATTCTTCCTTATGTCAATTGCATTTTTCAACTCCAGAATTTCTGCTTGATTCTTTTAAAGTATTTGAATCTCTTTGTTAAATTTATCTGATAAAATTCTGAATTCCTTCTCTTCGTTATCTTGAATTTCTTTGAGCTTCCTCGAAACAGCTATTTTGAATTCTCTGTCTGAAAGGTCACATAGCTCTGTTTCTCCAGAATTGGTCCCTGGTGGTTTTTTAAGTTCACTTTGTGAGGTCATGTTTTCCTGGATTGTCTCAATGCTTGTGGGTGTTAGTCACTGTCTGGGCATTCAAGTAGTAGATATTTATTATAGTCTTCATAGTCTGGGCTTGTTGGTACCCATCCTTCTTGGATAGTCTTTCCAAGTGTTTGATGAGATTTGAGTGTTGTAATCTAAGCCATATCTACATTAAGGAACACGCCAAACCCATAACACTATGCTTCTTGCAGACTCATAGAGATACCACCTTGGTGGTCTTCAGTAAGAGCTGGAAGAATTTTCTGGTTTACTAGGCAAAGACTCTTGTTCTCTTCCCTTACTTTCTCCCAAACAAATGGAGTTTCCCTCTGTGTGCTGAGCTGCCAACAAAACTGGGACTCTGTTGGGTTAGACCTTGTATTAATTCGTTTTCATACTGCTATGAAGAAATACCTGAGACTGGGTAATTTACAAAGGAAAGAGGTTTAATTGACTCACAGTTCTGCATGGCTGGGGAGGCCTCAGGAAACTTACAATCATGGCAGAAGGTGCCTCTTCACAGGGCAGAAGGAGAGAGAATGAGTGCTGACGAAGAAGGAAGCCCTTTATAAAACCATCAGATCTCCTGAGAACTAATTCACTATCATGAGAAACAGCATGCGGGAAACCACCTCCATGATTCAATTCTTCAATCATGATTCAAGGGTCCTGCCTTGACATGTGGGGATTATTACAATTCAAGGTGAGATTTGGATGGGGACACAGAGCCAAACCATATCAGACCTGAAGCCAGCACAGCACTGAGTCTCACCCAAGGTCCACTGTAACCACTACCTGGTTACCACATGTGATTGTTCAAGGCCCCAGGGCTCTACAATCAGCAGGTATAAATCCAGCCAGACTCGTGTTCCTCTAGGACACAGATGGGTCCAGAGATGCCATCTGGGAGTCAGAGATTGGAGTGAAAAACCTTAGAAATCTACCTGATGCTTTATTTATTGCACCTAAGCTGGCACTCAAACCATGAAACAAAAGTTGTTTCCACTCTTCCCTTCCCTTTCCGCAGGTAGATGAGACTCTCCCTATTGTCACCATTACCACAGGCCCATGAGGAGTACTGCCAGTTTACCACCAATGTTCGCTTAAGACTCAAGGGCTCTGTGGTCAGCTTGTGGTGAATGCTGCCAGGCCTGGGACCCATTCTTCAGGGCAATGGGTTCCCACTCTGGCTCAGGGTAGGTCCAGAAGTGCCATCAAAGAGCCAAGGCCTGGAATCAGGGATGATCCCATTTTTAAGAAGATTATCCTTTGCTTATTGAATTGCCTTGGCATCTTTGTAAAACAGTATTCAATTATGTACGTATACATGTGAGTATATTTCTAGACGTTCTGTTTTCTTTCATTAACCTATATTTCTATCTTAATGCCAATACCACATAGTCTTCATTTATATAGCTTTATATTTAGTGTTAAATAAATCAGGGTAAGTTCTCCAAGTTGTTCACCGTTTTTGAAGTTGTTTTAGCTATTTTAGGTCCCTTGCATTTCTATGGCAATTTTAGAATCAGTTTGCCAATGTCTAAAAAAAATCCTGCTAGAATTTTGATCAGGATTGTCTTAAATCTATAGAAAAATTTGAGTAATATTAAAATATTGTTTCAATCCATGCACATATTATATTTCTCTTGTTTTTAGATTTATTTCTCTCAGCAACATCTTATAGCTTTCAGTTTATAAATTGATCCCTTAATTTCATATTTCTGTGCTATTCTTTGATTTCTGACAGTTTATTGCTTTTATATGTACCTTTAATTGATTTTTATGTGTTGATCTTGTATTATGTTACTTACATAAACTCATTTTATAGTCCCAGAAGATTCTTTTGTACATTCGGTGTGATTTTCTGTATAGCTGATCATGTCTTTTGCAAATAATAACAGTTTTCTTTCTTTCTTTCCAATGTAGTTGGACTGTTATTGCACTTGTTTCTGTTTCTTTCCTTATTGCACTGGTTTAAACCTCCAGTCATATGTCTAACAGAAGTGGGAAAGTGGCCATCCTTGTCAACTTTCTGATCGTATGTAGGGTTTTTAACTAAAAATTTAGTTTTTAAAATACACGATACTACTCAGGCTACACAGCTTTTTTTTTTTTAATGAATGTTGATGTTTTGTAATTTAAAAAATTTTTCAATTTTTTCTTAGTTGTTAAAATTATTGACATGAAATTGTTTACAATGTCCCCTTATTATCCCTTAAATTTCCATAGTGTGATGTCACCTCATTCATTCCTGATATTGATAATTTATCTATTTTCTTATTTTTCCTGACTGAGTCTGGCTAAAGTTACATGGTGTTTGTAGTCTTTCTCAAGGCCAACTTTGGTTTCATAGATCTTTCTTTTTTGTTGTTCTCACTATTATGGATTTTTGTTCTTTATTATTATTTCTCTACTGCTTACTTAGTGTTTAATTTCTTCTTTTACAAATTTATAAATGTGGAAATGGAAGTCATTGATTTGAGATCTTTCTTTTTTTCTAATATGACCTCTAATGGTAAAAATTTTGCTCTGAGTAATTTTTGTTGCATCCCACAATTTTGGTACGTTGTATTTTAATTTGCAATTTGTTTAAAGTATTCTGTAAGTATTTTGGACTCATATCTCTATTTAATATTTTGTTTCTAAATATTTTGGGGTTTTGCAGTTACTTTTCTGTCACTGACTTCTAACATTATTTTGGCCAGAAAATATTCTTTGTCTTTGTACCTTTCTAAACAATGTCACAATGTCTTTCATATAGCACATTTTAAAAAAAAATTTCCTGAGCTCTAGTATGCCACATTTTCCTCTGATGAATTGTATTTTTTGCTATCAACTCTAAGAACTCTTTTCCTAGTCCTGGATCATGGGGATTTTATATTCTGGAAGTTTTAGTGTTTTATACTTTACATTTAAGTGCATAATCTATTGTGCTAAAATTGTATAAATTGTGAGGTTTCGGTGGAGGTTCTTTTCATTTCTTATATTTTGTTTTGTTTTGCTGATGAATGTCCAGCTGCCCCAGCATAATTTATTGTAAATGATCTTTCTCTTCCATTGAATTGTTTGTTCCTTTATTAAAAAATAATTGATCATATTTGTGTAGAACTTTTTTGGGTTCTGTATACTGTTTCATTGATTAATGTATCTATCTTGCCACCAATACTATACTATCTTGATTATTAGACATACATAATAAACCATGACATTGAGGAGAGAGATTTCTCCCACTTTATTCTTCCTTTTCTTTCCCATATAAATTCAAGAATATGTTTCTTTATGTCTATAAAGAATCTTGTTGACAATTTGATAGGCATTGCATTAAACCTATAGATCTTATAGGAAAAAATGTTTTTATACAACAATTCCACAGTATATTGAGTCTTCCAATTCATGAACATGGTATACCTCTTCTTGTATTTAGGTCTTTTAAAATTACTTTCACCTGAAATTATAAAATTTCAGAATTTTGTAATTTTTTATACAAATTGTATATATACTTTATTAGATTTATACCTAAGTATTTCATGTATTTGGGTAATTGCAAATGGTATTACATTAGTTATTTCAGATTCCACCTGTCCATTTTCAGTATATAGAAAATGCAATTGATTTGTTTGTATTAATCTTGTGTCCTGACACCTTATTGAACTTGCTTATTAATTCTAGGAGTTCTTTTATAGACTCCTTGAAGTGTTTTATATAGACAATTATGCTGTCTTGTAACAGAGACTTTTTTTTTCTTTTCCAGTTTACCTGCCTTTTATTTTACTTATTTACTTTTTAACATATTGCCTTTCAAGACTTGTTAGTTGGGATAAAAACAGCCTTAATCTACAGCTAATTTTGCCCCCACTATATAGAGCCAATGCCTTTCTGGGTCTTGTACCCAGTGCACCATGGTTTACTAGATTTTCCACTCTAGTTGGTGGGAACATGAACTATCCCAGCTCTGTGTAATGTCTGAAGATTGTTTCCTCTGGTCCTTTCAGGTAGTTTTCTTCTAGCTCTTTTCTAAAAACTCATGTAGTTGCCTCCCACATATCCCCTGACTAGTATTCAGCTGAAGACTTGCAGGTAACTCTCTGCAACTTTCCAGAGCTTTTTTGATACAGCTCTATCTGCTGCAGTAATCTGCCTATTGAGATCTAGTCATCTTACCCTCCCAGCTCCATCTCAGCAAACTGAAGCAATGCTTGAAAATATCTCATTTGTTTTCCCTCTATTAGGACACGCTGTCCTATGTTGCTCTATATCCGATGTCTTTCGTATATTTTGTTCAGTATTTTAGTTGTTTCAGGTGGGTGGAGGGTGGGTATGAAAGTGATTCCTGTTAGTTTATCTGGTTGGAATTGAAAGTATCATAAAACTCTATGTTGACTCAGTGTGTTTTGGAAGCTTATTGGGTCTTGATTATTACATTTCAAACTCTACTATCTGTAAGCAAAAGAGACATAGGCCAAGTTATCCTTGTAAAGAACTCACAAGAATTTCCTGACTTACCTGGCTGATGCTTCCTTTGGGGACATTGCCTTCACGATCATATGGGTGTTGGAGTGTTTGTCATGCCAAAGAGAATCTGCATGTGTGACTAATAAGTCAGCATTTCAAGAGGCCTGGCTATACTCTGCTTAAAAGTGAAAAAGCACTGGATTGGCAGGCATAACAAGGAGAAAGTGGCATTGATATGGTAATAGTGACTTTTTAATGGTCTAAGGAAAGATTCCCTCTATTCTTTAACTGTGCATTGGTGGTAGGGTGTTGTGTAGGTTTCTTGTCTGCCAAGGCAATGAACAGATTCATTATGGTCACTTTTGTGGATTATAATAGGGAAAATGATGATTCGAAGGAAAGTTAAAGGGTATTTAATAATGAGAATTGTATTAACTTTCAAATATCTGTTTTCCCTTCACCTACTTCCTTGTTATCTCTTCACTGGGGGATGTGCTTCCATGGCCCTCATCTTTTTATTTTCCCCTCTTTTAAAAAATATTTCAAACTTTCTTTTTATACACTTCTCTTATATATTTTAGGCAAGTAGAAGAAACCCAATGTTGTCTGCATTTGTGTAGTTTATGTGTGCCCAGGCCTATATGACTAGTGTTTTGATAACACAGAATCATGATCTGCTTTGACATTCCAAAATTATGGAGGAGAGAAAGTACCACTCTTTGCACCCTTGTTTTCTTGTAGGACCCTTAAAGACTAATATTAGAACATTTGCCCTTCTCAAGACAATTCCACACCCCCTCTTCTTCAGGTAATGTCTGCCACCATGCCCACCACTTCAACTCAAGTATACCCCACTGACTCTATTCAGTAGAGAGATGGCGAAAGTGTGAAATTGTATTCTCTTCCCCCTACTTCAGTTCTCTTTTTGAAGAGGAAACCAACCAACCAACAAGTTTGTATCTTGAAATTACTATCTGTAGGATATTTGCAGCTGAGACTAAGTCCTAGTGCTTTCTTAATAAAAACCATGCATGTAAATAGGGTCAGCTTTTGGGCTGACATTGCATATGAATTAAAATCTGGCATCTCCACACCATTGACAAATCTGACAGCTGGAGCAGCAGTCACCTCTCATATCTCTCAGTTGTGTCTCTCCTGGTTTTTGGCATCCTTCCTGTCTAAATTTTTATCAGATGAGCACTTTTCCTTGGCAAGTACTTTAAATACCTTCAACTTGTTTTATATCTGAACTGTAACCCTTTGCCCTCAGATGTCATATCTCACATGTATGACTGGAGGATATTCAGAACAAATTAGTTAAGAATGCAGCACCAGAGTGCAATTTCATTTGGTCTTCTCCCTGCCCCATCCTCTTCCAAAATATCAGAGCTTCCTGTTGAAGAGAACTTTATGGACATTGATTAATTTCATGGAAGCTACTTAATGGTCTTGCAAATTGGAACAGTTGTAAGTTTTGATTGTGACACTGCAGGGCTAACTCCACCTGTGCTAAGCATTCAGCATTGTTTTCTTTGGCTTTGCTTCATTCACAATAATCAAGGACTTGGGTTCATTACCAGCATTAGCAAGCCTCAAAGGCCTCTCATAAATCCAAGCCAAATACTGTGTTAGGAGGTTCCTTAGATTAATGGCAGCCCTGGTTCTCTGAGGCTGTGTTGAGATCTGAGAGAAGGTAATGTTCACTCGGCTTCAGCATTTCTACTTGTAGTTCAAAGCCAAACCTGGAGGTACAAGATGATCTGCAGGCAACAAGAGATAGAATGTGGGCCTGCAAAAGGTACCATCTGTATACATGATGAGCTCTTCCTGCCTGGCATGCAAAGAACTTTAGAGTTTTCCTCAAGCCTTTTCCTATGAAAACTCTCAGGTTTTGTCAGCTGGGTCAATCCATTGCCTTTCCAATACACCTGGAGCATTTCTTCCTTGATGAATTAAGGGCTGAAAAAGGATGCATGGCAGGGGTGAAACCCTTTGAACAGTGCAAAAATAAATCTTAATGGGTTGTTTAGTAAGTAGAAAGATAAATAAAAACCAATCTATAAAGGTTAGACAGATTCATATCTCTTTTCGGGGTCACAATTTGCCTTTGTTTTCTAGCATCTTCATCGGTGCTTGCAACTGAAATGGGTCTTCTTTTGACTCTTGGTCTTTCCTTAGTTAAGGGTGAGGGAGACTCTTTGGTTCTCCAGCGGACAGAAGACAGCTAACAAATAAGTCACTCTTTCTTCCATAGTCTATTTATAAGCCTTACAAGTTAATGCTGGAAAGGCCAATGAGAAGAAAAATAAAACAACAGTAGTAGTAGTAGTAATGAGCATGATCATCATCATCATTGGCCGCATTTTTAGAGAATTTGCTATGTACCAGGCACTGTTGAAAAGAAAAATAACTTTACTGAGATATAATACACATTCAATAAAATTCATTCACTTGAAGTATAACAGTTCAGAAGTTTTTAATATATTTACAGAGTTGTGCAACTGTCACCACTATCTAATCTTAGAACATTTTTGTCACCCCCATAAGCCACCCTATATCATGAGCTGTCACTCTCCATTCCTCTTGAGCCCCCAACCCCTGTCAAGTACTAATCTACTTTCTCTATATATGTATTTGCACATTCTGGACATTTCACATAAATGCAATCATACAGTGTGATCTTTTGTGCCTTGTGTCTTTCACGTAGCATGTTTTCAAGGTTCATCATATTATAGCCCATGTCAGTACCTCAGTTCTTTTTAGAGATGAATAATATTCTATTGTCTAGGTACAGACATGCCACATTTTGTTAATTACTATCAGCTGATGAATATTTTGACTAGAATTCAGGCACTATACTTTTATTTTTAACCTTTCATTTTGAATTAATTTCACACTGTTGAAAAATTAGTAAAATTATTTCTTGTACACCCTTCTCCCAGATTTCCCAGTTATTAACAGCTTATATAATCACAGTACAATGATCAAACATTGATACAATACTATTATCTCATCTAAAGACCTTATTCAAATTTCTCCCTCTGTTGTACTAACATTCTTTTTCTAGCACAGGATCCAACCCAGGATCACTTATTGCATTTAATTATCATGTCTCCTTAGTCTTTTTAAATCTGGAACATTTCATCATTTTTTAACTTTGAGACTTTACATTTTTAACTTTAAATATATATTCTTTTTATGTTATATATTTTTTAGAAATAGGGTCTCGCTCTGTAACCTAGACTGAAGGGCACTGGCATGATTGTAGCTTACTACAGCCCCAAACTCCTTGGTTCAAGTGATCCTCCTGCCTCAGCCTTCTGAGTAGCTAGGACTACAGGCATGTGATACTGTACCTGGCTAATATTTAAGATTTTTTTGTGTAGAGACAGGATTTTGTTTTGTTGCCAAGGCTGATATCAAACTCCTGGCTTTAAGCAATCCTTCTGTCCCAGCCTCCCAAAATGCTGGAATTACAAGTATGAGCCACTGGGCCTGGCCTTAGTTTTATATTTTAAAAGCTAAGCACACTTACTGCAGAAGAATATATAAAACATGTAAGACAGAATGAATAGAAATCACCCTTATTTCATTACCATTAGATGGTCACTATTGACAATTTGATCTATTTCTGTCCTTCTATTCATATTATTGAAAATATAATTTATATTCTCTTTTAAACCAGCATTATATCATGACCACTTTCCATGCATTAAGAACTCTTAAAAAACATAATAGTTTCATAATGGTCCATCTTGTGGTTAATACATACTGCCCTCCAGCATATCTGTGATATTAAACATTTAGGTTTTCTCTGGTGAAACAAAATGAAATTAGTCAATGTGTATGAACTGTTTTAAGGTTACTAATTTGTATTGCTAAAATGACTTCCAAAATGATGATATCAATATAAATTCCCTTAGGACTCTGTGAAAGCCTGTTTCACCACACCATCCTCAGCACTGGGGAAATTCATCTTTTTCCAATGTTTGAAAAATTAAATTCCACTGTGCCTTTAATTTGCATTTCCTTATTAGTGATATTAACTTTTAAAAACAGTTATCAATTTGTGTATTTTCTTTGGTGAATTGTCTCTTTGTATGCAAAATATAATTTTTTAATTATAAAAGAAATCAAGGAAAAGGTATGTTTTACACACTATGCTTATTTTCTGCCTTTTTTTTAAAAAAATAAAAGTAACTTCAACATTTATTTTAGATTCAGAGGGGTACATGTGCAGGCTTGTTACATGGGTCTATTGCGTGATGCTGAGGTTTGGGATATGGATGATCCCATCATGTAGGTAGTGAGCATAGTACCCAAGAGGTAGTTTTTCAGCCCACACTCCCTTTCTCCTTCTCCTCTCTAGTAGTCTCCAGTGTTGATCGTTGTTTCCATTTGTATGTCTATGTGTACTCAGTTCTTAGCTCCCACTTATAAGTGAAAGCATGTGGTATTTGGTTTCTGGTCCTGCATTATTTTGTTTAGGATTAGCCTGCCGCTGTATCCATGTTGCTGCAAATGACATTTCATTATTTGTATAGCTGTGCAGCATTCTAAGGTGAACATATACCACAGTTTCCTTATTCAGTCTACCACTGATGGGCACTTGGGTTGATTCCATGTCTTTGGTATTGTGAATGGTGCAGCAATGAACATTCAAGTACATGTGTCTTTTTGGTAGAACAATTTACTTTCTTCTGGGTGTATACCCAGTAATTGGGTTACTGGTTGAATGGTAGCTCCGTTTTATGTTCTTTGAGAAATTTACAGACTGCCTTCCACAGTGGCTGGACTAATTTTCATTCTGACAGTGTGTAAGCATTTGCTTTTCTCCATGGCCTCACCAGCATATGTCATTTTTTGACTTTTTAATATAGCAATTCTGACTGGTGTGAGATGGTTTTCCATTGTGGTTTTCATTTGAATTTCTCTAATGATTAGTGATGATGAGGATTTTTTCATGTTTGTTGTATGTTTTCTTTTGAGACGTGTCTGTTCATGTCCTTTTCCCATTTTTGATGGGATTATTTCTTTATTGCTTGTTGATTTTTTTAAGTTCCCTATAGATTCTGGATATTAGGTCTTTGTTGGATGCATAGTTTGTGAATATCTGCTCCCATTCTTTAGGTAGTTTGTTTGCTCTATTGATAGTTTCTTTTGTTGTACAGAAGTTCTTTCGTTTAATTAGGGCTCACTTGTCTATTTTTGTTTCAGTTACAATTGCTTTTGGGGATTTAGCCCAAAATTCTTTGCCAAGGCCTCTGTCATGAAGAGTATTTCCTATGTTGTCTTCCAGGATTTTTATAGTGTGAGGTCTTACATTTAAATCTTTAATCCATTTTGAGTTAATTTTTTACATGTGGTGAAGGGTAGTGGTCCAGCTTCAATCTTCTGCATATGGCTAGCCAGTTATCCCAGCATCATTTATTGAAAAGGGAGTCCTTTTCTCATTGCCTATTTTTGTCAGCCATGTCAAAAATCAGATGGTTGTAGTTGCGCCACTTTATTTCTGTGTTTTCTTTTCTCTTCCATTTGTCTATGTGTATGTTTTTGTACCAGTAGCAAGCTGTTTTGGGTACTGTGGCTTTACAGTATAGTTTAAGGTCTGGTAGTGTGGTGCCTCCAGTTTTGTTCTTTTTGCTTAGGATTGTTTTGGCTATTTGAGCTCTTTTTTTGTTTCATATGAATTTTAAAATAGTTTCTTCTAATTCTGTGAAGAATGACATTGGCAGTTTGATAGAAGTAGCCTTGAATCTATAAATTTCTTTGGGCAGTATGGCCATTTTTATATTGCTTCTTCTAATCCATGACCATGGAATGTTTTTCCATTTATTCATGTTGTCTCTGATTTCTTTTAACAGTGTTTTGGAGTTCTCCTTGTGGAGATCTTTCACCCTCTTGGTTAGCTGTGTTCCTAAGTATTTTAATTTCTTTGTAGTGATTGTAAGTGGGATTGTTTTCTTGATTTCACTCTCAGCCTGGACATTGTTGGTTTATAGAAATGCTGCTGATTTTTGTACATTGATCTTTGCATCCTGAAACTTTACTACAATTTTTCCTTTTTTTTCTTTCTTTTTTTTTTGCTAAAGTGGTTTATGAATTTTGGGAGCCTTTTGGAAGAGTCTTTAGGGTTTTCTAGGTATAGAATCATTTTGTCAGAGAAGATAGTTTGATTTCTTCTTTGCCTATTTGGATGCCTTTTATTTCTTTCTCTTGACTGATTGCTCTGGCTAGGGCTTCCAATACTATTTTGAATAGGAGTGGGGAGAGTGGACATATTTGTCTTGTTACAGTTCTCCCAGGGAATGCTTTCAGCTTTTGTCTCTTCAGTATGACATTGGCTATGGGTTTGTCATAGATGGCTCTTATTATTTTGAAGTATGTTCTTTTAACACATAGTCTGTTGAGTGTTTTTATCATGAAGAGATGTTGGATTTTATCTAAAGCTTTTTCTGCATCTATTGAGATGATCCTATGGCTTTTGGTTTTAATTCTGTTTATGTGATGAATCACATTTATTGATTTGTATATATTGAACCAACCTCGCATCACAGGAATAAAGCCTATTTGATCTTGGCAAATTAACTTTTTAATGTTGATTCACCAAGATCAAGTAGACTTTATTCTGGAGCCTACGGACTGGCGCTGACATTGTAGAATGAGTAAGGGAGGAGCCGCTCATCCCTGATTTTTTAGAATAGTTTCAGTAGGATTGGTACCCATTTTTCTTTGCATGTCTGGTAAAATTTGGCTGAGAATCTATCTGGTCTGGGGCTTTCTTTGATTGGTAGTTTTTTTTTTTCAATTGTTGATTCAATTTTGAATGTGTTATTGTTCCGTTCAGGTTTTCACTTTCTTCCTGGATCAATCTTGGGAGATTGTATGTTTCCACGAATTTATCCATTTCCTGTAGATTTTCTAATTTCTGTGCATCAAGTTGTTCATAATAGTCTCTGAGGATCTTTTGTATTTCTGTGGTATCAATTGTAATGTCATCTTTGTCACTTCTGATTTTGCTTATTTAGATCTACTGGTTTTTTTTCATTATTAGTCTAGCTAGAGGTCTATGAATTTTGTTTATTCTTTTGAAGATCTAGGTCTTGGTTTCATTGATCTTTTGCATGGATTTTTGCATTTCAATTTCATGTAGTTGTTCTCTAATTTTAATTATTTATTTCTCTGTTAGCTTTGGGGTTGGTTTGTTCTTTTTTTTTTAAGTTCCTCTAAGTATGGTGTTGGATTGTTAACTTGAGGTCTTTCTAACTTCTTGATGAAGGTGTTTAGCACTATAAACTATCTCCTTTTAACACTGTTTTAGCTGCATCCCAAAGATTTTGGTAAGTTGTGTCTATATTTTCATTAATTTCAAAGAATTTTTTTTATTTCTGCCTTAATTATTTTGTTCATGCAAGAGTTACTGAGGAGCAAGTTGTTTAATTTCTCTGTATTTGTATAGTTTTGAGAGATCTTCTTGGTATTGATTTCCATTTTTATTATGGTGTGGTCCAAGAGTGTGCACAGTATGATATCAACTTTTTTGAATTTATTGAGACTTCCTTAATGATTGAGCATATGGTTGATATTAGAATATGTTCCATGTGCAGATGAGAAGAATATATATTCTGTTGCAGTTGGGTATAGTATTCTTTAAATGTCTATTGGGTCCAATTGGCTGAGTGTCATGTTTAAATCCATAATTTTTTTGTTCATTTCTGCCTCAATGATATGTCAGTAAAGTCTGTCAGTGGAGTGTTGAAGTTTTCCATTATTATTGTGTGGGTCTTCTTGTAGTTGTTTTATGAATCTGGATGCTCCAATGTTGGGTACATATATGTTTATGATAGTTAAATCTTCTTGTTAAATCAAAACCTTTATCATTATGTAATGTCCTTCTTTCTGCTTTTTGTTTGTTGATGTTTTAAAGTTTGTTTTATCTGATATAAGAATAGTGAGTAGTGCTCTTTTTTCCTTCCTGTTTGCATGGTAGATCCTGCTACTTTTAGCCTGTGGATGTCATTACATATGAGATGGATCTCTAAATGATGGCAGAGAGTTTGATCTTGTCTTTTTATCCAGTTGGCCACTCTATGCCTTTTAAGTGGGGTGTTTAGACTGTTTACATTCAGGGTTATTATGGATATCTGAGATTTTGACCCTGTCATCATATTGTTAGCTGGTTGTTTTGTAGAATTGATTGTGTAGTTTCTTTATAGTGTCTGTGGGCTATGTGCTTAAGTGTGTTTTTGTGGTAGCAGGTATCATTCTTTTGTTTCCATGTATAGCACTCTGTTAAGGACCTCTTGTAAGGTTGGTCTAGTGGTAATAAATTCTCTCAGTATTTGCTTGTCTGAGAAGGATTTTATTGCTCTTTTGCTTTTGAAGCTTAGTTTGGCAGAATATGAAACTGTTGGTATGAAATTTCTTTTTTTTTTTTAAGGATACTGGAAACAGGCTCCCTATGTCTTCTGCCTTGTAAGAATTCTGCTGAGAAGTCCACTGCTAGCTTGATGGGATTCCCTTTGTAAATGAACGGATCCTTCTCTCTAGCTACCTTTAAGATGTTCTCTTTTGCATTTACCTTGATGATTCTGGTAACTATGTTCCTTGGGGATTGTCATCTTGTATAGTATTTTGCAGGGGTTCTTGGTATTTCTTGAATTTGCATGCCAGCCTGTCTAGCAAGATTGGAGAAATGTTCATGGATTAATAATAATGTCAATGACTTGTAGGTTTGGTCTCTTTATATAACCGTATATTTCTCAGATGTTTTGTTCATTTTTTTTAAATTCTTTTTTAAAAAATTTTTATCTGATTGAGTTTACTCAAATAACTGGTCTTCAAGCTCTGAGATTCTTTCTGTGGCTTGGTCTATTCTGCTGTTAATGCTTCTGATTGTATTATGAAATTCTCATAGTGAATTTTTTCAATTCCAGAAGTTCAGTTTGGTTCTTTTTTGAAATGGCTATTTTGTCTTTTAGCTCTTGGATCATTTTACTGGATTCCGTGAATTTCTGGATTGGGTTTGAATGTTCTTCTTGATCTCAATGAGCTTCCTTGCCATCCACAATGAATTCTATGTGTGTCATTTTAGTCATTTCAAACTGATTGGATACCATTGCTTATGAGCTAGGGTGCTTATTTGGAGGGAAAGGAACACTCTGACTTTTTGAATTCTCAGGTTTCTTGCATGGATTCTTTCTCATCTGAGAGGACTGGTGTTTCTTTAACTGTAGCATAAGTTGAGTATAATCAATTGGCTTTGTTTCTGGGTGCTTTCAGGGTGCCAATGCCCTGTACAGGATCTGTACTTAAAGCTGGATTTTTGCCCCTTCTCTAGGAGCTATTTGGGGCCAGGAACTGTCCCTGACATTTGACAAATCTATGCAGGGTTCCCAGCTTCCTCCCTCTTCAGCCTTGGGGTCTGCCTCACCTCTCTTTTGACTCTTGGTATTTTCTCTTTGAAAATCTGTTCAAAATATGTTAGTTTACCCAATTTTTGGTCTTTCTTGGTGACAGCAGTGCTTCCTGACTGTGTCCAGTTGGACATCTTGTCCAGAACCCCTGGTGATTATTTTTAAAATGAAGCTTTGTTGTAGCACTCTTGGCCAATTTAATATAATGTCCTTTTTTCCCTTTATAAGTTAGCCTTCATGTCTTCAGTCTACACTTAGACATTCAGGTCCTAAATATTACCTTTGCATATTCAGTATACACCAGCTCCATTCATAGCTGAACACTTCACCAGGTTCCTAATTCCTGAAAGAACAGAAGCCATATCTGTATCCCAGGAGGCTGGGGCGACAAGATGGTGGATCTCCCCTTATTTTCTTTTCATACATTTTTTCACCAAAATTTGACTTGTATTTGCAGCTATCCGCTATCAAACACTAGAAGTTATTCTTTCTCACTGTATTTTTGTAGCTATCAACCAACTTTTCTTCATCCCTCTCTCCCCTCTACTTTTCTCAACCTCTGTTAACCACTATTCTACTTTTTAGCTCCATGGCATAAGTATTTTTTAGTTCCCACATATGAATTATAACATACAATATTTGTCTTTTTGTGCCTGGCTTATTTAACATAATATGCTCCAGTTCCATCTATGTTGCTGCAGAATGACAGGATTTCATTCTTTTTATGGCTGAATATTCCATTGTGCGTATATAACACATTATCCATTTATCTGTTGGTGGACATTTAGCTTGATTCCATATCTTGGCTATGGTGAATAGTGTTGCAACAAATATAGGAGTACAGATACCTCTGCAATATATTTATTTCCTTTCTTTTGGACATATACCCAGCAGTGGGATTTCTGGATCATATGGTAGTTCTACTGTTTATAAATTTTTTATACTGGCTGTGCTAATTCTAATTCCCACCGTAAGTATATGAATGTTCCCCTTTCTCTGCATCTTTACCAGCATCTGTTATTTTGTGTCTTTTTGATAATAGCCATTTTAACTGAGGTGAGTTAATAATTCATTGTAGTTTTGATTTGCAGTTCCTTGATGTTTAGCAATTGTGAACATTTTTTTTTCATATACCTATTGGCCGTTTGTATGTCTTCTTTTGAGAAATGTCTATTCAGATCTTTTGCCCATTAAAAAAAATCAGATTGTTATTAATATTATTTTTGCTATTGAGTTCCTTATGTATTTTGGTTGTTAATCCCTTGGCACATGTATAATTTGCACATATTTTCTCCTATTTTGTAGGTTATGCATTCATTTGTTTATTGTTTTTGTTTTTTGCTATGCAAAACTTTTTAGTGTGATGTAATCCTATTTGTCTCTGAGTCTTCTTATCCTTATCTTAGAAATGAATCTAATACTATTTGTCTGTCCGTGTTGTTGGCTGTGCTTTTGAGGTCTTACTCAAAAAATATTTGCAAGATTGTTATCCTAAAGTATTTCCTCATTGTTTTCCCCTAGTAGTTTCATAGTTTTGGTTCTTATATTAAGTTTTAAATCCATTTTTATTTTATTTTTGTATGGGCTAAGAGATAGGGGTCTAATTTTATTGTTCTGCATATGGGTGTCCAGTTTTCCCCACACCAATCATTGAAGAGACTGTCCTTTCCCCAGTGTATGTTCTTGATGCCTCTGTCAAAAATGAGTTGGCTATAAATGCCTGGGTTTATTTCTGGGTTCTCTATTTTTTTCCATTGGTCTATGTATCTGTTTTTGTGCCAGTACCATGTTACTCTGGTTACTATAGCTTTATAGTACATTTTCAAATCAGGCAGTGTAATGCCTCCAGCTTTGTTCTTTTTGCTCAAGACTGCTTTGGGTATTCCAGGAGAATGACATTTTTGAAGAATACTAGCCAATTATTTTATGCAATATCCCTCAATTTAGAATTTTTAGATGCTTCTTCATGAGTAAATTTAGATGATGCATATTTGGCCAGAATAGCATACTGCATCCTTCTCAGTGCATTGTATCAGGAGGTATGTGATATCAATTTCTCCCAGTTGTGGTGATACCAGCTTTGATCACTTGGTTAAGGGGAAATCTGTCAGGTTTCTGAAAAGAGTTCCTGTTTTCCTTTGTATTTAATAAGTATCTTGTGGGGAGATATTTTGAGACTGTGTAAGTATCCTGTTCCACATGATAATCTCCTTCACTAAGTTTAGCACCTGTTGGTACTTACCTACAACAGTTATTACCGTGGTGTTTGCCAAATGGTGATTTTCTACTCTCATCACTTCTTATACATTTATTTCTCCAAATACTGCTGTGAGAAAGAGTTTACCATGCTCTCCTATTTATATATTTACTTATTTATAACATTGTGGTCTCATGGATTCTTACTTTATTCTATGGGTTATAATCCATTACTGTTGTTATTTATGTTGTTGATCAAACTGTTTTAAGATTTGCCCATTGGGAGACTGTTCCATTTGACTCTTGACTTTTTTTTTTACATGCCCTTGTTATTTATTGTGCTATTCCTTATTTTCTTTTATAAGTTGATCTTATACTTTTCTTTGTCTGGAATTAGCCATTTCTCCAAGGAAATCTGATGACTTTTACTGGAGGAAGGTACTTAGAAATCATGATCTGGACCGTGTTCTATTTTATCTTCTCCCAATGAGTTAGGCACAATTAGCAATCCTATATTTTTAATGAAATAACGGAGAACTCAAGAAGTTAAATAATACATCTGATGCCACACAACTGAAGGTGATAGAACTACTATTTGAACCCAGTCTAAAGTTTGGTCTCCAGTGTCCATACTTAAATTTAATTTCTCTCTGGGATTGGAAAGCTTTTCCAGTGTCTCTGAGTCTTCTTTTCCTTGTCTTAGCAATGAATCTAGTACTATTTGCCTCTCAGTGTTGTTGTGATGGCTAAATGAAAGAACACATGGGAAATTGTCTATACATTATTTGTTCCATAGTGGATACTCAAATATTAGTTGAATTTGAGCTATATTCACTCAGTATTCATAAACACCCACTTTGTTCACAGCACTGAGGTAGAAAATATGCAGGTACATGCATATTTCCTGGTAAGAGCTCATATTTCCTGGCAATAATTTCTAATGTCACTCCTTCCTGTGCATCCAATATAGGATACCAGAATCCTTTCCAAGATAGAATTTAGGCAGACACTACTGAACAAATGAAACGTATTTGCTGCCCTAGACATGAGTGATGAAGGGTTGAGAGAACAGGTGTGACTCTACCAAAAACAGGCAGATAATCCAGGCTCACATTTCAAAACACCTTGCAACTTAAGTTTCTAACCATTTTCTAACAGTCCTTGAAATTATGCTAATATAAGGACTTCCAGGCAACATAGAAGACTGGGTGTACATGCTAATACACAAATGACATAGAGGATCAGCATCCCAACTTCTTGGAATATGCCAGACAGTAATAAATGTAACAGCCACAAAATTCCAGCCTTGCTTAATTTGGGGAAATGAGAATCAGTTTGTTCTTCCCCTGCTGGCACTGAACAGTGGTTTGCAGGATCACTGCATGGGAAAGATCTGACAGTAGAGATCTGAGAGGCTGTCTGTGTGAAGGCTGAATTTCATGAACTATCTCATTGCTGGGATGGTTCCCTTTCAGCCTCGTGGTAAGTACAACACTCAGGTCACTGTAAGTGTGGGGCAGGCAAGCTTAAGCCACAATGAGTGAAAATATGTGTGTATTGGGTTGGGGGAAGGGATTTTAGTCTGGATTATCTGAAGCTCAGACTTTAAGCTGAGAGCCTGGGCTGCCAAGCAGGTATATGTAAAGGACAGCTCAAAGCTGAGGTTTAAAACTAGTATGCTCCAACCAGGCTGTGAAAGTAACTAAAGTAGCTGAGTGCCTCAGATCACCTAATGTTTATTTTTGTTTTGTTTTATTTTTTGTTTTTCCATTTTTGTTGTTGTTTGTTTGTTGTTTTTTCTGAGACAGAGTCTGGCTTTGTTGTCTAGGCTGGAGTGGAGTGGCACGATCTCGGCTCACTGCAACCTCCGCCTCCCGGATTCAAGCGATTCTCCTGCCTCAACCTCCTGAGTAGCTGAGACTACAAGCGTGTGCCACCACGCTTGGCTAATTTTTGTATTTTTAGTAGAAATGGGGTTTCACCAAGTTAGCCAGGCTGTTCTCGAACTCCTGACCTCAGGGAATCCACCCACCTTGGCCTCCCAAAGTGCTGGGATTACAGGCGTGAGCCACCACCCCCAGCCGCCCTAATGTTTTACAAGTTTGAGACATAAACCTGTGGCATGCTTTTTTTGGGGAACATGATTCAGAAATCACTTTTTCCTATCAAACAGCAGAAAAATGAGCCATGATGATTGGAATCCTTCCTGATCTTATAGGTAGACTGGGAAAGCATAGCTGGGAAGAGCACAGACAGGGAGATCAGAAGAACCTCGGACTGCCACAAAATGTGTAATGGCCAAGTAACTTAAGCCAGCCAGTCAATTTATCTGGGGATCACTTCTTCACTTGTACAGCGAACAAGATGAATTAGATAATTGTATAATTCCTTGGAGCTCTGAAATTCTACTGCACAAATAGATGCCTTGTGATCACTGTTGAGATGAGGTCTTCCAGAGCCTGTGACCACAGATGTGATTGATCCTCTTGCCAGAGCTTTAGCCACCTTCTCACCTGTTAGACAATTCCTGCCCCTGTGTCTCTACTGTATCACCTTTCACAGCTCATATGCTGCACCTATGCAGTCTTCTTCAGGTTAAGCTGTGTGAAGTTTAAGTTTCTTATAACTATTAAACTTCATCTTGCAAAGGATTCTTCCTTTGAAGACCAGGTTGCAAAGTAAATAAAAATGAAACTACACTTGATAAAGCAGGGATGGGAAGTCTATAACCTTATCCTTATTGTGGGATATTTGAATTGTCTCTATTTTTTGCTATTTGTCTTCAAGTTGTCCTAAGAAGGTGGGATCAATATCCCCCATCCTATTGGTTCAGAGTCAAGACTAATGATGCCACACATGCATGAAGAGTGTATGGAAACATTTATTATTTACATCATGAGGCTTTCTAGGGAGAGCAGAGGAAACACCCAAGCTTTTCTATTAGATTTGAGTGAGGAAGGCACAAGTGGCTTTGGTTTCTACTGTGTGTGGGTGTGGGCTGGCATTAGGGCTCCCATGTACAGGCTCAAGTTTATGTGGTTTGACTTCTATGCTAGTGCCAAAGAAAGGAGGGCCTGGGATTTTTTTTAAATTGGCTTGCTCATGTGTGAGGGGAA
This sequence comes from Pan paniscus, assembly GCF_029289425.2. Lineage (NCBI taxonomy): Eukaryota > Metazoa > Chordata > Mammalia > Primates > Hominidae > Pan > Pan paniscus. Next base: position 88,664,157 of record NC_073257.2, read on the forward strand.
AAGAGAAGTGGGAGAAAAGGGGTCTGAAAGCTGTCAGCAGCCAGATAATGGAGTCAGATGATCTTACATATTAGAAAATTCCAAGGAAACCACTAAAAACCTATTAGAACTAATACATGAGTTAGCAAGATTGCAAGATACAAGATCAATATATGAAAAATCAATTTTCTTTCTATACATTTACAAAGAACTATCCAAAAATGAAATTAAGAGAATAATTTCATTCACAATAGTATATAAATATATTAAATATATAGGAATAAATTTAATATAATGTGTAAAACTTACATGGTGAAAACTCAAAACATTAAAAAATTAAAGAAGAGCAAAATAATAGAAAGTCCATATTCATGAATTAAAAGTCTTAATATTATCAAAATGACAATATTTCTCAAATTTATCTAGATTCAGCACAATCCCTATCAAAATCTCAGCTGGCTTTTTTTTTTTTTTGCAGAAATTGACCAGCTAATTTTAAAATTCATATTGAAAAGCAAGGGATCCAGAATAACAAAAATAATCTTGAAAAAGAAGACAAAGTTGGATGACTTGCTGATATGGTTTGGTTCTGTGTCCCCACACAGATATCCTCTTAAATTGTAATCCTGTAATTCCCATATGTTATGGGAGGGACCCAGTGGGAGATGATTTGAATCATGGGGATAGTTTCGCCCATACTGTTCTCGTGGTAGTGAATAAGTCTCATGAGATCTGATGGTTTTATCAGGGGTTTCTGCTTTTGCATCTTCCTCATTTTCTCTTGCTGCCACTATGTAAGAAGTGCCTTTCATCTCCTGTCATGATTCTGAGGCCTCCCCAGCCATGTGGAACTGTAAGTCCAATTAAACCTCTTTTTCTTCCCAGTATCGGGTATGTCTTTATCAGCAGTGTGAAAACGGACTAATACACTCACACTTCCCAATTTCAAAACTTCAAAAACAGTAATGAAGAAAGTATAGTACTAGTATGAGGATAAATGTATAGATCAATGTAATAAAGTTAAAAATTCAGAAACAAAGCCTTACATTTAAGGTCAATTAATTTTTGACAGTGGTGCCAAGACATTTCAATGGGAAAAGAACAACCTTTTTGACAAATGATGATGAGACAACAGAATATGCCTGTACTCATAAATAAAGTTTCACCCCTTCCTTATACAATATACAAAAATTAACTCAAAATGGATCATAGACTAAATGTAACAGCTAAAATGATAAAATTTTTAGAAGAAAACATAGGAGTAAGTCTTCATGACCTTGGGCTAAACTTCTTAGCAATGATACCAAAAGCAAAGCAACCAAAGAAAAAATAGTGACCCTTAGAATCACCATTAAATAGGAAGATAGTACCCCTTGTATTTATGGGCCTTAATTTCTATAGGCCTTGTTTTTTAAATCTGTATTGGGACATATTAACTATTTTAACCAGAGATGGATTATTCTATTTTAGGTTCGTGGTATTCCATTTTTTTAAGCTGATTTTAAATGTCAAAGATTTAATTTTATTTCAATTTATTACTCATTGGGTTAGGTCATATCTACTATGTGATATGTGTTAAGGCAACAGGTGCTAAGGCCATGGAGAATTTAGAGAAGGAAAGTGTACCAGTAGTCAAGGTGAGGCATACCTGTTTGCCCTCTACTTTGCATTTGGTAACCACCCTAAGAGTATGGTAACTCTTTATTACATGTAGATCAATGTAATAAATTTATGGTTAAACTCTTAGGGGAGTTACCACATGCAAAATAGAGGACAATTTAAATTTGGTGAGATCCCCAAACATAACTATAATTTGAGCCACAGAATTAGTTAAGACCATGAAGGTTTGCCAATTCTTTTCAGCTTAGCAGATTTTAGAGTTAGTTTCAAACCCTATGTTTTAAAATACAAAAGCTAATTGGCATCCTTTTTACTTTTCAATTTTTATTATATATTTTTAGTACATTTTAGATTTCTAATTGGATCAAATTATGGATCTCTGTTTTAGTTTCCCCCACCACTCACTTTTATTTACTTGCTTTTAAATTTGACGGTTGCTGGATACACTTTAAAGGGGTTGTGTCTTCTTTGTTCATATGTATATATACACATTTTCCCTTCGGAGAGTACCAGCTCATTATCATCAAGCTGAGGGACCTCTCCCATGGCAGTTGTTTTATTGGGTAGGGTACTGGCTTAAGTAGAGTTTGAATTAGCCCTTTAACATGTTGATAAGCCACATCACTCAATGAACACAGTGTCTTTGTTGGTCAATTTTATATATAATAGTTGTCTGTTAGTGTCCTCTGGCCCTTTAAGTGGGGCAGGGATAATGCCTTCAAGTCTACTTCTCATAAAGGTCTGTGCTTTGGCAGCCATGGATACTCTTTCCTTGTAACTTTGAGGATCAGGTTTTCTTTTGGTGGCAGAGGGATAGGCAGGTCAGGTATGTGTGCATGAACTGTTCCTAGGAGTGTAGACCTCAGTATGCCACAGGGTGACTGTTCTTGACACAATGGCACCCAAAGGGTCCATGTATTACATAGCTTATCAGTATCAGTCTTTTCTGTCATTATTGAATAGGGTTCTTTCCTGGTTGAGACACAGAACAAATAGTATTAGGGTAAGAATTGTTTCCCTGAACCTATCATAAACCACAGCTTATGCTAGAATAGATGTTTAATCTGAGGCACAAAGATAGGCCCAGGCTGAGACATATGACCTAGGGCAACTTTAAGTAGCACCCCAATCCCATACTCTCGTCCCTAAATGCCAATATTGAAACTTCAACTTAGGTTGATTAAGTCTATAAAAGAGGCACAGTAGGACTCAGCAAATGCAGCTCAAAATACATGCTAACCTGCAGCCTTCCAAAGTGTCTACTTGCCTGCCAGAAGCAGAGCCTGTTAGCCCACCAAAAGCAAAGGACAAAAGCTCCCCAGGTGATAGTGGCCATCACCTAGATCATCCTCATCAAAGGGCCAGTTGTCAGGTGGTTGCTTAGCAGAGAAGTGGAATCAATCACCCCCTCCCAAAATTGGTTCAGATGTCAAGACAGACAATGCCACAAAAGCACCAGGAAGGTATGAAAATATTCATTACATCATGAGGCTTTCTGGAGAGAGCAGGGCAGGCATCCAAGTCAGTTTGTTTGGCTTGAGTGAAGGAAGGAGCAAAAGGCTTTGGTTTTTTATTGTGCTTAGGGAGTAGTGTTGGGGAGAGAGTTCCCACATGTGTGCCAATTTTTGCATGATTTGAACTTCCCTCCTTGTGCCAAGCGAGGGAGCACACTGGCTTTCTTACCAGCATGCCCAGATGTGGGGCTGGGGGAAAAGTGAAGGAGTGCAGCCTGAAAACTGTCAATGGTCAAATATCAAAACTGGAATCACATGCTTTATTGCACCATTTAAAGTAATGCCATTGTAGCATGCTGGTGCACACGTCTTCATAGGATCCATGAAGAAATGGGCTTCCTGGAAAGCTAGAAATATGAAGATAGTGCTTTTGTTCAAGTACAATTGGTACTGACTACTACCTCTACCTGCACAAGAACGAAGAAAGTTCTTGCCTATAAAACTGCTAATAAATGGATGTGCATAGATTATTGTAATACATTCTTCTGGCATAATTATGCAAGCTTTGAGTGTAAAGGGCAGTTGTATTGAAAAAAAATGAGCTGTCCATTACCTTGCAAAGACATGTCCCAACCTACTAAACATGCCTTTCAGGGACTCTGAGAACTAAGAAATACCATGGTATGCTGTGATGTGCTGTTTCTGCTTCTGTTCTGTGTGGCCACTTCACTTATGGGACTTAATCTAATCCTAAAATGTGGGAGTATGTGGAAATGTTTGTTCTTGTAACTCCATAGTTCATTGAAATTAAGTGTAAAGCATTTCTGAATTAGCTAAATGTTCTTCAGCTAAATGTCTAGAAAATAAATTTAAAGGCCAGTGTATCTATCAAAAAAAGGTTTTGGAAACTTTCATTACTTAAATATGATTATTTGGGGCAAATTGAACCTTGAATTTAGTGGTGTAATTTCACTAACTTAAGTATTTAAGCCATTAAAAAATAATGAATGTATATTAGAAAGTATGGTAGATTAGACACTCTGGATACACGTCTTTTTTTCTTTTTTTTTTTGAGACAGGGTTTCACTCTGTCACCCAGGCTGGAGTACAGTGGCATGATCTTGGTTTACTGCAACCTCTGCCTCTCAGGCTCAAGCAATCCTCCCACCTCAGCCTCCTGAGTACTTGGGACTATAGGCATGTACCACCACACCCAGCAAATTTTTGTATTTTTTGTAGAGACATAGTTTTTCCTGTTGCCCAGGCTGGTCTTGAACTCCTGGACTCAAGCAATCTGCCGCCTCGGCCTCCCAAAGTGTTGGGATTTCAGCCGTGAGGCACCATGCCCAGCCCCCATCCTCTTAAACAGATCTTATTTCCAGATAAATAATTATTGTTAGTGCATTTCTGGGTCAGCTAGAAATAGGAGCTATCACCAAACAGGAGAAAAATTAAGAAAAATGCCAAGCTGAAATCAGAGAAAGAAGTACGTGTTTTCCCCAAATTCAGACATTGAAATATAGAGACAAAGCCTTGGACCCACCATGCACTGGGGGTTATGAATAAAAAACTCCTTTGTTAGATCTGGATCCTTGAAGTTTAATCAAGTGGTTTCTTATTTGTAGCACAGATCCTTCCTAAAAGAAAGTTTCATAAGCTTAGGCTGTCAAGATTTCCACAGGTTGATAAAAGGCAAATATGAGCTCATGATCAGAAATTAGCAAACACTTAAGGAAATCTCACATAAGAGTTAGCAAAAGAAACAGATTTGAATGCCAAAATGGTATCAGATATTAAAATTATCACAATCAGAACATAAAGCAAATTTGTATGAAATGATTAAACAAACAAAGGTGGGTTAAAACAGAGAAAGCAATAAGTTTTTTTAAAATTATTTTATTATTATACTTTAAGTTTTAGGGTACATGTGCACAATGTGCAGGTTTGTTACATATGTATACATGTGCCATGTTGGTGTGCTGCACCCATTAACTCGTCATTTAGCATTAGGTATATCTCCTAATGCTATCCCTCCCCACTACCCCCACCCCACAACAGTCCCTGGAGTGTGATGTTCCCCTTCCTGTGTCCATGTGTTCTCATTGTTCAATTCCCACCTATGAGTGAGAACATGCAGTGTTTTTTTTTTCCTTGCGATAGTTTGCTGAGAATGATGGTTTCCAGTTTCATCCATGTCCCTACAAAGGACATGAACTCTTCATATTTTATGGCTGCATAGTATTCCATGGTGTATATGTGCCACATTTTCTTAATCCAGTCTATCATTGTTGGACATTTGGGTTGGTTCCAAGTCTTTGCTATTGCGAATAGTGCCACAATAAACATACGTGTGCATGTGTCTTTATAGCAGCATGATTTATAATCCTTTGGGTATATACGCAGTAATGGGATGGCTGGGTCAAATGATATTTCTAGTTCTTTTTAACAAGTAACCAGTTTGAAAAATATCCAAGTAAAACTTTCAGTATAAAAATATTATTGTATATACTTTAAAACCCACAGTTAAATAGACTATCATTGAAGAGAGAATATTAGTAAACTAGTAAGTTGCTCTAAAGATATTAATATATACAGAATGCAACACTGAAATAACCAGAAATGGAAAGTCTAAGAGGTTAGATGATATAGAGGCTTGAATGAGAAGGTTTTCCATTCAACAAATCAAAGTTCCAGGAAGAGAGAATAGGAAAAAGATAGGAGAGCCATACTTGAAGAGGTGGCAGCTAAGAATTCTTCAAAATGATGAAAACCATGAAAATATATATGATACATATGGCAAAGCATGCAGATAAACTTAAAAGCCCCACCTAACCAAAAATATTAAAACTGCAGAGCACCAAAGACAAAGAGAAGATTTTATGAGTAGCCAGAAGACAAAAGTCACCTATAAAGAAATGACAATTAGAAGGCACAAGGCAGATTTCTTGGCATCAAAATGGAAGCAGGGAAGCAGTGGAATTATATTTTCAGAGTGCTGAGAGAAAAATAAATATCAGCTTGGAATTGTGTTAGAAGTAAATCTATCTCTCAAGAAGGAGTGCAAAATAAGAAATATTGGTATGGACAAAATGGAAAGAATTTACTAACTGTATATTCAACTAAAAGAACTTCTAAAGCAGGTACCTGAGAAAAGGTATAAATTATCTTGGAAGAAAAGTGTGAAATGATTTAAAAGAATCATGAGAAAAAAATGGCAAACATATAAGTAAATCTAAACCAACACTTTCTTTATTAAAACATAATTTGTAGATTTTCACAAAAGGACAGAAGGAAATCACTGTCAAATGTAACATCTAAGTCAGGAGGAAGTGATCAGAGTTTAAGTGTTCAGGCAAAGGATTTAAGATATTAATATAAGATTTTTTAGATCAGCAATGTGTGATATATTTTCACGAATCACCACCAAAAAAAGAGCGTATAAATCCCAACCTAGTGAAGCAGAGAAATATATATATATATATATAAACATATATATATATGTAATCAAGAAAAGAGAAAAAGAAGCTTAGAAGTGGAACAAATACAAATTCCGAAGTAATATGCTAGAAACATGTCTAAAGGGATCAACCATCACAATCACTAAATGGACTGAACTCACAAGTGAACTACAGACATTGTCCTATTAGATGAAAAAATAAATAAACCCAACTATATATCCTTTACAATATATGTATGAAAATATAAGGACACACATGTTTGAAGATATACCAGGCAATGGCAACCAAAACAAAATGAGAATATCTATCTATATATCTGTCTATCTACCTACCTACCTACCTATCCATCTATCCATTTATCTATCATCTATCTATCTATCTATCTATCTATCTATCTATCTATCTATCTATCTATCTATCTATCATCTCTATCTGTATCTCTGTCGGATAGAATATATCTCTCATATATAGAATTCAAGACAAAAAGTATTACTGGGGACGAAGAGGACCTCATGTAATGATAGACCTTTCGATTCACCAAAAAGATTTTTTTTAATCTAAGTTTGTATGTACCTGTTAAAATATTATATTTCATCATACCTAAGATACCAACATTTGTAAGACGTGCTGTTATTTTATCTACCACTGTCAACAGTAAAAAACTCCTGCAACTAAACTATGAAATAATGGTTTCATATTATGTCAATTATAAGAGATCTTCATTTTGAGATGTTAAATATGAAAAAAACTGTCTTAGAATTAATGAAGTATGATAGCTTCACACCACTTAAAGCAACTATTTATGTAAGAGAAAAATATATAAAAATCTACATAACAGTAAAAGATTCCAAAATATTTCTTTCAATTGTGATAGCTCAAACAGACCAAAAAAAGATATAAGAGATGAATAGCAAGCTGATTTTAATGGACATATGTAGAACTGTGCACAGAGAACACACATTCTTAAGCATATATGGCACATTTTTTAATTTGACCACATCTTAAGCTATAAAAGCAAATGTTAACAAATTTCAAAAACTGAGTATCACATGTTCTCTGACTACAATAAAATTTTAATTTAGAAATTTATACTAAAAAGTTAACTAGAAAAACCCCATCTGTTGGCCAGGTGTGGTGGTTTACATGTGTAATCCCAGCACTTTGGGATTGCTGGAGGAAAGGAGTTCGAGACCAGCCTGGGCAACGTGGCGAAACCCCATCTCTACCAAAAATACAAAAATTAGCCAGTCTCATAACCCAGTCTCAAAAAAAAATTTTTTTTGAAATTGAAACACATGGCTCATAAAAAATAATGGAAATTTAAAATCCCTAGAGTTGAACATTTATGAAAATACTGTATATTGAAAAAGTGGCATGCATTCATTTATAATGAAAATCTGTCAAGGAACAAGGAGTTGAATGGAACTTTTAGCTAAATGAAGAGTATCTACCTAAAACAAACAAAACCTATAGCATACTTTGTTCTTAATGGTAAAAAGTTAGAAGGATTTCTTGTAAAGTCGAAAGTATATTCAAAGAAAAGTAAATTTTCCCTTCCATCCAGACTGTCCTGCAGAGACAAAAACATATTCATATATGTTTGGCAGGGAGAAGGACATAAAGAGAAAGATTTTGTTTTGGTTTGGCTTGTTTTAAGATTTTTTTAAATGTTTGATATACGGTGACAGCTTTCCCACAAAACTGTACTAATTGAAACTTCTACCAACAGAGTGTGAGAGCATTCATTTCACTACATGATCACAAACATTACGTACTACCATTTTAAAAAATAGCAAAATGCCTCTTTAAAAAATTTATCTGATGCCTTGTGGGACTCAACTTGCTCAATGAGTTTATTGACTATTTTTATTTTTATGTTATAAACAGCTCTTCTTATGGAGCTGTTAATAATTTTTGCTTTTATTTGTAAGAAATGTTTACTAAAGTAGGTAATAATCCTTCAGCTGTCATAGATGATAAAAAGCATACTTTTTTTAAGTTTGTAATTTGGGTTTTACTTTTTTATGGTGTTTTACCATGGCAGAGGAAAACTTTTTACATGGTTAGACCTGAAAATCTTTTCTTGTATTTTTTCTTCCTTTGCTTTTATTGTATATCCCTAGAGATTGGAGAGTCTCTAATCGTTTGTGGTGATCGTTGTCTAATAGTTACTTTTCTTGTGTTGGAGTATCTGGTTAGGATTGCAAATTCATTTAGTCCTAATATTTATTAAACAGTGCTTCATTTCCTCACTGATAGAAAATATCAACTTTATCATAGTATATATTATTTTGTGATAGAATCTTGTTCTTTTCCTTCTATTTTGTAACACTAATCTTTCAGTTTTTTTTTACAAGTTCCATGTTGTTTAACTATTGCAGCATTATTTCTGAGATCGTGATAATTCTTATTACTCACCCTGATTATTCTTTTTTCTTTTTTGCTCCTTTTTATTGGATACTTTTTTAAAAATTACAAACATTATCCACCCTCTTCTATTTCAAGATGACGTCAACTATTCTTTTTAAATGTATTAACTAAGAGGAATGCAGAATCATTTTCTAAAGTTAAAAATAAAAACTTGTCCAATCTCTGATATATTTTTTTAATAGTGTTTGACCCATAAAATTAGGGACATTTGAAGTAGGATTCTTTTTTTTTTTTTTCCTTTTTTTTTTTTTATTATACTTTAAGTTTTAGGGTACATGTGCACATTGTGCAGGTTAGTTACATATGTATACATGTGCCATGCTGGTGCGCTGCACCCACTAACTCGTCATCTAGCATTAGGTATATCTCCCAATGCTATCCCTCCCTCCTCCCCCCACCCCACCACAGTCCCCAGAGTGTGATAGTCCCCTTCCTGTGTCCATGTGATCTCATTGTTCAATTCCCACCTATGAGTGAGAATATGCGGTGTTTGGTTTTTTGTTCTTGCGATAGTTTACTGAGAATGATGATTTCCAATTTCATCCATGTCCCTACAAAGGACACGAACTCATCATTTTTTACGGCTGCATAGTATTCCATGGTGTATATGTGCCACATTTTCTTAATCCAGTCTATCATTGTTGGACATTTGGGTTGGTTCCAAGTCTTTGCTATTGTGAATAATGCCGCAATAAACATACATGTGCATGTGTCTTTATAGCAGCATGATAAAGTAAGAAATATACCTGTTTGTTTGGAAAGGTAGAAAGGAAATAGTTACATTCTCACGTAACCAAAGTTTTAAAAAATTACCTAGTGTCATTTATCTGACATTATTTCTCTAAAGTGCCTCATCAACTCTAGCCAGACAAATCTCTTCATTATTCCTGCTTCAGGCCATGCACATTTCAAATTCTCAGGCTTTGCTGAGAATGTTCTTTGCCAGGGATATTTTTTCTCTTTCTTTCTGTTTATTAAAATTTGTTTCTTTAAGGCCAAACTCTAGCTCCTTCATCATGAAGCTTCTTTTAGTATATGTTCCACAGACTTTAAACATTTTAGAACTTTTTCTAATTATAAAAGCAAGAAAATAAACTCATAGAACATTTGATAAAAAATAGAGACATAGTTTCTATAATATTAACTCCCTATTATGAATTATATATATTTCCTTGCAGTATTTCATATGAATACATAGTTGTAACTCTAGTGAACTTACAATTTCATGTTCTATGTTAGCATGGTTTCATGCTTTTCTCTGTTGCTCCATTCTATTCATTATTACCTTTTTTTTTTTTTTTTTTTTTTGAGACGGAGTCTCGCTCTGTCGCCCAGGCTGGAGTGCCGTGGCGCGATCTCGGCTCACTGCAAGCTCCACCTCCCGGGTTCATGCCATTCTCCTGCCTCAGCCTCCAGAGTAGCTGGGACTACAGGCGCCTGCCACCACGCCTGGCTAATTTTTTTGTATTTTTAGTAGAGACGGGGTTTCACCGTGTTAACCAGGATAGTCTCAATCTCCTGACCTTGTGATCTGCCCGCCTCGACCTCCCAAAGTGCTGGGATTACAGGCATGAGCCACCGTGCCCAGCCCTATTATTACCATTTTAATGACTATCCAATGGTCCATAGAGTCAATACATAATTATTTACATAATCTTTGCTTTACTACCTGTCCCTTATCATAAAAAGCTCTGCAGAGAAAATCTTTGTTGTGTAGCTTTCCTTTCTTTGGGGAATTAGTTCCTTAGAATAAACATCAAGAATTGGAATTTAGGGGAGAGAAGCGAAAAGCATTTTCAGGCTCTTGAAATATGTTTTTTCAGGTGGCTTTCATTCACCAATTTTATGTATGAGAGTTCTAGTACTCCAGTTGACTTGATTCCATCAGATATAAATATTTTTTCGTTATTATTTAAGAGGAAAAAAGCATGTTAAGCATTTTGCCCCAATTCTCTGTTATTGTGTATTAGTTAGCTCTCATGTATTAATTTTGTTTCCCCAAAGAGATTGTAAGGTCCTTGCATGAGACTAGAGATAATGACTTATATTTATTCTTTATACCCCACAATATCTCCCCAAAAGTGTGGCAGACACAGTTGTCTTCAGTATTTGCTTCTTAAGTGATTGAAACCTTCACAAAATTCCTTTTTGTTCCTCAAACTCAAGGCCAGTTATGATAGAAAATTTGGCAAGTAGCATATTTGTGGAGTCTCAGCTCCAAAAATAAACCCTTACCCAAACCTCACTTGTAGGGGTTAAACTTATGCTTGGAATCAAGGTTAACTGAAATTTTCAATAAACATGTATATATTGAGTTTTTTCTTGAATTTCAGACTCATTTTATCCTAGTTCTTATCCAATTAATTCACAAAACATAAGCTATTTAACCACCACCATTTTCAGAGATTGCTCATAGGAAGACCAAAGAACATAGCCCTAGTCCTCTAAAACTGGTGTCCTAGGACGCTAGAAAGTCCCTTGCCTCCACAGGAAAGCAAAAGGCAACTATAATTGAAGTACCCTATTGCCATGTGTTTTCAGCTACACTTGTTCCCCACTTTATCCTAGTTCTAGAACGGTGCCAGGGATATGATAAACAGTCAATAAATATTTGTTGAGTGCTTGAATGAATCTGTGTGCATAGGTTGAATCAATCAATCACTCTGCAAATATGTATTGAGCTCTCGCAAGATGCAAAGCCCAGTGTACTGGTTACTAGAAAAACAGATAAAGTTGATGGATCTTATACGTGGCAGGGGGCTGGATTTAATGACCTTGAGGTTTCATCCAGTGCATTTTTCTACAACTCATGTGCATTTCTTTTGAAACTTACACATCACATCCACAAGCCGAATAAAACTCCTCAAGCTGCATTTCTAGGATGATCCCCCGCCACCTCTCCCTGAGGGCCTGAAAAGTTGTATGCTGCTGATTTCTGGTGTGGGCAACTCCTGGGCAGGGACAAGGATGGCTCCAGATGGATGGATGCCTTTGTGGAGGGCTCCCTTTTATCCTTAGTTGTAAGCCGCCTGAGCAATTATATTATAAATGGGTAATTTACTGCCTCATCCCCAAAGCCTCTTCTGTGGGCTCTTTCATGGACACTGTTACCAAAAGTTACCAATATGCCTGGTGCCTTTGATATTTGTGGGCACTGCAGACCAGAGAAAAAGAGTTGCTGCCTTGTACAGCTGCACACTGGCTTTCACATGTCCTGCAAATGGGTACCTGCCAGCCATCTTCCCCAGATGTCATACTGACCATTGATTTTTTTTTTTTCTGCTTGCTATTGCAGTTATTAACTACAGTGAGGCCTGGGCACTTAGCTCTCCACTTTAATTATTCATCCTTATGAAGAAAAATTTCCCCCGTGTGCTTTATTGTCCTCCAGCCCCGACCTGAGCTCACGCAGACTCTTCCTTCCTTCCCTCCCCAAAGTGGCTTGTGTGTCGAAGGGCTTTTCACTGGGGTGCTTATTCCATTTATACCTTTAGTATGCATTTTGTGTTCTGCCAAGGGGGTCAGGAGGGCACATGGAGAAGCCAGATGGCTTACCTCTTCCCTCAGGAAACACGCCGCTATTTAGCTGGGCACCTTCCCAACTCAAGGCGGGGTGAGATTCCACTGTTGGAGAGAGAGTTGGTTCAAATGCCACTGTCCCTGAGATCACAGCTCCAAGTTCCTCTAGGCTATGCACTTTTCTACTTCTCTGCCACTTGCTGGAGTTTTCTGCCAGCAACAGCCTTTTAGGAGATATTAGAAAGGGGGGTGGGAAGGGAGGGATGGGAAAAAGCAACTCTTGTTATTTATGGTCCTCGTTCAGGCACAAGTTTCTGTTATTTTAATCCGGCTGAAATAAGAAACCATAATCCATGGATGAAAAGATGGTGGACAAACTCAGTTAAATCTTGAGCACCCTGAGGATGTGTGTTTTTCCCTATTTCTGGTTTTTGACGTTCCTTCCCTGCTGCCATTTCCCAACTTTAACTTTTGAAAAGCCAAGCAGTTTAGCTGGCCAGGCCCGGGGAACTTATTTGTATGCAGCACAAATTTCAGAATCTGTTCTCAGCCTGTGCCGAGTGAAAAATGGCCTGCATTTTCTTGATAGCCCATGTGGTTGTAAAGAATAAATGGCTAATGAATTACAGATGAACATTGACGCAAATTAATCTTCCCGCTGTCCCTGGGTTATATGGCAGCCATTTAAAAGTTTAATCAATACACTAAAGTTGAAAACATGCAGGCACTGCAGTTGTTTGGATGTAATAAACATCAGAGGGAACCAGGAGGTTTGCACCCAGTCCATGTATCATAATGACAGGTATTTATGTTTAATGGACTAAATATTTTTTATTGGAAGGGAGCAAATGTCAGCTTAACTTTGTGAGCCCCACATTCAACTTTCCTTTGAGGTTGGTGAAAGACGGCTGACGTGTCATTGGAAATGAAATGTTAAGGGAGAAAAAAAGCACAACGGAGACAAAGCGAGGATGGGAGCCGTTTGGAGACGTGGTGCAGCGCTTACATTCTGCAGCAATTCATTAACGAAAACGTAAACTCTGATATTTCTAATGTTGCTATAAAATGGTTTACTAGGAACAACTTTAATGGTTATTAATGAAAACAAGTACCCAGATCTGCCAGATATCCTTTTCAGTGCAGGCTTTTGTTTGAAAACTCTTTACCAGGTCATATTTGCTGGAGATTTATAATTAGTCTTTTTCCTTAATGTGAGAAGTGGAGGAGAAACAGCGTGATGGCTCTCAGCTCTTGTATTCCATAGATCTTTCCTTTTGAACGGTGTCCAATGACTTTGAATAACCATGTGTTCTCTTTTGGAATGCTTATATCTTAATTACTTTTCAAGTCAATATTTTGTACCTCTGCCGTGAGTCTGGAAGGACCAAGGTAGCTAAAAGAGAAAGGAAATTGCCAGTGGCAGTGCCATCTCGCTGGACAGAAACAGGCTGAGACACAGGAGAGCAATGGCTTCACTTGAACAGAAAAATACAGACTTAGTTCAGCTTTTCATTTTTTTCCCTCCACATATAAAATAAACTAAATATGTCAGTGGAGCATGGGGTCTTAGAAAATAACACACACTTTATAAAAATAATTAGAAACGTTTTAGACAAAGGATATCGTGTTTTTAATGTCCCTTCTGCAACCAATTGTCTCAGGTCCTCTTCAGTGTCTGAGGGCACATTCAATGTCAGGGCTTGGAAGAAAATTATTCAGTAGATAGCAAGATGAGGCTGAAGGATGAGAAAAAGGGACAGGGGTTGTGATACTTATCCAGTGTTCAGATCTTGCAAAAGACATGAATTGCACCTTTTTATATGTTAAATAATTTTTTAAAATCACAAGAATTTGTGTTTCTAATGGGCCTAAGTTTCATAGGTAATCAGTATTATGTGATACTAAATTAGTAAACCAAACTGATGGGTTCATTGGTCCTTCATCATCCCTTAAGCAAAATGGGGAGAAACTTTTTGTTATGAAAACCAAAGCATGGCTCACTGTTAACCACGATGACATCTCACCCACTACTGCCCCTGAAGTCCTAAACTCTATTTTTCTTCCTAGCTCTTTCTACCCTCTTAGAGGATTGAGTCCTTTACCTGTTTGTTCACTTTGTGTTTCCGCCATGTGAATATAAGCTCCACAGTAGGGGGTAGGAGGCAAGAACCTGATTTTCTTCTTTGCTTCTAGTGTCCTGGGGCCTGGCCTATAATAGGTTCTTGTAAATGGCAGGTAAGTGAATGGCGGACTACTGTTTCTTATGGTCTTTAGTAATTTATAACTCCGGCTATTTTTTTTGTTAGTCATTATGATTTCTAGTCACTGTGTTAGTTGTTTTACATATAATACAATACTTGATCTTAGTTGTTAACTCTAGAAGATAAGAGTTATTATCTTCATTTTATAGAGGCAAAAACTGATGTCAAGAGAATTGAAGCTAATTATTTGTGGTCACTGTTAGTATGTAGCAATTCCAGAATTTGAATCCTGACCTATTTGTCTCTGTATCAGCTATACAGTAGTCCCCAAATTCCTGTCACTCATCTTGTCCCTGGGGATTAAAATCTCATTAAGTGACCACAACATTTAATTCTAGACTATAACCAGCCAGCTCCTCAACTGGCTGATAATGAACAGAAGTATTAGATTCACAATTTGCCACCTAAACCTGGTGTCCTGAGTCCTACCTATAGAAAGCAATCTTTGACTGTACAAAAGTAGACATTGGCTATTTGATGATGGGTGATATGTCACTGAAATATGTGTGTTCTGTGGTCTAGGGAAATACAAGGAACTCTCACAAATCATGAGAAAAGTGTTCAGCAACAGAAATCTAACAAATAGTGACTGAAATGCATAGGCATTAATTTCTTCACTCAGAAGTGAGAATGGAGGTAGGCAGCCCAGGACAGTGATAGTGGCTGAAAGAGCAGATCACTAGGCACCCAGGCCCTTTCTGTCTTTCTGTCCTACTACATTTTCAGCATGTGCATTTTACTCTCATGGTCTCAAAATGGTTGCTACTGCTCCTGGCATCATTTCCTCACCCAAAGCAAGATGAAGAGGGATGTCTTTCCCTTATGAGGCATTCACTTTTCATTTGTGGATAGACAGCTTCCTAAAGATGTCTGTCTCTTTCTCATTACCCAGATCATGTCATTGGGAGGCTAGAAAGTCAAATGTTTCAGTTTTCATGCTGTTATAGTAGAGGAAGGCAGGATAAAAGGGAGCCAATGCATAGTGTCTCCTATGTAAGATAAATCGCATTTTTTGTATACCTAATAAAGACTTGAAACTTTGCTAGATGCCATATGCACATCAACTTATATCATGTTTACAACCACCTTGTTACAGAAGAGTATTTATTCCCATTACACTAAGAAGAGGTGATCTCGTTGTTCAATTCCCACCTATGAGTGAGAATATGCAGTGTTTGAAGGGGAATATCACACTCTGGGGACTGTTGGGGGGTGGGGGGAGGGGGGAGGGATAGCATTGGGAGATATACCTAATGCTAGATGACGAGTTAGTGGGTGCAGCGCACCACCATGGCACATGTATACATATGTAACTAACCTGCACAATGTGCACGTGTACCCTAAAACTTAAAGTATAATAAAAATAAATAAATAAATAAATAAATAAAAATGCCCTAAATTATCAGGTCTGACAAAAAAAAAAAAAAAAAAAAGAGGTGGAGCTGGGATTTAGACCTACATTTGTCTGTTTCCATCATAGGTCTTCTCTCTAATGCCATGTTTCTTTGGCCACCATTTTGATGTCATAGTGAAGGATGATTTCATAGTGATAGGCCATTCCCAGTTGTTCCAGCTCATGGTGAATGTGCTGTCTTCTGAGGGCACTTAACAGTTGGGTCTGCCTCTTTGATAATTAGGTATGCACTACCATGTGCCAGCTTCCATTTTTGTGTATTCTGTACAGAGTGTTTAAGAAGGTGGGTCAGAGACTCACTGTCTAGATCCAGATCTTGGCTCTATAAGTTACTATCAGTGTAATCTCATGCAAATTACATAACCTCTCTGCAGATTGAACTTTTGGAGACCAGGGACATGATTTTTTTCCCCTCTTGATATCTCCTAAAACACTGACAAGATTCTATTTCACATTAGAGCCACTGAGTAAAAACTCATTCTAGAATCACTTTGAATCTTTGTTTCATTGATTTAACATCTTTTTGCCTTAGCTTCTGAATCCTAAAATGGGGACACGAATACATCTACTTCATAGGGTTGTTGTAATGGTTGAATGAGATAATGTACCTACTTAAAGTTTTAGAACAGTGTGTGATGCATAGAAAAATCTCAGTGTTAGCTATAATTATTATAATCATTCATGGATTGCCAGTATTCAAACTCTAAAACTCCATGGGATATAATATAATCTGTAATGTATCCAAAAGCAATTTTTCTTAGGCCATCTCAGGTACACTATTATAAAGAATAACCATATCCTTCTGGTGAAGCCATATTGAGCATCTCCTGCAATCCAGGGAGTGTGGTATATGTTGGAGATACAAAAATGCATAAAACACAGTGAGAAACATGTGGTAATGAACACCATGAGCAATATTCACTCTCGATAATAACCAAATGCTTAAAAAGTAAAGCAACTCTTGGATATAATATTTCCACTTATTAAACTAGCAAAGATGATTAAATAGGCATGCCTGGTGCTATGGAGTGGATTGGGTGCATATTAATATGTTTTTGAAAAGCATTTTGTCCCTGTTCATTGAGGCTAGATGCATTCACTTAGGAATCTATTCTAAGACAAGAATCCAAGATGCATAAACACAGGATCTTTATACACTAAAATATTCACTATAGTAATGTTTGTAACATCAAAACACACAAAAAGCCATTATCCAACTAGATAAGAGAGCTAAATAAATTATGGCACATTCACAGAACACAATGTTATACAGTATTCAAGTGATGGTTACATCAGATTTAATATGATAGGCAAATATTTAAGTAATAAAATAAATGAAGATGGATATATATGAATGCATCCATACAACATATGGACAGAAAAAAGGCCAGAAGGCGAAACATCCAAATACTAACTGTGGTTAGTTCTGGACAGTGGAATTATACATGATTTTTATTTTTTAAATTTACACTTAATTTTTTTACAATGAACATTTAAATATAATAAGAAAACAATTAAAATAACTCCCCAAACAACAATATAGTCTTTATGAAAATAGTTTCAGAGAGAAGGGGAGTGATAATAACAAAAAGAGTTTATGTGAGTTAGTTAAGAATTGTATTCAGCTACAACTAGCCCCAAATACCAGTAGCTTTAAGAAAATACTGTCCTATAACATGAATTTCAGATGTAGGCAGTCCATAGCTGTTATGATATCACTAGGAACACAGGCTTCTTTGATTTTGGTTCTATCTTCCAACAGACTGGCTCCCATCCTCAAGTTTGATTTATGGTCACCACATTATTGCTGTTGCACTGGCTCTTCTTTCCAAGTTCCAAGTAGCAGGAAGGAAGAAAAGCAAGGTGAGCACTGCCATGCTCAACAGCATAGGGGCTCTGTGTATAAGATGAAAGAGGAATATAGATACTGGGTAGCCGGCCTTACTTTCAGATTTTAATAACAACTCTGTCATTCAACAGCAGGTTGACTTTAACAAAATCTCGCATGTCAATGACACCAAGGAGGCCTCCAGAACCTTCTGAATACAGTGCCATATGCAACCACTGTCATCACCTGTGCTTGGTGATGAATCTCATTTGCCATTCCAAGCCTCTGTTACCTCCTGTGCTTTTGTTTCCTCCCCTTTAAAATAGGCATATTGA
The DNA here is from genome assembly GCF_029289425.2 of Pan paniscus. Classification (NCBI taxonomy): domain Eukaryota; kingdom Metazoa; phylum Chordata; class Mammalia; order Primates; family Hominidae; genus Pan; species Pan paniscus. The sequence continues at coordinate 88,682,455 of NC_073257.2, forward strand.
AAATTCACTGCCTTTTATGATTGTGGTGAGGATAATATGATTTTATACTTGTGAAGGTCTTTTGGAAAGGCTTAGTATGCTATGCAAATGTAATTTTTAGAAGACTCATGGCAGCCAATGGGAATTAAGGGCTCACTACATTCTATTAATAGTCACTGCTGAACTCCTTATATGCAGAATTTCATTTAATCTGGGGAATGAGACATTATGAGTGTCCCCAATTTACAGGTACAGATATTGAGAGACAAAGAAATTTGCACCCAAGTTATCTGTCTCTTGATTCCATGACATTTGTTCTCAATCTTAAGTGTGCTTAAGAATCATAGTAAGCCTGTTAAAAATGTAGATGTCTAGGATCAGAAATTAGATTCTGCTGCAGGTGGCCTGCAAACTACAATTAATTGCTCAGTTCTACCTACTCTAAACTCTTAATTATCCAGCAATGTGGCAAAGAACATGTTCCTCAGACAGAGCTCTTCAGGCTCCTGAATTCTACTCTGACTTTTCCTTGGTCTTCTCTGGTAGGGAGACTATAGCCCTTTTGGGTAGAAAATGCCCTTTTGGCAAGAAAAACTTGCCAGTTATTTGGGAGGCTTTTTCATCTTACATGGAAAAAGTCACTAATTTCTGAAGCTACCTCTTGTACAGTAGTATGAGAATCCTCAGAGGTAAGAAGACTTGGGCCAATAGGTTTGACTTTGTTGGTTGGATTTTCATTATTTTCCAAAGAGAAAGTCTTTGAGGCCAAGCATAAGGGCTGATTTGCCAATGGGACTTAGTTTCCAGAAAGATCAAGAGTGTCTACCACACACCTGACTTTTGAACTTTCCTCTTAGCCCACTAATAGCAGAGGTGCAATGAGGAGATCTTCATTTGGCAATGGATAGGCTCCCAAAACAGAAAGCATGGACATGCCATTTAAAGGTCCCAGGAGATTGATTTCCAACTGGAATGCAGGAAGAGTCTAAGAGTAACTGAAATTTGGAAACACTGCTAGTTATTTTTAAGACTACTCTTTCTTGAAATGGATCAGAACCAATAGAACAAACCACAGGTTGTGATAGATTTATGCACTGAGGAATATAGGAAGAGAAAGTAAAAACTGTGGGCAAGGATTTTCATAAACTGCATCATAAATTGATTTGGTGGGCCCCAGGGAGAACATAAACACTACGCCCAAGGACTCAGGGATTTGACTTTTGTTTAGATCCATTTTATAGGCAATCTGTAAAAGGAAAAAAGGGCAAAAATAATATTAGTTATCTCATAAAGTTGTTTAAAAATCAAGTGATGAGAATAATCTATTTAAAATACTTATCACAGTGCCTACACATAGGAAGCTCGATAAAGTTAGCTATGATGATGACGGTAATGACGAGGAGGAGCAGGAGGAGGAAAGGGAGAAAGAGAACGAGAGAGGCAAGAAATCTGCTAAGGTTTTGCTCCATGAAATGTCTTTCAGTTGAAAATTCTCATTGAAACAGAGAAGCTTTGTTTTTATAACTAGAAGATGCAGTTTGAAAATTGTATCATGGAATGAAACACAAAATGTTTTTCATTCCATGAAAGAATTCCATAAAAGAGCTAGACCGTACTCCATGTGGTGTTCTGCACATAGAAGGTGATCAAATAAATAACTGATTCTGTGAAGGGCTAAGGGAGATTTTCAGAATGTGCCATGCTTCTGGGGACCATTGGCCTTCTGCTATGGTCTCAATGCTGATGTAGAAGATAATTCTATGAAAAGATCCTCAGAATTGAGAACTTCTCTTTTTCCATGTTAATGTTTAGATAGCCAGAGGACTTATCATTCTAGATTTGGGGGCAGATATTTTGCTATGCCTTTCCTGTTACTGTTAGAAAGAAAATCCCCACCCCTACCCCGCCACTGTCACAGTAGTAAAGCACTGCTCAGTGTGTCTTTAGCACTTCCTGTCCTTGGGAATCTGCCTACTGCTTCTCTAATACGGGAGAGACCAGCCCCTGTGCTGAAGCAGTCAGGGACTGTAATTACCTTAATACCCAATAATGGATCATTAGGATCATGCCACACAGTCCCTACGGTACAAGAGACTCGGAAATTCAAGATGGGAAGATGAGAATATGTGAATTGAATGACATGGGTGAGAGTAAATTTCCCGTCTTTTTTCTAGTGGAGGAAATGCATTAAGTCTTTTGATACTAAATATGATGTTAGCTATAGTTTTTGTTTGTAGATAACTTTTATCAGTTTGAGGAGCTTCCCCTTTTTTCCTGTGTTGCTGAGAGTTTTATCATAAATTTATGAGTGCTGAATTTTGTCATTTTTTTCTGCATCAATTGAAATGATTTTATTTTTTTAAATTGGTTGATATAAATATATCAGTTATGTTTATTTTTGAATATTGAACCAACCTTGCATCTCTAGGATAAAGTGCACTTGGTCATGATGTATTCTACTTTTTATGTATTGCTGAATCTTATTTGCTATGTGTATAATGGATTTTTGCATGCACATTCATGAGGAATATTGTCCAGTACTTTTCTTTCCTTTTCTTGTAATATATTTGCCTGTTTTTGGTATCAGTGTAATGCTGGTTTCATGGCAAGTATTCCTACCCCTTCAATTTTCTGGAAAAGTTTGTGTAGAATTGCTATCATTCTTTATTAAGTCATTGGTTAAATTTGTCATTAAAACCATTTGAGCCTGGAGTTATCTTCATGGGCCAATAGTGAACTCTGCATTCAATTTCTTTAATAGACATACAGGCCTTCAGGTTATTCACTTCTTCTTTAGTCCTAAGCTCTTTTTTTGAAAAGATACATTACACCTCCTTCAAACCTCTAATTTAAGTTCTGGGGTACATGTGCAGAACATGGAGGTTTGTTACATAGGTATACACGTGCCATGGTGGTTTGCTGCACCCATCAACCCGTCACCTACATTAGGTATTTCTCCTAATGCTATCCCTCCCCTACTCCCACACACCTCGACAGACCCTGGTGTGTGATGTTCCCCTCCCTGTGTCCATGTGTTCTCATTATTCAACTTCCACTTATGAGTGAGAACATGCACAAACCTCTACTTTTAATCATTGTGGCCATCACATAACCAAAGTATTATTCACGGCTTGACTATGAATTCTTCTCATAACCTTCTGGGCCTTCTGTTTGGTAAACAGAGAAAGTTAGTTCCTTTATACATTTATTTATTCATTCATTCAGCAAAGATTGGAACCATATTTTGAATTGTAGGACCTGCAATACAGGTTGTGGTTTCAAAGATGAGTTAGACAGTATCCTTGGGTTCAAGTAAATTTCTTTTAAGAGGGAGTAATAGCAATCAAATGCTTGACTGTGCTGCAGTGGGATATGTGTAGTGGTTGTGTGATGGGTAGTGCACAGAAAGAGAAAACAAGGAACCATTAATTCTGCCAAGGGGAAATCAGAGAAGTCTTCTAAGAAGAAATGGCATTTTATTTGGGCCTTGAATGATAAGGAGAATTTTATTTGGCAAAGAGGAGTCTTGTCACGTGAATCGTCATGGGAGGTTTGGGGGAACAAGCCATTTCAGCTTTTCCTAGGGTAAGAACCTTTACTTTAGGAATGCATTGTTTTCTTCTTTTGATTGGGAAAACCAAAATCTGAATGGTAAATTTAAAAGTTACATTGCTTTAGTTATCACAGTCCTTCTAATTGTGTGTTTCTCAGATGAATATGACATGCCTCTTACGATCTTGCTACAGAGTGGATTTTATGTTAAATTATGGCTTCCTGGTGATTCTCAGAGTTTTATATCCCATTTTTATTTAAATTATTTTCATAGTTGTAATAACAAATAAATTTCTTATTCAAAGAAGATGCAGCCTTTGAAATGCATCTTAATTTGAATGTTGACATTCCAGTAACAAAACAAGAATAACCACTTGTAGATGGAGAGCGAGAGCGAGAGTGAGAGAGAGCGAGAGAGAGAATGAATCACAAACACCTGTAAAGTGTAACTATTAGTTTCAAATAGGATATTATTGAATTTGTCCTAAAACCAGTTGATTGTGATTATTCTAAATTTTACCTTGAGTATATTGACCATGACAGGCCAACTTCAGTTCCTATATCTGGATTCAACTGGATTCATTGCACTTTGATTCTACCATGAAAAACAATGCCTTTGTGTAAGGTCATGAGCACTTCTTTCCCTTCTTGGTTAACTGTGTTTAGATCTTTATCATATAAGACCTGACTTTATGTTCATTGTTGAAATTGTTGCTGGTTTCTTTTGCTCTTACACACCCATGTTGGCCTCCAAGAACAACTTGCTGTCATTCAGGAGCTTGCAAACTCATTGCTTTAATTAATTAACGGAGGCTCTTTGGAAGTTAGGGTCATTTGTTTTTAATTTTCAGTTAAAGGCACCTATGGATTTCTATTTTAAGAATAGATACTGTCTACTTTACTTGCTTATTATACTTTGATACTAAAATACAGCTATAATGGTTCTGCGGCATTGCCAGTTATTTAAGTATTCCTGAGTATTTAGGTAAAGGCTGGATGGCTTGGAACTACTCTAACATGGCAAAATATGTCATCAATGTTTTGCTCCAAGAGTATCCTGTAATGTATATGTTCAACTTGAGAAACAAAATATATTATAATTTTAGATTTCAAAGCATAAATCCTTAACATATTTACTGGTTACTACATGCTGGGCACAGTGCCAGGCTCTTAAGTGACTGCAGTAGACTGTAGACAGATCAGACTTCTTGTTCTCATGAAGCTTGGAATCTAGTGGGATGCTCATTCATTGACCTATGAATATGTACTGTGTTATGTGCCAGACACTGTGATAGATCCTGTGCTTTGCCCCACAGGTCAAGACACTAATATAGTATTATGTCTGGTACATAGTTGGCCCACAACTCACAGTAAAATTAACCTTTCCATTCTCTTTAACATATTACATTATTACATATTAAGGAAGAATGTGAAAAAAATGTAATCATAATATCAGAGATTGCTTTTTGCTCACAAAAATCCAAATTTTCTCCTGCTTTTGGGGTACCAAGCTAGACTTCATTTCATTCTCCTTTGCAGTTAGGAGAGGTCACATGAGTGTGTCACACTCGTGAAAGATATGGCCACATGTGTGTGTTTTAGCCAATGAAATGTTCGTGGAAGGGATGTGTGGCAGTTCATGACCAAGGCTTTTGAGAAGTGGCTGTGCCTCTTCCACATTCTTTCCCTTTCCACTGGCCTGATGCAAATGAGAGGACTCGATAGGAGAAGGCAGAGCCACAAAAATCACACCTGGAGGAAATTGCCTGCATTGGCCTTTTGAGTAAGAAAGATGTAAACTTCTATTGTGTTGGGCCACTGAAATTTTGGGACTTATTTGTTACAGCAGCTTGTATAATCCTTGTTAATGCAGTAACAGGATAGTTATAAGATGGCTCATTATTATAAAAATTATGACAGATTATCAAGGCATATTCCAAAAAATATTATCATTTGGCAATGATAATACATGTCATTCAGAAGCTGAAGTTTCTCATTATCACCTTGCGGGGGTATATTGACAAAGATTATTATTGCCATTCAAAATATGAACACTGGATCTCACATAAGTCATGTGACCTGCCAAAATTTGCAAACCTGAACTACAGAGGAGCTAGTACCAGCATCTAGGTATTCTGTTTCTTAGTTCTATCCACCTACCCCATTATACTACCTCCATGATATTTATGTCTAAAATTATTATAGTTGTTTGTTTCTAAATTTTGTCTGCTTGCTTACCTTGCCTGTCTTCCACCAGTAGATTATAGTGTCTGTGACCTAAGACTTTGCTATGTGCCAGGCAATAGCCTTACATATCCTCACACAGGGATACACTGCCGTGTCCCTAGCTACCAGGATATTGCCTGGCACATCGTAGACTCTCAGTAAATAGTTGTGTCATGTAAGAAAGCATGAGTCCATGACCAGAAAATAACTTTTCAAGTCAAGCATTTTGTAATGCAAATTAAACATGGGTCTTACGCATTTTTGTGAAAGAAGGAGGGAAGGAAGGAATAAAAGAAGGATGCATTATATAGGTGGAGTATATGCTCTTGAGGGGGTTGGAAGAAGAGGAAGGCAGAGGATGAAGGCATTGAGGTGGGGAGGGACAAATAATTTCCCATTCTTAACTAATTTTTTAAACAACTGATTGCTGTTTGCAGAAGATGCATTGGCCTAAAATGATCATAATCTTTTGTTAGCTTATAATGCTTAAATAGGTCACTTAAATAGGACTCTTCTAATAGAACAGAAGGCCATTATACAGATTAATAAAAATTGATAGAGACTTGAAAACTGCTCATGGGGTCAGTTATCTCCAATTAAAAGTTCATATGCCACGAAAAACAAGCCTCTTCCTCCTAAATTATTACTGTGAAAATTTTCAAGCCTATAGAAAAGTTGGAAAAATAATACATTAAACATACATATATTCTCTACCTCAGTTCACTGTTAATATTGGGCCATATTTGCCATTTCTCTATGTCTCTGAGTCTGCCTGTGTATTATATATACCATTTTATTTTATTCTATTTTATTTTATCTTTCGGATGAAGTTTCATTCTTGTCGCCCAGGCTGGAGTGCAGTGGCGCGTTCTCGGCTCACTGCAACCTCCGCCTCCCCGGCTCAAGCGATTCTCCTGTCTCAGCCTCCCAAGTAGCTGGAAATACAGGCATGTGCCAACATGCCCAGCAAATTTTGTATTTTTAGTAAAGATGGAGTTTCTTCATGTTGGCCAGGTTGGTCTCAAATTCCTGACCTCAGGTGATCCGCCTGCCTTGGCCTCCCAAAGTGCTGGGATTACAGGCATGAGTCACTGCGCCTGGCATATAGATACCATTTTAAATGAGACATTTAAATAAATTACAGACACCATCACACTTCATCCCTCAATACTTTGGCATGGGTCTCCTATCCATAAGGGCATTTTCCTGTGAAACAATAATACCATTATCATACCTAAGAAAATTAATGTTAATTCACCATTGTTACCTAATATGTGCAGTCCATAGTAATATTTCCCAATTTTCCCAATGATGTCTCTTGTAACTCTTTTTGTTTTAATCCAGTATTTAATCAAAGTTTATACTTTGCATTTGATGGTTAAGGCTTTTAAGTCTTTTCCAATCTAGGGTGATGGTTCTCAAGGGTAGGCCCCAGACCAGCAGTATCACATCACTGGGGTCTCCGGGGGTCGATCCAGCAATCTTTGTTGAAAGAAGCCTTCCAGGTGATTCTGATGAAACTGAAGAGCGATTGATCTAGAGCATATTCCCACCTTTCCTACTTTTCATGACATTTCATTTTTATCAAAAGCCCAGGTCAATTTCATTTTAGAATGTCCCACATTCTGAATTTTTCTGAATATTCCCTCATGGTTTGATTCAAGTTTAACATTTTGGCAAGCATAGGTGATATTGGGCATATTTACTGCATCATGTTATGAGGCACGTGTTATTTAATGATCCCTTTTCCCCTTCTTAGTGATGCTAAGATTGATCATTTGGCTAACGTAGTTACCGCCAGATGGATCCCCTCTAAAGGCTATGTTCCCCTTTATAATTAATAAGTGACCTAAAGACTGTGTGAATATTTTCTTCCCCAATAAACTTTCACCCAATTGTTGTAACAGCCATTGATAATACTTGCCTGAATTACTATGTTGGCGTATGGTAATTTTTCTAATTTTGTCACTCCTTCTATATTAATTGGCTGTCATTTTTTAAATAAGAGCTTGCTTTCTTCCCTTGCATTTATTTGTATTTATATTTGTTTAAATATTATGATGGACTCATACTTATTAAAAAATCAAATGTATCAAATAATTACTATCATCATTCTTTCCGATATTCAAATAGTGCCAAATTTGTTCACGAGAGAGCTTCTTCAGACTTCTTTGTGTGCTCTTTCCCTGCTTTCTGGCACAACAAAATGTTCTAGGCTTACTGTGTACATTCTCTGCCCCACAACATGAATCAGCCATTTCTTCCAGTAGCCCTTGTTATTTTGGAAACCAGTATGTGGATGCTAGATGCCCTACACACGTACATGACTTGAGCACATGTGTGCACACACACAGTCATATGTGTGTATTTTAATCATAATTTCTTACAGATCCCTCCAATTCAAATTTGCAGAGCTATTGTCACCTTCTTCTTATGCTTATCTTTTCTTTCTGTAGGTCAGAAGTCTGACCTTGGTCTTCACTGAGCTAAAATTCAGGTGCCAATGGGGTTGTACTTCTTTCTGGAGGCCCAAGGGAAAATTTTGTTTTCTTGCCTTTTCCAGCTTCTAAAGGCCATACATATTCCTTGCTCCTGGCCCCTTCCTCCGTTTTCAGAGCCAGTGACACTGCACCTCTCTGACAGCTTTTCCATCGTCACATCTGCCTCTCTGATGACAGTCTTAAAAGCTTCTTTTTTTTTAAGGAGTGATGTGATTAGATTGAGCCCACCCAGATAGTCCAGGATAATACCCGCATCTGCGAAGCCTCTCTTGCCATGTCACATAACGTATTCACAGGTTCCAGGGATTCAAGTGTGGACATCTTGAGTTATTCTGCCTACCTACCTCATCTTCCCTCATTCTTAGTTTTATTTCTCTTCTCTCTGAAAATCCTGACTTTTAACAACCTCAGTATATTTACACATTTTCTCTGTTCTACAATATACACAAAATAATTTGAGAAGGATAATAGCAATAACACTAACAACAATAAGCCTGCTAAGTTAAAGCTCAAGATTTCTTTGTAGTTTTCTGTTACTTAGAATATATTCAGGCATGTAGTTGAAGTACTGTGTTCCAAAATTACTTTAATTAATTTCTTTGTATAGTTGTACTATAGATTTAATATACAATTAGGTTCATTTTTTTCTGTTTGTATACAGACTTAGGGTTCACATTTTCCATCCTTTCCAATTTATTTTATTTTTTGAGTGTGTAAACTATGCGACGATAAAAAGAGACATATTCAGAGAAGTCCCTGTACCATCCATATCCCCTTTACCCTATTTCTACCCACCAGCTACACATTGTCATTCTTAGTCTCTGGTTTATCCTTCCCACATTCTTTTTGGAAAGCATAGATGGACATGTGTATATGGGGTTTTTTTTTAACCTTGTTTTTACTTCTTTCTTACCAAAAAGTAGCTGAGTTTATTGATTTTGTTTTTGCTTGTTGCATTTTTATTTAACAGGATATCTTGCATATATATGTATATTTATATACAGTTATATATACATATATATCTGTACACACACACACACACACACACACACACATATATATATACAGTATATCCTGGGAATCACTCTATATTAGGTAGTCATGGAAATCTTGAAAGGAGTAATTATTAAATTCTTAAATACGTCTTCTGGATTGTTTAACTTGTTACAACTCTGTATAATATGTGTGACTTAACACAACTATAAAAAGGCATGCATTGAGAGAAAATGTCTTGTATGCCTTCTGCCCACCTCTTCCCTCCCTGAGGCAGAGCTAATTTTTTTCCTATGTTTGCATAACATTTTGTATATTAAAGTATTATAGCAACTTTTATTATAGTTATTTTTATTTGACAAACCATCTCCCTTTCTGGCCTGCTAGTTCCACAAATGTACAAAGAATTTCTCTCTTTCCTTTTCTTTTTTCTTTCTTTTTAGAGGTGGGAGTGAGTAGCAATGATTATGCCTGGCATATGGTGTTTCTCCATTTACTTATTTTGCCTGAAATTCCATTAGAGATTTAGTCAGTTGGTCTATTTTTATAATAGTGTCTATTTTAAAAAAGGTATAACATCCTAATATGTATTAACTTATCAGAGACTAGCCACTTCTTAGAAAAGCTATGAAAGGTCAGATGAGAAAAAAGGACAGTGGTGTTTGGATTCTGTCTCTGATAGAAACCCCAAGGAAGGCAAGGAAGAGTACAAGGGTTGTAGATACTCTAGGGAGAAGAGAGGATGAATCAAGGAAAGGAAAAGAGGAGACAGAAAGAAAAGGTCTGTATCATGATGTCCACTATGTGAGGTACTCACAGCACAGGAAATCTGCCTAGATGATAATAGGAGTGATGTTCATTAGGAAAGAAATAGCCCCAAGGAGTTTTTTCTTTACATGCTAAGAAGCTGAGGCCCAGAGAGATGGAACAGGTTTCCCAGGGCAATAGCACTAGGAACTGGAACTGCAGACTTTTGAGTCCACCATATCCACCCTGAGTTGAGGTGATCTTTCTTATGATCCCGAGAGGGAACCTTTGAAATCAAGCAGGCACCCCTACTTCCCCAGGGGTGGGCAGAGGGCCTGAGCAATCCCTCCTTTTAGAGCACTTTGCAGCTGGGCCACTCATCTCAAGATTGGAATGTGCCATCTCCATCTTTCCTGACCTCCTTCAGTCAAGTCAGCTGTATTTGTGGAGGTGCATTGTTCAGTCTCAGAGCATTGTTTAAATTTAAAAACAATAGAGAAAAGTGAGCAAGCGAGAGGCACAGACTGATTAAGTGCTGTCTATATGAAGAGGTTTATCTTCTGCCACATTTCTGTTGAAAGCCTGAGAAACATGAATAGGATGGAGCAAAGTGAAAACACATTAAAAATTATGTCAGATACCAAAATGCAGTAAAGCAACTGCATCTTTGACAGGTAATCAAGAATTGGGTGACTTTGAGTTCTGATTTGGCATAATGATATCAACATGTTCACACACACACACATTCCTTGTATACACATAACACACATACAAGATACCCACACGAAGTAGACACACAACATGTACTGTGTGTATTGTATAACACAACTTACATACACACAGAAGACACATACAACACACATACAAACACCCACATGCCCATATTCAACACACATGCACACAAAACATGCAACATACATTAGTGCCTGCACACATGTGCACATGTGCACACATTGAGCAACACAATAAAGATGTAACTTTTCCATCTCCCAATTCATTCTACATTTTTATTTTGATGAAAAGATAGCAGTAGAGGGGGAAATCTCTTCATCAGAAAATACAGTGAAAAAATTCCCAAGACATTGTCATGTATTACTGGTTATTTTTGGTGGTGAAGAGAATTATTTGAAAACAAAGACGGCTTTCACAAAGCCTCTAAAATACAAAAGATTTAATAACATTTACATCTGTGTATCAGCCATGTCTGTAATGCGAGTCATGAATAACACATAAACCAGAGCACGGAAAGAACAGAAGTGCTCACACATCATTTAAAATCCAACCCACCCCTTCGTCGGTGGAATCAAATACACAGCAGGGGCAGTTCCAGTTGCTACACACACAATAGAGTCATTGGAAATGAAAACATATTAATTATGTTCCTTAAGGTTAGGAGAGAAATAGCAGGATTCACTAAACCTTTCTAACTTCTCTGTTGAAAATTTGTACCAAAGAGTACATCCTGGGTTGCCTCTTTATTTTTCCCAAGAAACTGCAGAATGAGCATGTGTATTTGTTCTGTTTTACTGTTTATTCGAGTCTGCACTTGGGGCTCAGACTTGCCTCATTGTTGTACTGAAAATGGAAGAAAGTTGGCTTGGGAAGATGGATCTTTGTTACGAGTGAATAACTTGCAAAAAAAATTACTTGTTTTAAATGCTTGACAATACCTGCACAAGTCCCAGTGGTATATGTGGAAATTCTTGCTGCTATGAAATGAGTCATATAGTATCCAGACCTAGCACCCATGGAGCAACATGTTTGACCATGAAGGAAATCATTCCTTAGTCTGATTTGGATAACTGTCCATGGCCCAAATTTGGAATTGTATGTTCCTAGGTCCATTCATTTGGCTCCTATGTATATCCAGGGTATCCAGGGATCTTCTAGGCTGGTGAGAGATCATCAAACTCTGCTAGGAGGCAACCTCTAGTGCCCTAATAGAGAAGGGTGAAGCCGGGAATGGTGGCTCACGCCTGTAATCCAAGCACTTTGGGAGGCCGAGTTGGGTGGGTTACTTGAGGTCAGGAGGTCGAGTCCAGCCTAGCCAACATGCCAAAACCTCATCTCTACTAAAAATACCAAAATTAGCCAGGCATGGGGGCACATGCCTGTGATCCCAGCTACTTGGGAGGCCAAGGCAGGAGAATCACTTGAACCCAGGAAGTGGAGGCTGCAGTGAGCCCAGATCGCCCCACCGCTCCAGCCAGGGCGACAGGATGAGATTCCATCTTAAAAAAGAGAAGGATAAGTTCAGGGAAAATTGAACCGATGATTTTTGGGTGAGTTCATATTTATTCTTTAAGTCAGTATTGTGTTTTTGTTTCCAGGGGTAAGAAGATGTTCACATAATGCTAATGTTAGATTAGCACATTTTGTTTGCAGGCTTTTGTTTTGGCATTTATTTCTCCTTCTTCCTCTGCTCACTATTTCCCCTTCTACTGCTAGGCTTCCTTCTGATGGTGTCAGAACACGGCATGCCAGTCCAGAGTAGTTTAAAACGAGCTCTGTAAATGTCATGGAACCCCTGCCTCTGCCTCCCCTATGTGTCTCATTTCAGTGTAAAATTTCAAGCACTTCCCTGTCCTTACACCGCAAAAGGTTAATAGTCGTCTTTTTTTTATGTACTGTAAATGCTCAATTCCTAAGGATAGTGTTTCAGGGCAAGTTGAGTGTAATTGCTAAATAATATAGTAATTCTCTTTTTAAATGAGTCATACTTGCGTTGTTCCAGATGCTCCTGCATGCATGTGTGTGCATGTATACATGCATGCATGTAGGTGTGTGCACGTGTGTGTGTGTGTGTGTGTGTGTGTGTGTGTAGGCAGGCATGAGTGAGGCCTCCCCTTGGGGGAAGTCACAGCCATCTCATAGGAGTTTGCACATTTACACATTTGGGTTTTAAATGTTGTGCCACATCCTGGGCTTTTAGGTGCTGCGGATTATGTATAATAGATGACCTGCATTTACAGAGATGTGTGCTATACAGATGTAAATGTTATTATAGCTTTTATATTTTATGTTCTTGTTGAAAGATCATTTTGTCTTTGAATAATATGGCCGCTCAATTTTTTTTGGAGGGGAGGGGGTTATCTTTAAAAGAGAATATGAAATGGATATTGCACATCATATATTTCTTAAAAGTAATTTGGAATTTTAGGGTCTGGGATTGGGGCTGACTGATACACTGCCGTGATGAGATATAACCCCTGGAAAATAACAGCACCTGCACATGCCTGCATCTGTCTAACCTCATAATTCACTTTCACATTGGATTATGGATGTCTGCGTTCAGTGAGTCTATCTTCCCTTTAGGTATTATTTCAGCCCTTTGAGATAATAAGGAAAGTTTAATTGCGTTGTTAATTGATTTTTTGCACAACATTATTACCTTGATTGATTGCAGAGTTGATGAAAATGTTAGACACAGGCAGCGTGGAGTATCAGCCAGGCAAGGAGTGGGAGCCTTGTGGAGAATAGATAACCTTGATGTTAAGAGCTATATCCTTCAGATATGTCTTCCCTTGACATATTGATGGCCCCTGAAAAGGGAAAAGCTGATTGTATGCAGAATGCAATCATTAAACCCACTTCAGCTCACTGTTGATTAATTTGTTTTTTCCTGAAGGATCTAGTTATAGGGAAGGCCTCACTTGTACCAACCACAGCCATTTTCCAGGTTCCAGATTGTGCTTAACCCTCTAGGTGAAGGGAAGCGAGGAGGCTGGCTTGCCTGAGACGGGAAGATTATCTTAGGGTGCGCAGGGTGTGTGCTTAAGGCTCACAAGGTGTCTCCATGCTCGGGAACACTCTATGTCCTTCACCATAGTGCTGATTTTCCTTAAATTATTGATTCTTTAAAATGCCAATAGCAAGGAACCCTTCACTGAGACCTGGTGTAGGATGAAACTGTCACTTGGAGATTCTCAGGAAGGTGTTCACCAGTCCAGTGGTGTCGGGAGAGACATGGCACTCAGGAGCTTTTATTATACATTAGGTAAAACCCTGCATGAGATTGCCCCCATGATTGGAGAATCTAGTTGTTATTGGGGTGTGCCTGTGTGTGTGTGTGTATGTGTGTATGTGTGTGTGTGTGTGTGTGTGTGTGTAGAGAGGATAAGAAGGGATTTCTGCAGACAGTTTCTTATATTGTCAATTACTCCTCTCCCTGGCCTTATATGACACTTTCTTAGAAAAGTTTATTGAAAGCCATCATCATTTTTTCTGAGTCCAGGGCCATCTTCATGGTAGCAAAAATCAGGTTGATTGATTAATAGGACTTCTGTCCTGTTTCCCTCCCCTCAACTCACACCACTTCATTCGCAACTGCCCAACCCTGCACAGAGACTCAGTGGGCTGAATTTATGGGCAAAGAACCCCTCTGGAAGAATGCAAGCTCTTATACATGCAGTACTCCTAGAGAGCCTCATCTTCTAGGGAGAACGGATTGCTTCTTCTGCCACCCCCTCGCCAGCTTCCATGCTTATTACTCATGGAACATTCTGGCTTATTTTGCCCTCTTCTTTCCTTTGTGGCTGTGCCCAATGTTCATTCAAATAAAATTTCAATTGTATAGCATTGCTGGAGGCCTACCAATAGTTACATCAGCTTCCTGGAGTCCTGAGCCCCCCCAGGAGAGGTCATGTGGGCTTCTCCCTGCACCACAGAGCACCCTGTAGACGGAATTCTCTGTGTGATGCTAAGCACAGTTTCTCCTCAGGCTGCCCCACCCCCTGCATTATGAGTCTTTCTTCTCCTGAACTCACCACTGGTGCTCAGGGAGTCTAATATCCATAGAGTCTTGGCCCTCAATTACCGTAATGGCTTATAATGAGATTTTGGCCAAGTAGCAGGTAGCAGGTTATTACTTCCTGCTCAGCATGGGCAATGTCTACGCTGTTAATTTGTGTTGCCGAATGTGGCTTAGAGCTGGGCATCAAACTGTCGGAGCCAGATGTATTCTATTAGGTGCGAGGCTCACATTGGCCCATGGGCAATTTTTTCCCCCCAATATGGAAGCATGTTAACTCACCACAGGGTGAATCCTGACAAATTCAAGCCAGCCAAATAAAAGGGGTGATATCCCAAGCCATCAAAGTAGTACATTCTAGGGACAGATAACACCTGGTACCACCCACTGTCAGCAGTGTCTCTCTGACTGGGGCATTCTATTGATAGGCAAAAAACACACCCATCTTAATATTGCTGGAGAGGCTCTGGTGCCTTCATTAAGTTTTAATGAGCCTGACCCTAATGAAAGCCCTTATAACATGCTCTTCTACTATTTTCCTTGTCTTTATCTTGGGCAGAAAAAAATGTACAGAGGTTCATATAACTCTTATAACCTGCTTTCTACTATTAATTCTTCCTTAACCTACAGTTTCTGGCATTAACATATACATACACATATACATTTACATATATACATGCACGCACACACACACACACACACACACACACACACACACACAGCTTTTTCCCAAAGCAGGTTAGAGGATGGGAAGTTGAAGATCAGGAAATTATGAACATATTTTATCATTTGGCACTGGGATGAGCTAGTGTCCAAGAATTATGCTGTGCTTTCTGCAACAACAGACTGGGTCATTTTTTGTGAAGCAAACTTCTTTTGGTTAGATTATATATCATCAGATTCCCTTTGTTTTCTTTTCGGAGAAAGCAATTTAGGGTGTGCTGGAATTAGGAAAGATTATGGTGATATCAGTACAGGAAGAGTTTGTTTGGATTCTAATGAAGGGCAGGTGGAGACTGGACCAATGGGCCCAAGTAAGGAAGGCCTTTTCCCCAATCCTTGCAGGGTTTGAATTATGACAAACCCAGTTGTTACAGGGTCTGCTTAATTTTATTTGAAAGGTTCCTTTTTTTTTTTGTTTTTTGTTTTGTTTTGTCTTTGTAGCTTGAAGAATTAGGAAAACAAGAAAGCAACTTGTCTTTATTTTCAGTGACTCTCTTGAGAAATTTCAGCCTGCAGAACCAGACAGAACTGTGGATGTTCCCTGCTTTTGATGTAAGCTCTCTAATAGGAACAGATCTGAAGCCCAAAAGCAAATTTCTGCTTGAGAGCAAAGCCAAAATTCCCATTCAGACTCTGCAGGAGGACCGCCACTGCTCAGATTTCTTCATACAAGATTCTGTCAGTTTTGGGGGAGTCCAAAGTCTTTCTGTGAAATTTTTCCTGCAAGTTATTTTTTGGTTATACTCCATAAATGATTGTTCAGATCTATTCTACTTATCCAAAGAAACTGTTTTCTTCTTTTTTCCTGTTAATGTAATTGCACATCACTAAAATTTGAATGTTTATGGTTTTTGTTTTAGATAAAGAGCTGGAACAACCTTTTATTATTATTATTATTATTATTATTATCATTATTATTATTATTTAGGTATCATTAGCTTTCAGACTGCTATTGGGGATAAAATAAAACCTCCATTTACCAAAACTCAAGACACTAGAACCCTCAGTTAACCAGATTTTTAGATCTCTGATTTTAGACAGTCTTGATTTTACAAGAATAAAAAGTAATGTCACGAGTTTTACTTTTTAAAAAGAAATAAGGGCCCCTCAGTAGGTTGTCCTAAAACAGTGTTTCTTAAAGATGGTCCCTCAGCATCGGCATCACCTGGGAACTTGCAAAAATGCGTACTCTTGGCCCCAACTCAGATCCATGGAATCAGAAACTCTGGGGAATGGGGCTTGGCAAGCTGTGTTTTAACAGGCCTTCTCAGTTATTCTGATGCATGGGCAAGTCATAGAACCACTGTCCCAGGGCCAACCCATACATTTCTACCTATAACTGTCCAGGGATGTATAATAAATTCTGGGGTTCAGAATAAGTATGCTGAGATCTTTTCATCTATTCCACAATTTAAAAACAATGTACTGCATACCTACTGTGCCCTTGGCTTTACGATGCATGGGCGAAAATCTATTGTTTTCGATTTTTTGGAGCTCATATAAGCAGGAGATCCTAAGATCTTGAGAAATGTTCAATCTGCAGTCTTCCCACCCCAGCTAATCTCCTAACTGTACTATCCTCACTAAAGGCACTCAAGAAATACTCAGTTGTGGTCACTATGATTACCTAGTAAGACAGTGAAACTGACTTTGCTTTTAGTGTCTTATGTGTGAAAATTCAAAAGGGTTTCTAGCTAACCATGAGTTAATGAGATAATTTAATTAACAAGGACCCAACATTCTCCGAGTGACTAGTCAGTCACATGACTGTTATATTAGGAAAGCTAAGAAGATGTGTGAGGGCCATTTTATACTTGCCTCACTGACCACTTGAGAGGCCTCTCGGCTGAAATGGAGAATAACACCTGGACCCAGCTCTGGTTTCCCCTGCCTAGAAGGCCAGTAACTCCAATTTGTGTTTACTCCTTCCCTGATTGAATCCACTCATGTATTTTTATCCTATAAAATTCTAATTTAAAATGCCATTCCCTAGAATGTTATACCTTTATTGCTGTTTGTTTGTTTGTTTTTTAATAATGATATGTTTGAAATATCTAGAAGCCCACAAATACCTCTTTCTCCTAAAGGGAGGTGATCATTTGTTGTTCCAGGCATGAAAATAGTTACTTGACCCATGTACCAGAGACCAATGATGGGGATCAGATGAGGATCAAACAGCAGCTGGAATTATTGTCATATTTTTATCTGAGTAGCTTCTGCCTCTCTTTTTTGATGACACTCAGACCAGGTACCCTGAGAGGGAAGACAATGCTAGGTAGATTTCGGGGGAGGGGGAGCATTAAAAGAGGATAACTTTGTGTGTATTGATCCATTTTTCATTTTTATTTATTTTTACGTTTTTTACTTTTTTGACTGTCAAATGATGGCATATCTTTTTGAACTTTCGTGGTAAAAATGATGTTTTCCCCCTAAGAAATGCAGGAAATCTTTAGTATTTTGAATGCTTCTTTACATTTGTGGAGGTGATATGCAAAAATCCCCAATCTCTGAGCCTGGAAGATTAATTAGAACAATTGATGGTAAAGAAATACAGT
Source organism: Pan paniscus (assembly GCF_029289425.2). Lineage (NCBI taxonomy): Eukaryota > Metazoa > Chordata > Mammalia > Primates > Hominidae > Pan > Pan paniscus. The sequence continues at coordinate 88,700,481 of NC_073257.2, forward strand.
CCCTGAAATTGAGGCAAGAAGAACCCCAAAATGGGGGGCAAGGAGTGTCTGATAGCCCCATTCCTGAAAACCTTCAGCACAGATTGACCAAACATGACATACTGATCATTAAGGAACCTATAATTGGTGACCAAAAGCACAGTGTGGCTGTAATGGCTCTCCCTGAATAGTTGCCGCCATTTATTTATTTATTTTTTTAAAAGCAAGCGGCTGCTTTCCTAAATTCATGCTGCCCTCTAGTGGTGATGCTCCCGACTTCAGCTAGAAGGTGGAAAGGATGAATGTAGAGATAATGGCGGGAATGGAGGAGGTGGTGACGGGGTGGCTTTTTCCTTTCTTTCTTTTTTCTCTCCTGTCTGAAAGATGTCTGAGTTTCTCACTCAAACATTGAGAAAGAAACGTGAGGCCAGAGCACTTGACCACTGTCCGCTTTGACTGACAGCCTGGCTGATGTGACATCCATCACGGACCCGCACTGAAGGGCACTTCACAAATCTGAAGGGATTCGCATCCCATCTCGGCATGCACTTTGGAATCCAGCCCATCTCAAATCCATTAAGCCCTACTTAGAATACAGACATAGGAGAGAAGGGAAATACACTCACACCAAACTAGTCTTGCAGTTCAAGTCTCTCTCTAAGAAAAAGCAAGTAAGAATGAGCCTGCTAAGTAAGGGTGTGGGTGATCTTTGATGTTCTCCGGAGACCCCTGGTTCCTGTGAACAGGACTGAACAAATAAATAATGAATTTGAAAAGTAAGCGGAAAAGCAAAATTTATATTCCTGTCGCCAAGGCAGTATCTTATAATTCAGGGATATTTCTGGGCTAGATAGAGTTGTATGGGTGCCTGGTCCGGTTCTGTCACCTTCCAAAAGCCAGTTGGAACCTTATTTTTCTCCGCTGTAAAATGAAAGAATTTACCTAAAATGAGGTTCTTTAAATTCTTTCTCAGCTTGAGAATCCTCCAATACAGTTAAAGAAATACTTACAAAGAAAAGTTTACCATTCTGTATTGAAGCGTACTAGGCAGTACAGCAAATCACAGAGAATCCTTATAGGATAGTATAAACAATTCATTGTTTAGGAAGTCAAGAATAAAAACTGTTTCAGCCTTCATCTTTGGCTTGGACCAAAAAAAAAAAAAAAAAATGTAACCTGAGGCTAAAAAACAAAATTTGGACTGCTAAGAAGATTTAGCAGTTTATTTGGGGGTTGGGGAGGAGAGGGGTTGTTGGAGTAAGGAAATATTTACCATGGAGTTTGACCTCTCATATTTATAATACATTTCTGTTTGATTGAAATACAATGTGTATAGAGGTAGGAGCCAAAAAAGGGAGCTCCCAATAAAGGGGGCTAGTGAGCCCACCCTCCAATCTGAGAATCTTTCTGTCAGTTGGTACTCACTTGTTACTACCCCCAATCCAAAAAAAATAGGAAATTAAAAGGCATTGACATCTAAGCAAAAATACATTGTCTGTTTCCTTTCCAGGATTCACATAATGGAAATATTCCCTGCCAGATAATGTTTAATCTGTTAGCCTAATATTTCTTTCATGTGGAAAGGACTGAATGGCCCACTCAGTCCGGATAGAGCCACAACACCTGTAACCTGAGTGTGGGGTCCAGGACCCAAGATGGGAGAGTAGAGAATGTCACTAAGGATCTGCTCAAAGATGCAGTTATTTCTCAGACTTGGACCAGCTTTTCCATTTTCCACTGACAGATTATATGACAGACTATATGAGGAACTTGCCCTGCATTTTTTTCACCTCTCTCTCCTTCCCCACCTCCCCTTCTTCTTCTAAGATGACAAGCCTGATTTCAGCTGCCCTGGGAGCCCAGGGTACGTTTTCTAGAGGCTCTGGTTTGTCACACGACAATGAGCCTGCCCACTCTGTGACTACCTGTTTAGCCTCCCTGGTCTGGGAGGCTAGCCCCACAGCCTTGCCGGCTGATCACCTTCACGACAAATTTTGCCAATATCCCTTCCCTGCTGACTGACTTCCTTCCCCTGTTTTTCCTTCCCTACAAACAAGTGGGTGAGACTTGACAAGGCCCAGCATTTGTCTGAGCAGGCTGTATAATCTGTCCTCTCCCAGTGGAAAGCCGCACTGGACGGGTCTGAGCATTGGAGTCAAATGCCCTCTTGTCAAAAGGATAGGTTGCCTGGCATTTTTGCTAGCTTTCTTTCCAGGTATGGTGCATCCTAACCCTTGAATTGGTGCTCCACACTCTAATATTTTGTCTGGCATTTGGTAGAAGACAGCATATCAGAACCCCACAGTTTAGACCCTATCATGCACTTGGTATTCACCTTTGTCCTTCATACTCTTTGTGCTAAGAAGTGAATAAAAACTAGTGTTTACTCTACTTTATGATAACAATGTTGGTAGAAACAATCAACCTGGGAAAAAAAGGACAGCAACTAATCCTGCACGTAATATAATTTATGATGAATGAAAAACCGACCAAAGATTTATATCTTGTTGATATATTGAAAACCACACAAATACATGGGGAGGAATTAACCTTGATAGAAATAATGAAAACAAAATAAAATTGAAATGAGCTAAAACTACACACAATAAAATTTGTTGACTAAAGTTTAACAGCAGACTCAAGTCTTCTTGTCACAATTTAGATCTGCAATATTTTACGCAAGAAAATGGGACTTTGTAAAAATAAATGACTCTAAAAGAGATTTAGAAGATGTAATCAGCACAATTTAATATTTGGCCAGAGCTGATTGAGGAATTTAACCTTACTGTAAAAATTACGTGATAAAGAATTGATCCCATTGAAAATAAATTCCATAAAATGGAAATGAAAATGTTAAAAATAGAAATGGCTTTTTGTATTTAAAAATTGATTAAGGAATTAAATTGGCTAAATGGAGTTTGCTGTGAATAATTAATGCTTTCTCAAAGACAAATTACCAGACTAGTTTACATGTTTGTATTTATACACCTGAAGTCAAAGCATTCCTGGACTCAAAGTTGGAGAATTCAAATGTCTACCAATGCAAGACATCAGGGTCAGTGTAGCAGGGTAGGAATACCCCTTGTGTTGTTGTTTTTGTACAGTGAAGGTGAAACAGGAAGCATGGTTTGAAGTGGTCACTGCGGTATTTAGCAAGGACAGTGTGCAGTATCCCCCCACTCCCCCCCCCGCCCCCATGGTGCCAGAGCCCTAACAGAGGTTTTGGGGGTTATAGCATGCACTGTTGCAATGCAGTACCCCATTCCCACCCAATATGCAGATGATAAACCGAGACACTTGCCTGAAGTCATGCTCAGCTAGGTTGGGAAACAAGTCTCACACTTTTTTTTGCCTTCTCCACCCTCCCCTGGGTAAGGTGGAGAGCCTTTCTTCATTTCATCTCCAACCTAAGGCATCTCAGATGTGCAGCAGATGAAGGGAAAATATACTGGGTGGAGAAGAAGGTCTTTGTCCTCCTTCTTCAAAAACTGCTTCCCCACAATCTCTTCCCCTAAGACCTTTTAAAGTCTCTCTTCTTTATTTTGTCTTAGTATTTAAGTAGCTTACACTGAAGTAGGATGTTGTGCTAGGAGCCTGTCATTTCTCAGGCTCCACTAAATCCTGTGTGATAGCCAGAGCAGAGCTGATAGCACATCACATGGGCTGACCTCAGGGTATTGCTCCAGCTACTTCTCAAGATCATAAAACATGGGTGTTTATTCCTTTCCAGTTCCCCATGTATTCACGGCCTGCACTTAACAAAGACCGAGGAATGTGCTTTCTGGGGAATGTCCCTTCCCACTGTAAGATGTTTACAGCTCTTTAGGCCAGACGATAATGTTCACTGCACTTCTCTCTTTTCAACTAGATGTTGTGATTGCTTTGTTTTTGTGGGAGGAAAGTGTTTGGGGTAAAAACACCACCACAATTTAGGAACTGAGGCTGTTGCCTCCTATTACTCTTTGTTGTTCAATGGGGCAAATATTTAATCTGTATATATTTTCAGAGTGTTTCAAATGTCTGAAGTCATACCAGAGGTTAAAAGATGAGTGTCCAGCAATTGACATTCCTTACTTTGTGGATTCTGTGTAAATTTTATGTACATGATTATTTTAATGGTATTAATTTATTTAACAAATATTTATTGAACATCTCATCTGTACCAAGTGCAGATGCTCTCCAACTTACGAAGGTTCAACCTATAATTGTTTAACCTTACAAAGCTGTGCACATCTGATAGAAGATGTAACCCCATTGTAAGTTGAAGGGCTTACAACTTCAGATAGTTTCAAGTAATGATGCATTTTTGATTTACAATAATTTCAACTTACAATAGGTTTATTGGGATGTAGCTCCATGGTAAACAAGATGCTTCTGTATGGTTTTAGGTACCGGGTGTTAGAAATTGGGGAGGAGGGAGAATGTTATAGGGGATGACACATTTATGGACATGTATAGAGTCCCATGGAAACATTGTTCTAGAGCCTTCTGCAGTGGACCAAGACGCTCCTGATCACCTTTTCCTCTCTGTCACTGGGCCCATCTACCTCTTCACATCATTGTTATCACCTTTTGCAGGGGTCAGGAGGTACCTAGTTCCTTCGTTTCTCATACAGATGAGAGAACAGGAGTTCTGTGGGGGAACCCTTCATCCCCTGCCTCCATCTTAGGGGTAATTATAAACTCCTAGTATCACAATGGGATCAAGATATGTTTGTGATTTCATAGCTACATTTATAAACTCATATGAAATAGCATTTAAAATAATGATCCCTAAAGTGATGACTACCAAAACTAACAATAGTGATAATTATTCTATTTTACAAATATAAATGTGTTGGTCCAACCTGCACTCCAATGTCAAATGCATTTTTGTATTTTTATATGCAGATTGTTTTTCACCACTAAAATATTAATGACAGACCACTTGCTTTGATGGCTAGGCTTTAGTTCTGTTGAATACGGAGTTATGAGACTTGGGCTTATGCCAAAGCCAGTGAGACACAGCCTAGTTAGTGGTCAGCACTTCTAGCTGTATGAAATGCAGATTGCAGGAAAGTTAATGAAAACCCTTTCCTCAAGGATTTTGGGGTCCTCCAGAGGCCCCCTTCTATCCAGGTTATACTGTGGGGTTACAGGCTGGATGGGTTTCAAGGGATGACTTAGTCCAAATCAATTTTTTTATTGACTGACCTGTTGAATTTGTCTCCTGCATCAGGCAATATTGGACCTGGTGTTCTCATCTTCATAAGGAAAATATTGGAAAATGCCAAATCACCTATTTCAGAGCTAAAATGAACCTCTGAGATTATCTGGCCCCTTGCCCTTGTTTTACAAATGGGGAAACCTGCCCAGTGAGAGAAAGGGATGTGTACATGGTCACATGACTGTTGGGGCAGGGCTGGATCTAAATGCAGGTCTTCCCCTACTTCCCCTTACTAAATAGACTATTGAACTGCAGCTGGAAGTGTGAGGCCATCCAGGAATCAGGGAGTCCAGGATGCTGGATGAATGGATGTGCAAGAATTCCCTTCCCTGGACTGGGCTCTCAGGGCCTCCCCCAGCAAAATCTCTGGTACTGACCCTGCAGTCCCAGCCTCACATCCAAGAAAGGAGGCTGATTCCCACCCACTTATGCAGCCCCAAGGTTATAACTTAACCTGCATAATTAGGACGTCCATTCCAGAGGGGGAAAACATGGGAAAGATAAAGGGCCTCTTTAAAACAGATTCTTCGTGATACATTTTTTTCATAATTATAGCTTTAACAGCTTATGGTGATGGGAAAGCTGGCTACTTAAGAAAAATTAGGAGTCTCATTTGGCAGGAGAGAATTCCCCAGGGGACGATGCCCTGCCATTTTTCAGGGTCTCTCGAAAAGAAACCCCACACAGACAGCTGCACGTCAGCCTGACACAGGGCAAGCCTGCTTTACTCACTATGGCCAAAGCCAGATCTTTTAATTAAAAACACTGCATATGCCATTAAATGTGTTGTTCCCCCTCCAGTCCCAAGAAGTTGTAGTTTGAGGAGATACAAACAAATGAATCCGTTGCAGATGTGCAGAGAAACCATTGCCTACTGAGTCACAAACTAGCGGGTTCCCAAATTCCAGCCTCGGAGTGCCTCCCCATCAAAATGTTCTTTGCAAGCAAACTGTTCCCTCCGTAATTTTCACAGTTGATGGCAGTTGCCATGGCGGGAGAAGAAGGGCTGTGGGGAGGGCGAGGGAGAGAGAAACACAATGCCACCTCACTTAATTTACGAGCAGAGCCTCATATTTTACAAATAACCTTCATGATAAATAAAGGCCTGTGGCCACACATGGGACTGTGCTGTTTTGTGCATATTTGCTTTTCCTGGTTAATTTTATTTATTTATTTTTGAACACAAAAGTCATATATTGGGGGTAATCACATCCCGACTCTGAGCTCTGGGAGGAGACTCACAGAGGCAATTCTCGCTTAATTTCAGCTGCTGGAGATGGTTTGAGTTTGACAATTTCAGCCGATTCTTACCATTGCTAGCCAGAGCACCTTTCTCCCCGGGCGAGCACCAGCAGCTGGATCTCATTTTCAACTGCCAGGCCGTCCCCACGCCTTCCTGGAGCAGCCCACAGACTGAGTGCCGTCCTTTCTGGGAGTTGATTCAAGGTGACAGCTCCTCACACAATGGCCTTCTGATCACCTCAAGTAGCCAAGATATCAGTGGGGTCGGGCGTGCTCCTCCTGCAAATTCCAAATTTAGATTGACTGAGGTTATCCTTAGGCCCCTTGACCCCACCACTCCAGCAGAACAGAACTGCCAGGACCTTTGCAGCCACAGTGAGTTTTGTAATGATGTCTGGGGAGAGATGTTCTGCAGGGACAGGCAGAGAAGACCCCAAGTGATGGGGAGTGATGTCAGCTTTCGTTAGAGCCGCAGATAGCGTTAGAATATCCTTGGCATAATATGGTGCTGGTATCTCTGTCAGTATCTCTGTTTTCTGTCACCGCACACAATCCTGCGCCTGTCTGCAACCCTGATGGTGTCTTTTCAGATCAGGCTGTTGCCAGCACAGAGACTAGCTCGGCTCTTCACCACACAGCCCCTTTGTTTGAAGTCTGCCCTTTTGTCATTAATGCACTTGATGTCTATTTAAATCTGACAGTGAATGCAGTATCTGTTTTCCTGTCAAGAGATCATTGACAATATTAATACCTCATGTCCTTGCCTCATTTTCCAAGCGCTGACACCTAGCCGCAGTCTCCTGCATTCATCAAACAGCCTTCTCTCACCAGGATGTCTATAAACATTCTTGCTTCCAGGCCCAAAGAAACAGGGTAGGCCTTAAAAAGGACTTTTATCAATGCCAGCCAGAAAGAAGGCTCGGGAATGTGGCACAGAACACATCCCAGCCCACGTTCCAGGAGCATCCAGCCTGTTTCTAGGGCGGCACTTGCCATTCAAGTTGCATGTAAGTGAGATCTGGAGTTGAAGTTTACCCTGGAGAAAGGGAAGAAAAAAAAGCAGTTGAATCCGTGAATGTACTGGAGAGTTTACTGGAGAGAGGGCACTCATGGTGGGTGGTGTGTGTGTGTGTGTGTGTGTGTGTGTGTGTGTGTGTGGTGTGTGTGTGTGTGTTTGCCTTTCATCCTTTTGCTTAAGAGAAAGATTGTGTTCTTTATGATATCCGACAGACCTATCTGTTCCTTTTTATTAAAATTCATGTTATCCTAGTGCCATAGAAAGAAATTAACATCCTTTGGCCCCATGCTTCCACATTCTTCAGGGTTTATTTGAATCAATTATGTTTAAGGAAGCCCTCTGTGGATACCTGGCAGAACTGAGGCACTCCCACCCGGGCCTGTAGTGGATGCTATTCCTGGAGCAGAGCCTGATCAGCCAAGCCCACAGACCAGCAGGATCCTGGCATGGGTGACAATATTAGTACAATGCTGATGGCTGCATAATTCAGCACGATAAAGGAAACAGCTCAATGCCAACAACTAAAAGAATAATTTAGGTACCAAGAAGGGTCTCAATGAGGTTCCATCCAAGCTCAAAGTTTCCAGGCACCAGACCAATACTGAAAACCAGAAATTGGGGATTAGGGGCCAAGGAGAAAGCATGACCAAGGAGGAGGAATGAGCCACAGTAAACTTGCTTATGGGAACATGGCAGGAAGTAAAACTAATGAGAGTGAGCCCAAGGCCAGCTTTGAGGCCGTGGAACAATGTCACCCTCTCTCCATTGCCAACTCTGATAGACTATTTGACCCCAGCAATTTCTAGCTTTGTTCCAAGCCATCCAAACCAGGGAGCATCTGCTCTGTCCTTAAAAGTTTCTAAAAGTCATTTTGATCCTTATGTAAGAATAAGGTTTGAAGTTTTGTAGTGGAGAAACATCTCTTTTACAGTTGCAAAAATATTTACTACTTAGAACTTCTGATGTGAAGAACCTGGTTAATTTCAAGTGCTAATTTATCACAAATTAACCAAAAAAAAAAAAAAAATGGGCTTGTTGGTTTCACACTATCACACTGATGGAAAAAAAAAAATCATCATGTCCCTAGGTAGCTATTTTCACAGGCAGATTTGTGGCTCTTGAATGAATGTCTTATGGACATTTCCTTTCTTTGTTTTTTTCTAGTTGTGTACAGTTCAGAGACTCAAGTCTGATTAGCGCTAAGACAACTCTGTCCAACTGAATTTAAAATAGGTTTTTCTAAAAATAGAAGAAAATAAAAATGCAGGTGGCAAAAACAAAACAGATTTTTCCTTGATAAGCCTACAGAGCTTTCATAATAACTATGGAAGTGATTTCTTATGGGCATTTAGAATAAATAATGAATTGATTAAAAAGTTCAACCCTATTGTAGGGGCATTTTTCATTGTTAAGTCTCCTACAATCTCCTTGAATGAGAGGAGAGCCTTAATACGGAGCCACAGAGTTACTTAAAGTAAAACTGAAAATGGAAATCAAATGCATTCTGACCGGAGAAAGAGAGTTCAGGATGCCTGTAAGAAGCCATTTAATGGGAGGCTCTTGTTCCTGTCCATGTGGTGTTTTTTCAGTTTTTTTTTGTTTTGTTTTGTTTTTTTGTTTTTTTGAGACGGTGTCTCTCTCTGTCGCCCAGGCTGGAGTGCACTGGCGCGATCTCGGCTCACTGCAAGCTCCACCTCCCGGGTTCACGCCATTCTCCTGCCTCAGCCTCCCGAGTAGCTGGGACTACAGGCACCTGCCACCACGCCCGGCTAATTTTTTAAATATTTTTAGTAGAGACGGAGTTTCATCATGTTAGCCAAGATGGTCTTGATCTCCTGACCTTGTGATCCACCTGCCTCGGCCTCCCAAAGTGCTGGGTTTACAGGCGTGAGCCACCACGCCCGGCCATCCATATGGTATTTTGTCAACACCACCTCTCTTCCTTACTCATCCCATATGTGCTCAATGCCTGGTGCCTGCCAGAATTTGGAATATTCTCTCTGGAAGTTAACAATATTGCTTCATGATAAAGGGTATCAAAATAGTCACATTCTGGGAAGATTGTTCTACATCTTTTACTTGGGCTGAGTTCATCTTTAAACTCTTAATTTTCCATTCTTTGAAACTCTACTAAGGGAAACTGGAGTGAGGAGAGGCTACATTCTGGGGAGTAATTGGCCAAATTAGAAAAGTACCTAGCATGTGGAAGAGAAGTCATGCAGAAAGTGATATTCCTAGGAACTTGTAGTGACATTTTATTTCAGTGTCAACTCTGAGGTTGACAGAATCTTCTTGTCTGTGAGGACAAAAAGGGAGAGTTCTTCCCTTCTGGAGCTTCATCCACTTTCTGCTGCCCATTGGATCTATGATTGTCTTGCATGTCTCCTTTTCAGCACCTGTGTTTCCCTGCTATGCTAAGTGTGCCACCTGTAATGATGTGTGTCTTTTTATTTGCAGGTGTCCTGGGGAAGTGTCGCTACGTTTACTATGGGAAAAACTCAGAGGGCAACAGGTTTATCCGAGATGACCAGCTCTGAAGCCAACTTCTGTATACCTTCACCCATTTCATGAAAATAAAATCAAAAGGGAAATCAAAAATAAAGAAAACGCTAAAGGAAAAACAATAGCCCACACTGCCTCTCTTTGGGAAAAGCTATGACTTCAGCTTTTGGTACCTTCCGCTGACTTTGCCAGGCCTGTCAAGATGATCCTTCTGCCTTAGACTGAGTGGTCACATAGAGATTGACATGATTGCCCTTAAGCAGGTCTCATCCACCAGGGTGACAGACAGCGGTGGCGAAGCAACAGGGCTGACAGCATGAACACCATGATAGATTGCCTGGTCCTGCCACTGCTCACAGGGGAGCAGAGGTCACACCTGGGGCCTCCCTGGACATGCTCAGTGGCTGCAGTCAAGTGAGAAAGACTGTCCTCAGCTCGCCTATTGAATTGAAATCCCTCCGATACCATCATGCTGTGGGCTTATTTTTAGTGAAATAGTCACAGTTTAGGGGACGGCCACTCTCCCTCACTCCTTTTAAATCTTAACGTCCTGTATTCTGCATATACATAGCTCCCGTCTCTTCCCCTCCACCTTCCTTTAGCATCGATTTTATGACAGGTGGTGCATTTCAGTTTGCAGTTTTTCGGAGAACAAGGTATAACTTCCCAGCCAGGTCATACATTTATGGCTGGCTTCATGTTGCTACAATCCCTTTATTGGCGTAAATAGCTTTCCCTAAATCCCTGACTGCAAAAGCATGGACTTTTATCTTGTTTCATTCAACTCTAAATCCACTTCTTGCCCTGAATATGATGCAGTGTAAGGCAGTAAGGCATCTTTCTCAGCACGAGGGTTTGGTTGCACCAGGGACTCTTATTTATTAATTTATTTTTAACTGTACACACTTCCAGTGATGCCTGTGGCCATACTTGTGCATGGGGCTGGCTTGCTCCTTTGGGTGCTATTTAAAGGGAGTGAGGTGATGAAAGATAGAGTGAAGGGTCAGGGGTTAAAAAACAAAATTAAGACCGTTGAAAACACCCACCAGACCAAAGAGTTTTTATAGAAGGCACCTTTTGGATTTTGCATCTTTGTCATGACCTCTCAGAAATCAAATCCACAGGTTGTGAGATGGTGCTATGTCTTCCTGTATGCTTGGCTGTGCACTAGCATTAATGTCACAAGGAACATAAGTGTGATCATTGCTAGTTGGGTGACTCTAAGTTTATCTAACTTGCTGGTGCACCAGTCAAATCACTCTAGAAGATGTTCAAAAGGTTGATTGTTCTTGACACGATAGTATTTATTTTTCTGCTTCTTCTGTTTAGACCAAGTGTTCATTGTCCTCCCAGTATTAGGTCAGTTTGATGACAGCAAAACCTGAAAGAGAATCTCTCCAAGTTATAGATACTGAGGGACTAGGAGCTGCTATTGTAAAACTATGGGGACTCAGAATCCCTAAGCTGCCCAAGGAGAACCTACTTTCTCAGCTCTAGCCCGTTTACATAGCCTCTGGCCCACTGAGTCAACACAGGCCTTGAATGACATGTATTGAGGCTGGCAGGAGTCCCTGTTTGAGATTACGCAACCTTTGTTAATCAGTTCTTTAGACAAGTTAACATTAAAATCCTCAAAACCATGAATAATTGGAGAATGTTGAATGTTTGCCTTTATCTCTCAAATCCATTAGTAACTGGAGTTGAGTACCTTTTCTCTGTTTGATCTACAAAACAGCACTGGAAAAATGCTTTAAATTATCTGCATTTGGTCCCACCCTGGGTCATTGTTTAGAAGCATCAACACATGTTTTCTCCCTGGCATAATATGGGCAGCCACAGTTCTGTGCAGGGGCAGCTAGATGAGTCAGATGTCATATCCAATCTAGCCACACATATATCCTTGTCTTTATAAAAGCCCTTAACCCTGCCTCAAACAATAAAAAAGCACTTGTGAACTGACCACAGAATTTTTCCATCTTTATTTTTCTTACTTGTTTACTTTTTTTAATGTCAGAACCATTTGTATCATGCGCAGGAATGTCTCCCTCAATGTGAGCTTTGGAGGCAAAACATATTTTTGGAATGAGTTATTGACCACATTGTTTCCCTCTCTTTGGGTTGTTTATTTTCTTCCAGAATGGTGTAATAACTTTAATTAAGATTAGCTTTAATTATAAATTACCTAAAGGCCGTCACTAAGGTATATTCATCTTATTGACAGAATTATAGTCAGCTTTGTTTCTCTTAAGCAGGGATAGTGATAATGAAGTGCTGGGTTGGTTACAGTTCCACTGTGTGTTAACCAAAATTTGCTGTGCTAGAGCTAGACTTTGGTCTGAATTGGCAGAGGTAGAACCCATGTTGCATGTTTATCCTAAATCTGTAGGAATTTCCCAAACCTTGTTTTTCAAAGTTGAGAAGTAGAAAGTAATAAATTCAATCAGGGCCCAGACATGTTTTGTACCCCCTTTACCCTTTGGTCTTTCTTCCTTTTATCCTATTCCACTGAGCTTGTTCTTTGGGGATTGTGGTGCCTGACATCACTGTCTTTCCTCCCCTAGGACACTGACTTGAATGGAGAGACCTCGGCAATTCAAGGCTGTCCTGCAGCTCTCTGTTGCCTCAGCAATGTCAGGACGACTGTCTCTTTCCTAAGTAACATAATTTTAAAGAACAATTTGTTCCTTAGGGAATAATGTCTTGGATTGTGGGGAATCCTATTAAAAGTACAACTATTGCAGTCATTTGCTTTTACTTTTACCAGCCTCGCTCATAAACCCTCCATCTGTTTGTTGCTTTAAATAGAAGCACATTATAAGAGATTATCACTTGATCAGGCTGCATGTCTGAGTGTTGTGTGTTTTCACATACTCGTGTGTACTAAGGAATAAAAGAAAGCAAACCCCAGATTCTGGATGAAAGGATTTTTCATTTGTTTGTGTGTGTGTGTGTGTGTGCATGTGTGTGTTTCCAGCGGAGATGTATCTTGCACATTTTCAAGGGAAAAATGTCTTTCTTGCTGTTTTCAAGAAATAACCTGGCTGTCTTTCTTTTCTTTGTTAACATGCAGACCAAAAACAATCCACAGGACCCTTTTCATCAAAACAATAATGGTGTTTAGTACTTGCTACTTGTAAGGGCAGCCTAAATCAGGTCTGTGTGGCTGCAACACAGGTAATGCCCAGCGTGGACACAATAGTACCCATTGAGACTCTTCCCTGCTGTCCATCATTGTAGCTGATCCAATGTGACCTTTGACCACTTGCTTCTTCCGGTTCTGTTTCCAGGAAGAAACCTTCACTGAAGAAGGGCGCTACCACTACTCGATTCTCTCTAAGTTGTTCAAATACCATGCAGGAAACTGACTGTTATGAGTAAGACCTGGAAAGGAAAATGACACCAGAGAAGCACAAAGAATGTTGATTACCTGTTTATATGACAACTGGACCATCGGCTTGTGGTACAGTGTTGTGTATTACTTCTTCTAATGCATCAGCAACCCCTCAAATGACCCAAAGAACATTGAAAGCCACAACCACTGTTCAAAATATTGTCTTCCTACAAGTTGACCTGAAATTTCCCAGCATTGGGAGTTCCCATCCTTTGGGTAATTATAATGCTAAGTGTTAATTTGTCACTTTGTGGTTGGGATAGGTCATAAATTGTGTTATTTGTGCATATTATCATATAAGCACATGCTAATTCTTCTAGAGTATCTTGGAATGTGGCCCAGAGAACAACCAACCTGGGACAAGGGAATTTTGCTAAGAAACAGTAGGGGAAATTCTAAGTATGGAATGTGTATGGGGGAGAGTTGCTATAGTAGGAATGATATAAATGGCAATAAATGGGATTATGCCAAGAGACAGAATGCAGCAGAATTAAAATGTGGCATCTTCATGGATAGGAGTAAGTTGAGAAGGAAAGGGAAAAGATAGTTTTCTGCCAGTTAAAAGGTTTGCTGATATTCAGCACTACAGTGATGTTTAGGGATATTTTATCCTCAAAATTGAATCATCTTTCATATAAATGAGTGTCCACCAATTTAATGTTTTACAAGATTTTCTGCCCAACACAATGAAACAGCGTGGAAAAGATGGTTCATGGAGCACTGTGGGAACAAATGATCGTGGTGGCTGCATATGGACAGAGATGACTGTGGCTGGTACCTAATATTCTACAAACTCAGCATCCTAAGGCAAGTGCCTCAGCTCTGGAGTGGCTAAAAAATACAAGGTAAACTTATGATCTGGGCAGTCATATGAAAGAGAAAATAGTTCTATGGTCATGGGAAGTCTTCGTATATTCATCAAGTTCAGAGGTAGATGGACACCTTGACAAGATAACATAAAAAAAACAAAAATATTTAAAGAAAAAAACGAGTGCCTGTATATGGGGTAGAAGATGCTGGCAATAGGATTTAACTGTTATTGGCATGCAGGCAGCGAATGAGAACTTAGCTCATAGGAAGTGTGAATAACATCTTAGTTCAAGTGGATTACCTGGATTAACATGCAGAATATTCTAGAAATAATGTTATATTTTGTCACATCAATTACTTTAAGTCAACTTTTCCTTCTTCGTATTGGAATAGTTCTCTCAGTGTTATAAATAGGAATGAATTTTAAAACTCTGGGATAATTTCCTTTAGACAGGAACTTTCCAATTTAGGTGTTTGTGATGAGAGGGAAAAAGTCCTGCCAGTGGGCTTAAGCACAATATTTAGGCTATTCTAGTTACAGAGTATCAAAGTAGGTAAGAACTAATGTATATTATTTATTTACAAAGGCTAAATTTAATAAATCATAGTCTAAATCATAATAATTAAGTGCTACTATAAAAGAAATTTCCCTTGAAGCAAGATAGAAATAAAATTTAACACCCAGGTAGAGTATGGTGTTTTAATTTTTATGTTATTACTATTTAAAGTAATCTTTTATGAAAAAATGTACTCTGACTTCCACCCCACATTCAGTTTTTCAGGCTGTGCTTATGATAGAAACAGCGTTTGGGGGCAAAATATAACTTAATTAGAATAATAACAATGACAGCTACGAAGTCTTCTAAAATTTTTAACTAATTACTTGGGTTATTAGACAGAGAGAGAGAGAGAGAGAGAATGTGTATGAGAGAGTTTAGGATCTGAGTAGAGAATTCCTATTACTGACATACGTTTTCTAAGTTTTGCATGGACTCCAAAATAGGTCAGTAATTATCCCCTTACCATGTTACATAGAAAAATGCATCTATTTTATACCTGATTAATTAATATCTACTTTGTGTCCTCCTTTCCTATGAATTGCTGATCTACATTTTATGACATCAGTCATAAAGTGCTCAGGCTGTGGTGTGACAGTGTCATGATGTTTTTGCTTTTACCCTTCTTGGCCTTTTAAACACAGGATCATTGTTCAAAGGGTCACTTAGAGCAATTTTGTTTTAATTAAGAGAGATCTTTGATGCTCAAAGAAAAACAGATTACATGAGTTATCTCCAAAAGTTACTATATAAAACCAGGTTTCATTTATAGACTATCCATATTCCCCTATATTTTTATATTCATACACAATAGCCATATTTCCTTATTTACATACAAAGGTTGTCTTCCCCAAAATAACTGTTTTCTACAGGGCTATAGCACAACATTCACATTCTGTAGCCACATTGGCTACATTCTCAAACACAATAAATGTCCAAATGCCTCCAGTTAGAACACTTACCTCTCCTCCTCTTTTAAAAAACTTCATTTGGTGTGCTCACTCAGAATGATCCATTTTCAGAGGATCACAATAGAGTATAAAAATATTGGGACTTAATGGTCAACACATTCCTTGAAGGTCTAGAGTAAATGATGATAATGAAGGTTACTATTACCAGAAAAGGGTCATATTTTGGTGTAGATATTTTGTTAAGTTAGGTTTAACCATTGCTTGGAAAATTACATTTAGCTGAAAAAATAAGGATCTCAACTCTAATTTGTTAGATAAATCTTGCAGATTTATACTTATAAATATTTGTGTATATAATATAGATATAGGGTATTGGTTTATCAAATATTAAAATGGAATTTACAACTCCATTTTGGCTAGTTTGGCCTATGGACCACTTTAGTGGACAATATTGTGGGCTTCTTTGCTCTAGTTCATTCATGATACACAAATGCACACACTCATAAACACATAAATAATGGTTACTATAATTATTTTGCAATATCATCATTAAAACAAGCACTAAAACTGTCATTTTACTAAAATGTGTTGGTCAAGAAACTGCTAGTTGTAGAAGTACGTGCTACTGGAAGCATCTGTTTACTTCATGCAGATCAGTAATATAAATAGATGAAATACTCTTAAGAATACAAATTGGCTATAAATATTTAAAAACTCTAACATTTGCCATTACTTCCGATTTGCTCCCACCACACTGTTGGGTCACTTCTTTAGAAATATTTTCCAAGTAATTCTTGGTTTATATGGTTTACATGGTCCTCTTAGGTTTTGAAGCTTTTTAAAAAACGATGCTAATTTGTATCTGTAAGGATGCGTATCCATGCACTCATTTCACAGACATTCATTGGGTACCCTTAGTATGCTAGAAAGTTACAAATACAAGGGGATTATAAGAGGATGTCCTGCTTTTTGACAAATTTCTGTCTGGAGTAGACTAATATATATACAAAAATTATTATATGCTGGGATAGGTATTAAGTTAGAAATTGCACTAAAGAACTACATGAATTAAGGTGCTAGAAATGATGGTGGGAAGTTAATTCCAAATGTAGCCATAATCCAACCATATCTGCAGTTAGCACCTTGACCCAAGACACCAACATTTCTTAACCTGGATTATTGATTACGTCCACCTCCCTACCAGTCTCCTGATTGTACTCTTAACTTTGTACAGCCTATTCTTTGCAGGAAAGCCAGTGTGATCCCCTAAAAATGCTCAGTCACATCCTGTGGTTCTACTACCCATTTCCCATCAGCGGTTTCCCATCTCACTTGGAGTAAAAGTTAGAGTCCTTTCAAGACCCTTTATGGCCCTACATAATCGGTTTTAGAGAAATCAGGGAATCAGTGACCCAATAGCTGTGAGAGTGAAACAGAAATAAATGCCCACAACACCCCTCACTGCTCTCCACTCCAGTCACACTGGACTACAAGGAGCACATTGTGGCTCTAGGACTTTGCCCTTGCTGTTCCCTCTGACTGTAATGTTCTTCCCCTAGACAACCCCATGAAGTACCACTTCAATTCATTCAGATTTTTGCTCAAACACAACCTCACTAGAGAGGCCTTCTTGGACCACCCACCCACTTATCACACTCTACTTACTTTGCTTTGTTTTTCTCTGTTGCACTTAACACTGCTTCACATATTAGATATTTATTTGCTTTTTCATTTATTATTCAAACAAAGGGGTGCCTTGACATATAGCAGGCCCTCAAAAAATAATCATTTTATGAATGAATGAAAGAATGGTTCTAATTCGCAGAGGTCTATTAGGCTGTGTTTACAAACATATTGTTGCATATTGTGCAGGATGAGTCTCTTTTATCAAATGAGTTTTCATTGGAAAAATTTCCGCTCCTTTCTTTAACCTAAATCAGGCAAACAAATACTTCATTCCATTCCAGAACAATGTACAATGAGGAAGCGTGAGACAATGAAAATGGGTTAAGATTGAAACACAAAAGAAAATGAATGTCAAGAAGTAGAATGACTAGATGATATGCAACGTGACATTGGATGGATTTGAAATGCAGTGTAAGCTTTACAGGGGTGCTTTTCCAATTATTTCCCATGCAACCAGCAGGCTGTGTGGAATTGGTTGTGGACACTGTAAGTAATATAGATCAGAGATTATATTTGTAGAAGCAGAAGCTCTTTTCACTGAATTAAAAATTAATCAAACGTGTAAATTCTTTATTATAACTCTTTTACACCATTTTACTGATAAGATATACACAAAGCAAGATTTAAGGAGAAATCTAAAGGAAGCATAATATTATTTATAAACTCTTCTTAGACATTATTAAATTATGGTTTCATCTCAAGATATGAATAGAACTAACTCATTTTAAGTTGGTAACTTAGCATCCAGACTTTCTCAAAACTTCTGATTGGTGATTGTAAGATAATGAAATTTTTTTTCCTGCACTGTGGGAACAGAATTTATTAGTCTAATTAAGTAATGATAATTTTATGCAAATGCTGTTATAAACTCATTACAGGCATTAACTAATTTACTTATCCTACAGCTCCATGAAATAAGTGCTATTATTGTCTCCATTTTAAAGATAAGAAAACCAAGGCCTTGAAAGTCTCAATACCAAGGACTGAATACACCCAGGAGTAGATGTGAAAGCCGGATCTTAGCTCAGGCTGTCTGGGCCCAGAGTTGATACTCTTTATCATTGTAATATCTCTATGACAGCCATCCCTTATTTGTAAAGCTGCATATTTTTCTGATGATGGAGATACTGCTCATGATATTTTTGAAGCTTCTTTGGTGGAACAACTCTTTAAAACTCAAAGTCATTCATAAAATGAGGATTCGCGTTAACAAAAGGGAAAAAATGGCATTATATAAATCTACAACCCCAATCATTCCCTGAAATCAGTGCCAAAAAACAAACAAACAAAATAAGCAAAAACAACATACTTTGTACAAATCCAAGCTACTCCCAAATGAAAAATATTTTCTGACATTTAAGACTTTTGAAGATTTTCTGTGAACACATAGTGTGATGAAAGAATCAATAACTTGGAAATCCGACATCCTGATCTTGATTTCTGCTATTTGGTCAATGGGCAATCATTAGTTATGTTGAAAATTTGGAAAAACTCCATCTTAGTGGATGGTCCAGCAGAGCCAATAGAGCTTGGCTCTCTTTCTGCTCTTCTTCTCCCTGACTATTCTCATCTCTCTGGTCTTCAAATTCTGTGCTGTTTAAGGAGGATAGGAAGCCTGTCCAAAGGCAGATGAGGCTAACACCATTGAGGATAATCACCAATGTCTCTCCAAACTTGGAGTTTAGTAACTTGTGAGATATAATGCATATGAAAGTGCTCTGCAAAACAAAGTGCTACCCAAGCATAAAGGATTATATGGTAGAATGCAAACTCTGAAGGCATTTTTGAAAAGGAAGTTTTAGAAATATTTTAGGTGATCAGATTCCTTCTTGGAATTAGGGCATAGTCTCTCAAGATGACTACTTTGAAGCAGATCAGATCACAACATTTTGCATCATTCCTGAAGGGGGGGATTCTAAAATTAGTCACCATTTTATAGCTAAGTCTTATATACTCGGTTGTATATGCGTCAGTGGTGTTTAGACTTCATGCGTGGTATTTTTCATATGCCATGTTTTCATTTGGTGATAATCATTCATGGCTTTTTCCCTACTTTATGTATTCCTCATAATTAGAAAGTATGAATTTAAAACTTCTTCTGGCTTCTATTTATTCATTAGGGCCAGATTAGGGTAAGGTGAGTGAGGCAGTCACCTTGGGAGCAATTGTAAGACGCTACAAATCTCACTAACCAGGATACTAATGTTTTAATAAAATATTTTTAAAGCCCAAATTAATGCATATAATTAATGATGAACAAAATATCAAATGTTACATAAAAACTTGTCCTTTTGCCCCAGGCTCCATCCACTATGAGTCAACACAGCACCATATTCACCTATTCAATTCTATCCTTAAAAAGTATCAAAGTCGGCCGGGCACGGTGGCTCACACCTGTAATCCCAGCGCTTTGGGAGGCCAAGGCGGGTGGATCACGAGGTCAGGAGATCGAGACCATCCTGGCTAACACAGTGAAACCCCGTCTCTACTTAAAATACAAAAAATTAGCTGGGCGTGGTGGCAGGTGCCTGTAGTTCCAGTTACTCGGGAGGCTGAGGCAGGAGAATGGCGTGAACCCGGGAGGCGGAGCTTGCAGTGAGCCG
Organism: Pan paniscus; assembly: GCF_029289425.2. NCBI lineage: Eukaryota > Metazoa > Chordata > Mammalia > Primates > Hominidae > Pan > Pan paniscus. The sequence continues at coordinate 88,720,386 of NC_073257.2, forward strand.
AGATCGCGCCACTGCACTCCAGTCTGGGCGACAGAGCGAGACTCTGTCTCAAAAACAAACAAACAAACAAACAAAACAAAACAAAACCATCAAAGTCAACAATCCCACCTTCTGTGTCCCACGTTCCATATGTTAGTTTCTACTTGTATGCTAAAAATATCAGCATATTTTCATGATAATCACTCAGAATTCTTCCTTTGCCTTCTTGCTCCCAACTTGTTTTATGTGTACTTATCTCGCTGAAGGGTCAGAAAGATCCTATCTTCCTTGCTCTATGTCTGACTTTAGCGCTATTTCCAAGTTTGGCCGTTCATTCTCATTTGGTTTTAGTAATTTTTCAGACATTCCTCTTGACCTACTGTGCCTTGACACTTTTACTCAGACTTTCCTCAATCTTTAGATGTCCCCAGTTGCCTGGGGTAAGAAACTCTGTGTCAAGCCACTGTAAGCCCAACCCTGACTGGGCCACACCCCTTGTGGAAAAATGGGGGAAATTTGAACATTACTTATTTGATGGATATTTAAAAATCCTTGGGCCTGTCAACACTCAACATTGGCTTAATTTACAGCTAAAAATCTTAAACTGTGGTTTGTAGCTAGCTTCTTTACTGAAGACTAAGCCTTCGCCTTAACCATCTGTGATGGTTTCTCTTATCTTTGTATTTTTCCCATTTAGCTATTAAAGCAATTTTCAATGGTTTTTACTTCTTCTCTTGGACATTGTTTTCTTCTTCTACACAGTTTGGCAGACAACTGACAGAGACTGATGCCTTCTATTCATCAATCCCTGCATATGGAAAGAATGAATTCCATGTTTGTCTAGCAGTCTTTCTCCCCACCTTAGAAGAACTGGCAAATAGTGTGTGTATATGTGTTTTTTTTTTTAATAGACTTTATTTTTTAGAGCAGTTTTAGGTTACAGCAAAATTCAGCAGAAGACAGAGATTCCCATATCCCTTCTTTTTATACAAATGGATGCCTATGCAATGCCCACATCTTTTTTTCCCTTACCCCCTAAAGAACAAAGATGGATAACATAATATTGCTAGAAGACATACTAAACCAAAAAGATATTATGATTATGAATGCATATACATCTATCAATGTAGGCTCAAATATGTACAAAACAACTGGTAGAACAGTGTGGAGAAAAAGAAAACTAAGCAAGTTTAGTTGGAAGTTTGTAGACATTCATTATGCAGATTGTTCCAAAATCTTACTGACATTTTACGCTTTCATGACTCTACCTTCAAATGCTACAAAATTACAAAAATATCATTTGATCATATAATTATTTACACTGCTCTTCCACTTACTTTGTGGCTTTTGGAAGGTAAATTTTTAATGTTAATTTCTTGCATGCCCTGGTTTCTGAATGACATTTTCTCAGAGGATGAGCCAGTGAAGGAAGACTCGTTGCTGTGCCTAGGTCACCTGGTCTGTGTCTACTCAACTTTTCTGCATGGGGTCATGTCCAAAGTTTCTGTCATGTGTTCACTGAAACCTCATTCTTTTTTTTTTTTTTTTTTGAGATGGACTCTCTCTGTCGCCCAAGATGGAGTGCAGTGGTGCAATCTCAACTCACTGCAACTTCCACCTCCTGAGTTCAAGCAATTCTCCTGCCTCAGCCTCCTGAGTAGCTGGGATTACAGGTGAGCACCATCACACCTGGCTAATTTTTGTATTTTTAGTAGAGACGGGGTTTCACCATATTGGCCAAGCTGGTCTCGAACTCCTGACCTCAAGTGATCCACCCACCTCAGTCCCCAAAGTGCTGGGATTACAGGCATGAGCCACTGTGCGTGGCTGAAACTTCATTCTTTGGAGGGTCTTGAGGCCAGGATTGTACATGCAATTATTCTTATAATTGAGCAGCAGCTGAGGAAAGTTTTAATGAAGTTTGAAAATCAACTAGAGTGATGTGTAGCAGAAGGCCACGCTTATGTTGAATTTTAATAAGAAACATATCAATATTTTAAAATATAAGAAGTTAACTTTTCAAATATATTTGATGTAAGTTAGTAGCACTTATACTTTGAAATGATTAAGGTTTAAAAGTGCACCTAGACTGTTGGGGCTTCCTGAATAATCTGGATACTAAATCTCCACTTTAATGTGTGAGCAAATATTTTCTGCATGACTGTGGTTTACCTTTTAAGGTTATTTATTGTCTTTTGGGGGATATTTACAATTTTGATGTGATCAAATTTTTAAATTTTTATCATACATGTATGAGGAAGGTGCAGGGACTGATGTCTTCGGAAATTCTGCAGTATATTGAAATCATAAAGTTATTTTATATTTTCTTCTAAGAGCTGTGAAATTCTTTTCCTGCATACTTAGGTGTTTGATCCACCTGGAACTTACTTATGGTGTGATGTGGGGATAGAAGTAAACTTCTTGACTACATAATAGTCTGTTGTTCTACTAATCTTTTCTCTCCTTTTCAATGCAATTTCTGTCATTGTCAAGTTTATGTATATATGTGGAATGATTTCTGGCCTCTCTGTTATACTCAATTTGCATAATTTTTTTCTTGTGCCAATATTACCCTATTCTAATTGCTATAACCGTATAATTTGCTTCCTCCCTCTCCCCTCTCTTCTTCATTTCCTGCTTCCTTCCTTCCATTTTTAGTTGGTATATAGGTCTTCTGATTGAATCATAAGAATTCTTTCTATATTCTTAATGTAAGTCTTTGTCAGATGTATGTATTGCAAATATTCCCTCCTGATTGGAGGTCTGTCTTTTTAATTTCTTAACAGAGTCTTTCAAAGAGCAGAGATTCTTCTCCCATTCTAGAAATTTCTCTTGTTTAAAAAAAGTTCTAATTTTGAAATAATTTCAGGTTTACAAAAATGTTGCCAAAAATAGTGCAAAGTTTCTTTATACCTTTAATCCAACTTCCCAAAATATTAACATCTTAAACCTGATACAATTATCAAAATTAGAAAATTAATATTGAATAATATTCTTAATCTATAGAACTTACTCAAATATATTGACTGGCCTACTAGTGCTTTTTTGCTAATCCATGATCCAGCAGTTTATCAGAAGTTCACTAATTTTTCTTATCTTTTCTGAGAACCAGGTTTTCATTTCACTCATTTTTTCTCTCTTGTGTTTTTACTATTTTATTAATTTCTGTTCCTATTTTGTATTTCCTCCCTTTCACTTGCTTTGAGTAACTTTTCCTAGTTTGCTAGTAGAACTTTAAAAATTCATTACTATACTATCTTCTAATATAAGCATTTAAAGCAATAAATTTCTTTCAAATATTGCTTTAGCTTTCTCTAACACATTTTGATATATAATAATTTCTATGTTATTCTGTTGAAAATATTTAATAATATCCTTTGCGATGTCTACTTTGATATATGGATTATTTAGAAGCGTCTTGCTTAATTTCCAAACATTTGAGAGCTGTCCGGATTTGAGGGGGAGGGGTGCGGTATTTATTTCCTATTAAATTAGTGTTTGTGTGGTGAGAGAATGTACTCTGTATGATTTTGATCTTTCTAGATGTGTGAGTTTAGCTTACAATTTAGCTTGATGAATGTTTAATGTGCCCTGGAAAAGCATGTGTATACTGTCATTGTTGGGTATATTGTCCTATAAGTGTCAACTAACAAAAGTTGGTTTTTACTTTTGTTCAAGTTTTTGTATGTCCTTATTGACTCTATGTATACATTTTGATTAATTGCTAAGAGATGTGTGTCAAAATTTCGGACTGTAATTCTGAATTTTTTTATTTTTTCATTTAGTCTGTAAGTTTCAGCTTTATGTATTTTTAGGCTTTGTTGTTAGACGCCACTTATACATTTAGTAGTATTATATATTATTGATGCATTTGTCATTTTAGAATATGAAATGTCCTTCCATATTTCAAGTAATTTTTCCCATTCTGAAATCTACATGTTTATTAATATAACTCTTTTAGAGTTCATAGGATTTATTCTTTTCCATCCTTTTACCTTTAACCTATTTTCATATTTATTTTCTTAATTTTTTTTTATTAGAGTCAGAGTCTTGTTGTGTTGCCCGGGCTGGTCTTAAACTCCTGGGCCCAAGCAATCTGCCCACCTTGGCCTCTTAAAGTGCTGGGATTACAAGTGTGAGCCACTGCACCCAGCCCTATCTTCATATTTAATATTGTCTTCCTATTTATAGCATGTAGCTGCTTTTCCTTTAAAAAATTCATCTGAACAATGTCTACCTTCAAATGGAGGGTTTCGACCATTTGCATGTAATAAAATTATTAACATTTGGGTTTAATTCCACCATCTAGCTGTTTGTGTTCTATTCATCCTGTCTGGTTCCTGTTCTTACGTCTTATTTTTCTAGCTTCCTGTTGATTAATTTAGTTGTTTTAGTATTCCAGTTTACCTATTTTGGTATGTGTGGTTGCTCTAGGGTTTACAATATGCATCTTTAACATATCACATCAATATCTTTAATTAAAATCCACTTCCCATGCATTGTACTGCTGTACAACAAGGATGCTTCCATTTTCCCTAACATCCTCTATGCTATTACTGTCCTCTATTTCATTTCTACATGCTTATAAAATGCATAATATATTTTTATTATTTTATTTAAATAGCCAAGTATCTGCTAACTAAATTTTTAAAATAAGGAAAAAGGTTTACACACACACACACACACACACACACATTTTCTAGTTCCCATAGTTACCATTTCCAATATTCATTTCTTTGTGTAAATCTGAGTTTTCATTTTGGAAGCATTGTTCTTTAGCATGAAAATTTTCCTTTAACATTTTTTAGGGTGGTTTTGCTTGTAATAAATTCTCTCAGCTTTTGCTTGCTTAGAAATTACCTTATTTCACCTTCACTTTTGAAGGATGTTTTCACTGGAGATAGAGTTTTAGGTTGACACTTTTTTCTTTTAAGCACATTAAATATGTCATTTCACTATGTTCTGTCTTGCATCATTTCTGATCTGTGGTCATTCTAATCTCCTTTCACTGTTCAGAATGTGGCTATTCTTTTTCTGGCAGTATTTAAGATTTTCTCTTTATCCCTGGTTTTCAGCAATTCGATTATTGTGTGCCATGGCGTGGTTTCCTTTTGTTTATTCTGTTTGGGGTTTGTTGAGTTTCTCAAATCTGTGGGTTTATAGTTCTCATTAAATTTGGAAACTTTTAGCTGTGTTTTTCATTTTTATAAATTAGAATTTTTTTCTCAGATTTGCCTTTTTAAAAAATTTTCTTTCAACTTGATTTATTACCTGTTTACTTTTCCTGTTTATTGTGCCTGATGAATCTCATTATGTTGCTGTTACTGTTGCAATTTCTTCTCCCTCTTGTCCTCTTCCTATTCTTCTTTATGAGAGTTGTTTTCCAAGACAGTATTTGATGCTCTATGCTATTGAGGTAGCTCTATTGGGCACCTTAAAATGTACTTTTTCTAAGACCCTGTAGGCATTACCAATACTAGACCAGCTATGATATTCATTTTCTGCTTATAAGTCCTTCCCTAGGAGTGGGGTACAAATGTAAACTCCATATCTCCCACTGCATAGACTTGGGCTTCCAATGTCTTGTAGATGAATCTTTTATCGTATATTGCTCAGACTGGTTACTTGGATTCTAAGCGGCATCCTACCAGGCACAGAGTATTATTCAGGGGATCAGTTTCAGTTCATTGTGCTTAAGGGTGAGGATCCTAAAACTCCTCCCCTAGGCATTTATGCTTATATCCACATCTGATTTCCCTGCAGGCCACTTGCCTTGTATTTTTGGATCCCACTGTGACTCTGGGTTTCCTTTTTATTTTTGAATGGTGCAGATTTTCCTTTCTTACTTTGAAGCTCAAGTGTATGTGTGTGTGTGTGTGTGTGTGTGCGTGTTTAAATATGTAAAATATTTGCCGTGATAGGAGTTTACTTCAAAAACTATACTAACTGAAATTCTAATATGAATTCTTCATTCTTAAATATGAATGGGAAAACCAAGAATCACTAAATATTTGAAGGATAAAATATGACATGAGGTTAATTCTAAGGCAAAAAAAAAGAGAAAAAAAATGATGCCAAAGGAAACAGAGAGATTCAAGAATAGAGGGGCAACACCTTCATTAATATCCTCTGAGACATGTGGGCTAACATTTCATCCACAAAGTAACAGGATACAATGAAAAGGGAAGAGTCAGAGAATAAGAAGAATGAGATCTTGATAAGCAAAATATTATGGACAAAATGAAACATTCTGTAGAAGAATTAGAAGTAACACATAAAGGAGACAAACGTGAAAATATGAGAGAAAATGTAAGTGACAGAAGACCAATGCAGGAGCTCTAATAGTCAATTGATAGAAGTTACACAAAGAAAAGAAAGAAAATGAATGAAAGAAAATGTTCAAATAAATAATGGGACACAGTTTTGAAGAGCTGAAGGCCATCAAATATTCAACATGATAAATATAAATAAAAGGAAAAAATAATTGTGATTTTAGAACATTAAGGTAAATAACTGAAAGCTTTCTGAGAATGAAAAACTGATAAATCAGATAAATATAGTACCTCTGTAAGACTGACCTGTTATTGTGATGCCAGATGATGGTATAGAAATGCTTTCAAAGTTCCGATGAAAATGATTTCAACTTGAAATTCTATACTTTGGCAAAATATGAAATAAATGTGAGACGAAAGTAAATATATTTTCAGACATGAAAGAGTTAGAAATCTATTCCCCAGAATGATCCATCTTTTCTCATGCTCAGCAATAGAAAACAATTTTTACTGAGACACATCCCAGCTAGCTAAATATTATATTTTTCTGCCTCTCTTGCAGCTCTGAGTGGCTACATAACCATGTTCTTGCCAATTATTTGTAGTGGATGTGTTGTGAGGGGGGCTTCTTGGAAATATCTTTAAAAGGAAGTGATAGTCTCCTATTATTATTCTTTCTAATTTCCTGAAATGTAGACATGGTAACTGGGGCTCTGACATTCATTTTGGTCCATAGTTTCCATGAGAATGAAAGCCGTAGGCAGAGGATAATTTTTTAAAAAGGTAAAAAAAACTACGTTCCTATGACAATATGAATCCACCATATCAAGTTTGTACTGCCTACCTTCAAATTTCTTTTTGTGATAGAAAAAAATATATATATTTTATTTAAGTTACATTTATTTTTTATTCTTATAGGCAGCTGAACCTAATCCAAACTGACACAGAAAGCTATTTGAGGATATTTATTAATTACTGAGTAATTTTATTTTATTTTTGCATTCACCTGGCCAAATGACGATGGTCTGGGCAATAATCTGTAGTGGAAGTATGGAGACTTCCACTTCATACTTGTACAGAGGCTTCAAAGTACCAGTGGATTTAACCTAAGAGAGTTGTCAAAAGAAAAACCAGGAGGATTTCTGTGTAAAATCTTAAGGAAGATGATAAAAACATATTTCAAAAGTAAAATAAAAGCAACTGGAAACTCCAAGGAAAACATAAGGCACTTAAAAATGCTATCACTTTGTTCTAAAATTAGCAATAGTTACAAAATCAAACTCATTTAAGCAATAATAAGCATCCTTCAGAGGGGAAGCTTTCTTCCAAAAATGATCAGTGTTTGCTTCTCCTAGGAATTTTTATTCAAACTAGGACAATTACTTAAAAACTTCAATTTCTTCAGGATTTATTTAAGTGTTGGCCTCTTTACATGAATTTACCTGGTATGTGGTGAGTTCTTTGTAGGCTCACTCTTATTCACCTTAGGAAAGTTTCTTATTATACCTGTGATTGTCATATATATTCCAACAGTAATTTTATTTTATTTTATTTTAAATTCTGGGATACACGTGCAGCATGTGCAGGTTTGTTACAAAGGTAAACGTGTGCCATATTGGTTTGCTGCACCTATCAACCCATCACCTGGGTATTAAGCCTCACATGCATTAGCTATTTATCCTGATGCTCTCCCTCACCCCACTGCTCCAACAAGCCCCAGTGTGTGTTGTTCCCCTCCCTGTGTCAATGTGCTCACATTGTTCAGCTCCCACTTATAAGTGAGAACATTTGGTGTTTGGTTTTCTATTTCTGTGTTAGTTTGCTGAGAATACTTGCTTCGAGCTCCATCCATGTCCCTACAAAGGACCTGATCTCATTCCTTTTTATGGCTGCATAGTATTCCATGGTATATATGTACCACATTTTCTTTATCTAATCTATTGTTGATGGGCATTTGGGTGGATTCCATGTCTTTGCTATTGTGAATAATGTTGCAGCAAACATATGTGTGCATGTATCTTTCTTTATAACAGAATGATTTATCTTCCTTTGGGTATATACCCAGTAATTAGATTGCTGGGTCAAATATAGTATTTCTGGTTCTAAGTCTTTTAGGAATTGCCACACTGTCTTCCACAATGGTTGAACTAATTTACACTCCCATCAACAGTGTAAAAGCATTCCTCTTTCTCCACAGCCTTGCTAGCATCTGTTGTTTCTTGACTTTTTAAACAATCACCATTCTGACTGGCATCAGATGATATCTCATTGTGGTTTTGATTTGCATTTCTCTAATGATCACTGATATTGAGCTTTTTTTTGTTTGTTGGCCACATAAATGTCTTCTTTTCAGAAATGTCTGTTCGTGTCCTTTGTCCACTTTTTAATGGGTTTGTTACATTCCACCAATTCTTCAGGAATACCAATTATAGCATCTTGCAAACCTCAATAATAATACTAATGGTCCTTTATTTTACTTGTTTACCTAATTTTTGTCTTTCTCATTAGACTGTGACTTGTTGATTGTATAAACAGTATTTTTTACTTCTGTATTCCCAGAACATAGTCCAGCATTAGGCATATCACAGGTACTCATGTTTATTAAATGAATTAATGTGACAAAACTTCATACAATACATACAAGAACCTGTTCCCTTTTTGCTGTTCAAGGAAGAAGAAAAAGAAAACAGTGAAAGAATTTGTGATTGAGGAGGAGAATACTGAACACACTGAACAGACTTAACCTTCTCCAAAGCACTTATGCAGTAGCATGCATACCCTCAGAGCATGTCTCATGATATTCCAGAGCCTCTTTTCACAGATCACCTTGCAATCCCAGGTCATAAGGTGGGAGCTGCCAGCAGTCCTGGTATGAAACCACGGCACCAGCTTCCAGTCCTTCATTAAGTGAGGTGGCTTGTGATGGACTAGCCTAGGGCAATTATGCCAAGCTACCGCTGCCCCGTCCCTGCCTTCCTGCCAAACAGACTCAGACATCAAGTGAATAGTTTCACAAGCCTGCAAGGAATGGATATTTATAAAGACAAGTTATGTTGTGGTCATGTTCACATAGCATCACTGTCAGCTCAGCATGCAGGCAAACTAGAGCCATCTTCTCTGTGAACAACAAGCAGCTTTACTGAATGCAGAGCTCTAGGAAGGGAAACACATGAAATGAGGTATAGGGGAGTCCAACCAACTTGTCCATATGGAAGTCCACAACCTTTCTTCTTTTCACATGGGCCCTTTGCCAGAGGCATTTGACACGTGGTAGAAAGGTCATGTGACTTAAGAATTAATAGACCTTGTTTCTGATTCAGGTTCTGCTACTTACTGGCTTTGTGTCCTTGAACATATCCTTCCCTATTTCTGGGCCTTAGTTTTCTCATTTGGAAAATTTCAACTTCATAGATTTGTTTTGAAGGTTATAAAAATATAATGAATGGAAGCATCTTTTATAAAAATTTTTAAAAATTGCTCTTTTTTAAACTGGGAAATGCCTCAGGGCTGTTCAGTCTATTGTGTTCACCCTTTATGTAAAGAATTGTTAAAGAGAAATGTTACCAAATCAGGAAAAATTACTTGCATCGATAAACAGTATTAAAGAAAAACAACTTTGCTAATATTTAACATCTTTGTTTATTAATCCACTAGTCAAATATTATTGAGCATATCATCACCATCGTCAAGAATATTTGAGAATCTACTATTCAATTGTTCAGTAAACATTTCTCAAGTGCTCAAGTGAAAGGCAGTAGTTGAGCCCTCATGAGTGAATTCATAAATCAAAAGGAGAAGAGAATCCACAGAAGGAATGAGGCTGGCATAATAATTCAAGGCTGTTCTGGATAAAGTTCTTATTAGTAATTTCTAAAATCAGAGATATCAGACCTGGACACCTATATGATACTTCAGCTTGTTCAACTCTTACCTAACACATGAATTCTGTCTCCACTACACTCATAACTAAGAACTTACATGTGGCAGGGAGGGGTATATTCTATTTCAATTAGACCTAATTGCTAAAAAACACTCCCCTCTCTTCACCATTTGGTTCTCTTCCAGCTACACACAGTAAGGTAGCTTTCTCTGCCATGGGACCACCCCTTGGATATTTAAAGATGGCCATGTCTCCTCCTCCTGTGCCTCCTTTCTCCAGGAGATAGAGCACTGTGCCTTGGATCACATGGTTCTGCCCCTCACCATGCCACTTTGTCTCTTTGGGCCTGCTCCAGTTTTTCCTGTGTCCTACTCAGGGTGTCACGTTCATCCTCATTTCAAAACTCTAGGAGTAGTTCCATGAAGGCAGAATAGGAAGGGATTCTAATTGCCCCTGTTTAGAGTTCTCACTGGCATTCACATTTGTAAACCTAGAGATTACTGCCAAACTCAAATTTTCTTTACATATGATATGTCTCCCTTTATTTATAACTACACTCCCAGAAATTGTATATTTCTGAAATTTGACTTTTGGAACTAAGTTCACAACTTCTCAATTATGTTTTACTCAATTTTATTTTAAGATGGTGGCATAAGCTCCTACCTCTAACAGAAGAAGTCATTTCCATTGTAGTTCAGTCCCTACTAGAATCATGGGGAGAATGATACAAGGGTCAATGCATAGTTTATAACTCATGCATTACCTCTGAGAGCTTACCTGTGATTCACTTATAATCATTCCCCACAGTTCTATTTATGATGTCAATGTTCTCCAACTTAAGGATTTACCAGCAAGAATCTCCTGTTAAGATTTTGAATAACTCTTCCCTCTAGGAGTCAAAAAACAATTAAAAAAAGATATAGGAGCCAGATATTAACACAAATATCATCTTTCTTGTTGATAAGTGCATGGTATGGCCCCAGTGGAACCTGTGCAGCCCGTTTGCCAGTTGCATGGTGGGGGTGCTCTGCACTTTCGAGCTTACCCTACCTTTTGGCAATTAGAACAAAATGTAAAATTAAAACCCTGCAGGCAGGCAGGTGGGCAGCAGATAGCCCAGAGGGCCAGAGTGGCACATACTAAGGCCAGAGTCCTAATATCTCATATCAGATACACTCCTCCCTTAGGTTGGGCATACACAATTAGTTGCTGAGTCCTGTTACTGTGTTAGCTGCAGGAGAAGGCTGGCTTGTGTGGGTGCAGGCGCCTCTTCCAAGTCAACCGGCAAGTCCTCATTTACACACAGGTCCTGTGGCCATGCCCCTTTCTTCACGGCCTTGTAAGTTTTTATCAGAGGGGCAGAGGACACAGACGTCAGCCTGAGAACTGCTCACATCCTTCCCCAGCACTTCCTTCCCTCTCCTTGAAATCTCACACTCTGGAAGGGCTACTTGATGTTGGACACCTGGATGTGGAGGCAGGTGCCTACTCCATGGTTTCTCCTGTCTGCAAAGCCCCAGTCCTCAAAGTTGTGCTGCCCTGGGATTTGAACTAGAGGAGTGAGCTGGCAGGAGAAGATCAACATTGCTATTGGTATGCCCCTTGATCCCGCTACTTGGGTTGTGGCAGAGTAGAAATACATATTTATGTTTCTTTCCTCTCTCAATTTCCTTTTTAGTCTTAAGATGAGGTCTGGAGAGTCTCCATGCTTTGCCCTATTACCAAGTATAATTGTCTTATCTTTTCGTTTCTGGGTGCAACTAGTTCCCCTATCTTGTGCAAGTAACTTGGAAGCTTTTACAATTTCCTGTTCCAACACAGAACAATGAAAGGATGCTGGACACTTCTTACAGTCTTCACTACTTCAGCTATGTATCTGTCCTTCTCCCTCACCTTCCTAGGGTTAGTGGGTAGCCCTCCTGACAAACTGGGCTCTGGCCTCCATTTGCTTCTTATGTATGGTTGTTGTAGAAAATTCAGGTAACAGAGTTCACTCTTATTATTGGGAAGATATATTTGTACTAATATGAACCCATCCCTTTTTTGTACTAATAATACCTTTATTCTTTCAAAGTAATTTCATAATTATTATCTCATTTGGGCCTCATACCAATCCCATGAGCAAAGCCAATTATGATTCTATCTTCTCATTTTATACCCAGAGATGGAGGCAGAAAATGGTGAAGTCATTTGCCTAAGGTTTAGAAGACAGCTAGGGACAGAACTGGGCTCAGACTCCATATGGGACTCCACAGCTGTGGTGTGTTCTACTGAGTACAGCCATGCAAACCTCAGGACAGCTGGGCCACCACCAGGACTCTAGTATGGTGGACAAGGTGCTGTCCCATGAGGAACCAGACAAATCAGTCCCAGCTGAATGCCCTGCTTGGGTGTACCTTCTTGAGAAGAAATATGCCCTGAGAAAATGGAAAGAATTATCAATTGTGGAGTTAAAAAATCTATATATACTGTATTGGTCTGTTTTCAAACTGCTGATAAAGACATATCCAAGACTGGGTAATTTATCAAGAAAAAGATGTTTAGTGGACTCACGGTTCCACATAGCTGAAGAGGCCCCACAATCATGGCAGAAGGCGAAAAGGCATGTCTTACATGATGGCAGACAAGAGAGAATGACAGCCAAGCAAAAAGATATTCCCCTTATCAAACCATCAGATCTCGTGAGACTTATTCACTACCATGAGAACAGTTTGGAGGAACCGCCCCCATGATTCAATTAATTCCCACCGGGTTTCTCCCACAACACATGGAAATTATGGGAGCTACAATTCAAGATGAGATTTGGGTGGGGAAACAGACAAACCATATCACACACACACACACACACACACACACACACACACACTTGTATGTATGTATATATTTACATTCACATATAAATGTAAATGTATATATATTTTAAATTGACATATATATGTAAATTTAACATTCTGCAGCACAGAAGGTTTGGGTGGCATTTTGGTAGCAAAAAGCAGAGTTTCAGCCCACTGGAAAATGATGGGAAATGAGAGTTGAGTGACACAGTTTAACTGAGAAACCTCTTTGGAGGTTTTATGGTATAATAGTTTAGGCGGACTAAAGGAAAGAGGAAACATTCACTTTGTCCTGGTAAAAGGCCAGCAAAGGAACTATGGGACGATCCATTATTTGCACTTTTCCAGAAGCAGCATTTCCTCATCTATATATTTATCCAAATTATGTTAATAGGGAGAGTGAATTCCAGACCTGAACCGATACTCAGTTTGTGACACTATGAACGTTTAGCTTTAATTAAGACCCACATGTTTGTCCCTAATCCTTTATTAAAATGACAGCAGTATTAGAAGGAAGAAAAAGAAAAATAGTAGACAACTAAAACCTCCTACCAAGAAAACCTCTGCTGTTTTGGATAACACGTGTGCCAAATTATTCCACTTTGATGGAAAGATCAAAAAAATGCAAAGGAATTCATGTGTATGGATGGCTTGAGTGCATCCACCCATCTCCCAAAGCAGTATGTTTCCAAAGGGCAGAGATAGCCTCATGTCATGCCTCTTTTGTTTAATTTCCTCAAGATGCATCATTCTCCAAGGAGATGTGCTCAAGTTCTCTGTCTCTCCCACATTGTTTTCAAACCTGGTTACCACTGAATGCATTTCTAAATGACAAGGCGACTGGGTCTAAATCTTGATATGTTGAGAGAAAACCCAAACTGACAGTTGGAAGAGGCAGAAAGAGGAAGGCACTTCCCATCCTTCCCGCATCCCAAATGTCATCCCTTCTTTGCTCAGGCTGCTCAGGCAATCCTGATAAAGAAACAAGCAGGCTCTTGAAAGTTTCTGACCTGTCATGGGCGCAGCCACTGAGTGGCCACAAGGGATGAAGCTTGACGTGACAGTGGCAGAGCCATCGAGGCTGGCTCCAGGACATGCAGAGTTTGGTGGCTGTCAATTCCAATCCTTGTCACGCCCCAACTCCAGAATGGTATCTACAAATGGATAGAGCCAGTGGAAGTGTTCAGGAAACTTAAAAACATCCATTCCTAATCAAGTGATGTTGCCAAGCCATGCTAATGTAGGGTCGGCCACCCAAACTGCATGCACTCCAGCTGGGGAGGGTCAGGGAGGTGGGGGTCCAGGGCTGGCCACACTGGTTTGCTGTGAGTTTGTCTGCGTCTTTATTTGTTCTCTGCATCGCTCTCCAAGTCAAGGCTCTCAATCTGCCAGTTCTTTCCCACATTTCTGTGTGTAATTTTTGTGCTGCCAGCATTTTCCCCACCAATAACTTCTGATGATTCTTATTCTTTTAATATAATGATCTCTGCTGCAGATCCTCCAGGATCTAAATATTTGGCAAACCTTCTCTTCTGACTTGGCTTGAGAGTGATTTATAATGGGAGAGGAGAGCTAGCTTCTCAGTAACACTGTGTAAATAGTTTCATAAATATTACTCTCAGGCATTATTTTGAAATGTTAGTTCTCTTAACAGTCTGCCAAAGTCAAATATTTCTTGTAAATAAAAACCCATGGCCAAGCCTCTTGCCCAGTGAAAGTAACAGGTGGTAATGAAGCTCACCTGGTGGGGGAGCCTGGCTTGATTAGCTCCAGCCCAGAAGTGAAGGTTAACTGGCATTAGGCATGATGTATGATGATGGGGGTGTATGTGATCTTTAATCCAGCCTTCCAGCCTACTAATGGGAGATATATGCATTTAATGGCTCTTAATACATTGGCTTGTAGTTAAGCATTTTCAAATAACGTGAGACTTGATAAGTGCGTTCATTAAAATATCTGACAAAAATTATTTGATAAAGAAGTCAATGGCACATATAGGCCCTGAGTATGCTTCCCACTGAAAATTCCTTGGAGTCCCTGGCAGGGTGATAAATCAACTATGGTGTTGGTCTCCCTCTCCAAATGCCTTGAGTCAATGATGAAATGGAAGGAGAATTCTGGTGTCTCAGTGACCCAAGTTGAGCCTGAAATTTGAGAATGACAGGGCCCAGAGTAGGTGTTTTTGTGGTAACCTGCACTGGGGAATGTCGAGATAAGTTTGGGCCACATATGTGGCTCCATCTTGGCTTCAGCCACTTTCTGCTCTGGTTTTGTGTTTGGTGACTGGAAATGACCTTTTCAATAGAATATCTCCTTCTGGGGGACCTGCCTGAATGCAATGATGGTGTCAACTTACGTCAGGACCCATGGGCCCTCCCCATGCACACAGCACTCTTGGAATCTCATCCTTTTCCATGACTCTGGCTCACACTTCCACAGCATTTACTCCTAAATATGTCTTTCTAACTGGTGCTGCCTCATACACTGATAGTAACCACTGGAATGCGTATATTCTAGTCTGAAGGAAGCTGCTTGCTCCCGTCAGTCCTGTTCTCTGCTGGGTTCCCTATTCTGTCCATGGTTCTGCTGTTCTCTTGGAGGCCCAGCCTCTAAATCTCAGCATGACTTTGACTTCTTTTTCTTCATTCCCCATAACCCAGCAGTCAGCAAGACCTGTTCTTACATGAGAACTCTTATATTTGTCCTCCACTTTTATTTTTACAATAATGTTGTTTCTATATTTATTGTTTGTTTGTTTTGAGACAGAGTCTTGCTCTGCTGCCCAAGCTGGAGTGTGGTGGTGCCATCTCAGCTCACTGCAGCTTCCACCTCCTGGGTTCAAGCAATTCTCCTGCCTCTGCCTCCCAAGTAGCAGGGATTACAAGCCTGTACCATCACACCCAGCTAATTTTTGTGTTTTTAATAGATACAGGGATTTGCCATGTTAGCCACTCTGGTCTCCAACTCCTGACCAGAAATGATCTGCCTGCCTTGGCCTCCCAAAATGCTGGAATTACAGGTGTGAGCCATCATGGCTGGCCAATTTTTTTTTTTAATTACACATGATCCTCAAAATTTTCAAGCAGTTCACAAAGTATAAAGAAAAAATATACAACCAAAACAGATAATTTAAAAATATCCAAATCATACTGTCCAAAAATATTTCATAAAATTAGATGCCATTCTTCTAGACTTATCTTGATGCACAAATACAGATGGATGGAAAAATGGATGGATGAAAGAAAAAATTGCATATAACAGGATTATGCTATGTTGTTTTAATAAAAACAATGTTATTTTAACAAGAATAAAAGAAAAATGAAGAGAGCTGTTTAACTTTAGCTGTTTCTCTACCACAAGAGATATAAATGCCTAAATTATCCATGGTTAAAAAAATATGAACTTCCAACTGTAAAAGATTGTGGAAGTATTATACTTTTTAAAATTCCACATTGATTTTACAGTGATGATTGAATTCATGATGAGAGAGATGGGTCAGTAGCCCTTTAAGTATCCTTTAAGTATGCCTGTCAAGACACCTACCCCCACATTCCAAGCATACTTACCAAGAGTTATGACATCTACATTCTGTAATCATGATGTCCCTAGTAGAATTGTCTTAGTTCTTTATTTACATTAACTTATTGCTCACTAACAGTCATTTCTCTGGAGTGTCTCTATTTCTGAGTGTTTTGTTTTGATTCTTGCCACTAAGTTGGATTTGATCTTGGAGTACTTTTCTTAAGAAGGAATTTCAGTCCTGTAATTTCTGAGTGTTTTGCATGCCAGGGTCACACTTTCACTCTCTCAGCAAGTTTTAGATGTTGCACCACTTGTTTCTACCGTCGGGTACAGCATACTTTTTAAATTACATAGTGCCATTCTTTCTCATTTGGCTAGATTTCATCATTGGGTAATTTTATTCCTAGACTATCCACCCCGAAAAAAGAGCTAAAAAGTGTATGTCAAGTTATATTTGAAAATGTCTTCATGTTTCTCCTCTACTTGAATAACAGCTTGGCTTATTGTTATGTTCGTATGTTTTATTTTTTTCTGCAATGTTTAAAGACATAGTTCCTTTATCTATTATAGAAATCAGAGATTCCTTTGTCTTTTGTTAACCTCAATCATTATTTATGTGTTTGCATATTTTACCACAAGATGTATTACAAAAATAGAGAAAAACACATCACATACCTGATATAATCAACACTCACCTTTAGCAACTTTTAGTGTTTTGATTTATTTACTTTGAATAAAACATTCAAAGTAAATAAAGAGGCTGGGCACGGTGGCTCACACCTGTAATCTCTAGCACTTTTGGAGGCCAAGGCGGGCAGATCACCTGAGGTCAGGAGTTTGAGACCAACCTGGCCAACATGGTGAAACCACATCTGTACTAAAAATCCCAAATTAGCCAGGCGCGGTGATGCATGCCTGTAATCCCAGATACTCAGGAAGCTGAGGCACAAGAATCGCTTGAACCCTGGAGGTGGAGGTTGCAGTGAGCCGAGATCGCACCATTGCACTCCAGCCTGGAAGACAGAGTGAGACTCTGCCTCAGTAAACAAAACAAAACAAAATAAAAAACAAACAAACACAACAAAGTAAATAAAGGCCCTATAATAAAGTCACCTAAGATGGTACACCTTCTTTTTTTTAATCTTTTTTTGGGTGGGTCGGGGGGCGGGGAGGACAGAGTATCACTCTGTTGGCTAGGCTGGAGTACTGTGGCATAATCTCGGCTCACTACAACCTCCGTCTCCTGGGCTCAAGTGATTCTCCTGCCTCAGCCTCCCGAGTAGCTGGGGTTACAGGCATGTGCCACCATACCCATCTAATTTTTGTATTTTTGGTAGAGATGGGGTTTCAAGACGGTGCACCTTCTTAGGTGTACATAAGTACACCATCTTAGGTGTCCTTCCCTCATTTATTTCCCAATATCCCTCCACAGAGGAATCTACTGTCCTCATTTTAGTGTTTGCAATTCCTAAACATGATTTTATGGCCTTCTTATATATGTATATATACAGGAAATATATACTGTAATATTTTGCAGACTGTTTGAAGTTAATTTAAATGCCATCTTATTGAACTTATATTCCACACCTTGCTTTTTTCATCCAGCATTACCTCTGTAAAATGTGTTAATATCAATTAACAAATTTAGCTGGAGTTCAAATTTTTTCAATTTTCTTCTATGAATGGATATTTAGTTTGTTTCCAGTTTTTCACTACTATTTGCTGCAGCAAGTAATATTGTAGCACATAATTTTGTTCATTTGTTGTCCTTGATATGTGTGAAAATTTCTTCATGATATATATTATTCAGAGATGGATTTGAAGTCATATGTGGGCTGTTTGTGTCTTTAATTTTATTTAACATTGACAAATATCTAGAAAAATGTTATACCACCACCAGGACCGTATACTTCCCAATATTTCGTATCCACACCAGCACTTTGTACTTTCGTACTTTTTCATATTTTCCCATCTAAAAGACATCTAAATGGTACCTTAATACTAGTTTTTTGTTTTTTTTTAACATTTTCCTGAGTACTGAGATTGAAAATATTTTCAAATGTCTAGTGATCCTCTAAAGTTATTCTTTAATAATCTAGCTGATCATATCAATTGCCCACTTCGCTGCAGGGTTGATTTTTATCCTTTTCTTCTTGATTCTTAAGGATAATTTATATGTGCTGGATTCCTATTCATTGTTAGTTTAATGTGTGGCAAATGTCTTTCTTGATTCTCTATCTGATTTTTAAATATTTTGTGTGTTATCTTTGTAACATAGAAGATTATTTATTTATTTATTTATTTATTTGAGAAAGGGTCTTACTCTGTTGCCCAGGCTGGAGTGCAGTGGCATGATCTCTGCTCACTGCAACCTCTGCCTCCTGCACTCAGGGGATGCCTCCACCTCAGCCTCCTGAGTAGCTGGGACCACAGGCATGTGCCACCATGCCCAGCTAATTTTTGTATTTTTTGTATAGATGGGCTTCCACCATGTTACCCAGGCTGGTGTCCAACTCCTGGGTTCAAGCGATTTGCCCTCCTCAGCTTCCCGAAGTGCTAGGATTACAGGCATAAGCCAGCATGCCTGGCAGAAGATTATTAATACAGTTGAATTTATCTTTTTTTTCCCTTTGTGATCTGTGCTTTTTGCATTCTTCTTAAGAAACCATTTTGAACCATGAGATGTAAATATAGTCTAATATGTTCTTTTAAAGTTTGAAAACTATGCTTTTTACTTTTATGTCATTAACTCATCATATGAATGTGATTATGGCAGATTGGCATGAGATAGCGATTGCATTTTTTTAATATGGAAAAACAGTGGAAACTGTCTTTCTTTCCCCACTAATTCTAGGCTCTTTATTCTGCCCTATTTGTTTGTTGATCCTTGGGCCAGCAGTTTTAATTACTGTCACTTTATTAAGTTTTCATATAAAATTGGGCAAATCTCTAACTTGTTTTTCAATACCCTATTAATTATTATTTACTTTGGCTGTTATTTGTCTTAATAATACAAATACCTTCTCCCATTCTGTGGTTTGTCCCTTTACTCTCTTAAGAATGTTTCTGGGTAAGTAAAAATACTTAATTTTATGTACTAAAATTTTTAATCCTTTCTTTTATTATTAGTGTTCTTTCCTGTTTAAAACATCTGTGCTACCTCAATCTGACAAATATATTCTGTGATTTTTTTCTAAAAGGTTGATTGTTTTGCCTTTCATATTTAGATCTATAATCTATCTTGAGAATCAAGACTATTTGTATGATATAAGGTAGTGATCAAGTATTTTTTTCTTTTAACACATGAATATTCAATAATTCAACACCATTTATTAAAAAGACCATTCTGTGATATAATCTTCCCCATAGACAAAGTACCTATATATGTGTGGGCCTGTCTTGGGCTCTTTATTGTGTTCCATCAGTCTATCTGACTGTCCTTAAATACAAGCACATTATCTTAACTAATGTAACTATATAAATACTTGATGTTCATTAGTACAAGTTTTCTAATTCTGTTCTTTTCACTATTCATAGCCCTTTGAAATTCCATGTTTATTTCATTTTATTTATTCAATTTTTTAAAATTTCATTAGCTGTAGAGGTACAAGTGGTTTTTAGTTACATGGATGAATTGTATCGTGGTGAAGTCTGGGTTTTTACTGTACCCTTCACTCAAATAGGGTATATTGTACCCCACAGGCAATTTTTTATCTCTCACCCACCTCTCACCCACCTCTCACCATCCCCATTTCTGAGTCTCCAGTGTACATTATACCACTGTGTATTCCTTTGCATACCCATAGCCTAGCTCCCACTTATAAGTGAGAACATGTGGTATTTGGTTTTCTGTTCCTGTTTTTTACTTAAGATAATGGCCTCTAGTTCCATTCAAGTTACTACAAAATATATTATTTCGTTCTTGTTTATGGCTGAATAATATACCATGGTGTGTGTGTGTGTGTGTGTGTGTGTGTGTGTGTGTGTGTATATATATATCACCTTTTCTTTATTCACTCATCAGCTGATGGACACTGAGGTTGATTCCACATCTTTGCAACTGTGAATTGTGGTGTAGTAAACATATGTGTGCAGGTTCCTTTTTGATATAATGACTTCCTTTGGGTAGATACCCAGTATTGGGATTGCTGGATCAAATGGTAGATCTACTTTGAGTTCATTGAGAAATCTTCATACTGTTTTCCACATAGATTATATTAATTTACATTCCCCATAAGAAATGGAACAAGACAAGGAGGCCCGCTTTCACCACTTCTATTCAACACAATAGATGGACAACCTACAGAATGGAAGAAAATATTTTTAAACTATACATCTGACAAAGGACTAATGTTCAGAGTCTACCAGGAACTCAGTGTATAACCCAGCAGTTTATAAGCATTCGATTTTCACCACATCCACACCAACGTCTGTTGTGTTTTGATTTTTTAATAATGGCCATTCTAGCTGGGATAAGATGGTATCTCATTGTCGTTTTAATTTGCATTTCCCAGATGATTTTTGATGTTGAGCATTTTTTTATATGTTGGGTGGCCATTTACATACCTTCTTTTGAGAAATGTCTGTTGATTTCATTTGCTCACTTTTCAATGGGTTTGTTTTCTTTTTGTTGAGTTGTTTGAGTTCCTTGTAGATTCTGGATATTAGTTCTTTGTCAGATGTATGGTTTAAGAATATTTTCTTCCATTCTGTAGGTTGTCCATCTATTGTGTTGAATAGAAGTGGTGAAAGTGGCCCTCCTTGTCTTGTTCCATTTCTTATGGGGAATATTTTCAACTTTTTCCTCATTCAGTATTATGTTGGCTGTGGGTGTGTCATATATGGCTTTTGTTATTTTGATGCATGTTCCTTTTATGCCTAGATTGTTGACGGTTTTTATCGTAAAGGATGCTGGGTTTTATTGAATGCTTTTTCTGTGTCTATTGAGATGATCATATGGTTTTTCTTTTAAATTCTGTTTATGTGCTGATTTATATTTACTGACCTGCATATGTTGAACCATCCCCGCAACCCTAGAATGATACCCACTAGATCATGATGTACTGTCTTTTTGATATGCTATTGAATTTAGTTTGCCAGTATTTTGTTGAGGATTTTTGCATCCATGTTCATCAGGGATATTGGTCTGTAGTTTTCTGTTTTTGTTATATCCTTTCCTGGCTTTGGTATCAGGGTGATACTGGCTTTGTAGAATGCATTAGAAAGGATTCTTTCCTTCTCAATATTTTGTAATAGCTTCAGTAGGATTGGTACCCATTCTTTGGATACCTGGTAGAATTTGTCTGTGAATCCATCTGGTGCTCTGCTTATTTGCTGGGAGATTTTAAATTACTGATTTAATATCACTGCTTATTATTGGTCTGTTTAGAATTTCTGTGTCTTTCTAATTTAAGTTTAGGGGGTTGTATGTTTCCAGGAACTTACCCATTTCCTAAAGATTTTCTGGATTTTGTGCATAGAGGTTTTCTTAGTAGTCTTGAATGAACTTTTGTATTTCTGTAGTATCAGTTGTAATGTCTCCATTTTTATTTCTGTTTGAGCTTATTTGAATCTTTCTTCTTTTTCTTGGTTAATCTGAAAATTTATAGTTGTCTATAAATATTATCTTTTCAAAGAAATGACTTTTTATTTCATTGATCTTTTCTCTTGTTCTTTTTTTTCATTTGAATTTTGTTTAGTTGTTTTCAGATCTTTGTTATTTCTCTCTTTTTTTTTTTGCTAGAGTTGAGTTCGATTTATTCCTGTTTTTGTTGTTGTTGTTCCTTGAGGTGTGACATTAGGTTGTCAATTTGTGATTTTTCTGTCTTTTTGATGTAGGCATTTGACACTATATACTTTCCTCTTAGCACTGGTTTTGCTATATTCTAGAGGTTTTGATAACTTTTATCACTGCCATCATTCATTTTGAAACATTTTTAAATTTTACATTTTGCTTTTATTGTTAACCTCCAAATCATTCAGGAGTAGATTGTTTAATTTCCACATATTTGCATAGTTTTGAGTGTTCCTCTTGGAATTGATTTCTAGTTTTATTTCACTCTGGCCTGAGAAGATGCTTAATATAATTTTGATTTTTAAAAATTTATCGAGACTTGTTTTGTGGCCTATTGTATCTTGGAAAATGTTCCATGTGCTCATAAGAATAATGTATATTCTGAAGTTTGGGGGTTGAATGTTCTGTAAATGTCTGTTAGGTCCATCTTTCTCTCTCTCTCTTTCTTTTTTTTTTTTTTTCTTTTTTTGACAGAGTCTTTCTCTGTTGCCAGGCTGGTGTGCAATGGCACGATCTTGGCTCACTGCAACCTCCGCCTCCTGGGTTCAAGTGATTCGTCTGCCTCAGCCTCCTGAGTAGCTAGGACTACAGGGTGTGCCACCATGCCCAGGCCCAGCTAATTTTTGTATTTTTAGTAGAGATGGGGTTTTACCATGTTGGCCAGGATGGTCTCGATCTCTTGACCTCGTGATCTGCCCACCTCAGCCTCCCAAAATGCTGGGATTATAGGCGTGAGTCACCACTCCTGGCCAGGTCATCTTCATCTAGAGTCCAGTTAAAGTCCAGTGTTTCTTTGTTGACTTTCTGTCTTGATGATTTGACTAGTGCTGTCAATGGGGTGTTGAAGTTCCCGTCTCTTTATTGTGCTGCTGTCTACCTCTTTTCTTAGGTCTAGTAGTAATTGTTTTATGCATCTTGGAGCTCTGGAGTTAGATGCATATACATTTAGGATTGTTATATTCTTCTTATTGAATTGATCCCTTTATCATTATATAATGACCTTTTTTCTTCTTTCTTTCTTTTTTTTCTTTCCTCTTGTTTCTTTAAAGTTGTCTTATCTGATATAAGAATAGCTACTCCTGCTTGCTTTTGGTTTTCATTTGTGTGAAATATTTTTTCCACGTCTTTATCTTGAGTCTCTAAGAATCTTCATACATTAGGTAGGTGTCCTGAAGATAGTAGATATTTGGTTTGTGTTTTTTAATCCATTCTGCCAATATATATTTTTAAAGTGTAGCACTCAGACTGTTTACATTCAATGTTAATGTTGACATGTGAGGTGTTGTTCTAGTCATTATGTCGATTTTTACCAAGTTACTTTGTTTACTTTATTGTGTCACTGTTTTATAAGCCTTGTGAGTTTTATGCTTTCAATTGTTTTTATTCTGGGGCACATCGACCTTTTGTTTCAATATTTAGGACTCATTTTAGCATTTCTCATAGGCCTGTCTAGTGTTGACAGATTCTCTCAGCATTTGCTTGTCTATGAAAGACTTAATTTCTCCTTCACTTATGAAACTTAGTTTTGCTGGTTACAAAATTCTTGGCTGAGAGTTATGTTTAAGGAGACTAAAGGTAGGACCCTAATCCCTTCTGGCTTGTAAGATTTCTGCTGAAAATCTGCTGTTAGTCTGGTAGGTTTTCCTTTATAAGTTATCTAATGCTTTTGTCTCACTGCTCTTAGAATTCTTCCCTTCACATTAAATTTAGATAGCCTGACGACTATGTCTTGGTGATGTCTTTTTTGCAATGAATCTCCCAGGGCTTCTTTGAGTTTATTGTATTTGAATGTCTAAATCTCTAGCAAAACCAGTAACATTTTCCTTAATTATTGCCCCAAATAGGTTTCCCAACTTCTTGCTTTTTCTTCTCCCTCAGGAACAACCTATAATTCTTAGGTTTGGACATTTTATATAAACCTATATTTATGAGAAACTTTGTTCACTTCTTTTAATTCTTTTTTCTGTATTTTTGCCTGATTGGGTTAATTCAAAATCCTTTTCTGTAAGCTCAGAAGTTCTAAAATTCCTTAAAAATCAGTTTATCAGTTTCTGCAGAAAAACAACCCTTTGGGATTTTGATTGGAATTTTATTGAATCTATGTATTTATTTGGGAAGAAATGATATCTTTAGAATATTATGTCCTCAAATCCCTGATCATGGCGTATCATTCAATTTATTTTAACTTTCCTTAAAATATATCTCAAAATATTATATTTTTCTTTATAAAAGTCTTCCATATTTTTGCTAGATTTATTTCTATGTATTTGATATTATTGTTAAATTATAAATTTAAGTTGTAAATTAACAATTTATTCTGGTTTCACTGAATCAGGAATAGATATGTAATAACCAAATACTGTTTCAGCATTTGTGAAAATAATCATAATATATATTTCTGTAACATATTAAGTTATATTATTTTAAAATATTGAACCATATTTGTATTTCTGGAAAAAATGCAAATTGGTTATACTGTATTATTCTTGTAATATGCTTGTGAATTAGGTCTAAACTTATTTTAATTTTGTAGTTTTTAATTTATATACATGAGTGGCTTTTCTGTAGTTTTATTGCACAGACTTTAGTGGATTATGATACCAATGTTATACTTACTTCATAAAATTAATTTGGATTTTTCCCCTTAAGTCATTCTCTAAAATAACATTTATATAGCTTCTAAATTATTCTTTATTAAAGGTTTACCAGGCTCCTTTTATGAAATTTTCTACCTGGAAAATTTTATTTGTGGCATAGGGGTAAAATTGATATAAATAAAATAGAGGGTTATTTAAAAATATTTATTGATATTACAAAGCCTAAAATTTGCATATGTACTCAAACATATACACTTCTCATTATACACCTTCCCATACATGTTTCTACCAGGTGAATGTATAGGATTTGATCTTTACGATTTTCAATTCATTCTTTTCTAGATCTTTTTTATTTTAGTTTCCATTTCATATTTGAAATAAGAACTGCTTGTGGGACTTTTAACAAGTCCCATATTATTTTCTTACTAAGTACTAGTGTTGTTTCCTTGTAAGCATGGTACATTTTTGGATTTTATTTTTACTTTTTGAAATTTACTGGGACCTTGAAAGTGGTCTAATATATGATCAAGTTTTATAAACATTCTATAACTTGAAAAGAAGGTACACTGTTTATTTGTAGGGTTTAAAGTTCAAAATATATCAATTATTATACCTTTTTAATTATTTTATTTAAGATTTCTATTGGTTACAGGAAAAGAGAGGTGAAATAAAATCTAAGGCTAATGTATCTCTGTTTATGCATTTTACTCTCATGGTTGTGATTTATGAAGGTCAATGCTGTGTTATTTAATGCATACAATCCAAACAGTTATGTGTTCATTGTGTATTGGACTCTTTAATCTCATAAACTGCCTGTTTTTGTTTTAAGGATTTTTGGCCTGAATTCAAAGTTATGTGTTATTAAGTTTGTTACTACTACTCTTTTTTATTGTATTTTCCTTGTTTATATTTTTTTTGTTTTTGAGTTTTCAGAGTCACTTTGTTTTTAATATGTCTTACATATAGAGCACAGAATTGTGTTTTGGTTTTATTTTTGCCATCCATATCTTTGTATAAACACTTTGTTATTGAAAATTTTCAATCAATCAGCAAAGTTGACTTTTGCAGTGAACAATCATGGGTTTTGCTTTTAATTCTCATCCGAAATTTTTTATGTCTTAAGAGACAGAGTAAATTCACTTGAAATCATTGATATATATGCTTGCTTTTAATCTATATTATTCTGTTTTTTGTTTGTTTGTATTACATAAAATATTTCAATATGTGCTCTTTTCTCTGTATTTTGATATTGTGATTCTCTTGATATTTAGACAGGCTTGTACTTCTGCTAAAGGAGACTTTCATATCTACAACTATGTACTATACAATTAAACGTGTCTTTTTAAAAATATGTGTTAGTTTCTGTGATGGTCAGCTGCAGTGTCAACTTGGTCAGGCAATAGTACCCCGTTATTCAATCACAAATGCCTAGGTGTTGCTGTGAGGTATTTAGTAGACGTGATAAGCATCTACAGGTAGTTGACTTTAAGTAAAGGAGATTGTCCTTGATAATTTTAGTGGACCTGATTCAATCAGTTGAAAGATCTTAAAAGCAGAAAACCTGAGGTTTTCTTAAGGAGGAAGACATTTCACCTGTGGACTGCAGCATCAGCTTCTGCCCAAGAGATTCCATATTTTCCTACAGATTCTGGACTTCCCAAGACAGCCCCACAATCACATAAGCTAATTCTCTGCAATGAATTAATTTAAATATCAGATCACTGGTGCTGTTTCTCTGGTGTAACCCTGAGTATATGTTACCCTAAAATAGGCAATAAATGAGTTAGGAATTTGCTATATCCTCTTCCTTATGTGCTATCTGATTGCATTTAATTATGTATCCTTCTTAGTGTTATTATTAAAGTTTAGAGAGTGTGTAAGTGTGTACTGAAAAAAAACTCATTTCTGTAAAATTGTCTTCTAAGTATACAGGCTTTTTAGAGAAGTAAACAGCAGACAGTTAAAAAAAAATGCTACTTTATTGGAGCAAAACCAATTATAATCCCAACAAAAAAAATCACCCAATTGAAAAAAATTAAGTTAAGTTTCTAATGAGTAAAGTAGTAAACAGTACTTATAGTATTATATTTTATTTATTTTACTTTTTAGAGATAGAATCTTGCTATGTTGCCCAGGCTAGCCTCAAACTCCTGGGCTTAAGTGATCTTCCTGCCTCAGCCTCCTGAGTAGCTGGGACTACAGGCACATGCCACCATGCCCAGCAGTAATTATAATATTTTTTAAATTAAAAAATGAAGTTAGTTTGAAGAGAGGCGGTATAAGCAAGTGCTGCATTTGCTGGCCCTCAAAGATAGTGCACAGGGACAAAGTGAGCCAAGAAGAAAAATATGTAGTGGCTTGGCATTGTGTACAGTCCTGTACATGTCTGTGGCTTGCAACATTCATCCACTATTCCCTGGTGGCTTGGAATATTAGCATGCCAAGAAATATCACACATGAATCAATGTGACTTCCAAAGTATACCATCATCATCACTACTAATTAATTTCAAATCACATATGAGCTAATTCCTATAACAGAAATATGCATTATTGATGATTGTATTTGATTTGTGAGCTTTTAGTGGAACCCTTTGGTCTCCAGCTGTTAAAGATGAGGAAATCAGCATATTTTACCACCTCTTTTTCCCTTCACTGCTCATTTTTTCTTTGTATAATTTTTATATTCTTGGAGCATGTATTATTTGCATTTTGTACTATCACCCTAATCACCAATCTTGTTTTACTTTTAGTCCTAATTTTATAGTTTAATCTTTGCTATAGGCTCAATACTTAGCATTAGTATCATTGTTAGACTCAGACAAATGGGTACACGTCTTTGGCCACTATTTAGAGACTCCTGCTCTGGCTTTCCTCTGTCTGTGCCTGTCATGAACTAAATGTTTGTGTCCTCCACAAATGCATATACTGAAGCCGTACACCCAAATGTGATTGTATTTGGAAGTGAGGCCTTTGGGAGGTAAGTGCGTGCAGATGAGGCCATGATAGGCACCCCCATGATAGGTTTGGTGACTTTTTTTCTTCGTCTTTTTTTTTTTTTTGAGACGGAGTCTCACTCTGTCGCCCAGGCTGGAGTGCGGTGGCGCGATTTGGGCTCACCACAAGCTCCTCCTCCCAGGTTCACGCCGTTCTCCTGCCTCAGCGTCCCGAGTAGCTGGGACTACAGGTGCCCGCCACCACACCCGGCTAATTTTTTTGTATTTTCAGTAAAGACGGGGTTTCACCGTGTTAGCCAGGATAGTCTTGATCTCCTGACCTCGTGATCTGCCCACCTTGGCCTCCCAAAGTGCTGGGATTACAGGCGTGAGCCACCGTGCCCGGCCCAGGTTTGGTGACTTTTAAGAAGAGGGAGAGAGACCAGTGCTCTCTCTTTCAACCATGTGAGGACACAGTGAGGAAGCAGCCATCAGCAAGACAGGAAGAGAGCCCTCACCAGGAACTAAATCTGCCAGGTCCTTGATCTTGGACTTCCAAGCCTCCAAAACTGTGAGAAACTCATATACATTGTTTCAGCCAACCAGTCTATGGTATTTTGTTGTAGCAACCTGAGATGACTAAGACAGTGGCTCTCCTCATGGGGCAAAGAATCTACAAGGGTCAAAAGGAAGTGCCCACCACAAACCCACATACTCTCATCTACACCATGTTCTAATCACCAAATACACTAGCATTGTGTGCCCAAATCACTCTGAACTCACTTTCTGGGCTTGAAAGCAGCCAGTGTAAAGACACATAACCTTCAAAAGAAACTAACAAACAGGAAAGACAACTGATGTTCACAGAGAAATAATGGCAACCCACAAACAACAGAATGACGTATTCAAAGTTTTGAAAGAAACAACTGCAACTTTATAACTTGATACCTACCAAAAATATCCTTTAAAAGTGAAGACCAAAATAAGGACAATTTCTAGACAATGACTAAGAGAATTTGCTGCCAGTAAACCTAGGCTAAATAAATACTAAAAAATATCCTGGAAGAGGAAAAATATCCCGGAAGAGGAAAAATATCCCAGACAGGATTAATGCAGGACAAAATGAAGAGCACAACACAAAAGTTAAGTAGATGGATAACGCCAAATGCCTATTGACTGATAAAATAATGTCTTCTGTGGGTTACAATACATATTCAGAATTAAAATGCACGATAACAGCTAACCCAAAAAACACTAAAGATGCTAAAGAGTAGATAGAGGTTATCTAAACTCTTAGAATTTATCTGGAAAGAGGTTAAAGTACTAACTTACATTAGACTCTAATAACTCAAGGATGCATTTTGTGATATTTAGGGCAGTCACCAGAAGAATAGGGGGAAAAACCTTTGTAATAAACAAGAAAATAAAGAGGAAAAAATAATAAAAATATTTGATTAAGCAAAAAACTTTGAAGAAAGAGATAAAAAATAGGTGATAAATGAAAAATAGTAAGATGGTAGACATAAATCCAAACATATTACTAACAATGTTACTTGTAATGTGCCTGAATATTTCAATAAAAAGAACAAATATTGATGGGGTTGTTTGTTTGTTTCTTGTAAATTTGTTGGAGTTCTTTGTAGATTCTGGATATTAGCCCTTTGTCAGATGAGTAGATTACAAAAATTTTCCCCCATTCTGTAGGTTGCCTATTCACTCTGATGGTAGTTTCTTTTGCTGTGCAGAAGCTCTTGAGTTTAATGAGATCCCATTTGTCAATTTTGGCTTTTGTTGCCATTGCTTTTGGTGTTTTAGACATGAAGTCCTTGCCCATGCCTATGTCCTGAATGGTATTGCCTAGGTTTTCTTCTAGTGTTTTTATGGTTTTAGGTCTAACATGTAAGTCTTTAATCCATCTGGAATTATTAATTTTTGTATAAGGTGTAAGGAAGCGATCCAGTTTCAGCTTTCTACATATGGCTAGCCAGTTTTCCCAGCACCATTTATTAAATAGGGAATCCTTTCCCCAATTGCTTATTTTTGTCAGGTTTGTCAAAGATCAGAGAGTTGTAGATGTGTGGTATTAATTCTGAGGGCTCTGTTCTGTTCCATTGGTCTATATGTCTGTTTTGGTACCAGTACCATGCTGTTTTGGTTACTGTAGCCTTGTAGTATAGTTTGAAGTCAGGTAGCGTGATGCCTCCAGCTTTCTTCTCTTGGCTTAGGATTGACTTGGCAATGCAGGCTCTTTTTTGGTTCCATATGAACTTTAAAGTAGTTTTTTCCAATTCTGTGAAGAAAGTCATTGGTAGCTTGATGGAGATGGCATTGAATCTATAAATTACCTTGGGCAGTATGGCCATTTTCATGATATTGATTTTTCCTATCCATGAGTGTGGAATGTTCTTCCATTTGTTTGCATCTTCTTTTATTTTGTTGAGCAGTGGTTTGTAGTTCTCTTTGAAGAGGTCCTTCACATCCCTTGTAAGTTGGATTCCTAGGTATTTTATTCTCTTTGAAGCAATTGTGAATGGGAGTTCACTCATGATTTGGTTCTCTGTTTGTCTGTTATTGGTGTATAAGAATGCCTGTGATTTTTGCACATTGATTTTGTATCCTGAGACTTTGCTGAAGTTGCTTATCAGCTTAAGGAGCTTTTGGGCTGAGATGATGGGGTTTTCTAGATATACAGTCATGTCATCTGCAAAGAGGGACAATTTGACTTCCTCTTCTCCTAATTGAATACCCTTTATTTCTTTCTCTTGCTTGATTTCCCTGGCCAGAACTTCCAACACTATGTTGAATAGGAGTGGTGAGAGAGGACATCCCTGTCTTGTGCCCGTTTTCAAAGGGAATGCTTCCAGTTTTTGCCCATTCAGTAAAAGTGGGCAAAGGATATGAACAGATACTTCTCAAAAGAAGACATTTATGCAGCCAACAGACACATGAAAAAATGCTCATCATCACTGGCTGTCAGAGAAATCCAAATCAAAACCACAATGAGATACCATCTCACACCAGTTCGAATGGCAATCATTGAAAAGTCAGGAAACAACAGGTGCTGGAGAGGATGTGGAGAAATAGGAACACTTTTACACTGTTGGTGGGCCTGTAAACTAGTTCAACCATTGTAGAAGACAGTGTGCCGATTCCTCAAGGATCTAGAACTAGAAATACCATTTGACCCAGCCATCCCGTTACTGGGTATATACCCAAAGGATTATAAATTATGCTGCCATAAAGACACATGCACACGTATGTTTATTGCAGCACTACTCACAATAGCAAAGACTTGGAACCAACCCAAATGTCCATCAATGATAGACTGGATTAAGAAAATGTGGCACATATACACCATGGAATACTATGTGGCCATAAAAAAGGATGAGTTCATGTCCTTTGTAGGGACATGGATGAAGCTGGAAACCATCATTCTCAGCAAACTATCACAAGGACAAAAAACCAAACACTGCACGTTCTCACTCATAGGTGGGAATTGAACAGTGAGAATACTTGGACACAGGAAGGGGAACATCACATACCAGGGCCTGTTGTGGGGTCGGGGGAGGGGGGAAGGATAGCATTAGGAGATATACCTAATGTAAATGACGAGTTAATGGATGCAGCACACCAACATGGCACATGTATACATATGTCATAAACCTGCACATTGTGCACGTGTACCCTAGAACTTAAAGTATAATTTAAAAAAAAAGAACAAATATTATTAGGCTGGATAAAAATCAAAACCTTATTACATTATGCTTAGAAAACACAACTGAAGAAACTTACACAGAGGTTAAAGGGGTTAAAATAAAGGGGTGGAAAAAATATGGGAAGATTAAGTATAAAAAACCTGGTGTAATATCAGATAAGGAATGACGCTTTACTAGAAATAATTTCATAATGACAAACAAAAGCTCTATTAGCCAGGAAGACAGGCAGATTTCTGTTTGTATGGACCTAAAAATTACTTCAAAAATATGTAAAGCAATAGTTAACAGAATTAAAAGGAGAACTAAGGAAACCTATAAGAAAAATTGGAGAATTTACCATACCTTTCTTAGTTACTAACAGGACAAGAGACAAAAAAATCACATTCTTTCCCAGTAGGCATGGAATATTTACCAAATTGTGACAAGTAAATCTTAAGGTTAGTCTCATTAAATCTCAGGGTTTCTCATTCTTGGCATGGTTGACATTTTGGACTAGATAATTCTTTGTTGCAGGAGTGTGTCTTGTGCTTTATAGGACTTTTAGCAGCATCCCTGGCCTCTCTTCAGTAGATGCCAGTACCACCTCCTCTTTCACAGTTGTGACAAGGAATGTCTCCAGATATTGCCAAATGTCATCTGGGGGGCAAAATCATTGATTTAGAATATGTTCTTTTAAAATGGTTTAATGAAGCCAGTAATCAGTTAAAAAAATCAACAAAAACTTCCCATAATGTGCAATTAAGGAATACACACATAAATGACTCATGAGGCAAATAATCAAAATGGAAATTATAAAGTATTTTAAATAGAATTATTATAAAATAAAACATATGAAAACTTGTATAGCAAGGCTTAAGCTGTTCTTAGAAGGAAATATGTAGAATTAGATGCATACATTAAAAAAACAAAGACTAAGATTCAAGTCTATGAAGTTCAGGACTTTTAAAACGCTATGGTCAAGTAAGATCTGCAAATCCTCTCCCCAAAAGGTAGCCATAAAGTTGACAAAAAATATGTCATCACTCTGTAATTCTAGTAAAGTCATGAAACAATCTGAGCTTAGTGTAAGAACATGGGAGTCTATAGTATTTAGGCCTGGGTCAGGGGCTTCTCCCATCATCCACCTTCCCAGTTGCTGATGTGGAGGTTCTCCCAGGGTGGGGCAGGCTATGAAGACCAACAGCTTCTCTGACACAGTTGGAGGCAACTAACTCTATTTGGGGCAGCGACTAACGCCCACATTCAATGGAAGTGACTTATCTGAGGCAAACAAGTGGGAAGGCCGATGGCTCCACTCTTTTAACCTGAGGTTTGTAGTCCTCACTGGGACAAGCTTACTCCTGGCTGAGTCCATATGTCCTCACTGGAGACAGAGAACCTCCAAACTAGTTTCACACTAGTAGCTTACTTTGTAGCTGCACACATGGCATAAGACTCAAAAGGAACTGGAGGACAATAAAACCCAGGGCAGACTGAAAACATTCTGGATTTGTAGAGTCTTGAATTTAGGATATGCAAGTAACTCCTACAGCTCAATAATAATAAAATAAACAATGAAATTAAAATATGGGTAAAATATTTGAATACCTGCTTTTTCAAATGATATATAGAAATGGCTAATAAGCACATAAAAAGATACCTATCATTAATTATTAGAGAAATGAACATTTAAGTCACAATGCGCTATTACTACACACCTACTCGAATGGATATAATCAAAGATAAAGTTAATTCAAGGTATTGGTAAGAATGTGGAGAAACTGAAACCCTTGTGCATTTTTTAAGGGAATAAACTAGTACAGAAACTTTGTAAAATAATTTGATGGTGTCTTAAAAACTTAAAAATAAACTTATTACATGACCCAGTATTTGTACTCCTAGTAATGTACCAAAGAGTAATGAAAACATATGTTCATGCAAAGATGTATTCATCACTATTTGGAGCCGTATTTATCATTAATTTGTATGATGATTGTAATTTATGCATTTTTTTCTTGAGACACCTCTAGGAGACTAATCAAGAGAAAAGAAAATGGCACAAATTACAAATATCAGGAATGAATAAGGGGATAAAAAATTCAGATTCTATATCCATTAGAAGGAGGATATTATGAATGTGACAATAAATTTGAAAAGCTGGATGAAACATTCAATTTTTCTTTAAAAAGCAACTCACTAAAACTGACACAAAAATAGAAAATCTGATTATTAATATATCTGATAAAGATATTGAATTCTTAATTAAAATCTTTTCAGAAGAACTCTTTAAGCCCATATGGCTTAACTGGATAATTCTTTCAACATTTAACCCTAACGTTTGACATTAGCTATAATATTTTGTTAAAAGCTCTTAATATATTCAAAAATTTCCCTTCCACTTACTGAACTGATTTTGAATGCCGAACCAAACGCATCCTATGCATAAGCCCAAATTGACTGTGATAAATTATGTTTTTAGATTTCATCTTTAGATTCAACTTGCTAATATTTTGTTTAGAGTTTTTATTTTTCTTATGAGTGAGATTAATCTGTATTTTTTCTCATACAATCACTGTTTTTTTACATAAACATGCAAATTAGAAGCAACAACGATCTTTCATAACTTTTCAAGATAAGAGAAAAAGTGAGTATGGTTTCCAACTCATTTTATGCTGCAAGCATAATCTTGACACAAAAACGTAACAGTGATTTTATGAGTAAAAAAAATACAGATTAATCTCATAAGAAAAATACAAACTCTAAACAAAATATTAGCAAGTTGAATCTAAAGATGAAATTGAAATCTAAAAACATAATTTATCACAGCCAATTTGGGTTTATGCATGGAATGCAAATTTGGGTCAGCATTCAAAATCAATTCTATAAGTGGAAGGAAAATTTCTGAATATATTAAGAGCTGTTAACAAAATATAGCTAATGCCAAACATTATGGTCAAATGTTGAAAGTCTCATCCCTGAGTTCAGGAAAAAGACACAAAGGCTGGCTATCACCATTTCTATTTGATAGGTAAAGCTCTGGCCAATTCAACAGTGGAGTAAATGAAATATATAAGAAGATTGGAACTTAAGAAATAAAACTATATCAGATGACATGATCATTTTGTAAAAAGTCTCAAGTATTTATAGAAAAACAGTATTAATAAGTGAATTAAGAAAGAATGCAAGAAACAGGTTGATATTAAAAACTGTATTACAATATACAGCAACGAGCATTTAGAAAATGAAATTTTAAAAATATCATTTAAAACAGCATCATAAAACATCAAATGCTGAGGAATAAATCCAAGGAGTGGTATAAAAGTTCTCTACAGTGAAAAGTATTAAAAAGTTGAGAGAATTTAAATAGGTTTAAATAAAGGGAGCAATATATTGTATTCAAGTATTGGAAGATGTAATAACATAAAAATGAGGGTTCTCTTCTACAGATTAAAAAAAGAAAATAGCCTATGTATTCAGCTTCCAGTTTGAGGTTACATGGAGTAAACACACTCCATGCCATCTCTCTCACTAAATAACTAAAATAATAAAGGAAGAGCAACAAAAATGGTAAATATCTGGGTAACTATAATATATTATGCATTCCCTATTGAGTTCTTTCATGTTTGTCCATTAAAGATGAAAAATGAATACATTGTCTCAAGGAGTTTTCAATGTATATAGATGTAATATACAAGACAAATGCAACACTAACAGAAGAAGTTTCTACATTCCACCTAAGTTATAAAATATTTATTCTAAGTACATTGTTAAAAGTTATGGCAGTATTTTGAAATCCCTGGAGCAACAGCTAAAAAATCTATATAAAGAAATATATTAAAAGACAGAACAGATAAATTAAAATCAAATACTGAAAAATATTCAAATGACCAAAAGAAGGCAGGAATGAATAAACAGAGGAAGAACAACAACAAAAACAACAACAAACCAATAAAATGGTAGGCTTGAGCCTAAACATGTCAATTCTACTAACTATTAATGGTATAAATGCATCAATTAAAAGACAGAGATCATCAGAACTGATTAAAATATGATATGACAAAATATAGAAACTCACAGGAAATATAATGATATAGATAAGTTAAAATAAAAGAAAAACAATGTTGGTGAGAATGTAAGTTAGTACAACCACTATGGAAAACAGTTTGTAGGTTCCTCAAAAAACTAAAACTAGAGCCACCATACAATCCAGCAATCCTACTCCTAGGTATACACCCAAAAGAAAGGAAAACAGTATATAGAAGAGATATCTGCACTCCTTTGTTTATGGCAGCACTATTCACAATAGTCAGGATTTGAAAGCAATGTAAATGTCCATCAACAGATGAATGGATAAAGAAAATAAGATATATATCCACAATAGAGTAGTATTCAGCTGTAAGAAAGAATGAAATCCTGTCATTTGCAACAACATGGATGTAACTGGAGGAAGTGAAATAAGTGAAATAAGCCAGACACAGAAAGACAAACTTCACATGTTCTCACTTATTTGTGGGAGCTAAAAATTAAAACAACTGAACTCATGAAGAAAAAAAGTAGAAGTATGTTTACCAGAGGCTGGAAAGGATAGTGGATGTGAACAGGAGAAGTGGGGATGATAAATGGGTACAAAAAAGATAATTAGAAAGAATGAATAATACCTAGTGTTTGCTAGCAAAACAGGGTGATTATAGTCAAAAATAATTTAATTCTACATTTTAAATAACTAAAAGAGGGGGCAGATCCAAGATGGCCAAATAGGAACAGCTCCAGTCTACAGCCCCCAGCATGAGTGACACAGAAGACGGGTGATTTCTGCATTTCCAACTGAGGTACCGGGTTCGTCTCACTGGGGCTTGTCAGATAGTTGGTGCAGGACAGTGGGTGCAGTGCACTGAGCATGAGCCGAAGCAGGGCAAGGCATTCCCTCATCCGGGAGGTGCAAGGGGTCAGGGAATTCCCTTTCATAGCCAAGCAAAGCTGTGACAGATGGCACCTGGAAAATTGGGTCACTCCCGCCCTAATACTGTGCTTTTCCAATGGTCTTAGCAAACAGCACACCAGGAGATTATATCCCGTGCATGGCTCAGAGGGTCCCATGACCACGGAGCCCCGCTCATTGCTAGCACAGCAGTCTGAGGTCAAACTGCAAGGTGGCAGCAAGGCTGGGGGAGGGGTGCCCGCCATTGCTGAGACTTGAGTAGGTAAACAAAGTGGTGGGAACCTCAAACTGGGTGGAGCCCACCACAGCTCAAGGAGGCCTTCCTGCCTCTGTAGACTCCACCTCTGGGGGCAGGGCATAGCTGAACAAAAGGCAGCAGAAACCTCTGCAGACTTAAATATCCCTGTCTGACAGCTTGGAAGAGAGTAGTGGTTCTCCCAGCACGGAGTTTGAGATCTGAGAATAGACAGACTGCCTCCTCAAGTGGGTCCCTGACCCCCAAGTAGCCTATCTGGGAGGCACCCCCCAGTAGGTGCAGACTGACATCTCACATGGCGGGGTACCCCTCTGAGATGAAACCTCCAGAGGAATGATCAGAGAGCAACATTTGCTGTTCAGCAATATTTGCTGTTCTGCAGCCTCCGCTGCTGATACCAGACAAACAGGGTCTGGAGTGGACCTCCAGCAAACTCCAAGAGACCTGCAGCTGAGGGTACTGACTGTTAAAACAAAAACTAACAAACAGAAAGGACATCCACACCAAAACCCCATTTGTACGTCACCATCATCAAAGACCAAAGGTAGATAAAACCACAAAGATGGGGAAAAAACAGAACAGAAAAACTGAAAATTCTAAAAATCAGAGCGCCTGTCCTCCTCCAAAGGAATGCAGCTCCTCACCAGCAACAGAACAAAGCTGGATGGAGAATGACTTTGACGAGTTGAGAGGAGAAGGCTTCAGACGATCAAACTTCTCTGAGCTAAAAGAGGAAGTTTGAACCCATCGCAAAGAAGTTAAAAACCTTGAAAAAAGATTAGACGAATGGCTAACTAGAATAACCAATGCAGAGAAGTCCTTAAAGGACCTGATGGAGCTGAAAACGGTGGCATGAGAACTATGTGATGAATGCACAAGCTTCAGTAGCCAATTCGATCAACTGGAAGAAAGGGTATCAGTGATGGAAGATCAAATGAATCAAATGAAGTGAGAAGAGAAGTTTAGAGAAAAAAGAATAAAAGGAAACAAACTAAGCCTCCAAGAAATATGGAACTATGTGAAAAGACCAAATCTACATCTGATTGGTGTACCTGAAAGTGACAGGGAGAATGGAACCAAGTTGGAAAACACCCTTCAGGATATTATCCAGGAGAACTTCCGCAACCTAGCAAGGCAGGCGAACATTCAAATTCAGGAAATACAGAGAACGCCACAAAGATACTCCTTGAGAAGAGCAACACCAAGACACATAATTGTCAGATTCACCAAAGTTGAAATGAAGGAAAAAATGTTAAGGGCAGCCAGAGAGAAAGGTCGGGTTACCCACAAAGGAAAGCCCATCAGACTAACAGCTGATCTCTCAGCAGAAATTCTACAAGCCAGAAGAGTGTGGGGGCCAATATTCAACATTCTTAAAGAAAAGAATTTTTAACCCAGAATTTCGTATCCAGCCAAACTAAGCTTCAAAAGTGAAGGAGAAATAAAATACTTTACAGACAAGCAAATGCTGAGAGATTTTTTTTCACCACCAGCCCTGCCCTAAAAGAGGTCCTGAAGGAAGCACTAAATATGGAAAGGAACAAACGGTACCAGCCACTGCAAAAACATGCCAAATTGTAAAGACTATCCATGCTAGGAATAAACTGCATCAACTAACGAGCAAAATAACCAGCTAACATCATAATGACAGGATCATCATAATGACAGGATGACATAATCAAATTCACACATAACAATATTAAGCTTAAATGTAAATGGGCTAAATGCTCCAATTAAAAGACACAGACTGGCAAATTGGATAAAGAGTCAAGACCCATCAGTGTGCTGTATTCAGGAAACCCATCTCACATGCAGAGACACACATAGGCTCAAAATAAAGGGATGGAGGAAGATCTACCAAGCAAATGGAAAACAAAAAAAGGCAAGTGTTACAATCCTAGTCTCTGATAAAACAGACTTTAAACCAACAAAGATCAAAAGAGACAAAGAAGGCCATTACATAATGGTAAAGGGGTCAATTCAACAAGAAGAGCTAACTATCCTAAATATATATGCACCCAATACAGGAGCACCCAGATTCATAAAGCAAGTCCTTGGAGACCTACAAAGAGACTTAGACTCCCACACAATAATAATGCGAGACTTTAACACCCCACTGTCAACATTAGACAAATCAACGAGACAGAAAGTCAACAAAGATATCCAGGAATTGAATTCAGGTCTGCACCAAGCGGACCTAATAGACATCTAAAGAACTCTCCACCCCAAATCAACAAAATATACATTGTTCTCAGCACCACACTGCACCTATTCCAAAATTGACCACATAGTTGGAAGTAAAGCACTCCTCAGCAAATGTAAAAGAACAGAAATTATAACAAACTGTCTCTCAGACCACAGTGCAATCAAGCTAGAACTCAGGATTAAGAAACTCACTCAAAACTGCTCAACTACATGGAAACTCAACAACCTGCTCCTGAGTGACTACTGGGTACATAACGAAATGAAGGCAGAAATAAAGATGTTCTTTGAAACCAATGAGAACAAAGACACTACATACCAGAATCTCTGGGACACATGTCAAGCAGTGTGTAGAAGGAAATTTATAGCACTAAATGCCCACAAGACAAAGCAGGAAAGATCTAAAAGTGACACCCTAACATCACAATGAAAAGAACTAGAGAAGCAAGAGCAAACACATTCAAAACCTAGCAGAAGGCAAGAAATAACTAAGATCAGAGCAGAACTGAAGGAGATACAGACACAAAAAGCCCTTCAAAAAATCAATGAAACCAGGAGCTGTTTTTTTGAAAAGATCAACAAAATTGATAGACCACGAGCAAGACTAGTAAAGAAGAAAAGAGAGAAGAATCAAATAGATGCAACAAAAAATGATAAAGGGGATATCACCACCCATCCCACAGAAAAACAAACTACCATCAGAGAATACTACAAACACCTCTACACAAATAAACTAGAAAATCTAGAAGAACTGGATAAATTCCTCAACACATACACCCTCCCAAGACTAAACCAGGAAGAAATTGAATCTCTGATTAGACCAATACAGGCTCTGAAATTGAGGCAATAATTAATAGCTTACCAACAAAAAAAAGTCCAGGACCAGATGGATTCACAGCCAAATTCTACCAGAGGTACAAAGAGGAACTGGTACCATTCCTTCTGAAACTATTTCAATCAATAGAAAAAGAGGGAATCTTCCCTAACTCATTTTATGAGGCCAGCATCATCCTGATACCAAAGCCTGGCAGACACAAAAGAAAAAAAGAGAATTTTAGACCAATATCCCTGATGAACTTCGATGCAAAAATCCTCAGTAAAATACTGGCAAACCGAATTCAGCAACACATCAAAAACTTATCCACCATGATCAAGTGGGCTTCATCCCTGGGATGCAAGGCTGGTTCAACATATGCAAATCAATAAACGTAATGCAGCATATAAACAGAACCAAAGACAAAACCACATGATTATCTCAATTGATGCAGAAAAGGCCTTTCATAAAATTCAACAGCCCTTCATGCTAAAAACTCTCAATAAATTAGGTATTGATGGGACGTATCTCAAAATAATAAGAGCTATTTATGACAAGCCCACAGCCAATATCATACTGAATGGGCAAAAACTGGAAGCATTCCCTTTGAAAACGGGCACAAGACAGGGATGTCCTCTCTCACCACTCCTATTCAACATAGTGTTGGAAGTTCTGGCCAGAGCAATCAAGCAAGAGAAATAAATAAAGGGTATTCAATTAGGAAAAGAGGAAGTCAAATTGTCCCTCTTTGCAGATGACATGATTGTATATCTAGAAAATCCCGTTGTCTCAGCCCAAAATCTCCTTAAGCTGATAAGCAACTTCAGCAAAGTCTCAGGATACAAAATCAATGTGCAAAAATCACAAGCATTCTTATACACCAATAACAGACAAACAGAGAGCCAAATCATGAGTGAACTCCCATTCACAAATGCTTCAAAGAGAATAAAATACCTAGGAATCCAACTTACAAGGGATGTGAAGGACCTCTTCAAGGAGAACTACAAACTACTACTCAATGAAATAAAAGAGGACACAAACAAATGGAAGAACATTCCACACTCATGGATAGGAAAAATCAATATCATGAAAATGGCCATACTGCCCAAGGTAATTTATAGATTCAATGCCATCTCCTTCAAGCTACCAATGACTTTCTTCACGTAATTGGAAAAAACTACTTTAAAGTTCACACGGAACCAAAAAAGAGCCTGCATTGCCAAGTCAATCCTAAGCCAAAAGAACAAAGCTGGAGGCATCATGCTACCTGACTTCAAACTATATTACAAGACCACGGTAACCAAAACAACACAGCACTGGTACCAAAACAGAGATATAGACCAATGGAACAGAACAGAGCCCTCACAAATAATACCACATATCTACAACTCTCTGATTTTTGACAAACCCAACAAAAACAAGAAACGAGGTAATGATTCCCTATTTAATAAATGGTGCTGGGAAAACTAGCTAGCCATATGTAGAAGGCTGAAACTGGATCCCTTCCTTACACCTTATACAAAAATTAATTCAAGATGGATTAAAGACTTAAATGTTAGACCTAAAACCATAAAAACACTAGAAGAAAACCTAGGCAATACCATTCAGGACATAGGCATGGCCAAGGACTTCATGTCTAAAACACCAAAAGCAATGGCAACAAAAGCCAAAATTGACAAATGGGATCTCATTAAACTCAAGAGCTTCTGCACAGCAAAAGAAACTACCATCAGAGTGAACAGGCAACCTACAGAATGGGAGAAAATTTTTGCAATCTACTCATCTGACAAAGGGCTAATATCCAGAATCTACAAAGAACTCCAACAAATTTACAAGAAAAAAACAAACAACCCCATCAAAAAGTGGGCGAAGGATATGAACAGATACTTCTCAAAAGAAGACATTTATGCAGCCAACAGACACATGAAAAAATGCTCATCGTCACTGGCCATCAGAGAAATTCAAATCAAAACCACAATGAGATACCATCTCACACCAGTTAGAATGGCGATCATTAAAAAATCAGGAAACAACAGGTGCTGGAGAGGATGTGGAGAAATAGGAAGAGTTTTACACTGTTGGCGGGACTGTAAACTAGTTCAACCATTGTGGAAGACAGTGTGGCGATTCCTCAGGGATCTAGAACTAGAATTACCATTTGACCCAGCCATCCCATTACTGGCTATATATCCAAAAGGATATAAATCATGCTGCTATAAAGACACATGCACACGTATGTTTATTGCAGCACTACTCACAATAGCAAAGACTTGGAACCAACTCAAATGTCCAACAATGATAGACTGGATTAAGAAAATGTGGCACATATACACCATGGAATACTATGTGGCCATAAAAAAGGATGAGTTCATGTCCTTTGTAGGGACATGGATGAAGCTGGAAACCATCATTCTCAGCAAACTATTGCAAGGACAAAAAACCAAACACCACATGTTCTCACTCATAGGTGGGAACTGAACAATGAGAACACTTGGACACAGGAAGGGGAACATCACACCAGGGCCTGTTGTGGGGTGGGGGGGAAGGGAGGGATAGCATTAGGAGATATATCTAATGTAAATGACGAGTTAATGGGTGCAGCACACCAACATGACACATGTATACATATGTAACAAACCTGCACGTTGTGCAGCTGTACCCTAGAACTTAAAGTATAAAAAAAAAATAACTAAAAGAGTATAATTGGATTGTTTGTAAAACAAAGGTTAAATGCTTGAGGTGATGGAAACCCCATTTACACTTATGTGATTATTATACATTGCATGCTTGTGTCACAAATACCCCATAAATATGTATACCTACTGTGTACCCACAAACATAAAACAAAAATTTTTAAAACGTACCTTGAAAACACTAATGAAAATAAAGCTTGAGTATCTATATTAATATCAGACAAAGTAAAATTTAGAACAAATAAAAATTAGCAAGGGTAAAGATGAATAATACACAATGATGAAAGGGGCTAATTTATGAAGAAGACAACAATTCCATATAGATATGCAACTAACCACAGAGCTTTAAAATGGACCATTATGACTTGAATGGTTTTCCTAAAAAAATGTGTTCAGTGAGCTCTGATCTAATACTAATAGTGTCTTCATAAGAAGAGAAGAATATATACAGGCAGGAAGTCCACCACATGATGACAGAGATGGCGTTTGGAGTGATTCTACCAGTCAGATGCCCCCATGTGAGACTGACCCACAAGTTTGTGACACAGTGTAGCAGATGCCATACAGAGTCCACTCTGGCAGGTGGTATAAGAGAGGTCCCAGTACAGCAGTGACATTTCAACTGTGGGCAATGCCCCAAGATGGAGGAGGGGAGGATGAGCTCCATGGTCATAAAGTTAGGAATATGCAAGAATATTTCATTTTAAGTCAGAGACTAGATGACTTTGGCATAGCATAATAATAACAATTATCATCATTATCATCAAAAACAGAATGAGCAGATGAGCCTCATAATGGGAAAAAATATTGACAAACTATGGATCCGATAGGTGACTAATATCAAGAATCTGCAAGGAACACAAACAACTCAACAAAAAGAAAACAAATAACCCCATTGAAAAGTGGGCAAGGTACATGAATAGACATTTCTCAAAAGAAGATAAACAAATGGCCAAGAAGCATATGAAAAAAAATGCTCAACATCACTAATCATCAGAGAAATGCAAATTAAAGCCACAATGAGTTATCATCTTATGTCATCAAAATGGCTATTATTAAAAAGTAAAAAAAAAAAAAACAGACATTGGTATGGATGTGGAGAAAAGGGAACACTTACACACTGTTCTTGGGCATGTAATTTAGTACAACCTCTATGGAAAACAGTATGAAGATTTCTCAAAGGACTAAAAATAGAACTACCATTTGATCCAACAATTCCACTATTGGGTATCTACCCAAAGGAAAAAAAATTATCATGTCAAAAACATACTGCACATGTATGTTTATCACAGCACTATTCACAATAGCCAACATATGGAATCAACCTGTGTTCATAAATAGGTGACTGGATAAAGAAAATGTTATATGCAACCATTAAAAGGAAAGAAGTCATGTCTTTTGTGAGAACGTGGACAGAGCCGGAGGCTATTGTCCTTAGAAACTAATGCAGAAAGAGGAAACTAAATACTGAATGTTTTCACTTATAATTGGGAGCTAAATGATAAGAACTTATGAACACAAAGAAGGAAACAACAGACACTGGGGTCTACTTGAGGGTGGAGGGTGAGCGGAAAGGAGCAGAAAAGATAACTATTGGGTACTGGGCTTAATACCTGGATGATGAAATAATTTGTACAACACACCCTCATGACACAAGTTTACCTATGTGACAAATCTGCACAAACCTACACTTGTACCCCCAAACCTAAAATAAAAGTTTAAAAAATAAAATGATATATATATAATATATATATATTCATTCATATATATATGTTCATTCAATATATATTCATATATATAATACACATGAATGTACATTATATATATATTCATGTACTTTGCCCACTGTTAAATAGAGTTACTTGTTTTCTTTTCATGGAACTGAGTTCCTTGTAGATTCTTGATATTAGTCACCTATTGGATCCATAGTTTGCAAATAGATATATATATTATATGATACAATTATATAATTATATTATATAATTATATATCATATATAATTATATATGATATATAATGTATAAGATATACATTATACATATAATTAAGTATTATATATTATCATATATAATAATGCATCATATAATATATAATAATATGTATAATATATTATGTTACATATAATGTATAATATATTATACATGTTATATATGTAATATATATAAAATATAACATATTATGTATTATATATAACATGTAATATATGTAACATATAACATCATATATATTATATATAACATCATATATAACATCATATATATTATATATAACATAATATATAACATCATATATAATATATAACATCATATATAACATCATATATATTATATATAACATAATATATAACATCATATATATTATGTATAACATAATATATAACATATATATTATGTATAACATAATATATAACATATATATTATGTATAACATAATATATAACATACATATTATGTATAACATAATGTATAACATATATATTATATATAACATAATATATAACATATATTATATATAACATAA
Organism: Pan paniscus; assembly: GCF_029289425.2. Classification (NCBI taxonomy): domain Eukaryota; kingdom Metazoa; phylum Chordata; class Mammalia; order Primates; family Hominidae; genus Pan; species Pan paniscus. The sequence continues at coordinate 88,765,318 of NC_073257.2, forward strand.
TATATAACATAATATATAACATATCGTATGTAACATAATATATAACATATATATTATATATAACATAATATATAACATGTATATTATATATAACATAATATATAACATAATATATAACATAATATATAATATATATTATATATAACATAATATATAACATAATATATAATATATATTATATATAACATAATATATAATATATATTATATAACATAATATATAACATATATATTATATATAACATAATCTATAACATACATATTATATGTAACATAATCTATAACATACATATTATATGTAACATAATATATAACATAATATATAATATATATATTATATATAACATAATACATAACATAATATATAACACATATTATATATAACATAATATATAACATATTATATATAACATATATTATATACAACATAATATATAACACTTATTATATATAACATACTATATAACACATATTATATATAACATAATATATAACACATATTATATATCACATACTATATAACACATATTATATATAACATACTATATAACACATATTATATATAACATAACATATAACATATATTATATATAACATAATATATAACATATATTATATATAACATAATATATAACATATATATTATACATAACAATATATAACATATATTATATATAACATAATATATAACATAATATATAACATATTATATATTATATATAATATAATATATAACATATTATATTATATATAATATAATATATAACTTATATGTTATATACAACATAATATATAACTTATATATTATATATAACATAATATATAACATGTATATTATATATAACATAATATATAACATGTATATTATATATAACATAATATATAACATGTATATTATATATAACATAATATATAACATTATATATAACATAATATATAGCATATATATTATATATAACATAATATATAGCATATAGATTATATATAACATAATATATAACATAATATATAGCATATATCTTATATATAACATAATATATAGCATACATCTTATATATAACATAATATATAGCATACATCTTATATATTACATAATATATAGCATACATCTTATATATTACATAATATATAGCATATATCTTATATATAACATAATATATAACATATATCTTATATATAACATAATATATAACATATATCTTATATATAACATAATATATAACATATATCTTATATATAACATAATATATAACATATATCTTATATATAACATAATATATGACATATTTTATATATAACATAATATATAACATATATTATATATAACATAATATATAACATATATTATATGTAACATAATATATAACATATATGTAACATAATGTATAACATACATTATATGTAACATAATGTATAACATATATTATATATAACATAATGTATAACATATATTATATATAACATAATGTATAACATATATTATATATAACATAATGTATAACATATATTATATACAACAATATATAACATAATATATAACACATATATTATATTTTAACACATTATATATTATAATATATATTATCTCATATTATATTATAATACATATATTATATAATATGTGTTATATATTATCGTATATATTATATATTTATAAATATAATGTAATATAATATAATATATAATATATAATATCTAATATTTACATAATTATATAAATATATAAATATATGTAATATAATATATAATAATTATATATTATATTTATAGATTATATTATATGTAATATATATTATATATTATATTATATATAATAATTATATACAATATATCATATATAATTATGTATAATATAATATATATAATCATATATTACATATTACATATAATTATATATAATATGTAATATATAATTATGTATTATGTATAATTATATATTTCATATATTATATTATATATATTATATATATAATATATAATATATTATATATAATTACATATGTTATATTATATATAATTACATATTATATACTATACATAATTATATATTACATATTGTATTATATTTCATATATTGTATTATATATTATATATAATTACATATTATATATAATATATAATTATATATTATATGCTATGTATCATACGTAATTATATATTATATATTATATATAATTATATATTATATACAATTACATATTATATATAATATATAATTATATATTATATGTTATGTATTATATATGATTATATATTATATATTATATATAATTATATATTATATATAATTATATATTATATAATGTATAATATATAATGATATATTAGATATATTATATAATTATATATTATATAATATATTATATATAATATATGATTATATATTATATATCATTATATATTATATATTATATAATTATATAATTATATGTAATATATAATTATATATAATATATAATACATAATAATACATAACATATAATATATAATTACATATTATATATAATATGTAATTATCTATAATATATAATACAATATATAATATATTATATATAATTATATATTATATATTATATTATATGTATTATATTAAATATATAATATATATATTATATACAATTACATATTATACATTATATATAATTATATATTATATATTGCATTATATATTATATATTGTATTATATATTATAGATAATTACATATTATATATAATATATAATTATATATTATATGTTATGTATTATATATAATTATATATTATATATTATATATAATTGTATAGTATATATAATTATATAGTATATAACATATAATTATCTATAATATATATTATATCATTATATATTATATAATATATTATATGTAATTATATATTATATAATATATAATTACATATAATATATAATTATATATAATATATAGTATATAATTATATATAATACATAACATATAATATATAATATATCATGATATATATAATATATCATGATATATTATATAGTACATATAATATAATATAATATATATTAATATGTTGTAATATAATATAATAATATAGTATAATATAATATAATGATTTATTAATAATATAATATATATTATATATATCTGTTTCCAAACTATGGACCCAATGAATCTACAAGGAACTCCACTCAATTGAAAGAAAACAAATAACTCCATTTAAAAGTGGACAAAGTACATGAATAGACATTTCTCAAAAGAAGTTATATAAGTCAGCAACAGCACATGAAAAAAAATACTCAACATCACTGATCATCAGAGACATGCAAATTAAAGCCACAGTGAACTATCATCTTATGCCATATGACTGTATGTGTATACAAACGCATACACACACACACACACAAACACCATAGAATATTCTTCAGCCATAAAAAAGAGAATGAAATCATTCCTTTTGCAGAACATGGTGGAACTGGAGGCCACCATCTTAGGTGAAACAACTCAGAAAGAAAGTCAAATGCTGCAAGTTTTCATTTATAATTGGAAGCTAAATAATGTGTACACAAGAACATAGAGAGTAAAATAGACATTGGAGACTTGGAAGGGTCGGAGTGTGGGAAGGAGTTGAGGGATGAGAATTTACTTACTGTGTACAATGTACATTATTCAGGTGATGGTTACACTAAAAGCCCAGACTTCACTACATAATATATCTGTGTAACAAACTGCATTTGTACCCCTTAAATTTATATAAAAAAATTTAGAAGTCCTGAAGCATAGATCTGCTGCAGTTCTCTGTTGCTAGAAAATTAATCATTAATTGATCTAGTCTTGCAGTAAAGAAGAATGTGCTGGGATGATTCGCATTCATCACTTGTGCTGGATGAGCAAACAAGACCACATTCAGAGAATTCACATCAGACAGGTAGGTTAGGGGATGGGGAGAGGAAGGAAGTTATTTTCAGAAATAGGAAAATGGCAAAGGCAAGTGTATAAGTCTGTTCTCCTGCTGCTAATAAAGACATAGACAAGACTGGGTAAATTATAAAGGAAAGAGGTTTAATGGACTCACAGTTCCACATGGCAGGGGAGGCCTCACGATATTGGCAGAAGGCAAAGAAGTAAAGTCATGTCTTACATGGCACCAGGCAAGTTAGCTTCTGCAGGAGAACTCCCCTTTATAAACCCATTAGATCTCATGAGACATATTCACTATCATGACAACAGCATGGAAAACCTGCCCCCATGATTCAATTATCTCTCACTGGGCCCCTCCCAGGACACATGGGAATTATGGGAGCAATAATTCAAGATGAGACTTGGGTGGGAACACAGCCAAACCATATCATTCTTCCTCTGGCCCCTCCCAAATCTCATGTCATCACATTTAAAAACCAATCATGCCTTCCCAACAGTCCCCCAAACTCTTAACTCATTTCAGCATTAAGTCAAAAGTCCAAAGTCTCATTTGGAACAAGGCAAGTTCCTTCCACCTATGAGCCCGTAAAATCAAAAACAAGTTAGTTGCTTCCTAGATACAATGGGGATACAGGATTTGGGTAAATACACACATTCAAAATCGGAGAAATTGGCCAGAATGAAGGGGCTAGAGTCCCCATGCACGTCCAAAATCCAGTGGGGCAGTCAAATCTTAAAGCTCCAAAATGATATCCTTTGACTCCATGTCTCACATCCAGGTCATGCTGATGTAAGAGGTAGGTTCCCATGGTCTTCGGCAGCTCCACTCCTGTGGCTTTGCAGGGTACAGTCCCCCTCCTGGATGTTTTCACAGGCTAGTGATGAGTGTGGCTTTTCCAGGTGCACAGAGCAAGCTGTTGGTCGATCTACCATTTTGGGGTCTGCATAATGGTGGCCCTCTTCTCATAGCTCCATTAGGCAGTGTCCCATACACTGCCTACACAGTGTATTAGGCATACACAGTGTATTAGGCATACACAGTGTATTAGGCATACACAGTGTATTAGGCATACACAGTGTATTAGGCATACACAGTGATGACTGTGTATGGGGGCTCCCACCCTACATTTCCTTTCTGCACTGCCCTAGCAGAGGTTCTTCATAAGGGCTCTGCCCCTGCAGCACACCTCTGCCTGGACATCCAGGCATTTCTATACATCCTGTGAAATCTACACAGAGGTTCCCAAACCTCAATTCTTGACTTTTGTGTACTTGCAGACCCAACACCACATGTAAGCCACCAAGGCTTGGGGCTTGCACCCTCTGAAGCAACAGCCTGAGCTGTACATTGGCCCCTTTTAGCCACAGCTGGGACACAGGGCAACAAATCTAGAGACTGCACAAAGCAGCAAGGCCCTGGGCCCAGCCCACAAAACCGTTAGTTCATCCTAGGTCTCTTGGCCTATGATAGGAGGGGCTGCCATGAAGACCTCTGACATGCCCTGGAGACATTTTCCCCATTGTCTTGAGGATTAACATTTGGCTCCTCATTATTTAAAATTGGTTTTTCTTTTCTATTGCATCATTGGGCTGCAAATTTTCTGAAAGTTTATGCTCTGCTTCCCTTTTAAACATGTTTCAATTCCAAATGATATCTTTGTGATTACATAAAACTGAATGCTTTTAACAGCACCCAAATCACCCCTTGAATGCTTTGCTGCTTAGAAATTTCTTCTGCCAGATGCCCTAAATCATCTCTCTCAAGTTCAAAGTTCCACAGATCTCTAGGGCAGGGGCAAAATGGAGCCAGTCTCTACTAAAGCATAGCAAGAGTCACCTTTGCTCCAGTTCCCAACAAGCTCTTCATCTCCATCTGAGAGCACATCAGCCTGGACTTTATTGTCTGTATCACTATCGGCATTTTGGTCAAAGCCATTCATCAAGTCTCTAGGAAGTTCCAAACTTTCCCACATCTTCCTTTCTTCTGAGCCCTCCAAGTCTCTAGGAAGTTCCAAACTTTCTCACATTTTCCTGTCTCCTGAACCCTCCAAGTCTCTAGGAAGTTCCAAACTTTCCCACATTTTCCTATCTTCTTCTGAGCCCTCCAAACTGTTCCAACCTCTGTGTGTTACTTAGTTCCAAAGTCACTTCCACATTTTCAGGTATCTTTACAGCAGCATCCCATTCCTGGTACCAATTTACTGTATTAGTCTGTCCTCATGCTGCTAATAAAGACATACCAGAGACTGTGTAATTTATAAAGGAAAGAGGCTTGATGGACTCACGGTTCCACACATCTGGGGAGGCCTCACAATCATGGCGGAAGGCAAAGGAGAAGCAAAGGCATGTCTTATGTGGCAGCAGGCAGGATAGCTTGTGCAGGGGAATTCCCCTTTGTAAAACCATCAGATCTCATGAGACTTATTCACTATCATCAGGAAAGACCCTCCCCCATGATGCAGTTATCTCGCATGGGGTTCTTCCTATGACAGGTGGGAATTGTGGGAGCTACAATTCAAGATGAGATTTAGGTGGGCACACAGCCAAACCATATCAGCAAGCTTCTTGCAGCCGCCTGAATCTTCCCCTTATTCATTGTGAGCCACAGTAGCTGCTTGTTCTGTGATGGACTTGGGAAATGGTGAAGCCCTTCCCTGTATCTGGTACCTAGGAGCAAGCCATCATCTCATACTTGATGAGAACATCATCTCTTCTTTTTGGCCATCAAAGAAACATACATCTTCCAACCATGGTTGTTGGTGTCTTTCACTCAATATTATTGTTCCTTTGAACAACCATGCGTGTAGAGACAAGTTAAACTGTACAGGGTCTTATTGCTATATTGAAGGTATTTCTTTACATTAAGTACAAGGAAGTTTGTTGAGTGATTTTGTCTTGAGTGACCTAGTCATATTTATGTTTTGCAGTGAGTACTGTGACTACAGTGTGACATCAGATTGCTGGAGCTTATAGGAAATGTGGGGTCTTTCAGGAAGCTCTTGCAGTAGTCCAGAAAGAGTTGGTGGTGGCTCAGACTAGGACAGAAGACAGTAAATCCTTTCCATAAAGAACCAGTTAATACATATTTTAGGATTTATCAGCAAAAGTCCTACTCAACTCTGCTGTTGTAGTGTAAAAATAGCAATAGACAACATATTAATGGGAATGATTCAACAAAACTTTATTTACAAAAACAGCAAGTGCACTGGATTTGGTTTGCAGACTGTAGTTTGCCAACCCCTGTGTTGGGATGATAGAAAGGGAGACAGAATGTTTTAAGAGATGGTTATGAAGTGAGTCAGAAGGTCTTTCTCAGGGATTGGATGTAAGGCATGAGAAAGAGAGGAGTCCATAATGACCTTAAAAGTTGGTTAACTTCCTAGGCTGTTATTAGAGGCCCGTAAAGCCTCCTTTTTGTGTATAGTGGGCATTAGTCAATATTTTGGGTTGTTCATTACCTTAGAACACCTCTCCTAAGCTTCTAATTTTCCACCTATGAATCCACACCACCCTACAGAAGCAGCCAGACACATGGTTTCCCAGTTTCTCTTGCAACATGATACCTGACTTAGATTCTACCAGTCAGATGCCCCCATGTGAGACTGGCCCACAAGTTTGTGACACAATGTAGCAGATGCCATACAGACTCCACTCTGGCAGGTGGTATAAGAGAGGCCCCAGTACAGCAGTGACATTTCAGCTGTGGGCAATGCCCCAAGATGGAGGAGGGGACAATGAGCTCCATGGTCATAAAGTTAGGAATCTGCAAGCTGACTCCCACCAGTCCATCTCAAGTACATTCCATGTTAATTTTTTATAGCATGCTATTGTTTTCTTTCTGGAAATTTATTGCAATTTGTAAATGCATCTTTTTATATACTCGATTACTAAATATCTCCCCCAATAAACTCTAAGGCTCATCAATATAAGGGCCATGTCAATTATAATCAGCATTTTATCCCTAGTATCCAGCAGGTTGCCTGACACACAGTGAGTGGTCAACTGATATTTATCAAATGAATGAATGGATAACTAAAAAATAAAGAATCAGTGCAAGAAAGCAGACATGGCTGACACTGATGGTTGGATTAGAGCAGGGCATCTGCTCTGGTACGGCCTGAATCAGGGAAGGAGGGACTGGGATTATGGTTGCCTAAAGACCTGGGAACTGCAGAGGAAAACACTGCACAGTGAATGGGGTACCAGAAGAGAGTGTTAGTCAAAGACACACCTGACTTGCCTACGTTTTGTGAAAGACCAGCCCTACCTTTGACTTTGCTGACATTGAATTACACAAACCAATAGGGTTTGAAGCGGGAACTCAGGATGGAAGTGTGGTTAGGAGATGTCCAACAGGGGCTGGTGCATGACCAACAAATCTCTAGGAGAGCTCAGAGCACTTGCTGTCAGAAGATGGTTTGTCTCTCAAATCATGGTGCAAACAAGTGGTAAAATTAAAATGTTAGTGAAACAACTTCCTGTAAGGGTGAGTGGTTTTGCAATCCATAATGCATATTCACATGGTAATACATTAAAGGTGAGATTTGTTCTCAACACTAAGACACTAGGTAACTAATCAAAACCCTAGTTCATTTCCACAAACCTATAGGCAATGTATTGGGCTGCACATTGCAGTTGATACAGGACTTTCTATTCAAATGGAACAGCTTATATAGCTCAAGACATTATGAGGTTGGAGTGTCAAAATAATGTCACAAACAGAAAAATACCATGAAAAATCGGGCAAGAGGCATTATGCCCCCATATCACATAAACTTCTGCTGCAAATTATAGCTTCCACTTCCTGCACAGGGACACATTAAAAAAAATCATTTCCAGTGACAAATTGAACCAAGCTCATAGACAAAGAAATATAAACTCTTAGTTACTATCAGTTTGGATAAAAAGCAAGGAATGGAAGAGGAGTCTCTCAATGAGCCCACAGCTCAAGTTACTGGGGAACAATTTGGGGGATGTAACTGAGGCCCATAGATTAGAGGCAGTGTCACCAGAACAGAGCCACACACTGTGGGTTGTTCCTCCACCTGTTGGAGGATTGTGCACATATGTCTTCAGGGCAACATCTATGACCCACCATCTTGGTATCACAAGAATAGATCCCAGTAGCATAATCATATTCCTGTAAATTTACTTTTCTGTTTGCATTGACTTTCCAAGTATAGCTTTCCAATGAAAGGAAAGCTCCAGCAGGTATAGCTCCAGCAGGCCTGGGGGAAAAACAGTATTGAAGAAAAAGTGAAAATATCTCAGTGAAAACTGAAGAAATGTCATTTTAGAGTTTTGGAAGGGGATTCCAGGTAAAGCCAGGGCAAGGAGGAGCAGGCTTGGGAAGGTCAGGAATGCTTCCTGGAAAAGGATCAGTTGGAAGACTGTCCTTATCTAAAGGTCTGCACTGGGTCCTTTGGACTTTGGTGCCCCAGTAGGTCCCCTTATTCAGCCCCTGCAGCCATATCACTTCACCAGCACTTCCTCACCTTCAAGGTAAAAAAAATCCCAGGTAACCTGGAATTTGTCATGCCTTAAAGAGTCTTGCAATACTAATTAGATGAAAATTCAGGGAGATGGAGACATTGGGAACCCTAGCTAAAAGCAATAGTGATGCAGGACTTGAGTGACTTGACAAGTCTGTAGGTAGGGGCCATGGTAAGTCATTTACCTTATATGCTTTTTTGGCCTACCACACAGTGTCTCAGTGCCTAGAGAACTGAGGAGCATATCATGCACTTGGTGCTCTAGCTCCAGGTCAAGAGAAGGCAACAGACTGACTCAAGAGAAAGTCCTCCACCTACATGAAGTCCTTGACTTGTTGGTTACTTCCTCAAAGAACATTCGCAATGACTCAGGTAGGTGTCACTTATGCAAACTCTACAGCTAATCCCCGAGAAATTTGTTTTCCTCTCAGCTACACCTCAGAGATCCTCCATATATTACTTATACAGAGGATTTCACTTCCCCTTTTCGTCCCCTTTCTTCTCCTACTCCCACTGTTAATTGGAGAGCAGAGCCTCAAAATAGACAGCACCGTCACCTCTAGCCATTGCTCTCTGTTATGGAACGAGCTCTTGACACAGCCACATTTCTTATAGTAGTTCCACCTTTGAATCTAGGATCTTTGCTCTACCTACCTTTTCTGCATCCTGGGATTCTGGTATCCCTGATAATGAGTGAGTGGTTTCATGCCCCTCAGAATCTGGAAAATGACTCAACACCCCAGCTTTGGGTGTGGGAGGCAGTGGACCAGGACTGGGGATGTAGCTGAAATCCTATTATTGGTTCCACAGGCAGAAATCACCATCTCTCCATACTCTCAACATAGTCACATTGTTCGCATATTATAAAATGATAGAGTGCAACATGGTTAAATATATCACTGATTTGCCAATAATAACTATTGGTGTATAAGTCTAACTGGCGGTACAGCCACCCGAGGTATTGATTTTACTGTCTAATGGTTGAGAGAGATGTTATCTTGATTAATTAGGAGTCAAAAACAAATGCATCTTCTATTAGATCTCGTGGCACTCACCTGAAAAAAATTCTACATGTGTCCAGAAAATGTTGGAAACCTAAAAGGACAGAGTGAGGAGGGAGCAAACCACCTCTTCCGCCATCTGTCCTGAGTGAAGATAATGTCTGTGAGTACCAGGCAAGGTTATCGACAGAAAAAGGGGCTCCCATATTTTTCTTCCTTTCAACTGCAGCCCTAAATTCAGAAATTAAGAGAAGAGAAAGCACCATCGAATATAGAATTTTAGCCGGATTTCAGTACGGCAGCCTTTCTGTTCTTGTTTGGGTATAAAGAGTCACATCTCCTGACATCCCAACAACTGATATGCAATCAGGTACAGGATTTCCTCTACAAGAGGCAGTACAGAAGCATCTGGAAGATAATTTCCACAATCCCTGGGTATAGTGCTATTATTCTTAAAAATGAAAGGCATATGCTTATCATCTTCATGATTGCTAAATTTGGGTCAAAGCATACTTTTATGGAAAATTCAAAGGAGTCTAGGAAAGAGAAATATTACTTGCATTCTAGAATAAAATTATTTCTTGACTTTACCATACTAACCCGCACAGCATGATAAGCTATACTATAACAAAATGCTATAATGAGAGCTGATATTCTTTTGGATTAGGGAGATAATTTCTGTAAAACAAGCTTCTTTGGGTTGTTGTTTTTCTATATATATTTTTTATGATCTAAGACTTTCTCCAGTTCTTCAGCTTGAATACTCCCTGTGTCAATGAAGCTGAAGGTGAATCTATCTGCTATTGTGGGCATCAAAAGAGGCTGAGTTGTGAGCATACCTGGAAAACATTCTGAACTACCTACACTAAAAATTAACTGCTGTGTCATTTATGAACTATCTGACATTAGGAAAACTATATGGCCTTTCTAAGCCTTAGCATTCTATTCGCTGTCATTGATTTATTCGACAAATATTTATCAAAATGAGGAGAGTACAGTGATAAACAAAACGACTTGGTCCCTGTCCATGTTGGAGCTTACATTGTAGTTGTGCTGTTCTAAATGGGATATTGTATGTAAAAGGGCTTTGCAATAGATGATATGTTTAGTAACTCCAAGATACCACTGATATTTTTATTGCAATTGCTAGATGATTTCTGTCTTAGGGCTATGGTAAAGCCATCATTGTAATGTTTATTCAGAAGTCTAAGCTACAGATTTGAAAGACTGTTTGCCAAGTTCACATTTTAAAAATAGACATTTTCCCAGCTAGGAGAGAAGTTTTTACTTGCAGAGCTCAGATAAGAGGACAGTCACTTGGGTCAAGGTCACCTTGCTGAGGGCCCCAGGAGGCAGCCTTTTTCTGCAGCTTGACCGAGAATCTATATCTCTTGCCAAGAGTCAGGATGCTATTCTTTCCCTAAATGCTTTCCAATCTTCTTGCCATTTCTCAATTTCCACATTAGCCAGGTCAAATCAGACCAGATCTTGGCTTGAAGTTAATACATCCATCCAGGTGACATATCCCCAGTTCCCATTTTGGGCCAGGCTGTGTGCCGTAAGTCAGAGGAGGCAGAGGGCTTCTCTGCCCTCCTGGGGCTCCCTGGTTTAGCTGAAAGTCCTCAGGGAAGTCCTAATTTCCTCCTGTTGTGCCAGTTGTGAGGGAGAAGCACAGAAATGAGCCCCTGGCTGCCTGGAAGGAGGTGGGGTGGGGACTTGCATAATAATCTTCCCTCACCCACCTATTTCAGCGCTCTGCACACTTAGAGAAAAGAATGGCCTAAGAAAGCTGCCCTCAGCACCACACAATTTATAGGCAGAGAGTGGTTTAAAGTAACCAATTTTTAAAGCTTCATGTTAAATTTATGTGGGTTTTCCCAAGGAGTTTTCCAGTTTACCAGTATAATATAATATAATATAATATAATATAATATAATATAGTATAATATTATATTATATTATATTATATTATATATATATAGTGTGTGTGTGTGTGTGTGTGTGTGACATGTCCATGGTTTAGCTATTCAGTTATCCCCTTCCTCCTACTGGGGAAGGGACTTCATAAAGGGAGACTCCTTTTCTCTGACACACTGAAATGATTCACTGAAAATAAGAAGCACAAATTCCTCCTAAAAAGGCATCAGACACACTCCTGGGAGTTCTAATTGGCACCCCCAGCATTTATTCAAGTCTTCAGGACATCTTAGCCCTTTCAGTAAATGGACGGTGCCTGCAGCAAACACAGTAACCAGGGCTTTCCCGCCAATTCCTGTGGGATAGTTGTGTGTGGCCATGGTTAATGACAAGCAGCTTTTGATTCTTCTGTGTTTATTTTATTGGACATACTCAATCCTATCAACATAATTCCTCCATAGCATCACTTAGTTGAAACTGATTATTTCATGGAAGATGAAACTGAGGTCCAGAGACTGAAATAATGCCCAATATGATGAAGGAATTCAAAGGCCAATGATAGGCATTAATTCTGTGTCCATTGGAACCTCACTAGTTCTTCAAGACCCGATTCAAGCCCCTCCCTTCCAAGATACATTCTCTGAACCCTATTTTTTTCCCCTTCATGGGGCTGCTCTTCCTCCTATCCTGTGCCTGGCTGGCTGCTTCCCATCATTCAGGTGTCATTCTCAATGACACTTTATCAGAGAAATTCTCTCTGATCACTCCATCTAAATTACGTCTGCCCCTAAATTTTCTCTGAGGGTACAAAAATGTTTTCTCCCATAATACTCTTTTTATTTTTTTTGCCTGTGTTTTTTGTTTATGTCTGACTCTCACAGTAGATTGAAAACACCCTGAAGGTAGGAACTAATGTCTACTTGATTCAACAAATTAAACCTGACACTTTGTCTGGTGCCTATTGCAGAGTGGGTGCTTCTGTTGAATGAATTAATACAAGCATCTCCCACCCATCATGTTGTTTCTCCCCATAGACCCTGAGAGTAGCACATTTTCTGCATCACATGATGCTTGGTGCATCACATATGGATTTATTGTTATATTTTAACATATTCATTTGTTACCTTTTCTGATGATAGTATTTACTAATGATTAATAGCTATATATTTGGTGTTTGCTATTTTTCAAGAACTGTGGTATCTTATACATATTAAAAGAATTTACCCTCAGAAAAACTATTTTAGAGATGAGGAAACAGATTCAGAGAGATTAAAAACATATCATGCTGAGCTTGCTAACATTTTAATGGCAGAAAAGTTGTTTTACACTTAGGGTAATCAATCGTCCCAATGTGACCAGGACTGTACTGGTGTTTACAATGAAGATCGCATCCCGTGTCCCATGAAATCCCTCCATCTTGAGAAAACTGAGATAGTTGCTTATCCTAGCTATACTCCTTTGTAGAACACGTTTCACTGTGTTATGCACTGGGGAAGAAATTTACATTTTTGGAGTATCAGCCATCTGCATGAAAATACACTTCGTTTCTCCGTAACAGTGTTTGGTGTTACGGAGAAAATATTAGATGGTGTCTAGGTATTTAGGATTATAAAGATAAAGCTCACATTTTACAGTTTTTCTTGTGTCATTTTCCTTACACTAACATGAAAATCAGCTCTTGTGGGTTATGCTCATGCCCATGTCATTTTGCACACAGTGGCTGTCTCCCTCTCCCACATGCTGGGGTAGAGATTCCTTTACTGGAATCTCTGGACAATGAGTAATCTGGAGGCACTGAATACTGCCCTAGGGTCCTGATTCAGTCAGTGTTTGATCAGAGAAGCACAACCACTAGGAGACTTTATAGACATAAAAATAAATATATACTGGCACTGAGGCCTGAAGTCTATAGCAGACAGCAAGGCAAGAAAGATGGATCCAAAGTAGGGGAAACAAGGACAAGCCAGGATCTCCAAGGCTGGGCTGGAACTCAGGAGAGCCAGCTGCAACCCATGTTGGTTTCTCACCTCCTACAGCCTTCCAACTTTGAGGAGAAGCTAGTCCCATTTTTCCTGTTGGCTCCCGGGCCAGGCATTGGAAAAGCTGAAGCAGAAGATTCGGCAGGAGTTGGGGAAGCCCTGAGCCTGCCTGCTGTCCTGTGCCAAGAAGAAGAGCCAGAAGATAACCATAATTACCAGAAGCTGCTTCCACTCACCTACTGAGAGTAAAGCAATTGGGCCACACCTCTATTTCTGCCTTCTAGATCTCACATAAATGTCTCTTGGGTCTTACATCAAGTTGAAAGTATTCAGAGAAGGGTATTGTGGGAAATGCAGTTCCATTTAAACTAAGTGGCTACAATGCAAATCCACCACAGTCCACCTCTTGTTTATTCAGCATCCGTAAGCATCCCTTACAATCATAAATAAAAATAGTGAAATTATGTGAAGAATTCTGATGCACTAACATTGCCCTGGTGAGCTCGCAATCTCAAAGACCAAGAGCGTTCTCAAAGCAAGCTGCATCCAATAACCTCACTGATCCAAAGCCACATTTTGCCCTTGTTCTCATCACTACACTTTGCAGCTGGATGGCAGATTTCTTCTTTATTCTGTGTTTTTATAATTTTTTCTAAATCGCTTCCTACCAAATATTGTGTGGGAGGCAGGATGAGGTTACTAAATTCATGTTACAGATTTGGATTTTGAGAGTTTGTGTCTTGCCCAAAGCTCAAGTAGGGGACTTGAATTCTGGCCTCCTGACTTTTATTCCAATTGGATAACAGGCACAAGTGAGCCTTTCTTTTCTAAGGTGCCTTTATCATTTGAAAAAAAAAGATTTTGCTGACCTACATTGGAAAACACAAAACAGTGCAAAAAGGAAAAAAGAAATCTATGGTAGAGAATAAACTAGGTGCTATTTTTAAAGGAAAGTTGTTTCCTTTTGTTATGCTTTCCATCTTTTTTTTTTTTTTTTTTTTTTTGAGATGGAGTCTCACTGTGTTCCCCAGGCTGGAGTGCAGTGGAGCGATCTTCGCTCACTGCAACCTCCACCTCCGGGTTCAAGTGATTTTCCTGCCTCAGCCTGCTGAGTAGCTGGGACTACAGGCGCATGCCACCACACCCGGCTAATTTTTTGTATTTTTAGTAAAGACAGGTTTCACCGTGTTAGCCAGGATGGTCTTGATCTCCTCACCTCATGATCTGCCTGCCTCGGCCTCCCAAAGTGCTGGTATTACAGGTATGAGCCACGCGCCTGGCCACTTTTCATCATTCTTGTACACATCTGTTTATGTGCATGCCTTGTCTTCCAAACTAGCCTGCAAGCTCCTTCAACAAGAGAATCGTATCATTTCTTCTTGTGTGCCTCTTTCTAGGGTCCCACATACAGGGATGCCTGCTTTACAAAGCCATGCTTGATGGCATGTCATGCCCACAAAATGATCTACTAAAGTTTCATGCAATGAAAGCCTTAAACACAGGAATCATTCGTATACTTCAATCACCAGGGGGCTCTTGGATAAAGCTGCATGGTGGACAGAGGAGCTCCCCACTTGGCCTCCCCAAAGTGGGCCCCTGCATCGAGCATCCCCCAAATGCCCCCAAGAGCAGCAGCTGTGCAAAGCACAGAAGGCATTTCCCCAGCCTTCTTATCATCACCTGAGTCAGGTCCGTGGACAGTTAAGAAGAGCTTGGCTAATTCCATCAGCTTGGCTCTCTCTGCCCTGTTCTGACTGACAGGCCGGGCCTCTGCTCATCCCTGAAAACTAGCATCAGGGAATGACATACAGTTTGATAACATAAGATGCTTAGGTTTTTTGGCTCAAGTGAGATGTTCAGAGCTAATAGCCCTGTGAGCTGAGTTTTAGCTGTGATCTGCACCTTGAGATATCCGTTATGTCTGGCTCAGGAAAAAGGGAAAAGAATGAGAGCTTATTTCTAGAAAGGTTTCCGATGAGCAGCATTTGTCATTGAAGGGGAAGATGGGTATAATTAGCTTGTCAGTCTAGTTTGGGCTGAGCAGGCTGTCTCTGCTAAGAAAGATGGACTAACTGCCAGGGCCACTGACAGGCAGTCGATAGCGCAGCAATTAATGTCATAAATAATTCCAGAACCAATTACATCAAAATGGACTCAGAGCTTTAAAAAGGTACAGAATTCTCTTATTCTTCCTGCTAACAGCAAGAAACAGCTTTCATTTTTCTCTGTAATTACTTTTCATTGTATATAGCAATACAGCTGAGCTTTTCTGTCCATATTTAAGCCTTGTCTTTCCCAAGCCTCTTCCCCCACCACCAGCCTCCCTCCTTCACCCCACAGGATAAGGCTGTTAAAGTTGTTCTTCCCTGCCAGAGCAGTGGGGTGAATGTATAATCTTTTAACTTGGCTGTTGCAGGAGAACTCCAGCTACACCTAAATGATTAAGAGCCAAGTTTTTGAAAATGTCATGGACAATGACAGCACAGTGCCCCAAACAATGGCATTTGGAAATGAAGACATTTGTGAAATAAATGGATTTGTCTTATTATTTTAAAGGTTGCTGTGACTTTGCTTACACTGAATTTATTGATTTTTTCCCCCTTCTCCTTCTCCTTCCTCTTCTTGTTCTCCTCCTCCTTCTGTACAGTTGCAGGCATAGAAGCTGGGCCAACTATTCCCTCTACACTGCAACCACAATTCAGTACTGCCCATGTGTGCTAATGGGCATTTTTTTTTTCCAAAGGAGGATCAGTCTCTTAAACATAGCGTTTTACTAAAAAGCTATTCTCTTCAGCTGTCTCAACTCTTCAGCTAGTTCTCTGTGCATTACAGTACATATGTAGATAACACAAAGGCTATTATACCCATAATAGCAATGACATACCAGATACCACTGGTGCTAATAGTCTCTCTCTCTTTTCTTTTCTTTTTTTTTTTTTTTTTGTTACTCTAACCCATCAGTTGCCTCTGTGGCTTGTTTAGAGAAAGGAGGGGATTGTGGGAAAGCAAATTACTGTAGTATTCATTCACAGCTTTGTTCCAGGCCTGACAAACATTTCCAACTTTTCAACCATGGTGTCATTTACTCCAGAGGGACCAGGCAAAATGGCTCATGAAGCTCCCACCGTTTCAAAACCAGAAACAGCTGCCGGTGTTGCTTGCAGTTTGCTGAGTGTGCTCTGGCTCTGAGCTTCTGCCGCTGACGGCTCTCCCTTTAGCAGTAGGTGTCACTGCGGTGAGTGGTAATTACAGCGGAAGATTTTAGAGGACACGGGATAATTAGGCCAGCCCCGTGCAGGCATAAACACTGACATTTACCATATTAAAAACCGGAGATGTCGGCATTTTCCTCCCCCCACCCCTACCCAGACCACAACGATAGCAACCTCACCAACAAAGGCAAGTTTTCAAGAGAACAAAGGGTCTTTGCATTTGAGGGAGTTTGACCGAGCTCCTGGTGCGGTGCTATTTGTTGGTCCCATTTGGGTTCCGCTCATCACTTGGGAAAGCGTCCAGCTGAGTCTCTACGGCTTATACTCCTTCCTCTTGGATCCTGCAGAATGCCATAGCCTAGGCATGATGGCAGAGGAGGTGGTGGGGCATGATAAATTATACCATCCAGAGAGCACCTCTTCCTTTCCACTGTGGGCTGGGCACAAGGTGGCATCTCTCAATACTGCCCTCTCCTGGACCTGGGTGATGCCATGGCAGTAACAGCAGGTATATTTCCTGGTTCTCCAGCAAATGACAGTCAGGCAGTAGGAAGGTAGGTGATTACAAACACTAGTCCTGCAAACCCAAACTACCCCTCTAAGGCCTGAAGCTCTGGCAATATCCTCTCACCCTCTGTCCGAAATAGAAATGGAACAAGTGTTTGCAGAAAGTTCAATAATGCCTAGGCTGCAGCTGCAACCTACTCCAGGGAGCCCTTCTGAAAGTTACTTGGGTGCTCAAATGCAATGCTGTAGATCCAGAAGAACCCATGTTTGAATTCCAGACGGGCCACTTTCCTATTAAGGGATGCTGGGTAACTTCGATCCTCAGTTTTCCCTTTTATAAAATGAGAAAATGAAAGTGCTTACTTCACAGAGTTGTTATGAAGATAAAATAAAAAAGCATTGAGCACACAGAAGAATTGCATAAAATGGTACAATTCTCTCCCATTGCAAAAGTTCATTTGCCCCAAGTCGGGGACTGTGTTTGAGGTAGATTTTCCCCAGAGAAATAAGGCTCAAGTCTCAGATCTCTGTGCATTGGGGAAATGACAGTGATTAAGTGAGAAACCCTGGCTACTCTCTGAAGGCAAGACCTCCAGACATGTTTGTGCTAACGTGGGGTGGATCCACTCTCACCTTTGCTCCCTCACAGATGCTGCAGATACAGCGGAGGGCTTTCATAAGTGAAACCACACTCTCATCTTTTGAATGGGAACTCCTCAATACAGTCTGGATTTTAAAAACATCCTCCCAAACACGAACACCTTCGTGGTCTACCCAAGCATTTGACTTCTCTGCAGGGACAACCCCATCCCTTGATGTGGGTTGTTTAGCTTGGGGTCATGGAGCTTCATGGTCCGGGAGAGAAAGGCAGCGAGGACCCATGGAAAGAGCTTGAAGCCTTTGATCCAGGTGGCTATGTGGAAACTGGATGACCCTGGGAAAATTACTTCAACTCTCTGAACCTGAATTTCCTCACTTAGAAATGAGAAAAAAATAACCCACCTCCACCCACCAGTGCCAGCCCAGGTAAAGCACTTGCCCGTGAGATATGGAACCCCTTCCCCTCCCTTTGGGTATTCTCTTTCTCATCAGTAAAGGAATGAGTCTCCTCACAAGCAGTTTACGAGGCTCTGGTGTCAAGTGGTATCACTTGACACCAGGAAATAGGAAGGAACAAATAGGAAGGATCTCCTTGTTGTTATTATTCATGGTCCCCAAGGGGCTTTCTTGGTGTGGCTACTCCCAGCCTCAGGATGCTGGGCTCTGAGTTCCCTCTCCTGATGACGGCAACAATGCAGCTCAGCTAGAGAAGGGTCCAACTCTAGCAGCTGTATTTTCCAAATTAAAAATATGCACAATTTTTTTCAACTATTTCTAGCTGTGAGAGTCAGCCTAACACTGTTCTGGGCACAGAAACATCAGAATTTCTGAAACATTTCAGTGACATAAAAGACTAGGACTGCATATTTTAAACAGTAACCATCTTGGACCATGTGGCTGCACTGGAGATGTAGGTCCCCATGGCAGCCCTGAGAAGATGCTCCAACCATGATCTGTACAAGCCAAACTTTGCTTGAGGAGGAAGGGCCAAGGCAAGATTAGTGGTTAAGCAAACAGTAGGAGTGTGTGGCATAAGAACAGCCTTTAGGGCTGGGTTGGTCTCTTTGGATAGTGTCTGAGATAGTTTCCAGAGTCACTCTCCCTGTCCTCATTGCTGTGCTGAGAGTTTTTTCTGCTGTGTAAGGTCTTGGGAAGCCATCCTCCTGCCTCTCTTTTCCTTAGGTCTAAAGGAACTGGATTCTTGTCCACCCCTATAGGTACTATGAATTACTGGATCAGCATATAGGTTTTGGACAAACAAACTTAGATTCAAATTCTAGTTCCACTACTTACTTGCTACAACCTTAAACAAACTAATATTTCTTAGACTTAATTTTGCTTTTTGTTTATTTATTTTCTTTTCTTGATGTAGTGGATATATATATCTACTTCATAAGGTTTTAGGGAGAATTATGTAGCATTCAATGAGACAGTCATCACAGTAGTAAAAGGAACAGTTGGAGGGTAGTAGCAATAATAATACTAGTAGAAGATACTGTGTTTGAAACTTTTACCAAAGTCACAACTAAAAATGATCATAGCTGGAATTCCAACTCATTTTCTGACTTTAAAGCCCATGTTGAAAATACTGTGTAAAATGCACGAAGCACCTGGCAGGCAGTCATCTGTGATTACTGGTTTCTTTATTGCTTGAGTTGGATGACAGTCCTAGGTCGTCTGATTGGATTTTGGATTCATTTGAGACATCTGGAACCTCTCTTGGGAACTTCTTCCTCCTTGGGCCTTTGCAGCAGGACAGATGGGCTCTCAACACCACTGCCGATTTCAGGCTCTCTCTCATTGGAACATTAAGAAGTAGTTTTGTTGGTGATACTGGCTGTGGAATTTCTGCATAGAGGTTGGTAGAAAACCCCAAGCAAGGGAGTCTAAGATGCTGTAGAGTATTGGACATTTAGTATTGCTAAACTGTTCGAAGTGTGTGCCTGTGTGTGTGTGTGTTTGTGTGTTTCTCCTGTGTAATTCAGGAAGTCCCCAAAGCTCACTCCTACCCCAGCACCAGCCAGAATCTCTCTCATTATCTTCACTTTCCAGGTCTGTTCCTCTGAACTCCCTTGCTAGTAGAGGTGAGCATGCCAAGGTACATCTTGTTATGTTCCAAGGTCACTTCAGTTCACTTGATTGTAAGCTGCAAAATGGTAGAAATTTCTACCATTTTTGTTGGCCAATGTATCATATCTGCTAGAATAATGAATGGAACATGGGAACCACTCAGAAAACATTTGTTGAATAAATTAATTTTATTTAAATTGAGCTCTTTGAAGTTTCAGTTGCTCAAAGAGCCTCTTATCTCTGAATGAAGAAAACCGAGTTTTCCAGGACAAAGAAAAACACACACACAGAAAACCAACCTCTAAAATTTCAGGTTAAATTTAATTCTTTTAAATTGCCAAGCTCTATTCTTATCAAAGGAAATTCAAATGTTTCTACCTGTTAGGGCTGCTGCAAGCTCAGACTTCTGGTGGCTAACTTAAATCTACTTTCTTGGAAGGATAGAAAGGTAGGCATATCTTGTTTCCTTTTTGCTGTTTTGAAACCCCTTTCTGCTCATTGTTTGTCATCTGAATTTTGAGTGTTGAGGACTAAAGGAAAGAATGTAGATCTTTCATCAAAGCTTTGTGTCATCCATCAATTTGATAAGTATGCCTTCATGCTTTCGATGTCATCATTCAAGTCTTTGTACAAAAGATAAATAATATCAATACAAACATTTTGAAAAGTTATCTTTTTCTATCTTCTAACATATAATACTTACACATATACTTACATTAAATAAAAATATTGTTTACTACTTACACATAGTTTCTGTGCTTCTTGACTAGCCAAAAATCCAGTTCTGTGGAGTTATTAATTTTTTTAAGCTGGTACCCTTCTCACCATAACCTTTCACAAATAATCTCATGATGGTCAACAGAAATACATTTCTTTCTCCCCAGGTAGAGTCAGCTCTCTGAATGGAAACCCTAGAGTAAGTCCTGTGTTTATTAACAAATGAAAATATTATCAGGAGCAGCACCCAAGAATGAGAGCTAGGAGATAATTGAGCAATGCATCTCATGAAAGTGTACAAGGTAAAGAAAAAAAAACCTCCTTTTTGGCCCATGATTGTTAAACAGAATGCAGAGTTGACTTCTGGATTTTCAATTAATTTTTCTGTCAAATTCTTACTTGACTTGACTATGCCACTGCTCTTGGGTTTCAGCCTGAGTTGAACACATATTTTCAAGACTTAAGAAGGCATCCCAAAAACAAAATTCAGAAATTATATATTTCTTATACTGAACAATCTGTGTCCATGTGTGAAGAGTAAAGAAGGAGGATTTAGTTGGAAAATATCTATAAAATGAAGTACATCTGTAGGCATAGAATGGAATGATCATTCCTCTGGTCTTGTAGTGAGCAGAAGTTTTAGATTCCTATGATGTCATATCAGCACTTAACCCAGAAGTGTCTGAACACTGTGAGCTAATAAATTAACTTGGATTGGGTTTCTGTCTCTTTTAGCTGATAAAGACCTAATTCAGTATCAAATGGTTCCCTTTTCCATTAGTTACTTATTCCATAAGCTACTTAGCCTTCCTACTTCTTTTCTCTTATCTTGACCAACTCAAGAGAATATCTCATTCTTTTCTATCCTTAGAAAACTTGCAATCTTACTTATTATTTAGAATAACTCATTTCATACTTTATGATATTGATTTTTTAATGTACACGTGTGGTTTTTATCAACAAATAGCAAGTTTGTGGAATGTATGATGATATGCATCTTTGAATTTCTTAACACCTAGCACAATTTCCTTATACACGGTAGGTGCTCACTTAGCATTTAGAAATGAAGATTAATGGCAGATTCATGAAAAGGTCCACCTGCCAAAGTGTTAATGAAGTCTTCATTCATTAATTCATTCAAATATGTATTAGATATTTACTATATTTTTGGTAGTATGATAATGAAATTAGTCTGAAGATACATGTGTTCTTCTTCAGAATTGTCATAAATTCCTAGCATGGTTGCATGGATGATATAGGGGAAGGAGACTTTGGAAATACCAGTTCCTGGGATCATTTCATGTTCAAATGCAGCAGATAGCTCAGCCTGTTGGAGGAAATACAGATGAGAATTCTCTGTGTTTAATATCTGTCATTAAAATGACAGCAATAAAGCCTAAAACCCAAAGAGGGAAAATCAGCTGGGTCCTTATAGATTGTCACAGCCAAGAGCAATAAAAACTAAATCAATCACAGATCATGGCAATAGATAATTTAGCTAGTACTGGAAATTAAATGAAAGGACATTTCCAGCACTCAGCCCCCATTGTGGGACAATGAACATGCCCTCGGAATTCAGATGGGCTTGTTGAACAGTCTAGGGTGAAGATGGGAGAACGAAGGGAAAATTATTTAAATGAAATTTAAATTGCTTTGTTTCTTTATTCCTCTGAAGGTTGCCTTTGTTATTACATTGCAATATTTTATCATCAACGTTTCTGAAACACCGTGGGTTTCTTGGTATTTCCACCCTTGTTCAAGGGGAGGAAAAGTGGTTCTTTTGAGAGTGGTGCCCTGTAGTCTGGGCAGCTGGAACCCAATAATCAGCTGATTGTTAGGGCCAGTTTTGGATAAGGGTTTTCTGGAACAGAAGAAATATGGAGAGGGGCAAACAGCACCTCTAGGACCCAGGACATCTGTGTTTTAGGCCTATCTTTGACACTATCAATCACAAATCAACAAATCTGGGCTTCAGAATTCTCACTGGCAAAGGGAGAGGATTAGACTCAATGATCTTTCAGAACCTGTCTAGTGCTAAAGCTCTGTTATTCTATTACAAATGACGAGTGTGAATAACAGAGTTCCAGTATCATGGGTTTTGCTGCTGGAAGAGTTTGGCTAAACTACAAAGTTTGGCTATTAGCTTTGAAGTTTGGCTAAACTACGAAGTTTTGCTAAACTACGAAGTTTGGCTACATTCAAGAATGACTTGAAGGTAGGAGCACATTCCCCCACCCTAGAAAATTTAACATCTAGAATTAATGAGTGAATGAATGACCACTGGGCAGTCTTCCATTCTTTATGGATTTGATCTAGTTCAACTGCAGCATTCCCGGTGAGGGAAAATTTTTCCTATTTCAAATAAAATATTGTGTCCAGGTAGAGTAGCTTACACCTGTAATCCCAGCACTTTGGGAGGCCAATGCAGAAGCCTCTCTTGAGTCCAGGAGTTTGAGACCAGCCTTCACAACATAGTGATGTCCCATCTCTACAAAAAAGATGAAAGCTAGCCAGGCCTGGTGGCAAGTACCTGTAGTCCCAGCTACTTCAGAGGCTGAGGTGGGAGGATTGCTTGAGCCCAGGAGTTCCAGACAAGGCTGAGCAACATAATGAGATATCATCTCTACAAGAAAATAAAAAATCAGGTGGGCTTAGTGGCATGCAGCTGTAGTTCCAGCTACTTGGGAGGCTAAGGCAGGAGGATCCCTTGAGCCAGGGAGGTCAAGTTTGTAAGTGAGCTATGATCATGCCACTGCACTCCAACCTGGGTGACAGAGAGAGATCCTGTCTCTTATTTTAAAAAGTATGTGTGTGTGTGTATATATATATATGTGTGTGTGTGTGTATATATATGTATATATATGTGTATATATATGTATATATATGTGTATATATATGTATATATGTATATATGTGTATATATGTATATACGTATATATATAACATAAATATCTGTTATAATTATATATTTTTATTTATATATTTCATAATATATAAATATATATTATAATTATATATAACATATTATAAAATATAATTTTAGCCTTCTCCTCTACGCTGATGTAAATCTCTGGATTCATTTCCAGTATTTGCTTTCTTTGAAGAAAACTGCCTTATGTTTAGTTTCTGGTTAAGATATTTCCACT
This sequence comes from Pan paniscus, assembly GCF_029289425.2. Taxonomy (NCBI): domain Eukaryota; kingdom Metazoa; phylum Chordata; class Mammalia; order Primates; family Hominidae; genus Pan; species Pan paniscus. The sequence continues at coordinate 88,789,843 of NC_073257.2, forward strand.
GCTTGTTAAGCCACCTTCCCTGACACTTGCCTAATATAGACTATTCTCTTAATGTACAACATGTGGGAAAGAGGGGTCATGCTGCTTCCAGGAGATGTGCATGTGGTTCTGGAGTATTAAACTCTCTGCTCAGCAGATATCAAAGACAGTAATTTAAGGAACAAAACACCTACTTTCTTCTGCAGTCATGAAGAGTTGAAGTAGGCCCAGTCACTTAAATCCAAGTTGATGAACTTAGACATCACATGTGTTACCTGTAAGGTGGGAAGTCCAGCTGGTAATGGCCTGTGTCAACAACAAGGAAGGGAGGGGATGGATCAGGGGAGTGACTGGGAAGACTCCTTGGAAAATATCAGTTGATCATGGAGTTCTAAAACTATGACTGATGCAATTCTAAAGGCCTAAAGAAATTTCTCTGGGTTTGAAAGTAAGTGATAGCTGGTGACAGGGGGCATTATTGACCTCTTTGGAGAACTTTAGGGAAAGAGCATAGTTTAGGAATAGAAAACAAAAAGTCCAGCTCTTAAACATTCTGACCTTTGTTTCTGACCCCAGAGTTGTAACATGTTTCGGGCACCCAGCAGGCTTTCTGTTCTTGCAAAGCCCATTTTTCTCCTCCAACAAACATCATTTCTTTTGCCGCTGGCAGATCAAGTCCCTTCTCAAACATGAAGATTGGCCAGCTGCTCTCAGCAATCTCTTTGCCATTTATTCACAGAACTTATAAAACGGGTGCACATTTGGTGAAGACAGCAGTCCCTGTGCTAGGCACATTACATTTGTCATCTCAATGGACCCTCTCAGCAGCCTCAAGAGGCTGGTACCTTATTGTTGTTTTAATAAGAAAACTTGGACTTAAGTAGATTAAGTCAACTTGTACAGTGGATCTGGGATTCAAACTCATGCACACTAAATCTTGGCCTGTGACTTAAACACATTTCACTGTGATACTGCATTACCTCTACACTAATAATTAGAACTGGCCCTTTAGAAATTAATTGCCCACTCACTGCTTTTAACATAGTTTTTATTTTCTACATCACTGTAATGCTAGTTAAATCTCTTCTGCTAACCTGGCTCCAAGCTTCTAATTACAAGGCTCATGTCTCTTCCTTCTTCACCATCTCCCTTCCCTGGCATCCCCGGCCTGCAACCACATTACAATGACGCTAGCATAGTGGGTCCTTCCAAGTCCATTCTTCCTTTGGAGCCCTGTCTAATTGCTCATCTAAAACAAATTTCCTTCAGAATTGCACTTCTGTCTGCATCCTTCTCTCCGCCGAGCCGCAAGGAGCCCAGGAGGCAATGCGAAGCAATTATTCCCTGTGTATATACAGACACTCAGTGCAGCTGGGCTGCAAATCCAGTTTATTATCTTAAGAAGAGGATCTGGTTTAGCCTAAGTTTACATCTCATCTGCCTCCCATTCATTAGATGGGCTCCAGGGCTCGGCTTACATTGCATAAACTCAGCTGGTATGTATACAATGCCAGCAATATGGAGGAGGCTAACATGTGTTGAATACATCTACTGTGTCTTAGGTCTCTGAAGGTCACTCACTAAAGTAATATATGGTGCTAGTGTTAGTGGCTGAAGGTCAAGTCATCTTGCTTTTCATAATGCATAAACCTGAAACTCACTCAGACACCAATCATATGACCTAAACCTTGGAACAAATATTTTACTAAGTAAATCAGTGAGCATGCTGGCATTTCTATTAACCTTCAATGCACTGCTGACAGAAAATGAATAATGATAAATAATAACTCAAGCCTGTAAATCATGCTTAGCATCAGAAGCAAAAAAAAAAAAAAAAAGCTTGTGTGTGATACCATCTGTTAGGGGGAGAACAGCAGGGACTTGAGGGGAGAGGTGAGAGAAGGGAGAGTGACTGCTGTTGGCTGGGGTAAGCACTTTTGGATTCAATAAACTGACCAAGAAAGGGTAAGTCACTTCTGGACAGGATTGATGGTGTGAGGAAAATCCCTTTTCCTCCTGTCTTCTGTTTGATGGGCATTAGCTTCTGACTTTCATCTTCCTCTCTTGCATGTTTCCTCTTTTTCCTCATCTTCTGCCCCATTAAATCTGTTTCCACTCTATCCACTGGATTTCTAGGTCATTTGGAAAGGGGTCCTCTAACTAAGCCAAACCCTCTTGGGGGCATTCTTCTCCTCTCCCCACCTCCTACTTGAAGCATTTGGTTCTTATTCCCCCAGTGATGGAGGTAGGAGCTGGATCACTGCCCTGGAGTTGCCACCCTTCCTCAAAAACACCTCTGCAAGGACCCAGGCAGAGGGACCTCCAGCACATTCTAGAATAATGCATTTGGATTCCAAACAGGATAACAAAACAGAAATGACTCCCGGGTGTATAAGGTGTGAGGGATAGTGAAGTCTTGAAGCGAAGTTTCCCCTTAGAAGGAAACTCTCAGTGCCCTTGGGTGGGGGAAGTTCTAGAAGTTGATGCTTGACATTTAGGAGTATCTCCTTCTGGGGTGGGAGCCTGCATTTCCTTTTTTATTCATCTCGTTCCTCATCCCTTCATTGGGGCCAAGTTGGCATTGCCTTCAGATGCATTCTAATCAAGAAACAGACAAATATATGTTTTATGATCAAATTTCTTGGAATAAAAATTCATCTATATGATTTTTTTGTTGTTGATTCTATGAGCCTGCCAAGTGTCAGGGCAGCCCTGGTCTAGATTCATTGGAAAGTCTGACTGGAGGTCACACTGACCCTTTCTCTTTTCCAGACGACCCAGACAGCAGGCTGCTCAAGGGGAAGCCAGGGCTGTCAACCAGGCTTTCCATCTCAGAACCCTGTATCTGTTTCTCCACAAGAAGTGGGGACCAGCCATCCCTGTAAAGGTGCCAGCTCACTGGCTGAAGGGAATATTATTGATTATAATGTGGAGCCCTAAGGGCTCTGTCCATGCAGGCTACTTTGTGAGTTAAATTATTCTTCTGCTTGGGAATGATGCAACCAAAGAGAGAATGTGTTTCTTTTGTGGTCTGTGACATGAAACTTCTTTGAATGCCAGTACTTCAAAGTCATTCTGCCCTCTTCAAGATCAGAGTGATGTTGATAAACCAGACAGTGGAATGGAAGAAAAGTAGTTGGAGAAGCTCAAAGAAAATTTGGCTTTTGCCTTTTCTTTATTTGCTGTTGGATCCATTTCCCCATTTGGATTTGGGGCCTCAGAAAACAATTGGTAAGAAAATGAAGCTGAAGAGCCCTGAGTTTACAGTGGGAAGCTTATTGCAAGGCCACTCCTAAGCTGAGTAACCCTGGGCAAATGGAATCTCCCTCTTGACCTCAGTTTCCCCTTTCATAAAGTTGTCTGACATTGTGACTATGTGTGGTGGGCTTCCTCCCCATTGGCTTTCCCCCATCCCTCTCTCCCTATTTCTTTACCTTCCCCACTTTTTTAATTAGAGGGGAAAGTAGATGAAAAAATAAAATGAAAGGAAAAGCAGAAAATTAGCATTTTCTCAGCTGCACATTTCAGTTATTAATATTGCAATTTGAGGTAATGAAATTCACAAAATGCAAAAGGTTTAAGGTTTGCCTGGTGGGGTGAACTCAGCCACATGGTATATGGCTTGAATTTCAAGGTGAGGTTCATTATGCAGAATGCACAATGTGGGCAAGCTAACAACATCATAAACCCTTCACTTTTGCATTTCTTGACTTTAATGTTGCATTACTGTAGGTTTTAGGTTTTAATATGCTGTATAAATACAGAATACATATTTGTAAGTATAGGCACTGTGAAAGGGAGGATTTTTCTGTTTTAAATCTTGGGCTTTGAAAGCCCAGCTCTGTTTGCTTTTGGTTGCCTTTGTTAGAAAGCAGGTGGGAGAAAGTAGGGCAGGGTGAGTTACCTAGGAACAATCCTCATTTATGCCCAGATCCATTATGAAAGGCAGAGACTTGCTTTTTGCCCTCACAGCAGTTTACAGAGGATTTAGTAATGGAGACCAAAGGCTCCTGGGAGGGGAAGCATCAGGATAAAGGAAAGATTTAGTTTGGCTCATCCCTGGCACCTGCCCAGGTCGGCCCTGCCCCGGCGCCTCAGCACAGCCCTTCCTCTGCCTCTGGTGATCAGTGCCAGTCCTCTCGCTTGTTTTCTTTTAGATTCATGATGCTGCACACACTGAGCAGTGGTGAAAATCTCTTGGCAACAGAAAAGATGTGAGTGGCTGTACAGTGTGTCTGTAGCAGAGAACATAGCAAGTTTCCTTCTTCTAATAGGGATGGTCAGTGAACTATTAGATGCTCTCTTGGGGGAAAATGTTGACTCCTCATTGCCAAGAACTTTTCAGGCCCCCAGCCTGCCTGGCCTGTTTTCCTCAATCATCAGAGGCAGCAAAGGGCTTGCTTTTTCCTCCCTTTGGAGTCATCATTGTCAGCCTCTGTACTCACAGTTGTTGGATCGGAGGCCCTTTGTCCATTTGCTAGGTTCCTGATGGTCTTCCCATTGGGCATAGATTGAGGACTGGGTGGAAAGGGCTTGATATTGTAGTGAGACTAATATTATTGAAGAGGCAGGCTTGGGCAGAAAGGTAAAACCTGCCTTCTAGAATTCAAAGAGAAGATGCTGTACACCCCAGGATTTCATCCCTGAGCTTTCATGCAGGGCTTACAACCTGCACTCAGCACTGCTCTAACCCGCACCATGCCCCAATAGAGTGCATCTCTGCTTCTCAGAATAATGAATGCTCAGAGCCCAGAGGGGCCCTCAAGGTAACCCAACTCTTCTCAGTTTATTCCCCAATTAAACCGCCATAAAGACGCATACCTCTCTTAAGGGACTTGGTACTGTCTATCTTGCCTTGGAAGTAGTCATATAATCTCCTATCTCCTCTACTTTCCTTGCAGGGAAGATTCTATCACGTTATAGTTCATCCACTCAGCATTTATCAAGGACCTACTATGTGCTGGACTCTACAAATCTATAACATCCATTTAATAATGCACATGACAATGGTCCCTGACCTCCAGGAGCTCAGTCATTGGGATGAGTGCCATGATAAACAACCATATGCACAGGGAAGGAGGATTTCTTTCTGCCTCAGGGAGCAGAAACCTTCATGCATGAAACATCCAGGGAATGTCAAATAGTTTGGTATAACTGTCACATAGGACAAAAAAGTGATTGCAGTTGAGGCCAGGAGGACAAGGAAATCTTTACGTCCTTAACCAGGATTGCAGATTGGCATCTGGTGATCTCAGGACTGGATGTAAAGGCCCAAGAAGATTCACATCTGAGGAAAGTCTTCCTGAGACCAAACTCGGACCTCCTAGTGTCTTGCACCATCCCCAGGACATGCAAACTACACTTAGAATCACTTCGGTCTGTTGTGGTCTACATGCTGGGTTTTGAAAAGCACACATATTCTCCCCTTTCCTGGTACCTTTCTGAGTTTATCTTAAAACTCAACATCTCCCCCTTTAGTGTCGTTCACATGGATTCAGCCGTGGTGTCCTAAAGGCATGTTAAGTTCCCAATATTTTACTTGGTAAAGGCAGTGTGGTCTGATGTTAATTGCCATGAAAACTTAAGACAACTTCAGGGTGACTGCCACCACTACAAACCTACCAGATGACACATACGCATGTATCTTGGGGCATCTGGGGAAACTAGAAGATACTAAGTTCCTGAAAGGATGAAAGAAGCTCTCTTGAAGGAGGCATAAATGTGGTTCTAGAAGCAAAGACTGCTATCTTTTCTGGCCTAATACATCTTAGGTTTCCTCAGAACCCTTCTTCTCCAAAACTGTACTTGGGACCATCATTAAACCACCCTGGGAGACTGTTTGTGTGAGTATGTATGCTAATAGGAAGGAAATTACACTCTCAATGCTGGCATACAGAGGAGTTAGCTGACACATTAGCATCCTGATCTGACATGGCTGTCAGAAAAATTATCCGTGACCCAGAAGGGGCCACACTAAAGGTGATTTATCCTCTTACTTGGCTTAGCCTGAGCTCTCCCCAGAGAAGGCCATGCCAATTAAGCAAAAAATAAGGCAAATTGCTTGTGTTATGGTGCCTGGTGTTGACTGTTCCCCAAGGGAGACCTACAAATTAATTTTCTCATCGTAGCCTAGCTCTACAACCGGTTCCAAAATGGAAAACTCAGCAGCTTATTTCCTTAATCTCTTATTCTTTTTTTCATTCACTTCTTTCCCCAAACAAAATTAAATCATTTAACAGTGATTTTAATAAGCACTAAACAGTGTAATGAACCAGATAATGAAGAAGAACTCATATAATTTTCTTTATCTACTTAGTACTTAATTTATTTTGTATTTTTCCTTTGCATGCCCCTCCCTGAGAGTTTTTCCAACGTTAGGATTTTAGATAAATATTTCACTTAGTTTCGTTGAAACCTGGTAAACATCCTAATTTGAAAGCTGGGTGATATCCCATCCAGACCACCAGTGACACAGTTTCAAAACTCATGACCAGGACACAATGCCCCCTTCTAGGACTGGCTGTCACTCAGGTTCCAATGAATTCTCTTAAGCCTCAAGCCAATGGGGCCTTCCTCAAGCCAATGCGGCTAAGGAAACCATGCTGGTTTACACTTGGAGTCTGGACTATGGCTGGAGTGGAAAGTGTGGCCCATGTTGGACTGGACTCCTCCTGCCTGTGGTTATAATACTGGGTGATAGGGCTCAGACTAGGTTGTGGCAGAAGCAATGGGATCTCAAGCACAAAGTTCAGGCATTCTTGGCTCCAAAGGGTTCCTCCATGTGCCGTCAAATTATTTGCCATTCTCATAAGATGCTCGTAACTGTTCCATGACCTGTGACACATGTATATTGGGTAAATACTTTAGCCAGGTATTTCTTCTTAAATTCCTTCAGTGACTCCCATAGCAGCGATCCAGATGATAGAACAAGCACAGCAGACAGATAAGTGGGAGAATTCCATGCTAATAAACACCTTGCCCACATTCCTCATAGCCCATGGAGTGAGGTAGACTAGTCAGCCTGGGAAATTTAGACAGGATGAGCACTAAAGAATATATACAACGCCATCTTATTTTTTTCAAGTATGTAGTATCTCTGTTTCACTAAAAAGAAAATACAAGTCTAAATTTTAAACCAATCCCCAGGTTTAAAAAACAGAAGTGAAGGAAGGAAGGAAAGAAGAAGAGAAGGAAGAGAGGGAAGATAATTAACTTATTTAGTTATATACCAGGACTTTTTTTTTCAAGGAAAAATGAGTCTATTACATAGCAGCATTCCTATTTGGAATGTCCTTGAGATGAGGATCCAGACCGAGTCTCCTGAAAACTGTGCAATGCACAGTATGAGCAACAGCAATTTGTTCCTCAGAGAGGCAATGTAGGGATGTGTGTGAGAGGAGAAACATAGAATCTACGCAAGAGGAGGACCCTGAGCTCCCAGACCCTAAGAAGAAGTGTGGACTGGCTTGCAGAGAAATAAAGCTCACCTCTCTCCAAGGTCCTTCATGGAAGCCTTGGGTGGAACAGAATGAGTCTGTAGGATCTGGCTGGGAATCCTGGCTTGTACATTTCTGGCTAGGAGTCCTGGCTCTGCCCTTACTGGCATGGTCATTTCGCAGAGCCTCAGTCTCCTCATCTGTGCAATAAGCATGATAAAAATTAGTACCTACCACACAGGATTGTTAGAGGATTACTTGACATTGAACCTGTAGCCCAAGCTCATAAATGCTGGGAGTCCTCAAAACCAATGTGGATGTTGGGTGCTTTCTGGGACTCTGAGTCTGTCCTTCTAACCCAACCCCCTTGCTTTTATAAAGCTCACCTCTTCCACTGCAAATTCCTGATATCCTCAGGTCTGTGCTAACGAAGGGTTTTCTTGAGCAGGGATTGATTAAAATGTAGTAGCATACCTTCATTTTGCATCACTGCGTGTGTGACTAATAGCCATGGAATTCATGCCACAGATAAATAATTGGCCCTTCAGCCATCCTCCATGTCTTCAGAGACATACAACCATGATCTATCATAGCTGTAGACATCTCAATGAGCATCATCTCTAGATCATAATAGATCATGTTACATTTGTATATGTTCAGGAACATAATTTACTATTAAATGGGGCCAAGATCAGCACCAAAGAAATTATCCTTCCATAGAAGAGGACTCTTTGGCTGCATTATATGCACACTGTGGTTTTAAAAATATTAATTATATTGTAAACTAAAGGTTTACTTTATGTATCATAAATCTGGATGTCTCTTCTTGCTGTGTGCCCAATAAATATACTTCTCATCAACTTTTAATTATGCTGTTTGCATTATTCTGTCCTGAGGATGAGAGTACGTGCTAAATCATGGCCTTCTAATGTGGACTACAGCATAAGTTTAGTTAATTAAACCATATATTTTATTAGTTCTTGCACCTCCATCTTGTAAAACTATGCATTATTATTATGTTGAAGTGGGAGGGGTCACAAAATAACATAGCAGGGGTGTTTTTATTGTTATTATTATCATTATTTATTCTGGAGATTCAAGTAATTTAGGAAAAGTTAAGTTGCTTTATCTCTGCATGTTTCTGCTGCCCTTTGGACTCTGGGCACATTCTCTGTCTGAAGGTAGAGAAGGTGTGGACATATTGTCAAAACACCAGGTCACAGTTTTGAGACCAGCTCCAGAGCTGATAAGAGAAACTCAAGAATAAGAGCAGCTCCCCCACATACACACCCACTTAGCTGTTTTCTTCCTTGACTTTGCGCCTTTCGGCAAGTGGCCTCTGGCATTTAAGACTATTCCTCTGCTCTTTAATTCATGCACAAAATAATAGGAAGTTTGAAATAGAATAATGGTTGTTTCAAGTTTTAAAGAAGTTGGACATGGTTTCTAGAATGGAAGTCTGAGCCATCCCCTAAGGCAGGCAGCTTGAGAAGGGGCTGGGGCAATGGAGAGGTTCAAGGCCTTGTTGGGCAGCACTGCAGGTGTGACCCACACTGCAGGCCACACCATGTTGGCAATTGAAATCTTGGGAGTCAAAGGAAATTGGACTGAAATCTTCCTCTGGCACTTACTAGCCATAACTGCAGAACAGGTATGCAGTGATACTAGCCTTGGTTTTCTCATCTAAAAGTGGTGATACGGTTTGGGTCTGTGTCCCAGCCCAAACCTTATGTCAAATTGTAATCCCCAATGTTGGTGGTGGGGCCTGGTGGGAGGCGACTGGATCATGGGGGTGGATTTCCCCTTCCGTGCTGCTCTTATGATTGTGAGTGAGTGCTTGTGAGATCTGGTTGTTTAAAATTATGTAGCACCTCCCCTCTCTCTCTCTTCTTTTTGCTCTGGCCATGTGAAGATATGTCTGCTTCCCCTTCACCTTTGCTATAACTGTAGGTTTCCTGAGGCCTCCCCAGCCATGCTTCCTGTACAGCCTGTGGGACCGTGAGCCAACTAAAGCTCTTTTCTTTATTAATTACCTAGTCTCAGGTATTTCTAAAGTAGTGTGAGAACAGACTAATGCAAATGGGGTGCATAAAACTACCCCTTCAAGGTATTATTAAGGTTGAATGAGATATAATGTAAGCCAAGTAGTTAACACAGTGCTGATATATAGTGTGTAATAATTGTGGGACCTGTTGCTACTGCTTCTGCCATGCCTCTTACTGTTGACATTCACAGTATCTAGCAGGTTTGATGAGTGGACACACAGCTCTGATGGGGGCTGCAAGCCCAGTGGGCCAAATCTGCAGGGTTGCTCAATGGTTGTACTGCCACATAGCTTGGCCCAAACCACTCTTGAATGAAGCTGACTGGCCTAGTAGCTCAAACTATAATTCTGGTAAATTTCTTATGTTCTTTCTTGTGCTAATGTTGATCATTGAGTTGTGTTGTCATGTAGATCTCAACAGTTCCCTCCACCCATCCCTTGGTATTGGTAATAGCTATTGCCCTGGCTTTCCCATTAGGCCAGGCATCATGAGTGCCCAATGCCTGTGCCTCATGACTCTTCACTGCGCAGACAGAGGGAGTCCTTGCAGATGGATGCAGGTGACTGCCACCCCCTTTCCACAGAGAAACTGTCCCTAAGGCATTATGGGACCCCTTTCAGTGCCAACTCCTTTATAAACAACTCCCAAGAAATGTACTGGCTTTATCAGCAACTTCATTCTCCTCCCCTTCCCCCCCACCAAAGAATAAATAAAGAGCAGAGGCAAGATCTGTTTTGTTTCAACTTTTAAAGGCCTTTGAAGGCACAGCTATTTGAGAACAATAAAAAAAGAAAGCATTTTGTTCTCTTAACTGCTGTTCAGGTGGTGGAGGCCCCCCCACCGCCCCCATCCTTTCCACAGGCAGGGGAGCAGGAACGTTGTGTTTTATGGTGGCCAAAACCCTTCTCCTGCACCCCCTAGGAGAGCTCTCCAATTGTGCTGCCCTTCAGGACAGAGTCCAATGTGGAGCTTGTAATAAAACAAAGGCAATGAGTCACAGCAACATGACCAGGGTTGGCTGGAAGAGCCTTTGCTTGCTGCTGGAGTGTGGGTGGGGACTAGAGGAAGGAACCCCTGGAGGAAGAGTTCTTGCCTATAATGGATCCCATATGCCAAGGGCTGAGTTCTGATATTCTGCAGTCGCAAAGCACCTAGGCTTTGATTTTTATTTTATTTTGGATGGGTGGAGGGATAGAACCGGTATGTTATGGCCTCAGATCTCAAGTTGACAGTTCAGCATTGAATAAAGCATTAAACACAAACGTTAATTTTTTCCCCCACGTGCCTGTGTGTGGTCTTACCTCCCCCTTCTTCCTGTGGCTCTCAACTCCCTTTCCTTAAGACTTTCTTTATCACTTTTAAAAGTTACAAAGAGTTTTATGCTCTTAATTATGAAAATGCCACACACACCCCCAAATTGAGGTGATTGGAGGGAGGCTGACAATTTTCATAACGTATCTCCCTATGGATAGAGTCAAGTGGAAAGGTAGAGGACAGGATGTTGTAGGTTTCAGCAGACTCCAGACCTAAGTGCCAATATTTCTAGGCCAATCAGGTAAATTGGCCCCATGAACATCTAGTTGGGGTTGTTTTCTGTGCCTTAAGTTTAATATTATAGAATCTTCTCTCCTTTTTGTGGCTAATTTCAAGAGAGAAAAGCAAAGAAAGTTTTGTCCAGATCTATCCCACTGACAAATAGAAATCCTCAACTGTTTATAACTCCTGCAGCCCAGCAAGGCCTCCCCTGGCTTTATAGCTTTATATTTTCAACCTAATGTCAAACTCACACTCTTGCATGAGTCTATGGAACTTCAGTAATAAATGACTGAAAGCTGAACACTTCAGAGAGAAGGTAAGCTTAAACCATCATAGACTAAAAAGCCTTCCACAATCCCTGCAATGGATGGCAATTCAAGAAGACCCGGATGGAGCGCAGACCTGGAGCATTTTTCTTTTGATCTGATGGACTCCGTATCTCTGTCAAAACAAGGGGCTTTGCAGGAAGGCAGAAGCCAAACTACATTCCAGATGGAAAGGAAATCCAAGTGTCACCCGGGATGCTGGTGATCTGGTTTAGTCATTAAGAATGCCACAGCTAACAGAAAGCTTCAATCTGAGCCGTTAAGAATGTACTAGTTTTGCCTCTCAATCCCTACTGCGGGAGACCCCTGAACCTTTATTTTCCTTCCGAGGCTGTCCTGAGTTTTCTTCTTTAACATTGTCCCTGATTTATGGTATGTCCACATTTCCCTGGATAGTATCATCTTTTGAGTTATACATCATCAGAGTGACTCATTCTGATGATGTATGGCCCCAATACATCATCAAAGCTCCTTGCTCTGCCGTTGCACTAATGATATGTTAGTGTAATACATCACCAGGCTGAGCTGCAGCTGTGATGGATGGAGCTGAGGGTGATGGGAGTCCATAGAGAGGAGGCTGAGGAGCGGGTTCCGGGTAGGCACAGGAGGAAAATTCTTCAATCCCAAGTCCACCTCCCTTCCTGGCACCAATGCCCATACTGAATTAACACTGTGGCATGCGTTCTTACAGAAACATGGAAACATACATTATCCTCCAAAGCAGTGTGAACTCAAGGCTCATGTATAGATCATAGACACACTAGAGGTTATATATATACATATTATAGTGATATATATATCACTATAATTAAGGGGTAGGAGGACTCAGTTGGATTGAGCTGGGGCAATGAGAAACAAAAAAGCAGCAGAGCTTTGGAACAAAAACTTCATCAACAGGAGGGAAGTGAGTGCTCACAAGAGAATGCAGGAATCAGAAATCTACTACCTGCACTCATAATTCTCCAAAAGAATTGTAATAGAAATGCTCTGGAGGTTTCTTAGCTGCTTTTCTCTCAGACCACCTTTTTATCAATGCTTGTGCCTGCCCAGAGCTTCTGACTAGCTGGGAACATTCACCCTAAGGGAACTTTGACTTATGAATATTTGTTGGCAGACAGATCCACGTGCTAGACCAAACCCATATCTACATAGGTTAATAGCTGGGACTTAGTTTCCTTATCTGAAAATTGAGATAATAATATAAATTATAATATATAAATAATAGTAATATAAATATATATCACCTCGTAGCATTAGTATGAGTATTATGAGAGTTAATAGCTATAAAGTACCTAGAATGAAATATGAAATAAACACTCAATGTTAGCCATTACAACAACAATTTCAGCTATCTCTATTACTGCTACTGCTACAGCTACTACTGCCACCATCCTCACTACTGCTGGTGCTGATACTGCTACTACTACTGCTGCTGCCACTACTACCAGTACCCATGAGGCTCTCTTTAAAATTATATGCCTAATACCTTCTCCCCCGCCAAAATTCTGCATGTTCTATCTCTTATTTGGAAGTTGTCAAGGCACATTAGTACATTAAATCATACTGAGAGATTCCACAATTAAAAAAAAAAAACCAAATTACCACTTCCAATTCCAGTGTACTATTGACTGGGTACTCTGACAAGTTTACTTGCTAAAATACACCTAGAATTGGAGAAATTTACACATATACTTTTTTATTGAGGTGAGGTTTATGTCACGTAAAATTAACCAGGCTATAGTATACAATTCAGTGACATTTTGTATATTCCCAATGTCCTGCAATCACATCTATCTAGTTCCAAATTTTTATCAAACTGAAAGAAAATCCTGTACTCATTAAGCAGTCACTCCTCATTCTCCACTCCCCTCCACCCCTGGCAACCACCAATATGTTTTATGTTTTTATGGATTTAACTAACCTGGATATTTCACATATATGGAGTCATACCGTATGTGATATTTAGTGTCTGGCTGCTTTCACTTAGCATATGTTTTTGAGATGCATCTACACTGTTGCATGTATCAGTACTTCATTTCTTTTATAGCTGATTAATATTCCAATTGTGTATATTTACAGACCACATTTTGCTTATCCATTTGTCTGTTGATGGACATTTGGTTACTACCTTCTATCTGCTATGAATAGTGCTGCTATGAATTTGTGTACAAGCAGGTGTTTGAGTACCTGTTTTCAGTTCTTCGGAGGATATACCTAGGAATAGAATTGCTGGGTCACATAATAATTCTAGGCTTACCTTTTTAGGAACTACCAAAATATTTTCCACATTAATTTGAAACATTTTACATTCCCAATAGAAATGTATATGGTTCCAATTTCTCCACATCATCACTGACATTTGTTGTTTTCATTTTTATTTTTATTATAGCCATCCTAATGGATGTGAAGTAGTGTTTCATAGTGATTTTGTTTTTCATTTGTCAATGACAGCTGATCACCTTTTTATGTGATTTTTGGCCATTGGTATTCCTTCTTTGGAGATACATCTATTCAAGTTCTTCTACAAAACACTAAATCACAGTTTAGCACAGTCCTTTGCTACTTTATAACAAGGATTGGCTTCCTACAGTTTCCAATGGCATGTTTCTCATTTCTGTATGAGAGGTCAGAAGAATAGCCCTTAAAATCTATATTTCTACCATCATTTTGTTCCTGATTATTAATGTATTCTTTAAGAACATAGGAATGTTCTCTTCAGCTCTCCTATTCTCTTTCTGAGTTCTGAGCTCTAAACAGAATTGTCCTTAAAGTTTGTATTTGCAGCATGTACCTCAAAACCCTAATTATTACACAGTGACAAAGTCAATACCATACTTTTAGGTTTTTATTACAGCAGCACCCCCAAAATCTGTTTTAGAAGGTGCTTGCTTCTCCCTTATGTTTCTGCCATAATTGTATGTTTCCTGAGGCCTTCCCAACCGTGCTTCCTGTATAGCTTGTGGAACTGTGAGTCAAGTAAACCTCTTTTCTTCATAAATGACCCAGTCTCAGGTAATGCTATAAAATGGAGAGATTAAGGACCTATTTTCAGCATCCTTAAAGAAAACAATTCCAACCAAGAATTTCATATCTTGCCAAACTAAGCTTCATAAACCAAAGAGAAATAAAATCCTCTTCAGACAAGAAAACACTAAGGGAATTCATTACAACTAGACCTCCCCTACAAGGGGTCCTTAGGAGAGTGCTAAACATGGAAATAAAAGAACACTACCTGTCAGCACAAAAACATACTTAAGTACAAAACCCATTGACACTATGAGGCAACTATACAATCAAGTCTATAAAATGACTAGCTAACAATGCAATAACAGGATAAAATTTTTACATATCAATATTGTCCTTGGATGTAAATGGGCTTATTACCCCACTTAAAAGGCACAGAATGGCAAATTAGATATAGAAGGAAGACCCAACTGTCTGTCTGTTATCTTCAAGAGAGCCGTCTCACATGTAACAACACCCATAGGCTCAAAGTAAGAAGATGGAGAAAGATCTGTCAGGCAAACAGAAAACAAAAAAGAGCAGGGGTTGCTATTATATCAGGTAAAACAGAATTTAAGCCAACAATGGTTAAAAATGACAAAGAAAGACACTACATAATGATAAAGGTTTTAATTTAATAAGAAGACTTAACTATCCTAAATATATATGCACCCAACTTTGGTGTACCGAGGTTCATAAAACAAGTATGAAAAGACTTACCCACAGAATAATAGTAGGAGACTTCAACACTCCACTGACAGAGTTTGGCAGATCATTGAGGGAGAAAACTAACAAAGAAATTCTGGACTTAAACTTGACACTCAACCAATTGGACCTAATAGACATCCACAAAATACCCACCCAACAACAGAATATATTTTCTTCTCATGTGCATATAGCACATATTCTAAGATCGACCACATACTTGGCCATAAAGTAAGTCTCAACAAATTAACAAAAAATCAAAATCCTGCCAACTATACTCTCAGACTTCAGCGCAATAAAAATCTAAATCAGTAACAAGAGGACCTCTCAAAACCATACACTTACATGAGAATTAAACAACCTGCTTCTGAATGATTTTCAAATGAAGGACAAAATCAAGGCAGAAATAAAAATAAATTGAAACTAATGAAAATAGAGATACAATATATCAGAATCTTTGAAACACAGCTAAAATGGTGTTAAGAGGAAAGTTTATAGCACTAAATGCCTACATTAAAAAGTTGGAAACATCTCAAATTAACAACCTAACATTACACCTGGAGGAACTAGAAGAACACTGGCAAACTAACCCTGAAGCTAGCAGAATAAAACCAATAACCAAAATCAGAGCTGAATTGCATGCAATTGAGAGGTGAAAATCCATACAAAAGCTTAACAAAACTAAAAGTTATTTGAAACAACAAGTTTGGTAAACTGCTAGCTATATCATTAATAAAGAAAAAAGAAGATCCAAATAAGCACCATCATAAATGACAAAGGTGATACTACAACTGCCCTCATGTAAATACAAAAAAATCTTCAGAGACTATTATGAACACCTGTA
Organism: Pan paniscus; assembly: GCF_029289425.2. Lineage (NCBI taxonomy): Eukaryota > Metazoa > Chordata > Mammalia > Primates > Hominidae > Pan > Pan paniscus. Next base: position 88,805,717 of record NC_073257.2, read on the forward strand.
TGCACACAAACTAGAAAACCTAGAATAAATGGATAAATTCCAGGAAACAAAAAACCTCTCAACACTGAACCAGAAAGAAAAACTGAAATTCTGAATAGACCAAAAATGAGTTTCAAAGTTAAACCAATAACAAAATACCTACCACCAAAAAAAGAAAAAGTACTGGATGAGTTGGAATCACAGCCAAATTCTACCAGACATATAGATAAGAACTAGTACCAATCCTACTTAAATCGATCCAAGATATTGAGGAGCAGGGACTGCTCCCTATCTCATGCTACAATATCAGCATCATTTTGATAACAAAGTCTGGCAAAAATACGATGAAAAAAGACAACATCAGGCCAATATCCTTGATAAACGTAGATTCAAAAATCATCAACAAAATACTAGCAAACAAAAATCCAGAAGCACATCAAAAAGTTAATTCACCATGATCAAGTAGACTTTATTCCTGGGATGCAAGGTTGGTTCAACATACCAAAATCAGTAAGTGTGATTCACCACATAAACAGAATCAAAAATAAAAACCACATGATCATCCCAATAGACACAGAAAAGACTTTTGATAAAATCCAACACTGCTTCATATTACAAACACTCAAAAAATTAGGCATCACATAAAAGGGACATATGTCAAAATAATAAATTTCATCTATGGCAAAATCAGACTCAACAGCATAGTGAATAGGCAAAAGCAGGAAACACACTCCTTGCAAACTGGAACAAGATAAGGATGTCTACTTTCACCTCTCCTATTCAACATAGTACTGGAAGTCCTGGCTAGAGCAACCAGGCAAGAGAAAGAAATAAAAGGCATCCAAATAGGAATAAAGGAAGTCAAACTATCTCTCCTCACAGATGATATGATTCTATACCTACCAAACCCTATAGCCTTCATCAAAAGGCTCCTAGAACTGATAAATGACTTCAGTAAAGGTTCAAGATACAAAATCAATGTACAAAAAGTGGTAGCATTTGTATACAACAATAATGTACAAGCTGAGAGCCAAATCAAAAACACAATCCCATTTACAATAGCCACAAAAAGAATAAAATACCTAGGAATACAGCTAACTAAGGAGGTGAAAGATCTCTACAACAAGAGTTTCAAAACACTGACAGAAATTAGAGACTATAGAAACAAATGGAAAAACATTCCATGCTCATGGATAGGAAGAAGAAATATTGTTAAAATGGCTATACTGCCCAAAGTAATTTACAGATTCAACACTATTCCTATCAAACTACCAGTCTGATTTTTCACAGAATTAGGAAAAAAAACTATTCTAAAATGCATGTGAAACAACAGAAAAAGAGCCCAAATAGCCAAAGCAATTATAAGCAAAAAGAATAAAGCCAGAAGCATCACACTATCTGAATTTGAACTATACTACAAGGCTACAGTAACCAAAGGAGCATGGTAATTGTACAAAAACAGACACTTAGACCAATAGAATAGGTTAGAGAACTCATAAATAGAGCCACATTCTACAACCATCTGATATTTGACAAAGTTGACAAAAGCAAGCAATGGGAAAGGACTCCTTATTATGGTGCTGGAATAAATGGTGCTGGAATAATGGCTAGCCATATACAGAAGATTGAAATTGGGCCCCTTCATTTCACCATATACAAAAATTAACTCAAGATGGATTAAAGACTTAAATGTAAGACCTAAAACTATAAAATCCCTAGAAGAAAATCTAGGAAATAGTATTCTGGACATTGGCCTCTGTAAAAAATTTATGACTAAGTCTTCAAAAGCACGTGTAACAAAAACAAAAATTGACAAGTGGGACTATATTAAACTAAAGAGCTTCTATACAGAAAAAGAAACTATCAACAGAGCAAACAGACAACCTACAGAATGGGAGAAATATTTTCAAGCTATGCATCTGACAAAGACCTAACATCCAGAATCTGTAAGGAAGGTAAACAATTCAACAAGCAAAAAACAAACAACCCCATTTAAAAATAGGCAAGGGATGTGAACAGACACTTCTCAAAAGAAGACATATATGTGCTCAACAAATATATGAAAAAATGCTCAGCATCAGTAATCATTAGAGAAATGCAAATCAAAACCACAATGAGATACCATCTCACAGCTGTTAGAATGGCTATTACTCAAAAGTAAAAAAAATAGCTGATGTTGGCAATTTGCTGAGAAAAAGAAACACTTAGACACTGCTAGTGTGAATATAAATTATTTGAGCCATCATGAAAAGCAGCATAAATATTTCTCAAAGAACTTAAAACAGGACTACTATTTGACCCAACAGTCCCATTACTGGGTATATACCCAAAGGAAAATAAGTTGTTCTGCAAAAAAGACACATGCACATGCATGTTTATTGCAACAGTATTCACTATAATAAAGACATGGCATCAACCTAGATACCTACCAACAGTGGACAGTATAAAGAAAACATGGTACATACATATAATGGAATACCATGCAGTCATAAAAAAAGAATAAACTAGTGTTCTTTGCAGTAGCACAGATGCATTTGGAGGCCATTAGCCTAAACAAATTAATGAAGGAAGAGAAGACAAAACACCACATGGAAGCTAAACACTGAGTGAACATGAACATAAAGTAGCCATAATAAACACTGGGCACTCCTAGATGGGGGAGGGTGGAAGGAAGGTGTGGGTTGAGAAACTATCAGGTACTATGATTACTACCTGGATGACTGGATTATTCATACAGCAAACTTCAGCCACATGCAATTTACCCATGTAACAAACATGCACATGAACCCCCGAACCTAAAATAAAAGACTTCCTACAAAAAGAAGAATAAGATAACAAGACCTAGAATCAAACTAGTCCCAGAAGTAGAGATTAGGATGAACAAAGAAAAAAAATTCAAGATATATTGGCTAACAATTTTTTAAAGCTTATCAAAACAATAAATTCACATGTATAGGAACATATATATATATTCTACTAAATGGCAAGATGTTCACACAACAACAGCAATAATATGTAATGTAATAATAATACTGTATCACCTCAAAACAAAAGATCTTAAAAACAGCAAGAGAGAAAAACAGATACTTAAAAATTATAATAAGACAAAGGCAATAGCAGCAATTGAAGCCGAAAGATGACTACTAATATATCTATAATACTAATATATGCTAATGCATAAATATATGCATATATATAATGCTAATATATATATATATAAAATACTGAGTTGCATATCCAGCAAAACCATCTTACCAAAATAAGAATAAAGGAGAGAGATTCTCAAACTATTTTCATCAACAAATATTCACTGGAAGAATTTCTAAAATATGAAATATGAAGAATTTCTAAAATATGTAGATACATACATATATAAATTAGTAAATATATACATACTTCTAAACAAACAACATTCTTATAAAATACTCATGATAGTAATAATATTACTCATGATAGTAATAATATTAATAGCAAATTTATGGATTTCTAAAAAGTAAACCAAATAAAATGGTGGAAAATTAGCATGTAAATTATAAGAGGGATGGTAAGGATAAAAGTATTTTCAACTACATATGTTATTTGGAAAGTGGGTTAAGATATGTATTAATTTTAATGTTAAGTCTAATTTAAAGGATTACCATAATAATTAAAATAGTGTTTAAAATGTAATTAACTAATTAATTTCTTGTAGAGACAGGGTCTCACTAGGTTGCCAGGGCCGGTCTTGAACTCCTGGGCTCAAACATTCCTCCTGCCTTGGCCTTCCATAGTGTTGAGATTACAGGCGTGAGCCACCACACCTGGCTGAAAATAATCATTTTAAAAGCAGGAAAGAAGACTAGGTAAACATAAAGACAGCATGGGAAATAGAAAACACAAGTGAAGAGATTAAAGTAGTTCCAGATATATCAATAATTCCAATAAATATGAACAGGTGAAACTCAGTACTAAGTAAAAAAGATCACACTGACATTTAAAAATAGGCAAGTCTAGGCATAGGCTATTACAAAGAAATAAACATGAAATACACATGAAACACTAAGACCCAGAAAAATTAAAGACAAAAAGTTGGAAAAATATTTCAAAATTTGTAAAATGTTGATAATTTGATAATTTTTGAAGCTGGGTAATTGGTTTATAGCAACTGATTATAATATTTTGTTTACTATTGTGTATATTAACATTTTCTATAATAAAAAAGTTTTTGGCCAGGCATGGTGGTTCACTCCTGTACTCCCAGCACTTTTGGAGGCCAAGGCTGGAGGATCACTTGATCTCAGAATTTTGAAACCAGTCTTGGCAACATAGCAAGACCCTGTCTTTCCAAAAATTGTTGAAAGTTAGCCAGGCATGGTGGCATGTTCCTGTAGTCCCAGCTACTTCAGAGGCTGAGGTCAGAGGATCACAAAAGCCCAGGAGCTCAGGATTACAATAAGCTGTGATTTGTGCCACTGCACTTCAGCATGGGCAAGAGAGCAAGACTCTGTCTCTAAAAAATAAAAAATAAATAAAAATTAAAATTTTTAAAAATTTGCTTAGAATATTATGAAACATTATTCAAAGAAAACTGAGATAGTTATTTTATTGTTATACAAAATTGATTGTAGTACCAAATATTGTATTTAAGGTAAAAAGGGCTTCTATATAATTTTTTAAAATATCATTTACCAGGAAGATTTTACAACTCTAAAATATAAAGCCTCAAATATATATAAAGAAAATATCAATAGGGTGAAATACACAAATCTACTATCACATTAGAAAGTTCATATACATGCCTCTCAATTGCTGCTAGAAACAACAAAAACAAAAACTTGGTAAAAATAAAGAAGAATTGAAAAGCATTATCAACAAGCTATTTTAATGGACATAGGCACAACCCTACATTCAACAATTAGAGAATACCCATTCATCTTAAGTTCACAGAGGACAATTACAGAAACTAATCACATAGGCCACAAATCAGATACCCACAAATTTTCAGGAATGATAATATGCATATAATGTTTTCTGAGTATAATAAAATTATGGTAGAAATTAATACCCAAAATTATTAAAGATTCATATTTCTGGAAATTAAAAATACATATGTCTAATTATTGGATGGGGCAAAGAGGAAATTATAATAGAAATTTAAATATACTTAAAACTGAGGATTATCTCAAAAGTTGTGGGATATAGCAGAAATAGAACTTTAAGGGAAATGTATAGCCATAAATGCTTAAAGGAAGAAATGTGTATAATTGGTGTTATAAGCATTCTGGTTAAGATTTAGAAAACTACAGTTGTAATCATTCAACTCAAGAATGTTGGTGGGACTGAAAACTAGTTCAACCATTGTGGAAGTCAGTGTGGCGATTCCTCAGGGATCTAGAACTAGAAATACCATTTGACCCAGCCATCCCATTACTGGGTATATACCCAAAGGACTATAAATCATGCTGCTTTAAAGACACATGCACATGTATGTTTATTGCGGCATTATTCACAATAGCAAAGACTTGGAACCAACCCAAATGTCCAACAATGATAGACTGGATTAAGAAAATGTGGCACATATACACCATGGAATACTATGCAGCCATAAAAAATGATGAGTTCATGTCCTTTGTAGGGACATGGATGAAATTGGAAATCATCATTCTCAGTAAACTATCGCAAGAACAAAAAACCAAACACCACATATTCTCACTCATAGGTGGGAATTGAACAATGAGAACACATGGACACAGGAAGGGGAACATCACACTCTGAGGACTGTTGTGGGGTGGAGGGGAGGGGGGAGGGAGAGCATTGGGAGATATACCTAATGCTAGATGACGAGTTAGTGGGTGCAGCACACCAGCATGGCACATGTATACATACGTAACTAACCTGCACATTGTGCACATGTACCCTAAAACTTAAAGTATAATAATAACAAATAAATAAAATAATAATAATAATAATAATAATAAAACTCCGGTCTCCTGCAAAAAAAAAAAAAAAAAAAAAAAGATAAAATAAGCTCAAAGATAGTAGATGTAGGGCAATAAAGATAAGAGTAAAAATCTATGAAGTTGAAAAAAGACATGATACAAGATGAATAAAGCCAAAAGTTGGTGCTTTGAAAAGAGTAATAAAATAATCAAACTTCTGATGATTAGAACAAAAAGGAGACCTAATTATTGATTCAGCATGTGATAAAAACCTGACTACTGTGAACAAGCATATGTCAATTTGAAAACTTAGATGAAACAGATAAATTGTTTGAAAATATAACATACCAAAATTGACTTAAAAACAAAGACAATGCTCTTATAGCAATCAAGATAATCAATCACCAAAAGAAGGGAAGACCCAAATAAGTATTACTAAATTTTCAAAAAATAGTTTTTTTGCAACATACAACACCTTCTTGAGAATAGAAAAGGATGTCAATATAAACTTGGAGTAAACCCAGATAAGGAAAATGTAAGAAAGATAACGGATAGGCAATTTTTAAAAATTCTAAACAAAACTCTAATTTGAAGCCAGCAGTTTATAAAAAAAGATATACATCATGATAAATTTTGGCTTATGGAAAGATGAAATAGAAGGATTGTTTAAAACCAAAGTACCTATAAATGTAATGCCAAACATTAAGAAGATTAAATATACAATTAGAAAAAGTTATTCCAATAGTTAACAGAAAAATAGTTTGATAAAATTCAACAACTATTAACATAAAGGAAATAAAAACATGACAAAATGAACAAACAAAAAAATCTTACAAATAGCAGTGTCCCTCCTTAACTTTACAAAAGTTATTCAACAAAAAGCTACAGGAAATATAGCACTTAATAGTAAAGTTAGTATTATTCCCTTATATGTCAAGGGGGAAAGAGGAGTTCCACTATCATCACTTTTATTAAACATTGTAATGGAGATTCTAGCTGGTGCAACAGGAAAAGGCTAAGAAGTAAAAGGTATAAGGATGGCATGAAAGAAAACATAGACACAGATGATATAATTACCTACATTGAAAACTCAAGAGGATCTAAATATAAATTATAAAAATTAATGTGAGCTTTCCAAGGTGGCTGGATATAATATCAATAAACAAAAGCCAATTGCATCTCATGATATCAATAATAAATATTTAGAAGATGTAATTTAAATTAAAAGATACTCTTTATAATAACAGAAAATACTTAGGAATAAATTTAACAAATATGCAATTCCTTCATGGAGAACTGTCAATACATGTACTGAAGTTGTTAAAGACATTTAAATAAATTAAGAGCATTCCTCAATAACAAGTTGAAAGACTTAAAATCTTAAAGACACCAGTTCTCCTAAAATTGAATTGTAAATTCAATGCAATTCCAACTGAGTTTTTAATGAAATTTGATAAACTGATTTTAAAACGTATATATGAAAGAGCAAATGTCCCTAGTTAGCCAAGACATTCTTACAGAAGATGAATAGGATGAGGAAACATTCCCTACTAGATATCAAGACTTAATTTAAAACCAAATAGTTAAGATAATATTCCTATTTTGCAGAAAAAGTTAATTTGGAGCCAAATAAAAGTTCCAGACAGAATCCCATACATCTATAAACACCTTATATGTGCCAGAGAAGGACATGTCACATCATTGGAGTAAGTAAATGATGGGGCAGGTGGCTCTACTTATTAAATAAGTAAGTAAATAAATAAATTAAATTAAATACCTACTACATACCACACACTTAATCAATTCCAGATGGAGTAAGTAGTTAAATGTAAACATTAAACAATTGAAATGAGGAAGTATATATAAGAGAATACCTTGATTAAACTGAGCTAGCAAATTATAGCTTAAAACTCAAAAGTTGCCAATTAAAAGAGCTAAATTCAAGTACATTAAAATAAGTATTTGTATTCCTCCAAGGACACCATAAAGAAAATGAAAGACAAGCCATATTGTGTGAAAAGTATTTGTGTTGCATGCCACCAATAAAAATTAGCAACTGAAAAATGTAGTGAACTTCTCCAAAATAAGAAATGTATATAATTTTTTAAAAGATATAAAAGAAACCCTACATATTAGCCTTTACATAAACACAGAGAAACTTGTTAGAACTAATGGACAAATTCAGCAAAGTTGCAGAATATAAAATCAACATGCAACAATCACTTGCATTTTTATTCACTAACAATTCAAAAAGAAAATGATTCCATCTACAATAACATCAAAAAGAATGAATGCTTCAGAATAAACTTAACTAAGGAAGCAAAAGACTTGTACACTGAAAACTTCAACACCTTGATGAAAGAAATTAAAGAAGACGCAAACAAATGGAAAGTTATCCTGTGTTCATGGATTAAACGGCTGAGTATTTTAAGATGTAAATACTATCCGTGATACATATTACCCATTAAGTCCATATTTTAATGGTAAGTATTCCCATTAAATCTACAGATTTAATGCAATCTCTATCAAAACTCCAGTGGCAGTTTTTGGAGAAACAAAAACATTCATCTTAAAATTCATACAGAATCTCAAGGGATCCCAAATAGTGAAAGTGATCCTGAAAAAGGACAAAGTTGGAGTTCTCACATTTCCTAATTTCAAAACTTGTTACAAAGCTACAGTAATCAAAACAGCATAATACTGGCATAGTGGCAAATGTGTAGACCAATTAAATAGAATAGACAAGTCAGGAATAAATCTTCACTTAAAGGGTCAAATGGTTTTCCACAAGGATCCCAATGCCAGTAAATGGAGAAAGAATAATCTCTTCAACAAATGTTGTGACAACTGGATAGCCACATGTAAAAGAATGAATTTGTACCATTACCTTATACCATAAACAAAATTAATTCAAAACAGATCAAAGAAAGACCAAAACATAAGACCTAAACTTATGCAACTCCGAGAAGAAAACATGGAAGAAAACTTCATGACATTGAATGATTTCCTGACAATGACACCAAAAGAATAGGCAACAAAAGTAAAAATAGATAAACTTGACTGCATCAAAATTAAAACTTTCTGCATGTCAAAAGACACAATTAAATGAAAAGGCAACTCACGGAATGGAATATTTCAAATCATGCATCTAATAAGGGGTTAATATTCAGCATATATAAGCAACAACAAATAACCTGATAAAAAAATGGACAAAGAAGTTGAATAGACATTTCTCTAAAGAATATATGCAGGTGGCTAACAGACATATGAGAAGATACTCAACATCACTAATCATTAGTAAATCAAAGCCACAATGAGATATCAACTCACACCCACTAGGATGGACACTATCAAAAAACAAAAATAACAAGTGTTAGTGAGGATGCGGCACAATTGGAATCCTTGCGCCCTGTGGGAGGGAATACAAAATGGTGTAGCTACTGCAGAAAACAGTATGGTGATTCCGCAAAAAATTACAAGTGGAATTATCATATGATCCAGCACTTCCACTTTTGGCTGTATCTGCAAAGAATTAAAAGTAGAGTCTTGAAGAGATATTTGCTATTTGCACACCCATGTTTTAACAATAGTCAAAACGAGGAGGCAACCCCATTGTCCGTCAATGAATTAACGGACAAACAATATATATAAAATGGCTTATTCAACATTAAAAAGGAAGGAAATTCTGACACATGCTGTAACATGGATGAACCATGAGAACATTATGTTAAATGAAGTCAGTCACTAAGACAAATACTGTAAAATTCCACTTATATGATGTACCTAGAGCAGCCAATTTCATAGAAACCATAGAATGATGTCTCTCAGAGGCTGGAAGGGAAGAACGATGCGGAGTCATTATTTAATGGCTATGGAGTTTCAGTTTTGCAAGAAGAAAATGTTCTGGAGATTCGTTGCGCAACAATGTGAATATACTTAATACTACTGTACTACATGGTTAAGATGGTAAATTTTATGCTACGTATATTTTACCACAATTTGAAACAATGGTGCAAGGACTTGAAAAGGAATTTCACAGAAATATTATCATAATGGCAAATAAAAATATGAAAAAATTATCAAAACAAGGTTATGCAAATTACTGCCACAATAAGAAGTTATTTTATACCCACTAGGTTGCAAAAATTAAGTTTGACAGTACTATACGGTGACAGCACTGTGGAATACTGGAAACTCTGACACATGACCAATGATAGAATGTGCAGGCCTCTCAGCAAATGCATTTTTCAGGGACTCTGTCCATATAAACAATTAGAGTCATCCCACAAAGCTTGTCAGCACTATTCTGGCAGTCCTATAACATGAAATCCTGCAAAAGCGATATTACATCAGCCAGCAAGAGCAACATGTTAGCCCAATCTCTGGAACAGGTACCCCACGTTGGGGCTCCAGGACAACTCCATAAGTGAGAGTGTGGGAGCTCCGCAGGACATTTGCTAAACTTGTGTGTGTCGTGAGGGTTAAGGGAGTTGGGAAGGGATTAGAGGATCAGATAGTAACCCAAAGAGGAGAAATAAGGTCTAGAATGCCCTGTCCAGACAGTACTCCTAGTTCCAGCCCATCTTAGGCTTAAATAGAGGCCTGGGCAGAGACCTCTTTCTGGGTGTAACGACAATACTGTTCTTATGTAATGCTGGCAGAGAATGAATCAACATAACCACCTCATAAAACAACTTGCCTTTATTAATCACTTTGTAAAACAATTTGCCTTTTTCTTATAAATTTAAACATGCACGTTACTGCTTATGACCCAGCATTTCTACTCCTAGATGTAAATGTTAGAGAATCTCTTGCCTATTTGTCTTAGGAGTCATTTATAAGACTATTCATTCTAGCATTATTCACAATAGATAAAAATGCGAAATAGCTAAATGTCTGTCAACAAATAGTACAGATAAATAAATGTTAGGATATTACACCATGGAACAGTAACACTTCCATGATCTACAGTTATGCACAACAGCATGGATAAATTCTGGACATATAATAATAATTGGAAAAAACAAGTTATAGAAGACTACTTAGAGTATGATTCAATTACTATAAAATTACAAAAAGCAAAATTAAATAATGTATTTAATATATACATATACACATACATACATATAGTATGGTGCAAATATATATGTATATATGTGGCAGTTGAGAGAAACAAGGAGAGGTTTACAATACAACATTATTGGTAATGTTCTCCTTTTTAAGTTAATTGGGGTTCGCAGATATTTATCTTACTATTAAACTTCATAACTTATATGCCATATATTCTTTTTCTGTATCAAATTACACTTTTTTTACATAAGTTTTAAAAACAATCAAATAACCTTTAAAAATTTTTCTATAATGGAGAATTTCCCAAGTATGTTTGAGCACAGAACATTCTTTTTTCTTTTTCTTTTTCTTTTTTTTTTTTGAGATGGAGTCTTGCTTTGTCACCCAGGCTGGAGTACAGTGGTGCAATCTTGGCTCACTGCAACCTGGGCTTACCGGGTTCAAGTGATTCTCTTGCCTCAGCCTCCCGAGTAGCTGGGACTACAGGCACCTGCCACCAAGCCCAGCTAATTATTGTATTTTTAGTAGAGACAGGGTTTCACCATATTGGCCAGGCTGGTCTTGAAGTCCTGACCTTGTAATCTGCCTACTTCAGCCTCCCAAAGTGCTTGGATTACAGGCGTGAGCCACAGCACCTGGCCAGGACATTCTTTCTATTGCACATTTATTAACATGCAGAAATAGTGCCCTTGGAATGCTTTAAGTGCCTGATTTGGGAGTAAGCTGAGCTTTATTAATGTGGTTTCCCAAGAGTATGGGCCAGGGTGATATGTAGCTCTCTGTCTTTTCATTTCAAAAGTAGTGCCACCCAGGAGGGGACCATATTCAATCTCTCACCTCTCCTAAAATGGGAAAGAACAATATTTGAGACTCTGACAAGTAATAATCCATCTCTGATTGTTCTTAATAGTTAATTCCTTTGCTTTACTTTCCTGGTGAGTGTATATTATTTTTTATTCAGAGAAACATTAGTTCCCTCTGAAACAATAAGCACTGTTAGTGGCTGTCTGCCTGAATATAATCCATTATGTTCTTGCTCGCAGTCTATCTCTCCTCTCAGAGCCTAAACTGTGAGTGAGAAATTATGTGTAAATTGTCCTCTATGCCTTCATGGTGAGCAGTGTGGGAGTTTGAAGATCCAGTGATGTCAACCTAGTGCTAGATAAGGAGCTGTTTTGGCCCTTTGATCATAAATGAAACTTAAGAATCTAGTTATGCACAATCATACTTTCCCCCACATGCAGGAAGATGGCCTCCAGAGAATGTGGATCTCGGCTGAACAGACTTTGAAATCTGGTTCTTGGCTGTGTAACCAATGCTTACTCATTCCCAAGTCAAGTCAATAAATATTTACTGAGATTTATTGAGTGTTGGTTACAATTCTTGGACTGTATGGATGAAGACAAAAAAAAAAGATAAATTTGAAAGTATCCTCTAGCTTCAAGGAGGTCGAAAGAAAGACAGTGTTGACAAGTAAAGAGGCCCAGGATCCCATGTCAGCTCTGTTGTTGACTTGCTGGGTGGGCCTAGGCAAATCACTTTATCTGTCTGGGGCTCTGTTTTCTCTTTCACAAATTAAAGTGTTGGGGATGAATTGTTTTCAAAATTCCTTCCAAAGTAAAAAAAAAAAAAAAAAAAAGTTATGTTTATATAAATCTGGATAAGCAGATAAGACTCATCAGGGAATTTTATAATGATAAGCCATAAAGGCCATCTGGTGATCCAGTTCCTTAGATTTGCAAACAAGAAAACCAAGGGCCAGAAAGATTATGAGTCTTACTCAAGGTCATACAGTTCCAATACAAGAGAGTGCTGAGAGTTGAGGGTGGAAGAGGGGAGGAGGTGTAACTGGGTGTTTCAGATATGTTAGCTTGGAATGTAGACTATGGGCTATATCAAAAGGCCTGTGGGCAATGGAAAATTGACCTGATGCTTCTCCCTCAAGTATTTCTGCCATAGAAGCAGAAGGAAAATTGACCCCATAGATGAAGGAGTTATATGATGAATTGTGTTCAAAGAACCATGTTGACAGAGAGAGTTATCTTTTAATACACAGAAAAATCCTAAGGAGAATTAATACATGGAATAGGTAGATATCAAAGCATTTACTCTCTCCTTAACCATAGGCAATGCTTCTGCCCCTCTTTTTGGCCTTAGTTACTCAATAGTACTTATATTCTATTATCTTCTCACTTAACACCCTGCAAATGTCCTCTCCTGACATTAACCTGAGTTAATAGAAGGCTTTATGTCTCATGAATCCTGTCTACAGTCAAGTGGGAACAGTAGTCACTGAACATGGGTCAATGTGAGTCAGAAGAGCTCACTACAGGACACTGACAGAACAATTCCGGAGGAAGGATTTATGCAAGATTTATGCACAGGGCACAGACACAGAAAAAAGTTGTCAAAGACTGGACTTGAGGACATGTCTGCAAGCAAATTTCCAGAGATTTTAGAGCAGCTCAAGAATCTCTCATCAAGAATTAGAATTTGGATCAGTTAGCTATTGCTGTGTAACAAGTTATCTAAAATTCAGTGGCTTAAAACAACAGTCATTTATTATTATAGTGTGCATATCTGTGGATCAGCTTGGTGTTCCTAATAAAGATTGGTTTGGTTCATCTCCATTGGGCTTACTCTTGTGTCTAAGGGTTGTGTGGGAGCTCCACTCTGAGTTGGATTTAGTTGAGGCATCTTGGTTGTAACAGCTCAGGATTCTCCCATCCTCTTGTTGACATCAGCATCTAAGCCCAGGTACATCTTTCCTATAGTGATGGCAGAAGCTAAAGAGACCAAGCAGAAACACATGATGTCTCTCGAGGCCCAAGCTTGGAGCTGACATACTAAATCTCTTCCTCATTAGGTTGGTCAGAGTCACAGGGTTGAGCCCAAATTCAAGGAATAGGAACATAGACTCTGCTTCTTTAGCAGCACAAACCTCAAAGTCACATGATGGAAGTGTGAATAGAAGGAAAGGTGAGGAATTTGAACCATTCATGTGATCTACTGTAGGAGCTTAGAAAGACCAGTGGTTTTTAAACATTTAAAAATCAATAGACCATTTTGCAAGTAAAGTAAAAAAGAATGCAAACTCTCGTGACACAAATCCATTGTGTGAAAAACACTGCGTATACATCTCTGGGGTTTATTAATCCTTTGAGGTTTATCCATAGGCCTCAAATTTAAAAATCTTTGCTGAGAGGGTCAAGTTGGTTGACTAAGGAGTGACATTATATTTCCATATAGAGGGAGGGACACCTGCCTGCCAGAGACCCCAGGAGGTCTTTTTTGGTATGAGATGTGCTAGTCTATTGAGAACAGAAATTTTTCTTTCATGGGGTTAAAAGTATTGTGACCCAACAGTGTAAGATCCAGTGCCAAACTGTGTACCGAAGGAAGAGCTCTGTGTGGGTGGGTGTTCTAGAATGAACCACTTAAATCCTTTCTTGGCAGTATTTTCATTAAATACAATACTTTATAAATTCTAACTTTATTGCTTCATTAGCATAGTGACAGGAAGTTATATTTCAGTTTTCCAAATAAGATTATTTGTCTCTCTTTAATAGCCTACTGCTTCTGAAGAGGACTTAAGCAGTGAGAGGCAGCGCAGCCTGCAGAACAGGTGGCAGAAGCTAGTTCTTAAAGAAATGGACTCCCCTAGGCAGAGGGTCACCCACTCCCTCTTCTCCCCAAGTCCTACTCCACCACCTCACCCTGGCCAGCCAAGGAAACGATGAGTGGGTCCAGAGATCTGCCAGTGAGGGGCTACTGTTTACTTGACAAAGAAAACTTGAACAAGTCCAGTGAAACTGTAAGGATACCTGGTGGATGAATAGCTCTCAATAAATACATTAGTTTGTCTATTTTCAGTGAATTGACCCCAAATAATATCCATTTGCTTTATTCACCTTCTTTCAGCTAAGTTAAAACAGATGGATTGTTCATGAAGATGTCAGTTTAAAAGGCAGAGAACCTCAATAAACTGACTTAGAAAAACAAAGTAGGGGTGGCTCAGTGACAATACTCAGTCGTTTACCATCTGATATGGGAATTGCCTTATCTATAGAACCATAACTCAAGGTAGAAACATTTGCTTCTTCCGGTGCTCATTCTGTTTGCAGTTCTTTCATGTCCATGTTCTTCCCTAGATCATCTGTACCACAGAGGGTTGAAACTGAAGCAGCTTTTATTTCCTGTAGTATTTCTTGCACCTAGCATAGAGTGCAGCTCACAGTGGGTACTCAATAAGTTTGTCAGATGAACAAAAAAAAAATTCTTCAAAAGCACTTTGGACAGTCCCTTCCCTGTACTAAGAACCTTATTGCATATTATCCATTTAAAGCACTAATGAACTGGTATTTATAACTAAGATCACTCTCCCTGGCTTTTGCTGTATTTTCAGGATTCCTTGGGGAGGAATATAAACTTAAAAATGGTGATATTATAATAGCATAATTCCGAGTCAAAAATTTTATAATGAAACTGAATCTAACCAAGGATTTAAAATGTGAATTTGAAAGCTGTTTTCCCACAGAAGCTTTATATGGTGAAAATATTTTTAAGAATTTTTTTTTCTTTTGACTCAGTGTTTAACCAGGAAATTCTAACATGTTCTACTTTACATAAAAAGTTGAGCTTATTATTAACAATAAGAATATTAATTGCTAGTCACTGTGAACTATAATGCTGTCTAGCCTTTGAGATGTACAATTAATTATTATCACTTTTTTGTTTTTATTTTAATTAAGCACTTATGCAGCACTTTACATATTTGATATATTTTGTAACCATTAACCACAGAATTAATGCACAAACATAAATTATACATGTTCAGGAAAAAAAAAGAACCATCTTAAATTATGAATAAAGAAGCTGTTAAGTTTGTGTAGTTTTTCTTTTTGGGGAGAAAATTTTGCCCCTATACAATAGGAGGCTCAAAACATATTTTCCTATTGAGAATGGCAGAGCTAGTAAAGGTTAACAATAGTTTTACAAGAACTTGTGACAGATATTAAAAAATGGATATAACTTTTTAAAAATATCTGCTATTTTAAGGGACACAGGTTTTCAAACGCTAAATGGTCCACAAATGGCTCAGCTCCCCTTGTGCAGCAGAGGAACAACTGGAAGTGGGATGCAGAGATGGGCTTTATAAGGGTTTTGAGCATGAAGCCCAGAGAGGTAGAGCTCAGGGTTACTGAGCTGGCGAGTGTGCCTTGAGCCCAGGCAGCCTGCTTTGTGGACTCTGGAAGGAAAAGCAAAAGTTGTCCAAAGCAACTGTACTGTTGAAGTGGCTTTGTTGTCTGGGGTAAATACCCAGGGTTCATCGTCTCATGCCAAGAAGATTTAGGACGGGGACACACACGAGGAGTGAGTTTAGGAGCAGAGGTTTAATAGGCAAAAGAAAGAGAAAGGAGAACAGCTCTCTCTCTTTTGTGAGAGAGAGGGGCATCTGAAAGGGAAAAGCCAGCCTATGGAGGACCCCAGCAGATTGTATAAGCAGTCTTGAGGAGGTGGTGTCTGCTTTACATAGGGCCCACAGATTGGTTCCACCAGGTGTGATGTTTACATAGTAGGAAGGCTGGTGGCCCCACCCTAATCTTATTATGTAAATAGGCTTTCCACTTGGCCAGTGACATCTTGTGTGCTCCTTACTGTACTTGTGGCTGTCAAAGAGAAGGGAAGTTGGAGCCGCCATTTTGATCATGCCTAGTCCCAGGTAGCCTTTTCCTATAGGCACAACAGCC
Organism: Pan paniscus; assembly: GCF_029289425.2. Lineage (NCBI taxonomy): Eukaryota > Metazoa > Chordata > Mammalia > Primates > Hominidae > Pan > Pan paniscus. Next base: position 88,822,434 of record NC_073257.2, read on the forward strand.
AGCATTCACCCATGTAAGCTTCCAGCTTACTTGTCTTTGTCTGCAGCTCGATTTTACAGGCAACTCTTTGTTAGAAAATAAAATGATTTGGGGGCTCCTTTTCATTAAAAGGAAAACCTTACCAAGGACTTCCTTATGCTCACTATCTGCCTGAATAATTGCTTTTTAATTCCTATATCACTGTGAGGAGACTGGCATTGACTGGCTGACAACAGTTCTTGGCGCTACCTTCCTAAGCTAATAGAAACCATTGTGAGAGGTAAAATGTGGCCTCTGGAACCCAGGACTGCCTGGGTTCAGTTATCTGGATTGATGAAACAAGTTTCTTAACTTCTCAGAACCTCAGTTTCCTCATCTGTAAATTGGGAGCAATAATTGTACATACTTCATAGGGTTGGTATGAACATGAAATGAATTAATTCATGTGAAGCACTTTAAACAGTGGCTGATATATAGTAAATTGTCGGTCAACGATAGTCTTATTTGTTACTATTTCTGGCAAAACTAGGACATCATTTGGACAGGATTGCATCAGAGGTCCCTGACATTAGGGTGCCTCCTTGAGGAGGAAGATGGTCCTGCTCTAGTAGGGATCAGAGGCAGGTACCAAGTTAGTGTGCTGGTCATTACCATGGATGCTGCAAACATGAAGTGTATGCCGAAGAGGAGACTCAGTACAAGTAAAGCAATGGAAATATCCTAAATGAAGAGCTTTGAAGGGACTGGGGACATTGTGATCAGAGAAGAACAAACTTCCCACGTTCATCTAGCCTGCCTCCAGAGACGTGAAGGAACTAGAGTTGTCACATGACCCCAGGAAGCCAATGAGACCTCTGCATATGGAATCATACAGTCTGGTACTTGGGGCAGAGCACCCAATACATTTTTGTTGAATGGAGGAATTAATATATGAGTAAATAAATCTGGATGAGAAAGAAATTTCTCACAGTCAGCACCATTGAAAAAGTATGAACCCTGTTACTCATTTTTTGTCATGGACATTTGTCATGTCATTTTTTCTTTGTCATGGGCAAAAAATAGTATAAGAGAGAACAGTGAGTAAGATTTGGACACTTTGGAGTCAGGCAGAACTGGGCTAAAATTTGGCCACCTACACTTAAAAGCTACTTGACCTTGGGAATTGCACCTAACCCTTCTCATGTAGAGCTTTCTAGTCTAAAATGTTTATGTTATCTGTGCCAATCTCATAGGGTGGCTGTGAAGATTGCATGAGATAATGCATGCACCATACAAGTCAATACATGATAATTGTGAGAGCAATGAGAGTAGTGAGAGAAAATGCAGGTCAAAGATTGTATAGATGCAGCATGGGAATCGCACAAGAGATGGCACTGAACAGCTTTTTGGTTTCCTTTCAAATTGTAGGTTCTGTGCTTCCATTCACTGTTAATTCTGTATTCTTTCTAAGAAACCTTTGAGAGTAGTGCATGTCTGTGTATTAAAGGGAGAGGGGGATATCCTTCTGTTAATAAGGAACGCAGCCTCTGGTCAGAAAAAAGAATGAGAATAATAAGTGCGTCCAAGGAGGGATTACATCTGAAACCTTGGTTTCATTGGCACTGTACTCTAACCACCAAGCTAACCAGCCACAGACTCAACCAGTAGACACCAGAGGTTAAAAAGAAGAGAGCGAAGAGTGGTTTCCTGGCATACATGCGCTTACCTGGCAAGCTCTGGGGCACTCTGAACATGGTTCTTCTCCATGGTTTCCCTGTTTCTAGCCCAGGTTCAATTAGAAACTCCTGGCTGAGCGCAGTGGCTCATACCTGTAATCCCAGCAATTTGGGAGGCCGAGGTGGGCGGATCACTTGAGGTCAGGAGTTTGAGACCAGCCTGGGTAACATAGTGAAACCCCATCTCTACTAAAAATACAAAAACAAAAAATATTAGCCGGGCATGGTGGTGCACGCCTGCAATTCCAGCTACTCAGGAGGCTGAGGCACGAGAATTGCTTGAGCCTGGGAGGCAGAGGTTGCAGGGAGCCAAGGTTGTACCACTGCACTCCAGCCTGGGTGACAGAGTGAGACTCTGTCTCAAAAAAAAAAAAAAAAAAAAAAAAAAAAAAGAAAAAAAAGAAAAGAAAAGAAAAAGAAAAAAAGAAACTCTATTCTCTTATTGCTTTGCTGCCTCAGTTCTCCATGGTGCTAGGCTCCAAGCTGAAGCTTCTGATACTGCTCCCAATATCCCTCACAACCTGTTCTAAGTGGTCCTAGAGTGAGGCATGCAGGTCCACCATGGCAGGGTACCAAGAGGTGGTGGAAGGAGAAACTTTCTCATAGCCATGTCTGGGCCTCCATGTTGCATAATTCCAGAAAGTGCCATTGTCATTGTGATTATTGCTGCAGCAGCCCTTGCCAGCAAGGACGCCTCCAAAGTTATTACATACCTTGCCGCCAGAGATGGCCCATTGGAGACTGGGAGACCTCCAGGGTAATGTGACCTTGTTAATCATCATGATCAGTTATGATGATTACAGGGATTGTTGGCTGTCCTCAACCCAAAACTTTTTTGGATGCTAAAACATTTTAAGACATAGCTCTTTCCTTCCTTCTAGGAACTTACATTCTCTCTAGGGAGAGGACTCAGTTAAGATATTATAACTAAATGCCATCACAGTTGTACAGGGAGTGCATTAAGTATTATCTTAGGAAGTAAAATGTTACTTTCTTAATCTATCCAAGACTAGAATAAAGAGTATACCTATGATACTCAGCACGTTTGGAGAGAAATGCTCATTAACTAAATCTTATCCACAAAGAGCGTCTTTTAACCCATAGTTGATAAGTCTTGAGCAAGTGCAGCCTGGTACACACAGCTTCTTTGCAGAATCTAAGGTGGTGAGTAAAACACATGAGAAGAGAGTCAAGATGGATTTGTTGACTTTTACATGTTTTAGCCTACTGAGGAAGATTTGGGAGCAGACTCCCAATATTCAAGTGGGGAATTACTTCTAACACAGTGAAGTTAGTTTGGGGGACATTTTGAGGATCTCAGTAAACTACAGATTCTTCTCCCCAGAAAAAAGTTACATGTGCATATGTTTGCACATAAGTAAATATCTCACATGTACCTGTACACACAGATACTTCTCCCCAGAAAAAGTTATATGTGCATATGTTTGTACATAAGTAAATATATCACATGTGCCTGTACACACAGATACTTCTCCCCAGAAAAAGTTATATGTGCATATGTTTGTACATAAGTAAATATATCACATGTGCCTGTACACACAGATACTTCTCCCCAGAAAAAGTTATATGTGCATATGTTTGTACATAAGTAAATATATCACATGTGCCTGTACGCACATGCAAGTGTTATTACACACAAAATCCTGTTCATAGACCCTGGGATTCCAGGGATTTCATATACAGAACCCATGTGTAATATGTCCTTCATTTCTTGGAAATTAGTCTCCTGCTGTTTTTTGGGTGAAGATTTTGCATCTGCAACTTGTTTGGAAGCTTCCCAAGAATAGGAACCTCATTTTCCTTTCTAGCACATTGGTACCTGGTGCAGTGCCGAATGCAGGGGTGTTTAACAACTTTAAGCCAAATGAGTAAGTATCAAAAGGCTGATTCCCAAGTCAGACCCAAAACTAGCATTTAAGAAAAAATATGTTTTGATATGCTTTTCTCTTCTCACAGAAGGTACTCACTGGATGAGCGGGACCTTTCAGCAACTCTGCTTAAGGGAGGACAAAAATTTCTTCACTCTAAAAAAATCTAAAACCTGGCTCAAAAAGGAATTTTCAAACCAGGGAGAAATAGTCTCAAACATGCAAACAAATGTCATGAAACATCCAAATAGAATGACTTTAAAGGACACAAGTGCCAAGAATGCTAAGGAGTTGGAGAAAGCCACTTTGGGAAGGCCTTTGGGGGGCTCTCCCACAGAGTTCCCTGCAGTGCCCTGGTCACATGGGCTTGACTTGGGCATGTGTCTGCCTCCTTGTTCTTGGCCAACTATCCCCTCAGCCAAAACTAATTGGGACACAAGGAATGTTCTGAGGGAGGGTGAATGTTATAACTGGCCCCTTTATGAGACTTCCTGGAAGCCTGGTGGTGCTCCAGTCCCAGGGCTGGGATACACAGGCTGGGCAAGCCTTTGTCATGAACCTGTAGGCCCTTCCAGTTCATGGCTCAGTCCAGGAAAGTGGAAAATGCCTTTGAGACCACTAGGCACAGCTCAGAGAAGACAGGGTGGGAATGCCGCAGAGGCCAGATCCTTCTGATGAAGGGCAGGCTTAGGGTCACTGATCTGGCATGAAATAAAAGATGCCTACTGACTAGTTCAACCAAACAAAAACAGGCCTCTTGTGGTGGAGAGAAGTGAGGAGAATTCAGCTTTCCAGCTGCCCAGATCTGCCCTTTTGGGTCCGGGCCAGGGAGGATTTAGCCGCCAGGGGCAGAGATGCTGACGTACTCATCTGCATTTCTGCCAACCCTGGGCTCTCAGTCAACCCCTTTTAAGGCATATTTCTGATGATTTGACTTCTCAGAGTCTGGAAGACCAGGGTTTTGTGGCTCATATTAAGTGTGAAGCCTTGGGCAAAGAATCTACTTCAGCAATATGGTTTATTCCCCATTCGTGAATTCAATCATCATTTATTGAACATTGGCTTTGAACAAAAATGAACAAAATTCAATTCTTTCCCTTTAGGCATGTACAGTCTGGAGGGAGCATATGATTATATGCCCAAGCAACTGCAATTGCAGAACATGACGATGTTTCCAGAAATGACAATGGAGGACACAGAGGAAAGGGTGCACATTTTAATTATAAAAATCAGAAAGGCTTCATAGAGGAGGAGGTATTTGAACTAAAATTCAAATAGAAAAGTTACAGGAGAAAATTAATAGCACATGCTCTACTTAACTTTTAGCAGCTCTAAGAATGAATATACATATTATATAGTTACAGTCCTAAGATCTACTTGGAAAAAAAATGCATTTAAGACCTCAGTCTTTGATATTGATTTGGTGTAATGGCAACATACTGATCAGCATGCTTGTCTGATGCATCCTAATAGTCTTGGATTAGCCATTCATACGGAGCCAACCAAGGCCTGCAAACATGGTATTGTCCCCTAGAAGGGCAGATATGCAGGTGAGAGTTAAGGGTGGTGACACTGTTTTGCAGACAGAAATCTCCCACAGCTTTGCATTGAATTAATGTCTTCAATGTCCTCAAGGCATAGTATTTTGCAGTGGCTGACCTGAGTTTGAATTCTGGTTCTGACTGTGCTACCTATGTGACCTGTGGCAGGCTATTCAGATTCTCTGAATCAGAATTTGCTTAAGTGGGAGATGATAGCAGTGTTACAACACAGAGTGGTTGTTAGGAGTAAAAGCAGTGATGCTTGTAAAACCTCAGGCACTATCAGGCCCTCAGTACAGGTTAGCACCCTTCCTAATGTGTTATAGAATTATGACTATTGATATAATTAATTCAAGATACTCTTCGGCATCCCCAAACTATAATGATATTCTCTTACTTCCTACTCTGACTTCTGTTTGTATAAACTATAAACCAAACTTCATGAACTTGTATAAGTTTCATGTAAGTCTTAGCTTTATACCTAATTGAGTTACAAATGATCATGTAAAGGCTGGAGTGCCTGGGACCCTTAGCCTTCTCCTCATTCTCTCCCCTGCCAATTTCCCACTGGGGTCTCTCCTAACTATTCTCTCCTGAAAGGGCTCTCATTTAGTCAAAATAATACATTTTTACCACCCCTAGTCTCAGAATTTGGAAGTAAAGAGACCCAATGGTGGCCAAGGTTTTGATTTTTATAAGCCTAGATCAAGCTGTGGGACTGACCAGAATTTGTACGGTATTGGGAGAGTCTACTTCTTGAGAGTTGATCCCACTTGTAGAGTAGCTGCATTTACTGGCATCATCCTGTTAATAAACTGGCTAGTGCAGACACTGCTGTCAGAGATGGGAACCTGCTGGAGATGCCCTGATAAGGGGCATCCTTGAACTCTGAGCATCTTTTTATCAGGCATGAAGAATCCCTTGTGCTACTTGATAAAAAAGCAGATTCATGAGCCTCAGTGCCGATGGAATGGACATGGTGGGGAATTGACATGCATGATTCTTCTCCAGGTGATTCTGATTCCCACTTGCTTTGGGATTTACCCTTCAGATGGGCAAATAGGAGCCATCCACCAGCATCAGGTGGTGGCCATCAACAGAAAGGTATCTGTGGAGTGAAGCTGTGGTTAGGAGGGCAGAGATTAGGCTGGAGAGCAGCTGAGGCCGTGGGTAAGAAGCCAGATTTCTCAAAAGGTGAGCAGTCTGGAGTGGGTTATGTTTGATGCCTAGGGGATGGCAGATACCTAAGATCAAAATGAGACAAGAGGTCATAGTCATGCTGAGTAGACACAGTAAGGAAACAAAGAGCCAGAGCAAGCAGTGGTAAGAAGACAGGTGGCCAGACAAGAGCAAGGTACACACGTGGTCATTTCCAGAGATGTCACGGCCCTAGGGCCATTCTCAAAGCTGCTTACCCCAGCTGCTGGAGGAGAGGAAAGCAAGCTAGCAGTTGCCTAGTCGGTGAGGAATAAGACCAGCCTTGGCACTTGTTTACAAAATTATCCAAGCCATCCTGAATCCCATTGTCTAGCCCCTGACTGTCACTCCTGTCTGACCGTGGGACATTAAACAACCCCCACCTGTCACAACGGTGCTGCGAGGAGCAGAGCCATACAACAGACAGAGTGTCCTGAACATTTTGGATATTAATCCTGATGGAAAAATCTTTAGCATTGTATGGATTAGTCAATGTAAATTCATTAACTACTTGTAATGACTGTAATATAATCTGCCCTGACTGTAAAGACTCGACAGCACAGTGTTAACCAAATTGACGCAGAAAAAAACACATTTCTGTTTAGACTCAATGACTGCTTTACTTGCCAGAACAGAGGCTGCAGCTTTAAGAGGAAAAAACAAAGTGCTCTTTTGAGCATCCTTGGGAGGGAGCCTCCTGTCCTCAGAAGAGCATCCCAAGTCTCCAACAGTGACAATTTGAAGATACCTTCCCTTTTCTGCAAACCACACACCCTCCACATAATGGAATCCCGTCAATCTCTAGTCCCTGTCCACGAGAAGTTCACAGATAATAAAGCAGAATGTATTCTGCAGGATTGAACATTTCCTCCCAGGATGAGTAATTACCAGGTTTTAATCATGCTCATTAGCCAGCCATTAGAGTGCTGTCCAGCTTTTCACCACCAGAGACAAGACTGGAGAATGACTGTGGTCGGGGGCTGCACCTGACCTGGTGAAATACTCAACCATCTGTTCCAAGTTGTAACCCCCTCTATGAAGCACCTTGGTTTATGGCCACAGCAGCCTAAGATCTCCAGCACTGAATCTACTTGTGTATCTAGGTTGAGCCAGGCCTGAACCCACCAGAACTTGGAACAGTAAAAAGTTAGCATTCACTAAAATCAGAGGTAATCCAGCACCAACTTAGCAATCGTGAGTTCTCCACTTTAGCAGAAATATGCATTTTTTTTTCTCCATAGCTTGGTGCATTAGAAGCCAGTAAAAAACTGACTTTGAAACAAATGAGTACAATGCAAATGACTAAGAACTTGTTTCTTTTCTGTTCTCAAAGCAACTGCCATTGGCTAAAACACCACCGTTCTTAGGAATGCAGAAAGAGCGAATGTTTAAGTTCAACATTGTAGCATTTGCTTGCCATTCTCTATCTCTTCAGAATTGTACTTTGATTATCTGTGGCGGGGCTGTCCTATAACTTTTGTTTTCATACAAATCTAAGTTTTCTTTCAGAAAAATAACTGACAGAGAGCTTCATACACAGTAGGTGCTTTATAATATTTTGTTGAATAATGGAATGCCTCACATGTATTTTCTTAGCTAAGAATGATAAACACAAGGTGCTTTCATGTATTCCCAACATGTGAGTTTTTCTCTGTGTGCCTAGGTCCAGTGCTTCCAAATGTTCTGCCCATAGTGACCAATTACCTTACCTTAGCCTTTTAATTTATAACCTGCTCATTTAGAATTTTGCCTGTACTGCAGAAGAGCCAAAACAACAACAATAATACTATTAATAATAAAGCTTTCACTTTTCTTCCTTGCTGCAGTAGCTATTTAATCTCTCTTCTCACTTTTGTCTCCTATGTAGACCCAGATTCTTGTTCATTCTAATTTCAATGATGAGTTTTCCTACTGTTCCTTCTTGCTCCTCCCTGAAGGAATCTTCTGTGGTGCTCAACAGAGGGTACCACATGCCCTCTGGGGCAGCTGCATAAGCTGTTATGGGGCAGCTGCATAAGCCATTGACCTCTAACTTGATACCTTCCCTTCAAGTGTGCAAAGTCCAGGCAGGTGGTGAAAGTGAGCATCCCAAACATCATAGTGATGGTATCAGAAGAGCTCCTGAGGAAAGCATGTATATTCCCATAGGTGAACAAGGGAAGGGTGCTAATTACAAGTCAAGGAAGGGTCAATCAATGAACCAGGTAAGTAGACAACCTGAGTGGAGAGTAGCCACAGGAATCTGTATCCTACATACAAGGCTGGGTGAACCCCAGCAAAACTAGGATATAACCACTGCTGTGGAATAAATTGTATCTTCCAACATTCATATGTTGAAGACTAACCTCCACTGTGACTGTATTTGGAGATGGAGTGTTTAAGTAATCAGGGTTACATGAAGTTGTAAGTGTGGGGCCCTAATCTGATACAATTGATGGCCCTCTGAAAAGAAAAAATGATCTCTGTCTGCAAGCACGCATTGAGGAAAGACCATGTGAGGACACCACAAGATGGTGTCAGGAAGAGAGTCCTCACCAGACACCAGCCATGCTGGCACATTGATTGTGGTCTTCCAACCTCCAGAATTGTGAGAAAATAAATTTCTGTTGTTTAAGCTAACTCAATGGTATTTTGTTATGGCAGCCTGAGCTGACTAATACAGCTTTGCCAAAGTTCCAAAAGAGCATGGTATTAAAGCAAGATCCAGTCACTGGAACTGGGTATGTGGCCTCAGGAGAGAGATAACTGGAACCAAAAGCCATACTCAGAGCCAGCATGTTCTCTGGGCACCAAATCTGAGCTACTTATGACTTCCTGATCTAGGACAGGAGCAGGCTGAGAGTCCAAGTAGGTGGTGGGCAAATGGCCCTAACAGTGGGAAGAACCTAGCTGTGAGATCAAGCAGCAGGCAAGGCAGGGCAGGATGGCCCTGGCTGCTCATAACCCATTAACTGACTTACAACAAATTGAGCTGAGAAGGGCCAAGAGATTTACCAGTTGTGCTCTGTGAATGTGGGCTGCTTGGCCTTGGCCCAACAATTCCCTCAGAGAATTATGTTAGTGTTGAGATTCAAAATTGGATTACAAATAATAGTGGATTATGAGAGAGGAGCAATAATGCGTTATAAATCAACATTTAACTTCTGTCTGTCAAGGAACTGCCAATTATGAAGGACACTAAATGTGATATACTCAAAAATGAATGTTGTGTGTCCCATTTGATTTAAACACTTCTCACCAAGGCGTTTGCTGCTAATAGAACGATGATAGGACCTTCTACTAGAGCCACCCTGTTCTACCCATATATCAATCAGGATTATTCTGCCCATTTCTACCCATTCTAACCCCCCAACCCACTCCCACTTCTGATTGATAGATACTGTCAAGAAGACCAAAGGAGGTGACTTCTTTTATATGAGGCTGGGAAGGTCCCACAAACTCATACCTCCCCCAAGTTACCACCAAGGCACAAAGGTGGGCCAGTTCCTTTGCATTTCCCACAGGCCCCTCAGGCCTGCAGGCTGGGGATTCCTTTATGTCTCCATATCTGATGGTAACATTCATGACAGGGTCAAGAGATCACAGGAAATGAACCAATAAAGGGCTTCCACTCTGTGCCAGCTAGTGTGTTAGATATTTTATGCCATGCTGCCACGTTTAATTTTCCCATAAATTTCATGATGTGTTATTAGGCTCATTTTACAGATGAGGAAACTGAGGCTCAGAGAGGTTGTATAAGTTGCTTATGTCACGTAGTTGATAAGTGCTTGCCCTGAGATTTGAACCTAGCACTCTGGGGCTCCAAAACTAATAATATTTCTCTTTGGACAAGCTGCATTCCAGAAACAATGTGCCAGGATATAAATATCACAGAAGGGGCCGTACCAGTATCCCGCCAATATGGCCATGACTGCTGTGAGTTCAGTGGGGTTACTTATTATTGGCACATAAATGTCCTCTTTCCTACTTTTGGCCAAGATTTGCCCTTCTCATAATTAAAACCTATTTTTATCAGGAACAAGGTTATTCCATATCTGCTTTTTCCCAATACCTAAGAACTGGTAGACTGCTATGAGTGGCACAAAGTTTTGTTTTGCTTTAAAGATGGTGCTATAGTTAATTTCCTGGGTAACTTTGGGTGCTCCATTAGGAGGAAAGACAGACAAGTAATTTCTTAAACAAGAGAAGCAATAGTCAAACCCCTCATCCCTATAACTTTTCCTGTCCTCCTGACCCAGCATCCCAGTAACACTAAGAGAGAGACGCCACAGGAGAGGGTTGTTCAAGCCACTGGAGTATGGTGGATGTGATGGTTAATTCTAGGTGTCACCTTGACAGGATTAAGTAATACCTAGAGAAGTGGTAAGGCATTATTTCTAGATGTGTCTGTGAGGGTTTTTCCACAGACACAGACACCACTGAGTGGGGAAGGTCTGCCTTCAATGTGGACAGGTACCATCCAATTGGGTGGGGCCTGGTTAGAAGAAACAAGCTCCTTTGGACTCCAGGACTTACACCAGCGGCCCACCAGGTCCTCAGGCCTTTAGTCTCGGACTGAGAGTTACACCATTGGCTTTCTGGGTTCTGAGGTCTTTGGACTTGGACTGAGTCACATTATTGGTATCCTAGGGTCTCCAGCTTGCAGACAACCCTACCGTCTGACTTCTCAGGCTCCATAATCACATGAGCCAGTTCCCTTAATAAATCTCCTCTCATCTGTCTATCTATCATCTATATCTGTCTATTATCTATCTATCTATCTATCTATCTATCTATCTATCTATCTATCATCTATCATCTATCTATCTACGTGTCTGTCTGTCTAATCTATCTATCAGGTTGGTGCAGAGTAATTGCAGTTTTTCCATTACTTTAATGCAGAGGTAATTGTGATTTTGCCACTAAAGTAATGGTTGGCACAACTACTTTTGCACCAACCTAATAGCTACCTGTCTGTCTGTCTATCTCCTATTTGTTCTGTCTCTCTGGAGAGCACTGACTAATACAGTGGACAAGAGAGAGGGTGTTCTGGCAATTCCAGATGGCACCTCTACAGAGTACGGTTTGGGGAGCTTTTGAGTCAGACCACAGTGGGTTGAAATCCTGTGTCTTCATTCACCAGCTGGGTGACTTTGTTAAGTTCCTCCACAGTTTTAGGTCTCAGTTTTCCTATCTATAAAATGGGGGATTGTTGTTATGAGGATTAATGAAGTGATGAATGTAATGCATTCAGTCTAAAACCAGAACATAATGAGCCCTGAATCATTCTTGGCTCTCATTAAGATTATTATTACTGTGATTCCTCTATTAAAATCATGGAATCTATTATTGCTTTGTTTAATGGGACATGGGGAAATGACACGATGGAAAGGGAGGAGCTTTTTTGGTATCAGCAGGACTGTCAGCAGAGTCTTAGATTATTTTGGAAGCTATTGGGAGACATGGGGAAAAGCTATGGGGGATCATCCAATTTATATACTGAATTCCTTAAATGATATATGTATGTATTTACTGATGTTTCATTCAAGTTAGTGATGGAATTGCAGTGTCATTGAATGTTGAGCCCTTCCTTTTACTCATAAGGAAACCAAGGCACAAAAGGAAGGGCCCTTTTTGAATCATACAACAAGTGAAAGATGGGACTAGCACTGGAACTTGGGTCTTCTGGCTCCTGCTCTGAGCCTTTTCCCCAACTGTTTCGTAAGGTTTGCAGGCCTCAAGGGCAGGCCCCAGAAGGCACCTTCTCTGAAGGGCCCAGCTCAGCTCTGTGTCCTTAAAGATGCTAGGTAAGAACCTGTTGATGAATTGGATGTTTGACTGGGGCCTCTACATTATGCTTTCCCATTTATCCCTCCTTCCTGTCCTAGCCCAGGCAGCTCAAGAGGCCTCCTCACCTCAGCTCTGTAGCTTCCATTTCTGCAAAATCCCTGCTGCCATTGCAGACCTGGTCTCCCTTTGGGTGACTGCTTTCTCATAAGCTTGTAATTGTCCCGTTGCTAGTTTCTGGGGTGTGGATAGTATCAGGTGGTGGCTAAGAGCTGGGACTTCAGATCAAGCCCATCTGGATTCAGATTCCATGCTCTAAGTCTGGGACCTCAGGCAAGTTATTAAACTGCTCCCGGTCTTGGTTTCCTCATCTGTAAAATAGGGATAATTATAATGAGGTGTTCATGGGGCAGTGGTGAGAACTGAGTTAGATGAAGTATTAAATTAAAGTATGAGAATCACCTAAGTCATAATAAGTGCTCAAAATCTGAAAGCTCTTAATTATAAACTGCATCCATGTCAGAGGTGAAGATGGTAGGTGGCAGGATTCAGTGCCAGAACGTTATATTTTAAGATGTACCACTTTTTTCTAATCATATTTTCTGAAATCTAGTACTCCACAATTTCTATCATATTTTCTCAAATTATTTTGAGCTCAGAGATGGAAATTCAGCACTATCCTTCACTGACTCTACATTTGTTGAGCACCTGCCATATATATCAAACTGACAGGCCAGACACCTACCACCTGCCCTGCATCCATTTCAAAGCTGGGGTTGCTGGATTGAGGGTAGCTAACTGATTCTATGACCTGTGGGTTTTAGGAGTGAGATATGACATTTGTCAGTTATTCGGGAGGTACAGCCTCTGAGGAGGGTCTCTGAAGACCTGCCCCCATGACCCCCTTAGGCTCCCTTTGTCTATCTCTGGAGGGACCTTCAGTCCAAACAGCAATGTTTTGACATCTTAGTTACAGGGACCCTATGCTCATAGCAAGAGTGGGGAGAGGGACTTTTGTGGCAAAAAGACAAAGTCCTCTAATTGCTGACTCTGCATTGCCGGCTCTGCATTGCCATGGCAATATTACCGTCCTTCCGTGAGTCATCTATGGCTTAGCCACTTCCATGCTCTATCTAGTCAGGCTGTGGGGCTGGGGTCTCCATTTGCTAAGGAGCCTCAGTTGTCATGACAGCACTAATCAGAATAGTTGAGAAACATCACTTGGAAGAAAACATCACCAAACCCAGGAAATAAACTCATTGCAAACGATATAAACTTTTGCACGTTCTGTAATTTTGCATTTTCACTAAAAAATTTTGCACTCCGGGAGAACAGGGATCATCCTTGCCTTATATTTCACTCACAGCTCCAGTGCCTCACAGAGTGTCAGGTAAAGTAGGTACTCAATAAATATTCTTTGATTGAATTATTCTCATTGCCTAGAAGTAATCTAAAGGCATGCTAATTCTAGGTACTGCTCTAAACACCTTGCAAAAGTTAATCACTCTGTGCCTCAGCTTCCTTGACTGTAAAGTGGACTTAATATTAGGAATAATAGTCACTGCCAGATTATGAGTTAAGTAATTTGTCCAAACAGAAGCCAAGGTTTGATCCCAGGCAATGTGGATCTTGAGTCTAGCGGCTCATCTCGCAAGGTTGTAGAGGCATCTAAGTGAAGAAGTGGGGTCTGGGCCAACTGCTCTCTTGGTGTGCATGTCTTCCAACTGCCACACAATGTGTTCAGATAAAATGACATTAAAGTAACTATTTTTGGTGGCTTGATGAACAAAAAATGCACACCAAATTGCAGACTTGAAGAAGGAAGTTAGTGCTAGCCTCTGCCATGTGGCAGTCCTACGGAAAACTCTGGATTTGAAGTATTCCAGGGCTCTTTCTTTTTCTCCCAAGCACATCCTCATTAGCCCTACCACAGATAAAGGTAATGAGCTAACTATGAGTTTTATGAAGACAAGGAAATGTTTGTGTCATTCATACTGTAGCTTTGTTGCCTAGCACAGGTGCGTGACAATAATAAGTGCTAAAAACAAATTTGTTGAATGGAAGAATGAAGAAGACAGCACTGTGTGATGGGTGGAGATACTTTTAAAAGAAGATCATTGAGGGTAACTGTCCAGGGTTCAGGAAGAAAAAGCCAATAGACATGGTTTTCTTTTTCTGAGGACTCAAGTTTTGAATGAAATCCCAGAACACAGATTCCAGAACAGACGACAAGAATAATTATTTTTAAAATTCATGCCGTGTGGTGTGACTTTTCTTTGGAAAATTTCAATACATAATTTTGAGGATGCCAGTTGGAAGGGAGAATTTTTTTTCCTAATAAAATAGTACAGACCGCTTCAATTATTCCTGGGAAAAGGGACATTTTCTCTTTTCTCCTCCAGGCTTTCCCTGAACTCTGATTGCCGCCTGAGGAACTACGGGAAAGAACAGGATGTGTCTGCTTCTTTGTCTCTAATAAAGTTTGTCACTTACTGAAAACTCAAATGCCACCCTCTTCCCCACATTATGAGTGCCCAGCCAGGCTTTCCAAGCTCTGAAACACTGAGCCACAGTGAGGTATGAAATTCACTCCCTTTCCTCCCCTAAGAGCATGCCACACACAGTACATGTCCAACCAGGCACACACAATGTACATATGTGCAAGTGCATGCATGCACACAAGACCACACACACATGCCCACACCCATCTGCTCCATGCTTGTGTCAGCCTTGGTTAACATGCTTAGGAGCATCTTTACTCCTTTGTCTCTTACAGGACCGGGGAGGTGGTTTTCTTGCTCTCTACACATAGCAACAGCTGCAATCAAAGTTAGCCTAGCTCTTCTGTGGGGAATCTGGTGATATACAGAAGATGTCAGAGCTAGCTGTCTTGGCTGAACAAGGCATCGACCTGCCTGAAGGGACATGAGATGGCTGTTCTGTCTTCTTGCTGAAGCATAGGCAGCACCCCTAGCAGGCTGCGAGCACATCGACTCCACAAGGGCAGGGATCCTTGACTGTTTTATTCAGTGATGTACCCTAAGTTTCCACAGGTGTGCCTGGCACATAGTATGTGCTCAATAAATACATTTTTGAAAGAATAAGTAACTCTGGATAGTTTTTAGAAAAATACATGGTCTTTCCTTGCATATACTGCCTGGAACACCTGTCCCTCTCTTGCCCCTTCCCAAGGCAAAAGTCCCATTTGTATTTTAAGGACCAGCATATTGTCACCTCCTTTTGGGTGCTTTAAAAAATTTATATATCATTGTGTACATATTTGGGGGGTAGATGTGATATTATGATACATGTATACATGTGTAATGATCAAATCAGGGTAATTGGGATATCCATTACCCCAAACATTTATATTTTCTTGGTGTTGGGAACATTACAATTCTTCTAGCTACTTTGAAATATTCACTAAATTATTGTTAACTATAATTTCCCTAGCATGCAGTCTCCTCCCCAGGTATAGGTAATTTCTTCCTGTCCTGAGCTCTCATAGCATGTTATGTGCTCTGTTTTTCTTGGAGAAATGGATATGTTGACTTGCAATTAATACATAAAATACATAAAAGATATTACATACATGTAATACATAAAAGATATTACATTCTCTTTCAATAGCAAAATCTTTTTTTGTTTTTGTTGTTTGTTTGTTTGTTTGTTTGTTTTTTGAGATGGAGTCTGGCTCTGTCGCCCAGGCTGGAGCGCAGTGGTGCGATCTCGGCTCATTGCAAGCTCCGCCTCCCAGGTTCATGCCGTTCTCCTGCCTCAGCCTCCCGAGTAGCGGGGACCACAGGCACCTGCCACCACGCCTGGCTAATTTTTTTTGTTTTTGTATTTTTTGTAGAGACGGGGTTTCACTGTGTTAGCCAGGATGGTCTCCATCTCCTGACCTCGTGATCCGCCGACCTCGGCCGGCCAAAGTGCTGGGATTACAGGCGTGAGCCACCGTGCCCAGCCGCAAAATGGTTTCTCTAAGGCAGATGCCTATTTACTTGTTTATGTGTTCCTCACATCTACTAAAGTGGATAGAACGACAACACTATGCTCACTAGAGCACAGTGGTTAAAAGGTTGCCTCTGGAGTTGGACTGCTATGGTGTGAAACCTTGCTCTGCCATTTGCAAGCCACGCAGACATTTAGTCAACTTATGTAATTTCTGCATCTTCATTTCCTTTTCTGTAAAATGGCAGTAGTAACAAGATCTACCTCATAGTAGTAAGCGGCTCAGTGAATTAATACTTGTAAAGCACTTACAACTCTGCTTTGTGCAAATTAAGTACTCAATAAATATTTTTATGTGTTTCATAATGTATGCTTATAGTTGACATTTGTTTTTAATTTCTTTTTAAAAATTTTACTTGGGGCCAGGTGCAATGCCTGTAATCCCAACACTGAGAGGCTGAGGTGGGAGGATCACTTAAGCCCAGGAAGCTTTAAATTTAACTGTGTATTATTCAAGCAATATTTTCCCTATGATAACCCCTGAATTTTGTCTGGGGACCCACTTGGTTAAATTTCAGTCTCTGTAGTTTTTCCAGAGCTACACACTCTCTACTCCCAGATAGAGTGAATCGCATCTGGCCAAGCAGCATTATGAATTTCCCTGGTCCCATGATTGGGCCAGAGATAGATCCAGGATCTCACTATAACCAGGAAAGTAGTACAAAGCTTGTGTTGGGGTTCCTGGGAAAGAGGAGGATGGTCTCCTCTCACTGGGCTGAATCTGTGTTACCTCCAGGAGGGTAGAGCTCATCTGGGAAGAGAGTCAGCTAGGAGAAGAGCCAAACCGTGAGACGGAGGGAAAAACTTGATCCCTGATATACCAGTATTGTAATGTGTGAGCCCCTGATCTATCTATACCAGGAGCCATTGTCTGTTCCAGTGACAATGGCTGCATAACAATTATTACTAAATTTAGTAGCTTAGAGCAATGGCAGAATGTATTTGGCTTGTGTGTCTTCACTTTGGGAAGGGTTCAACAGGGAGAGATTGCATCTCCTCCACTAGGTGTCTGTGATGTTGTCCTGAGGGCTGGGGGCTAGAATCATCTGAAGGCTTGGCAATTGATGCTGGTGCTCACCTGGGGGGCTCCAGCTTCTGTCTACAGGGACCTCTTCATTTGTTCTTTTCTTATGGGCTAGTGTGGGCTTCCTTACATCAGAATGACAAGTTTTACTCTGAGGGAGTGCCCCATTCCACCCTCTAACAACACAGAAACTGCACCCTTTTTATGACCCAACAAGGAAATTCTCATGGCATCAGTTCTGCCATCCTCCATTGGTTGGAGCACTCAGTGGAGGTCAGGTCCAAGAGAAGAAGAAGAAGAGCAATGTTTAAGAAAAGCATTTGGGACTGGAAATATGATTGTGGTCATTTTGAAAAATGTAATGTAGAATTACTTTTTGATAAAGTCAGTCAGAATTAGATTTTCTATGATTGATCACAGAAAGAATCCTAAAAAGACTGATAAAGCTTTGTTGAATAGATAAATTAATTGTTGACAATGCCTCATGTAATTTTATGGACTTTGTTATTTTTTCCTTTAATCAAATCATAACTTTTATCATCTTTTATTTGCTCTATATTTTGTTCAGGAAAAAAAATCCCTCATTGTAGGGGAGCCTAAAAAATGGTGGCATATTCTGGAGAGAGTCATTCACCTCGTTAGTTTTACCAATAGGGTAGGCTCACTTTTGTGGGCATTCAGCAACATGGTACCTGAGATGTATTTGTACAGACATTCTAAGCTTCTCAAAACACTTTCCTACCGGGAACATTTTAGCTTGTCCAATCAGTAGGGGCAATCGTTTTAAACTTTGAGTTGCCTAATATCTAGAGAGGAAATGATTAACATTACTACTTAACTGTAATGAGCTTACATGATGTTTCAAATAAAATGGCTATAAGCTTATATACATTAGAGGGAAGCTGAAATAAACCAGAATGAAACAAACATTTGTTTTGTTTTTTATTCTAGGACTTTCAAAGTCCTTAACATGTCATTTACCAATAGGGACTGTAGAGCACCGATTATTATGAGCTGATTCTGAGCTAACATTTTTTTCTCAGATTCTTGCTAAATTCTGGCATTCTAAGGAACACAGTTTAAGAAATAATGGCATTCCTAAAACAGATCTTGGAGGCAACTATAAACCTTTATTACATTTTTTCATACTTGCCTTTTTGAAAAGTTTTTTTGTTTATTGTTTTCTTCAGCCTATTAAGTTAAATTTCATAGTTTTCATATAAACACTCCACAAATGGTATCCATATGAGTCTGATCTCCTCAGATTCATTTGGGGGGAATAACTAGTATCTTCCTGGGTGGGATAATGTCTTTCATCTGCAGAATGTGAGACTCTATGATGTGTGGTCATATTGACATGCATTGAGCAAGAAAAGTTCCTGCCACCAGGAGAAGTGCCTTTTCCCAATTCAGAGGGGCTCCAATTCTTTTTGACAGTCTTACAAGCGTGCTGTGTCTGGTATATATTTCCTAGCTCTGGAAACTAGATCCAATCTTTCAGACTAGGTCATCCTTTTAAAGGCAACCTCATGAGCCAGAAAACAAATGGTGGATATTTCCTTTTCTTTGGTAACAATGTTGTTTTGCAAATACCATTTGTTTTGTATCCTTGTTATAGTTTGCTTGGATCTTGGACATTTTGTAATTGGTTATTCTTTTTTTTTTAAAATTATACTTTAAGTTCTAGGGTCCATGTGCACAATGTGTGGGTTTGTTACATATGTATACATGTGTCATGTTGGTGTGCTGCACCCATTAACTCTTCATTTACATTAGGTATTTCTCCTAATGCTATCCCTCCCCCTCCTCCACCCCATGACAGGCCCTGGTGCGTGATGTTCCCCACCCTGTGATGTTCCCCACCCTGTGTCCGAGTGTTCTCATTGTTCAATTCCCACCTATGAGTGAGAAAATGCGGTGTTTGGTTTTCTGTCCTTCTGATAGTTTGCTCAGAATGATGGTTTCCAGCTTCATCCATGTCCCCTACAAAGGACATTATCAGGGGAACCCACCCCCAATATTTCAACATAGGTTCTCTCTATTTTCCATAAGTGTTAGCTGGCTGAGAAATAAAGAGAAAGAGTACAAAGAGAGGAATTTTACAGCTGGGCCACTGGGGGTGACATCACATATTGGTAGGACCATGATGCCCACCTGAGCCTCAAACCAGCAAGTTTTTTATTAAGGGTTTCAAAAGGAGAGGGGGTGTAAAACAGGGAGTAGGTACAAAGATTACATGCTTCAAAGAGTCTAACAAAGATCACATGCTTCTGAGGGAACAGGACAACAGGAAAAAACAGAACCACTGATAAGGGTCCAACAAAGATCACAAGGCAGAGGGCAAAAGCAGAACTACCGATAAGGGTCTATGTTCAGCAGTGCACATATTGTCTTAATAAACATCTTAAACAACAGAAAACAGGATTCAAGAGCAGAGAACCAGTCTGACCACAGATTTACCAGGGTGGAGATTTTCCCCACCCTAGTAAGCCTGAGGTTACTGCAGGAGACCAGGGCATAACTCAGTCCTTATGTCAACTGCATAAGACAGACATTCCCAGAGCAGCCGTTTACAGACCTCCCCCCAGGGATGCATTCCTTTCCCAGGGTATTGATATTAATATTCCTTGCAAGGAAAAGAATTTAGCGGTATCTCTCCTACTTGCACATCCATTTATAGGCTCTCTGCAAGAAGAAAAATAGGGCTCCTTTTGCCCAACCCCACAGGCATTCAGACCTTATGGTTGTCTTCCCTTGTTCCCTAAAAATCACTGTTATTCTGTTCTTTTTCAAAGTGCATTGATTTCATATTGTTCAAACACACGTGTTTTACAATCAGTTTGTACAGTTAACACAATTATCACAGTGGTCTTGAGGTGATGTACATCCTCAGCTTATGAAGATAACAGGATTAAGAGATTAAAGTAAAGACAGGCATAAGAAATTATTAAAGTATTATTTGGGAACTGATAAAAGTCCATATTAAAATGAAATCTTCACAATTTATGTTCCTCTGCCGTGGCTCCAGCTGGTCCCTCTGTTCGGGGTCCCTGACTTCCCGCAACAGGATGTGAACTCATCCTTTTTTATAGCTGCACAGTATTCCATGGTGTATATGTGCCACAGAATGGGAGAAAATTTTTGCAATCTACCCACCTGACGAAGGGTTAATATCCAGAAACTACAAAGAACTTAAACAAATTTACAAGAAAAAAATCAAACAACCCCATCAAAAAGTGGGCAAAGGATATGAACAGACACTTCTCAAAAGAAGACATTTATGCAGCCAACAGACACATGAGAAAATGCTCATCATCACTGGTCATCAGAGAAATGCAAATCAAAACCACAGTGAGATACCATCTCACACCAGTTAGAATAGCGATCATTAAAAAGTCAGGAAACAACAGGTGCTGGAGAGGATGTGGAGAAATAGAAACACTTTTACACTGTTGGTGGGAGTGTAAACTAGTTCAACCATTGTGGAAGACAGTGTGGTGATTCCTCAGGGATCTAGAACTAGAAATGCCATTTGACCCAGTGATCCCATTACTGGGTATATACCCAAAGGATTATAAATCAGGTAATTGGTTATTCTAAGAAGAAAGGAGAGCAAGGCAGCTCTAGAAATTCTGGCTTTCTCTCAGCTCTCTTGATTTCCCAATTAATTACTGCCCCTTAAGCTTTCTTCTCAAGAGGCTTCTCTATGATGTTACATGATATTGGAGTGCCTGTTGTAGAATATTTCCTGTCTTCCAGAACTCAATACGTTACAAATAACAGACCCACACTGGACTGAGCATCTGCCCTCCACTTTACAATTCTTTTGGTTGTGAGTTTTTGATGCAGGGAATATCACAAACAGCAAGGAGAAATATTATCCATCAGAGAGGTGACACAGAATGGCCACTCTCTGCCAAATATCTCAAGAGAAATTCATCCCAATAATACAGAGACAATTTGGAAAAGAGAGATTTAAAATCTTAGATTGTGTGTGCAATGGTAAAAGGACAAGAGGGTAAATAATGGGAGTGGAGAGGATTGATTGGTTTGGGGTTCAGCATTGCTTAAAGTATTTTCCATTTAATACACATTCTGCAAAATATTAATAGTTATTAGTTGACAAAAAGAGAGAGAGAGATTGTGTCAGCAGATGAATTTAGAAAATCTGTGGTTAAGAACTTTTTTATTACAGGACTTAACAGAGCCCTTAATACATAAATGTGTTTTGTGTATCTCCAAAAGGGGATGAAATTTGCTAATGTTTTGACCAAGAAATTCTCTTTTCAAGAAGCAGATCTTAGGACTGGTGATTCCAATATTAAACGTTAAATTATAGAATAACATTTCCCAAAAGTGTTTTCTGTGATTCTGGCTTCAAGATAAAGATTATTATACAAAAAGAAGGATAAGAAGGTAGCTTGGCAAAGCAGTCAGGTCATAGACTGGTGATGAGAGTTGCTAATGACATTTGGGCAAGAGGAAGAGCTCGATGGTGTGTGCCAGTTGATCTCAGAGACATCTTACATGAATTACCTGATTGTAATCCCCACAACTCCATGAAATAATCACAGTTGTTACCCACCTTTTACAAATGGGAAAGTCAAGGCACAAAGATGAGATGTTTCTTGTCCAGGGTCACTCAGCAAATAAGTGATGGAATCAGAAATAAACTCAGGCCACCTGACTGCAGAGCTTTTGCTCTTACTATACTACAGTGACTTGAAAAAATATCAAGGAAAATGTGAATAGACCATGGAAGACATTTCAGGGAAGTGGAATGGCAGTGCCCACAAAGTGGTTTTGCAACATGTTTACCATAGAGATTCTCCAATGTTAAGACTTTTATGCCACTTTATGTGACAATCTTGTCCCTGACTCTTTCTAATGACACCAGCTTCTCTCATTTGCATTACACACTGAAACATGCCATAAATCACACACTGGAGGGCTCTTTGAATCATGGGGCCATATCAGATGGCTCTTCCATGACCTTGGAAATGTATATATTAGGAAAGAAGAAAGATCAAACCAATAGCCAAAGCTTCCACCTTAGCAAGCTATAAAAAGTAAAGTAAATTAAATCCAAAAAAGCAGAATAAATGAAATAATAAAAATTAGAGCAGAAATCAGTGAAATTAAAAACAGAAAATCAGTAGGGAAAATCAACAAAATCAAATGCTGGTTCTCTGAAAAATAGCCACATTTTACAAATGGGAAAATCAAGGCACAAATATATATTTAATGAAATATAATTAATAATCCTCTATCTAGGTCTACTAAGAAAAAAACAATAAAAAAGAGAAGACCCAAATTACTAATATTTCATTTCAAAAATAAAAGAGGGGCTAGCAGTACTGAGCCCATGGACATTAAATGAATAACAAAAGAATATTATTAACAACCCAATGCCCATGCATTTTATAACTTAGATGAATGGACCAATTCCTTGAATAACACAAATCTATCAACACTCACACAAGGAGAAATAGATAACCCAAATAGGCCTATACCTATTTAAAAATTGAATCAATAATGAATGATCTTCTAAAACAGAAAGCACCCGGCCCATATGGTTTTACTGATGAATTATATCAAACATTTAAAAGAGAAATTATGCCAATTATTTACAATCTTGTTCAGAAATTAAAAGTAGAGGGAATACTTCCTATCACACTGTATGCAGCTAGCATTACTCTAATACCAAAACCAGACACAGACATTATAAGAAAAGAAAACTACAACTCAATATCCCTCATTAATACAGATGTAAAAATATTCAAGAGGATATTGCATACTGAATCCAACAATGTATAAAAAGAATGATACACCATGCAAGTGAGATTTATCCCAAACATTCAAGGATGTTTCAACATTTAGAAACCAAGTAATGAAATATGCTATATTATCAGGCTAAAGAAGAAAACTTATTATATGTGAGCATATCAACGGATCCAGAAAATGCATTTGACAAAATCTAATTCATGATAGTTCAAAATGTTTTAAAATGTATCTTGAGGTATCTTCTCTGACTCATGTTATTTAGAAATGTGTCATTTAATCTGCAAGTATTTGGGGATTTTCCAGCTATCTTTTTGTTGTTGATGTCTGGTTAAATTCCATTGTGGTCTGGAAAGAGATATTGTATAATTTATATTCTTTTCAATTTGTTAAGGAATGTTTTATGTCCCAAAGTATTGTTTATCTTGGTGAATATTCCATGTAAGCTTCAGAAGAATATGTATCCTTCTGTTGTTAGATGGGGTGTTATGTAAATATCAACTATATTCAGTTGATTGATGATGCTTTTCCATTCAACTATATATCCTTATATAGTTGACTGTTGGATCTGTCAATTGCTATTAGTGTCAAAATCTCAACTACAATAGCTTATTCGTAGATTTCTCCTTGTCTTTCATTTTTTGCCTCCTCTCTTCTGATGTCCTGTTGTTAGGCACATGCACATTAAGGATTGTTACATCTTCTTGAAGAATTGACCCTTTTATCATTATGTAGTGCCTTTCTTGATCCCTGATAATTTTCCTTATTCTGAAGTCTGCTTTATCTGAAATTAGTGTAGCTAATCCAGGTTTTTTTTGATTAGTGTTAGCATGTTATACCTTTCTTCATTCTTTCAATTTTAATCTACCCACGTCTTTAAATTTAAAGTAGATTTCTTGTAGACAACATGTAGTTAGGTCTTGCTTTTGTTTTTGTTTTTCAGTACACTTTGGCCATCTCTGTCTTTTGATTGGTGTATTTAGATAATTCATATTTAAAGTGATTTTTTTATATAACTGGCTTAATATCTATCTTATTTTTAACTGTTTTTTAATTATTGCTCTTGTTCTGTGTTTTTCTGTGTTCCACTCTTTTTCTGCCTTCTCTGCTTTTAATTGAACATTTTATATAATTCCATTTTCTTTCATCTCTTGCCATCAATTATACTTCTTTTAAAAATATTATCAGTGGGTTTACTGGAGTTTGCAATATACATTTACAACTAATGTAACCCACTTTCAAACAACATGTACTGCTTCCCAGATAGTAAAAGTAACTTATGAAAACAGTTTTCCTAATTCCTCCTTCTTATCCCTTATAACATGGTTGTCATTCATTTCACATATCCATAAGCAATAATCACTGAATACATTGTTTCTATTGTTTTTAACTCAATATATGTTAGATCAACTATAATTAAGAAAAATATAATATTTATTTAATTTTTTCCTTATTTATTCCTTTCTTTATGTAGGTTTGAGTTTCTTACCTGTATTTTTTCTCTAATTTTTTAAACATTTCTTTCAAGGCAGACATACTGAGAGAGTTTCCTCAATTTTTGTTTATTGTAGAAAAGTAAAGACTAAGAAAGTCTTTATTTTTCCTTCACTTTTGAAGGATAATTATTCAGGATACAGAATTTTAGGTTAGTGGGATTTTTTTTTCAACACTTAAATATTTTACTCCACCCTTTTTCTTTCCTTTCCTTTTTTTTTTTTTTTTTTTTTTTTGCTTGTGTGGTTTCTAAAGAAAGGTGCCATATAATCCTTGACTTTGTTCTTTTATGTGTAAGGTGCTCTCCCCAACCCTCTTGCAAGATTTTCTCTTTATCATTTATTGTCTGTAGTTTGAATGTGATATGTCTAGGTATAGGCTTGATATTTACCCTGTCTGGTTTTCTCTGAATTTTCTGGAACTGAGGATTATTGTTTGTCACTAATTTTGGAAATTTCTCAGTCATTATTACTTCAAATATTTCTTCTGCTCCTTTTTCACTTACTTTTCTCCTAGTATTCCCTTTATGTGCTTGTTTACACCTCTTGTAATTGTCCCATAGTTCTTGGATATTCTGCCAAGAATATTTTTATTTTATTTTAATTCCTTTTCTCCTTGCTTTTCAGTTTTAGAAATTTCTATAGAGTTATCTTCAGGATTCGTTTCTCAACTGTGTTCAATCTATTAACTTCTGAGTCCCAGGATGGAGTCAGCTGCACTCAAACCACTTGAGTGGTTTGGGGAAGAGACATTGCTCCAAAGAAAACTGGGGAGCTATTACCTAAAGGGGAAACAGGTGCAAAACAGATAGTAATGAGAGAAATAAACTGCAAATGCCTTATAAAACCAGGAAAAGGACAGTTTATGAGGTAGAAATCAGAAAATGATAGCTAGACTTCAGTGGAAGACATTTAAAACAACATGGAGGAGTGCAAGATGGACAGGAATATACAGGAAAGTCTGAAGCGTGGAGTCAGGCAGCCCTTTAGCAATGCAGCTCAACACCAATACTCTGAGAGTATGGTAACATTCAACTTGGCATTTATTGTAGCTTCTTATCTGTGCTTTCCATCGTGGTAGTCACAGCCACATTTGGCTATTTGAATTTAAATTAGTTTTAATTAAATAAAGTTAAAAATTTAGTTCCTCAGTTGCACTAGCCACATTTCAAGTACTCAGTAACATTAACATGTGGCTAGTAGCTACTGTATTGCTTAGCACAGAATGGAACATTTTCTTCACTGCAGAAAGTTCTATTAGGTAGCACTGGATTAAACTATCATTTGCATCATTTCAATTATTTTCCCCAAGAAACATATATGTTGAGACATCATACTTTTCTTTTGCTGGCCAACTTGAAATAATGAGGAAAAGAGAATAGAATAATTTTGCTAATGATAGATCTAATAAATAATCTCCATTGAGAGGCTTAAGCTCAAACATGAAATTCAATTAAAAATCTTGATTATCTATCCATGACTACACCAATCCCTCTGTGTGCTCTCTTTTTCTCTTTCTCTAATTATGTCCTATCAAAGTGGAAAATAAGTTGTGATTATTGGAAGCTGGTCAGGTTGAGTAACAGACACTAATTAAGTATCTACTGAAAGAAGAGAACATGATACTGGTTAATCCTTGCTTTTGGACTCCGTGGCCCCCTGTTGGTGTTATACAAACCTCCCACAGGGATGTAGGAAACTGTTCTTCAATTGCTCTGTCAGCCACCCACTGGGCACCCTGGATGGTCCTGACAGCATAAAGTGGAAAAACCTGGAGTTCCAGGACTGCATCTTCTTGTAATTGAAAAATATTTACAATTGCCACATCCCCAAATTGTATCAGATATTTCCTATGTTAAGGGAAATATCATGCTACACAGATGTTGTCCTTTGGGTTTTATACATGTAGTAGATATTAATTTGGAGTGTGTTTGAACTCAGTTGTCAGAGAAAATGAGCAGAATGGATAGCAACCAACGTTTACTTAGCCATTGCTATGGCCAGACTCTGCCAGACATGACAACAAGGCATTTCATGTATATTTCACAAGAGACCTACATGATGTAGGGATTATGCCTACTTTAATTAGTTAGAAAACTGAGGCTTAGTAAGGTCAAGCAAGTTTCCAAACATTTCAAATGTTGTCACTAAGTTAAGTGGCAGAGCTGGCATATTAATCCAGTATTGTCTGACACCACTTTTGAGTTCTTTACCACCTGGTATTTCTGCAGTATTTGATGGGGAGTTTGGCCTTTGGTTGGGATCACCTCCTCTGCTTCATCAGAAGTTTGTACTGACTTCAGTTACAAAGTCCTAAGACTTTGGGCAGTGTTGAATTTGGAGTTTTTGTTTGTTTGTTTGTTTTTTACCTTTGTCAGGGGTATATGTGCAGGAATCTCAGCCACTTCTTGTATGCATATATTTATTGAAACTTCTTTCAGCAGTTACTGAGAATCTATTGTGCAGCAAATGTTGGGGATATAGTGATAAATAAATAAAGCATGGTCTCTGCCTTCAGAGAGCTCACAATATCATAGAAGAGATAGATATATCAGTAAGCTATTACAAAGCAGGGTGATAGTGATAATCAGAGAAGAAAACATAGGGTACTATGTAGTTTCATCGCAGAGGTGGGCTGGCAGGAGGAACAGCCAGGTGCAGGAAATGAGGGGGAACACTGTGGAGAAACTAAAAGCAGTAATGGAATCAACTAAATCAACTAAATGTTACATATTTTTTATTATCACCAGGTACTAGCAATTCTAAATAATATCAATTATATTTAAAAAAACCACTTGTTGGTCTAAGTTCTAAATAATTGTAGAACTTACTGTTGAGTTTGAATAATATATACATAAGCAGGAAATTAGTGCATTTTTGTTACATGTTCTTTAAGAAACATTTTATTCTACACAGAAGTTAATCCAGATAACTCCTAGTTATACTGTCAGTCCTCCTCCTCCCATGCCTCCCACCACAAGAAAGATGACAGGGCTAAAGTTACTTCATGCTATTGTGACCACTATTTGTGTTCAAAATGAAAAAACAGGGAAATAGTACCAACTACAAGTTGTAATTATTTTGTAACAGATAAGGACAGATTTAATTCAAATGTGACATATGTTGCAGGTTTTTATAATACCCTCTAAATTGACATTATTCTTCTTTTAAAATTGTGAATTGTGAATTGTCTGTTTTCAAACTAGTAAACAAGTTAGGAAACTAATAAGTGTTATTAATTGTTATGTGATTTCAACTGAAAATCGTTTCATCTTATAGAGGAGAGTTAAAACAATCTTCTCTGGATGTCCAATGCACTAGGCCCAACATTAGTGCTACAGGCTCAATGTAAGGGGCCCCTGACAGCCCATGAGCTTGGGAGAGCCTGATACATTAAAAAAACTCAGGATGGTATAACCCAGGGTATGGGTTGGGGAGTGGTAAGAGCTGAGTCTTGTGAGATAGTAGGAACCAGTTAAGGAGGGTGAGGGATTTAGAAGATTTTAAAAAGGAGAGAGTCATGGTTAGGTTTGTGCATTAGAAAGTACATAGACAAGAAATATGACCATGGCAGCAGATTGTTGTCTTATGTCACTACTTTTTATGAACTTTAACATTTTTAATAACTTGTTTCAGTTATGCTCCACATAACAATATTTTGCTCCACATAACAATATTTTGCTCATCATTAAGTGATGCATGACTATATTTTAAAATAATTTCAGGTTTCAAAGACAGATGCAAAAGTAGTACAAAAACTGTTCTATATCTTTCACCCACAGTTGCCAACAGTTAAATCTTAATATGATTGAAACAATATTATTGATAGGCTACTATTATCTGATCTACAGACTTTATTCAAAGTTCTCCAATTGTCTCACTAATGCTCTTTTTGGTCCAGGATCCAATACAGGTTACGATGTTACATTTGGTTATTATTTATTTAGTTAATATCTCTTCCAATCTGGAAAGTTCCTCAGTTGTCTTTGTTTTTCATGACCTCAGCACTTTTAAATACTAGACATTTATTTTATAGACTGGCCCTCAATTTGAGTTTGTCTAATGCTTCCCTATGATTTAATTCTGATTTAAATTTTTGGCAAAGATACTGCAAAATTGATCTTGTGTTCCTCTCAAAGTACATATCAACAGGTACTTGCTAATTTGTGCTATTACTAGTGACATTTATATCACTTGGTTAAGGGGATATATGCCATGTATCTTAATTATGGTTATTTTTCTATTTGTAATTAAGAAATAGTTTATGTAGCATTATTTTGAAATCATATAAATATCCTGTTTCTCGCACTTTCACCCACTAATTTTAGCATCCACTGATGATTCTTGTCTGAAACAAATAGTACTGTGATATTTCTCAAATAGTGATTTTCTATTTTCACTGTTCCTTCTGCATGTATTAGTTGAAGGAAAAATTGTCTCATTTACTCACTTATTCTTTCATTATTTCATTCATCGGTTATATCAGTATAGATCCATCATTTTTATTTTAATCTCTGGATTGTAATTTTTCCTATTATTTATTTTATTTCTCAAAAATTCCCAGACTTGGCCAATGGGTGTTTCTTATGTTGGTTTCTGTGTCTTTTTAACATGTCCTCAATTTTTCTTGCTCAGAAAAAACTAGTGTCATGTATATTTTGTTTTTCAAAAAGAGAATTTTAAAATATTGTTTCCTTATTCTTGACATCATTAGACCATTTGATACTGTTTCACAGCTCTAGGATGCTCTGTTTTGTGCCACCCCTTAACCAGCTCCCACTCATTTTTCTCCTTGTGCTTCAGTTGGGTAATTGCTATTGACCTATCTTCAAGTTCACTGATTTTTTTTTCCTCAGCTGTGTTGACTCTACTGATAAGCTCATCAAGAGCACTCTTCATATTTGTTACTATGTATTTTTATTTTTAGTGTTTCTGTATGTATTTTTTTCTTAGAGCATCTTTCTTTCTTCAGAAACTTCTCATCTGTATATTGTTTATGAATGTTGTCCACTGTTTCCACTGGAAACATTAGCATATTAGTCATAGTTATGTTTAATTTCCTGTCTGATGATTCCAACATTTGGATCACCTCTTTGTCTGATTCTGCTTATTGCTTTGCCTCTTGACAGTGGATGGCATTTTCTTGCTTTTTAGTATCTTTTCATTTTTTACTGAGTGCCAGACATTCTATCTAAACCAGTAGTGGCTGAGGCCAATAGTAATTATGCATAAAAACAGGCACATGTTTTCTGTTGGGTCATTAGTCAATCAAATTAGGTATTGAGCTGGGTTTGGGTTTTACTGTTTCTATTACCTGTAGCTCACTCTAATTTTAAATTTCTTAGCATTATCTTGTTTTTAGATTGGGGGCTCTGGCATAGGAAAAGGCTTCTCAATGATCCTGCTCCACTCTCAACTGTAAACTTTCCTGTACCTGTGTCACAACAGTGCTGTCCCTCTATTTTCTTACCTATTCTGTATATGAGTAATATCTTTTTTCAATTATTATTTTCTTCTTTGAGCATCTTCAAAGTTTGCTTTCTTATATCTTTCTAAGATTTTTGTTGAGCTGTATATTTAATTTTCTTACTTTTATTCTTTTGTCTTATATTTGCAAGAGTATTTATGGCTATTCTGTTTTCTTCAAACATTGTTTCAATGTATCCATATATTCTGATAAGTAGTGTTGTTATTATTTTTTTTTTACAAATTCTATATTTTAAATTTGCTTTTTGCCTTTACATGAGATTGTCTATAAATTCTAGCAAAAAGACATTTTGTGGTTTTTAACATTTTTTTCTTGGTTATATCTGAGTGTTTTTGCATAGTGATCAGATTGTTGTTCATAGTATTTCTACTTTACAAAAGTTAATGCTGATTTCTTTGTTACCTAACTGATCCTAACATAGAATCAATGTTGTGGAGGTCTCATGATTGATTTCAAGATAATATTCTCTGTTATCAGTGTATAGTCTGTACTATGTGTATGTGTGTGCATGAATCTTGCTTTGTAAATTAAATTGAAAGCCTTTTTCAAATTTTGAGATATGTGTGGTCTCATTAGCATAATAATATCCATAATTATGTGTTTTATATTACCTATGTTAATGTATTTACCTGATGCATATTCTTTGATCTTTTATTTTTAAAAAATGTTTTGGGATGTGGAGGAGGAGCAAGATGGTCAAATAGAAGCCTTCACTGATCATTATCCCTGCAGGAACACCAAATTGAACAACTAGCCACACAAAAAATGTACCTTCAGAAGAATAAAAAATCAGGTGACTGATCATAGCACTGCGTTTTAACTTCATATCACTGAAGGAGGCACTGAAGAGGGTAGGAAAGACAGTCT
Organism: Pan paniscus; assembly: GCF_029289425.2. Lineage (NCBI taxonomy): Eukaryota > Metazoa > Chordata > Mammalia > Primates > Hominidae > Pan > Pan paniscus. The sequence continues at coordinate 88,853,188 of NC_073257.2, forward strand.
TGAGTTGCCAATGCCACCTCTCCCCAATCTTCCAGCAGCAGCCACATGGCACAGAGTGAGAATCTGTGTGTTTGGGGGAAGGAGAGTGCAGTGATCATGGGATTTTGCATTGGAACTCAGTACTTCCCTGTCACAGCAGAAAGTAACACTGAGCAGAACTCAGCCAGTGCCTGTGGAAGGTGCATTTAGTTCAGCCCTGGCCAGAGGAAAACCACCTATCTCAGTGTTCAGAAGTTGAGTTTTTGCAAGCCTTCCCACCATGGGCTAAAGGAGTCTGCGGTTCTAAATAAATTTGAAAGGCTGTCTAGACCACAATGAATAAAATTTCTGGGCAAGTCCTAGTGCTGTGCTGGGCTCAGAGCAAGTGAACTTTAGGGGCAAGCAACCTAGTGAGACACTAGCTTGGATGACCAACAGAGTGCTTGCACCACCCCTCCCTCAACCCCATGCAGTGCATCTAGCAACTCCAGGAGAGACTCCTTCCCTTCGCATGAGGAGAGAAGAGGGAAGAGTAAAGAGGACTTTGTCTTGCAACTTGGATATCAGTTCAGCCACATCACTCATATAGAGTATCAGGCAGAGTTGTGAGGTCCCCATTCCAGGCTCTACTTCCTGGACAACATTTCTAGACACACACTGGGCCAGAAGAAAACCCACTGCCTTGAAGGAAAGGACCCAGTCCTGAAAGAATTCATCATCTGCTGACTAAAGAGCCCCTGGGCCCTGAATAATCAGTAGCAACACCCAGGCAGTACTTACTATGAGCCTTGGGTGAGACCTAGAGTTGTGCGGGCATCAGGCATCAACCGGCACATTCTCAGCTGTGGTGACTACAGGGAGAGACTCCTGCTTGGGAAAAGAAGAAGGAAGAGTAAGGGGAACTTTGTTTGACAGCTTAGGTACCGGCTCTGCCACAGTGGGGTAGAGTACCAAGCAGGCTTTTGGGATTCTCGATTCCAAAGCATTTCTGGACCTGCCCTGGGAGGGTCAGAGGGGAGCCTAATGCCCTGAAAGGAGAGTTCCAGGCCTGGCAATATTTGCCACAAGCTGACTCAAGAGCCCTTGGGCCTCGAGTGAACATGGACAGTAGCTAAGCAGTACTTGCCTGGGCAGTGGTGGCCATGGAGAGAGATTCCTTTGCTTGCAGAAAGGGGAGGGAAGAGTGGGAATGACTTTGTCTTGTAGCTTAGGTGCCAGCTCAGCTGCAGTAGAATAGAGTACCAGGTAGATTCCTAAGGTTCCCAAATCCAGGTCCTGGCTCCTGGAAAGCATCTCTAGATCTGCCTGGGACTTGGGAGGGCAGGGGGCGGGTATTGCTGTCCTGAAGGCAATGGCACAATCCTGGCAGGCTATGCCAAGTGCTGATTGTTGAGTTCTAGGGACTTGATTGAACATAGGTGGTATCAAGGCAGTTGTTACCACAGGCCTTGAGTGAGAACCAGTGCTGTGTTGGCTTCAGGTCTAGCCCAGTGCAGTCATCATGGTAGTGGTCACAGGGGTGCTTATATGACCCCTCCACAATCTTTGGGAAACTCAGCAAACAGAAAGATTCTGTTTGTTTTGAAGAAATTAAGAAAATAGGACAAGTGTCTCTGCCTGGTAATCCTAAGAATTCTTCTGGATCTTATCGAAGACCTTCAAGGCAGTACCTCTATGAGTCTGCAAGGGCCACAGGATCACTGGGCATGGGGTATCCCCAAATGCAGATACAGCTACAGTGACTACAAACTTAGATCACAACACCCAAATCCCTACAAATACCTGGAAAGCCTTTCTGAAAAAAATGGGTACAACAGGCCCAGACTTAAAAAACTACACCCACAAGTATCAAAATCATCCAGGAACACATGACCTCACTAAATGATCTGAATAAGGGACCCGAGACCAATCCTGGAGAGATAGAAATACGTGACCTTTTAGACAGAGGTTTCAAAATCACTGCTTTGAGGAAACTCAACAAAATTCAAGAAAACACATGAAAGAATTTATAATTCTATGAGATATATTTAACAAAGTGATTGAAATAATTTAAAAGAATCAAGCAGAAATTCTGGAGATGAAGAATGTAATTGACATACTGAAGAATGCATCAGAGTTTATTACCAGCAGAATTGATCAAGCAGAAGAAATAGTGAGTTTAAAGACAGGCTATTTGAAAATATACAGTCAGAGGAGAGAAGAAGAAAGAATAAAGCACATTCACAAGATCTAGAAAATAGCCTCAAAAGGCCAAATCTAAGAGTTATTGGCCTTAAAGAGGAGATAGAGAGAGAGAGATAGGAGTAGAAAGTTTATTCAAAGGGATAATAGCAGAGAACTTCCCAAATCCAGAGAAATATATTAATATCTAAGTACAAGAAGGTTATAGAACCACAAGAAAAATTAACCCAAGTAAGGTTACCTTGACTACCTTAAGACATTTAATAATGAAACTTCCAAAAGTCAAAAATAAAGAAAGGATCCTAAAAGCAGCTAGAGAATATATATATATATATATATGTATGCACATACAATGGAGCTCCAATACATTTGGCATTAGACTTTTAAGTGGAAACCTTACAGGCCAGGAGAGAGTGACATGACATATTTAAAGTGCTGAAGAAAAAAATCACGCTAGAATAGCATATCTGGTGAAAATATTCTTTAAACATGAAGCAGAAATAGACTTTCTGAGACAAACAAAAGCTGAGGGATTTCATTAACACTAGACCTGTTCTACAAGAAATTCTAAAGGGAGTTTTCTTCATTTTGAAAGAAAATGATGTTAATAAGCAATAAGAAATTTTATAAAGGTGTAAAACTCACTGGTAATAGTAAGCAAACAGAAAAACACAGAATATTATAAAACTATAATTGTGGTATGTAAAGTACTTATATCTTGACTAGAAAAACTAAAAGATGAGCTAATCAAAAATAATAACTATAACAACATTTCAACCCATAGACAATACAAAAAGAAATAAATAGAAAAACAACAAAAAGTTAAAAAGTGGGAGGACAAAGTTAAAGTGTAGAGTTTTTATTCATTTTCTCTTTTCTTGTTTTTAGTCTACATAATCATGTTAAGTTTTTATCAGTTTAAAATAATAGCTTATAAAATATTATTTGCAAGCCTAATGGTAACATCAAATAAAAGAAAACATACATCATATTCACAAAATTAAAAGCAAACAGAGAGCCAAATCATGAGTGAACTCCCATTCACAATTGCTTCCAAGAGAATAAAATACCTAGGAATCCAACTTACAAGGGATGTGAAGGACCTCTTCAAGGAGAACTACAAACCACTGCTCAACAAAATAAAGGACGATACAAACAAATGGAAGAACATTCCATGCTCGTGGGTAGGAAGAATCAATATCGTGAAAATGGCCATACTGCCCAAGGTAATTTACAGATTCAATGCCATCCCCATCAAGCTACCAATGACTTTCTTCACAGAATTGGAAAAAACTACTTTAAAGTTCATATGGAACCAAAAAAGAGCCTGCATCACCAAGTCAATCCTGAGCCAACAGAACAAAGCTGGAGGCATCACACTACCTGGCTTCAAACTATACTACAAGGCTACAGTAACCAAAACAGCATGGTACTGGTACCAAAACAGAGATATAGATCAATGGAACAGAACAGAGCCCTCAGAAATAACGCTGCATATCTACAACTATCTGATCTTTGACAAACCTGAGAAAAACAAGCAATGGGGAAAGGATTCCCTATTTAATAAATGGTGCTGGGAAAACTGGCTAGCCATATGTAGAAAGCTGAAACTGGATCCCTTCCTTACACCTTATACAAAAATCAATTCAAGATGGATTAAAGACTTAAATGTTAGATCTAAAACCATAAAAACCATAGAAGAAATCCTAGGCAATACCATTCAGAACATAGGCATGGGCAAGGACTTCATGTCTAAAACAACAAAAGCAATGGCAACAAAAGCCAAAATTGACAAATGGGATCTCATTAAACTAAAGAGCTTCTGCACAGCAAAAGAAACTACCATCAGAGTGAACAGGCAACCTACAAAATGGGAGAAAATTTTCACAACCTACTCATCTGACAAAGGGCTAATATCCAGAATCTACAATGAACTCAAACAAATTTACAAGAAAAAAACAAACAACCCCATCAAAAAGTGGGCAAAGGACATGAACAGACACTTCTCAAAAGAAGACATTTATGTAGCCAAAAAACACATGAAAAAATGCTCACCATCACTGGCCATCAGAGAAATGCAAATCAAAACCACAGTGAGATACCATTTCACACCAGTTAGAATGGCAATCATTAAAAAGTCAGGAAACAACAGGTGCTGGAGAGGATGTAGAGAAATAGGAATACTTTTACACTGTTGGTGGGACTGTAAACTAGTTCAACCATTGTGGAAGTCAGTGTGGCAATTCCTCAGGGATCTAGAACTAGAAATACCATTTGACCCAGCCATCCCATTACTGGGTATATACCCAAAGGACTATAAATCATGCTGCTATAAAGACACATGCACACATATGTTTATTGCGGCATTATTCACAATAGCAAAGACTTGGAACCAACCCAAATGTCCAACAATGATAGACTGGATTAAGAAAATGTGGCACATATACAACATGGAATACTATGCAGCCATAAAAAAGGATGAGTTCATGTCCTTTGTGGATGAAATTCTTCCACAAAGGATGAGTTCATCCTTCATGGATGAAATTGGAAATCATCATTCTCAGTAAACTATCACAAGAACAAAAAACCAAACACCTCATATTCTCACTCATAGGTGGGAATTGAACAATGAGAACACATGGACACAGGAAGGGGAACATCACACTCTGGGGAGACTGTTGTGGGGTGGGGGGAGGGAGGAGGGATAGCATTGGGAGATATATCTAATGCTAGATGATGAGTTAGTGGGTGCAGCGCACCAGCATGGCACATGTATACATATGTAACTAACCTGCACATTGTGCCCATGTACCCTAAAACTTAAAGTATAATAATAATAAAAAAATAAAAAAATAAAAAATAAAAGCAAGAAATTAGAACATAACCACCAGAGAAAATCACCTTTACTAAAAGAAAGACAAGAAGGAAGAAAAAAAGGAAGACCACAAAACAACCAGAAAACAGATAACAAAATGGCAGGAATAAGTTCTTATTTATTATTAATAATATTGAAAGCAAATGGACTAAACTCTCCGATCAAAAGACATAGTGGCTGAATGGATTAAAAATAATGAGACCTAATGATCTGTTGCCTACCAAAAACACACTTCACCTATAAAGACATATATAGACTGAAAATAAAGGGATAAAAGAAGATATTTCATGCCAGTTTAAACAGAAAAAGAGCAGGAATAGCTATGCTTATATCCAATACAATAGATTTCAAAACAGAAACTACAAAAAGAGACAATAAAGTCATTTTATAATGATAAAGGGTCAATTCAACAAGAGGCTATAACAATTTTAATTAAGTATGCACCCAATGCTGGAGCACACAGATATATAAAGCAAATATTATTAGAGCTAAAGAGAGAGCTAGATCCCAATACAAGAATAGCTGGAAATGTCAACTTCTCATTTTAAGCACTAGAGAGATCATTTAGAGAGAAAATCAACAAAGAAACATCATACTTAATCTGTAACTGTAGACCCAAGGGACCTAATCGATATTTACAGAACATTTCATCTAATGAGTACACAGTACACATTCTTTTCCTCAGCATATGGATTATTCTCAAGAATAGATCATGTGTTAGGCCAAAAAACAAGCCGTAAAAAAAAATTTTAAAAAAAGAAATTATATCAAGTATTTTCTCTGACCACAATTAAATAAGACTAGAAACAATAACATGAGGAATTTTGGAAACTATGTAAACACATGAAAATTAAACACTATGTTCTTGAATGACCAGTGGGACAATGAAGACATTAAGAAAAAAATTATAAAATTTCTTGAAACAAATGACAATGACAACATAACATACCAAAATCTATGGTATATAGTGAAAGCAGTACTAAGAGGAAAGTTTAAAGCTATAAGCTACATCAAAAGAGTAGAAAACTTCAAATACACAACCTAATGATACATCTTAAAGAACTAGAAAATCAAGACCAAACCAAACCCAAAATTAATGGAAGAAAAGAAAGTATAATGATCAGAGCAGAGATAAATGAAATTGAAACTAAGAAAACAATACAAAAGATCAATAAAATGAAAAGTTAATTTTTTAAAAGATATGCAAAATAGACAAACTTTTATCCAGACTAAGAGAAAAAGAGAGAAGACATAAATAATTAAAATCATAGATGGAGAAGGCAACATTACAACTGATACCACAGAAATTCAAAAGATCATTAGAGGCTACTATGAGCAACTATATGCAATAATATTGGCAAACCTAGAAGAAATCATAAATTCCTAGATACATACAACCTACCAAGAGAGAACCATCAAGAAATCTAAAACCTGAACAGACCAATAACAAGTAACAAGATCAAAGCTATAATAAAGTGTCTCCCAGCAAAGAAAAGCCTGGGATTCAATATCTTTATTGTTAAATTCTACCAAACATTTAAAAAACTACTACCAACCCTACTAAAATTCCAAAAAATAGGAGGAGAAGGAAATACTTTCAAATTCATGCTATGAGGCCAGTATTACCCTGATACCAAAACCAGATGAAGACACAAGCAAATAGAAAGAAAAGAAAACTACAAGCCAATATCCCTGATGAACATTGATGCAAAAATCCTCAACAAAATATTAGCAAACCAAATTCAGCAACACATTAAAAAGATCATTCATTATGACAAAGTGGGATTTATCCCGGGGATGCAAGGATGGTTCAACATATGTAAATTAATCGGTGTGATACATCATACCAACAGAATGGAGGACAAAAACCATATGATCATTTCAACTGATGCTTAAAAAGCATTTGATATAATTCAATCTCCCTTCATCATAAAAGCCCTAAAAACCCTTAAAAAATGGGTATAGAAAGAACATACCTCAACACAATAACAGCCATATACAACAGTCCCACAGCTATATCATACTGAGTAGGAAAAACTGAATGCTTTTTCTCTAAGATCTGAAACATGACAAGGATGCCCACTTTCACCACTGTTATGCAACGTAGTACTGGAAGTCTTAGCTAGAGTAATCAGAAAATAGAAAGAAATAAAAGGTATCCAGATAGGAAGGGACAAAGTCAAAGTATCCTTCTTTGCAGGTGATATGATCTTATATATTTGGAAAAACCTAAAGACTTCACAAAAAACTATCAGGACCAATAAACAAATTCAGTACAGTTGCAGGATACAATGTCAACATACAAAAGTCAGTAGCATATCTATATGCTAACAGCAAAAAATCTGAAAAAGAAATCGAGAAAGTAATCCCATTTACAATAGCTACAAATAAAATACCTAGGATTTAATTTAACCAAATAAGTGAAATATCTCTACAATGAAAACTACAAAACATTATTGAAAGAAATAGAAGACAGCACACACACACACACACAAATGGAAAGATATTCCATGTCCACAAATTGGAAGAGTCAATATTATTAAAATTTCCATATTACCTAAAGCAATCTACAGATTCAATGCACTTTCTATCAAAATACCAATGACAATCTTCACAGAAAACAGAAAAAAAAATTCAGAAAATTATATGGAACCACAAAAGACACAGAATCCTGAGCAAAGAGAAAAAAAAAATGGAGGAATCACATTATTGGACTTCAGATTATACTACAGAGCTCTAGTAAACAAAACAGCATGGTTCTGGCATAAAAAGAGACACATAGATCACTGTAAGACAAGAGACAACCCAGAAACAAATTCATACGTCTACAGTAAACTCATTTTTGGCAAAGTTGTTAATAGTATACTTTGGGGAAAGGACAATCTCTTCAATAAATGGTGTTTAGAAAACTATATGCAGAAGAATAAAACTAGACCCCTATCTCTCACCATGTACAAAAATTAAATCAAAATGAACTAAAGACTTAAATCTAAGACCTCAAACTATGAAACTAAAAGAAAACATTGGAGAATCTCTCCAGAACATTGGAGTTGGCAGATTTCTTGAGTAATACCTCACAAGCACAAGTAACCAAAGCAGAAATGAACAAATGGGATCACATCAAGTTAAAAAACTTATGCACAGCAGAGCACCCACTCAGACAGACAGAGCAGTTTGTGGAGACTCACGTCATGAACTTTTGCTCCAGAATAAACCAGGAAAGCAGAGAGAACTCACAGACCCTTTGAAGGAAGCAGATTGCGCCTGCAGACCTGGGAGACAGCCCAAATACCATGAGTGTCCAAGCTGTGAAAGTGGGAAAGAGGGACTGTCCACTGCCAAACACCTACCCACACTGGGGTACCTGAAGATCTAGATCATGGGAAAAGGATCTGACCTTACCTAGAGCTGAGTCAATTTAGAGAGTCGAGTGAAATACAGGGGTAGAGGAAGCAGCGGAAAAAGATCTATGGGCGCTGTGCGTCCCCTGGGAAGCTATTTCAGACTTGTCTCACAGAGGTCCTTTGGGGAGAGCTGCCAGAGGTACTGGGAAAAGACCACAGGGAGAAGGAAAGCTCCAGCTGAACTTTGTAACAATTCCAACCAAATGCAGTCTCCTGGCCAGAACTTGGGAAAGGGCATAAATCCGGTTTGCAGACTCCACAGCAGGGGAGATACAAAAGCCCTGCTTGCTTTCGCAGCTGAGATGCAGGTAGCCTGGGACAAGTTCTTAGCCCTGCTTTCCCACTGCCTGGAAACAGAATCGGTGCTGTTAAGTGGGACACAGTGGGAGTGAGACTGGCCTTTTGGATAGTCTCATAGGAGACTTCTTTTCCATAGGAGCTGGGTGAGGCTTGTGACTGCTGGTTTTCTCCCACTTTCCTGATAACCTGCCTGACACAGCAGAGGGAGTCATAATCCTCCTGGGAACATAACTCCATTGACCTGGGAAAAACACCCCCATCCCCCATGGCAGTCACAGCAAGCCCTGCCCAAGGAGAGTCTAAGCTCAGATATGCCTAGCCCTGCCCCCACCTGATGCTCCTTCTCTACTCACCACCGTAACAGAAGACAAAAGGCATATACTCTTGGGAGTTCTAGAGTCCCACCCACCACCTGATCCTCCCTATACTACCACAGCTGATGCTCTCTTGAAAGTGCCACCTCCTGGAAGGAGGCTAACCAGGACAAAAATAGTGCATTATACAACCAAAACTAAGGACCTTCACAGAAGCCATTTCACCCCCACCACCTCCACCAGAGCAAGTGCTTGTATCCATGGCTGAGAGACCTGCAGACGGCTCCCATCACAGGACTCTGTGCAGACAACCCCAGCACGAGCCCAGAGCCTGGTAGAGCTGCTGGGTGGCTAGATCCAGAAGAGAGATAACAATCACTACAGTTAGGCTCTCATGAAGCGACACCCCTAGGAAAAGGGGAGAGTACTACATCAAGGGAACACCCCATGGGAAAAGAGAATCTGAATATCCTTGAGCCCTAGATCTTTCCACTGATATGGCCTACCCAAATGAGAAGAAACTGGAAAAACAATTCTGGTAACATGACAAAACAAGGTTCTTTAGTACCCCCTAAAAATCACACTAGCTTACCCACAACAGATCCAAACCAAGAAGCAATCCCTGATTTACCTGAAAAAGAATTCAGAATGTTGGCTATTAAGCTAATCAAGGAGGCACCAGAGAAAGGTGAAGTCCAATTTAAGGAAATTAAAAAAAAAATCATACAAGAAATGAGAAGAGAAATCTTCAGTGAAATATATAGCATAAATTAAAAAAATCACAACTTCAGGATATAGAGAATGCACTTAGAGGAATGCAAGATATTCTGGAAAGCCTCAGCAATAGGATTGAACAAGCAGGAGTAGAACTTCAGAGCTCAAAGATAAGGTTTTCAAATTAATGCAATCCAACAAATACAAAGAAAAAAGAATAAGAGAAAATGAACAAAGCCTCTGAGAAGTTTGGGATTATGTTAAGCGACCAAACCTAAGAATAATTCATGTTCCTGAGGAAGAGAAATCTAAGAGTTTGGAAAACATATTTGGGAGAATAATCAAGGAAAACTTCCCTGGCCTTGCTAGAGACCTAGACATCCAAATACAAGAAGCTCAAAGAACAACTGGGAAATTCATTGCAAAAAATCGTCACCTAGGCACATTGTCATCAAGTTATCAAAAGTCAAGACAAAGGAAAAAAATCTTAAGAGCTGTGAGGCAAAAGCGCCAGGTAACCTGTAAAGGAAAACCTATCAGATTAACAGTAGATTTGTCAGCAGAAACCCTACAAGCTAGAAAGGATTGGGCTGTATCTTCAGCCTCCTTAAACCAAACAATTAACAGTCAAGAATCTTGTATCAAGCACAACTAAGCTTCATAAGTAAAGGAAAGATACTGTCTTTTTCAGACAAACAAATACTGAGAGAATTTGCCACTACCAAGCCAGCACTATAAGAACTGCTAAAAGGAACTCTAAATCTTGAGACAAATCTTGAAAACACATAAAAACAGAACCTCTTTAAAGCATAAATCTCACAGGACCTATAACATAAGAATACAATAAAAGAAAAAAAAAGGTATACAAGCAACAAATAGCAGAATGAATGGAATAGTACCTCACATCTCAATACTAACACTGAATGTAAATGGCCTACCTGCTCCACTTAAAAGATATAGAACTGCAGAATGGATATGGATAAGAATTCACCAACAAACTATTTGCTGCCTTCAAGAGACTTACCTAACACATAAGGACTCACATAAACTTAAAGTTAAGGGATGGAAAAAGACATTCCATGCAAATGGACACAAAAAGCAAGCAGGAGTTGCTGTTCTTATATCAGAAAAAACAAACCTTGAAGCAACAGCAGTTAACAAAAACAAAGAAGGACATTATATAACAATAAAAGGCCTTGTCCAACAGAAAAATATCACAATTCTAAATATATATGCAGCTAACACTGGAGTTCCCAAATTTATAAAACTGTTACTACTAGACCTAAAAAATGAGATAGACATCAAGACAATAATAGTGGGGGATTTCAATGCTTCACTGACAGCACTAGACAGGTCATCAAGACAGAAGTCAACAAAAAAACAATGAATTTAAACTATATCTTTGAAAAAAATCGACTTAACATATATCTACAGAACATTCTACCTAATAACTGCAGAGTATACATTCTATTCATCAGCACATGGAACTTTCTTCAAAATAGACCATATGAGAGGCCACAAAACAAGTCTCAGTAAATTTAAGAAAATCAAAATTATATCAAGTACTCTCTCAGACCACAGTGGAATAAAACTGGAAATCAACTCCATAAGAAACCTTCAAAACCATGCAAATACATGAAAATTATATAACTTTCTCCTGAATGATCATTGGGCCAACAATGAAATCAAGATGGAAATTTAAAAATTCTTTGAACTGAACAATAATAGTAACAAAACCTATCAAAACCTCTGGGATACAACAAAGGTGGTGCTAAGAGGAAAGTTCATAGCCCTAAATGCCTACATCAAAAAGTTTGAAAGGGCACAAATAGACAATCTAAGTTTGCACCTCAAAGAACTAGAGAAACAAGAAAAAACCTCACCCAAACACAGTAGAAGAAAGGAAATAACCAAGATCAGAGCAGAACTAAATTAAATGGAAACAAAAAATGATACAAAAGATAAATGAAACAAAAATCTGGTTCTTTGAAAAGACAAATAAAATTGAAAGACCATTAGCAAAATTAACCAAAAAAAGAAGAGTGAAAATCCAAATAAGCTAATTAGAAATGAAACAGGAGATATTACAACCTACATCATCATTTAAAGCTACTGTGAACACCCTTACATGCATAAACGAGAAAACCTAGAGGAGATGAATAAGATACCACCCTCCTAGCTTAAATCAGGAAGAATTAGATACCCTGAACAGACCAATAACAAGCAGTGAGATTGGAATGGTAATAAAAAATTACCAACAAAAAAGTCCAGGACCAGTCAGATTCACAGCTGAATTCTACCAGACATTCAAAGAGAATTGGTACCAATCCTATTGACATTATTCCACAAGATAGAGAAAGAGCAAATCCCCCTTAAATTATTCTATGAAGCCAGCATCACCAGACATAACAAAAAAAAAAGAAATCTATAGGCTAATATCCTTGATGAACATAGATGCAAAAATTCTTAATAAAACACTAGCTAACCGAATCCAACAACATATCAAAAAGATAATCCACCATGATCAAGTGGGTTTCACAGCAGGGATGCAGGGATGGTTTAACATATGCAAGTGAATAAATGTGATGCATCACATAAACAGAATCAAAAACAAAAATAGCATGATTATCTCAATAGATACAGAACAAGCATTTGACAAAATCCAGCATCTCTTTATGATTAAAACCCTCAGCAAAATTGGCATACAAGGAACATACCTCAATGTAATAAAAGCTATCTATGACAAACCCACAGTCAACATAATATTGACTGGGGAATAGTTCAAAGCATTCCCTCTGAGAACTGGAACAAGATAAGAATGCCCACTTTCACCACTTCTATTTAACATAGTGCTGGAAGTCCTAGTCAGAACAATCAGACAAGAGAAAGAAATAAGGGCATCCAAATTGGTAAAGAGGAAGTCAAACTGCCACTGTTTGCTGATAATATGTTGTATACCTAAAAAACCCTAAAGACTCCTCTATAAAGCTCCTAGAACTGATAAATGAATTCAGCAGTTTCCAGATACAAAATTAATGTACACAAATCAGTAGCTCTCCTATACACCAACAGCAATCAAGCTGAGAATCAAATCAATAATTCAACCCCTTTTACAATAACTGCAAAAAAATAAATTCTTAGGAATATACCTAACCAAGGAGATGAAAATTCTCTACAAGAAAAACTACAAAACACTGCTGAAAGAAATCATAGACCATATAAACAAATGGAAACACATTGCATGCTCATGGATGGGTAGCATCAATATTGTGAAAATAACCATACTGCCAAAAGCAATTCTACAAATTCAATACCATTCCCATCAAAATATCACCATCATTCTTCACAGAACTAGAAAAAACAATCCTGAAATTCATATGAAACCAAAAAAGAGCCAACATAGATAAAGCAAGACTAAGCAAAAAGAACAAATCTGGAGACATCACATTATCTGATTTCAAACTATGCTATAAAGTCATAGAAAAAAAATCATGGTACTGGTATAAAAATAGGCACATAGACCAATAGAACAGAATAGAGAACCCAGAAATAAACCCAAACACCGACAGCCAACTGATCTTCAACAAAGCAAACAAAAACTTAATGTGGGGAAATGATGCCCTATTCAACAAATGGTTCTGGGATAAGTGGCTAGCCACATGTAGGAGAATAAAACTGAATCCTCATCTTTCACCTTATACAAAAATCAACTCAAGAAGGATCAAGGACCTAAATCTAAGATCTGAAACTGTAAACATTTTAGAAGATAACATTGGATAAACACTTCTAGACATTGGGTTATTCGAGGATTTCGTGTCTGAGAACTCAAAAGCAAATGGAATCAAAGCACATAAATAGTGTGACTTAATTAAACTAAAGAGCTTTTGCACAGCAAAAAGAACAGTCAGCAAAGTAAACAGACAATCCACAGAGTAGAAGAAAATTTTCCCAATTTATACATCTGACAAAGGACTAATATCCAGAATCTACAACAAACTCAAGCAAATTTGCAAGAAAGAATCAAACAATCCAATCAAAACTGGGCTAAGGACATTAATAGACAATTCTCAAAAGAAGTTATAGAAATGGTGAACAAACATATGAAAAAATGCTCAACATCACTAATTATCAGGGAAATGCAAATCAAAACTACAATGCAATACCACCTTACTCCTACAAGAATGGCCATAATCTAAAAAATAAAAAACTAATAGATGTTGGCGTGGATGTTGTGAAAAGGGAGCACTTCTACACTGCTGGAGGGGAGATTGCCATTTCAAATATCTACCTTTGGAACATTTCTTGTCATTGGTGATTAGCTCTATCAATAGAAATTTCTAGCAGTTTCACACTTACAGTAGACTCTCTCTTTCTGGCCATGGTTTCAGACAAATTTATGTCCACCTTTTGTTCCCATCTTCTCTTTTTCTTCTAGTTTTTCTCAAGCTGCCCTTGCTCATCTTGAAAAGCTTGTGGTGGGATCATGAATGACAGCTCACTGGGATTTGGCAATTTTTCTTTCTACAGTTATTTTGAGGTTTGGTAATTCTGTCCTCTAGTTATGTTGAGAGTGTGGGGTTTGTGCAGTTTTTTTGTGTTGTTGTTGTTGTTGTTCTTGTTGTACTCTATTGTTTTAAAAGAATATTTAGGAAGATATACACTTAGATTTCTGCTATTATTTTTAGCTACCCAGAAATCCCCACAAATCATTGTGGAACAATGCTCTCTCATTTTATAGCATGAATAAGAGCTAGTATTAAAGATAAAATGCTACATGACTCACGTACAAGTCAGAAACCTAATCAGTGGTAGATGCTAAGAATAACATACTGTAGTGACTAAGACTTCATACTATAGGATAAATAAATCTCATTTCAAATATTGGTTTTCTAGCCATTATCACGGATTACTTACTTAACTACTTTAGCCCCTCATGATCTTCATTTAACAAATAGGGATTACACTCACCTCATGGTTCTTTTGTGAAAATTAAATGAAATAAACTACAAAAAGTCTGTAATATATCCTCTAACATCATATATCTCAATAAATATAAATAGGAACCCCTATTCTCCAAAAATGTATCCTTAAAGCTTTTTTACAGAGTTCTTTCCAAAATATCCTGCTGCCTATGTAGTTAGAGCTTTGACCAACCCAGTCTTGGCTTACTACAAGGAAGAATAAAGGTTATCTTAGCATGTGAGTATTACACATGGCCCTAGTTTTTTTAAGACATCAAAAGAAAGCCGGGCATGGTGGCTCACACCTGTAATCCCAGCACTTTGGGAGGCCGAGGCGGGTGGATCACGAGGTCAAGAGATGGAGAACATCCTGGCCAACATGGTGAAACCCCGTCTCTGCTAAAAATACAAAAATTAGCTGGGCATGGTGGTGCACAACTGTAGTCCCAGCTACTCGGGAGGCTGAGGCAGGAGAATCACTTGAACCCGGGAGGTGGAGGTTGTGGTAAACTGAGATTGTGCCACTGCACTCCAGCTTGGCAACAGAGTGAGACTCTGTGTAAAAAAAAAAAAAAAAAAAAAAAAAAAAAGGTCAAAAGAAATATCTCAGCATCCAAAGAAAACTTGAGAACCTAATATCCTTTTGGAATGTTAAATCCCTCCACAATTTTCCCAGAAATTGTTAATTCATCTAATTTAGTGGGTCTGTAATCCCAAGCAAACAAAGAAAAAATCTCTATTTCCTAAGAAGACTATGTTTTTTCCTCTGGTATCTTTGGCTGTACAAATGTTCTTTCTTATGTAGATCTGACATCTCCCACCCTTCAACTTCCATCCACTATTTCAACTTCCATCCGTTGTTTCCAGTCCTGCCAACTAAAAGCCACTACAATAACTCTATGTCCCAGTGCTCTGATGGTCTCATGAGAGTTATTTAAAACCAAGTGTTCCATTAAACCTTTCTTCCCAAACTGTAAAGCCTTCATTGTTTTGGAGATTGTTTCGGAGATTGTTTCTGCTCTGTAGAAATAACTAGGCTTTCTGCCTGATTGTCCCTAAGATAGAGGTTAGAATGTTTTTCCCTGACTGCAAAGTCTACCAGATCCCTCTCAGCAATGCCCCATTTTTGCATCTTCTCAAGAGTTCAGACTTTCATACAGCAAAGCATCTGTGGTAATAATTTCTTCCATATACTAAAGTGCATTGTCTAGTTATAGGATATAGATATGTGCCCAGCAGGGCTCAGAACCTTTAGTGAAAGTTTTTATTTCTGATTTTATTTCATGCTTCCTCTTATTTTGGAATGGATTCTCTCACTCTTCCTCTCCCCTCCCCTATTCCTGCCAGCATTTTGTCATATTTGATTGAGTATATCAGTAATATAAACAGATGAGCTGCATAGAAATATGATGTAGATATAAAGGCATTCATCAAACAAGTTTAGAGTGGCCCCAAGTTTAGAAAATAATTATAAATAGACTTGTCATGAAACTCCATTTTAGCAGAGAGCATGACAACAAAATAGTCAGAATATTGTCTAATAGAGTTAGGTTGCTGGCATAGCTACCATATCCATCATGTCTACTATCATGTCTCTGATTTCAAATATAATATATTCTCCACTCCTGGCCACGTATCAGATATTCTTTATTTATTCAACACAGTCATCAAATTCTTAAGGCAAATAGTATTCCTATTTCCCAACCAAGTGATTGTCACTAGCAAAATTGTGGTATTGTGAATAGTAGTAGTAATAACAGATAGCTTTTATTAGGTACAAATGTGTCTACCCGGTTGAATGCTTTATGTACCATCATAATAGTCCTATAATCGTCACTATAGT
The DNA here is from genome assembly GCF_029289425.2 of Pan paniscus. Taxonomy (NCBI): domain Eukaryota; kingdom Metazoa; phylum Chordata; class Mammalia; order Primates; family Hominidae; genus Pan; species Pan paniscus. The sequence continues at coordinate 88,869,759 of NC_073257.2, forward strand.
CCTATAAGTCTTCAGTGCCTGAGCCTTTGCCTAAATATACCATAAAATAACTCTTTCTTTTCGTGAAATTCTACTTCATGTCCTTCCTTTGTAGCCCCTTGTAATCTGGCTCCTGCCTCATCACCCTGTTGATACTAATCACCAATAGCCATCTAATTAACCAATTCAAAAGCTTCTCTTGTTTTCTCATCCTGTTGGGTCTTTCCTCCAGCATTTTATTTTACATTGCTGACTATTATCTCATTCATTAACTTTTCTAATAATTATTAAAACCATTATTTTATAGATGAAGGAGTTGAGTCTTCCATGGGTTAAATAACTTTCCCAGGGTTACACAGCTAGTAAGTGAAAGAGCCAGAGTTGACAACTCTAGTGTTCAGGCTTTTTACCCTACTAAGCAATCCCAAATCCCAAAACTCAAGCTTCACAGTTCTTTAACCAACTCTACTCCAAAGATATTCGCCTCCACTTCATGTGGGCAAGTCATCCCCATGGCCACACTTTGTGGACTTGAAGTTCCAAGATCATAAACTAAAATTGTGATTTACTAATCACAACAGTTCCCCTGTAATTATGCCTCCTTTTTATCATTTGTTTATTTTTATTGTATATATTTAAGGTGTATAACATGATGTTTTGATATACATCTGCATAGTGAAATAATTGCTACACTCAAGCAAATTAACTTATCCATTACTCACAGTTATCTTTTTTAAAATGCTAAAAGCATCTACAATCTACTCTCAGCAAATTTTCAGTATATAATACAACATAATTAACAGTAGTCTGCACGCTGTACATTAGATCTCTAGACTTATTCATCTTACTTAACTATAAATTTGTATCCTTTGGCCTACGTCTCCTTATTCTGTCCCATTCCTCCTACCCATGGTAATTACCATTTTACTCTCTGTTTCTATGTATTAGCCTCTGTTCAGATTTAACATATAAGTGGGATCATATAGTATTTTTCTTTCTGTTTCTGACTTATTACACTTAGAATAAGTGATCTTAGAATAAGGATCTCCAAGTTCATCCATATTATCATAAACGGCAGATTTTTCTTTTTATTTTTAAGGCCAAGTAGTATTTCATTGTGTATATATACCATTCACCCACTGATGAACACTTAGTTTGTATCCATATCTTGATCATTATGACTAATGCTGCAATGAACGTGGGAGTTCAGTCATCTCTATGAGGTGCTAATTTCATTTCTTTGACTATTTCCCCAGATGAGGAGTTGCTAGATCATATGGTAGTTCCATTTTTAATTTTTTGAGCAACCTCCATACTGTTTTAATTAACAGCTATACCAATTTACATTCCCACCATGCCATCTTCTTAAATAATTTTAGTACAACTCTATTCCATTTCTTCAAGTCTCCTCTCGCTGGTCAAACTGCTGCATTTGCCCTGTTAATCCGGTACTACATTCATCTACCTACTCTGTTTCTGAATAGATAGATGCTCTGCTGGAGAAAGGGTATTGTGTCATGACATCCTTAGTGCTATTAAACTCCATATTCCTGTCCACTCTCTTTGCTCCTTCCCCTAAACCCACCACTCCACTGATGTCACTTTACTCCCAGCAGGTGACAGAGTCTTCTCTCCGGCATAATAAAGGCCATGGAGGCATGAAACCACCATATTTTCCTCTCTTCTTCCTCCAAGCTTATTTTCAGTCATCTTCATCTTCCCACATCTACATTTCAAACTTGGCTGTACATTAGAATCCCCTGCAGAAATGGTATGATTCCCAACACTCAGGCAGAGCCCCAGTCCAATTAAATCAACATCTATTGGACATGGGGTATGGGCACATATATATATATATACATACACACATATATATGTGTATATATATGTATATTTATGTGTGTATATATATCTATAACATGTGTGTGTGTATATATATATTTTTTGTTTGTTTGTTTGTTTGTTTTTGAGATGGAGTCTCGCTATGTTGCCAGGCTGAAGTGGAGTGGCGCAATCTAAGCTCACTGCAACCTCTGCCTCCCGGGTTCAAGCGATCCTCCTGCCTCACCCTCTCGAGTAGCTGGGACTGCAGGTGTGCGCCACCACGCCCAGCTAATTTTTGTACTTTTAATAGAGATGGGGTTTCACCATGTTGGCCAGGATGTTCTCCATCTCTTGACCTTGTGACCCACCTGCCTGGTCCTCCCAAAGTGCAGGGATTACAGGTGTGAGTCACCACGCCCGGCCCAGCACTGATATTATTTTTAAAGCTTCTCAGTTGATTTCAATGGGCCATCAAGTCTGTGGACCACTGTTCTAATATCAAACATTCAGAGAGCAATCTTTTAAACCAGCTTGATTATAAGAATCACCAGGTATGCTTATTAAACGTTCAGATCCCCAGTCTGCTCTGGTGGAAACATTAATTTGGAAGATCTGGATTGGGGTCCAAGAATGTAGCTAACAATTACCTGCAGGTAATTGTTATTTTCAGGCTAATTTGGAAAACACTATACTAGACTTTCCTGTATGTCTTCTCTAATATTTTCACACTGTACTGGCACTTCTTCTGATCTCAAATATCTGTAAATATTTCTCATTCTTGAGTCATCTTCCTTCTGCTATACATTTTCCTAAAGTTAACACAATCTCTCTCTTCTTTTTTTATTATCAAAAGTCTTGACAATGCCTTCCATTCAGTCCTTAACCCAGCTTATTCTAGGTTTTATCCACACTACTCTTTTAACTCAAGATTTCCAACAAATAGCCGAAAGCCTTTTCTGTTCTATCTTTTTTTCTGAATTCACTTCCTTGTAGCATTTGACCTTAAGCATCTGCCCACTTTGAAAACATTATTCTCCTTTAACTTTCTTCCTACTCTGCAACCAACCTTTCTCTCTCTTTTAGTGAGTCAGCTCTCTCTACCTTCTTCTTAAGTGTTTTTCACAAGAATCTATCTTTCTCACTGTTCTCCACAGACACATTCTTTATAGGTATTCTCATCCAGTATTGTGGCTTTAACTAAAGCTACATACTGTCTAGTCTCAACACTTTATTTCCAAATTTAAGCTCTACAGTTTTACATGCAACAAGTCCCCTTAGCATGTAGGTGTTTCTCATTCATCACGCCCAAAAGTTAACTCATTATTGCTCTGCCTACATCATCTTCTGTCTCAGCTACTTCTGTTAAAATCACCCTGCTTTGAATTGCTCAGGTAGAATCCTGAAATAATTCCTAGTGCTACTGCTTGTATCTGAGTTTATATGAGCACATATATCATCAGATCTTTCCATCCTAGCACCACTTCGGAGTGAGGGATCATCTCCTGCTCATCTCAGTCCTGAATAATTTGCCCCAGCCAGCAGTGCATTCTTACCTCCACCAAATCTCCTGAGTGTCTCACCTCAGTGACCTGGGACCTCCCTTTTACCTTTGGATCATCTTCTATGCTTGGCTCTTGGAGACTGTTTCCATGGTGATATTCTTGGCTATCCTCTTAGACTACATTTCTCCCTTGGCTGTGTTGCCTTAGTTAGCCCTGCGCAAATTCTTCTCAGGGTCCCACACTCCCCCAAGACCAGCTTTCTTGGAAAAGATGCTGTGGCAATCCTCCAGCTATATTTGCCCTATCTCTATGAGCAAGCACTTGACAGATTCTATTTATAAAACATTTCTTGCATCTTTGTCCTTCTCTCTAGTCCCTGACCAACTCTAATCCAGGATTTTATTCTGTTGGCCTGAAGCTATTGTAGTAGTCTCTGCCCCATCTCTTTCCTTGTCTCCACACAGCCGTCTAATTGCATAATTCTCCTGCCTAAAGTTATTAATTGCTCTTTATTGCCAATAGACTAACAAATAGGAATTTTTTGACTTTCCATACAAATGGCTGGCCACCCTTCAGCGGGTCCTAATGTGCTTTCTAGTCTTTCCTCCAACCACTTTGTCCCACAAAGTCTTCTGCCCTACTTCTTGCCTCATTTTACCCATCTTGTTTCTCTCTCTCTCTGAAACCATTGGGTGGTTTGTATAAAACTGCTGTGGAATTGTGGGCTTAGAAGATTTAAAATAAGGCAAAATATTTCTCCAGGGAAATACATTAAACTCTGTATTTTTATGCCTTTCCCCAGCCCAGATTCGTAAGTCTAAAGTGATCAGCCAGTGCCACCAGGAAGAGTAGACTTCCTGAGTGACGCAGGAAGAGGCATATTCAGTGAATGCCTTCCATTCTCACACGTTGGTTCAGCAGGGTGTTAATGGGATTACCCATGCTTCATTTGGAGAAGGCTTGGCTCAGAATATATATCTGTATCGTACCTGAATACCCAAGGAGTGCTTCCTACATCATAAACATCTCTGAGCCCTTGCATAGATGTTAAAACCTTGGGTGCCTTTGTTGTGGTCCTTAATTCTGTTAATCGCCCTAGGTAAAGATTAGCTGCTCTTGTCAATTTAATTCAGCTTCAAACAAAGCAACAAGGTCACTATTTTTTTCCATTCTCTCTCTCTCCCTCTCCCTCTCTCTCTTTGCCAGCAAGCAGGATTGAGTTGTCATGTAGCTCTAATAGGCAGCGCGGGGAATCGTTAGTCCACCTCAACGCCCTGACTGATGGGCACTTCACTTCAATCATCTGCCTGAGCAGTGGTGGCCCAGTACTATTGACACTGTGTCAGCTGCGAGAGAAGATGCCTTAATCGGCCCCGACACCCTCTGCATTGATTTGACATGTTGCTGTAATGACCTTCTTGTTTTTCTGAAGGATTACTGTTTACTTGAAAGGTGCTGCTGACTAAATGTACTGCATTGTCATGGAAACGCCGCCTCCCCACCAGGCAGGGGTGGAGGGTGACATTGGGAGACTCTGAATATTTCAATAAACTGGTCTGTCCCAGGAGTACTAATTCCAGCCCATTAATCAGACCTACTCTGAAGAGCCAACCAGAATTAGAAACCAGCCTTGTCAGGTCCCCTGTTAAAGACAGTTTGCTTCAAAACTCATTATATTTCCAAAATCCATGTTTGGGTTTCCTTGTAGTAAGAAAGTGCTGTTCCTGTGGCCACCTCCTGTGTGCACCTGGAATTTATAGCCATTTATCTGTTATTGAAAGAGACTGGCTCTTCCCGTGCAGACACACCCTAGCATTAGAAGGAGGTGTACGAATGAAAGACAGAACATAACACTGTGAGTACCTGCCATGTAACTGGTAGTGAGTTAGGCACCGTTACATATGTGAGTAAGAATTGCTCTATAAATATTAGCTATGATTATTGTCCTATTTCATTGATTTTAAGATAAATGATTTTCCCATCCTAACATTTCAGAAATCGGGTACATCTTATAAATCAATCCCAGTTTGCATTTGTTGTCAGCCAGGTGGCAATTGTGGCATACCTGGGAGAAAAGCTTCCATTGTCACCTCCTGGTAAGAGCAAAAAAAAAAAAAAAAAAAAGAAACACAATCAAAGTGTTTTAGATTCAGTATTGCACATTTTGCAGTAAATGCTTTATATGGATTACTTTTTTGAATCCTTAAAAAATCTTAAACAATTACATACTGTATTTTTTTTTTCTCACATAACAAGAAGTCCAGAAGGAAAAGTTTGCTGGCATTGTTTCAACTGCTTAAAGATGTCACAGCCAAAGTCTCAGCAATTTTCTTTGTCTATTCCTCTGGTACCAAAGATAGCTGCTGAGGTTGAAGACATCACATCCTAATTACAAACAGAAAGATGAATAAAGGTCAAAAACTATGGCTCTCAGCTATATCAGACCCCTTTAAAAGGATTCCTCTACTATACTCTTAACAATTTCCACGTGTATCACAGTAATACCACCCTTATCTTCAAGTAAAGCTGGGCTTTAAAAAAAAAAATCCTGGCATATTGTTTCCCCTACTAAAACTAGGACTATATTATTGAGAGGAGCATAATGAACATTGAGTAGGCAACTTCAGTCTCTGTCTTACCATAGGAGGAAGACATTACTATATACCCATTGTACAGATCATGAAATCAAAGCTTAAAGAGGCTGAGGATTGACCCTTGCAACTGTCCCACAAAATGAATATTCTTATCCCTACACTACAGATAAAGGATAAAGCAAGCTTACAGATATTAAGTCACTGGCCCTCATTGTCACAAGTCTATCTTATCCTAGCATTCAAGCACCATGTACTATACCACAAGCCATTTTAGGAAGGGCTTATTTTCAATGGTGATAGATGAAATAATTTGGAGATGAAAGCAGGAACTGGGCTAGGAAACGCATCTGAAGTTATGCTTCTCTTCTTCTTCCAGGGATCCAGCCAGTGGTCATGAGCAGAACCCATCTTCGTGGGTGTCTGTTATTTGTTTGATATTTATTAAGCATGTACAGAATGTCTGACTGCTTTTTCAAAACTCTTAAATGGAGACCATGTGCTCATCTTTTACTGCCTTTTCTTTGTTTTCTTTTTGTTTTTGTTTTTTTGTTTTTTTTTTTGAGACGGAGTCTTGCTCTGTTGCCCAGGCTGGAGTTTAGTAGTGTGATCTTGGCTTACTGCAAGTTCTGTCCCCCAGGTTCATGCCATTCTCCCGCCTCAGCCTCCCGAGTAGCTGGGACTACAGGTGCCCACCACCATGCCTGGCTAATTTTTTGTATTTTTAGTAGAGACGGGGTTTCACTGTGTCAGCCAGGATGGTCTCGATCTCCTGACCTCGTGATCCGCCCACCTCAGCCTCCAAAAGTGCTGGGATTACAGGCATGAGCCACCATGCCCGGCCTTTTACTGCCTGTTCTAAGGCTTACTGGCCATGCAAGAATTTTATTTCTTGGTCTCTTCTTGACTCATAATCTCCCTAGGAAAGTCCTAAGCAACTTCAGCTGTAATTTAGAGGATGCTTAGAAAAAAAAAAAGTTGAGATTTGAGTGGCCCAGTAAAGGACTGGAGGACCCCAAGTGTGATAAAATAGGGACAGATGATTATCTGCATTATGGCACCTGGATAGGTAAGGTGGAGAAGTGGTTTCTACTTCTAGTCCCCTTTTCTATGGGCACTTCTTTTCCCACCACACCTCCACAACACCCATACCATTCCCTGTAGTTCTGATGGGGCTTTTATTCATGGATGCCCATTTAATCACCTGACTCTAAGCTGGCTCAAGTCTTTATGGTAGACCCAAGGTGTAAAGAGGTCTAATGATGATTCAGGGGTGGAGGGGTGTGACCCAAGTGGGCCAGTTAGAAACCTGCCTTGAGATTCTACACATGGGCACTGAAAGGAGGAATGTTTCTCTCCCTTTTAGATCATGAACCACTAAGAGGAAGGCCTGGGGATGCTAGTAGCCATGTTTCCCATGCCCTGGAAAGAGCTTCTCTGAGAATGATGCAATTATACAGAGGAAGGAAGAATCCCCAGATGACAAGATAGCCAGAGTACTGACAACACCATTTGAGCACCTGGATCAAGCAATGCCTAAAGCTATATATCTCTTCATCCATTCAAATTAGGTTGAAATAAACCAACAGCAAGAAAACAACAGAAACAAAGAAATTCATTGTCTGATGCAACCATTCTCTATCACTTTCAATAAAAATTATTCTAATACTCTAGGAAAAAGGCACTATTGCTAAATAAAGCCAAGACACAGCCAACCGAAAAGTGTAAAGGAATGTAAACAAGGCTGTTATCTAAGACTGTGATAGGATTTGGATCTGTGTTCCCACCAAAATCTCATGTTCAGTTGTAATCCCCAATGTTGGTGGTGGGGCCTGGTGGGAGGTGATTGGATCAAGGGGGAGTTTTCTAATGGTTTAGCACCATCTGCCTAGTGCTGTTCTCATGATAGAGTTCTCAGGAGATCTTGTTGTTTCAAAGTGTGTAGCAACTTCTCTCTCTCTCTCTTCCTCCTGCTCCAGCCACATAATAAGAGCCTGCTTTCTATCCCTTCTGCCATGATGATAAGTTTTCTGAGGCTTCCCCAGAAGCTGAACAGATGGCCAGCATCATGCTTTCTGTACAGCCTGCTGAACCATGAGCCAGCTAAACCTCTTCTTTTTTTTTTTTTTGAGACGGAGTCTTGCTCACCCAAGCTGGAGTGCAGTGGCGCTATCTCGGCTCACTACAACCTCCGCCTCCAGGGTAAAGCAATTCTCCTGCCTCAGCCTCCCAAGTAGCTGGGACTGCAGGCACCCACCAGCATGCCTGGCTCATTTTTTGTATTTTTAGTACAGACTGGGTTTCATCATGTTAGCTAGGATGGTTTCGATCTCCTGAAACTCATGATCTGCTCGTCTCAGCTTCCCAAAGTGCTGGGACTACAGGTGTGAGCCACCACACCCAGCCTAAATCTCCTCTTTTTGTAAATTACCCGGTCTCAGGTATTTCTTTATAGTGATGCGAGAATGGACTAATACAGACTGTTTGAAGGACAAGTATAAAATGAATTGAGAAGAGTTAAAGACAAGAATTCAAAACCAAGATTGAGAACATGGAGAATGAGATGTAGATTTGCTTCCTATAATGGTGTGTGTGTGTGTGTGTGTATCAACAGTATGTATACATGATCCTGGATATATATGTATAATGTATATACTTTATTTCATGATTTCATGTATGTATGTGTGCATGTGTCTGCATATATAGTTATTTTTCAAATCTATGTAAGTGCTGTTGTGATCAATTTAGTAGTGCTTTTGGACAAATTTGAATTTTCTCAAAGGTTCTTTTTGTCATTTTCTCAAGCACCAAATTTAAAAATGTATATACTACCACAATCACTTAAAGTTCAATGAAGTTTGTGGGGTTTTTTTGTTTTTTTTTTGTTTTTTTTTTCCCCGTACCCTCCCCTACCGTGGTCTAGTAGCCAACTGAAAATTCTCCCCATCTTTTTCTCCCAGAAAGAGCTTCAGAAACACAAAAGCTAATGTCATAATGTCTTTTTATTTGTAATTTCTTTAATTCTTAAAGCCACTTACTCAGACTGTTTCCTTTAATGAGTTTAAAAATGCAGTAACTATGGAGGCCGGGTGCAGTGTCTCACGCCTGTAATCCCAGCACTTTGAGAGGCCAAGGTGTGAGAATCACAAGGTCAAGAGATAGAGACGATCCTGGCTAACACGGTGAAACCCCGTCTCTACTAAAAATACAGAAAATTAGCCGGGCGTGGTGGTGGGCACCTGTAGTCCCAGCTACTCGGGAGGCTGAAGCAGGAGAATGGCATGAACCCAGGAGGCAGAGGCTGCAGTGAGCCGAGATTGTGCCACTGCACTCCAGCCTGGGAGACAGAGTGAGACTCTGTCTAAAAAAAAAAAAAATGCAGTAACTATTAACTATGGATATTGGAACAGAATCAATTGTGTTATCCTTGTTCAATTTTTTGACTATTAACATCATATATTTATAAATATTTTCATGCGGTGGATGCATTCATGTTTCATATGCTGTGCTAGATGTGTACAAAGGACATCAGGAAGCAAAATAGAGGCATGTATGTGATGCTCAACTAGACCACATGAGACTCAGTTGAGTAAATACTAAGATGACAGACTCTAACAGTGATTCACGGTAAAATTGCTAATAGACTATATATTGTCTGTTATTCCCATATTCCATTGCCACTGAGTCAAATTAAAGGATGAGAAAAGTTAGATTTGTGTGTCACTTTAAATTGAAGCATGATTCAATGTGCTACATGAGCATAATAGAAGAATATCTATATATGCTTATATGTTGGCATGGTGACGGATTAAGCCAAGATAAATGGGGCAGTCAGCTGAAGCAGGGACTAATGATGGCCAAATCAGCAGTTAACAAGCTGGGGGCCTGACATATATCAGGTTTTGAGAGAGAAAACATAAACTGTCCTCCTATCAACATCTGATGAGGGTAAAACGAAGTTCATTGGGTCTTGCTAGCCCAAACCTTAAAAGACAAGTCTCTTTTTGTACTAGCAATTGTTGCAATTGTCGGGATCATTGGAACTCTTTCTCTTCATCTTTCCTCATGCCCCTCCCACTATGTAATTCCACATTAATTGCCAGATACCTTAAGGTACTCAATGAAGCATCCTTCTGGCAGAAGAAAAGGAAAAAAAATCAAACTCTAAGTCATATTTCAGTGCTTAAAAATGATTTTTTCCTTAATATCATTTAGTTTCTATCTTGATGAAAAATTTGTGCTATGACACCATTCCAACTGGTAGCTCATTTAGAGAGTAAGTTAGATCATGCCTCGGCTGGGCCCATGACCAAGTGTGCAGATTCATATAGATCCAGCCCACCTCTTCCCCACATAATCTTGGAACAACTATGAGACTGGTGGGAAGGAGTTTTGTGTTTAGTACTCCAGTATTATTCTGCATTTATTCTTTTCTCTATCCCTCTTTATCTCATTTCACTTGAAGTATACTGCACCCCTTTTTTTCCCTCATTCTGTATATTTACTTATTCCTACTGACCATCCACTTGGATATCCACTTTCACATTCTACCCTTAAGATACATTTCCTAAAAATTTGTTGTTCATTACTGATTGGGACCATAAAACAATTCCAGAGGGAATGCACATGTCTGTCTATCTAAACTCCCAGGCAACTACCACATGAGCTGGAATGAATTGGACAATGGATATAAAATTGGATGTGTGTGCAGATGGTCCTGGAAACAGCTGTGAATGCACATCTGTCACTGTTTAGTTGTCTGAAGGCCAGTAGCCTCTATTTGAGTGGAGCCATCCATCAGGAAATGCTGAGACAGGTTCTCTACTCCCCCAACCATAGCCCAGGCTGTGGATAACAACTAGACAATCTGATAAAATCATAAAACTGTATTCATGAGGATTACAGTAGTAATAAATTACCTATCCCATTATACATTTGCATATTAATAGGAGTCCTGTAGTGATTCACTAGCTTAATGTAAATGAATGCCTTCAATAGTGAAAACTGTGATCTCTTGGACAGACAGTGCAATGTTCCAGTTCTCAAAATCCTCTGCAGAGACAGCCGTGTATGTGATCTCCATAAAGAGCTGACTTACAGACAAAGCCATGTCATCTACTTGTGTTTAATAGACTCATGCAGCAACAGAAACATGAGATCAGTCTAGCCTGGAGCAGATTTTCCAAGAGGAGTTGGAAGAAGGACAGCCAGGTGATTAGAAATCTGACTTGGCTTTCATATAGAAAGATGACTCCACAATTTGGGAACAGCAAACCCTACTGTATAGTACCTCAGCAAGGTGTCAAGAGAGGGGTGACCCTCTCCTGGATGAGGTGAGAGCTCTGTTCATTTTATTAGTCCCCAAGTGGCCCTCTTCAGCACCATATCCTTTCACTCATTAGCTTTCAACTTTGTGTTCCAGCCTCTCAACATTACCTCCGTTTCCCAAAGTGCCATCTCTCTGTCCCCTCCAGACCTGGAGACATCCTTTTCTCCTGCCTCTTCACTTGGAAACTTCTCAATCATAGTTTGTCTCACTTTCTGTTCTTTTTGCTTAGAGCAGTATCTCTAACACAGCAGTCCTCAAAACAATCCATCCCCAGACCAGCAACATTGAGATCATTTGTGAGCTTGTTAGAAATGCAGATCCTTATACCCTTGGCTTGCTTACCCCTTTCAGAACATGGAGACAAGTAACCAAGGAATTACCATCCATTGGGATGTCTCACCCATCATTACAGTTGTCCAGAGTAGACAGTATGTTCGTTCCTGCTTGCTTGCATCCTTTGCGCCCAGATGGTGTTACTATCGGAAGCTTCAAGCCTGACTGACACATAGTGGGACCTCAATAAATATCAATTAACTGAATGAATGATTCCAAAGGGAATGAAAGGCAGAATTATATGGTGGTTTAAACACCCAGGCTCTGGAGCCAGACTGCCTGGGATCAAATCCTAGCTCCTTGATATAGTTTGGCTGTGTCCCTACTCAAATCTCATCTTGAATTGTAGTTCCCATAATCCCCATGTGTGGTGAGAAGGACCCAGTGGGAGGTAATTGGATCATGTGGGCAATTACCCCCATGCTGTTCCCATGATAGTAAGTTCTCATGAGGTCTTACGGTTTTATAAGGGGCTTCCCCCTTTGCTCAGCTCTCATTCTTCTCTCTCCTGCTGCCATGTGAAGAAGGACATGTTCACTTCCCTTTTGCCATGACTGTAAGATTCCTGAGGCCTCCCTAGCCATGCAGAACTGTGAGTCAATTAAACTTCTTTCCTTTATAAGTTACCTGCTCTTGGGTATGTCCTTATAGCAGCATGAGAATGGACTACTACACTCCTATGCTCCCGATCATGTGGCCATGGACAGTCATTGAGCCTCTACGCTTCCTGGTAAAACAGATGGTAATGGCCTTAATTTTGTAGGCTTGTCATGTGGATTTGATACCTTCATACTGGTAAGGTACTTCGAACAATGCACAGACTCTAGTAAGCATCCAATATTAATAGTATAGAAAAAAGCTTTAATTCTGACATAAACGTCCCTTTATTTCAGAGAGATTTCACTGGATATTCCCAAATGATCCTTGGAATCTAAATCTGGAATAAATATACATATATGTTCATATTCTATTTCTTGGCACTTTTCAACAGCTCTAAAGAAGAGCTTCTTTTGGTGATGTTTTCCACCCAATTAACAGTGTTTATAAATTGGAAGCTGAGTTGATGAGAGCAGGAATTTTTCTAAACAGTCTCTCACTCCTCCCCTTCTCACCTTTCTTTTCTCCCAGCCCCCTTCTTTTTCCTCTCTCTCTCCATTTCCCATTTTTCTCTTTCTCTTCTTCCTTTTGTCTTTCTATCCATCTCTTCTCAGTGCCCACCATTATTCTCCACTTCTGTCCTAACGACTTCCTACCTCTTCTTCCTCTTTCTCCCCCAGATACCTCTGAAGCTATTACAGTTGGTTTCTGCCAAAACTTAAATGCCACAAAGAGTCTGAGATATCCAAGAGTTATAAATCACTCTCAACCACCCACAGTTTTTAGCCCAAATGAACAGGCTAGGAAAATGTCAAGGAAAAGAACATTAATGCAAATGAAGCCCTCAAAGTTATTTTGTTCACCAAACCTAAAACTGAGTTTCCTTGATGGTCTTTTGGCTGAGGCATCTTTTTACACAGCTGTCCATAAAGTGAAGGCAGGATGGGGGGCCATTTGTGGTCAGAGTGGGTGGAATGCCCATCTCACAGGGCATGCAAAGTGGACAGATTGTGCTTAACTGAGCTCCTGACTCACGTCACTTGCATCATCCACCCAGGCGGCATGGAGGGGTCTATGCTGGGAAGAGCTGCCTTCGGAGACAGGGATTGTATTGAAGAATATGGCGGTGCCTAGATGCAGGGACAACCTCCTCATGTGTGCTAAAGAGATGATCTGATGTTTGGTGGGAGGTTGGACAAGATGACTTCAGAGATTCCTTCAAAGTGGACATTCTGTGATTATGTTACTTGACTCCAAACTCTTGTTAGAGGGACTGGAATTCTGCTGTGCACTAGGTGCCCTCCTTACCCCCACCCGGCCCCTATGACCATGGGGGTCTTGCTTAATGGTCATCACCCACTCAGCCATCTGGCAAACCAAAAAATGCTTCCTTTGGGTTTCACCTTAACCCTGGACTATTTCTAAAGTATAAAAAATAGACAAATACCTCCCTCAGAGGTGGCCAAGAATATGGGGCCATGACCCACCTGAGCCAGGTGATGGCAGCTTACAGGCTCAGATGGGGGTATTGCGCTACAGAGGACGGAAGAGGGAAGTTATGGTGGCAATGAATCATGCCATTCTTTGCCTTTCCTCCCAACAGAGGACCCCTCTGCCATTCTCAGGAATGTATCTTTCTTCTTTCTATTTTTTTCCCTCTTTTTTTTTTTTTTTGAGACAGAGTCTCTGTCTGTCACCCAGGCTGGAGTGCAGTGGCGCGATCTCAGCTCACTGCAACCTCCGCCTCTGGGTTCAAGCGATTCTCCTGCCTCAGCCTCCCGAGTAGCTGGGACTACAGGCACCCACCACCAAGCCCAGCTAATTTTTTGTATTTTCGTAGAGACGGGGTTTCACCGTGTTGTCCAGGCTGGTCACAAACTCCTGAGCTCAGGCAATCCACCTGTCTCGGCCTCCCAAAGTGCTGAGATTACAGGCTTGAGCCACCGCGCCTGGCTTCTTCCTTCTTTCTTAAAAGCCAAATCGAATTGCTGCCCCCATCCCCTACTGGCCAAATAGATGACTCCTACCAGGGCAAGCAGAGAAAAAAGAGCATTATCTGCTTCTACCTCTGGTTCCCCTTCATTTCATTGAGCTCACGCTTTCCCTCTTCATGTCACTGAAAATGTTATTTATTGATCCTGCTGACAGCAGCAGTAAATAGAGCGGGGCTTTTTACATCGCTGATGAGAAGGCAGGCTCCATAACTCATCAGGCCCAATCTGACTCCACATCAGTCCTCTTCCTCTTTTTCTTTTCTGTATCTCATTACAGAAAGAGGAATTAATACACATGGACAGAAGAGAAATGAGTTCAGCTGCTTGCTGCTCTGAGGGCTTTAGTGGGAAGGCAAACATCCTCAGCAGTTCCTTAAGAAAATTTGGTGGATGGGTAAGTCAGGTTGCCATCTGTTGGCATGCCCTGGTGGAGGCCCATTAGCTGTGCCCTAATGGTCATAGACTGGGGGCCATCACACACTTGGGCTTGAGCTGAGGTTTGGGGAGTACCATAGAGAAAGAGAGTCCCTCTAACCATTTTTCCTTGTCTGAACTGCACAGCTATGGGCCATGGATATCCTGAACTATAGAATAAACATGGTAGTTTCTTGGCATACTTATTTTACTTCCAGATTTAAGGAGTAAATATGCATTAAAATAAACATGCATATACCTTGGCATTGAGTGTAAATGAACATGAATTTTAATGGGAAACTACAAAGAAATTTCACTCTTGTGATTAGCCTCTTGGAGTTACTATGCTTCACCCCTTCAGTGTCAGGCAATTACTTCATTCCTGCTCTGAGACCTTTTCAAATGAAATACTCACCAACTAACCAACCTATTTATCCCATTTTTTGAAAGCACCATCCTTAAATAGTGACCTCCTTTGTGGAGTTTGACCTAAAACAATAGACAATGAGTCTACATTGAGCAAAAGAATGTTGAATGGAATACATGCTAGACGTAAGATGGATGCCCTGAGATTATTTTCCAGCTTCAATTCATTGCCAATGACTTCAAGGCCATCATTTCACTTCCTCAGATACTCACTCTCCTCCTCTATTAACTGGAGATGGTGGTACGTGTCTTCCTGGGTCCGGCGAGTATAGGTGAGCATCAACTGAAATAAAGTGGGGACCTTTGCTTGTCAACATTCTTACAAATGGGATTTCCCTGTGATATTAAATCACAAGTCCTCACCGGTTTCCCAAGGCAGGTACATCATCATCAGTAAGGGCATGTGAAAAGACTGCACATCATAAATGGTCCCACCATGTAAAACACAATTTGAATCCTTACTGAGCACCTACTAGTTGAATTAGGGCCAGGTGCTGGAGAACACAAAGTAGGACTAAAAAGATGACCCTGATCTGAGGAAGTCAACGTCTAATGGAGAAGTAGCCAAATGTCCCCAGTGTGCCACACCTAGAAAGCAATAGCAAGAATATCCAGGTGGGTTGTGTGTTCAGATGGTATAATTAACAAGACAACCATAGCACTCTTTTATGGATGTCTAGAATATGCCAGGCACTATTCCGAGATAAGGTATACTTATCTCCTCTACACCTTATAACAAATGTATACAATGTATCTTCATTTTATAAATGAAGAAATTAAAAAATAAAGAAATTATCTTCATATTATAATTGAAGAATTGAGGCTTAATGAGATAAAGAAGCTTGCTGTCCACCCCATCCTACAGTGTTTGGACCCATATTTTTTTACTTCAAAGCCTGTGGCTACAGGGTTTTCCCAGGCAATGGTGATTGTGTGTGGGAAAGGGTGTTTATGAAAGATACCCATTTTTCTTCACCTCTAATCCATTGACACACTAACCATGTCAGATCCCTCATTGTGCCACAGCTTCTTCATTTGCAAAATAAAGAAATTTATTTAGATGATCTTAATTTTAGGATTCTGGATATACTTGTGAAAAAGGAAGCTAGAAAGATTCAACCTTAAGTCTGCAAAAGCTTCCAGTAGGTTTTAAAATCTGTTCTAAATGAAATGAAGAAGGGTAACATACAACCCTAAATTAGGCATAATTTATCTCTTAGGGGATGATGTCTTTTATTTTGGAAAAATGAAGGTAAGAAGAAAAACTTCACAACTCATCCAGTTCTTTGAAATAAATTGTGAGGCTATATGTATCTCCATATATAAAATATATATTCATGTGTAATATACATATTCATATACAGTATCTAGTATACACAAACATAAGCATATGTATAGTCATACAAACATTTCTCATTATTATCATTGTAGTTATTATTATTAACCTGTTTGAATTTGAGGCTGACTCTTCCTCTCCTGTACTCAGAGCTTAAAAATTCCCAGTTCTTACTACTTTCTTTTCCATCTTTAGAAGTTGCTGCTGCTTGTTTCCCAGCTACTTCTTGGTTCCTAACTTTGCTTAAAAGCATTTCTAATTCCTCATATTGAAAAGAGGGTTGCAAATGAGGTTTAATACGAAAATGTTTTGCACCAAGAAAACTAATGCCCGTTTTTCCCCCCTAATGAATGCCAAAGTCATCACAGACTCAAGGCTCATGAATAATGTATATCTTCCAATTAAGCGCAAATGCTGTTCAGTTCTTACAACTGATATGTAATGCCTGCTCTGGCCTTAGAATGGGCAGAGGCTGGGGGTAGAAGGAGGGGTTGGGGAGGGTTGTGTGTGTGTGCATGTGTATGTGTGTGTGTATCTGACAGCTAAGCTCCCACAACCTGTAGCATGCTCATTACCTCCTGGGAGTTAAACTTCCCATGCTTGAGTCTGCAGAGACTTGTGAGTCTTTGCAACCATAAATAAAATTTATTTTAAATTTCTAAATCTCCAAACCTGTTCCTTAATAGCCTGGAGCTCTTGCTGATCACTCTACCATCTGTTGCCAAACCATCAATCTAATTGGCTAGCAGGTACCCACCTCCCCCACTTTCCAGAATGCTGGATTGTTTCAGAAGGGAAGCCTCTGGAGCCCTCCTCTCCAAGAAAGCTACAGTGGTGACTCTGTGGGTAGCTCATTTGCTTCTTTGGGCTTCTGAATGAGATGCTCTTCTTTACCAAGAAAGCCACACAGGCCTTTTGAGGCTGCTAAATTTGATGTGTTCATCCTCCACCACCAAAACCACAGAGCCAGGAAGACCTGATTTCAAGCCATGACACACCCAGGAAGGGCGGTCATTTCATGTCTCTAAGCCTCAGTTTTCTCATCAGAAACAGAAGATAGTAAACAACAATTGTGGTACCCAGAGTGGGTGCCTAGACTAAAAGCAATATTTTCTATACATGATGAAGCCCCATGCAAACGTTAGGAATTACCCTTTTTGCTGTCAGTGTATAGACATCCTCACTTACAGCTTCATGACTGGACGTGAGAGAGCCCCAGGGCTTGGGCTGCTCTGAGCCTGATTAACGTTGTTCATAAAAATATTCATCCATCAGGGTTTCCATTTGTAGCATTTAGGTGTGCCAAATAACAGAGCCAGCCAGTGGTTTCTTAGAATTACACCATCTAATAATGAATGCTGGAGACAGATTTTTTCTTTCAGCCTGAAATCTCTTCTTATAACTCAGGGCTGATGAGTGCTGCCCTACATTTCTCGATGGATCCAATTTAACACCAGACGAAGCAGTGACTCAGACTAACTTAAATATCTCAAGATGAGTTTCACCTTTTCCTCTGAGGCCGTATCAGTTCAATTGCATAAGTGCAAATTTATTGAAAGTGGTTTGGTGCTTAGCTTTTCTCTATTGGCAGTAATGGAGTTTAAATTTATAGCAGGCTGATGAATTTCAGATAAGAGAACCATTACCTTACAACAACATTAAGGAAAAATATATAACTCCGATTGCTGAGCCTCGAATGTGTATTGTTTGAATGAGGGGAGATGGATGAGGTAGGCTGACATTTGCAAATGCAATTCCTTTCCATCCTCATGGTACTAGCCCAGGAGCCTGAAAGTATGGCATATTCCAGAAAGGGCTTGGGATAGCTATGCATTACAAGTGCATTACAACCAAATAGCAGGAGTAGGCTATGATCTAAAGGAGAGAATTTTTCTTTCTCTTTAGTAATATAATTGGAGGTGTCTTTTGGCAATGTACCAAGGCTGTTAGAGGGCTTAGGTTGTTCCTTTGGTACTTGTCATGTTCCTCTCCCATAGGTTATTTTCCTTTTACTACAAGGCTTTGTCTTCCTGCAGGGTGGAACTCTGGCATTGTAGGGATTAAAATGAAGGATGTACAGTACAAATGTGCAAAGCTTCAGAGAGGATGGAAGGGGCCTGGGCTTCTCCATTATCTTGAGGCTCTTGGTATACATAAAAAAAGGAGAAGAAATATTAAAACAGTGCTATAAAAATTGTGTTATTTTTAAAACAGTTACACTGAACAAATTAACTCTTTTAAAAAATGTGGTATCAATGTGCTGTGCATAAGATAATCACAGAATTGCTAAAATAGGGGTTGTGGACAGTATTTTTCCATAGTGAAACACGTAGTAGAATTTTCGGGCTGTGTGATTAACTTTAACTTTCCCCTAGGTCTGTAAAGCATCTCAGCAATCTTGTGAATAACCTCCTTCAAAGATAAAGTTAAAGTCTAAATGTGAGGTCCTTTGTGGGTTTGTGTGTCGAATACCCTTTCTGTTTTCCCATTTTCACCCATTCCCCTACAGGCCATAGCCATCTACATAAGATTTTTTTTTAAGTTAAAAAAAATGATAAGTATGTGAGGTGATGAATATGTTAATTATCTTAATCATTCCACAATGTATACATATATCAAAACATCCCACCATACCCCATAAATGTATACAACTATTACTTATCAATTAATAAAATTTAAAAAATAAGAATTCAAAAAATGTTTTGCTCTTGGGCTTCTGTTTTCTGGGTCTTATTCTCCTCATTCACAAAGAGCGTATGTGTGTGAGGCAAGGGTGGAGCTGGGGGTTCTCGGAGCTGCAGGGGTCCAAGGTGGGATCACGGTCCCCAAGGCCAGAGTCCATTATCTCAGCATTCGAGGAATCATTCTTGCTGCTATAGTGTATCTAGTATACACAAAGTGGAAAGCAGCTCCACTTGGGCCTCCAGAGCCCCATGCTTGGAGTGTTTTCCCTGTGGTCCTCTCTCTGTCCCAGGCCCCTTCTCTGTAGTTTGTGCTGTGGGGGGTGAACCAAACACAACTCAACCTGAAGATGAGAAGAAATGGGAGGACAGCATAGTTCATTTCTCTTCATTCTCCTGAGCTTCCTGAGAAAGGATAGCTAAAGGGATGAAACCCTGAAACTGCCTCTGTCATTTTAGATGCCAGGACCCTTGATGTTTCTCCAGGCACTGAGGGCAGGGGTGGGAAGGACAGGATTTACCAAGGCCTCATGGATGCCCACTCTAACTGCACTTGTGGGGTCGTTTCTGTATGACTTACACTCTCCTTTCTAGAGCACCAGAGGAAGCCAAGCACTGAAAATGCAGTTAACTTTACAAGAGAAAGCTCTGTTTTCTATTAATAACAACAGAGGGATTTGTGCCGAATGAATGTGGGTATACACAAAGCAAATTTGAAAGAAAAGAGGCTACATTTGGTTGGCTAGTTATTTCTTTTGAAAAGAACTGGCTATTAACTAAACTCAGCAAAGTGTGAGTGAAATTAAATAGGCAAACAACTTGATGTTTTGCCAGCAATTTTCTTAGCCAACAAATGGCTTTTGGTGTGGCCCAATCTTGGAACGGTTGATCCTGTCATTCTAGGCTGAAGCAATTGACCGTGGTTTCTTGTTATAATAGCACAATAGAAGAGACCCAGACTGATGTGGCCTTTACCAGAAAGAAGTATTTCAAACACAAATTACAGAACAGTGGCTAATGCTGGTCTAAAGATGTCAATTGCAATTTTAATATGGAGTCTGTGAGGCTCTATCAATAACCAGGAGTTTGGTTGCTTTAATGTAAAGACAATTGGGCACACATCAAACTAATAAAACTAACAATAACATATTACTGTTTTGCATGGACTAACAATTTTTAAGGTGAGAAAAAAACTAGATTATTTAGTTCAATTATAATTCAATTTTCTTATTTTATAGACGAAGAAACGGAAGCCTGCAGAAATAACTCTAGTGTCTTTCCTGGTATATAGATTTGAGCCCCATCTCCTCTTTTTAGTGTCTTGAGTTACAGAAATTGATATTGTGGAGCTTCTGAATTAGGAAGCACAGATTACTTTCTCTGGTCCCATTTTAATTTTTCTCAAAACTCATAAAATATGATTAGAGTGCTTTTTAATTTTTTCTGAAAAGCAGGGAATCGTAAGATTGATAAATAGTTTAATGTGAACCTGATGGCTTGATTAATTAATCACCAAGCTGAGGAACCACTACAATTCATATGTCAATTCAGACTATTTTTGGGAAATGATTTGAATCAATTGCTAATGAAATTGAGAAATTTAGGAGCCGCTTTCTGACTTCCAAATGACAGGGCTCATATTTAACTCAAGAGATGTGACAGTTAATGACAACATAAAAATGCCATGAATTATTTTCCAGATCATGGGAAAAATTACAGCACCTCTTCATTGAAACAACTCTTAGCTCATCAGCATGAAAATAAACAGCCTTAATCACATGCTAAGAAATCTATGATGCAGTTTAAAAGCTATGTTCTTTTTGAAATAAACAAAGGCCATAATCCTCAGGAATAAGTATAATATTTCATAACCTCTTCCTTAACACAGAGTGATAGATGAACTTAGTGTGGCTGATATCACA
Source organism: Pan paniscus (assembly GCF_029289425.2). Classification (NCBI taxonomy): domain Eukaryota; kingdom Metazoa; phylum Chordata; class Mammalia; order Primates; family Hominidae; genus Pan; species Pan paniscus. The sequence continues at coordinate 88,890,687 of NC_073257.2, forward strand.
ACTGACATCCTATGGGGAAAAAAATGAATCGTTGTTCTTCTATCTAATTACTTTAAACCCTTAAAATAGGGAAAGTTTAATTTTTATTTTCTGCTTCAATTCATAAGTGTGAGTTTTCTAGTCCTTTTTATGTTTAAAAGGGCTAGCTTTGTATATCTTCCCATAACTTCTCATTTCCAGCAGGACTTTTTAATTAATGTAGTTACATGTAGATATAACAAGACAGTTATTGTGTGTTAATGAAATACCGATGGAAAGTGCACTGATCAATATTTAATCTAATTAAGGTGAATACAAGGCAATATTACTATGTAATTAACTCAAAACAGCATAAGTAACCCATGCATGTTTAAATTTTTATTAATGTATTTGTTAAAAATTTTTAGATCATGCTGTTTTATGGGCTTACTTGAGAGATATAAAATTAAAATGTTTGTCAAGATGCTACTGGAGCAACTATTAAATGTGGCTCTTAATCATCTTAACAGTCCTTAAGGTTCCCATGTAGTTCTAATTGTCTCACTGAGGATGAAAGATGATTTTGCCACAAACAAGAAGCCATATGTAAAACCTTCCTGGAATGGTTTTTGATTATTATATTTTTAGTTCCCCTGTGGTTTTGCCCAGATATGACAGGGATGATGCATGCAAGACAATTTGAAATACTTTAATATTTTAGGAACATCCTTTAAAGAGCTACCTATTCCTGGAGGAAAAAAATATTTTTTGGAGTAAATATCATTGGATTACTCTAACATGTGTGCAATGGGATTTTAAAATCACAGCTTCACAAATTCCCTTGAAATTATAACTTGGAGGGGTAAACTTGGGAGGGATAAGTGTTATCTTAAACATGGACCAGAATCTGTTGTCATGATCTTCAGAGGCTCAGATATACAGCATTACAATATGAGAAAACATTTGAATGAAGGTCCTATACTCAAATCCAGAAACAGGCTCTTGTACATAGGCAATAACTTGAGTGGTGCCACAGAATTTGTGCTAAGTTAATATGAAGAATGTGAACTCACAGTTACAAAGCCAAAGCTCTTTTATAAATCTGTTGCTCAGAAAGTTTGCAATGTCTCACACTTCCCTAAATTTCTCAAGCAAATTCAGCCCTTGAACTAGGGAACCATTGCTTGAATTGGCCCATTCCATGTGCAGGTACATGTGTTTACAGACTCTCTCTGTGCTCTCTAAGGCTCTTAGAACACCCAACACACTGGGAAACCTTTTTATACAAATAAATATAAAGATTGAAGTTGGTAGAATGGTGATTTTATTCCAAAGCCTTGTGTTGCTTTCCTCAAGTCTACCATTTTATTGTAGAAGGAATATAGGAGTTACTGGGGCAATTTATTGTTCTTCACCATTCTTGGTATGTATATCTTACTTAAATGTCGGGATGGCATTTCTATGTTTTTATCTCTGTGAATGAGGAGGTGAGGGATAACTCATGCCTTGTGATTCCCCATCTCACCCATGAGTGATGATAACAACAGGGTTCAGACATCATATGTGATATACGCAGCGTATTTTTCTTCCTCTCTCTCGAGATGGCCTGCAAATACTGAAAATGACAGCTATAGAAGGTAAAAATAAATGAATAAATAAGTAAATAAATAAATAAATAAAAGATGTGGGATAAAGATGTTCCAATAGAAGTAAACTTTTAAATACTTCTGTGTGCTTGTGTTGCTAATGAAGCCATTGAGACACGCATGATGAGCTAACATGAATGGCTGAAAATGATTACCTTCACCTCTGCTTCTCCATCCTGGCACTATGATAGTTAGAAATATCCTAAGTCCACAATTCCTGTTGTGTTAGAAATCTTGTATAGCTAGACAGATTTCAGGTCTAAGCAAGCTGTGAAGGCAAGTCAGGGAAAGATCCACGAAGCCCTTCTTTCTATGGGTTCATGTCTAAACTCAGTCAGGTGGATGGATCTACAGTCAGTCCTGGAGCCCCCAGGTAGCAGGCAGCTGTGTGGTGGGGGGGAAGGGGAAGGACTTTACCGCCTCAACCACAAACTGCCCCCATATATTGTCTCCTCATAGTAACGGAAAAATGAGAATACTAGGATTTGTTCATATCAAAACTGAAATTTTAAAGGTCCTTTGCTAATAAAGAAAAATTCTTTTTTTTTTTTAGAGACAGGATCTTGCTATATTGCCCAGGCTGGAATGCAGTGATACAGTCCTAACTCACTGCAGCCTCAAACTCCTGGGCTCAAGCAATCCTTCCACTTCAGCCTCCTCGGTAGCTGGGACTATAGGCATGCACCACCAAGGCCAGCTATTTTTTTTACTTTTTTTAGAGATGAGGTCTCGATATGCTTCCCAGGCCCATCTAGAACTCCTGGCTTCAAGTGATCCTTCTGCCTTGGCCTCCCAAAACACTGGGATTACAGGGATGAACCACTGCACCTGGCCAAAAAAATTAATTTTTAATCTCAAGAAAAAGGCAACAAAAGAAACCAGAAAATAAATGAGTACTTTGGTCTGGAGCAAAGAACACAGCTAGATTATTCAGAAGAGTGTCTTAGTAGAGTGACTTCTGATTTTAATGTAACAAAATTATTCGAATGGATTTATTATATTATTTTCAACTTTTTCCTCCAAAAAATGGTCCTTTATTCCTTTGCAGTCAACTGTACACTCCCCATCCCATTCCAGCCATGAGCAACCACTGAATTGCTTGCTGCCAATACAGTTTTGCCTTTTCTGAAATCTTATTTCAATGGAATCATACAGTATGTAATCTTTTGTATTAAGCTTCTTTTACTTAGCACAATGCTTTCAAAATTCATGGTGTCATCGATGACTTCAATAGTTTGGACTTTCATATTGCTGAGTAGTGTCACTTCAATTGATATGCAGGATATGTTTATAAATTAACCAATTGATGTATCTCTGTTTTTTCCAGTTTTTAGCTATTATAATAAATAGGATGTGAACATTTGGGCACAAATCTTTTGACAGATATGTTTTCATTTCCCTTGAATACTCAGAAGTGGGAAAGCTGGGTGGATGGTAAAAGTATGCTTCACTTTATTAGAAACTGTCATGTGTTTCTTAAAGTGGTTGCATAACTTGTTGTTCATACCAGCAATTGTGTGAGAGGTCTGGCAACTTCACATTCTTGTCAACACTTAGATTCTTGGCCTTCTTCTTTTAGCTGTTCTATCGTATATATAATAGTATTTTACTCTGGTTTTAATTTGCATTTCTATTTTGTAGAAATGTTTAGCATCTTTTCACGTTCTTATCTAGCCATAAACACTCTGGTGAAGTATCTGTTCAAATCATTTGCCCTTTTTAAAAAAGCATTTTTACTTAAAATTTTATTTTAAGTGTCCTTTATTCGGAATACAAGTCCTTTATCTGATATGTTTCACAAATTCTTTCCCAGGGTATGATTTGTTTTTCATTTTCAAAACACTCTATTTCTTAAGTTTTATGAAATCTACTTCATCATTTTTTTCTTTGTATGATTCATGCTTTTTTATGTGCTATAAAAAAAGCTTGGGCCGGGTGCAGTGGCTCACGCCTGTAATCCCAGAACTTTGGGAGGCCTAGGCGGGTGGATCACGATGTTAGGAGATCAAGACCATCCTGGCTAACATGGTGAAACCCCGTCTCTTCTAAAAAAAAATACAAAAAAAAAAAAAAAAAAAAAATTAGCCGGGCGTGGTGGCAGGCTCCTGTAGTCCCAGCTACTCGGGAGGCTGCCACTGCACTCCAGCCTGGGCGACAGAGCGAGACTCCGTCTCAAAACAAAAGAAAGCTTGGGCAGGGTGCAGTGGCTCACGCCTGTAATCCCAGCACTTTGGGAGGCCAAGGTGGGAGGATCACGAGGTCAGTAGATTGAGACCATCCTGGCTAACATGGTGAAACCCCGACTCTACTAAAAATACAAAAAAAGTAGCCGGGCGTGGTGGTGGCCACCTGTAGTCCCAGCTACTCTGGGGGCTGAGGCAGGAGAATGGGGTGAACCCGGGAAGCGGAGCTTGCAGTGAGCAGAGATCGCGCCACTGCACTCCAGCTTTGGCAAAAGAGCAAGACTCCAGAGACTCCATCTCAAAAAAAAAAAAAAAAAAAAAAAAAAAAAAAACAAGACAGAAAGAAATTTGGTAACACACAAAGATATCAAGGTCACAAAAATTATCTCCATTAAATTTTTCTAGAAGTAAAACTGTTTCACCTTGTAATTTTGCTTCTATTATTTGTGATGATTTGTTTATTATATATAGAGTAAGATAAGGATTGAGGTTCATTTTTTCCATATAGATGTACAGTTGTTTCAGCACCATTTGTTGAAAAGAATTTTCTTTCCCTTACTGACTTACCTTGTCACACTTGGAAAATCAGTTAGCCATGTGGATGTGAGACTATATACGGACTTTCTATTCTACCACATTAAACTATATGTCTATCACACTGTTTTAATTACTGTAGCTTAAAAGTAAGTCTTGCCAGCAGGTTATGTATTCCAATGACCATCATTTCCACAATAGTCTTGACCATTCTGGCCTTCTCTTTTCTATAAAATTTAGAATCAATTAGTCAATATGTTTTAAAAAATCCTGCTGGTATTTTGATTGAGATTGAGATTGCATTGCATCTATAAATTAATTTTGGAAAATTTGGCATTACAATGCCATTCAGTCTCCAGATGTAATTCTCTTATAATATTTTGTAGGTTTCAATGTACAACTCTTGTACAAATGGTCTTATACTTATTGACAAATAATTCATATTTATGATATTGCAACTGGTATATTTACTTACTTATTTATTTATTTTTGAGACAGAGTCTCACTCTGTTGCCCAGACTGGAGTGCAGTGGCATGATCTCGGCTCACTGCAACCTCCGCCTCCTGGGTTCAAGAGATTCTCGTGCCTCAGCCTCCTGAGTAGCTGGGATTACAGGCATGCACCACCACGCATGGCTAATTTTTATAAAATTTGTAGAGACAGGGTTTCACCATGTTTGCCAGGCTGGTCTCCAACTCCTGGCCTCAAGCAATCTGCCTACTTCAGCCTCCCAAAGTGCTGGGAGGTGTGAGCCACCACACCTGGCCAGTGCAATTGATTTTGTATATTGAGATCATATTCTGCCATCTTACTGAAATCAATTATTAGTTCATGTTAGCTTTTTGCAGATTTCTTGGATTTTCTACTTAGATGATTATGTTGTCTGCAAATAAATCCAGCTTATTACTTTTCAATCTGCTCACTGCTACTTCTTCTTCTCACTTTATCACATTAGTTAAGATGTCTTATACAATGTTAAAAATGGCAAAAGCAAACATCCATGCATTCAGTCTTTCACCATTGTGGATGAAGTTAGCTATAGGTTTTTCATCATGTTGAGGAATTTTCCTCCCTAAATTTGAGAGACACTTAAAGACAGAAATAAATGGAAAGCTATACTGTACTCATGGATCTGAAGACTCATTATCATTTGGATGTCAATGCTCCCCAAATTTAACTATAGATTCAATGTAATTCCAATCAAATTTCCAGAAGTCTTTTTAGTAGAAATGGAAAGGATGTTTCTCAAATTCTTATAGAAATGCAAAGTACCTAGAATTACTAAAACAACTTTGAAAAATAACAAAGTAGAAAAAGTTATACTACTTGACTTCAAGATTTATTATAAAACTACAGAAATCAAAAAAGTTTGACATTAGAGTTAAGATTGATGATTAATGAAACAGAATAAAGAAACAAGGAATGGACTCCTACATATATAATTAGCTGACTTTCAAAAGAGAAGAAAAATCTACTTTGTGCGGGATAAACAGTCACTTCAACAAATGGTGCTTAAAAACAACTTCAACAAATGGTGCTAGAAAAAAGTTAATAACAATATATTAAAAATGAGTTTTGATTCATAGCTTTCAAAAATTAACTCAAAGTGAATTATAGTCCTAAATATAACACCAAAACTACAAAATTTCTCAATAAAATTGTAGGAGAAAGGCTTTCTTTGATACAACACTAAGGGGAGAAACCATTTAGAAATTGCTAAATTAGACTCCATCACAATTAAGAACTCCTGCTCTCTGAATAATTTTCTTAAAGTTAAAAAAAAACTAAAAATAAATAATGCTGTTAAGACAATGAAGAAACAAGCCACAGATTGGGAGAATATATTTGCAAGTAACATATCTAATAAATGACTTGTATCCAGAATATATCAAGATAACAAATATTTCATAAGAAAAAAACCCAATTTTAAATATGCACAAACTATTATGAGGATAGAACAGAAGTCCCACTATGTAGGTAACAAAAGTTTTGAAAGAGAAAATAGAGAGGATGAAGAAAAAGTAATATTCCAAAAAAAGAAAGACTGATAATTCTAAGTACTAAAGAAAGCCACACATCCTTAAATGGCAAGAAATGACAGAGTAGGACTAAAATACACACAACACTAACACCATCAATGCTATAGTGACATATTATAGATACACATCAGGATATCAACCATAAAGAGAAAATTGTAACACATACCAAAAGGGAAAAAGGCAATCTACTCTAGCAATTACCATCAATTCTCTGCCATACTTGGTAGCCTTAAATGCAATGATTAGAAAACAAGAATTGATGCCTCCCCAGAAGAAATCCTAAACCAATGGGTGAAAAAGAGTTGGAGTGTGAACACTTCAGCTTCCTTACGTTTAGAGTGGGATAATTCTGAGGCAAAGATTCTACACTGTTTCCTAGACTTGTTCAGAAGAATAAGTTCATTTTCCCCAGTGGTAACCAGCTCAATCATTCACACCTTCTTGGGCCTCCTCCCCTTCCTTTCCTGTCTTGATTTCTTATTAGGGTTTCCTGGGATCATCTCCCAAATAAACTATTTTCTTTGCCTCAGAAACTGCTTCAAGAACTCAGATAGCACTAGATTCATCATTATCAATATTGCATAAAAGAACTCCAAAAATGGAGAGGGTGGGAGCGAGCTGAGGGTTGAAAAATAACCTATTGGGTACAATGCTTACCACTTGGGTAATGGGTACACTAAAAGCCCAGTCCCTACCAGTACACAATATACTCATGTAACAAACATGCATATATATCCCCTGAATCTAAAATAAAATAAAATAATATCTTGAAAGTGATGAAGACAATACTTTGATTCTAGAATTCTATCCCCACAAATATTGTCATTTAAAGGTGATTTTGGACTCAGAACTTCTATAAATTATAGACCGTGTCTGAAAATAACTACTAATCAGAGGATGAACTACATTCGGGAAAGAAAATGAGTCCAGAAAGAAGCAGGAATATGTGCGAAGAAATAGCAAAGAATTGAGAACTACTTGTTGTTAGACCTAAATAAGTATTTATTATGAAAAGAAAAAAAACAACAATAATATGAACTAAATTTTCAGGCAGTTGCTCCAGGGGCATTAGTGGAGGCTAAGGGCAAAGCTGAGAAAAAGGAAAATGTGCTGTGATTTTTACATTGCTCTGGAGAAAATATAGTTTCTAATTAACAGATTCCAGACTTTAAAAGAAATTAAAACTAGAACTAATTACAGAATTACCTCACATAGGCATTGCTTAGTTAATAATGTTTTGCCATAAGAGCTCTTGAAAAAACATACCATTTCCTGGACACAACTACTTTTCTTTTTTGGTATAATGACTTTTTCACCAACAAGCACACTAAGTTAATGTACTCTAAGATGTGGTATTTCAACATTACAGTTTCAAGCAAGAATACACTCGCGAATTTTCTAGACACACTTTCTAGTCAGTGAATACCACATGAAACAACTTTAAATACAAGTTATAGTTCCATGAACCAAAACATTTTATTTGTGAAAATGTGCCAAGTGAGAAGGATTAAGAGGAGCTGCTTCTTCAACTCTTCAGCCTGAAGTGTCTACTCTTTTACTATGTGTTTTCAAAATGCTTTTGGAATTAGCACTAATTCCCTTAAGTATATATTTTTCTGTTCTTTAATTTTATTTGTAAGAGTTTAACCAACAAACACATGAGAAAATGCTCAACATCACTAATAATCAGAGAAATCCACATTAAAACCACAATGAGATATCATCTTACACCAGTCAGAATGGCTATTATTAAAAAGTCAAAAAACAACAGATGTTTGGTGAGCATGTGGAGAAAGGGAAGCACTTAGACACTGTTGGTGTGAAGGTCAATTAGTTCAACCTCTGTGCAAAACATTATGAAAATTTCTCAAAGAACTAAAAATAGAACTACCATTCAACCCAGCAATCTCACTACTGAGTATCCACCCAAAGAAATATATATCATTATATTAAAAAGACACCTGCACCCATATGTTCATTGCAGCACTATTCAGAATAGCAAAGTCATGAGACCAACCTAAGTATCCATCAACAATTGACTAGATAAAGAAAGTGTGTTACATATACACCATGGAATACTATGTACTTATAAAAAAAGAGTGAAATCATGTCCTTTGCAGCAACATGGATGGAGCTGGAGGCCATTATCCTAAGTGAACTAACTCAGAAACAAAAGCCCAAGTACCACATGTTCTCACTTATAAGTGAGAGCTAAACAATGGGTACACATGGACATAAAGATGGAAATAATGGACACTAGAGACTCCAAAAATGGACAGGGTGGAAGCTAGCTGAGGGTTGAAAAATAACCTATTGGGTACAATGCTTACCATTTGGGTAATGGGTATGCTACAAGCCCAGTCCCCACCAGTATACAATATACTCATGTAACAAACATGCATATGTATCCCCTGAATCTAAAATAAAATAAAATAAAATAAAAAGAGTTTGAGTGAAGCTACAAAGTGTTAAATAAGAAAGAGGGGCAAAATAATGAATGCACTTTCTCAAGAGTCTCCCCCTTGCATGTCTCCTCCACCAATTCCACTTTTCAAGTTTCTCTTCATCTTTTGGTGAGTACAGAAAACCTGTATTATGTATTTTTGGTTTTTAAAGTGTTGCTTATATCTTACACAATTTAATTGTTCAATTTATATTTCTATTTGTGCAAAGTGTGCACGTCTCTAAGTTTGAAGTGGAGCACATCTAATTTTTTCCATATAGACGTTGCTTTTCCCATTTTAGCTGTGATAAGGAAGAAGCTTGGAAGTCATCACTCCTGTCATTACAATAAAAAGCTAGGCAAACTGAAAATAAACAACTCTTCTTGAACCCATCAGATACCTGAGGCCACAGGGTATACTGCTACTCCAAAATCTGGTAAAAGTGACCCAGAGAGATGCAGCACTAGAGATTTACTTACCTGAAGCAGAAGCCAGTGGAAGCCAAAGGTTGTAGAACCACTACTTTTTCTAGTAATTTCGACAAATTGCTGTAGGCTGAGTGCTAAGTAGCTTGATCGTGAGAGATTCCTGGGGGCTGCAATCAAAGGAGAACCCCCACACTTTCTCCAGTTTTCCATCCAGGAACCCCCCTCCAGGTTTTCACAGTGAGGATCCAAAAAAAAAAAAAAAAAACCAAAAAAAAATCTCCTGTGTCTCTGACAAGGGGAAGGGAAAAGCAGAAAGTGTAACCCTCCCATTTCCTTCCCTGTAACAAAGGCTTATTCTCCAAGAAGAAATATTTTGCCGTAGAACAGCAGTTAAAACTTACTGAAACTAGGGCAATGGATTTCCTTCCCACTGAAGTCTTTTCTAGTCTTATGTTTTACCTAAGGTAACACACAAAAAGGAGAACAACAACAAAAAGAAAAAAAAGTTAACAGAGGGCAGAGCTTCAAATATTTATTTATTTATTTTTCAATATATTATTGGGAACTTGGTAGCCAGGGAAGGTGGGAGAGCTACATTCCTGGGGGAAAGGAGGAAAACATTTGTGAAGGCTGCGGTCCGAGACAGAACTCCACTGAAAGATGGAGACTTCCCTTCCTCCCCTCCCAACTCACCACACCAACAAACCAAAATATGACAGGATTATAGCTGAAAATCTGTAAGATATAGACTCCTCTCAGGAGAAGTGTTAACAGAAGCCTCAAAGCCAAGAGAGGAAACAAAAAAGAAATGGCACTACAAAAAAGAAATGGTCCCTAAAGCTACAACAAACATGACACACAGCCCATCTTAGAGCCAGATTAACATAAATCCCCCCCCAAAAAAACCTACTTACCTGAGTAGCCATTACTGATACAACATATTGACTTTTAACCAAAAATTATAAGCCATAGCCTAAGTCAAGAAAAGCCAGTCTGGTTTTTCAAGAAAAGCCAGAAGCAATCATCAGAGTCACATTCAGATATGACACAGAAGTAGAAATTCACAGATAAGGAATTTGATGTGGCTATATGTTAAGGGTTCTAGTGAAAAAATCAACAACATGTGAGATCAAATGGGTAATTTCATAAGACAGGTTAAACTATAAAAAAGAAAAAAAATTAAAAATCAAAAGCACAGTGATAGAAATAGAATGCCTTCAATGGACTCCATAAGAGCACTCAATACAACCAAAGAAGAAATTAGTGAAATTGAAGATTGGTCAATAACAACTTCTCAAACTAAAACACAAATAGAAAAAAATAAACAGAACTTGAACATAATATTCAAGAGCTGTGGGGAGATATGCATAACTGAAACAGCAGAAAGTGAAGAGAGAGTGGGGCAGAAGAAGAAATATTTTAATTAATAATAGCTGAGATGTTACTGAAATTGATGACAGATACTCAACCACAGTGTCCAGAGGCTCAGAGAATACCAAGCAAGAAAACACAACCGTAGAAAACCAAAGATAATGAGAAAATCTGGACACAAATCAGAGGTGGGAGAAAAACCTTCTCTATATAGGAACAAGGATAAGAACAAAGCAGACTTCTCATCAGAATCCATGGAAGCAAGAAGAGAGTGAGTGGAATATTTAAAGTGTTGAAAGAAAAAAACAAACTGTCAACATAGACTTCTACATTCAGCAAAATTATTCTTCAAAAGTAAAGGAGATAAAGACTTTCTCAGACAAACAAAAACAGGAAATTTATTGCCAGCAGAATAGCACTACAAAAAGATATTGAAACGAGTTCTTCAGACAGATGGAAAATTACACAGGCCAGAAATTTGCAACTACATCAAGAAAGAGTGTCAGAAAAGAAATAAATGAAGCTAAAAATAGAATATTGTATTTCATTACTCCTAATTCATCTAAAAGAAAACTGTGTTATCACAGCTATAATAGTAAAAATACATTAGGTTATCATAGCATATGAATAAGTGAAATATATTAGTAAAATTTTATAAAAGATGTTGGAGAAATTGGAAATACTCTGTTATATGGTCTCTATACTATATTTGAAGTAGTACAGTGTTATTTGAAAGTGGGCTTAGATTATTTTATGTGTATATGAATATACATTTCTATATATAATAGTATGTTTATATTATGTATAATAGTGTATTTTATTTTATTTTAATATATATTTATATGTAAAATAATATATATAATTATACGCACATATAAAATAAGCCCTAAAGCAATGGCTAAGAGCATTTTCAAAATAAGTATAAATGATGCAGTAAGAGAGGAGATGAAAGAGAATTATAAAATGCTGACTTAAAGCCAGAGAAGATAGAGAAACGGGATAAAAAGAAACAAAGGACAAACATAATACTTAGGAAACAGTTACAAAGATGGTAAATTTTAATACAACTGTATAAATAATCACTTTAAATGTAAATGGTCTAAATACCACAGTTAAAGATCAGAGATGTCATATCGGAGAAAGAAGCATAATTATACACTGTCTAGAAGAAACCTGCTTTAAATACAAAGATTTTAGCTACAAGTAAAGAGATGGAAAAGGATCAAAAGAAAGCTAGAGTATCTATATTAATTTCAGACAAATCATACTTCAAAACAGGAAAATATTTCAAACAGAAACAGGGACATTACATAAAGATAGTTAGGTCAGTTCTCCAAGAAATCCTAACACTTATAATCCTGTGTGTACCTGACAACAGAGCTTCAAAATACATGGGACAACAACTAATAGAAAGAATGGAGAAATGGACAAATCTCCTATTATATTTGGAGACATCAATACATCTCTACCAGTAATTGACAGATCAAGCAGGCTGAAATCAGTAAAGATATGTGACATGAACAGCACTATCAGTTTGATCAAGTTGGCATTGCATAGAATACCCCATCAAAGGACAGCAGGATGCATATTCTTCTCAAGGACACATGGAATATCCATGAAGATAGATAATATACTGGGCCATAAAGTATGCCATACATTTAAAAAAAATAATGTAAATCATACAAAATATGCTCTCAGACTACAGCAAAATTAAACTAGAAATCAGTAACAAAAAGATAGCTGGTAAATGCCCAAATATTTGGAGGTTAAGCAACATTCTTCTAAATAATGGGTCAAAAAGAAATATCAAAAGAAATTTTAAAATACTTTAAGTAAAAATACAACTTATCAAAATGTATGGGAGTAGCAAAAGAAGTGGTTAGAAGGAAACTTATAGCTTTAAATACACTTATTAAAAAAGAGAACGATTTAGAGTCACTCAACTAAGAAAACTATAGGAAGAAGAACAAATTAAACAAGCAGAAGAAAGGAAATTATTTTAAAAAATGGGAGCAGAAATCAACAAAAGTTAAACCAGAAAAACAACAGAGAAAACAAAACCAAAAAGTGCTTATTTGAAAAGATCATTAAAAATTGGTAAGTCTCTAGACACGCTAAACCTGAAAAAGAGAAAGAAGATTCAAATTACCAGTGTCAGGAGTGAGAAAGGGGTCATTACTCCTGCTCCCAACGACATTAAAAGGATAACAAGGAAATACTGTGAACAACCCTATGCCCACTAATTTTATACAGATGAAATAGACCAATGTCTCAAATGACATTAACTGTCATGAAACAGATCATCTGACTAGTACCATAAATAGTAACAAAATTGAGTTCATAGTTTACAACCTTCCAAAAATAAACCACTAGGTCCAGGTAGTTTTACTGGTGAATTCCACCAAATATTTAAGAAATAAATTATACAATTTCTCCACAACCTCTTTAAGAAAATAAAAGAAGAAAGAACACTTCCCAACTCATTTTATCAAGCCAGTACAACCCTAATATAACAATCAGATAAAGACATAATAAGAAGGAAAACTATAAGTGAATGTATCTCATAAATGAGACAAAAAGATTTTTTACCAAAATGCTCATCAATTAACTTGAGACATACATAAAAAGAATAATACACTACTACCAAGTGGAATTCAGTTCAGGAAGTCAAGGCTGGTTCAACATCACCAATCGATGTAATTCACTATGCTAACAGACTGAATAAGAAAAATAACATTTTCATATCGATAGATGGAGAAATACATCATATTTAACAAATTTAACATTAATTTATTTACCAAAAAAAGCTAGAATAAAGAGAACTTCCTTAACCTAGTAAAAGATATATATATATATATAAACCTTGTAGCTAAAGAAACTGAATACTTTCTCCATAGTTTTGCAAACATAGCAAGGATATCCTTTCTCTCTACATTTTTTCCAACATTACAATGGAAATCCTAGAGCATAAAATAAGGCAACAGTAGAAAAGTCATACATATTGGAAATGAAGAAATTCACAGATGACATGATGTCTATGTAGAAAACCCTAAAGATTCTACAGAAAAAAAAAAAACACAAACAACAATGAAAAAACCTCTTGGAACTAATTAATGAATAAAGCAAGGTCACAGGACACAAGTTCAACACAGAAAAATAAGGTGCTTTCCTTTGTATCTGCAAATGAACAATTGAAATTTAAAATTGTACAAATAACATTTACAATATCACAAAAAATGAAATACTTAGATATTAATCAACAAAATATGTTCAGGATCCATATGCAGAACACTACAAGCACTGATAAAAGACATTTTTAAGAGAACTAAATAAATTGAAAGACATCCTATGTTCATGCATTGGAATAATCATAATTGTTAAAATGTCTGTTCTTCTCATCTTGATCTATAGAATCAACTCAACACCAATCAAAATCCCAGCTAGCTTTTTTTTGTTAACTGATTCTAAAACTCAAACAAAAAGCAAAAACCTAAACAGCCACACAATATGGAAAATGCAGAAGAAAAAAGTTGGAGGGTTCACATTACTCAATTTCAAAACATACTATGCCTTACACTTCCATTAGAGACAGCATGGTGTTGGTAAAATAGACACACAGACCAATCGAAAAGGATAAAGATACCACATAAATATAGTCAACTTATTTTTGACAAAGATGCAAAAACAATTTGATGGGGAAAGGATAGTCTTTTCAACAAATGGTGCTGGAACAATTGGGCATCCATATGCCATAAGTGTGTGTGTGTATACACAGACCTCACAACTTACAGAAAAATTAACTCCAAATGAATACAGAACTAAATGTAAAATGCAAAACTTAAACTTCTAGAAGAAAATCTAATGCTGGTTTAGTGATGACTTGCTAGATACAAAACCGAAAGCATGATCCATGAAAGAAAAAATACATAAGTTGTATGTTACTGAAATGAAAAATTCTACTCTGAAATACACTGTTACTAGACTTAAAAGAAAAGCCACAAACTGAGAGGAAATATTTGCAAATCAAGTATCTGACAAAGGACTCGTATCCAGAATATACAAAGAAATCTTAAAACTCAGCAAGAAGAAAACAGCCTAACTGAAAAATGAGCAAAATATCTATCAAACACATCACCAGTGGGGATGTACACATGGAAAATAAGCACATGAAATAATTATCAACATCATAGGTTATTAGAAAAATGCAAATTAAAACCACAATGCAATATCGCTACACACCTACTAGGATAGCTAAAACAACAACAAACTCACAATATCAAATGTGGTGAGGACGCAGAGCAACAGGAACCCTCATTCATGGCTGGTAGGAACACAAAATAGTACATCCACTCTGGAGGACAACTTGGCAGTTTTTCGATTTTTATTGTTTAGACGAGGTATTTTTCAATTGTGGTAAAATCTACATAACATAAAACTTACCATTTTTACTGTGTTTAAGTGTGCAGTTTAGTGGCATTAAGAGCATCCACATTATTGTGCAACCATCACCAGCATCCACCTCCAGAACTTTTTCATCTTTTCAAAATGATATTCTGTACCCATGAAGCAGTAACAGGCCATTCCTTTCTTCCTCCAGCCACTGGCAACCACAGTTCTATTTTCTGTTTCTATGAATTTGACTCCTCTAGGTACCTCATATAAGTGGAATCATTGGAATCATATAGTATTTGTTCTTTTGTGACTGGCTCATTTTACTTAGCATAATATCTTCAGATTTCATCCATGTTGTAGAATGTGTAAGAATGTCTTTCCTTTTTAAGACTAGATAATATTCCATTGAATGGATATATTAATACCACATTTTTTGATTCATCTGCTAATGGACACTGTGGTTGTTTCCACTTTGGGGCTCCTGCTATTAATACTGGTGTATGAATTTTTGTTCAAGTTATTGCTTTTAATTCTTTCAGCACGACTCTTTTTTTTTTACAAAGCTAAACACAGTCTTGCTATATAATCCATCAATTGTTTTTGTATGTATTTATCCAGCTTATCTGAAAATTTATGTCCACACAAAACCCAGCCCACAGATGCTTATAGGAACTGTATTCAGAATTACTAAAACTGGAAGCAACAAAGATGTCCCTCAAAAAGTGAATGGTTAGTGTAATATATGTAATATAAAATATAATATATCTTTATAATGGAACACCACTCAGTGGTATATAAAGGAATGAATTGTCAATCCAAGCAAATACATGGATGAATCTTAAATGTGTATGGCTGAGTAAAAGAACCAGACTAAAAACAACACATACTATATGATTCCACTTACATAGTATTCTGGAAAAAGCAAAAGTAGAGAGACAGAAAACAGATCAGTGGTTGCTAGAGACCTGCAGGGTAGGTGGGTAGAACAGAATATGTGAAGCACATAAGATTTCTTAGGATGATGAAACTATTCTCCATGATACTGTTGTGATGGATACATGGCACTATGAATCTGTAAAAACTCATGAAACATTACAGTACCAAAAGCGAACCTTAATGTATGTTTTATAAATGCAAATGTTAAGAAATCAATTAGGAGGTTTGGAGATCCCAAGATTGAGCCCAGACTGTGTCAAATGAGGCCAAATGTATTATAAATATATGACATACCTTACCAAGTAAGAGGAAAAGAAGTACTGACCTAAGTAGTTTTGAAAATGAATGGAAATTATAAGACTAAAGTCAAGAGAAACTGTCTATAAGCACCGTACTCCAGTTGGTAAAGTTATTTCTCATAAGAGTACAGATTGACAATTCAACACACTATGCATGCATGATGAGATTGAATAAATAAGTAAATGGATGACAGCTCCTGGGAGCCAGGTTTCTCACTGTCGGATTTGGAGGTTACAGACAAGGAAAGCTAGAATGAATAATAGAATACTGAACTGGAGTTGAAAATATCGGTGTAAACTTATCTTTAGGTTAACTTAGACACAGGTGGATTAATGTAAAAATAATTATAGATATGTCTGTCTACACAGTTAGTATATACATATATTTACAACCTCATCCCACTGAAAGGGCCTAGAATCAATGACACTCCTTAGCAAAGAGCATGCCTAGCACCCAAACTTTGGTTTCAAATACCATTCTCTGATAAAAGAAACCAGGGCTCCTGGAGGAAATGGCAGATTATGAGGCTAGAGTAAAGAATATACAAGATGATCCTAGAGCATCTTATAATGTCAGAAAGTAAGGAAGGACTAAAAATAAAATAAAACAATGGGGTTATGTCAGAGCACATGGAAGCCAGCAGTCAGAGCTCCCAATGGCCAAGGCTGGAACATTATGAACAACAAAATAAATAAAATGTATTGAAATATAACCCAAAGCACTATATATATACATATATATGTATATATGTGTATATATACATATATATGTATATATGTGTATATATACACATATATGTATATATGTGTATATATATACATATATATGTATATATGTATGCATATATATACATATATACACACACACTTATTGATATAAACAATTTATTAAGTAAATTTATAAATAAATGAGAATAGATAATTCTGCCATACAGAATTTCAAACAATGTATGTAGTTACTTTCTCCTCAAGAAGGTGAAGCATAACTCCTCAGTTCCTTAATGTGGGTTGCTCATGGCTTTCTTCCAAATAGTATAGTATAGAACACCGGCAGGGAGGGGAGAGGGGAAGGGCAACTGTACGGTGGAGAGACCTGACAAACACTACCTCAGCCATGTGATCAAGTGATCAATATCATCAGTGATATGTCATATTGACAGTATGTACACTGATATAATGTGATGAAAATGACATGTTACAACTCTATGGTCTTCAGAGATCCCAGAATTACAGTCTAAACATGAGAAAAAATATCAGACAAACTCAAATTAAGAAACATCCTACCCAATAACTGACTAATATTCTTCTAAAGTGTCAACGTCATAAAAAATAAGGAATATCAGCATTGTTACAGTCAAGAGGGCTCTAAAGAGTCACGATGACCAAATGTAAGTTTCTTTACATGTGGAATCTTGGAACAGAAAAAGAACATTAGGTAAAAACTGATTAAATCCAAATGAAGTGTAGACTTTAGTTAACAATAACAAATCAGTATTAATTAACTAGTTTTGACAAGTATATCATACTAATTTAAGATGACTCTGTTTATCTCTGCTCTAGAACATGCATTAATTATTAAGGTCCATAAAATCTATTAACGTGAAGTCCCCATTTTTAACCCCTCTGATGTTTAATATATATAGTAAACTATCAAAAAATATGACCACTTCCTTATTTCAGAGTCCTACCTCTCATTTCCTTGTGGTCTAATACTCACAGATGGAACATTCAAGAACTTCCCAAGCCAATAGTTATTTCTATTGTGACCTGGTATTTCTATTGTGACCTATTTGACCTAGACAAATTCCTTCTGCAGGCCTTTGTGAAAGCTTGAGCAACAGGCTTTGCAGTATGGCTTTAATCCTTCACTATCTGTGTACCTTGTTCAATGAAGGAGATCTAGTCCTGGAGCCGATTCTTGAATCCATTTCAAATATAAGGAAGAAAATTTCTCAAACAGAGAGAAAATTACCTAAGAAAATGTCCCTGAGATTTCTTCAGGGATAGCTCCTTAAAGAGGGGAAGAAAAGCTCATTCTCAAGAAGATATTTTTATCAAAGAAAGGAATCAGAGATAATTGGAGTTGGAAAAAGCCATGGACAAGATGTTTGGACAAGGTGTGGAGACGAAGCCTCAGAAAGATTAAATGAGTCACCCCTAGACATAGTTTGTTAGTATCAGAGAGGAAATAATACATGGTTCTAAAGTAGCATGCTTCTCACATTTTCGTCTTTTACCTCTTTAGCAAATTTAACCTTTTCCATACAGCTGTTGAGATAACCTACTGATCATACGAGCCAAATCAACGTAAGGGACATATCTCAGAAAATGTCCCCAAACTGCCTCCCTTTTCATTATTGAAAACCACGAGATGAAAGTCTTTCATAACTCACCACACAAGAGGACCATTACTGTCAGCATATACCACTCAGACATATATTACAGCTTTTTACTTCTCAACACAAAATTGCTTTGAAATTTACATTTGCTATAAAGGATTCAAGTCCATCACTATTAATTTTCTTCTACAAATTATGTTTAATTATCACCTCTCTCCACCTAGGAAGAACCCCCTCTTGTATTCCTGTCTCTGTACAGCTCTCGAGAAGAGTTTTCCCAGCATGAATCTGTGATGGTGATTTTATATCCCCAACTTGCCCTTCCTCGTCAATCTCACCCAGCCTGCTTGGAAATATGGAAATGAATGGTTAGCTTGGCTCCACATTTCCTGCATACATATGAAATCTGGTCTCCCTGAGCAAGGGGAAAAAAAAGACAACGTTTTCCAGCCTTAGCCTATGGACAATTAGGCTAGAAATATTCCACTTTAGCAGGTTTGAAATCCACCCATGATTGATTGCTTAACAGTTCATACACTACATTACATCTACTAAAGAAACTTCTTGGAGATTCAACTATTTCTCTGATGCTTCAAGAATCATCTTTATTCTCTCTCAGTTTTGGAACTCTAGAAGAAACTAAAAGAAATAGAGAAATCAAAAAAGTATATTTTATTATTTTTAAATCTAGTTTCTATGTTTTCTTACTGAATGGCGTAATATAAATTGCATGGTCTTTGAAGTCAGATACATCAGCGGTCAAATAATAACTCTACTGAAAAAGTATGCAACTTCAGGCAAGTCTCTTATCTCTGAGCCCCGGATCTCTCAACCTTAAACATAAAGTTATTTTAACTTTAATTGAGACTGGCATGTATTACTCTTGGCAACTTCAAGGAATTCAAATGTTAATTGTCTTTCCCTTCCAAATTCAATGAGGCAATATTTTCGTCTACAATTTTTGTTTGCAACTGATCAAATCTCAACTCAAAGTAGCTTAAGCAAAAAGGTGGTTTACTGACTCACATAACTAGCAAGTGCAGCACGTCTCTGGCTTTAGACATAGCCAGATTAAAGTTTTCAAGCAATGTTGTCATGGCTTTTGATTCTGTTTATCTCTGCTTGGTGCTGTTCTGAACATAAGTACTGACCAGATGCCTGGCAAAATAGCCCACGTAAGTTACATATCTTTAGCCTCAGTACATATTTTTAATACATATTTAACAGCACCACCATCCACTAACTTCCTTCAACCTCCAAAATTAGAAGTTATCCTTGTTTCCTCCATTTTCTTTCTTTCTTTCTTTCTTTTTTTTTTGAGACAGAATCTTACTCCGTTGCCCAGGCTGGAGTGCAGTGGCACGATCTTGGCTTACTGCAACCTCTGCCTCCTGGGTTCAAGCATTTCTCCTGCCTCAGCCTCCCAAGTAGCTGGGATTACAGGTGCGCACCACCACGCCCAGATAATTTTTTTTGTGTGTATTTTTAGTAGAGACGGGGTTTCACCATGTTGGCCAGGCTGGATTTCCTCCACTTTCATGATACTTCACTTCATCCAAAGCTTATTGAGTTTTCTTAGCTCTACCTTCAAAATATGTCCTGAAAGAACCCTCTTTGTCTTTTAGCTTCCTCCCTAGTGCAAGTTAACCTCATTCTTGCCTGGACTAATGCAGTAGTTTTCTAACTCACATCCCTGCTTCCATGCTTACTCATATACACTCCACGATATCTTCAACACCCAATAGGTACCCTTTTAAAAACAAATGAGGAAATATTGCTCCTTCACCTAAAACCTTCCAACGGCTTGTCATTTTGCTTGGACTGAAGTACAATGTCTTGCCCTTGGGCTGCAGTCACCAGGTGAACTGGCCCTTTTCCCCTTCTCAATCTCAATCAGATTCATTCTAACCCTTTTATAACACTCCAGCTATGAAAGTCTTCTTTGATTCGTAGAACACACCATGCTCATTCTCACTCCTGGGCTTTTCCTCTCCCTTTCTGTGCCTGGAACTTTCTGCCCTCATCACCACATGGCTGGCTGATTTTGCCAGATGATTCAGGAATCAAGTCATAGGGCACCTCTTCATTGACTCAAAGTATCCCCTCACCACCACCATGCAATCTCTCATACATCACTCTGCTTTATTTCATTTATTCAATCTATTGTTCCCCATTTATTTCCTTTTATTCATGTATCTTGTTCTCTACTATATCCCTGGTACCTAGATGAATGTTGGGACCACATGAGAGAATATATAAATACCTGCTGAATAAATAATTATAAAATACATTTTCCCATAACTCTTGTAGAATATATGATATTGTGGTATTGCACAGGACATTCTATTTTTTATCTGGCTACCACATGCATTATGAGATTTATGCATCTGTAAGTACTAATTGACATCTAAAACCTTATTATTTATGAATTATCATCTACACATTAATAGCCAGACTCACTAACATGGTCCAGGTGGTGACTAGAATGATACAATCACAATTATATGTGCTAGGTAAATGACTCTTTTAATGAGATGCAGCAATATAATATTCACGTCTTTCCTATGTTCATATACTTTGACTAATTCTTTTAGAATTAGCTTCAGCTTATCTACTTTCTTCATTTACTGAAGAGTTCTTTAATATTGAGCCTTGTTTTTCCATTGGTTGAAGTTAATAATCATTGGCTAAAGTATATTTGAAACTGATATGTAATATGAGAATAAGAACCTATATGTTCTGTTTAAATAACTCAACAAAACTGTACATTTTGACTCAGAAGCTGTTTACTCAGGTAACCCAAATGAAAGTATCATCAGCATTATTAGCAGCATCATCATTAAAATGTCAAATCTATCATCATTAAAACAGCAAGTCTCATGAGTTTTGAAAAGATTGTGAGAGAGGAGACATTTAGAGATTTTCTATTGCAGGACATACAATATTTTAATTGACCCCAAATATAACCTTGGTTTATTGAGATGTTAGCACTACTTAATATAAGATTATATTTCATTATGAATAGCCCTTGCTGGTTCAGAGCTATTCTGAATATGCATAACTAGACATCTTCTTGCAGATTGAAACTAATACATTAATCCGTACCTTTGAATACAATCCTTCAGCTAGGTACTTGTCACCTTACTGAGGGAGTGTCCCTGCTCGATACTTGTCCACAAAGGGATTTTGAAAACTTGGTCAAATGCCATGGGAAAATCCAGGTACAATTTATCTACAAATTCTTAATCTACAAACAATACCAAGAACAGTAAATAGGGTTTGTCGGTCATTATTTTTTTTCCTAATGACCCATCTTGCATCCTGGAGGGACCTGCTTTTCCACCTCAGTACTCATAAACCAGCTTGTATTATTTCACACTGTAACACTGATCAAAAAAAAAATCTCAGATGTATAGTTTGTCATACTTTTACCTTTTCGAAAAACAAACGTTGCCCTCTTCTATTATCATCTGGCAATTCGCCTAATCTTAGGAATTTTATTTGGAAAATATCTTGGGATATAAGCCCAGCCATTAAGGAGCTATTCAGTGTTAGAACGACAACTCACTCTCTTATAATCTTGCCAACCTTCTAGGGTCTCAGTTCCCACATACTCAGTGTCACAGACTTCAGTCCAAAAAAAAAAATTCTTTTTACAAAAAAGACCAAAGGAAGTGAGTGTATTTTGCACTTTATATGCATTGTTATGATAAAGAAGAGTCAGATAAAGAGCTCTAGATATTCAGAAAAAAACCTTAGCCTTGGCACCACATGGAATTTGCAGCATTTTCTCCACCTTGAAGTCTCACCAGGAGATTGTTACTCTGACATGAGGTGAGATCAACATGTCTACCATTCATTTACTGACTGTAGTCACAGCTTTAATTGTACGCTTTTCTGGAGCTTGAGTTATATATGTGTGTTTCTTAGAAACATGTGACCAGGTTTGAGCAGAGAAGAGGAGAAACCCTCAATAGATATTGAACATGGTTTCCACAAGTGGATCAAAAGCAAAATTGAGAATTTATTGACAACTTTTTCATCTCACCTCCACTTCTCCCTCCTTAAGCTCTCCCAAGGAGAGAAAATCCCTTCTTTCTCTCAAGTACTGAGTCATCTTGCTTCTCAACGGTCACCTTAATTTCCCACAGAGACACTTCCAAACATTGCACATAAAACTTTGTATATCTGATTTTTATGATAGACTCTTAGGAAGGAACTTCTAGGAAATATTGTAAAAACATTTTTAAGCACTTCACTATATACTACCAGAATGGCATTCTATTTATTCATCTGAAAACTGAGACCTCCTGCTGCCACAAAGCTGAATTCTCAGGACTGAGAACTGAAGCCAGCTATATCAATATGATTTCACTCCTTCTTCCAGGAAATTGTTGCCCATTAAGACAAAGCTGTAAACCAATACATAATTTCAGCTGTAGTTTCAGAAAATTTCTAAGAACTAAGTAATATAGATAATTAACTTGTACATATGGACAAACAGATCCCTTGTCAAAACAATAGATTGCCTGTGTGTGCAAATAGCTTGTGAATCAAACTACTTTTACTTGCCAAGACTTGCTTAAAGGTCCTTGTCCCACTGTTTTATTTATTATCACCTATTTTAAACTATTACATCATAAGATTTAGTCACTCCCGGTGAAATCCTTATACTGAAATACCTCCCTTAAATCACTGGAGCCCAGATCTCTAAACCCTAAAGATTTCTACCCATGACCACTCTCTCTGAGACATGACTAAGACTCTGTTAAGTTGGCATTCTCCGTTACTGCAGTAGGTTTAGTAAGCTTAGCTTTATTCCAGTGGCTTTTTGGAAAGTCAGCTGTCAAGACATCAACAAACATGTATCAATTTACTTCCTGGCACCTTGCTAGACACTGGGGATTCAGTGATGGCTAAAAATAACATAGTTCATGTAATCCTATGAGGGGGAAAATGCTAATCAAATAATTGTAAATATATAAGTTCCGATTGTGACTCTTGTTCCAAGGAAAAGTTACAAGGTGTTACGAGAGCAAATAACCAGATAACGTGACCCTTTTAGAGTAAGGAGACTATATTGATTAGGTGATGTTTGATTTGCGATTTCAAGGATGAGTAAGGCTTAACTAAGTGGCGTGCAGGAGATGACATAGAGGAAAAGGGAGAGGAGGAGGAAGAACGGAAGGGGAGAAGAGGTATAAACATGGAAGAAGGGAAGGAGCAAGGAAAATAGAGAAGGAGGATGAGGAGAGAGGGGAAAGGGAGGAGAAGAGGGGAAAGAGGAGAGAAATGAAAAGGAGGAGGATAAAGTCAGAGGGAGAGCAGATGGGGAAGTCTGAGTGCTTTCGAGGAATATGGAAAATCTATAGGACACCAACTTAAAAAATATTTCCTTACCCTGGAACAGAGAGCAAAGGAGAAAGCAATTTGAGATAAGACCAGAGAAAATCGTAGGAGCAACATGACATATAGGCCAGAAAATTTGTACAATTTAACCTTCATCCATAAGTGTATGGGAGTGTCTGTTTTATCATATAATTGCTAACATTAAGTATTATCGTATGTTCATCTTCACTAATTCGGTAGATAAAAAATGGCATCGCATTATCTCAATTTTTAGTCCTTTGTTTACTGGTGAACTTAAAAAGAAAAGGTAATTTAACATTTTTATTTCTTCCATTATAACTTATCTCTCCCTATCCTTGGCTTCAATTTATCCATTGAGCCTCCTGTTCTTCTTATCTATTTTAACAAGATTTTATATGTTAAGTTAGATTAACCCTTAAGCATCTTTGTTGCAAATATTCCTTCTAGTCTGTGGTTGGCTTTTAATCTTTGTATTGTTTTGTACATATACAGATCTTTTTTTTACATAAATTCACGAATATTCATTTTTCTTTGCTTTTCTTTTTAGAATCTTTGCTAATTCCAAGACTTAAATAATCACCTAAATGTTTTTAAAACCTTTTTTTTTTTGAGACAGAGTTTTGCTCTTGTTGCCCAGGCTAGAGTGCAGTGGCGCAATCTCAGCTCACTGCAACCTCCACCTCTGGGATTCAAGCAATTCTTATGCCTCAGCCTCCCACGTAGCTGGGAATACAGACATGCGCCAACACACCCAGCTAATTTTTGTATTTTTAGTAGAGACGGGGTTTCTCCATGTTGGTCAGGCTGGTCTTGAACTCCTGACCTCCTGTGATCCACCCACCTCAGCCTCCCAAAGTGCTGGGATTACAGGAATGAGCCTCCATGACCGTCCTTGAAAACTTCCATAATTTGGATTGCTACACTTAAACCTTGAAATATTTGGTATTTATCTTGGAATGTGGCATCTGTTAAGGATCTAAATATACTTTTTCTGCCTTAAGAATTATCCAGTTGCCCCAGAGCCTTTTGTTGATTAATCTTTTCCATCCTCTCTCCGCAGGTTTTTCATGCCTCCTTTATCATATTTTGTTTTCTCTAATCCTATAGTTTGTTACAAAGCCACCACCTATTCTACTTCATTTGTCTGCTTGTTTATCCCTGGGGCCACACTGATTTAATTATTGGAGCTTTACACTAAGTTTTAATATCTGGATGCAGCCTGTCGCAGCTCTTACCTGGCTCCTCTTCTGGAAGCATCTGAGAATAATGGTATAAAGTTCTAAAGAAACAACTCATTCTGAAGTGGAAATTTGGAGTGTAACAGATTCACCTTCTAACACTGAAATGCCATTCCGGGCAATTCATAAAGCACATATACAATATCTGGCCTGCTAATTCATTCTTCCAGAGCAGTAATTGGAAATACTAATGTCCAAAGACCTGCACTGGAGGTCAGGTTTCATGGCTTTCAGAATCTATGTGAGGATGTTCTGTAATTTGTACTTTTTCATATATAACCTGGCAGTCCTGAGAGCACTGAGCTATGGTGAGGATAAGATAATGTTTTATAAACCTTTGTGAGTTAGGACATATCAACCGGATGCAGGAGGCCAGAATTTGTTCAGAGTCTACAGCCAGACCAGGTCTTCCTACTGGTGGCCACGACTGGGCCAAGGTCACACCAGCTCCTCCAAGTTTACCTTCCTTGCTCTCCACATCGAATCTGACCTCTTCAGCCTACAACCTCATAATTTTCAGGATCAAGTTTTGCAATTACTATTATAAAAGCAAAGATTTGAATGCTGAAACGGTACCACAATTTAATCCTGCTATAAAAGGAAGAGCCTTTCAAGCAAAACAAAATGAAACACAATAATAGCCCTCCTCCACTGGGAAGAGCTTGGATTTGGTGATTTTTTTTTTTTTTTTTTTGAGACAGGGTTTCCCTCTGTCCCCCAGGCTGGAGTGCAGTGGCACAATCTTGGCTCACTACAAACTCCGCCTCCTGGGAGTTCAAGCGATTCTCCCGCCTCAGCCTCCCAAGTAGCTGGGATTACAGCTGTCCGCCACCATGCCCGGCTAATTTTTGTATTTTTAGTAGAGAGAGGGGTTTCACCATGTTGGCCAGGCTAGTCTCAAACTCCTGACCTCAAGTGATCCACCCGCCTCCGCCTCCCAAAGTGCTGGGATTGCAGGTTTCAGCCACTGCGCCCGGCCGGATTTGGTGATATTGAATTCTCTTCAAGAGCTGAGGGAAGAAAGAAGAGGTTGGTTCCCTCCGTGTTCATCCTGTGTGAAGAAAGGAAGGGAGGAAGGCAAAGGTCTGCTGCCGGATCAAGCAAAAGGCTAAGAGAAAAAGGAAAAGAGGAACAGAGGGGTGGACCCTTTGAAATTCAGCTGCCCCCCTCACTTGGTGCAGGGTGGATTTCAATGAGGGAAAATCCCAGTATCTTCCATGAGATCTCTTGCTCCAGCCAGAGGGCTGTTTGCCCAGGTCCAGCCTGATAGGAAAGGCAGATCCCAGAGAGGCCTCATGATGCCACAGCCGCCCTCCCCTCCTCTGAGGCTGGCCCCAAGTTGTCACACACCCCAGCAAACCCGAACAAGTTAATTTGTAATCTTAGGGGGAAAATGATGGTCGCGCTGTGTCTGTCACTGAGCACTCTCCCTGCCAGTTTAAACAGCTGATTAGTTAGCGCCACTGGAATCGATCCGCATCAGTTCCACCTGCATGCACCCACCAGGAACCACTTTATTGTAAATCAATCATTCTGAAAACATCTCACAAAGGGGCCAGGCTTTACTAACAAGCCGTCAATTCCTGCTGCCTGTTGGCAGAGCCCAGCAAATGAGGAGTGCAACTAACATTTATTCAAAAATTATCTCTTCAGATTCTTTGGAGCCTGGGCAGGTGGTGGATATGCGGGGATGAATTGGAGCTTCCTAACGCCTGCACATGCACTTAAGCTTCTGAATCTGTTTCCCCGGAAAGAGAGCCAAGGTTTGACCCAGCCCTCACGTTAAAAAAAGGTGGGATGAGGGAGGGGGCAAAATATTTGAACAGAAACTTTACGAAAGAAGACATATGGATGGCCATCAGCACATGAAAAAGTGCTCAACATCATTAGTAATCTTGGAAATGCAAATTAACATCTCCATGAGGTTCCCACACCACCACCAGAATTATTAAAAAGACTGAACATCCAAGGGCCATGAGGATGTGGAGCAAACTGAACTTTCAAACATTGTGTAAAATGATATAACTACTTTGACAAAAAGGTCTCAAAATTTCTTATAAACTAAACATGAACCTACCCTATCATTAGTAATTCTACTCTTAAGCATGCATTTGCCCAAGGGAAATTACTTGTACATGAATATTCATAATAGCTTTATTCACAATATCCAAAATCTGGAAGCAGCGCAAGTGTTCATCAACAGGTAATGGATAGAAAAATTGTGGTATATCCACACAAGAAGATACTATCCAGCAATAAAAAGGGATCAATGACAAATACACACAATGGCATGGATAAATCTCAAAATCATTGCACTGAGGGAAGAGACTTCACAGACAAGAGTACCAACTCTATGATTCCACTTGCATGACACTCTAGAGCAAACAAAACTAATCTATGGGACAGGAGGTGGGGATGGAATGGTAGTTGACTACTAGAGAGGTGGGATTAAGGACAGATTGGGAATTTACTAGACTGATGGTTGTGTTCTATGTCTTGAGAGAGGTTTGGATTACAAAGATGTATGCATGTGTTCAAACTCAGTGAAGAGTCCACCTAACATTTCTACCTTACACTGTATGCAATTTTTGTCTCCAAACTAAAAGGTGAGAAAGAAGTACTTTTAAATTCAAATAAATATTGAATTTAATTAATAGTCTGTGCTTGGGGAAAAGTATCAAAATCTGCAATTTATTTTAATTAATTAATTTATTTATTTATTTTTATTTTGAGACAGGGTCTTGCTCTGTTACCCAGACTGTGGCAAGATCTCAGCTCACTGCAACCTCTGCCTCCCAGGCCCATGTGATCCTCCTGCCTCTGCTTCCCAAATAACTGGGACTAGAGGCAAGCCCCACCACATCTGGCTAATTTTGGACTTTTTGTAGAAATGGGGGTCTCATTATGTTGCTCAGGCTGGTTTTGAATTCCTGGACACAAACGATCCTCCCACCTCTGCCTCCCAAAGTGCTGGAATTATAGGCATGAGCCACCATGACCAGCTGGAATTTATTTTAAAATGAGATGGGACAGTGGAGTGGACAGATGTATAGATATGACATAAGGTCATATCATAGGGTGGGGTTGAATATGGATGTTGGATGTTCTCTGTAAAATCCTTTCAACTATGTGTATATTGGTAATTTTTCATAATACAATGTAGGGGAGGAATTTTTCATAATGCAATGAGATGAACGGTCTTTCCTTACCTACTCAGCATCAATAGGACACAGGGGCTTTGTGCCCTAAAGGTCCTATGGGTCTCTAAATCAATCTTTTCCCTTATTCATTGACTAGATGAAATGACTACATTTTGGCTTTGCAGAAGATAAACTTGCCAGATAACACTAGGAATACACTCCTCAGTGAAAAGATGTGCAGAGAACATTTTAATTGGTTTCCAAGAGCCTTCAACAAGACATGCTCAACTGTCTTTAGTTAAAGAAATGGGACAAAGGCATTTTGTCTTGAGATGTTTTTTCCCTCCATTTGTGGCTTCTCTCTGAATCTCAGTATGTGAACAGGAAAGGCTGAGAAAGCTCTGCTCCCATTCTGGGTAATGGAGAGCTCTATTGTCCTCCTTTGGTTAGAAGGCATGATGGCACCAACCTGATTTTGCCTAGTGTAGTCCAGACAGTCCCATGCAGGAGCCACTTATGTCGTTTCCTGACAGATGATTGCATTGTCAGCATGGCCTGTTGGAAGGTAATTGTGTGATTATGATACCCTTTTAAACCTTGCATCAGAAAGCAAAATTCTGGGAGTTGTTTGAGCAGTGGGGAGGAGTAAAATTGGACTGCAAGGGGGAGCAGCTGAATGCCTATGGCCCATCAACTACAGTGGGGGTTTGTGGAGGCACAGATGGGAGAACCAGCTTAAAGCCACTTGGGAAACAGTTATGGTAATGAAACATCACAAGGTAATGATGGTTACGACATAACATGGTTAGAAGAAACCTTGGATTTATTGGGACTTGGCAACTGAGGAGGAACATGACTTAAAGAGGCATTAGATGTGCTGAAATTACTAGTACTGGTGCAGGAGTTAAGCACTTGGATTGCTAAATCTAGTTTGCCTGGGTCCAAATCCCAGCCAGCTACTTACTACCTGTGACCATGGGCAAATTACTCCGACTCTCTAGGCCTCTGTTTTACCTTATCTGTAAAATGATTTAAATAATTATAACCCTCATATGGATGCTGTGAGCATGGGCTGAGTGAAGTAAAAAGCTGAAAATAATGCTGGGCATATGATCAGCATTATGGAAATGTTCATTGTGACTTTAGGCAAACTGCCCTTCCTCTGGGCCTTGGATGGTCTTGAGTTACAGTAACACAGTGTTAGGCTCCAAATATTACTCTCTGTTGCTTGGCTACTCTCTGCCCTTTATTCAGTTTGAATTTTCTTGTTCTGGACATAGGCCATAACTCATCACACTAAGCAGGATAAATGCAAAGTATGAGCAAGTCTGTTTTAAGCTGAGCAGATATTTCCAGGCTTCTTTCAGAAAATTAAAGCACAGGGTCCCTACACTTCTAGGTGGTTATGTAACATCTCTAGGCCTTGATTTCTTCTTCTTAAAATGGGGATACTAATGCCAGTTTTGCAGATCACTATGAGGATGAGAATAATATTGTAAAACACTGGTCACCACAAATGGCACATAATAGTTGCTCAATAAATGACACATGTCATCATATATGTATATACATATACACATAAATATACAACACACTTATACACACACATTTAGTTGTAATAATGATCATATATATGATTATAGTAATAACAATTATCAAAAATTACAACTAGATGAATGAGGTTTGCAATTGAATATTTATTTAGATACATGGGTACTATTTTTTCTCAGGCATAGGCTACTTGGAAAGCAAGAATTCAGTAAATGATCCATTCAACCGTGTTTTATACCTGATTCTATAGTCATGCACTGCGTAATGACATTTCAGTCAATATCAGACCACATGTGCAATGGTGATTCCATAAGATTATAGTGGAACTGAAAAATTCCTGTTGCCTAATGATGGAACGGTGGTAACATAAAACAATGCATTACTCATGTAATTGTGGTGACTCTGGTATAAACAAACCTACTGCACTGCAAGTTGTATAAATGTATAGCACATACAATTATGCATAGGACATAAATATTTTTTTTTTAAGACAAGGTCTCACTCTGTCACCCAGGCTGGAGTGCAGTGGTGCGATCTTGGCTCACTGCGACTTCTGCCTCTGGGGTCCAGTGATCTCCCCCCTCAGCCCCCACAAGTAGCTGGGACCACAGGCTTGCACTACCATTCCTGGCTAATTTTTTGTATTTTTAGTAGACACTGAGCTCAAGAGATCCACCCACTTTGGCCTCCCAGAGTGCTGGGATTGTAGGCTTGAGCCACTGCACCTGCCTCATAATACTTGATGATGATAATAAACCACCATGTTACTGATTTATGTATTTACTATACTATACTTTTCATTGTTACGTTAGAGTATCTCCTTATATTACTTTTTTAAAAAAATTTAGCTTCATAACAGCCTTAGACAGGCCCTTCAGGAGGTATCCCAAGAAGGCATTGGTATCATAGGAGATGACAGCTCCATGTATATTATTGACCCCAAAGACCTTTCAATGGGACAAGATGTGGGAGTGGAAGACAGTGATATTGATGACCCTAACTCTGTGGAGGCCTAGTCTAATGTGTGTGTCTGCATCTTAGTTTTTAACCAAAATATTTAAGGAGTTTTAAAAAAGTTAATAGAAAAAGCTTATCAAATAAGGATATGAAGAAAGAAAATATCTTTGCACAAGTGTGAGCTGTGTTTCTGTTTTAAGCTGTTACCACACAAGGGTCACAAAGTTTTAAAAAAATTAAAAGTTTATAAAGTTAAAAAGTTACAGTAAGTTAACGTTAATTTATTATGGAAAAAGAAAAATATTTTTGTAAATTTAGTATAACCTCAGTATACTTGTTTATAAAGTCTACAGTAGTGTACGGTAATGTCCTAGGCCTTCACATTCACTCATAGCCTCACCCAGAGCAATTTCCAGTCCTGCAAGCTCCATTCATGGTAAGTATCCTGTACAGGTGTACCACTTTCTATCTTTTATGCTGTATTTTTACTCTTCCTTTTCTGCTTTTAGATACACAAATAACATTGTGTTATCATTGCCTACAGTATTCAGTAGTGATATACTGTAGAGGTCTGTAGTGTAGGCGCAATAGGCCATACCATATAGCCTAGGTATGTAGTAGGCAATACCATCCTGGTTTGTGTAAGTGCACTCTACGTTGTTTGCACCACCATGAGATGGCCTAATATCACATTTCTTAGAACATATGCCAGTCTAAAACTACATATATATATATATATATATGTATGTGTATGTATGTGTATATATATATATACACACACACATAAGAAAACTTAGGAGCTATATGTAATACTTATAGAGGAAGGGTTAAAAGAAATAATTCTCCATGAATCACTTATTAGTAGTAATAGAATGATAGTGGTAGTAGTGATATTGATGGCAACACAAACTATACCAAGTGTTTTCCAGTTTATCAATTTATGTTCACTCAAATACTCCTCCTTTCCAACACTTTAAAACCACCAAGCAAAATAACATTTAATCTTAGGTCTAAGATGAACAAATTGAGAATTTGAAAAAATACATAACTTGACTCTTTTTTTTGTTAAATATGTTTCCTAACTTGTCATGTACTCAGTGTAGTGCTATATGTTTTGGGCACAAAGAAGACTAACACACGATAACTGGGTACAGGGCATTCAAACTGAGATAAAGCAGTATTTTTCAAGGGGCCACCTGCTATGCCCTAACAATAGAAGTTTCTGGGTCAAAAATATGTGAATTTCTACCTACCACCTATTACCCTGATGGAGATCCACAATGCACAAAGGCATATTCAATGTGCTAAGAAGTCCTAGAGAGACCTCATTGACTCTGCATTTCAACAATGAGTTGACCACAGACTCTCTTTGTTGGAAAGACATTTATTTATATCATTTGGGAAATCTTCAGTAGAAGGAAATGGACATATAAACACATGCACTGACCTGTGATAAAGGCTGAGGCAGCTTGGTGGCCTGAACAGCCTGGGAGCAGAGAGGATAGAAGGGTCTGATCTGCCTCTGCATTAATCAAGGAGTCAAGAAAGGCCCCCACCTTTGAGCCAAGGTCATGGAGAAAAAGGGAGGATGTCCTGGGATCATCCCAGAGTGTCTTGAACTAAACCGCAGTGCTCCTAGCAAAAAGAGACAGACTTTCCAAGTTTACCATTTCCACTCAACAGAGATGCTCCAAGAAGGGTGATGTCCTCAGGTTCTTGTTCTCTTTGGGAAGCTCAGCATTGGTTTTCCAATATGTAAAACAAGGAGGTTGAATTTGGTCATTTCTCATAATATGCTGGTGTTCCATGATTTGTGCTTTAAGTATAGAGTCTGCACAACTCAATTAAGGGTTGATGGCCCACAGGTCATCACAGCAGGCATTTCTGTTGTGGGGATAAGGATGACCCTAAATCCAGAGCCCATAAGTGAAGCACTTTATTAAATGCTTATCTCACTAATGGTGAAATACATTGATTTGGACCATTGAGGAGCCAGGCCATATCATAACAGATACCTTGAGAAAGAAGCTTCCAGGTTAGACTTGACTGGAACATCAAGTTTGGAACTCAAAAAGCCATAGGATAAATGGGGTGAAATCTCCACTTTTGAGGAACTTTATCCTACCAACAGGTAATTCTAGGTTCTGTCCAACAGAAATACAAAAAGAGGTGCATGTATGAATGAGTACCTGAAAATAAGGTAGGAAGTGTGGCAGCCCCACATTTCTGTAAGTAGCCCTCCCATGCAACACCCCTCTTATTTCGTCTTCTCAATGATTATAAGCATGTATGATACACCATGTTACTCAAACTAGGGACTCTAACCCCATGGGTCTGAATATATATGTTCTCAGGAGTTCATACATTTGTGAGGGGAATATTTTTATTGAGATAAAATACACATAATATAAAATTTACTATTTTAACAATTTTTAAGTGCTCAGGTCAGTGGCATTGAGTACATTCTCGTTGTTGTGTCACCATTACCACCACCATTTATCTTCAGAATTTTTCCATATTGTCCAACTGAAACTCCATACCCACTAAACAATAACTCCCCATTCCCCCTTCTCCCCAGCTCATGGAGCCCACCATTCTAACTTTATGTTTCTATGATTTTCACTACTTTAGTTAGCTCAAATGAGTGGAATCATACAGTATTTGTTTTGCAACTTGCTTATTTCACTTGGCATAATGTTCTCAAGGTTTATTCCTGTTGTAGATGAAGGAGAATTTTTGAACATTGTGGTTTGATTACACACCCATATATTTGTATACAGATATCCCATGCTATCTGGATGAGCACATGGTAAAGATATCCACTTGCTTTTAGGGTCCATTTTATGCTGTGTGTTTATGATAATTTCAGGATAATGAAAACATTATAGCATACCTGAGGACTGAAGGTTTTATAGTCACTTAAGCAGAAAATAATGCTGAGAGAGTTGAGTTAGCCCCAGAATTTGGGAATGTTACTTAAGTGACAAAGGGACTTTACAGATAAGATTGAAGTCACAGACCTTGAGACAGAGATATTATCCTGGATTTATTCTAGTGGGCCTGATTTAATCATGTAATCTCCTTAAAAGTGGAGAATTGGGCAACAACAGTGAAACTTTGTCTCAAAAAAAAAAAAAAATAGTGAAGAATCCTTCTTGGCTGAAGTCAGAAAGAGATACCTGACCAAATAAGGGTGAAAGACAGGCAATGTAAGAGGGATTCAAGTCACCATTGCTGGCTTGGAAGGTGGAGGGGTGGGGCCATTAGCCAAGGAATGTGGGCAGCCTCTAGATGCTAAAAAGTCAAGGAAATTGATTTTCCCTAGAGCCTCCAGAAAAGATTGTAGACCTACTGACATCTTGATTTTACCTCAATGAGATCCATGTCAGATTTATGAATGACAGAACGGTAGAAGAATAAAGTTGGGTTGTTGTAACCTGCTAAATTTGTGGTGAATTGATACAGCAACCATATAAAACTAATACAATGTGTCAAAAACAAAAAACTGGCACCATGGCCCAAGATTCTGTATTCACATTTCAAAAAGATGTATTACCAAAACCCTATCTATATGGACCACTTGAAGAAGTACATTTTGGAGTTAATGTAGTCGTAAATATGTGATGAACTCTTCTGATCTGAATTCCACCAATAATGGATTTAGAGTAAACATTTATTCATCAAATATTTTAAAGTGCCTACTATGTGCCAGATATTGTGCCATGTATTGGGTACTCATAGGTACATGAATCTGCCTTGATGCCTGGGCTTAGTTTGCTGACATTTTCACAAAGGGAATGAAAAGTAAATAAACAAATAAATAAGCCTATCAAAGCAGCATATTTTCCTGACCCCTTCAAGGGCAGGAACTGGAGTTCATGGGTGCTGGCAGGGGCAAGCTTCACTTACTCACTGCTCCACTCCTTGTGGGAGGTGGAGCACAGATAAGCAAGTGCAGGAGCTGGTGTGAGTGCTTTTGGGCACTGGCAAGGGCATACTCTGTACCAGCCCCTCAGCAGCATCTAGGGGAGGGTGCCCGCAACACCCGAAGCCCAGAGGAAGTGTTACAGTGCCCTTTTAGCTTTGCTGTCTGCAGATGGCTTAAGTGTTAACAGCTCAGTGGAGGGTCAGTGTGACAACTTTTTGCTCCAACACTCATGGCACCCAAGTTCTTGGCCAGTCTCCAAGAGGAATGAAGTAACATGAACAAACTGAAGGTGGTGAATGAAGGTGATTTTATAACTGATGAAAGTGGCTCTTGGTGGGAAGGGGAAATGAAAAGAGGGCAGAGCGGGAAGGTAATCTTCCCCTGGAGTTTGGCCATTCCTGGCCAGACTCCTCTCAGAAGTTATGCCATCACGCTGTCCCTCTGAATTCAAGCCACTTCTCTCTGACATCAAACCATAGTTTCCAATGTCCAGCTGCTTCTACTCTCTCCGCTGGCTGAGCCTGGGGATTTTATGGGCACAGGATGGGGGGTGGGGCAGAGTGGGGTCATGGGTGGTTTTGGAAAAGGCAACATTTGAGTGTAAAAACAAGGATGCAAGTTCTCACTTTGGACAGTGGTATTAGGCCTTTTGGCTTGAGTGTGGGACCCTGGCCAGGGACCCTCCTTCATCTGCCCAGAATTTCCCTGTCTCCTGTCCCTATCACTATGGTTATAATTTGTGACACATGCTATAAAGGAAATGAATACCATGTGATAGAGAATAATGAACTGGGATCAGGAATAATGTCATTAGAAAGGCTTGTGAAGGCCTCTCTGAGGACATAGCTTTTACACAGACATCTGAAGGAAGAGAAAAACCCAGCCATGTGAAATGAACATTCCACAGAGAGAAGGATCATGGATCATGGGCAAAGGCTGCAAGGCCTGCAAAGTCTTGACTACACGGGAAAGAAGTTAATGCAAGCCAGCATGGCTGGGGTAGTGTATGAGGGGGGATGGCTTCAGACAGGTTGGAGAGGTGGTACATTGCCTTCAATGCTAGGCCCTGGAGCTGATCAGAGTTTAGTTTGGTCAGCAGAGACAGGATAATATTTATATTTTTAAAGTTTCTGTAAACTTCTTTAAGGAGAAAAATTGGGAGCATGAGAGTGGAGGGGGAGAGTAGTTAGGAGGCTTGGCAGAAACCCAGAGAAATGGTTGCCACCTTTGGTGTCGAGGTAGGTAAGAAAAAGACAGAGTCAAAAAATACTTGTCAAGATTTGCTCAGTTCAAGGATTAGAATAAAGAGGTTGAAATCATGAATGGCCTCCAAATTTCTGACTTGAGCAACTTTGTGATTTAGAGAACAGTTTCACGCAGGGGCTAATAATGTAATGATGACATTTAATTAAAATTGGCATTCCAGGACTGCTCACTAATTGAGTGCTGATAAAGAACGAGGTCTGATTATTCTGAATTAGCAAACAAAGTCTTAAAGGTATTCATAGCATTCTGAAAAGCTTACTATGCATGCACAGAGACTTCCTCTGCATTATTATTACTAGAGTCAAAATACAGAAGCAAATTCACTGTAGAACTAGATCTGAGTCTAAATCTTTATGTAATTAACGACAACTTCTATGATTTTGTTTAAACAAAAGCATGATTCGTCACATTAAATTAACACTGTAAACTTCAATTTTACTTGATTCCTAGTTTTGTCTTAATTTTCAAATTATTTTGCCTTATAGCTGTGTAGTTTTCAAATTGTTTTTACACCCAAAAGCTATATGCATAAAGATTTCATTCCTAGTTTTACCTTATACATTTATAGAAAATTGTATTTAACACATATATAACACCTATAACATACCAGGAACATTTTTTTAGTGCCTTGCAAATATTAACACATTTAATTTTCATAACAATACTATGAATATAAGTATTGTTATTATCCCCATTTTACAGATGAGAAGACAGAGGCAAAGAGAGGTTTAATGATTTAACCAATGTCTTAGAACTAGTAAGTGGCAGATATGACATTCAAACCCAGGCAGTGTGGCTCCTGAGTCTATGCTCTTAAGTAATGTCAATAATTTGAGCCAACATGGGGAAGATCTGTGAATTTTTTTGGGGGGGGCTATTACTCAAGTTCGAGAAACCCTGTCATAGCACATTTGATCCTTTAGCAGAGCCTAGGGAAGATTCAGTCTAAAATTCCTCTTTTTAGCCAGGAGAAAACATATACCTTAAGGAGAGGAAGTGAGTAGTTTTGGGAATTATCCATTTGTTGATTTGTAATGTTATTCCAGTTATTTCAACTATTTGATCTTCCTATCTAGATTGTGAAGAGACAGGGTTCATGCCTCTTCTATCCTCCAGGGACCCTCGGACAGCACTGCACACAGAGTAAAGACCTACAAAATTCACCATGGCTCAAATAGGCTCAAGTGAGATTTAGAACAGTTAGGGGTCTAACTGGCTGAGGATGTCTGGGACACATTTCTCTCCTCCCAAGTAGCACACTGGGTTCTTACTGTGAGATAGCACTGGCCTACACAGGCCACTGGGTTGACCTTAAATATCTACCCTTATAAAATGCCCTGCCACTTCCTCATGTTTTCCCTTCCATTTTCTCAGTCTTCTCCTGGAAAATTCCTACTATGACAGCAAGACCCAGGGCAAATACTGTCTCCCTTTTGATATTTTCTTTGACCCTGTCAAGCTGACTT
Organism: Pan paniscus; assembly: GCF_029289425.2. Lineage (NCBI taxonomy): Eukaryota > Metazoa > Chordata > Mammalia > Primates > Hominidae > Pan > Pan paniscus. Next base: position 88,928,173 of record NC_073257.2, read on the forward strand.
GCTGATTTTGCTTCTGTACCCTCACTCTACCCAGTCAGTGGCTGCCTCTATTTCTGCACTTCTTATGCTGCAGTATAATTAACTTTATTTCTGTCTCAAGGACTGCCTTTTGCCCCATTTAGTTTGTAGCCCTAGCACCTAATGTTATGGGCTAAACTGTGTCCGTCTGAAATTCATATGTTAAAGTCCTAATCCCAGTACTTCAGAATAGAACTGTATTTGAAGATAAGGTCTTCAAAGAGGTATTCAAGTTAAACTAAAGCCAAGAAGAAGAGATATCCAAGATATGTGCGTACAGAGAAAAGACGGCCATCATCATGGCCATCAACAAGCCAAGGAGAGGAGCCTCAGAAGAAATCAAACCCAAAGATACCTTGATCGTGGACTTTCAGCCTCCAGAACTGGGAGAAAATACATGTCTGTTGTTTAAGCCACGCAGTCTGTAATATTTTGTTATGGTAGCCTTAGCAAACTAATACTTCTGGTTTTCACATACAGTTGGTGTTAAAGTTATAGATAGAAATCTATTTATAATTTTATTTATATGTATGTTTGTATTTTAAAATAAAAGTGACTAGTCCAAGGTCTCAGAGTAAGTTGGTGAAAGGCTGTGATTACAATAACAACCCCCTACTTATTGAGACCTCAATCCTGCTCTCTACCCTAAATTTCTGTAATTCAGCCTTCTTTATATTAAAACCATCCAAGAAGTACAATGTGTTGCCTTTGATATTGTAAACCGCACCACATAACCAAATTCTTACACTTTGGGAAGAGATATTGATTGCTTAAATTATATTAGGATCAACTGAAGTAAAGAATAATACAACTAAAGTAATGTGTGTGTATGTGCGTGCATGTGTGAACATGCACATGCGTGTGTGTTTATGCATACACACAGTGACATGGTTCTTTTTGGAACCATAATCTCATTTATATTTTTAGTATATCCCCCAAATAAATACCTGTGCAACTGTAGATAGGAGGTGAGGAACTATACAGTGATTCTTTAGTGACAGAATTAGAGATGGAAAAATAGCAAACACAGACACCTGGGTTCCCAGCTGGAGGCTACAGCTAGGACAACCATATACCTGAGACTGGACTCATGAGGCAGACATGCAGAGAAGTTTGTCAAGTATTATTGTGGAGCCCTCAATGTGCTGGCAGGAATCTCTAAGTGCCCATACATAGGTTCTTTGCTGCCCTTTCTCAGACTTCAAATGCATTCTGAGTCCCACTCTGCAAACAGTGGAGGCTCCGTGTTTGTTGAATGGATGAATGAATCAAAGAGGCTGATTTAACTGGGAACACACTTCAATGCTGATCATAGAAAAGGGAGGTGGGTTCCCATACTAGCTCACAGTGGAGAAAGCAATTCAATTACCAACACTAACAGACAATAAACTCAGGCTAAAACATGGCAATTTGGTGAGACACTTGGCTGCAGCAACTTCGCCTTTCTTTTCTTGGTTTCTCCTTTCCCTTTCCACCCCCTATTGACTAATTGTAAGCACCACAGCGTGGCATCCGGGCTTTTTATTTTTTCTCGTATATCCTCATCACTGTGTGGGCAATGGGAGGCCTAAGTTGGCTGTTTAGTCATTTGTGTTTCTTTTTTCCTTCTCATACAGTTGAATAACTCATGGTCTAAAAGGCTGAGGAATTTGGCATATGCAAACACCACATGCACAATGAATGGGAACCTTATTTGTTTCAAACTGGGAAATAGAGTTAAGAGAGGTTTACAGCACTGAAAGAAAGGGCCAGAATTTTGTCCTGACTCCCTGGTGGTGGAGTAGGTCAGGGAATAAACGTAACCTTGAGATTTCTGGGTCCCTGAAAACAGGGAAAGGTATTCAGACCAGGGGATTAGCGAGTCTGTTAGTTAACACATGAAAATGCCCTCACAATTTTCCCGGTAGGAGGTTGTAGAATGGGTAAGGAAGAGGGATTATAAGGAGGAAAAAGAACCATGAGGAAGAAAGGATGATGATTTCTGAAAGCAGAAAGAGAGGAGAAAGTCAGACGCACTTTGGAATCTGTTTCTTGGATGACTGCATATAGGATGGGGCTTTGATCTATATTTAGTCCCCAAAGCTCAGAGCTGCACAACAACCTTTGTGGATGCCAGAGAGACTCATGTTGGACATCAGAACAAGGGCAAGAGAGGACGGTGGGAGAGAAGAATTACAGAAGAGGAATGAGGGCGCACGAGGAGGGGTGCAGTGGGGGAAGGGGAGCGCTCTCTTCCCCTCCTTTGTGAATACACAGACAAGTCCATCAAAGCTGTGGCAGGCTGCAGTGATGAGAAAGATACATAATATGATAAAGCTTGGTAGCAGGCATGTGTGATTGAACAGACCAATGAAGAGATAACATTTGAAAGCTTTACTGCTTGGAAAGCTGTTAGCAAGCTGGTGTCCCCTTCATCATGTTTAATTTTACTTTTACTACCCTTCATTTGCTTTGATGGGTTGATGTTGCCATGGTGCGGTTGGAATTCTCATAAAAGTGCTGTTACCCTTTCAAGATGACCATTTTTTTCTAGGGTTTATACCACATTTTATAGTTATGTCAGAAGGTTTACTTGGTTTATGAATTCTCCAAGCTCTAAGATTGCTCTCAAAAAACTCCATGTTGCCTTCGGTTCTTGCCATTTCATTTGTGATCTTTTAACAGCAGTTGCATTATTGGGTGATGTCCCCACATAATTAGAAATGCATCTTTGAGTTCATGAAAGTAAACAAAGGGCACACAGAGAAACCGAGCTTCCTTTTCCTAGGTTACAAGCCCCTGAATACATGTGACTGTCTATATGCATTTGAATACTGTATTTTATGCAGATAATGGTAATAAATAAAATAATTATGATCAACTATGAAATCTAATGATTAATATATAAGGTGATGACTCTTTTATTTTCTCTCTAACAATTCAAGTCTGGTAAATTGTAAAACACTCTTTATTAAATCCCTACTGAAAATGTCCAGGATATAGATTATGAATAGCATTTAAATAAGCCTTCAATTTCATCAATTATTACAATCTGTTCACTGAATGAGACATTTAATTAATCGCCATATCTATGTCTAAGAATTCTTAAGAAACCAGAGGATCTCAATATACCATGTACCACCACATTTGGGAGGTAGCCTCTGCAACCAATGTGGAATGTAATTGCAAGATAACGTGGTGAGATCTGTTATAGCACATAATTTCCATGGATTGAAATGTGCTTTTGCATTCAGATTTGAGTGAGACATCAGAGGAGTATTATGAATTCTATTTTTCATTCCAAAGTGTATCTTTCAGGTTTATCCTAGTCAATAAATATTTAGTTCAATCTTCTACATTGCCTTGCAAGATCTGGAATGTGGAAGCCATTTGGGGAAGTGAAGAGCTACCTGGGTATTAGTTTCCTATGGGTGCTCTAAAAAATTGCCACAAACTTAGTGGATTAATGCAAATGTATTATTTTACACGCCTGGAGGTCAGACGTTCAAAATGGGCCTGACTGGGGGAAAATCAGAAGGGTTGCATTCCTTCAGAGGCTCTACAGGATATTATTCCCTCACCTTTTCCAGCTTCCATAAGTAGCCTGCAATCACCCGTTTTTCCATAGTCACAATTTCCTCTGGCCTCCAGCTTCTTCTTTTCACTTTTAAGGGCCCCTATGATTACACTGGGTCCATGCAGATAATCCAAGAAAATCTCTCTTTTAAGATCGGTTGATTAGCAACCTTAATCTCATCTGCAGAGTTAATTCATCTTTGCCATGTAAAATAACATATTTACTGCTCCCCAGGATTAGGATGAAGATATCTTTGGGGTCCCTTATTCTGTCTATCACACCATCCACTGGAAGTAGCAGGCATATTGGAAGATGACTTAGGGCAATATGGAGAAGGCTTTCACATTAAATTAGAGTTGGACTAAATGACCAGAGGTTAATTTTCCAGCTTAGAGGTTATGACACTTCAACATTGTACAAGGAATTGAATTTCTCTGATTTTAGCTTCCTCACTGGTAAAATGGGCATGGTAACATTTTACTACCAATAAGCAAGAGTTTTAAAGCTGCAGACAATTTAATTATATATATATATACCTAAAGTGCTTACTTAACCTTTTTGCAACTATTTTACATTTTAATTGCTTTGAATTTTGCTATTAAAAATAACACTGGAGTATACATCCCTGTATATCTCTGGTTGTTTTCCTATGATAATTTCCAACTTGTAGCTGTACTAGGTCCAACAGTGTGAATGTCTTTAAGGACCTTGTACTTTTCAAAAAGGCAGCATAGGCGTGAGTGTATGTCCTGGAAGAAGCACAAGATAGGGCAGATGAGTCTGTTTCTATTCAGTTCCACTCAGTTCCTGAGACCTGTCATAAAATGTTTAAAGATACACATTTTTATACATCATGGCCACTAAATGCAAAAGAAATACATTTTATGGTGTTCAACCAAAGAAAGTTCAAAAAGAACCCTGTTGGAGTTATATTTTTAAAATGCTCTAAAATATCAGGATTCAGTATGACATACAAAGTTCCCTGTGATATTTATTGTGTAGTAATTTTTGACACACAGCTCCCTGTTACAAACTGACCCTATTGTTTCAGCCCCAAAGCTTCTTAAGCTGATAAGCAAGGACAGCAAAGTCTCAGGATAAAAAGCCAATGTGCAAAAATCACTAGCATTTGTATGCACAAACAACACTCAAGCAGAGAGCCAAATCATGAACAAACTCCCATTCACAATGGCCACAGAGATAATAAAATGCCTAGGAATACAGCTAACTAGGGAGGTAAAGATCTCTACAAGGAGAACTACAAAGCATTGCTCAAAGAAATCAGAGATGACACAAGCAAATGGAAAAACATTCCATGCTCATGGATAGGAAGAATCAGTATCATTAAAATGGCCGTAATGCCCAAAGCAATTTATAGATTCAGTGCTATTCCTGTTAAACTACCACTGACATTCTTCACAGAACTAGAAAAAACTATTTTAAAATTCATATGGAACCAAAAAGGAGTCTGAATAGCCAAGACAATCCTAAGCAAAAAGAACAAAGCTGGAGGCATCATGCTACCCAACTTAAAACTATACTACAGCACTACAGTAACCAAAACAGCATGGTACTGGTACAAAAACAGACATGTAGACCAATGGAACAGAACAGAAAACCCAGAAATAAGACTGAACACCTACAACTATCTGATTGTCAACAAACCTGAAAAAAACAATGGGGAAAGGATTCCCTATTCAATAAATGGTGCTGAGATAACTTGCTAGCCATATGCAGAAGATTGAAAGTAGATCCCTTCCTTACACCATATACAAAAATTAACTCAAGATGGATTAAAGACTTTAATGTAAAACCCAAAACTATAAAAACCCTGGAAGACAACCTAGGGAATACCATTCAGAAAAGGAAATTTACATCCAAAACAGAAAAGTAACTTGCCCAAGTTGCCACAAGGATTTATTGGTAAATTTAAAACAGTTGTGTATGTGTAGGTCACATCAACAGCAACTAAACTGTAAGAGTTACCCTTATAAATTATGTGAGAAATAATGCAGCATTCTAGGCTTAACTACTATAAAAGAAAAGATTCTATTTCCAAGTAGTATCTGTGATGATCACACATGTGTAGGTCATATTGGAAGTGGGAGGAGGGCACCTGTAACGGAAGAGGGTATTTTTCCTAGAATGTTAATATTGCTGTAAAAATTGGGCAGGAGGCTAATCTAATTAATTAGATCTTGGCCTCTATCATTTGGGGATGGTCACATCTTGGAACAGTATTTGTTCTTGTGGTACATGCCTTCTAAGACAACTTTCAATAATCCCTACCTCCTGGTGTTCACATCCTTGTGTAATCTGCTCCCCTTGAGTGCCATTGGCTGACTGAACTAGTAACTTACTTCAAATCAAGAGCATATATAAGGTGACGTGATGTCAATTCTATGATTAGGTTATGAAAGATTGCAAGCAAGACTCTCTGTCTTGTTGGTCTTGATGAAAGAAGCTGCTGTGTTAAAGAGGCCACATGGCAAGGAAATGAGGGTGGCCTCCAGCCAGCAGCCAGCAAGAATCTGAGGCCCTTAGTGCAACTGGACCCCAGGCACTAAAGTTTGAGAACAACAGCTGCATGAGCTGGGAAGCAAATCCTACTTCATTTGAACCTTGATGGCAGCCTTGTGAGAGACCCTCAAGTCAATGGTCCAGCTAAGCCATGACCAGATTCCTGACCCAAAATGAGATAATAATTATATATAATCTTCTTTAAGTCACTAAGTTTTATGGTATTTTTTAATGCAATGATATATTGCTATTACAGTCCTTGATGGAGTATGATTTTTTGCTTTCTTGGAAGACTAAGGCTTTCTTATCATGGTTACATCAGAAGGTAACATGGGCTACGGGTTTTGAACACTTTCAGACTAATGGGCTCTGTGGCTCTGTGCAAAGCAGCAGGAAGTGCATGAAATCCCTCAGGGGCCAACCACCTCTAGAGTAGTTGAGGGTTGTGAAATGGGAAATCAGGAAATACAACCTTTCCATTGCCCACATGCAGGGTTTACTACAGCTTAGCAGAAACTCCTGCAAGAAAGAAAAGTAAGAATCAAGTGGCACTAGCAGGAAAGAGAGTTTTTTGAGATATAGCTGGTCTCACTGGTGTCCCTTAATTGCACATTTTTATTTAGTTTCAGCCAGCTGGCAGTTATACACCATTTTAATTATGTTAGAACTGGAAAAAGAAGAGTATTTAGTTTGGGTTTCTTGTTCCAAGTTCCTTTCTTAATTGCCTTTTCATTCAAGCTGAAGACTTATGGTGGCAGCCACAGCACTGTTGAAAAACAATTCATTGTATCAGTGACGGGGCCTCATAACAGAGCACCTTAATAAGACCAAGTTCTGTACTTCTTGACTCCCCAAGATGGATGATGTTCATAGTCCATTATTTGAATGAGGATATCTGACTTATGGCAAATCTATCTGAAACAGCATTGTAGAATTGTATTTTATCTTTAAGAAATGTATTTTTACAAAAGTAAGATATTTGCTTCTGTTGTAGGAAGGAACTTAAGCAGAAAAATTTCTCTCTAATGTTTGTTGAATCATAGGAGAATGATGAGGGAGAACAGGGTGATCCATCCACCAACTAACTTGAAAACCTCGGTTGTATTTTTATTTCAGGAAGAAAGGCTGAGCTAAAGGTGCCCTATGGTATTACATGAAATACTTTTCTTCTTTTTCCAAGTCATGCATATCACCCAGGAATTCACAAGGGTAGCATCTCTGTTCTCTATTACTTAAATTTGCACAAGCATGTGATCAATTTTTCTTTCCTCTCTTTCCTCTTTAGGGCTTGTAAAAAAGGGTTGAAATTTACAGTCTTCAAGGATAGTTATCCTTGTTTGGAATCATAGTATGTAAGAACCAGAAAGCACCTCTGAGATTACCTGGTCCGACCCTCTCATTTTACAAGTGAGGGAACGAAGGCCCTTTAGGGAAATATCTCTTCTGTGATGGATGCTTTTAATGAGACCCGGAGTCCCGAAACAGAAAAGGCCAGGCTCAGGATTCACAAGAGCAAGGAAATCAGGCATACGGGTAAGGTGTTTTCACTTGATTGTAGTTTATTGTTTTCTTCTTATTTGAAGGAAGTTACAAAAATGGTAGAAGGCCAAAGGTACACAGACTGTGCTGGCAGAACCCAGGATTCAGCCTAACTCTCTGACTCTCTGACTCTGTGACCTTGGAAAGTAATTTAATCTCTTAATTTCCACCTTATAAGTGGAAATTATAAGAGTTACTCTTATATAATAATAGGACCAACCTCTCGGGTTAAAGTGAGGATGACATGAAAGACTGAATGTAATGCTCTCTGCACAGGTCCTGACTCTTAGCAAGCATTCATGAAATATTGTGAACATTATTATTAGCTCCTGCTAATATTACACCTTCCCAACTCTGCTGATCTCTGCTAATAGCAAATCATTTCACCTTTTGGGCCTCAGATTGGCCTATGCAAAGTCAAGGCATCTTGCCTTTAGGACTACCTTGCTCTTAGGTCCCACACTCCTGCAATCTCAGTTTGGAAGGTGTCTTCTTGAATGGCCTCCTCCCTCAGCTCCCCTCCGGCTGTCTCTGTGCTGCTGGACTGAAAGTGTCTTGGGAGGGAAGCTCACAGTTGACCCTTCCTGCTATTCCCTGGAACCTATTAGACTTTGACTAATAGGTCTCCATATTAAATTAGCATTTTTATATTGAATTTCCATTGCTCCTTGAGACAAGGCAAGCTTGATGGGTTCATGCAGAAGTAGAAGAGAAGATCCTAGACGAACAACAGCTGAGGATAATGTAGCATAAAACTCTCCAGAGAGCTTGGGATTGGTGCTGGCAGCTCAGGGTATAGTGGTTATCAGTGCACATGAAGCTCTAGGAAAGCTGACAGGAGGAATACAAAACAAGCATTGGACAAAGACATCAAGGGAAGAGTGGGGGTTGAATTGGGAAATCAATTTTAATGAAAGGGGAGTCTAACTTGGGAGATTAGGGTAGGTCTAGCGGTAAAGAGAGATTCACAAATATTTATGAGTTATTTTTAGTCATTTATCCCTGAGGCAAAAGGAAGAAATGGAGCCTTCGTTGATCTTTAAAACAAACTGGAATTGCAGTTTTAAGCATGAAACTCTTTAGTTACCAAGCATAGCATGCTCTGGGGAGTGGTGCTTGTGATATTTTTCACCCTTCTCTTCTTTTTCACCTTCCACAGAGCTTCCATGACAAGCAAAGGCTTTGGAGAAAACACAGTGCAGGGCTTTGCTCACTCAAATGCACTGTCCCCCCATTGTCAAGGCTCACATTTTAAATCATTCTGGCCACTCACTGTGGAACCCAGCAAAGAACCTTTGTCACAGAAAGGTCATGTGCAGTTATTAACACAGAGTGACAACTGTACTTCAGAAAACAATTGCCCTTTCCCATCGTCCCTGCCACCTCCACAGAAGTCCTTGCTGACAATCTCTTCATTTCTATTCATTGTCAGCGAAATATTTTAGCAATGCCTCATCATCCATCTTGGCTCTCCCAGAAGTGTGGCTAGGGGAATGCAGTACAGCTTGGGGACAAACAAGGAAAGAAAGAACATTTCATCTCTGGCTGGGTCAATTCAATGCCACTTCAGTGAATATTTTGCTTTTTTTTTGTGGCTGGCAAGACTGAGGCGACTCTGAGCCAACAACCGTGGAATTTTAGAGCTAGAAAGAGTTCACCCACCCCTCAGAAGCCCTAGAGGACCCTAGGATTCTTTGACTCTGTGGCCAGCATTGTGGTCCATCCATCATCGTTCGATCTGCCTGAGGCCTCTGTCACTATAGGCAGCTCTTGGTTTCTGGTGACTTTGGGCCAAGTCAACCCACGTGCTGCCGTGATTTCTTGACACTTTGCATGCCATCACTGCTTGGTGTTCTCCACCTTCACGAGGGTCAGTTGCACCAATTTTGAATGGATAAATGAATGCATTTCTCTGGACTTGCAGAAATGGGCAAATGAGCAAAGCTGAGAGATTTTGTTTTACAGATGATATGGGAGTGACAGAATTAACCTCAGCTGAACAATCTAAGAGAAAGGCAGTAATGCAAAATTTTGTAGGCTTCTGTGATCATAAGGGTTATGTATCTGGATCTAGCTAAGCAGGAATTTCAAAAGCAGACTGACAAACTGTATTGACACTCTTCCTTCTAAATATGTGTCAGTGTGTGTGTGTGTGTTTGTGTTGGTGTTGGTGTATGCACACATCTGTGGGAGCACACTCATGCTTCCAAAGCCTGTCATAGCTATGTATGTGGATGAATGAAGAAGACAACAAACAGCATGAGAAGGAATGACACGTGGGCTGTTGACACCCCACATTGTTTTGCTCAAGTACTCAAGGCAGGTAGTCACCATGAATTCCCAATTGTTGGTCTACATGCTGGTGTGTCTCTCTCTGTTTTCTTAGTCTGCTGCTACTGTAGACTGTTGTACCAGGACGGTCTTCTCCTAGCTGGATTTTGCTACAGAGCTCCTTCCCCAGAATGGTGATGCCTGTGGATGGAAGGGAAGCTGCTCTGGAGAGCACGTTGACTGAGAGAAGCTGTGACATGTGATGAAAAGATGAGCTCTCCAGGGAAATCTCCACAGCTTGGCACTGGCTCTGTGATTAGTCTTGTCCTCATTGGGGGATGCACGGTGCTTTTTTTCCAGACTCTTGAAAGAAATAATATATGATCTGGATATTACTTTGCTATTGACATGCTGGCATTTCTGCTTTAACAATTTTAAAGAAACAAGTAGGAGTTTACAGTGCTGAGTACTTAATAATCCTGGAAGACAGCTGAGGGTGGCTTGCATGAATGCGTATTGCATTTTGTTCTGGGCTTCCTTAGGTCACTAGACATAACCCAAGTACCAAGTGGGGAAATGTGCACCCAACCTATGCTTAGAAAATAATTGCTGATGATGTGGATTTTCAATAGATGGGGTTACAAATTTTAAAATTCCTAAAATCCTTCCTCTCCAATTTCCTCCTAAAGATTAGGACTTTTTTATTTCTTTGGTTTGTACTCAGTGGTTCAGTGTCAAGGATCATAATTTAAGCTGAGTTTTCTCTAGATCTGTACAATCATAATTCTTGCAAAAAGTGGGTTCACCTCTAACATATCCATTTGAGTTTAGACACAGACACCACAGATAAAGTAAATAGTTTTTAAGCCACATTTTGGAGATGGCTTCAGTTCTCACCTCTAATAATGTGCTCTTTCTTTAAATGAGTCTGTACTCCTTCAGGTCACATGACATCAATTAGTTTTTTTTTGTTTGTTTGTTTGTTTTATTTTATTTTATTTTATTTTATTATACTTTAAGTTTTAGGGTACATGTGCACATTGTGCAGGTTAGTTACATATGTATACATGTGCCATGCTGGTGCGCTGCACCCACTAACTCGTCATCTAGCATTAGGTATATCTCCCAATGCTATCCCTCCCCCCTCCCCCCTCCCCACCACAGTCCCCAGAGTGTGATATTCCCCTTCCTGTGTCCATGTGATCTCATTGTTCGATTCCCACCTATGAGTGAGAATATGCGGTGTTTGGTTTTTTGTTCTTGCGATAGTTTACTGAGAATGATGGTTTCCAGTTTCATCCATGTCCCCACAAAGGACATGAACTCATCATTTTTTATGGCTGCATAGTATTCCATGGTGTATATGTGCCACATTTTCTTAATCCAGTCTATCATTGTTGGACATTTGGGTTGGTTCCAAGTCTTTGCTATTGTGAATAATGCCGCAATATACATACGTGTGCATGTGTCTTTATAGCAGCATGATTTATAGTCATTTGGGTATATACCCAGTAATGGGATGGCTGGGTCAAATGGTATTTCTAGTTCTAGATCCCTGAGGAATCGCCACACTGACTTCCACAATGGTTGAACTAGTTTTTTAAAAATTACCTATAAGGGGGAGAGGAGATGATCAATGGAAAAGAAAAACACTAAATCGAAGTAGAATAGAAAATTTACAGTTAGGTGCAAAGGAAGATTTTCTTTTTTACAGCATTTTAGGTACGGTGAGATCTTTTTTTACATACTTTAAGTTCTGAGGTACATGTGCAGCATGTGGAGGTTTGTTACATAGATATACATGTGCCATGGTGGTTTGCTGCACCCATTAACCCGTCATCTACATTAGGTATTCCTCCCCTAGCCCCCCACCCGACGACAGGCCCTGGTCTGTGATATTCCCTTCCCTGTGTTCATGTGTTCTCATTGTTCAACTCCCACTTATGAGTGAGAATATGTGGTGTTTGGTTTTCTTGTGTTAGTTTGCTGAGAATGAGATCATTTGATTCTTTTAAAAACACTTGTCCATATAGATTCTTGCTTCCTGCACACTAATGACTATTTGTTTGCTTTTTAAAGACAGAAATACTGTGACAAAAGAAAACCTAACAAGAAGAACCACATAAGATAGAAAACATGGAGTAAGCCAACAGTATAATCCATGGTACATGTGGCATAGTTGTTTTTGTGGGGCTCAGTTTGAAGTGATATAAAATTGATGTTTCAAGGGAAAAGCATTCTCAAATTCCTAGCGGGTACCCTCTCATAGGACAGGGGTGTTTGGGGTAGCACAGTGGAGAAAGGAATCGGATGCTCACAGGGGATGCCCATGTGTATGTGATTTAACTTTCCGGGAGAAAGATGCAGGACAACCTTGAGCTGATAAATTTGCATCAAGGCTGAACCCTGTACGGGAAAGGAGAAAATGAGAAGATGAAAAAATACTCTGTTCACACACACACACATTTTTCATTTTTTTCTTCAACTTTTATTTTAAGTTCTGGGGTACATGTGCAGGATGTACAGGTTTGTTACACAGGTAAACGTATGCCTTGGTGGTTTCCTGCACAGATCAACCCATCACCTAGATATTAAGGTATTAATACCAAGGTGCTAAGGTATTAAGCCCAACCTATATTAGCTATTCTCCTTGATGCTCTCCTTCCCCCCAACCCCCAAAAGGCCCCAATGTGTGTTGTTTCTCCCCATGTATCTATGTGTTCTCATTGTTCAGCTCGCACTTATAAGTGAGAACATGTGGTGTTTGTTTTCTGTTCCTGTGTTAGTTTGCTGAGGATAACAGCTTCCAGCTCCATCCATGTCCCTGCAAAAGACATGATCTCATTCCTTTTTATGGCTGCATAGTATTCCATGGTGTATATGTACCAGATTTTCCTTATCCACTCTATCATTGATGGGCATTTGGGTTGATTTCATGTCTTTGCTATTTTGAATAGTGCTGCAATGAACATACACGTGTGTGTATCTTTATAACAGAATGATTTATATTCCTTTGGCTATATACCCAGTAATGGGATTGCTGGGTCAAATGGTATTTCTGGTTCTAGAGCCTTGAGGAATCACCACACTGTCTTCCACAGTGGTTGAACTAACTTACACGCCCAACAGTGTAAAAGTATTCCTTTTTCTCCACAACCTCACCAGCATCTGTTGTTTCTTGACTTTTTAATAGTCATTCTGACTGGCATGAGATGATATCTCATTGTGGTTTTGATTTGCATTTCTTTAATGATCAGTGATATTAAGCTTTTTTTCATATGTTTGTTGGCTGCATAAATGTCCTTTTGAGAAGTGTCTGTTCATGTCCTTTTTCCACTTTTTAATGGGGTTTTTTTCTTGTAAATTAATTTAAGTTCCTTGTAGACTCTGGGTATTAGACCTTTGTCAGATGGAAAGATTGCTAAAATTTTCTCCCATACTGTAGGCTGTCTGTTCACTCTGATGTTAATTTCTTTTGCTGTGCAGAAGCTCTTTAGTTTAACTAGATGTCATTTGTCAATTTTTGCTTTTGTTGCAATCACTTTTGGTGTTTTTGTCATGAAATCTTTGCCTGTGTCTATGTCCTAAATAGTATTGCCTAGATCTTTTTCTAAGGTTTTTACAGTTTGGGGTTTTACATTTAAGTCTTTAATCCATCTTGAGTCAAATTTTGTATAAGGTATAAAGAAAGGGTCCAGTTTCAATTTTCTGCATATGGCTAGCCAGTTATCCCAGCACCATTTATTAAATTGGGAATCTTTCCCCATTAGCTGTTTTTGTCATGTTTGTTGAAGATCAGGTGGTTGTAGGTGTGCAGTCTTATTTCTAAATTCTCCATTCTGTTCCCTTGGTCTATGTGTCTGTTTTCATACCAGTACCATTCTGTTTTGGTTACTATAGACTTGTAGTGTACTTTGAAGTTGGGTAGCGTGATGCCTCCAGCTTTGTTCTTTTTTGCTTAGGATTGTCTTGGCTATTTGGGCTCTTTTTTGGTTCCACATGAATTTTTAATAGTTTTTTCTAGTTCTTTGAAGAATGTCAATGGTAGTTTAATAGGAATAGCATTAAATCTATAAATTGCTTTGGGCAGTATGGCTATTTTCACTGTATTGATTCTTCGTATCCATGAGCATGGAATGTTTTTTCATTTGTTTATGTCTTCTCTGATTTCCTTGAGCAGTGATTTGTAGTTCTTCCTGAAGAAGTCCTTTGCTTCCCTTCTTAGCTATATTCCTAGGTACTTTATTCTCTTTGTAGAGCACACACATACTCATATGCACACTGTTATGGGCTGGAATTTTGGTCCCCAGTACCTCAGAAAGTGACTATATTTGGAGATAGAGCATTTGAGAGGTAATTAAGGTTAAATGAAGTCACTAGGATGGGGCCTAATTCAGTATGGCTAGTTTCTTTATAAGAAGAGATTAAGACACAGATGCAAACAGAGGAAAGACCCTATGATGACATAGGGAGCAGATGGCCATCTACAAGCCAAGGAGAAGCTTTAGAAGAAACAACCCTGCTGATCTTGATCTCAGACTTCTAGCTTCCAAAAATATGAAAAAAAAATTCTTCATTTAAGCTACCCAGCCTGTGGTATTTGTTATGGCAATCCTAGAAAAGTAACACACACACACACACACACACACACACACACACACACACAATTATTTTAAACAAAATTAACTCAGAGTATGAAGTTTTGCAATTAACTTTTGCTTTTCATATTTTTATTACTATGAAAATTTCACACATTTAGAAAAGTAGAAAATAATATAATGAACACGTATGTACCTACTATCTATATGATAATGTACAGCAAATCTGAACGTTTTGCTATTTTTGCTTTAAGCTTTTAAAAAAAAAAAAAAAAGGAATAAAATACTACAGGTACATCTGAAACCCCTTCAGTACCTGACCTGAATCCTAGTCTCCCTTATTCCCTCCCTGGAGATTACACTATCAGTATGACTTGTCTGATATCTGTACGAATCTCAGCCCCCACCCCATGAAACCAAAAGATTGAGGCATGGCCAGAATGCGAACGCTGGAATACTTTTGAAAGAGAGGGATCCATTGTCTAGGAATGTCCGGTAATAAGACCCCTTTCCATGCCTTACCACAAATTGTCTTGTTTGAGGTCCTTCCAATCAAAGCCTGTCCTATCAATGCTTCCACATACCAACCTGCCCTCCCTAACCCATAAAATTTGCCCAAACCCCAAATCAGGAAGACAGATTTGAACATTGCCTCCTGTCTCCTTAACAGTGGACCTCATAATGAAGCCTTTGTTTTCTATAAAACAAACAATCAAAACAAAACAGTGCCATAGTTTTGGCTTCTATGCACATTGGGAAGCAAGCCCATTGCTTGGTGGTAACATTATCACATCATGAAAATTCAATGCTTCCATCCAGGAAAGTATTTTAGACACTGGTCTATTTTGGCATTTGAACTACATTTACAGCAAGCATTCATGATGATTTTATTTGTTATCTGTTTTCTAGAATTAATGGGAGTTCTTTTCCCTCACTCATGTTGAAGGAAACTGCATTTAATGGATACATAAATTTAGAGAAAAAGAAAAATTTAGGGATATTGAAACTTTTCACCAATATGCATGTTACATCTCTCTACTTATTTAGATATTTTTTAAGTTTACCACTAAAACTTATTTATTTTATCTATGATGTTCTAAGACTTCTACTGTGGTGGGAAATTATATTTTTTAAATTACATTTTTAATTGGTTATTTCTAGCATATAGAAATATTACAAATTTTGTATGTTGGTCTTCTATCTAGTAATCTTATTGTTTCTAATACTTTGCAGATTCTCTTGGATTTCTTAATATAGAATATAACATTCTTAAAAAAGAGTTTGTTTCCTTTCTTTCCAACATTTGTAGTTTTTCTTCTTCTTCTTCTCTTACTCCATTGGTGAGGAGCTCTAATAAAATGTTAAATAGAAGCAGTAATAGCTGGAATATTCATTGTGCATCAAACTTTAAAGGTTTTAAAGGTTTCTAAAGTTTCACCACTAGGTATGCTGTTTTCAGTCGGTTTTTGAGAAATAATATTTTATCAAGTTAAGGAAGGGTTCCTTCATTTTGTTTTTCATTTTATTTTATTTTATTTTATTTTATTTTATTTTATTTTATTTTATTTTAGAGACAGTGTCTTTGCCCAGGCTGGAGTGCAGTGGTATGATTATGGCTCACTACAACCTTGAACTCTTGGGCTCAAGGGATTCTCCCACCTCAGCCTGGTGAGGAGCTGGGACTACAGGTACATGACAACATGCCCGGCTATTTTTTATTTTTATTTTTTGTACAGATAAGGTCACACTGTATTGCTTAGGCTAGTCTACAACTCTTGTCCTCAAGTGATCCTCCCATCTCAGCTTCCCGAAGTGTGGGATTACAGGCCTGAGCCACTGAGCCAAACTCCTTCATTTTGCAAAGATCTCTGATAAGATCTTTACCTTTTGTAAATTCCACAGTGAGAGTTACATTGCATTAAATTCCTTTTCTGTTTATTAAAATGATCATATTTCCTTCTCTTTACTCTTTTAGTCTCATGGCTTATATAAGTGGATTTTCTGATATTAAATCATCCTTGCTTGGTTTAATACACATATAGAATAAATATATATTAATAAACATTTTAATATTTAACACCTTTATAAACATTTAATATATTAAAATATATATTAATTATGTAATCCATAAATATAACATTTATTTAATGTATTTCATAGTAATACAATGTTACCATATTACCATATGTGAAATGCATAGTTTTGTTTCATAATAAACTATGCTTGCATAGCTTTCATAAGTAGATAAGCATATAAACCATATACAGCTACATATATATTTTCTTTATAAATATACATTCATACTATTTCATTTGCTACTTTATGTACTTAATACAGTGCTGACATATAATTAACCTTATTATATATAGGATTCTTGAATCTATATTTACAGGTGAAAGTGATCTCTAATTTTATTTACTTGTCAGATTATATTGTCAAAGTTGCACTAATTTAAGATAGTGAGCTGGACAGTGTTCCATCTTCTATTCTCTGAAACAATTTATATCATATATATTTCTTGAAGCATAACAAACTTTCCTATAAAATTATTTTGTTGTTGTTTGGAAAAGAGAGACTTTTAAAATTGATTTTTAATGGTTATTGTTTATCCAAATCTTCAAGTTGTTTTCTAAGCAATCAGTAATTCTCAAACATTGTCCACTTCATCTAATTTTCCAAATTTATCATCATAATTATTCATAGCATTTTAAACAATTTTTTATTTGTAGTGTCTATACATTAGCCTTCTTTTCCATTACCAGTATCGTTTATTTTATTTCTGTCTCCCTGATCTATATAATATAGGATAAAAATCTATTTTATTGATCTTTTTTCCCTTAAAAAGCTTTTCAGTTTATGTGCATTGTCATTCTTTTATTTTTTCACTTGTTTTTTGTTTGTTTGTTTGTTTGCTTTCATTTTCTGCTTCTGGCTTTATTTTGCCCTTCATTTAACTTACTTCAATGTACACCTTTATTTTGTTTTGTCTTTCCTTACATCGTTATAGGAATAACTCTTTTATTTTCAGTTATCTTTTTATTATAAATATCTTTATAAAAGATAAATTGGACATAAGTTTACCTTGAGGAATACATCAGCTGCATCTTAGAAGCTTTTACAATATTGCCGTTGTAATTCTGTTCTACTTGTGTATATATTTTATTGTAGCTTTTCCTCTAATCCAAGTGTTAAAGGCCTGATTGCTTATTTCCAAATTTATATTTGTTCTTTACTGTCTTTTATATTTATTTCTAGTTTTATTTTACTGTTGTTAGAAAAGTTAGTCTACTTAATATATTAGTAAATCATTTTTAAGTCTTTTGGGTTTGCTTTTGTGTGTTTTAAGTTCTGTTAGATCAAACTGAGAGCTTGAAAGGAGGTGGTTAGGTAAATAAATGTGTTAATGGGTAGTTAAAGCATGATAATTAATTTCTATGTTCAGGAAATAATATAAAAATAACTTTAGAATTGTATTTCCATTCCTAAAATGTTAACAAATACACTTAATTATGATTTTTCAATAGCACATTATTTTCAGTAAGGAAAGAGGGACTGACAGAGGCAGGGAACAAGGTAAACAAGACAAAAGAAAGAAATATAGGAAAAAGAAAGGCAAAATAAGATGGCAGAAAAGTCCTAACACCTCAGTAGTCAAAATAAGTAGGGACAGATTAAATGTACTTATTAAAAACAGGTACTATCTAACTGAATGGAGCGGGAACCTAATCCAGTTATAAGCTAATGACACAAAAAGATGCAGAAAAGTTAAATATAACAATTTTGGGGAAAAAAATGGAAATATTACCAGAAGTAAACTAGTGTGACATTGTCAATATTAATGACATAAAACTTGACACAAAAATTACAGATAGAAATATAAAGGACTGCAGATAAAAGCAGAATTTTATCAAGAATGTATAAAAATCATGAACTTATATGTATCCAACTACAACAACACACACAATCATAGGGATAGATTTTACACACTTTTCTCAGAAATAATCAAATTATTGCTTTTTAAGCCAAAGTTCTTCCAGGCTTCTGTGCGCACCCGTTCCCAAACCTACCTCTACTTTACCCCTTTTCATTAAAGACCAGTGTCTGGGGCTTGACTGAGGACAAAGAGATGCAGGAGGGAAGACAGGTCTCTGTGGGACAGGCAGAATAATGCCCTCTCCTACCACGTTTCTAATCCCAGGACTCTGCAAATATGTTATATTATACAGCAAAAGGAAATCAAGGCAGCAGATGGGATAAGGGATGGTAATAAACTCACGTTATGATAGAATTTATCCTTGAAGTAGGGTTCATGTAGAAAAGAGGGAAATCAAAGGTTGGGAAGGGAGCGTTAAAGCGATAAGATGCAATAAGAACTTGACCCACGACTGCTGGCTTTGAAAATGGAGGAAGGAGCCACAAGCCAAGAATACGGGCGGTCTCTAGAAGCTGGGAAAGGCAGGGAAATCGATTTTCCCTAGAGCTTCCAGAAACAAACACAGCCCTGCTGATG
Source organism: Pan paniscus (assembly GCF_029289425.2). Lineage (NCBI taxonomy): Eukaryota > Metazoa > Chordata > Mammalia > Primates > Hominidae > Pan > Pan paniscus. Next base: position 88,947,185 of record NC_073257.2, read on the forward strand.
CCTTGATTTTGACCCACTGAGACCCATTTCGGACTTCTGACCTCCAGAACAGCAAGATAACAAATTTATGTTGTTTTAAGCTATTAAATTTGTGGTAATTTGTTACAGCAGGAATGGGAAAGTAATACACTATGTATGTAAATGTTACATAATCGCCAAGATGCTCCTGCACACCGAATCAGGCTGTAGACAAGCCTCTATGACAGGACTAGATCCCCGCAGGGAACATGGACAGGTGTTCTGCCTCTTCTCTGACACATCAGGAAGTAAGTTGTCTATCTCTGAAGATTCTATTTATAAAAGTGACACTTTCAGATCCAGAAAGTGAGCTCAAGGGCTAACCACCCTAATGTGTCTTCAGCAACAGGGGCTGGGGGAAGAGGCCCGGACTCAGGGCATTAGAGGTTGTCTCCATGAACTATTGTCACATCGGATCTCCATCTGTCACTGACTTAACTTTTTTAAGGGCTTGTAGTTGAGACATAGGCAGGCTTGCGTGTAATTGACAACACTCAGGGCCCATGTGCATATGAGGTTCCAAATAAATTAAAACCTAATTATGTACGTTAAAAAAAGGAAAAAAAAGAAAATATTGCTTTTTAAAGGAAACAAAAAATGTAAGGTACCATAGACATCTTCTTATGTCATTTAGATCTTCAATTTTATTTTTAATGTCTTGGTAGTTTTTATCTTGAATAGATGTATATAAAATTAAATGACAAAACAGGTGGGCATTTAGCATGTTTTCAATGTTTTGCCTTTACAAAGAGCACCACAATATACATATTGTGCTATTTTTTAAATTTAATCATCATTCTCAGTAAACTATCGCAAGAACAAAAAACCAAACACCGCATATTCTCACTCATAGGTGGGAATTGAACAATGAGATCACATGGACACAGGAAGGGGAATATCACACTCTGGGGACTGTGGTGGGGTGGGGGGAGGAGGGAGGGATAGCATTGGGAGATATACCTAATGCTAGATGACGAGTTAGTGGGTGCAGCGCACCAGCATGGCACATGTATACATATGTAACTAACCTGCACAATGTGCACATGTACCCTAAAACTTAAAGTATAATAAAAAAAAAAAAGAAAAAAGAAAATGCCAAAAAAAAAAAAAAGAGTTTTAAATAAAAATTAGTTATTTCCTATAGAACCCTGTAAGTATGAGATTCTATCTGGTAACACTTTTCTTTAGTCTGAAGAATATCCCTTAGCATTTCTTAGAATGAAGATCTGCTATTGTCAAATTCTTTCAGATTTTGTTTAACCAACAATTTAATCCTCAATTTAAAGTGTATTTTCATTAGATATATACTTCATTCTATTGTCTTCTGGTCTTCAGTGAAGTTAATAATATTTTTGTCCTGTATATAAAGTGTGTTTTTCTTTGGATGCTTTCAATGCTTTCTCTTGAAAATCTTTGGTTTTCAACTATCTTACTGCATTGTGCCTAGCGATTTGTGTGTGTTTATCCTGCTTTGGGTTTCCCAGGTTTCTTGAATCTGTAAATATGTGGGTTTTTAAAAAAATCAAATTTGGGTCATTTGGGCTACTAACCCTTCAAACCTTTTCCTGTCTCATCATCACTCTTTCCTATTCCTGAGATTTGTATTATACCTATTTGGGGTTATTTAATATTGTCCCACAGGTACCTGATGCACTGCTTACATACAGTTCCCCCATTTTTTCTTTGTTTTTAAGTTTGGATAATTTCTATTTATCTATATGCATTGTCACTTTCTTCTGTTAGCTCCCTTTTGCTGCCAAACACATCTATTTTTCTTTCCATTTTGCTATTCTTTTTCAGATCTAAAATTTTTATTTGTTTTTCTATGGCTTCCATTTCTCTGAATAGTTTTCTTATCTGTTCATTTATGAAGAGTATATTTTTATATTTTATTTCCTTGAACATATATTATTTTAGACCTTTGAATTTATTGTAATAACTGCTTTACAGTTTCTGCGTGTTAAGTCTAACATCTGGGGCAATGTGGGTCTGTTTCCATTGACTATTTCTTTTTCCTTGGTTACGGGTCACAGTTTATTTTTTACTTTTTTCCATTTCTAGTGGGTTTTTATTCTCTACTAAATAGTTGATGATACATTGTAGACACTGTAGATTTTATTATATTCTTCTGAGGATAGTTTATTTTTGTTTAGGTAAATGGTTCAATTATGGATTGATCAACTTAAATTTGTGTAGGCTTAGTTTTCCACTTGTTGGACCACACCTGTGAAAATTCTGAACTTTTTCCTAAACCTTTTTTTTTTAACTTGGAAATACTTCTCTTCTAAACTGTCCTTTCTAGGAATTTTGCCAGATTTTGGTTTTAGACTGTATTAGGGAGGTTCTAGAATAGACTTTCTACAGTAGGTCCTTATTCTTAATATGTAGCCTTTCTAGTATCTTATCTGGATGCTTAGGATGGCAATAAGGAGTTATTGGGACGTCTTCACTACAACCTCCTTCACTACAGCTGGGCTAGACTTCCACTGTTCTCCATCACTACTGACCTCTAGTTTCTCTGTTCTGCTCTCATATCTATAGAACCTGGTCTTTGGAAATCTCAGATGATCTTGTCCTGTGAAAGTAACACCCAACCTGTCGTCACAGACTTCCAGAGAATTGTGACCTCATGTACTTTCACATGTGCTTCTGAATCTCCTCTTTGCACAACTTCTTCCTTTCTCATGTCCCATCCTTAGATTCCAGACTCTTAGCTGCCCGACACTCCGATCTCTGCCTTCTCAGTTCAGCAAGAGTGCTGAACTCTGCTTGCACTTCAGCTTCCTGCACCATGATTTGAAAATTATCTCTCAGCAGAGATCTAGGACAATCATTATTGAATGGGGTCCACTCCTTCAGTTTTTCTTCTTCAGGGACCACAGACCTGTGCTCCCTGCTGTCTAATGCTTGATAAACTTTTGTGTTTTTATATTTATTAATAATGGGAGGTCTAGTTCAGTACATTTCTTCATCATAGCTAAAAGTTGAATCCAGATATTGCAGTATTTAATTCTAGAAATTATATTTGATTTTCAAAACATATTATCTAGTGAAATTCTCTCTCTCTTAATTTACTTTGTCCATCTTTATGTCTATTGTCCTGACCAAATTAATTACATTTATCTTAAAGCCTTTGTCAGCCAAATCACAATTTATCTATTTTATGTATTGTTTTAGTCTTAGTTTTTGGCTGCATAGTCCTGTCTTCTTGTGTGACTAGTATTTTTTAAATCAAGCTGTAACACATACAATGAAATGAAAACATCTTAAGTTTACAGTCTGATGAATTATAACATATGTGTGACGACTGTGTGACAACTTCCTAGATCAAAGATACAGAATATTTCAGAATTCCAGCAATCTTGCTTCCAGTCTTACCCAGTCACTAGACCCCTAGGGATAACCTATTCGGATTATCTATCTCTACAGATGTTTTTAAACTTCATATAAATGAAATAATATTTTACATACTAGTGTGTCTATCTTCATTCATTTTACAATGTCTTTAAAAACATCCATGTTGTCCTGTGTATCAGTAATCTGTGAGAATGTTTTTTCCATTGTGTGTATTATTCCATTGTCTGAATTTACTGCATTTTACTTACTATTCCCTTTTCATGGACACAGAAGTTGCTTCCAGTTTGAAGGTATTATCAATACAACTGCTATGATCATTTTTGTACATGAATTTTCATAGATATAAGCTTTCATTTCTATCGGTATATATCAAAGAATGGAATTATTGGCTTATAGTGTATATGTATATTTAGATGTAGTAAATATTTCTAAATATTTTTTCGAAAGTTCTGTTCTCTTCTCCATAGAACCTACTTTTTGGAAATTCTCAAATAATCTTGTCCTGTGCAAGCATAGCCCAACCCTTAGTCAAAGACTTTCATGGAATCCCCAGATTTAAGCTATTTCAGCCGTTTTACATCCTCTCCAACATCTGATAATGTCAACTTTAAAAAAAAATTTTAGCCATTCTCAATATCTCATGATGGTTTTATTTTGGATCTCTCTGATGATGAAGAACATGGAGTACCTATTAATACATTCCTTGTTTCTAACAATATATTTATTTTATAATCATATAATTTATAACAATATATTTATTTTATATATTTTATAAATATATTGTTAAGTTATATATTAAATATATAAATATATAAAATATATTTTATAAATATATAATAAAAACATAGAGATGCAAGTTTATAACTTCTTCTGCAGAAGGATTCCTCTCCCTTTGCAGGGAAAATAGTGTAAAGGCTGACCCCCTTGATCCAATCCATCCTGAGTCTAAGATGGGTCAAAGTCCTGGTAAGACACAGACTATACCTGGTTTGCTCCTGAGGTTTCATGGTTTTCAACCAAGAGCCTAGGTTCTTCCCACTGGTATATCCTGAACTCTGATCATTGTCTCAAAATAGTGCTAAGAATTCTCTTCTCCCTCTCAAAGAGTTGTCACTTAGGCTTTTAGCCTCTATCCTGCACAGCTGCAAGATTCAGTAAATGTCCTGAAGGGAAATCAATTGAGGTCTTGAAACTCCCTGCCCTCCCCTCGACCTAACCTATTTTCCAAAGCCCTGCTGTTTTCTCTGTCCCTCCAGTGTTCCTTTGCTCAGCTTTGCCCTAGTATTTGCACTGGTTTCTCAGGCTCCTGCCTTGAGCTGCGTTGCTAAATGCCTTCCCTCCTCCTCCTCAACCACTCCCAGTGTAAAATCAGCTGCCATTTTCTTTAATTTATTAAATGAGGCAAAATTTTCCCTGCCACTAGATAAAACTACAACAGCCTTCTCTGCTGACTTTTAGGTCATCGAAGAATGTATGGTCACTGTAGATTTCAAATACAGTCTCAATTAGATGATTAAACCTCCTCAGCCTCCTTGGGCAGCCAGAGGGCAGAAAACTCACTGGGAAGGCAGTTGTGGTTGACATGTTCACTCTTTTCTGCTTACTTCCTCTCCTACTCACTATCCATCCCACGTTGAAGCAGGAAGGGGGAAACAGCTGTTGTTTGAAGGGCACTATTATAATATGTGTCCTATCCATCCTACTAGTGTTTAAAGTGGTGATTGAAATGTTTGAGGTATTTTTTGGGCTCCTCCAACTGTAATCCTGTGATGTGAGAAGCACAACTCTTCCTTCAGGCCTCTCTTGGGCCCTGATTTGTTGGAGGACTGCCCCTCACAGGTGTCTCTCTGTTGCAGTCCTATTGCCCCTCCAGGTAGTGCTCAATGGTAGACTTCTTAAATGGCCCAAGGGTCACTTTCTTTTTCCTGTATGGTCTAGCTTGGGGACATAGAAAATACCTAATATTCTTTTCAAGTGCAAACTTCTTCCTTTGGCCCTGATGCTAATGCCAGCGGCCACAGCTCTTTGCTCTGAGAGTCCTCAGATAGGGTCCCCACTGTGGCCAAACTCCAGGGGACATATATCAGCTCCCTGAGTGGTTCCCCAAAAGACATAAAGTGAGGTGATTTTTACTTCCTCTCCTTTCCCTTGGGGAAGAGCTCATAGCCCAGTTTTCACCGGAGAAGTCCTCCTCTCAAAATCTACTCTTGATCATTTTATGTCCTCACTGTGGGTGAGGGATTTCAAGAGTCATGGAATTGGGCTTGGCTATTTTCTTTGAAAATTTCTGTTTTGGTGTGTCAACTCACTTGGAAATTTTATACCCGTGGTATTGGGGCTGGCTGAATATCGTGCTGCAAATATGTCCACATCTTAATTCCAGGAATTTTTATATACGTGACCTCATATGATAAAAGGGCCTCTGCCAATGTGATTAATGATCTTGAGATGGGGAGATGATCCTGGATTTTCTGGGTGCAGCAAATGTAACCACCAAGATCCTTACAAGAAGGTGGCAGAATGATCACAGACAGGAGTAGGAGATGTGACGATAGAAGCAAGAAACGAGTGATGCAAGGAAGGGGCCATGAGCCAAGGGATGCAGGTGGCCTCTGGAAACTGAAAAAGGCAAGGAAACAGATTCTCCCCTGGGGCCACCTGTTGGCAGGGTTGTCAGCCCTGCCAGCACCTTCACTGCAGCCCAGTTAGGTGGACTGTGAATCTCTCATCTCCAAAACTGTACTATAATAAATTTGTGATGTTGTAGGCCACACATTTTGTGGCAATTTGTTATCATAGTAACAGGAAACTACTATAGGCATCATGGTGCCTCCGGCAAAATTTTAAATTTTGTTTCTAGTAACCTTGCCACAAAATGCTCTTAGATAATGGAGTTATTTTAACAGCTGGGGTAATAGCACATAATGCCCCTAACTACAGGACAGACTTGAAATACTAGGGAGGGCTCCTAAGGTCTGTTCCCCATGGGTGGTGCTGATACATTGCACAATGATTCAATATCACTTTCATGCCATTCACAGCTGCAAATACTGGCTCTCCCATTTGTATTATTACAGCTAAGTGACTTTGGGGAAGTTACCCTACCTATTTTTACTTGTTTATCTATAAAATGGGATAATATTATCTACCTTTGAGATTTGTCTGAGGGTTAAATGAAATTGTTTAAAATTGGCAAACCCTTTATTCAGTACCTACCATGTAACAAGTGATTGAAAAAGTATAGTCATCAAAAAATGAATGGTGTCGATTCATAGTAAAACCAATTTGTAAATGTTTAGGTGTTGTGTTGGGTTAAAAATATTTGCCCTTGCGGAGGGTGTAGAGGTGCTGCCTTGCAGTTTCCATGGTAAGCACAGGGTTCGTCACTTCCAGCTCAGTCAGGTGAGATGCCTCCCTGATTTCAGGAGGCAGAGTGTCCTGATGGAAGGTAGTTAGCTTTGAAATGTCAGTTTCCCTGCCTGGTGGAAATAAGTGTTTGCAGCATATAAAACATATTTAGTAGTGCTATTGATGGATAAATCATGAAAGATGCACACTTGAAAGGTTAATATTGACATCCTGTAAGACATAATTTTATATGCAGCACAACAATTGATCAAACCTGAGTTGATCAAACCTGAGGTGCTGATGGGCTAGAAAGTGCTACTGTGGATCATTTACAGGAGGAGCAATGTGAGTACTCAGAAGGGCTCAGGCATTGCACAAAAATGAGACTTTCTTTAAACACATTTTGCAATTTCCAATCCAGCCCATGAGCTGCTATCAGTTTATCCCTTGCAACAGAAACAATAACACCCTGCATCTAAGAAGAAACATTTGCTGACCATATACATTTGGTTAATTATGACTTTTCCATTTGCCCAGATAAAGGGGTCAACAGGAATTTCCCAGGTACGTGAATAACACTTTCGAGGGGAGCTATGTGTTTGCCTTGGTCAATTCACACACACACACACACACACACACACACACACACCCCAAAGAAAATCTTTTGGTGATATCTTGAGCCCTTACTGATTTTTTCTAGCTAATGAACTACAATGAGTTTACTATTTTTAAAAAAAGATTCTCCAGTTAAGAAAAGTGTTTACTTCATTATTAAATTGGGAATGGGGGAAAAACCCTGGGATTTCAGTAACATTCTTAATAACCATTAATGTGAAACAATTCCTCAGTCTTTGTCTGTCATGACTTGACAAATTTAAAGAGTACTGGCCAGCTATTTTATAGAATGTCCCTCAATTTGAGTTTGCCTGGTATTTCTTTATGACTAAACTGGTGTTTTACATTTTTTTATTAAGAACATAACAAAAGTGATACTGTGTCTTTCTCAGTGCGTAATTCGGAAGTTTTACCTCTTCCTTGCCCGTTCTTATTGGCCAATTTGTCCCATGACTGGCAATATTAACTTCAATAATTTTGTTAAGGTAATGTTGCCAATTATCTGGATTTGTTCTTTCCCTTTGCACCTTATGAAAAGTTGGTTTGAGACTACCTGAGAATCCTGTTTCTCATCACACTTTTGTTCTCCTTCCAGTTTTAGAATTCACTGATGATAAATACCTGAAGTAAGAATTACTGTGGTGGTTTTCTACTTCTATCATTCTTTCTACATTTATTTCCTGACATTCAACTGTAAGACAGCATTTCCTTCTCCTTTATTTTTTAATTTATTCAATTATCTATAATAGTATGAATTTGTGAATTCCTGTTTTATTCTTTAAGTTATAAACCAGTTTCTGGTTTCCTTCCAGAGCTTCCTGTGCCTAACATGTACATTTTATTATTTTCTCTGTTTCTTATTCAAAAAGTAGAATATAGAAACTCTTTAGATCCAAATCTTTGACACATATAAACTCTAAATTTAGAGTTTATTCTTGTGTGTGGTGTGAGGTGGGGCTCTGAGTTGATCTTTTTTAATTGCTGCTCAGTTGTGCTAGCACCATTTATTAAAAAGTCCATCTTTATTGATAAGTCCCTTGATTTGAAATATCTTTATCATATAGACTAAACGTCTATATATTCTTGGGTCTATTTTTGGATTTTCTATTCTAGTACACTGGTCTGTTTGCCTATTCATGAGCCTACCTGACATTCTTAATTATAAAGATGTTATGGAATATTTTAATGGCTGGTGGAATAGTTACCACTTATATTCCACATAAATATATGCGTGTGTGTGTGTGTATGTGTGTGTATATAGATATATGTATATATACGTATATATATACATGTATATATACGTATATATATACGTATATGTGTATATATACGTATATATATACATACGTATATACGTATATATATACGTATATATACATATAAAAGTATATATGTATACGTATATATGTATATATATACATATATATATGTGTGTGTGTATATATATATGTATATATATATATACACTGGTTTTCCAGACTCTTATCATGGCTGACTTTTCAAATAAACATTAGGATGAACTAGTCTAGCTTTATGTAAAACATGTGCTGTTAACTTGGATTGAGGTAAATGTACATGTTTGTTTAGGGTACTGCATCTGTATCAAGTTGGGTCTTTCTATCCAAGAAGAACGCATGTCTTTCCATTTGTTCAAGCTCACTTTGTGTCTTCAGAAGTTTTTTAAAAAGTCTTTCTCATAGACATGTTGCATATTTCTTGTTAAACTTATTCTTAACTATTTAATTTTCTTTGTTGCTATTATAAATGGAGGTTCTCTACCATTATGTCTTCTAACTGGTTGTTGTTCATGCATATAAAGGCTATTAATTTCTAGATATTAATTTTATATCCTCTTACCTTGCTGAATTATTTTGTTTCTTACGTTAGCTTTATCATTGATTGCCTGGGGCTTTACCCCTTCTTTACCATCATTATATCCAATTGATTTCTCTTGTCTTATGGCACTAGCAAATACCTTTAATACAATATTGAAGTAGTAGAGGTAGATTCCTTCCCTTGTTCCTGATGTTATCATATTATCTGCAGATAGAGAAACTTTACCCCTTCTTTACCATTATTATTCCTCCAATTGACTGATGTTATTGTAAATACCTCTTGTATTTCCCAATAAGAAACATGCTAGCTTTATGATGGTTTACATATTTGTTCATGATAAGAAAGTATCAATCAGTTTATATGTTCTTAACTTATTTATTAAAGAATAAGTGATGAATTTTCCCAAAAGATTTTTCAGCATTTATGGAGGTTTGGTCTATTTCTGAGACTTATTAATATAGTTTGTTACATAAATAGAATTCCTAATATTAAGTCAACTTTGCACACCTGGAATAAATGATACTTGGTTATGGTGTTTATTTTCTTACTGCAATGAAGTGTTGGAGTATATTTGCTAATATTTAGTTTAGTTACTTTTCATCAACATTTAAAAGTGGTATTGGTCTCTAGTTTTCTTGTACTCTATTATGTTTACATATCAACATGATAGTTGCATCATAAAAGTAATTAACAAGTTTTTCTTCATTTTTAATGCTCTGGAAAAATATATGGAGCATTGGAACTACCCAGTCTTTGAAGGTTTTATGAAGTTTGCCTGTGATAGCATCTGTCACACTATTAATATCTATGATACCATCTGGGTCAGATTCTGTCTTGTGGGATAGTTTCTTGATAACTTTGTCTCTATTTCTCTTATGAAAATTGGTTTAAGTGTTCTATCCCTAATGGTGTCAATTTTATTAACTTTATTTCCCTAGGAAAATTTTCCATTTCACCTATGTTTTCAAAATTATTTGTTTAGAGATCTTTCTTTTCTTTTCTTGATTAAGTTAGCTAGTGGTTTGTCTATTTTGTTAATTTTTCAACAAAACAGGATTTTATCTGCTAATTAGATTTGCCATTTTTCTATTCTTAATGTTATTTTTTTAGTTCCTACCTTGAAATTATTTTTTCATACTTTGGTTTTCTTTTCTTTTTTTGAGCTTAGAATTTAATTCATTTGTGTTCATTTTTTTTCCCCATAATTCCTCTTTCAACAAAGAGTTTTTACAATGGAGGGTTTACTTTTTTCTACTTTCCAGGTACTTTATTAAGCCTTTTTTCTTTTGTTTGTATTTTATTCACATGGTTTTTTTCTGCTTTCTTTTTTTGTTACTATATTGACACTTCTCATTTAATTGTATTTCGATCAGAGACTGTTGCATGTGCATGTAATACTGCTAATGTATGGGATTCACTGATGTTTCCTTTTGATGTGTGTGTGTGTGTGTGTGTGTGTGTGTGTGTAAGGTTATATGAGCCTTTGAAAAACTGTATTCTCTATGAGTAGAGTGTGTATTCATTTTCTAGTGCTGCCATAACAAAGAACCACAAACTGAGTGGCTTAAAACACTATAAATGTATCGTTTCACAGTCCCAGAGAGGAGAAGTCAGAGATCAAGCCATGGTCATGCTCTCTCTGAGGCCTGTAGTGGGGACTCCTTCCTTGTGTCTTCTAGCTCTGGTGTTTGCTGACAATCCGTGGCAGTCCTGGGCTGGTAGGTACATCACCCCAATCTCTGCCTTCATCATCACATGACTGTCTTATCCTGTGTGTCTCTGTCTCTTCTCTTTTTCTTATAAAGACACCAGTCACAATTGATTAAGGTTTCACTCTACTCCAGTGTAACTTCATCTGAACTAATTACGTCTGCAACAATCCTATTTACAAATAAGGTCACATTCTAAGGTGCAAGGGGTTAGGACTTCAGTTTATCATTTTGGGAGACATAATTCAACTTATAATAACATATAAAAATCAATATATATTCATAAGATCTACATTTTTCTTATGTATTTTTAGGTCTTCTATATTCTTATGTATTTTTGTCCGCTTGATAGTTCTTGTACTGAGACTGTTGTGTTAAAATTCTCTATTGTTAAAGTGTATCCTTGAACCTCCTATGGGTTTTGCTTATTAAAGGTGATTGCTACATTATTTGGTGCATAGATCTCTATAATATATCTTTATTGTGAATTGTGTCTTTTAGCCTTTAAACATTTTCTACGTTTAATGTGATTTTTTGGTTTGAATTCTCTTCTGTCTACTATAAGAATATGTTCCTTTTACTTACTTTATTTTTAATTCCAATTACCTTAGTTTCTTAGTATACCCTTATCCACCCATACCTTTTTTCCAAACATTTCAAATCATTTTAATTTAAGTATATCTATTATATACAACATATCTTTTAGTCTTATTTTGTGTATATTTCAAATGTTTTTCTTTTATTAAGTGGATAACATCGATTCTAATTTATCAGTGTGACTATATGTCTAGTTCCAACTGTGGCAAAATAATTTTTAATTGCATTCTATTTGCTATTTTTCATTTGATGTGTATGTTTAATTTTTTCTTCTTTCTTTTTCTCCTTTTATTTCTTCCATTTTGGAAGGTTTATGTTATTGTTTTGTTGGTTACCTTTGCACTTATACTTTATTGAATACCCCTAGTCCAGTGTTTCCTTAGGTAGTCTTTCGCCATCTGACTTCTCGGTTTTTCATAGTACCCATTAACTTCTAACCACTGCCTATACAATGAGCTGATTCTTCTCTTGAGGTTTTTTGAACTGCCCCAGCTGACCTCAAATGTGGGAGTGTGAAAGTTTGCTCACTGGAATTTGATATTTTATCTTTTTAAAATTATAGTTACTTTGAAATTTGGGTATTTTGTGTGTTCTATTTATTCTGAGGATGTGGCTTTCGAATATGTATAAATATAGACAGATATAGAGAAAAAAGAGAAGTTGTTTTGTCAGGAAAATGATTCCCTGCATTCTAGCCCAGGCTTGCCCTTGAGTGATTTGCATTTAGACTTTCCTAATGACTGCATCACACAGCTAGAAAAACTTTTTTGAACTTTTCCTGGCCTCATCAAAACTTCAGTCCAATTAATTAATCCAACCACTTCTTATAAGCCTTTACTTCTCCCTGTCTTTCCATTTCCTCCTCATGCAGGTAAGAGTCCATCATCTATTACCACAATTCAATGCTTGCAATCTCACAAGCTTACGGGGCCAGGCAGGCAACATAAATGAGTAAAACTGGCAAGAGAAAACACAGCAAGAACTTGTCCAGATGGGATGAACCAAATTGATTGTGCTCCATCTAAAAGCATTCAAATGCATAGTTTTAATACAATGAATGAGCCAAACAAAATCTGTCTCCAGGCTAAATTTTTCATGTCACCTCTCACCTTATTTCCATTCATTATTATCTTCTAAAATCTCAACTTTCATTGAACTCCCTGTTTTCTCCATGTCTGCATCCACGTTGCTTCACATTGAAGAGAAGAAAAATAATGCAATCAGGCTGACCAGCTTCATATACAACTCAGTATCACATCGCACGTGACACTCACCCTAAGCAGCCATCCTCCTACACCTTCTAGGAAGCCTTCTATTTCTCTCTCAGAGATGATGATTTATTTCTCCTTCCCACATACTTTCTCATTAGAACGCTTTTAGCGGCAGTTATAGAGTTTTCAACTAAAATGGCTTCTATTTATAAGAAGTCCCCCCTGTAACCTCAGTTATCCTGTTTATTTCATTCACAGCAATCATTACACTCTACAATCATTCTGGGTTTTGCTTATTGCTTTATATATTTTTTATTTTCCTCAACCAGAAACATACACTCTGTGAAGACAAAGATTTTGTCTTTCATTTGCCAGGTAGCTTTTGGGTCTAGAACTATGGCTGCCACATATTAGGAACACAATAAGCACATGTTAAATGAAGGAATTAATCAGAACAAAGATATAACGTGTTTGAATTCCAAGAAACACAGGATAAAGGGCTGTCGCGGGTAAGGTCTAGAAAAGGGATTGGCACACCTTTTCTGCAGAGAGCCAGATAATAAATATTTTCAGCTTTGCAGGCCATATGGTCTCTGTCATGAGTATTTAACTCTGCTATTGCAGCATGAAAGCAGTCATGGATAATATATAACGAATGGGAGTGGCCACATTTGGACCACAGTCATAGTTTGTGGACCTCTGGTCTAGATGAACAGTCTTTGCAAAAAACGAAACCCTGGGCTCATGCTGCCACTTGTGCATGCTCAAGAAACCATATATGCAAGTATACACTTATATCTACACTGTGAACTACAAAGCAGAGTATGGACTCTAGCACCATATTGCTCAGTTCAAGTCCTGGTCTGTCACTTATGTGCTTTGTGACCATGGACAATTAACTATCTTCTCTGCATTTCAGTTTCTTCATCCCTAAAATAGAGATAATAGCAGTTTCTTTGTCATAAGGATAAATGAGGATTAAATGAGACAGTTTTTGTGAAATGCTTAGAGCAGTTTAGCACATAGTAAGTGTTAAGATGTATGTGTTAAATAAATATCAAAAGGGTCCTTGCTAGGCACTTTGCACCTCATTTCCTTCTTACAGAAGCTCATTGCTTCTGTGAGATATTAGTATTATTCCCATTTCGAAGACATGTAAATTTTGACTCAGGGAAACTAGGCATGATTCCTATGGTTATATGCCTAGTAAGTGATAGTATTAGGGCCAGATAAATGCATTTACAGATACTCTCTGGAAAGATAGTAGAATACATTTTTCATATTGAATGTCCATTCAAGATAAAGGTAACCAACATAGATTGGCCCCTGAACTGCTTTTAAAACATGGCTGCAAATTGTTTGGTACTCCTCCTAGTGAGAGGAATCCACTCCTCTTGAATCTGGGTGGATTTGAGACTGCTTCCACCAACAGAGTATGGTAAAAGAGGCACTCTGTGACTGCCAAGGCTAGACCATAAAGGGTCATTCAGTTTTTCTTTCTTTGCTGGAATACATTCTCTTAGAACTGTGGGCAGCCATGTAAAAGGTCCAATTAGCCTGAGGTCGCCATGTTGTGAGAAAGCCCAAGCCATGTGGAAAGGCCATGCATGGGTGCTTAAGTCAAGGGTCCCATCAGAGCCCAGACTTGGAGTCATCCAAGCCCAGGAGTCAGAAATGTGAGTGAAAGTCTTCAGATGATTCCAGCCCCCAGCCAGTAGCCCCACAGCCATTTAACTCTTCCCAGCTGAAGCCCCAGACATCACGGAGCAGACAAACCATCCTCCCCACTGTGATGTGTATGAGTTTCTGAATCACAGAACCCATAAGCATAATAAAACAGTTGATGTTTAATACAATTAAGTTTTGGGGTGCATTGTTAGCACATTACAGAACAGCTTCTTTCCAGATTTTCCTAAACTACAGTTACAGTTAAGCTTATCAATGCTGAACTTCTTTTCCCAGTTACCTTGCTTTGCTGCTACTGCCACAGTCTTTTGAGCTATCCAGCATTCGAAGGATCTGAGATTTGAACTCAAGAATTGTTTCTGACCCCCTCACTCTACTAGGTGACCTTAAGCAAATCGTTTCATATCTTTGGATCAGTTTTCTCTTCTAAAAGGATGAGCAAAGCCTGCTTTGAAAGATTCCTGTGAGAATCAAATGATACCATGGATGCAAAACTGCTTTAATGGAATTTAGACTCCAGATTTTTGGCAAGATCTGGGGCAGAGGGCAGTTTTAATCTTGCTTTAGTTTCAGTCTTGCAAAAAGCATATTTGCCCAAACAAACCAATAATGTTGATGCTGCAGCCATTGGAAGAGCAAGCACACTTCTTACCATGCACTAGGGGCTTCTAAAGTGTGTGTGTGTGTGTGTGTGTGTGTAATTTAATAGTGGGCCAGCCTGGTGACTTTGAAACAACTCAAGTGTCTGACATGAAAGCAAGAGACAATGTTTGGAACGAGGGCCATGAAATGCAAGTACATTGCAAATCACTCAGTTGTGCTGTCGAGGGAATCACAGTCACTATATATATTCTCTTAAATGTAGTTTCCCAGCAAACCTTTCATAAAATTCATAACTGTGGCTGACCTCTGCTACATGCTTGCCCCACGACTTTCTCTTCCACCCTCAAATATAACCCAGGCTTGTAAGGCACTTGTGGCAAACACTGTTATCATTCCCAACCCCTTCTCCCTTTCTGTCTCCTTCTATAGAATTCAGAAAACCAGTACTTGCTATCTCAGCTTCCTAGGCATCTAAGGGTGACCAGAGTCCACAAGGAAGAAGCAAAAGCCTTCAGGAAGAGGATTTTTGCAAAATATTTCTCTTTCCTGAAATAAGGGCACATAATGCTGACACAGCCTTTCCCACTTACTCTTTCTACAGCCTTGAAAGCATGAGGGATGGAGCTGCAGCAGCCATCTTGTGAGAAAGAGGAAAACTCCAAGATTAGTATCTGTTCTGATATCTTTGACCCAACTGCCTTTCACTCTGTATGAAAAAGTCTCTATTTTTGTAGCCACTGTTAGTTGCATTTTCTAGTGCATATGCAGAAAATTCTAACTGATATGAAATTGCAGAAAATTAGGTGTGTGATTGACAATTGGACCCTTCTTGTATAAGTGAACAGGTAAATTTTACTTCTCTGACCTTTATGAGGATGGCAGAAACAAAAACCCTTGAGTATAAAATCATTTAGAGCCCATTATGTCACTCTCCCACTAGGTTAAAAAAAAAAAGTGACTTCATAGACACTCCCTTTATTTCTCCCTGTAGCTTTGCGACTCTGCTAGTTCAGTGCATGATATTCTCCTGCCCCAACTACTGCCACAGCCTCCCTAGTTACCTTCCTCTCCGCTGTGGTACCCTCCCAGTCATTCTCCACCCTGCAGCCCTTGAGGTTTTCCTAGAAGCAAATGTGATCCATATTCTCCATCATTCCAATGCTCCTTCATGAAAGCCTTCTCTCTGCTGGGAAGGCTTTCCAAGATTTGGCCTCTACATTTCTCTCCACCTTCTCCCCCAGCCAATTCTTTTGTAGAGGCACTTCACTACAATGTTCTCAAGCTCCTTAAACTCTCAGCTTCAGCCACCCTGAATTTTAAAATCCCCTCTCTCACCATTCTAACCCCTCTGCTTGGCTATTTCCCTCTCACATACCTCAATTTTTTCTGATGTATGTATACACACACACACATACACACATACTGCTCTAGATTTGTTGCTCCTCTCATGTGCCCCCAGTACTTGAAGAAGAAAATACACAATATAAGCAGATATCTTTCTGACTAGGTAGTAAGCTACCTGAGGGCAGGGCTTGAGTGTGTCTTGTTCACTGTTGTAATGCCAGTGCCCAGAGAAGTGCCTGGCATGTAGTATTAGAAAAAAGGAAGGAAGAAAGCAAGCAAGAAAGAAATCAAGGAAGTAATGAAGAAAAGAAGGGAGGGAGAGAGGTAGTTGGGAGAGTAGTCTGATCACTTTATATTCACCTCCTTGTTGTGGGAGGCACCATCTGCCCTAAATAATATGAGATGGCTGAACACACGTCTGACACCATACAGCTGAGACAAACAGCAGTTTCTTAGTCATATATACTCACAGCCCAGAGTGGGAGAACACCACAGGCCCTGCAGAAACACACGAGAATTGCTTGGGAGCAGACAGAACTGAAAGGAGTTGTAGCAGGCAGGCTCTGTAGTGACACAGGGGTGGGGTGACCCTTTGTTCACTTAGGAAGGTGTGATTGGCTTGTTTGAATAATTTTGTGGTCTGGCAGGGGAGTGACTAAATTAAGCTCAGGGTGACTTTTCAGTTACCACCAGGGGTATTCAGTGTTGACTGGCTGATCCAGTCCCTGTTCCCAACCTCCTTATCCCTATCTACTTTCCACCCAGGCCTGATCATGTGTCATAGTGTGGGTCAATGGGACATAAACATAATTGTCTGTGGAATTTCTGGAGAAATTCCAGAGAAAGTTTTGCTTTCCTCATTAAGGTAATATTCTTTTCTCCTTATTTTTCCCTCTTTGTTCCTGCTGGAATGCGCACCTGATGGCTAGAACTGCAGCAGTCATCTTGTAATCACTGGAGATAGCCAAGACAATCATAAAGGTTTGCAACATCTGAAAAAATTTGCCTCTTATTCATTACTTCTCAGGAAGCTATTGTATAATTGAGTTTACTTTTTTACATAAGATTTAATCATACATATTTTCATACATCATTAAATATTCTTTGTAAGTATCAATTTAGGTTGTACATATATGATTACATTGAATGTATATACTATAGTATGTCTTTCTTACTATTTTCCCATTGTTGTGAGTATGCTGCTTTATTCATCTTCTGTATCATTCAAATTTGAGGGATTGGGAGTTACAGCTAGCTTTGCACTGTGATGGGCTGCCATTGGGGTTAGTGTTTGGCTGGACACTGATTTGAATGCCCTCTGGGTTTCAGAAGACATGATGAATGAGTTTGGAGCTTGAAACGCTTGGAAGGCATCTATGCAGTGGTCTATATTCTAAAGCATGGTGGATACCCACATCTTCCCTGTAAGATCCAGGCCCGAAGTGAGCTCAGTGGACATTCCACCTATATGCTGGAGAGATCGGGGGCTGGACTGAATTGGAAAAGTGTTGCCTAAGGGGCACCAAAGCTAGTGTGGAGAAACAGAATCATCTTTTAAAAGAGCCAAGGTAGTGGCTTGTACCGGTTGTTCCTTTCCATGTTTAGTGCTTCCTTCAGGAGCTCTTTTAGGGCAGGCCTGGTGGTGATAAAATCTCTCAGCATTTGCTTGTCTGTAAAGTACTTTATTTCTCCTTCAATTATGAAGCTTAGTTTGGCTAGATATGAAAGTCTGGGTTGAAAATTATTTTCTTTAAGAATGTTTAATATTGGTCCCCACTCTCTTCTGTTTTGTAGAGTTTCCGCCGAGAGATCAGCTGTTAGTCTGATGGGCTTCCCTTTGTGGGTAACCCGACCTTTCTCTCTGGCTGCCCTTAACATTTTTTCCTTCATTTCAGCTTTGGTGAATCTGACAATTATGTGTCTTGGAGTCGCCTTTCTCGAGGAGTATCTTTGTGGCGTTCTCTGTATTTCCTGAATTTGAATGTTGGCCAGCCTTCCTAGATTGGGGAAGTTCTCCTGGATAATATCCTGCAGAGTGTTTTCCAACTTGGTTCCATTCTCCCCATCACTTTCAGGTACACCAATCAGACGTAGATTTGGTCTTTTCACATAGTCCCATATTTCTTGGAGGCTTTGTTCATTTCTTTTTATTCTTTTTTCTCTAAACTTCTCTTCACACTTCATTTCATTCATTTCATCTTCCATCGCTGATACTCTTTCTTCCAGTTGATTGCATCGGTTACGAGGCTTGTGCATTCGTCACGTAGTTCTCATGCCATGGTTTCCAGCTCCATCAGGTCCTTTAAGGACTTCTCTGCATTGGTTATTCTAGTTAGCCATTCGTCTAATTTTTTTCAAAGTTTTAACTTCTTTGCCATTGGTTTGAACTTCCTCCTTTAGCTCAGAGTAGTTTCATCTTCTGAAGCCTTCTTCTCTCAACTCGTCAAAGTCATTCTCCGTCCAGTTTTGTTGCGTTGCTGGTGAGGAGCTGCATTCCTTTGGAGGAGGAGAGGTGCTCTGCTTTTTAGAGTTTCCAGTTTTTCTGCTCTGTTTTTTCCTCATCTTCGTGGTTTTATCTACCTTTGGTCTTTGATGATGGTGACGTACAGATGGGTTTTTGGTGTGGATGTCCTTTCTGTTTGTTAGTTTTCCTTCTAACAGTCAGGACCCTCAGCTGCAGGTCTGTTGGAGTTTGCTGGAGGTCCACTCCAGACCCTGTTTGCCTGGGTATCAGCAGCGGTGGTGCAGAACAGTGGATATTGTGAACCGCAAATGCTGCTGCCTGATCATTCCTCTGGAAGTTTTGTGTCAGAGGAGTACCCGGCCGTGTGAGGTGTCAGTCTGCCCCTACTGGGGGGTGCCTCCCAGTTAGGCTACTCGGGTGTCAGGGACCCACTTGAGGAGGCAGTCTGCCCATTCTCAGATCTCAAGCTGCATGCTAGGAGAACCACTACTCTCTTCAAAGCTGTCAGACAGGGACATTTAAGTCTGCAGAGGTTATTGCTGTCTTTTGTTTTTCTGTGCCCTGCCCCCAGAGGTGGAGCCTATGGAGGCAGGCAGGCCTCCTTGATCTGTGGTGGGCTCCACCCAGTTCGAGCTTCCTGGCCGCTTTGTTTACCTACTCAAGCCTGGGCAATGGTGGGCACCCTTCCCCCAGCCTTGCTGCCGCCTTGCAGTTTGATCTCAGACTGCTGTGCTAGCAATGAGCAAGGCTCCATGGGCATAGGACCTTCCGAGCCAGGTGTGGGATACAATCTCCTGGTGTGCCGTTTGTTAAGCCCATTGGAAAAGTGCAGTATTAGGGTGGGAGTGACCCGATTTTCCAGGTGCCATCTGTCACCCCTTTCTTTGACTAGGAAAGGGAATTCCCTGACCCCTTGTGCTTCCTCGGTTAGGTGATGCCTCGCCCTGCTTCGGCTCATACACGGTGCGCTGTACCCACTGTCCTGCACCCACTGTCTGGCACTCCCCAGTGAGATGAACCCAGTACCTCAGTTGGAAATGCAGAAATCACCCATCTTCTGCAAAGCTCATGCTGGAAGCTGTAGACTGGAGCTGTTCCTATTTGGCCATCTTGTGACTTCAAATTATACTACAGGCTACAATAACGAAAACAGCATGGTACTGGTGCCAAAACAGAGATATAGACCAAAGGAACAGAACAGAGCCCTCAGAAATAATGCTGCATATCTACAACTATCTGATCTTTGACAAACCTGACAAAAACAAGAAATGGGGAAAGGATTCCCTATTTAATAAATGGTGCTGGGAAAACTGGCTAGCCATATGTAGAAAGCTGAAACTAGATCCCTTCCTTACACCTTATAGAAAAATTAATTCAAGATGGATTAAAGACTTACATGTTAGACCTAAAACCATAAAAACCCTAGAAGAAAACCTAGGCAATAGCATTCAGGACATAGGCATGGGCAAGGACTTCATGTCTAAAACACCAAAAGCAATGGCAACAAAAGCCAAAATTGACAAATGGGATCTCATTAAACTAAAGAGCTTCTGCACAGCAAAAGAAACTACCATTAGAGTGAACAGGCAACCTACAGAATGGGAGAAAATTTTTGCAACCTACTCATCTGAAAAAGGCCTAATATCCAGAATCTACAATGAACTCGAACAAATTTACAGGAAAAAAACAAACAACCCCATCAAAAAGTGGGCGAAGGATATGAACAGACACTTCTCAAAAGAAGACATTTATGCAGCCAAAAAACACATGAAAAAATGCTCATCATTACTGGCCATCAGAGAAATGCAAATCAAAACCACAATGAGATACCATCTCACACCAGTTAGAATGGCGATCATTAAAAAGTCAGGAAACAACAGGTGCTGGAGAGGATGTGGAGAAATAGGAAGACTTTTACATTGTTGGCGGGATTGTAAACTACTTTAACTAGTGTGGAAGTCAGTGTGGCGATTCCTCAGGGATCTAGAACTAGAAATACCATTTCACCCAGCCAACCCATTACTGGGTATATACCCAAAGGATTATAAATCATGCTGCTTTAAAGACACATGCACATGTATGTTTATTGAGGCACTATTCACAAGAGCAAAGACTTGGAACCAACCCAAATGTCCAACAATCAACAATGATAGACTGGATTAAGAAAATGTGGCACATATACACCATGGAATGCTATGCAGCCATAAAAAATGATGAGTTCATGTCCTTTGTAGGGACATAGATGAAGCTGGAAACCATCAGTCTCAGCAAACTATTGCAAGGACAAAAAACCAAACACCACATGTTCTCACTCATAGGTGGGAACTGAACAATGAGAACACACGGACACAGGAAGGGGAACATCACACACTGAGGATGGTTGTGGGGTGGGGGGAAGGGGGAGGGATAGCATCAGGAGATATACCTAATGCTAAATGATGAGTTAATGGGTGCAGCACACCAACATGGCACATGTATACATATGTAACAAACCTGCACATTGTGCACATGTACCCTAAAACTTAGAGTATAATAATATAAAATAAAATAAAAGAAAATAAAGAAAATTATATAATTAGACAAAGAGCCAAGGTAGTTTTCAGAAATTTATAAAATTATATGGGCATAGCAAGAATGAAAATAAGAAAATGAGAAATGGATTCATAGTTGGAAAATCCAGAAAATATGAAGTATGTCATGTGGTTGCAGTCAGGGGCTGAGGCCACTGACACCAAGTAGACAATGGGTGGCCTGCTACAAGATGCCTGGCTGCTAGGGTGGAGGTGGATACAAGAGCTAAAAGGAGCCATATCGGCTAGGTAACTCTCCTCTTTATTTTTTCCTGATTATTTTCTAACTTTTTAAAAGAGTAAAACCTCCTTTGAATATAGAAATAAATAGTGTTCCTATTTCTCTACATCCTCTCCAGCATCTGTTGTTTCCAGACTTTATAATGATCACCATTCTAACTGGCATGAGATAGTATCTCCTTGTGGTTTTTCAATCTGCAGTTCTCTAATGACCAGTGATGATGAGTTTTTTTCATGTTTCTTGGCCACATAAATGTCTTCTTTTGGGAAGTGTCTGTTCATATCCTTTGCTCACTTTTTAATGGTGTTGTTTTTTCTTGGATCTAGAACCAGAAATACCATTTGACCCAGCAATCCCATTACTGAGTATATATATACCCTGTCAGGCCTCTGAGCCCAAGCCAAGCCATCGCATCCCCTGGGACTTGCACGTATATGCCCAGATGGCCTGAAGTAACTGAAGAGCCACAAAAGAAGTAAAAATAGCCTTAACTGATGACATTCCACCATCGTGATTTGTTCCTGCCCCACCCTAACTAATCAATGTACTTTGTAATCTCCCCCACCCTTAAGAAGGTTCTTTGTAATTCTCCCACCCTTGAGAATGTACTTGGTGAGATCCACCCCTGCCCACCAGAGAACAACCCCCTTTGACTGTAATTTTCCATTACCTTCCCAAATCCTATAAAATGGCCCCAACCCTATCTCCCTTCGCTGACTCTCTTTTCGGACTCAGCCCGCCTGCACCCAGGTGAAATAAACAGCCATGTTGCTCACACAAAGCCTGTTTGGTGGTCTCTTCACACGGACGCGCATGAAATTTGGTGCCGGAACTAAGCAGCTGCCAGCTTGACTTTTAGCTTAGTGAAATTTGGTGCCGTGACTCGGATTGAGGGACCTCCCTTGGGAGATCAATCCCCTGTCCTCCCGCTCTTTGCTTCGTGAGAAAGATCCACCTATGACCTCAGGTCCTCAGACCGACCAGCCCAAGAAACATCTCACCAATTTCAAATCCGGTAAGTGGCCTCTTTTTACTCTCGTCTCCAAACTCCCTCACTATCCCTCAACCTCTTTCTCCTTTCAATCTTGGCGCCACACTTCAATCTCTCCCTTCTCTTAATTTCAATTCCTTTCATTTTCTGGTAGAGACAAAAGAGACATGTTTTATCCGTGAACCCAAAACTCCGGCACCGGTCACGGACTGGGGAGGCAGCCTTCCCTTGGTGTTTAATCATTGCAGGGACGCCTCTCTGATTATACACTCACGTTTCAAGGGTGTCAGACCACGCAGGGATGCCTGCCTTGGTCCTTCACCCTTAGCAGCAAGTCCCGCTTTCCTGGGGCAGGGGCAAGTACCCCTCAACCCCTTCTTCTTCACCCTCAGCGGCAAGTCCCGCTTTCCTGGGGCAGGGGCAAATACCCCTCAACCCGTTCTCCTTCACCCTCAGCGGCAAGTCCCGCTTTCCTGGGGCAGGGGCAAGTACCCCTCAACCCCTTCTTCTTCACCCTTAGCGGCAAGTCCCGCTTTCCTGGGGCAGGGGCAAGTACCCCTCAACCCCTTCTCCTTCACCCTTAGCGGCAAGTCCCGCTTTCCTAGGGGGCAAGAAACCCCCAATCGCTTATTTCCGCACCCCAACCTCTTATCTCTGCACCCCAATCCCTTATTTCCGCACCCTGACCTCTTATCTCTGTGCCCCAATCCCTTATTTCCGTGCCCCAACCCCTTCTCTGCTTTTCTGGAGGGCAAGAACCCCCCACCCCTTCTCCGTGTCTCTACTCTTTTTTCTGGGCTTGCCTCCTTCACTATGGGTAAGTTTCCACCTTCCATTCCTCCTTCTTCTCCCTTAGCCTGTGTTCTCAAAAACTTAAAACCTCTTCAACTCACACCTGACCTAAAACCTAAATGCCTTATTTTCTTCTGCAATGTCACTTGACTCCAGTACAAGCTCAACAGTAGTTCCAAATAGCCAGAAAACGGCACTTTCAATTTTTCCATCCTACAAGATCTAAATAATTCTTGTTGTAAAATGGGCAAATGGTCTGAGGTGCCTGAAGTCCAGGCATTCTTTTACACATCAGTCCCTTCCTAGTCTCTGTGCCCAGTGCAACTCGTCCCAAATCTTCCTTCTTTCCCTCCCGCCTGTACCCTCAGTCCCAACCCCAAGCGTCGCTGAGTCTTTCTAATATTCCTTTTCTACAGACCCATCTGACCTCTCCCCTCCTCGCCAGCCCAAGCTAGGTCCCAATTCTTCCTCAGCCTCCGCTCCTCCACCCTGTAATCTTTTTATCGCCTCCCCTCCTCACACGTGGTCTAGCTTACAGTTTCGTTCTGTGACTAGCCCTCCCCCACCTGCCCAGCAATTTACTCTTAAAAAGGTGGCTGGAGCCAAAGGCATAGTCAAAGTTAATGCTCCTTTTACTTTATCCCAAATCAGATAGCATTTAGGCTCTTTTTCATCAAATATAAAAACCCAGCCCAGTTCATGGCTCATTCGGCAGCAACCCTGAGATGCTTTACAGCCCTAGACCCTAAAAAGTCAAAAGGCCATCTTATCCTCAATATACATTTTATTACCCAATCTGCTCCCGACATTAAATAAAACTCCAAAAATTAAATTCCGGCCCTCAAACCCCACAACAGCATTTAATTAACCTCGCCTTCAAAGTGTACAATAGAAAAAAGTTGCAGTTCCTTGCCTCCACTGTGAGACAAACCCCAGCCACATCTCCAGCACACAAGAACTTCCAAACGCCTGAACCGCAGCGGCCAGGCGTTCCTCCAGAACCTCCTCCCACAGGAGCTTGCTACACGTGCCAGAAATCTGGCCTCTAGGCCAAGGAATGCCCGCAGCCCGGGTTTCCTCCTAAGCCACGTCCCATCTCTGTGGGACCCCACTGAAAATCGGACTGTTCAACTCACCTGGCAGCCACTCCCGGAGACCCTGGAACTCTGGCGCGAGGCTCTCTGACTGACTCCGTCCCAGATCTTCTCAGCTTAGCGGCTGAAGACTGACACTGCCCGATAGCCTCGGAAGCCCCCTAGACCATCACGGACACCAAGGTTCGGGTAACTCTCACAGTGGAAGGAAGCCCCTCCCCTTCTTAATCAATGCGGAGGCTACCCACTCCACATTACCCGCTTTTCAAGGGCCTGTTTCCCTTGCCTCCATAACTGCTGACGGCCAGGCTTCTAAACCTCTTAAAACTCCCCAACTCTGGTGCCAACTTAGACAATACTCTTTCAAGCACTCCTTTTTAGTTATCCCCACCTGCCCAGTTCCCTTATTAGGCTGAGACACTTTAACTAAGTTATCTGCTTCCCTGACTATTACTGGACTACAGCTATGTCTCATTGCCACCCTTCTTCCCAATCCAAAGCCTCCTTTGCGTCCTCTTCTTGTATCCCCCAACCTTAACCCACAAGTATAAGATACCTCTACTCCCTCCTTGGCGACTGATCATGCACTCCTTACCATCTCATTAAAACCTAATCACCCTTACCCCACTCAACGCCAATATCCCATCCCGCAGCATGATTTAAAAAGATTAAAGCCTGTTATCACTCACCTGCTACAGCATGGCCTTTTAAAGCCTATAAACTCTCCTTACAATTCCCCCATTTTACCTGTCCTAAAACCAGACAAGCCTTACAAGTTAGTTCAGGATCTGCTCCTTATCAACCAAATTGTTTTGCCTATACACCCCGTGGTGCCAAACCCATATACTCTCCTATCCTCAACACCTGCCTCTACAACCCATTATTCTGTTCTAGATCTCAAACATGCTTTCTTTACTATTCCTTTGCACCCTTAATCCCAGCCTCTCTTCGCTTTCACTTGGACTGACCCTGACACCCATCAAGCTCAGCAAATTACCTAGGCTGTACTGCCGCAAAGCTTCACAGACAGCCCCCATTACTTCAATCAAGCCCAAATTTCTTCCTCATCTGTTACCTATCTTGGCATAATTCTCATAAAAACACACGTGCTCTCCCTGCCAATCGTGTCCAACTGATCTCTCAAACCCAAGCACCTTCTACAAAACAACTCCTTTCCTTCCTAGGCATGGTTAGCGCGGTCAGAATTTTTACACAAGAGCCAGGACCACACCCTGTAGCCTTTCTGTCCAAACAACTTGACCTTACTGTTTTAGCCTAGCCCTCATGTCTGTGTGCAGTGGCTGCTGCTGCTTTAATACTTTTAGAGGCCCTCAAAATAAGTAGAGGCCTTTCCTACAGGGTCTGAGAAGGCCACTGCAGTCATTTCTTCCGTTCTGTCAGACATAATTCCTCAGTTTAGCCTTCCCACCTCAATACAGTCTGATAACAGATGAGCCTTTATTAGTCAAATCAGCCAAGCAGTTTTTCAGGCTCTTAGTATTCAGTGAAACCTTTATATCCCTTATGGTCCTCCATCTTCAAGAAAAGTAGAATGGACTAAAGGTCTTTTAAAAACACACCTCACCAAGCTCAGCCACCAACTTAAAAAGTACTGGACAATACTTTTACCGCTTTCCCTTCTCAGAATTCAGGCCTGTCCTCGGAATGCTACAGGGTACAGCCCATTGAAGGTCCTGTATAGACGCTCCTTTTTATTAGGCCCCAGTCTCATTCCAGACACCAGACCAACTTAGACTGTGCCACAAAAAAAAAAAAAAAACTTGTCATCCCTACTATTTTCTGTCTAGTCATACTCCTATTCACCATTCTCAACTACACATACATGCCCTGCTCTTGTTTACACTGACTGTTTACACTGTTTTTCCAAGCCATCACAGCTGATATCTCCTGGTGCTATCCCCAAACTGCCACTCTTAACTCTTGAAGTAAATAAATAATCTTTGCTGGCAGGACTATGCCAAATCTCCTTAAGCACTATCTAATCAGACATCCTGAGTCATCCCAATTCTTAGACCTTTTATACCTGTTTTTCTCCTTCTGTTATTCCATTTAGTTTTTCAATTCATACAAAACCGTATCCAGGCCATCACCAATCATTCTATATGACAAATGTTTCTTCTAACATCCCCACAGTATCACCCCTTACCACAAGACCTCCCTTCAGCTTAATCTCTCCCACTCTAGGTTCCCACACCACCCCTAATCCCGCTTGAAGCAGCCCTGAGAAACATCGCCCATTCTCTCTCCATACCACCCCCCAAAAAATTTTCGCCGCCCCAACACTTCAACACTATTTTGTTTTATTTTTCTTATTAATATAGGAAGGCAGGAATGTCAGGCCTCTGAGCCCAAGCCAAGCCATCGCATCCCCTGGGACTTGCACGTATATGCCCAGATGGCCTGAAGTAACTGAAGAGCCACAAAAGAAGTAAAAATAGCCTTAACTGATGACATTCCACCATTGTGATTTGTTCCTGCCCCACCCTAACTAATCAATGTACTTTGTAATCTCCCCCACCCTTAAGAAGGTTGTTTGTAATTCTCCCCACCCTTGAGAATGTACTTTGTGAGATCCACCCCTGCCCACCAGAGAACAACCCCCTTTGACTGTAATTTTCCATTACCTTCCCAAATCCTATAAAATGGCCCCACCCCTATCTCCCTTCCCTGACTCTCTTTTCGGACTCAGTCTGCCTGCACCCAGGTGAAATAAACAGCCATGTTGCTCACACAAAGCCTGTTTGGTGGTCTCTTCACACGGACGCATATGAAATACCCAAAGCATTATAAATCATTCTAGTATAAAGACAAATGCATATGTATGTTTACTGTGACACTATTCACAATAGCAAAGACTTGGGACCAACCCAAATGCCCATCAATGTTAGACTGGACAAAGAAAATGTGGCACATATACACTATGGAATACTATGCAGCCATAAAAAAGGATGAGTTCATGTCCTTTCCAGGGACATGGATGAAGCTGGAAACCATTATTCTCCACAAACTAACACAGGAACAGAAAACCAAACACCGCATATTCTCACTCATAAGTGAGAATTGAACAATGAGAAAACATGGACCCAGGGAGGGGAACATCACACAGCAGGGCCTGTCAGGGGCTGGGGGCTAGGAGAGGGAGAGCATTAGGATAAATACCTAATTAGATAAATACCTAAAACCTAGATGATGGGTGATGGGTGCAGCAAACCACCATGGCACATGTATAGCTATGTAACAAA
This sequence comes from Pan paniscus, assembly GCF_029289425.2. Lineage (NCBI taxonomy): Eukaryota > Metazoa > Chordata > Mammalia > Primates > Hominidae > Pan > Pan paniscus. The sequence goes on from NC_073257.2 coordinate 88,974,924, forward strand.
CCTGTAAGTTCTGCACATGTATTCCAGTACTTAAAGTATAATAAATAATACTAATAATAACAAAAAACCGACTAACTAAATAAATAAAGAATTACTGTTACTAAAGTGAGATGGAGTTCCTGATCCTATATTCTCTGGCCTCCTATTCTACTACGCACTGTGGAAGCCCCTGAGAATGTTCAGTGATTATCAAGGGACCATAGACCATCCCATGAGAGTCCTCTGAGCAAAGCAAGACAGGGACAATTTTCAGCTCTCTTTCAGAATATGATGAAATCTGCTAATTTCCTTAAGAAAAAATTTCATGTGCACACATACATAAAACTTTACTTACAATTTCAGAGTGTTAAGAACTCCACTTTATGAACAAGAACATTGAAATCCAGGGGCCATAACTGGCTCTTTCTCACTTCTCTGCTACTTACCATTTCATTCTTCAGAATTATCTTCTTGAATCCCAGCCTGTGACTGGACATCCAGATGTCCCAAGGGGCTCAGGAGGCACAGAGGTAAAGTCACTATGGGAAACTCTCTTCTATGAAACTAAAGTTGCTTATAGCCAAGAAGAATTAAAGAGTAGAGATGAAGAATTAGGGTAAACACAGCTGTTGATGGTCCCTGAGTGATGTCGAGTGCTCCAAAATCCACATGGGAAATCTTCTGTTCCTTCATCCAGGTGCTGTGAACCACTATCCTTAACAACTTCCCCCTGTGCTCTAGGGGACTTCTCACATGACAGAATATGCCCCACTCTCTTTGGGATGACCACTAGGTACTTACCCATTGTTCCCCTTTCTTAGCCCTATCCAATTTTTCCCTACAGGGACTCTATCCATCCTCCCTTAAGCCTCACTCTACTTTTGAGAAGGTGAACTCTTTCCTGCCTTGATCTTCATCTTGACTCAGTACCCTGCTCCTAATTTGCTCCTAACCTGGGCTTCTTAGCGATTGTGTTTTCCCATGGGAAAAACCAAAGCTTTGTCCAAAGGTTTATTCATGGAGTAATAGTCCAGGAAAGAAAGCCTACCAAATAAAGCAAAAAGTCAGGAACTAAACCTAAAGAACAAATAACAAATACTCACCGGGCTCAGGGGAAGACAATTCACAAGGCTGTGGAAGCCAAGGTAGGCTTCACAGTGATCCCTGGATTTAGGTAGGGTCTTGAAGCCACTACATTTATGAAGCTCACCACATGCAGAGTTCTGTGCTAAGTATCCACTATGCAAGCTCTCTTAGTCTTCACATTAACTCAAGGTAGGCATTATGATTATGTTCATTTTGCAGAGCAGAAACTGCAGCTCAAAGACATTAAGGAACTTAATAACATCAATATTACAGAGCCAGAATTTGGACTCAGACCCATTCGATACCAAAGCTTTTACCAGACTCCAAGCCACTGATTGATCTAGTGCCTAGCACACAGCAACTGCTCGATCAATGTTTGCTAAATGAATGAATGAAAGAATGAATGCAGCAGTAATTTGAGAATGAGAGGGCTTATATATCTTGTGGATTATACATCCATGGTGAAGGGGGCAAGCTTAAATGGAGGAAGTGATTATGCAGCTACAGAATTATTGATGTTTATCTCTGCTAGGCTATGTGCTCAGTGCTTTAACACTTCAGGACAATCCTCTTGAAGTTAACAGAAATATACTGAGTACTAGACCCTCTGGCTGGCCCTGTATTAATTAGGCCCTCAGGTTGGCGAATTACACTCAAGCATTCATAGCAGAAATACAAAAGAAAGACCTGTAATGTACTTCACACCATGGACACGGCAATCTGGGGGTTTAATTTACCTACTCTTTACTCACCCTCTACAACCATGAGCAATCCATCACGACTTAGATTTCTTTGGCCCTGGGTATTTTGGAGTGATTGATAGGCTCTGGCTATAGTGAGAATCTACCGCCCCTCTTCCCAGTTCTCACGAACTCCCCGTAATAGACTCCCATATAGTGTGAGCAATTTACAGTATAATGAATTTGTTTTATTCTGGTTCAGTCTGGGCATTGTGGCTCCTGCCTGCCTTCCTGTTGTTTTATTTACTCCTCAGCCATTCTCATTTTTGTAGCTATTCCCTTTAGCTCTCCTTTTCTGTAAGGTCATTCTAAGGACAGGATGTTGCAATGGCCGAGATGAATTGTGAACAAGTGCAAGCCAGGTGTGTGTTGGTGATTCTCTCTCCTGCCCTTCTTTTGGACTCTCTGAAATCTGGCCCATAAAGAAAAATATCCCATGCTCAAGATTTAGAGCCCAAATTCCGATTTTGAGGTCAGTGTCATTCAGATGAATGCCCCTGAGCCAGGCACAACAGAGCAGTTACTGGGAGAGATAAGGTGATTCAGTGTCATACCTCCGAGAGCTGTAACTCACCAGGGGTGGGGGGAGACATTTTTGTAACCACTAAAATGTGTAAGGCCAGTCTCAGCCCTATATATTGCTGTTTTCCACAATGGCTGTTTCCTGGAAAATCCATCTCTTTCACCACGGGGTGCTAAGGGTATTAAAAATTAGTCAGTTTGCTATACTGGTCTTGTTAATACTTGTGGCAGGACATTAATACAGGATAATAGTCATCACATTGGTGCTAAATATTTACAGTGTTAGGGCAATAGCTTTGAATCTCAACCTACTACATTTGATTAATAGTGATGTTAATGGTGGCACCAAGGAAGATGGACTTCCCAGGCTTCTTCTCCAGACAGTATAAATGCTCCAGTGCTAAATGCTTCATTTATATGTGCATACAATTAAGAGTAACTTCTAATTATTTCTGGCACATGCTCTTTAATGCCAGAGCCTTCAAGTCAGAGTGGTCAAAGGGTAATGCATCATAACAGGTTACAACATCCCCATGGATTTCTTGATTGACATAAAAATGGTTTTCTCCCACAATTGATTGACACTATGGCAGGTGGAAAGTAATGGCCAAGCTTCTAGCTGTCCATTAGAAGATCTTCAATCAAGAAGGATATGGCTTTAATAATTAGTTTCCATATACAGGGGCTGAGACCAGCTGGACTGTGGATGGCGCCCTTTTGGGGACTGAGGCACCTTGGGGATAGTACAACTTTTCAGATTAGTCCCTCAGAACAAATAACCCAAGAAAATGATTTCTAAAATTTCCAGAGTGTTACTTGTTTCCCCTGGAGGGACATAATTGAAACCAGAGGTTTACAGTGAAGAAACGGGTGACCTCTAGCTAGAGGTAGGAAATTTCCCAATGAGAAGGGTTTGGTTTTGCCTTTGCAGAATACAGGTGGGGACATGTATTTACCTTCAAAAACTGGATCATACGTTTCAACATTCATTGGGAGAAAGAGCAGACATCGTGTTTCAGGAACTGCAGTATATTGTAACCAAATGGGTACACTTGAAAAGAGCTGCAGAATGGGCATCCCACTGTGTTCTGAATGAAACTCTGTGTGCCAGGAGGACGAGGTTTCCTTAGCCTTCCAAGCCTAATCTCCCATACTTCTGCTACTTGCTCTACATCATGGCTCTGGTTTGGACAGAGGGTCTTCTATGCATGCTTGTTCACTGGAGTGTGGGAAGTTTGGAAGGGAAGAAATCCATGGATTTATGGTCTTCCATCCCCTGAGAAACCCCTGGACAACAAGGACCAGGATTTTCCCTGAGATTAGGACAAATGAACAAACAGAAGAAATAAAGTATTTATTAGGTAAAGACGATTCTACCATCCTGGAAAGGCCAATCATCATGTTTCTGCTTAGAAATAAGACCCAGGCATATTTATTTCAATGTATATGGCTGGGCTAACACTTCTTAGCTTTCTTGCCTTCAACTTCTTACCCAACTTAACCAAACAAAAATTCAGAGATTGCCTCTCTGAGTGCTGATACTGGAAACAAAAGAACAAGATAGGCTCTTGAAGGAGTTCACTTTGTATCAGAATGATAAGATGTAATACAGACACCAAATAACAATGTAGCACTGAAGCAGTTGGAAACTATATTCCCCAAGTGGTGTGGAAGTACAAAGAAGAAAATGATTAATATCTCTGGGAAAGTAGAAATGATCCACAGTGTCCATGAAAGCTTAACATAGGAGCTGATATTTAAGCTGAGCTTGAAAAGTGAGCATAGTTGGGCAAGGTGGAAAATATAGAGGCTTGTGTGTCAAAAGGGTCTTCCCAGCAGTGTTGTGCCTAAGAGCGTGGCATCATGTATTCATCACCCAACAGGAGTGTCCCAGGGAGGTGGAGAGGATACAGCAGTAAAACCTCCAAGGGTGCCTTCATTTACTCAGAGATTGTTTTTAGGAATCTTCTATGTCTGAAGCACTGGACTACACAATAAATCTTATGATGATGTGGTTAGGGTATTGAAACTTCACTTTTCTTTATTTCCTCTCTCCTTTTCTTGTGTTTTCTTTCCCCTATGAAAGTGACATTATTAAAGGAGCTCACTTTATAAGCATACACATGTCCAAACCTCTAACTTTGTAGTAGTAACAAAGTTCTTGTATCCTATCACAGTTGGCCATGCCCTCAAGTTTATTTTTATAATACCACTGCTGTGAACTGCCTTGGGATGTGGGTGAAGGGCAGAGGAGGAGGAGAAAAAGAAAGAAATAGAGATGGATGGGAAGATTTGCACTAGAAAGCCAAGGTCTTTGAATACCATTACCTGAAGGGAATGAAGAAACATGGTAAATACTTAATTTGGGAGGGCAACATAACAATGTCTAAGTTTTAGAAAAAGAATACTGTTAGTAGATGACTAGAGAATGGCCAGAAATAGAAAGAAAAGGGATTAGTTAGGAGGATAAGGTATGAAGTATGATGTGCTGAGAAACAGCTACACCAGTGGTTGTGAAAATAAACAGGAGGGGTCAGATTGGAGAAATATTCACTGAGGACTCATTCACTGTGGGAGGTGATGATGTGGAAGTAAGATATCAAGACTGATGTTGATGCTTCTCTCTTAAGCAAAGTTGTGAATGTCGTGTTATTTCTGACATAGAAAATCCCAAAAGAGGGATAGATTTGGGGAATCGCGCATGGATGCAGGTCTTTTTTTTTTTTTTGAGACGGAGTCTTGCTCTGTCACCCAGGCTGGAGTGCAGTGGCATGATCTCGGCTCACTGCAAGCTTTGCCTCCTGGGTTCCCACCATTCTTCTGCCTCAGCCTCCCCAGTAGCTGGGACCACAGGCGCACGCCGCCATGCCTGGCTAATTTTTTGTATTTTTAGTAGAGACAGGGTTTCACCGTATTAGCCAGAAGGGTCTCGATCTCCTGACCTCGTGATCCATCTGCCTTAGCCTCCCAAAGTGTTGGGATTACAGGCATGAGCCACCACACCCGGCTGGATGCAGTTCTTGACATGATGAATGTGAGGTGTCTGTGAGGTGTTCAGGAGAATTGTAAAAATGTTTTCAGAGACAAATGCTTAACACTTAAGGAACCACTAGATTTAAAGAGAAGGGAGGGAAAAGGTAAGGGAAGAAAAGTCATTGAGTAAAAGCCAAAATGGTCAGAAAGGTAGGAGAAACTAAAGGAAGGGAAAGTATATTTACCTAGTATTTATTTTAAATCAAATTCCATAAAGAACTTAACCTGGGTTATGCCATTTAATCCCCACAGTAAGCTTAAAAATGATTTTATTCCACTTTATACATGTGATTGGAAGATTTCAAAATATTAACTGACATTTCCCTGCAATTTCTTTGTACCCATAGGCCTTTTCCCATGTGGCATCCATTGGCTCATAGAACAGATGTTACAAGAGAAAGCAGGAGAAACGGACTTTTGATTTAAAGGGCCTAGACTTTTAATGTTCAAAAATAAATAGCTCTAGGAAATTTGAAAGGAGGGAGATTTGTGTCTCTGGTTCTCAGTGCTCTGGGAAACAGAAAGGCCTGGGACCATGGTGTGTCCCAGGCTGATGCGTCACAGGCAGCCTGACAGGATTCCTCATGTCCCAGCAAGGTAAAAGAGGAGAAGGATTCAAGGCAAGAGTGGCGTGGGAGTGAGGAAGATCTTTAAAAACCCGCTGAGCTTCTTACTGCCCTATAAAGCAATGTAGCAGTGGACTGCTTCTTATACACTCAAGAAAGGCATGAGCTAGCTCAGATAGGGGTAAGCCTGAGGAGGCCTTGGGTTCAGGAATGAGAGATGGCTCCAAAGCAAACTTCATGGACTCACAACAAAAGACCAGATGGGAATAGGCATCTCAGCAGATGTCAGTGTGGGAGGATCCTGACTAACCCAAGATGAGAAATCCTCAACCCAAACCTGAACTGTCTGAGTCCCTGAGAACAAAGGAAGAGCCTTGGTGGGGTGGTGGGGAAACCCTGAAAAGATTAAGGTTGTCTATTTGCCTGCCAATAGAATGGGAGCTTAAAATATTGAAAAAAAAGGAAATTCTATTTTTTGCACTGCTAAATTTCCATTCAAAGATTTGTGCTTGCAATCATCAGTAAAACTGCATCTAGGGGAGGCAGTTAAGTGGATTTCCAAAGGCCATGCAGCTGAGCAATGATGGAGCTTGTATATAAGCTTAGGTCTTCCTGGGTCAAGAATCTTTGCTCATGTTGCTATTCCATTTGGATTGCACATTCCTGTTTTCTAGAGTCAAGGGGAAAGTGGTCAGCTGTGTCAGGCTTTTGGGTCTGGCCAGGAGGGTGTTCCTAATCTTTCCTGCTTCTGTTTTTCTGCAGTGCTAAGGGCAGATGACAGAGCAAATCAGGTGAAGATGTGACCCAAGCCTTCCTCTAGAAACTCCACATTGCTCCCATCTGGCTGTGGTTTGGATGTGTGTTGCCTCCAAATCTCATGTTGAAATGTGATCTTCAATGTTGGAGATGGGGTCTAGTGGGAGGTATTGGATCATAGGCATGGATCCCTCATGAATGGTTTAGTGCCATCCCCTTGTTGATGAGTGAGTTCTTGCTCAGCTCGTTCATGTGGGCTCTGTTTGTTTGAAAGAGTCTGGGACCTCTCCTTTCTCTCTCTTGCTTCCTCTCTTGCTGTGTGATATATCGAGCCTCCCTTCACCTTCTGCCATGACTGTAAGTTTCCTAAGACCTCACCACAAGCTGAGCAGATGCTGGTGCCATGTCTGTACATCTTGCAGAACCATCAGCCAAATAAACCCTGATTTTAAAGAAATTACCCAGCCTCAAGTGTTTCTTTATAGCAAAGCAGAACAAAATAACATACATCTATTCTTTTAAGAAGTAGCAATCCAGTCACTACTTCTTCTGGCATATGAAGTGAAAATTTAGGGATGGATAAAAACATAAGTTGAAGAAGGAAAGAAAGTACATTTTAAAAGTTTATATTTTAAAGCATTTTTTGTCATTGCCAAGTAAAAGAGGTCTGTTGAAATGGGGAAAGGAAAGGATTGAGGTCTTTTAAAAATAATTATTTAATAAAAATTTACTATATGCCAGGAGCTTAACATTAGTGCTACTGAAAGTGTGGCCCATGGACCAATGTGGTTAATATCCTTGGAAACTTGTTAGAAATTCTTGTCTATGAATTCTAAGGCTCCATTCCAGACCTACAGATTCAGAATCTCTTGAAATGGGGCCCAGAAATATGTGTTTTAATAAGCTCCTCAATTGGCTATTATGCACGTTAAACTTGCTGAAGCGATGCTATAGAGATATGAAAAGCAATTGACCAGAGATGAGGAAATGGATTGCGGAGAATTATGGGTCCAGGTGAAGTTGGAAATCATAAGCACGCAAAGTAGCTCATCATCGTGGCCACAGGATTCTCAATGTGAGCTCTTGGTAACAAGCTTGGGGATGGATGCTAAGAGAAGTGAGGGGTGTGTTAATCTAAGATTCATGAAATCAGCAGGACACGTGAGCAAAAGGTCAAGAAGAAGATGAAACTGAGGAGTTTGAGAAGAAACTACTAAGAGAGTGTCCTTGATTTGATTAAACCACATTAACCACTTGGGCATAGGATGGCAATGATCCCAGGATGGAGGGAGGTGATGAGGAGCCTTATCCAAGGCTAAGAGACTTAAGGATACAATGATATCTAAGTGTCAATTTCCTGCAGTGAATAACAGGAGAGGTGGAGGTTGAGAGGGTCAGGTAAAGATGTGATGGTACAAGTCATTATCTGAAGTGGGATGAAGGCGAGAGACAGTAGAAGTCTCTTGCATTCTTAATCACAATTGAATTCATATTTTTTTCTGATTTCATAAAGAGACCTGGTCACTCCCAATATGGGAACGAATTACTAGGAAACCAGAAAGAGAATTCCATTTCTGTAATCTCTTTATTGGCATTATACTTCTGTGTCCCACCTCCTGTGCCCCTGCCCATCTCAGATTTTACTGTTTCCTGAAGGTGACTAAACCTACAATCCACTTTCCTCTCCCAACTTGCGAATTAAAGTGGAGTGTCAGGATCTGCACACAAACCTCACTTCTCCATGAGTCGTGTGTGTGTGTGTGTGTGTTTAATTTTGCCTATCTAGAGAAATCACTTGACTTCTGTGTGTTGCATTAGGCCACTGCTGTTAACAACAGTGGTGTCATTTTGATGTGCTCCGTGAGGCAGTGGGCACTTTGAAGTTGAAAGATAGAACAGACACGGATAAGCAGTACCCCGAGCAGGCTGCTATTGCACCATTATTGCCAGCAATTATTTCACCAAGTGACACATCAGATAAAAAGTCAGCCACCTTCCTCCAGGAAGCATCTTGGTAGCTACAACCAGATTTCTGTCTGATTTCTTTTTCTTAAATGGACAGAAGCTTGTTATCTCTCTCACTGGAGCCTTCTGCCTCCCTCTCCATTGTCTCCATTGCTGTAAGTAGAGTTGAGGTTTTAGAGGCTGGCTTTATGGGACCTTGCTCAGGTTTGATGCTGACTCTTCCCTGGGATGAGCTATGTAGTAGCCTTTTCATTCATCCTTTCCAGGTTTCCTTTTTGCTCAATTCCCCCCTCAGCCTGTTATTATCCTTGACAGTTTTCCTTTTCTGGTTTTGGGAATGCAGATTAGAAACTGAACAGCCATGTCTCAAGAAGACAGCGTTGGATGGGCTCTTATTTTGATCAACACACACAGCAGTATGTACAAGGCATTGTCTTAAGCATAGCAACCACTATTAACTCACCCAATCTTCATAATAATGATGGTAGGTGCCATTATTATCAGCCCCATTTTTTTCAAACAGGGAAACTGAGGAACAGGGGTGAAACAGAGGCTGCACAGCTAATGTTTAACACAACAGGATTCAAACAGGCAATTTGGCTGCAGAGATTACCTGGCTGCCTTCCTGGCTGTGTGTGCTTGTGGGAGGGATGTGGTCAGGCATCAGCAGTGGGAGTCGGAAGTGGGATAACTAGTTTCTGGTTAGAAAATCGCAACAAGGGAGAGGCTACATGTACCCACTGATAAAGGGTTAGTTCCAGTGCCAGGGATGGAGTAAGGGCCCACATCTAAACCAGCCAATTCACTGAGAGATGCTAGTGGATGTGAGGGATATGGAGTGAGGGTCAGGGTGGCATAGAGTGGATTTGGGACCCAAGACAGAAGCTGGCAAGAGAGAGTTATTGGCACATATTCTTAGGGGTTGGCTGTCTAATTGTTGATTCTGTAGCCACAACTTGAATGTAGCTCAGCAAAAGGAGAACGTTTTCTGAAATCCTTACCTCTCTGTCTCCAAATATAATGTCAGAGGAACTACTTGTCTGGGTAGTCCATATATGTGTGCATTTTTCTTTTTTCCCCCATAAAACATTATTTAGGTAAACTTTCAGCTTTAAGCAGACTATCAGGGCCTGAAAGTTCTGTCCATGCTTGATTTCCTGGAGTGACTTAAGGAGGGTGTGGTTTAATCAGATGGGGTGGCAATTACTAAGGCTGAGAACTTCACTCTCCTATTCAGACCGGGACTGAGAAAGTGTGTCTTAGATGGCTTTTCACCATACATGTGGCAGAATATTGTTACCTCTTCACCTCCTTTTCTCCTTTCCTCATTCCTACTGTTAGGAATTGGGCTTTGGTAAAACTGACTAAAGAGGTAGATTATCACCTAAAACATTTTAATTGTGTTGAAAATATAGTAAAGCAAAGGTTTGCCATGTAGGTATTCCCAAATGTTGGTTAATTGTTGGACTTATACATGTGCCATAATTCCCACTAGTCCCTTTTTTTTCTTTTTTCTTTTTCTTTTTTTTTTAGTTTTAACTTTTAAGCTTTTAAAAGTGAAGTCAACCAGAAGGTTAGGGTATATGGGAAAAAATTTTCGAACAATTCTCATGTAAACTTAAATTTTAAATCCTTCTTTGGAGTAAAACTGGTTCAGGCTTTTCACTGTTTTCAAGGTTATTTCTGAGTTGCAAAAGATCTCTCTCTGTTTTTCCCTGTATTCCTATATTCCTCCTGTATTCCTCATTCAATCATGGCAGCAGCAATCCCATGAAAGCATGAAGATATTCTTTTGTTGCATCTGTAGTGGAAACCATAGCAGCAGGCAGTAACTGTTTCATGTGTCAAATAGAGGCATTCCCATTAATTTATAATGTGGACTAGAGAATTTAATTTTCACAAGCATTATTGAGAAACCAAAGCAAAAAAAATAAAGTCATTAAGTTACAAGGATGTGGCAAATGTAAATTAAAGCTACATACTGAAGGCCAGATGTGGTGGCTCACGCCTGTAATCCCAGCACTTTGGGAGGCCAAGGCGGGTGGATCATGAGGTCAGGAGATGGAGACCATCCTGGCTAACACGGTGAAACCCCATCTCTACTAAAAATCCAAAAAAATAGCCAGGCATGGTGGCGGGTGCCTGTAGTCCCAGCTACTCGGGAGGCTGAGGCAGGAGAATGGTGTCAACCCGGGAGGTGGAGCTTGCAGTGAGCCGAGATCACGCCACTGCACTCCAGCCTGGGCAACAGAGTGAGACTCCATCTCAAAAAAAAAAAATAAATAAAGCTACATACTGAAACCAAAGCAGACAAATCCATACATTGGTCCACCAAAAAGTGAGCAGCCTAGGACTATAGAAAACTTTATATTACCCAAAGAGTTGGGGAGAGTCAGTTTATCATCAGTTTTGGCAGGGGTGGGAGTAGAGGGGAAATAACTTTCCAGTAAACAAAAAACATTGTCTGCACAGAGTTTAAAGGGAACGTGTGAAGGTTTCTGCCTATCCTATATCTACTCTTTCTTCTTATGGAACAGTCCTGTCATTTTCCTCTAGAAAATTGCCTCCTATATTTTCTGGCTATGTGTTCAAGGAGGTGTAATACCCACCCCCAGATCCAGGGATGGGCACTTAATCCAAGCCGGGATAAGGAATATATACTCTTGGAAATTTCCTGGACTAATAATTAATAGGATGTTATAAGCCTGGAGCTGCCATTGCTAAGGGCTAAAGCTGGGAGGTGAGTCAGTCACATTGAGCCAGGCGAGCGCTGTGGGCTGAGCAGGGGCTGCAGGGCAGTGGGAGTGCAGACTGAAAAAATGCAGACCTGGGCACTACTCATTTCTCCAGCTCTGATGTGCTGTTGTACCAGGGGTCTAATCAGGCCTGTGTCTGCCTCCTTCTTGAATAGCCCAGAGAATTCATCTAAACAGCCCTCCTATAGCAGCTCCCCACTCCAGGTGGCCAGACAGGAGTTTTAGACCAGTGTTGTCTCACGGAACATTGACACAGCAGCCAAGTTGATTGGTGCTGGGGCAGCCACAGTAAGTGTGGCTGGTTCAGGGGCTGGCATTGGAACAGTGTTTGGTAGCTTGATCATTGGCTATGCCAGAAACCCGTCTCTCAAGCAGCAGTTCTTCTCCTGTGTCATTATGGGCTTTGCCTGGGGACTTGGGGCTCTTCGGTTTGATGGCTGCCTTCCTCATCCTCTTTGCCCTCCCTGATGGTCACCTGCGTGTCCCTGCTGCTGCAACTCCACATCATTCCTGGTGCTTGGGTGTGCTAAGCTTTACCATTAAATACAATATTTCTCAAACAAACAAACAAACAAACAAACAAAAACCAGGAGAGCTTGCTTGAGAATGAAGTCAGTGCAGAAGAAAGCAGACTCTAGAAACAAAACCATCTGATCTTTGACAAACCTGACTAAAACAAGCAATGGGGAAAGGATTCCCTATTTAATAAATGGTGCTAGGAAAACTGGCTAGCCATAGGTAGAAAACTGAAACTGGCTGCCTTCCCTACACCTTATACAAAAATTAATTCAAGATGGATTAAAGACTTAAATGTTAGACCTAAACCATAAAAACCCTAGAAGAAAACCTAGGCAATACCGTTCAGGACATAGGCATGGGCAAGGACTTCATGACTAAAACACCAAAAGCAATGGCAACAAAAGCCAAAATAGATAGATGGGATCTCATTAAACTAAAGAGCTTCTGCACAGCAAAAGAAACTACCATCAGAGTGAACAGGCAACCTACAGAATGTGAGAAAATTTTTGCAATCTACCCATCTGACAAAGGGCTAATATCCAGAATCTACAAAGAAGTTAAACAAATTTACAAGAAAAAAACAACCCCATCAAAAAGTGGGCAAAGAATATGAACAGGCACTTCTTAAAATAAGACATTTATGCAGCCAAAAGACACATGAGAAAATGCTCATCATCACTAGTCATCAGAGAAATGCAAATCAAAACCACAATGAGATACCATCTCACACCAGTTAGAATGGAGATCATTAAAATGTCAGGAAACAACAGATGCTGGAGAGGATGTGGAGAAATAGGAACGTTTTTACACTGTTGGGAGTGTAAAGTAGTTCAACCATTGTGAAAGATGGTGTGGCAATTCCTCAAGGATCTAGAACTAGAAATACCATTTGACCCAGTGATCCCATTACTGGGTATATACCCAAAGGATTATAAATCATGCTGCTATAAAGACACATGCACATGTATGTTTATTGTGGCACTATTCACAATAGTAAAGACTTGGAACCAACCCAAATGTCCATCAATGATAGACTGGATTAAGAAAATGTGGCTCATATACACCATGGAATACTATGCAGCCATAAAAAAGGATGAGTTCATGTCCTTTGTAGGGACATGGATGAAGCTGGAAACCATCATTCTCAGCAAACTATCACAAGGACAGAAGGACAGAAAACCAAACATCGCATGTTCTCACTCATAGGTGGGAAGTGAACAATGAGAACACTTGGACACAGGGAGGGAAACATCACACCCCAGGGCCTGTCGTGGGGAGGGGGGCAGGGGGAGGGATAGCATTAGGAGAAATACCTAATGTAAATGACAAGTTAATGGGTGCAGCAAACCAACATGGCACATGTATACATATGTAACAAACCTGCATGTTGTACACATGTACCCTAGAACTTAAAGTATGATTAAAAAAAAAAAAAGAAACAAAGAAAAACAGTCGACTGGCTGGGCACAGTGGCTCATGCCTGTAATCTCAACACTTTAGGAGGCCAAGGCAGGCGGATCACAAGGTCAGGAGATCAAGACCATGCTGGGTAACATGGTGCAACCCCGTCTCTACTAAAAAAAATACAAAAAATTAGCCAGGCGTGGTGGTGGGCGCCTGTAGTCCCAGCTACTTGGGAGGCTAAGGCAGGAGAATGGTGTGAACCCGTGAGGTGGAGCTTGCAGTGAGCTGAGATTGCACCACTGCACTCCAGCCTGGGTGACAGAGTGAGACTCTGCCTCAAAAAAAAAAAAAAAAAAAAAAAAGGAAAACAGTCGACCTTTGTATATTAACGTTTTATCCTGCAACCTTGCTATACTCATTTATTTGTTACAGAAAGGTTTAAAAAATTATTTGGTATTTTCTACATAGACAATCACATTGTCTACAAACAATTTGGTTTCTTTCTTCCCCAACTACATGCCTTTTATTTTAGCTTTTTATTCTATTACACTAGGGACTTCAAGTATGGTGTAAATAAGAGCAGGGAGAAGGGCCATTCTTGCTTTGTTCTTGGTCTTATGGAGAAAGCACCCATTTTTCCCCACTAAGGATGATGTTATCTGGAGGTTTGTTTGTTTTGTAGATGTTCTTTATCTAACTGAGGAAGTGCCCCCAGTTATATTTTGCTGAAGATTTTTATCAGCAATTGATATAACCATATAATTTTTCTTCTTTCATCTATAGATGTGGTGGATTATATTGATTGAATTTAGAATATTGAACCAGACTTGCATACCTTGAATAAATCCTATTTGACCATTGTGTGTAATTCATACAAGGCTGAATTTTATTAGCTAATTTTTTGGGGAATATTTTTTGCTAATATTTTGTTGAAGACACTGGAGGATACTGGTCTGTATTGTACTTGTTGTAATGCCTTTATCTTGCTTTTGGTATTAAAGTAATATTGGCCTCAAAAAAAAAAAACAAAAAACAGGAGAGCTTGCTTGAGAATGAAGTCAGTGCAGAAGAAAGCAGACTCTAGAAACAAAAAAAGACAACACGTGATGTAATTGAGCACAATGAGCTCGCCATGCTGGCCTAAAGCCATGATGCTGGACTTTTAGACACATAAGCAAATAATCCACCCTTTTTGTTTAAGGCAGTTTTAATTATATTTCCAACCTTTGCCACTGACTAATATAAAACTGCACTTACTCCCTTAAGCTCATAAGACATTTTATAACTGAGGGTATTTTTTTGTTTCTATATCAGCACCAGGAATATACATACAGAAGTACTGGGAAACAAATATTTAAAGCTCTAGGGCTGGGCAAACTTTTTCTTAAAGTGTCAAATAGTAAAATTTTAGGCTTTGTGGACCAAGAGGCAAAACTCAGGATACTATGTAGATACTTAAATAGCCATCTGCAATAGTTTGAATGATAGTGTCCCCTCCAAAATTCATGTTGAAATTTATTCCTAATGCAACAGTATTAAGAGATGTTGCACTTAGGGAGTGATTAAGTCCTGAATATTCTGGCCTCAGGAATGGAATTAACACCCTTATGAAACAGCTCAAGGCTGAAGGGAGAGCTCTCTTGTCCTTCCATACTTTCCATCATGCAAGAACACAACCTTCCTCCCCTCTGGAAATTTCAGCAAAAAGGCGCCATCTTGGAAGCAGAGAGCAGCCCTCACCAGATGCCAATCCTGCCGGTGCCTTGACCTTGGACTTCTCAACTTCCAGAAATGTGAGAAATAAATGTGCATTGTTTATAAATTACCCAATCTCATGTATGTTGTTAAAGTAGCACAGACGAACATAACACACTATTTTAAATGCAACAATTTTAAAAGGTAAAAACCATTCTTAACTCCCTTGCTATTAAAAAAAATCAGCCTCATGTATTTGACCTGCAGGCCCTGCAAAAAAAATGGCTTATCTTACTTTGAACATTCTTTCTTTTTCTGTCTCTTAGAAGAAAGTATTTGCTCATTTCATTGTTATCCTTCAAGAATCAGCACAAATATCTCCTTACAATGGCCATTCCTGGGATTGCATATGTTGGGTCCTATGTTCTCTCTTCCATGCTTTACTTTTCTAGACTCATAACCTTTACTCAGTTCCTTCACTCATTTTGACATTTTAAAATTGTGAAACTTCAGGCATATAAAATGCTATAAAATACTAAACACTTGTGTATTATGTGTACAACTGAGCATAACAGTTAATACATGACCCGTACACTTCAATTCTATTTTGTACCTTTCCTGAAACACATTTTTCTCTCTGTTAGACAGGTACTCTCCACCCGTGATTTGGTACCTATCCGTCTTTTCATATCATTATAATTGTATAGCATCTCCAGTTATTCCCATATGTGTGAGTGTAACGTTGTTATATGTTTAAAGCTTTATAAAAACATGTGAATTTTTCTAAAATTTACTTTTTTTTGCTTTTTCTTTTTTTCATCTTAGCATTGTATCTGTGAGAGGCATCAAAGTTGATTTATGTAGCTACAATTCATTAACTTTTACTGCTCTATTGAAACGCATTTGATGAATACACCACACTCTGTCTATTCTGTTGACGAACATCAAGGCTGCTTCCAATTTTTGGCACACACAAATATGTGCTGCTCTGAAAGTATTTTGCCTGCCACCTTGTGCACATCTGGGAGAACTCCTCCGTAGTCATCACATATGCAGGGGCAGAATTGCTTGGTCGTAGGTGATGTACATCTTTCTTTTTTTTTTTTTTTTTTTTTTTTTTTGTATTTTTTAGTAGAGACGAGGTTTCACCACGTTAGCCAGGATGATCTCCATCTCCTGACCTCGTGATCCTCCCGCCTCGGCCTTCCAAGCCTGGGATTACAGGCTTGAGCCACTGCGCCCGGCCCCCGATGTACATCTTAAAGTATGCTAATGATTACTTTACTTCCGCCCCATAAGTGAACCCATTCCCCTTCTTCTCTGCAGTCTGTAAAAGTACTCATTGCTCCAAATCGTTACTAAAATATGGTATTGTTTAAAACTTTTAAGCTTTTAATGGAGATTTTCAAGCATAAAAAAATAGAGAAACAACGTAATGGATCCTAAGTATCCATTACCCAGTTTCAAGAATTATCATCTCATAGTCAGTATTATTTCATGTGTGCTGATATCCACTTCCCTTATCACATGTCATGTTTTAGCAAACCACAGGCATAAAAATCATTATCGGTTGGGCGCGGTGGCTCATGCCTGTAATCCCAGCATTTTGGGAGGCCAAGGCAGGCGGATCAGCTGAGGTCTGGAGTTCAAGACCAGCCTGACCAACATGGAGAAACCCCGTCTCTACTAAAAATACAAAATTAGCCAGGTGTGGTGGCACATGCCTGTAATCCCAGCTACTCAGGGGACTGAGGCAGGAGAATCACTTGAACCCAGGAAGGGGAGGTTGCAGTTAGCCAAGATCGCGCCATTGCACTCCAGCCTGCGCAACAAGAGCGAAACTCCGTTTCAAAAAAAAAAAAAATCATTATCATTTAATTTGTAAATATTGTATGGTATTACAACTTTAAGACTTTTTTATTTAAAAAATGACCACAGTGCCAGTACCACACCTCAAAAAAAAATTTCTTACCAGCAAATATCCAATAGTGTCAGTATCATCATGAACATTTTTAATAGTTTTAATCAGTATCAAATAAAATTCACATATTGGAAATGATTAATGTCTCATGTATTCTTTTGGTCTGCAGATTCCTTTTCCTATTTTCTGTTTCCCCACTTCCTTTACTTGTTAAAGAAATTAAATGTTTTATCCTGTAGAATTTTCCACAGACTGGATTTTGCTGATTGCATCTCCATGATGCTGTTTGATATGACCAGGAAGTTGCTAGTTAGGACTATAGGCTACAGGGTTGGTATCGTATTTTTCCATTGTAATGCCTGGTTATCTGATTCCTTGTGATTTTAGCAGTTGGTACTTAATCTCTACATTCGTAATTTGTTTCATGCTGCAAAATGTTTAATTCTAATTTTCTCACCCCTTCTCAACTAAATAGCTGGAATACTTCTATGAAGAGAAACTTTCCCTTCTACTGTTGAGTTACTTAGTAGTAGGGTTCATACAGTAAAGATGAAACAAAAATGATTTGTTTTATAATGTTTATCTGTTCTTGGAAAAAATGAGTTGGTTTACAACCACTCTTCAATGATGACTAATAAATTTATTTTTTGTATTATTTAGAATTCAAAATAATAAATTATAAAAGCTCATGAATTTAAATATAATTGATGGGGTTCAATCCATCTCAGTTCTTGTTCTTTCTGATACTCAGATTTTTCACCTTTGTCTGATGGAGCCTCCTTGAGTTGGATCTTGAGTCACTTTGACAGTTTCGATACCCTTCTTGTTATTTTCTGTGATAGGCTATTGCACGCTCATCTTATATTTATCCTGGCCCAGGTCTGAAATTATCCACTTCTCCAGGGATCCTTGGTGTGTGTGTGTGTGTGTGTGTGTGTGTGTGCGTGTGTGTGTTTCAGTGGGAATGGCATTTGACATTTATACTCTGGGCACTGCAAGTTGTTGATGAAATAATTTAATGCTTGTTAATCTGATAGGTATGTAATAGTAGCTCACCGTGGTTTTAATTTACATTGCTTAGATAATTACTTAGGTTGAGTGTTTGTAGGAATATTCTGATCATGTCAGTTTCTGTTCCAAGTTGTCAATTCACATCTATCATTAATTTTATTCCATTGGATTGTTGTCTTTTTTATTGAGTGTTGAGGGTTCTTTAGATATTTTATATATCTGTTCTTTATTGGCTATATTTGTTTCAAAAAATTGCTCCCAACCTGTGCCTTTTTTTACTGCGGCTATACTATCTTTTAATGAGAGAATTTCTTAATCTGAATGCAGTTAAGTGTACTTTTCTTTTGTAGGTTGTGCTTTTCCGTATCTTGCAAAATAATTTCCCAAAGAAGACAACATCATGAATGGTATCAGGAGGAGCCATGCAAATCCTCTCTTGAGTGAAATAACTATAATTGGTAAAAATTATAAAATGAACAGCCATTTAAAGTCTCTGGGAATATTTAACAAAATCTATTAAAGCTGGGTAAGAACAGTGAGTGTCTGTGGCACTTGAGCTATGACCTAATCCCTCTCTCCCCTTTTTCAGCTCAGTGTGGTGGAAGTGCCTTTCTGACTGAGCTTGGTCAATAAGATGGGTCTCTCCATCCAGTTCCCATGTAGGTGCTACTGTATCTCTCTCGCTGAGGCAGGCTACCAGCATTTCTTATACCTGTTAACTTCCATGTAGCAGAGGCTAAATTCCAGGTGAATATGGGTAAGAGGTCAGGCGTTCCCTCCCTTTACCCACCTGCTTCTTGTAAAGGCTCTAGCTCAGGTGTAGAAGGCTAAGAATACTGGAGTCCTGATTACCCTCACCTGAGCATGTTGGTAAGGTGGTTTTCATGCCTGGGGAGGCAAGAAAAGACCAGAGGCTGCTGCCTCCACCCAGCGCTTTGCCCATAAATCAAGGATGTCACTCAAGAGTAGCATGCCACTGTCCCCATCTCACCTCTGGAGAAGTCGCCTAAAATTTTTGCTCAGGAGAAAAATCAGCCCATAAGAACAGAAAGAGCCAATGCTTTCCCCAGGGGAACTGACTTCATTTGGAACAGACTGTAGAAAAGTTCAAGCCTAAGTGCACTGTCAAAAACAATGGAGATTTCAGATGTAAGCAATTGAAAGGATGTTGGTAGATCCAATGAAAGCATCAGTTAAACTCTAGGCCAACTAGTTACTAGGAAAATAAAAAAACAACAACAAGAAAAAAGACAGCCAAGAAGAGCCCTCCTGGAGTCAAAACAAATTTCAGTGACTTGCTTCAAAAACTACCCTTATGAGGGGCTCTTACGTTATTAGATGAGACTGTGAAGCTATTTATGCTCCATGTCATTGTCAAAAACAATAGAACAATCAGCCTACAATTTAGTGTACCCCAACGGCTGGGTGTGAAACCAAGAGAGGCAAGCAGTTTAACTTAGAAACCCATAAAGAGACGGCCAGAAAGCTCCACTAAAAGCACTGTAAATCCCAGGGTGACTATCTCCATCCCTAGGCTGTACCCTCTCAGGAGCAACATCAAAGGTGTCACGCTGCAGGGAGAAATATAATTTATTATATGAGTTCAAGGAAGTGAGTAAACAAATCAACAAGCAAACCAACAATGAAAAAGTACCTAAGAAACTATACTAATAAAGTTAATATTTTTTTAAACTCCATAATGTATAGCTGTTCTCCTTTCTTCTCTTGGCTTCTTCATAAGACGTAAAGTTATATAAAGTAATAATTACAACAAAGTATAATTGGGAAGAAAAATCAGTATCCAGAGTTGCTACAGTATAGTATTTTAAATATCCAGTTTTTTACAAAAAATATGAGACACGCAAAGGAAGGGGAAAGAGTAAACTGCACACAAGATCATTAGATGGCAACAGGAACAACTTAAAGAGGACTAAGATGTAGGACTTAGCAGACAAAGCTTTCAAAACAGTTATTATAAATAAGTTCTAAGATCTAAAAAATACCATGCTTAAAGAAGTTATGGAAGGTATGATGACAATGTCATAGCAAATACAGAATGTCAATAAGTATAAAGAAGTTTTATTTTTTTAAAGAAGAACAAAATGGAAATGTTTAGTGAAATAGCACAATACAGAAATAAAAATTGCACTAGAAGGGACTCAGTAGTAGATTTCAATAGTCAGAAGAAACAGCTAACTTGAAGACAGATTGATAAAGAATATGCATGATGGTGCGTGCCTGTAGTCCCAGACACTTGGGAGGCACCTTAGGTACCAGCTTGGCCCACAGAGATTTAGAGCACCAGGCAGGCTCTTAGGGTCCCCGATTCTAGGCATTGGCATTTGGATTGCATTTCTGAACCTGCTCTGAGCCAGACAGTAGCCTACCACCCTGAAGGGTGACTCCCAGGCCTAGCAACTTTCACCACAAGCTGACGTAAGAGCCCTTGGGCTTTAAGTGAACATTGGTGGAAGCCTGACAGTACTCCTCGTGCGACTGTGGTTGTGGTGGCCATGTGGTGAGGCTCCTCTGCCTGTGGAAAAGGGAGGGAAGAGTAAGAAAGACTTTGTTTCATTGTTTGAGAGCCAGCTCAGCATCAGTACAGTTGAACGCTGTAGGTTTTTAACTCCCATCCCTGGTTTCTGTATGGCATCTCTGGACCCACCCTGGGCCTGGGGAACTTGACACCCTGAAGGAAAAAACACAAGCCTGTCTGACTTCACCATCTGCTGATTATCTAGTCCTAGGGTCTTGAGCAAACATAGATAGTAGATAGATAGAGGTTACAGCAAGCCTTGGGCAAGACCCAGTGGTCTGCTGGTTTCAGGTCTGACCCAGTGCAGTCGCGGTGGTGATGGTCATAGAGGTGCTTGTGTCACCCCACTCAAGCTCCAGGTGGCTCAGCACAGAAAGATAGACTCTGTTAGTTTTGGAGAAAATAAGGGAAGAGAATGAGCATCTCTACTTGGTATTCCAGAGAATTCTTCTGGATCTTATCCAAGACCACTAAGGTGGTACCTCCATGAATCTGCAAGAACCACAGCATTACTGGGCCATGGGTCCCCCCTAATGCAGATACAGCTTAGATCATAACACTCAAGTTCTTTGAATTCCTGGAAATCCTTCCCAAGCAGGGTGGGTACAAATAAGCCCAGACTGCAAAGACTGCAATAAATACCTAACTCTTCAATACCCAAACACCAATGAGTATCTACAAGCATCAACACCGTCTGGGAAAACATGACCTTATCAAAGTGAATAAAGCAGATGGAGCCAAGATGGCCGAATAGGAACAGCTCCGGTGTACACCTCCCAGCATGAGCAACGGAGAAGACGGGTGATTTCTGCATTTCCATCTGAGGTACCAGGTTCATCTCACTAGGGAGTGCCAGACAGTGGGTGCAGGACAGTGGGGGCAGTGCACTGTGCACGAGCCAAAGAAGGGCGAGGCATTGCCTCACTCAGGAAGTGCAAGGGGTCAGGGAGTTCCCTTTCCTAGTCAAAGAAAGGGGTGACAGATGGCACCTGGAAAATCGGGTCACTCCCACCCTAATAGTGCACTTTTCTAATGGGCTTAAAAAACGGCACACCAGGAGATTATATCCCGCACATGGCTCAGAGGGTCCTATGCCCACGGAGTCTCGCTAATTGCTAGCACAGCAGTCTAAGATCAAACTGCAAGGTGGCAGTGAGACTGGGAGAGGGGCGCCTGCCATTGCCCAGGCTTGATTAGGTAAACAAAGCAGCTGGGAAGCTCGAACTGAGTGGAGCCCACCACAGCTCAAGGAGGCCTGCCTGCCTCTGTAGGCTGCACCTCTGGGGGCAGGGCACAGATGAACAAAAAGACAGCAGTAACCTCTGCAGACTTAAATGTCCCTGTCTGACAGCTTTGAAGAGAATAGTGGTTCTCCCAGCATGCAGCTTGACATCTGGGAACAGGCAGACTGCCTCCTCAAGTGGGTCCCTGACACCCGAGCAGCCTAACTGGGAGGCACCCCCCAGTAGGGGCAGACTGACACCTCACATAGCCGGGTACTCCTCTGAGACAAAAATTCCAGAGGAACGATCAGGGAGCAGCATTTGTGGGTCACCAATATCTGCTGTTCTACAGCCACTGCTGTTCTGCAGCCACCGCTGCTGATACCCAGGCAAACAGGGTCTGGAGTGGACCTCTAGCAAACTCCAACAGACCTGCAGCTGAGGGGCCTGTCTGTTAGAAGGAAAACTAACAAACAGAAAGGATATCCACACCAAAAACCCATCTCTACATCACCATCATGAAAGACCAAAAGTAGATACAACCACAAAGATGGGGAAAAAACAGAACAGAAAAACTGGAAACTAAAAATCAGAGCGTCTCTCCTCCTCCCAAGGAACACAGCTCCTCACCAGCAATGGAACACAGCTGGACAGAGAATGACTTTGACGAGTTGAGAGAAGAAGGCTTCAGATGATCAAACTACTCCGAGCTACAGGAGGAAATTCAAACCAATGGCAAAGAAGTTAAAAACTTTGAAAAAAAAATTAGACAAATGGATAACTAGAATAACCAATGCAAAGAAGTCCTTAAAGGAGCTGATGGAGCTGGAAGCCAAGGCTCGAGAACTATGTGAAGAATGCAGAAGCCTCAGGAGCCGATGCGATCAACTGGAAGAAAGGGTATCAGTGATGGAAGACGAAATGAATGAAATGAAGCGAGAAGGGAAGTTTAGAGAAAAAAGAATAAAAAGAAATGAACAAAGCCTCCAAGAAATATGGGACTATGTGAAAAGACCAAATCTACGTCTGATTGGTGTACCTGAAAGTGACGGGGAGAATGGAACCAAGTTGGAAAACACTCTGCAGGATATTAACCAGGAGAACTTCCCCAATCTAGCAAGGCGGGCCAACATTCAAATTCAGGAAATACAGAGAATGCCACAAAGATACTCCTCGAGAAGGGCAACTCCAAGACACATAACTGTCAGATTCACCAAAGTTGAAATGAAGGAAAAAATGTTAAGGGCAGCCAGAGAGAAAGGTCGGGTTACCCACAAAGGGAAGCCCATCAGACTAACAGCAGATCTCTTGGCAGAAACTCTACAAGCCAGAAGAGAGTGGGGACCAATATTCAACATTATTAAAGAAAAGAATTTTTAACCCAGAATCTCATATCCAGCCAAACTAAGCTTCATAAGTGAAGGAGAAATAAAATACTTTACAGACAAGCAAATGCTGAGAGATTTTGTCACACCAGGCCTGCCCTAAAAGAGCTCCTGAAGGAAACGCTAAACATGGAAAGGAACAACTGGGGTAGCGAGACAGAAAGTCAACAAGGATACCCAGGAATTGAACTCAGCTCTGCACCAAGCGGACCTAATAGACATCTACAGAACTCTCCACCCCAAATCAACAGAATATACATTTTTTTCAGCACCACACCACACCTATTCCAAAATTGACCACATAGTTGGAAGTAAAGCTCTCCTCAGCAAATGTAAAAGAACAGAAATTACAACTAACTGTCTCTCAGACCACAGTGCAATCAAACTAGAACTCAGGATTAAGAAACTCACTCAAAACTGCTCAACTACATGGAAACTGAACAACCTGCTCCTGAGTGACTACTGGGTACATAACGAAATGAAGGCAGAAATAAAGATGTCCTTTGAAACCAATGAGAACAAAGACAAAACATACCAGAATCTCTGGGACACATGTCAAGCAGTGTGTAGAGGGAAATTTATAGCACTAAATGCCCATAAGAGAAAGCAGGAAAGATCTAAAATTGACACCCTAACATCACAATTAAAAGAACTAGAAAAGCAAGACCAAACACATTCAAAAGCTAACAGAACGCAAGAAATAACTAAAATCAGAGCAGAATTGAAGGAACTAGAGATGCGAAAAACCCTTCAAAAAATTAATGAATCCAGGAGCTGGTTTTTTGAGAAGATCAACAAAATTGATAGACCGCTAGCAAGAGTAATAAAGAAGAAAAGAGAGAAGAATCAAATAGATGCAATAAAAAATGATAAAGGGGATATCACCACCGATCCCACAGAAATACAAACTACCATCAGAGAATACCACAAACACCTCTATGCAAATAAACTAGAAAATCTAGAAGAAATGGATAAATTCCTTGACACATACACCCTCCCAAGACTAAACCAGGAAGAAGTTGAATCTCTGAATAGACCAATAACAGGCTCTGAAATTGTGGCAATAATCAATAGCTTACCAACCAAAAAAAGTCCAGGACCAGATGGATTCACAGCCGAATTCTACCAGAGGTACAAGGAGGAGCTGGCACCATTCCTTCTGAAATTATTCCAATCAATAGAAAAAGAGGGAATCCTCCCTAACTCATTTTATGAGGCCAGCATCATCCTGATACCAAAGCCTGGCAGAGACACAAACAAAAAAGAGAATTTTAGACCAATATCCTTGATGAACATTGATGCAAAAATCCTCAATAAAATACTGGCAAACCGAATCCAGCAGCACATCAAAAAGCTTATCCACCATGATCAAGTGGGCTTCATCCCTGGGATGCAAGGCTGGTTCAACATAAGCAAATCAATAAATGTAATCCAGCATATAAACAGAACCAAAGACAAAAACCACATGATTATCTCAATAGATGCAGAAAAGGCCTTTGACAAAATTCAACAACTCTTCATGCTAAAAACTCTCAATAAATTAGGTATTGATGGGACGTATCTCAAAATAATAAGAGCTATCTATGACAAACCCACAGCCAATGTCATACTGAATGGGCAAAAACTGGAAACATTCCCTTTGAAAATGCGCACAAGACAGAGATGCCCTCTCTCACCACTCCTATTCAACATAGTGTTGGAAGTTCTGGCCAGGACAATTAGGCACGAGAAGGAAATAAAGGGTATTCAATTAGAAAAGAGGAAGTCAAATTGTCCCTGTTTGCAGACGACATGATTGTATATCTAGAAAACCCCATTTTCTCAGCCCAAAATCTCCTTAAGCTGATAAGCAACTTCAGCAAAGTCTCAGGATACAAAATCAATGTACAAAAATCACAAGCATTCTTATACACCAATAAGAATGCTTATACAGACAAACAAAGAGCCAAATCATGAGTGAACTCCCATTCACAATTTCTTCAAAGAGAATAAAATACCTAGGAATCCAACTTACAAGGGATGTGAAGGACCTCTTCAAGGAGAACTACAAACCACTGCTCAATGAAATAAAAGAGGATACAAAGATATGGAAGAACATTCCATGCTCATGGGTAGGAAGAATCAATATCGTGAAAATGGCCATACTGCCCAAGGTAATTTATAGATTCAATGCCATCCCATCAAGCTACCAATGACTTTCTTCACAGAATTGGAAAAAAATACTTTAAAGTTCATATGGAACCAAAAAAGAGCCCGCATCACCAAGTCAGTCCTAAGCCAAAAGAATAAAGCTGGAGACATCACGCTACCTGACTTAAAACTATACCACAAGGCTACAGTAACCAAAACAGCATGGTACTGGTACCAAAACAGAGATATTGAACAATGGAACAGAACAGAGCCCTTAGAAATAATGCCGCATATCTACAACCATCTAATCTTTGACAAACCTGAGAAAAACAAGCAATGGGGAAAGGATTCCCTATTTAATAAATGGTGCTGGGAAAACTGGCTAGCCATATGTAGAAAGCTGAAACTGGATCCCTTCCTTACACCTTAGACAAAAATTAATTCAAGATGGATTAAAGACTTACATGTTAGACCTAAAACCATAAAAACCATAGAAGAAATCCTAGGCAATACCATTCAGGACATAGGCATGGACAAGGACTTCATGTCTAAAACACCAAAAGCAATGGCAACAAAAGACAAAATTGACAAACGGGATCTAATTAAACTCAAGAGCTTCTGCACAGCAAAAGAAACTACCATCAGAGTGAATAGGCAACCTAAAAAATGGGAGAAAATTTTTGCAACCTCCTCGTCTGACAAAGGGCTAATATCCAGAATCTACAATGAACTCCAACAAATTTACAAGAAAAAAAACAAACAACCCCATCAAAAAGTGGGTGAAGGATATGAACAGACACTTCTCAAAAGAAGACATTTATGCAGCCAAAAAACACATGAAAAAATGCTCATCATCACTGGCCATCAGAGAAATGCAAATCAAAACCACAATGAGATACCATCTCACACCAGTTAGAATGGCGATCATTAAAAAGTCAGGAAACAACAGGCGCTGGAGAGGATGTGGAGAAATAGGAACACTTTTACACTGTTGCTGGGGAACTAGAAATACCATTTCACCCAGCCATCCCATTACTGGGTATATATCCAAAGGATTATAAATCATGCTGCTATAAAGACACATGCACACGTATGTTTATTGCAGCACTATTCACAATAGCAAAGACTTGGAACCAACCCAAATGTCCAACAATAATAGACTGGATTAAGAAAATGTGGCACGTATACACCATGGAATACTATGCAGCCATAAAAAATGATGAGTTCATGTCCTTTGCAGGGACATGGATGAAACTGGAAACCATCATTCTCAGCAAACTATCGCAAGGACAAAAAACCAAACACTGCATGTTCTCACTCATAGGTGGGAACTGAACAATGAGAACACATGGACACAGGAAGGGGAACATCACACTCTAGGTACTGTTGTGGGGTGGGGGTAGTGGGGAGGGATAGCATTAGGAGATATACGTAATGCTAAATGACGAGTTAATGGGTGCAGCACACCAACATGGTACATGTATACATATGTAACAAACCTGCACATTGTGCACATGTACCCTAAAACTTAAAGTATAATAATAATAAAATAAAATAAAAAAAGTGAATAAAGCACCAGGGCCCAATTCTGGAGAGACAAAGATAGGTGACCTTTCAGGCAGAGAATTCAAAACAACCACTTTGAGGAAACTCAAAGAAATTCAGGATAACACCAAGAAGGAATTCAGAATTCTATCAGATAAATTTAACAAAGAGATTGAAAAAATTTAAAAGAATCAAGCAGCAATTCTGGAGTTGAAAAATACAATTGACATACTTAAGAATGCATCAGAGTCTTTCAATACCAGAATTAATCATGGAGAAGAAAGAATTAGTGAGCTTGAAGCAGGTTTTTTTGAAAATACACAGAGGAGGAAAAAGAAAAAAGAATTGAAAATCACAGAGCTCACCTGCAAGATCTACAAAATAGCCTCAAAAGGGCAAATATACGTTACTAGCCTTAAAGAGGAGGTAGAGAAAGAGGTAGGGGTAGAAAGTTTATTCAAAGAGAATATTCCAAACCTAGAGAAAGATATCAATATCTAAGTACAAGAAAGTTATAGAACACCAAGCAGATTTCACCTAAAGAAGACTACCTCAAGGCCTTTAATAATCTAACTCCCAAAAGTCAAGGATAAAGAAAGGATTCTAAAAGCAGCAAGAGAAAAGAAACAAAGAGTATACAATAGAACTCCCATATGTCTGGCAATAGACATATAAGGTTTTCAGTGGAAACCTTATATGTGCTGAAGGGGAAAAAAAAACTTTTACCCTAGAATAGTATACCCAGTGAAAATATCCTTCAAACATGAAGGAGAAATAAAGACTTTTCCAGACAAACAAAACTGAAAAACATCATCAACACCAGACCTATCCTACAAAAAATGATAAAGGGAATATTTTAATCAGAAAGAAAAGGACATTAATGAGCAATAAGAAATCATCTGAAGGTACAAAACTCGCGGGTGATAGTAGGTAAATAGAAAAACACAGAATATTATAACATCATAACTGGTATGGACTTACAAAAGACCCAGAATAGCCAAAGCTGTTCTAAACAGAAACAACAAAACTGGAGGAATCACATTACCCGACTTCAAATTATGCTATAGATTTATAGTAACCAAAGCAGCATGGTACTCTCCTAAAAAATATCAGACATATAGACCAGTGGGGGAGAATAGAGAAATATTTCCATGCAGCTACAGTGAACTCATTGTTTACAAAGGTTCCAAGAATGTACATTGAGGAAAGGAAAGTCTCTTCAATAAATGGTGCTGGGAAAACTAGATATTCATATGCAGGAGAATGAAACTAGATCCCTATATCTCACCATATACAAAATCAAATCACCACGGATTAAAGACTTAAATCTAAGACCTCAAGCAATGAAACTACTAGAAGAAAATATTGGGGAAACTCTCCAAGACATTGTACTGGGCAAAGACTTCTTGAGTAATACCCCACAAGCACAGGCAACCAAAGCAAAAATGGACAAATGGAATCACATGAAGTTAAAAAAATTTCTACACAGCAAAGGAAATAATCAACGAAGTGAAGATACAACCCACAGAATGGGGGAAAATATTTGCAAACTACTCACCTGACAAAGGATTAATAACCAGAATATATAAGGGACTCAAACAACTCTATAGGAAAAAAATCCAATAATCCCATTAAAAATGGGCAGATAATTTGAATAGATATTTTTCAAAAGAAGACATACAAATGGCAGATATATTAAAAGGTGCTTAACATAATTGATCATCAGGAAAATACAAATTAAAACTACAATGAGATATCATTCGACCCCAGTTAAAATGACTTTTATTCAACAGGCAAGCAAAACAAATGCTGGCAAGGATGTAGAGAAAAGGGGACTCTTGTACACTTTTTGTTGGTATGTGAATTAGCACAGCTACTGTGGAGAACAGTTTGGAGGTTCCTCAAAAAACTAAAAGTACAGCTATCATATGATCCAGCAACCCCACTCGTAAGCATATACACAAAAGAAAATAAATCAGCATATTGAAAAGGTATCTGCACTCCCATGTTTATTGCAGCACTATTCACAATAGCCAAGACATGGAAGCAGCCTAAGCATCTATCAACAGATGAATGGATACAGAAAATGTCATACATATACACAGTGGAGTACTATTCAGCCACAAAAAAGAAGGAGACCCTGTCATTTGCAACATGGATGGAGCTGGAGATCATCATGCTAAGTGAAATAAACTAGGCACAAAAAGATGAACATTGCATTTTCTTGCCTATCTGTGTGAGCTAAAAATTAAAATAATTGAACTCACGGAAATAGAGAGTGAAAGAATGGTTACCAGAGGCTAGGAAGTGTAGTGGATGGATAGGGGGAGGTAGGGATCGTTAATGGGTACAAAAAATAGTTAGAATGTATAAGACCTAGTATTTGCTAGCACAACAGGGTGACTATAGTAAAAAATAATTTAATTGTACATTTTAAAACAATTAAAATAATATAATCAGATTGTTTGAAACAGAAAGGATGAATGCTTGAGGTGATGGATATCCCATTTATCCTGATGTGATTATTATACCTTGCATGCCTGTACCAAGATATCTCATGTGACCCATAAATATATCTACCTACTATGTATCAAAGACAGTTAAAAAAATTTTTAACTAAGAAATTAACTTCATTTTTATTTATAAATATATTAGCATAAATGGTTTATATTCTTCTTATTATTATTATTCTTAGATATATCTCTATGCCCATTTTTCATATCTAATATAATTTATTTGTTTCCTCTTTGTCATTATTATTTTCCTTTTTACTAATCTTTGACTTTTCAAAGAAACAACTCTTGGCTTTAAAGCTTATGCATTCTATTAGATCTTCATTTTCATAAATTTCTATGGTTATCTTTAATTATTTCCTTCCTTTTATTTTCTTAATGTTAATTCGTTTGGGTTTCTCTTTTTTTAGTTTTCAAGAGAAATACTGAACTCATCAATTGGAGCCATTCTTCATTTCTAATTTAGGTATATATGGCTTTAAATTTCCCTTTAAGTACCAGTTTATCTTCACGTCAAAAATTTTCATGTGTAGAATATTCATTAATGTTCAGGTACAAAGATTTTCTAATTTCCCAAATGATTTGTTCTTTTATTTAAAACTACTTCTTTAAAGTTTATTGAGGTTTGCTTTACTGATTAGTTACATGGTTGTTTTTTCCTATTTCCTGTGTACTTAAGAATAATGAGTTCTTGAGGAATCCTTTCCCAACCTCCTTAATGGAGGTAGCTTCTGTTATAACCCCATTTTACAATAAGAAAACTAAGCAACAGAAGTTGAGCAGTGTATCCAAGGTCAGAATGAATAATTGAGCCAGTATTTGAATCCAAACTGTCTGGCCCCAGAGCTAGTGTTCCATATATCTTTTATTTTTCTGTAACTTTATGCTTGGAGAATAGTTGTAAGAATAGTAACGTGATGTCTCATATGTTCTTTCCTCCATTTCACTATGTTTAAAAAAAAAAAAAAAGAATAATGAGTTCCTGAAATATTGGACGCAGTATTCTATATATGCCAGTTCACTAAACTTCTTAGTTTTTAAATACATACTGATTTGAAACTGTCTCTAAGTTTATCTAATTTTTTGTCTTATGATTTATCTTACATTGAAATAGAATATTTCATTCATTATGGTGGTGT
The DNA here is from genome assembly GCF_029289425.2 of Pan paniscus. Classification (NCBI taxonomy): domain Eukaryota; kingdom Metazoa; phylum Chordata; class Mammalia; order Primates; family Hominidae; genus Pan; species Pan paniscus. The sequence goes on from NC_073257.2 coordinate 89,005,348, forward strand.
TTAATATTTCCTAGTTGTAAGAGTTACTATTTTAAAACATATTTTGAGGTCAGATGTCAAGTTATTGGGTGCCTATGAGTTTAGAATTGTATATACTTTGGGCAAATTATCCACATCCACATTCAACATGTCTATTGTAAAGCTGTTTTTTGTCATTCTCATATTTTGTCTCATATTAGTCTAGTTATTTTATTTATTTATTTATTTATTTATTTATTTATTTATTTATTGAGATGGAGTCTCACTCTGTCCCCCAGGCTTGAGTTCAGTGGCACAATCACAGCTCACTGCAACCTCTGCCTCCCAAGTTCAAGCGATTCTCCTGTCTCAGCCTCCTGAGTAGCTGGGGACTACAGGCACATGCCACCACACCTGGCTAAGTTTTGTAGTTTTTGGTGGAGACAGGGTTTCACCATGTTGCCCAGGCTGGTCTCCCGACCTCAAGTGATCCACCCGCCTTGGCATCCCAGACTGCTGGGATTACAGGCATGAACCACTGTGTTATTATTATTGTTTACATTTCAGACTCCTTCAGGGTCCATAAATATTTGCTTTTAGTACTCAGATGAGACGTTTTAGAAATCAGTATCAATTCAGTAATCTCTAACCAGTCAGAAAGTAGCTATAGTTGCCCAACTTCCCCTTGGCTGTCTCTGGAAGTTCCACACTTGATCTTAGCCATGAGGCCAAGAAGCGATGGAAGTTCCATAAACAATGTTTTAACTAATTTTTAATTAAAGTATTTGGTTCACTTATGTTCATTTATATATCTGTTTATATTTACTTCTACCACCTTAATTGCACTGCTTGTTTGATGCTTCTTTTTAACATTTTTGTGGTTTATTTTGGGTAGATTTTTTGGTTGCATTTTCTCCTGTACTGATTTGGAAGTTATAAACCCTATTTCTTCCTTTTGATTGTTTTTTGTTTTTTGTTTTGTTTTGTTTTTTTTTTTTGACGGAGTCTTGTTCTGTCACCATGCTGCAGTGCAATGGCACGAACTTGGCTCACTGCAACCTCTGCCTCTGGGGTTCAAGTGATTCTCCTGCCTCAGCCTCCCGAGTAGCTGGGACTACAGGCATGCGCCACCATGCCCAGCTAATTTTTGTATTTTTAGTAAAGATGAGGTTTCACCATGTTGGCCAGGATAGTCTCGATCTTTTGACCTCATGATCTGCCCACCTCTGCCTCCCTAAGTGCTGGGATTACAGGCTTGAGCCACCACCCCCAGCCAATGGTTACTGTTAAATTTTAACATTGCACACTAAACTTAATGATATTTTAAAAAACAGTGGCTTGGCACGGTGGCTCACACCTGTAATCCCAGCACTTCGGGAGGCCAAGGCAGGTGGATCCCCTGAGGTCGGGAGTTCAAGACCAGCCTGGCCAGCATGGAGAAACCCCATCTCCACTAGGAATACAAAAATTAGCCAGGCATAGTGGCAGGCACCTATAATCCCAGCTACTGGGGAGGCTGAGACAGGATCACCGCTTGAACCCAGGAAGCAGAGGTTGCAGTGAGCTGAGATTCCACCACTGCACTCCAGCCTGGGTGACAGAGCAAGACTCTGTCTTTAAAAAAAAAAAAAAAAAAAAAATCTCTGATCTTCTGAGCAAGTCATAGAATGTAGAATGTTTAACTCTGATCATCACTCTATATCTACTCCTCTTCTATTGTTAAACTATTTTTCCTTAGCTCGTATTTATTGCTTTTCATTTTAAAGTCATTGTTTTCTTATTTACCCACATGTTTACTAATTTATTTGCTCACTCTTCATTCTGGATTTCACACTTTACTTCTAGAATCATTTTCCTTATTTCATTCTAAAAGTTGATTCTCTGAAAAACTAATAAACTAATAAGGTTAATTTTTTTAAAAAAGGAAAAAGAAAGTCACAAATTACCAATAACAAGAATAATAAAGAGGACATATCTATAGATGCTCCCAATATAGATGATGTTATGAACAACTTTATTCTAAAAGTTTTGAAAATTTACGTGAAATAGACAACTTCTATTCAATGAAGCCACAAAATAGCAAAGATCAAGATAGTAACTTGTATGTAGCCAGAAAGAAAAGAGAAAACTCAAAAGAAAAGATTATTATATTGACACTGCCTAAACTAAACTAGAATTATATTTTCTTACTAAATTATCATTTAAGGGGAGATAAAAAAACAAAGATATTTCCAGACAAGCAAAAAAACTAAGAGAGTTCATCACAAATATACTCTGCCTAAAGGAAATTGAAAGGAGATTTACATCAGAAAAATGAAAGGTACAAATTACCAATAACATAAAAAAGGACAGATGTTTCCAATATTACAAAGATAATAAAAAGATTTTATAAACAGTATTATACTAAAATTTTTGAAAATTTACATGAAATAGACAAATCCTAAACCAACACAATTCACAAAAACCAACAGAAAAGGAGAAAGAAAATCTAAATAGTTCTACATCTATTAAGTATACTGAATCTGTAATGAAAATACTTCTCACAAAGTAATTTCCAAGTACAGACAGCTTCATCAGTGATGTTTTTCCAAAGACTGTGGGCGAAAAATAGCACTAATTTTATATAAACTCTCTCAGGGAATTGAAAAAGTGGAAACACTTTTTAGCTCATTATATCAGGCCAGTATAATCTTGATGCCAATGTTTGACGATGAATGAAAAAGCTTTCCATACACTGAAAAATAACAAGATCCTCTCTAGGACGTAGATAGAAAAATTCTCTCAAAACTTAACAAATCAAATCAAGAGCTATACATATTTTATTAATTTGTATGAATACTTTTTAAATGATTTAGTTGTTTACAACAATGTTCCAGTTTTTGGCTTTTGAATATTTCATCATTTTTATAATACCTTTCCCAATCTGAGATTTTCTTTTCATGTCTAGCATGTTTTCTTTTATTGCTTTTTCTTTTTAATCTTTTCAGTTACTTATTTTTTGCAAAAGGAGTTGTATAGGCCTTATATTAATTTCCTAGGGCCATAACAAAGTACTACAACTGGTCTGAAGGACTTAAAACAGCATAAATGTATTCTCTCACAGTTCTGAAGGTGAGAAGTTCTAAATCTAGTTAGCAGCAGGGCCATGCTGTCTCTGAGACCCTAGGACAAATCCTTCTTGCCTCTTCCTGGCTTCTGGTGGTGGCCAGCAATCCTTGGTGTTCTTTTGCTTATAAATGCATCACTCCAATCTCTGCCTCTATCATCACATAGCCAACTTCAATCTCTGTCTGTGTCTTCTCATAAGGACACCAGTCATATTGCATTATGGGCCCACTGAGTAAAGTGTGACCTTATCTTTACTAATTACATCTGCGATGACAGTATTCCCAAATAAGGCCGTATTCTGAGGTAGTGTGAGTTAAAACTTCAACATATCTTTTTGGGTGACAGAATTTAACCCGTAACAGGCATAAAGCTGTATCTTTTATACATGACTACTCTATCTTGATATCATGTGAATTACCCACCTTTCCTTCACTAATAAGTAATGCCATCTTTCTCATATGCTAAATGATTAGATATATGGGAAGAATTTCTCGTCTGTCTATTCTATCTCTCTAATCTGTCAAGTCAAGCATCAGTACTACACAATTTTGATTATTGTCATTTTATAATTTGTCTTTGTTTTCTTCAGTCAACTATATTGAGGTATAGTTTACGTACAATGAAATGCGCTGATTTTAACTGTGCATTTCATTAATTATGACAAATTTATACAGCCATATAACAACCACAATAAAGATATAGAAAATTTCTATGACCCCCAAATTTCAATCATATCATATCCTAATCAATCTTCTCCTTTCTTGCCTTTCCCCAAGCAACCACATGTCTACTTTCTATCACTATAGAGGTTTTTCTAGAGTTTCATATAAATGAAATCATACAGTATGTATCTTTTTTGTTTTGATTATTTGGGCAACATAATATTTTTGAAATTTATTCGTATTCTTATATGCATCAGTCGTTCATTTCTTTTCTTTGTTGTATAGTAGTTCATAGCATAAATACATTATAATTTGTTTATACATTCACCTGTCAATAAGCTTTGAATTGTTTCCAGTTTAGGGTTATTACGAATAAAGCTGCTGTGAATATCTGGTTTTATACTATGAGTGGAATTGTCTCTTTTTAATAAAAAGTACATCTGTAACTTTGCTGGCACTACTAAACTGTTTTCCAAAGTGGCATTACCATGAGCAATGTATGGAAGGTTTAGTTGCTACACATCCTCACGGCCCTTGGTATTGTCAGTCTTTTAAAATAGCCATCGTACTGTACATGAAGTTGTTTCTCATTGTAGTTTTAATTTACATTTCCATGATGACTAATAATATTGAGTATTTTTTCATTGAATATTTATTTTAAGCTAATTAATATTTTATTTTTAATTGTTTCATATAATTTTTTACTTCTTAATAGTTTCACATTTTTATATTTCATAATTGTACTTAGGGAGACTATTCTCTTTTGTAGTTCAGTTTTTTTTTTACCCAATCAACTTATTTGATTCTTTCATAATTCATTAGTGTTTTCCAGTTGATTTTCTTGGATTTTTCATAGATATAATCATAATGTGCAAATAATAAAAGTTTGCCTCCATTCCAATTTTTAAAGACATCTCACTTTTTAAATTGTCTAATAGAATAAGCTAGACATAATAAACAAAGCTGAGTTTCTTAAACTTTCTTTTCGGAATCATTATTGGAATGGGAAGAGTTCTGTAGTTCCTTCATTACGTCTAATGCTGATTTTTAAAATATATATTGTTTATAATGTTAAGAAAATTACCTACTTTATTGTGATTTTTGATCAAGGTGTTTTTGTCAAATCTCTTTCACCATATATAGAAATTACAATATGATTTTCACCTCAGACATGTTAGTCTGGAGAATTACACTGTAATAATTCCTAATATTGAAATATGTATTTTGTACATATGTTGCAAGTTTTATTTTCATATTTGCTATATTTGAATTAATATTTGTAAGTGAAATTGGTCTCTAATTTTTTTTGCTGTAATTGTCAGGTTTTGTAAACAATGTTTTGAACATTTCATAAAAGAATTGAAAGCATTATTTTTCTATGCTCTGGAATAGCATTGAAAATACCTGTTTTTAAATTTTGTGTGAAACTCACCCACAAAATTACTAGGCCTAACACATTTTTTATTAAGGGTGAGTATGCTTCAACAATGGTCTCCATTTTTCCCAGGGCAATAGGTTAATTTCACTTATCTCTTTTCTAAGCACCAGTTTATATTTTCCTAAGATTTTCATTTCATCAAAATTTTCAAATTTACTTTTACAGAGTTAAACACACTTCAGATTCATATTATTTGTTTTTATAGTTATTTACCATTTATATTTTTGTGAATTTGTACTTTCTTCTTTATTATTTCATTGTTTTTTGTTCTCATAGAATTGGTCTTGTGTATGCATTAGTTCTATAACTTTTTGTTGTCTAGTTCATTAATGCCTGCTTTAATATTTTTTAGTTTATTTTCTTGTCTAAAGTTGATTTCATTCACTTTCTTTCTGACTTCTTGTGTTGTATGCTGAACTTATTTTATTATTTCTTGCTTAAATATATGTATTTAAATACATGAATTTTCCTTTTCACAGTGTTTTATCAGCATTCCATAGATTATAATATCAAGTATTTTATTATTGTGATTTTCTGAATAATCTCCAATTTTGGCTTTGATTTTTGCTTTGAAATAGTTAATTTCCAGCTAGTAAGTTATTTTTCTTTCCGATTTTTTTGTTAGCTACCAATTTTCTTGCACTAAATAATGTGTACAATTTCTATTTTTAGAATATATTGGTATTTTGCAGAATAGTATGTGGTAGAGTTTTAAGAATGCTTCATGAAAAGGGAACATATTCTGTTTTCATTATATATATAATTATACATGTATATATAAACACACACACATATACACACATATATGTCCATATAACATATATACATACACACACATGTCCATATAACATATATACATACCCAAGTATAAAACTTACATATATAATCTATCTTATTAACAATGCTGAATTTTTCATAGTCTTGCTTATTTTTATTCACTCAATCTTTCATGGAATAAGAGATTAATATCTCCTACTATTAGTTGCTTCTAAGTATTTCTCCCCACATTTCATATATGAGCAGTCTTGAAAAAGTTTATGAAAATGCATACTATGAAAAAACTATGCATGGATTTCAAAACATTTTTGGCACAAAAAAAACTAGTACTAACTTCTTATAACATGTCTGAACAGGATCTAACAAGGGTAAGACATCAATTTGAAAAGAGCCCTTATCAGAGCAACATGAATTCTGCTAAAATTGAAGCAAGAACAAACAGCAAATTTATGGTGAAGCTTGGGTGGAAGAAAGGTGAAATCATTGAAGCTTTACAAAAAGTTTATGGGGAGAATGCCCCATGGAAATCAGCAGTTTAAAATGGATAACTTGTTTTAAGAAGGGATGAGATGATGTTGCAGGTGAAGCCCACAGTGGCAGACCAGCTACATCAATTTGCAAGGAAAAAATTAATACTGCTTGTGCAATAATTGAAGAGGACCAACGATTAACAGCAGAAACAATAGTCAACACCACATCTCAATTGATTCAGCTTACACAATTTTGACTGAAAAATTAAAGCTGAGCAAACTTTCCATTTGATGGGTGCCAAAACTATTGCTCCCAGATTGGCTGCAGACAAGAAAAGAGCTTTCAATGGAAATTTTAAACAAGCAGGATCAAGATCCTGAAGCATTTTCCTGAAGAGTTGCAACAGGAGATGAAGTGTGGCTTTTCCAGTATGATCCTGAAGTCAAAGCACAATCAAAGCAATGGCTACTAAGAGGTGAAAGTGGTCCAGACAAAGCAAAAGTGGACTGATCGAGAGCAAAGTTCATGGCAACAGATTTTTGGGATGCTCAAGGCATTTTGCTTGTTAACTCTCTGGAGGGCCAAAGAACAACGACATCTGCTCATTATGAAAGTATTTTGAGAAAGGTAGTCAAGCTTTAGCAGAAAAATGTCCAGGAAAGCTTCACCAGAGAGTTCTTCTCCAGCAGGACAGTGCTCCTATTCCCCTCATAAAAAAGGTCAATTTTGTAAGGGTTTCAATGGGAAATCATTAGGCATCACTTTACAGTCCTGATTTGGCTCCTTTTGACTTCTTTTTGTTTCCTGATCTTAAAAAGTCTGTATAGGCCACCCATTTTCCTTCTGTTAATAATGTAAAATAGACCACATTAATATGGTTAAATTCCCAGGACCCTCAGTTCTTTAGGGATGGACTAAGAGCTGGTATCACTTACAAAGTATCTTGACTTTGATGGAGTTCATGTTGATAAATAAGATATATGATTTTAACTTTTATTTTTTATTTCAGTTTTTCCATGAATATTTTGAAGTTCCCTCCTATTTTTGCTTTACAGAATTTGATAGTGTGATAATTTGAGTCTGATATCTGTGGTTGTTACAGCTTGTGTGATTATACTGCACTTTTATCATAAAAAATACCATGCTTTTTCTTGTTCAATAATTTTTGTCTTGATGTTAACATTATCTGATATTATGAATTTGCTATTCTCTGCTTAAACCAAAAATTCTAATTGATCCAAATGCCTTTGCATATGCTTTTACTGTCAACTGTTCTAAGTTCCTTTTTTTAATTTTTAATTTTTATTTTAAGCTCTGAGGTACATGTGCAGGTTTGTTACATAGGCTAACAAGTGTGCCATGGTGGTTTACTGCACCTATCAACCCATCACCTAGGTATTAAGCCCAGCATGCATTAGCTATTTTTCTTAATGCTCTCCCTCCCCCTACTACACCCCCCCTCCAACAGGCCCCAGTGTGTATTGTTTCCCTCCCCATGTCCATGTGTTCTCATTGTTCAGTTCTCACTTATAGTGAGAACATGTGGTGTTTGGTTTTCTGTGCCTGAGTTGGCTGAGGATAATGGCTTCCAGTTCCATCCATGTCCCCACAAAGGACATGATCTCATTCCTTTTTATGGCTGCATAGTATTCCATGATGTATATGTACCACATTTTCTCTATTCAGTCTCTCATTGATGGGCATTTGGGTTGATTCCATGTCTTTGCTATTGTGAATAGTGCTGCAATAAAGTTTATTTTTTGATAACATTTTTATGCAGCATAATTTTTGGGTTTACTTTTCCACCATAGGTCTTTAAAAAAAAGCCCATTTTTATTTACTTATATAATATGTTTGTCTCAGATTTGCCATCATATTTTCTATCTTTTCTATTTTTTGTTGCCCCTTTTGATGGTTCATCTATAATTTAGTAAACTACATACCTATGTTTGCTTTATGTAGGTGTGATAGTTCTGAAACTTCAGAAATTTCCTCTGTATTTCATTTTTAATGCCCCTAGCACCACTCTTTTAACAGCAGTTTTTTCTCTGATGTATTCAAGAGTTAATTGACTTTGGTGGGGCAGGGAGACTCTGACCTACAGATGACAATCCTTAAAACTTTTAGCCTTGGTCTCATCCTAGATTCCACTCACCTGCTCATTTATGTCTCTTCAGGGAAGCAGTGGCCCTGTCTATTAGAGAGAAAGGAACTCTAGAGGGTGGAAAAGAATAGGAAACACCTGAATGTCATAAAAGGTGGGTGGGCTTTTAACTTAGATCTATACATCAATTAGAATATTAATTTTCTATAGCTTTTTATTCTTAAAATTTAATTTTGTTATTTTACTATTTTCAATAGATAAGTTAATTAAAGGATACATTAATTAAAAAGATGTTAACTATATCTATTAATCTGGAGGGAATATAATTCTGTATTTTTAATTAAGAAAAGCAAGTTGCAAAATCTTGTTTGTAGTATGAGCTTTTCATTTGCCAAAAAATTATTAAACATTTCCCCACCTATTTTATATATTTGCATTGGTTTCGCAATGGAGGGGTGGAAAATATAAAGGAGGTTTTAGGAGATTACTTTAAATATAAATATCTTTTCATTATTTACGGTGAGCATATGCTAGTTTTGAAATTTTAAAAAGAAATTTAATTAAGAAATTTAAAAACTGGATAACTTCAAAGTAAATCACATAGGAAGTTCAGTTAGAGAAATATAAATGAAAAAATTGGCAACAAAATGTCAAAAGATGTTTAACTTTGCTCATAATTTAAACATTTAAATGTAGTTGAAATGAAAATTTACCTTCAAATCTCACATTGGCCACTATTTGGTGGTCTGCTCTACGACCACTCCTCCTTCTTGTTTGCTGGATTCCCCACTCAAGAAGCAGAAGAGGTGATCTCACTCCCAAACTAACATGGGCGGCTCAAAGTCTAAGTCAAACATATAATTATTATGCCCTTTTCATATCAAGTCTTTTATTATTTTGAGTGTGGTCATGTGACCTCATTCTGGCCAATGGGATCCAAAAGAAAGTGTACTAGGTGACTCTAGAAAATGTTTTTTCTTCAATTAAAAAAAAAGTCCCATGAGAAAAACTAGCCTCTTCTTTTTTTATAGAACATTATTTTCTTTGTATGTGACCACCACAATAGTTGTAGCTGTCCTTTGGCAATGAGCACAGCCATTGTCAGTGTGCTGAAGACAACAGAACATAAAAATGGAAAGCTCCTAGGTTCTTGGTAACAAGGTTCAGCTGCTGAATCAACCAACTCTATAACTAACACACCTGTGGACTTTTCATTTCCATAACTAATTTTTAGTTGGACATTCTATTACTTACAGTGAAAAGCATGCTGGTTAATATAATAACCCATGTTGAAGAGGGTGTGGAAAGCCAGCATGCAGGGGTAGAGGGTAGAATTATGATTTAAAACGTCTTTGGGGGATAGTTTGGCAAATCAACTACAACTGCACTTAAAACTTTTTTTTTAATGACAGGGCAATTCGGCTTCTGGGAATTTAACCTACTGCTATGCTTACATTTGTGCACAAAGATATATGCACAGAGTGTTCATTGAAATTGTGGGTGAAATAGCAAAAGAATAAACACAGCCTAATAATCATCAATAGGGGAAAGGTTAAATAGATGATTTTTATATGGAATACTATGCAGCCCTTAGGAAAATTGATGGATGGACAAAAAATCTACACATTATATTGTTTTAAAAAGATATATAGAGTGCATTTAAAGTGTTATAAAGTATATAGCATGCTATTTTTGGATTATGATTGTATATGCAAAGACTTTCTGGAAGGATGAAGAAGAAACTATTAACCATGGTTGTCTTAGGGAGGGGAGCTGGACGTCTAAGACAGAAATGGGAGGGGTATTTCTTTTCACTGTTTATTCTGTATCTTTAAAATGTGTGCCAATAGTATGCATAATCTATTATGCTTAATTAATTTTGTTTTAATTAATTAATAGATAAAAGATTATTGGAGGGCATATCCTTTCTTGGGAAGATGCCTTGATATAAAAAGGACTCCACAAAATAGAATGACGTCAGGACCCAGTGCAGTGCTGTCGAGTTGAACCCTGAGGGTGAATGTAAGCAGAGCCTTGGAGTTAAGTAGCTCAGGCCTGCAGCCTCCTTCTGCAGGCGGGTAGAGTTCTCCTGCTGCTGCATTGGTGCTGGGGATGCAATTACAGGAAGAACAGTTTGTTGGGGAATGAGACTCCTGCTTGCTAGCCTGGCAGGTCCAGTGCTCAAAAGCTGTGGCAAAGCAGCAAACTCAGAGTACTGGATAAACTGTCACTATGTCTCACACTTTCCTGCTTTATACAGGCCACTTGGAAACTGGCAGCTACGAGATGCAGAGCTCTGGAATGGTCTTTGGAGTCAGCAGAACTGTGTTCCCATCCTGGCAATGCCACTTACACCCAGGGTAACCATAGGCTTTTATTTATTATAAATGTATTTTGTTAGCTAATTAAACTTATTTATTAATTTTCCTAAAAGAATTATCTTTAACATTTTTCCAGTAGTAACAATTGTGCATGTTGGATCTACATAAATCTAAATAAAACAGAAATGTATAAAGTGAAAAGCAAAACTCCTTTCTGTCTCTTAATATTTCCCCTTTGCTTCCTACTACTCTGATAATTGCTGCTTATGACTTGACCTTATTTCCTTCCCAATTTTAATGAATGAATAAATAAACCTAATTGTTTAACATGAATGGGATCCTGCTATACATTTTATTTTCTCCCTATATGCAATATAGACCAAGAGTCAGCACAATTTTTTTGTGAAAAGTAAGATGGTAAATATTTAGGCTTTATGAACCTTATCCTTTGTCTCAGATACTGAACTCTGCTGTTGTATCAGAAACTCAGCTATAGATGATATGTAAATGAATGGGCATAGCTGTGTTTCAATAAAACTTTATTTAGAAAACAAGCAAGTGGCAGGCTGCATCCTTCAAGACGTAGTTCACCAACCCCTAATATATAACAATTAAGTCTACCTCATCTTTTTTACTGGCACTCCATGGAATGGGTGAACAAATTCACTTTCATAGTCACCCATATATAGATATTAAAAGTCATTTCCCTTAGAAGCTCTCTTAAATAAGCACCAGTTATCCACTAGCTGGATTAGCTGATGTCTGTCTCCTTTCTCCTGTGAACAAGTTAACGGCTTTCCGTGGTATACTGAAATTGTGTGTCTTGCACAGAACTCCTTACTTCACCTGTGTCCTTGGGATTTCACCAGCTGAGCTGACCAGCAGTCAGACCTTGTTTAAACACCTGTACTTGTTATCGTAGTATGCAATTGAATTAAACAGTATGTTAACCAGAGAAATAGAAGTGAAGGAAAGAGATTGTTGACTCCAGAAAAATGAAGTTGATTATTTTTGGAAACACCTAATTTAAATGCTTTTTCAAAAAAAAAAAAAAAACTGTTGAATTAGGTATAGGTTGAGTTAATTACAATAGACTAAAAACCAGCGAGCATGTGGTAGACTTTGGGGTGAAGGACCCATAGCATCAGCTCCTTGGGAGAGGAGGCCAAGCAGCCAGGCTGAGTATGGGTTCAGGTTCAGCCCAGGTCCCTCTTTGATTTTCAGAAGGTTGACTGGTCTGGGGAATCTGCCTTCTGCCCGATGAAGCCCCAGGCTCTCACCTTGTCTGATCATCTTTCCTGGGTCTTGGGGGACCTCATGTCTCTGACTACATTTAGCCTACGTTTTTATACTCTCTGAATGTGAGAGGTTATTAAGCATGAGATTCTGTTTCTCCTCTCAAAGGCTGGTCCAGTAACATTTAAAATAGCGTTAAGTCTGTATTTACATTTTGATGTCACTCATGCTTTATTTCCTTAGCAGACTCTCTATTCTGTTCCACCCATGTTTTTCTCCCAAGCAGAATCTATCTTATCTGACATTGCAAAGCAGTTAACATTGATTCTGGTGAATGGTCTACTTTGATTTTTGCTACAGGGAGATTTTAGTACAAATTCACATATATTGTTTTCTCAACAAATGGAAAATTATGTTCCACATTCATTGTGCTGGGTTTGCTGAGCCTGCTCTTTTGTAACTCACTGTCTCATCTCTTATATTTTGCCTTCTCTGTCACTGTCGATGTTTTCCTAATACTTCATCCTTTATGCAGACTCCTTCCTTGGAGCTGAATTTGGCAGTGGAGTTTGCCTAACTAATGGGGACCATATGCTCTGCAATTACATTCCCCAACAACATTCAGATTTGTTAGCAAATATTGGAGAAGGCAAGTTGAGAAACTGGAGTGCAAAGGACTGTCAGGAACTGGCACATTCTGACAGGTAAACCTGCATTTGCTGACCACTGGGAATAAGTTCCAGTTAGGGCTTATACCGACTTAGGTAGAAGGGGGATTTGTTTTTTAAAAATATCTATCAGTTGGTATACTTCTCTTCAAACAGCTAAGTGCCCCTCTGATGTGTTCCCAATGGCAAACTGTGCTTTCCCCTGCAGATCAATTTTTAATACATGACTATCACCTGTTTATTTGTTGATCCCAACCCTCCCCCAGACTGGAGAACTGGAATCATAGAATTCCTCACTGTTGTTTTCCCAGCTCCCAGCAGAGGACTGTTAACATAATAGCTATTCAGTAAATATTTGGCTAATGAGCAAATGAGACAATCTCTAGAATACATTAAATCTCAATACATTCTGCACATTACATCTATATGCCTTGGGTGGCTTTTCCCCATTCTCCAGATCCTTCCCTTTCTCTAGGCTGGACCAGCTTTACTCTTGGGAGTCCAGGCCCCTGAAAAGAGTGCAAACTCTGAAGGTTCTGAAGAAGGTTTAGAGCATGGCCCAACATGGCAACATTCATTTTTAAGGGCTTTTTTTTTTTTTTTTTTAGCTTTTAAAAGTTCCATCTGTTGCCCTGTTGGGGATGAGCGTGGAGCAGGATGAGTCAAACCTTTAACACATTGTCCTGGGTTTTGATAAGCTAAATGCAGGGGAAAGAACACCATTTGTCTGTGCAAATGGCAGGAAATGGTAACTAGCTTGAGAGTGGGTGGCTGAGGGGAGAAATGCTTTAGCTTTTCAAGGACCTACTGAATGCTGTGCATTTCTTTAGTGGCCGGCTTGCTGGAGCCTTCTGCAGGAGCACCTGTCCCATTGGCCCCAGTGTGGCTGCGTAGGGCTCTCAGGCACCACATTGAATGACAGCAGCTCTTCCTCTCTGCCATGCCTATTGCAGTCTTGGGCAGCACCCACTGACTGGCTCCTTGAAGACCATGGAGGTGGAGAGGTCTATTTGCACTCGAAGCTGCAAAGGGAAGCTCATGGTTCCAATCAATCCACAACTTTGCCTTCATGGAGGAGCATGAAGGGAGGAGACAAAAGCTGCCTGATTAGAACTCAGGGACCTCACCATCCCCAGCCCACCTCTCACCCCCATGGCATGTAACTGCTACAAAGACACAAGAAACACTCCTTGTTTTAGAACACAAATACATAAATTTTTAATCTGCGAAAAATACAAAATGAAACCATGTACAAGTTATGTACAAACCCTTTTTACAAGACAAGAGAGTTATCACTGGTTGTTACAGATGACAGAGTTGGGTAGATCATTTCAGAGCACCAGCATATAGTCTCTTCTTCAATTCCTGTCAGGTCAGAGTAATTAATCATAATCATAATCATAATGCCAACAATCAAAAGATTGAAAGATGAATAAGCCACGCTCTTTTTCCTCAATGAACATGTAGGCTGAACTCTGCATGTGTGTACTTTTTTTTTCTTTGTCCCCTAAAGAAACCTTGAAGTGCAGGTTTTGGTGTTAAGCAGAGAAAGGTTTCTTTTCAACATCTGGGTGGTGGGATGTGGGCCAGAAGTTTTAGGCAGGATGTGATTCTGCCACCTGGGAATGGAACGTTTTTAATTAGGATTTCCCAACAGATCTGGGTTTGTGTTTGAAATGTTGCAGTTCTGGTCAAACGCATGTCAGGCTGCATTGAGCGGAAGGAAGGGGAGGAGAGCGAGCGCTCTGGGGCAGATGGGACTCTGGTTTTGTGTGGAAGTGAGGCTCAGTCCACCTTGTGGGCGGGGCTCCTGTCCCTGCCAGCTGCCTTCCCACGCTGACCCTGAGTCCCATGGGAGGGAAGCACTGGGTCACTCCCGCAGGCATGTGTCAATGCCTTGTGTACATTTCCATCTAAGATTCTAAACAGTGGGGCCCGGTAGTGCTTCCCAAGGCAGGCATGGCCGAGAGCATTGGTGTCACTTCTGCCCCTGTTCTGTTAACTAGCAAGATGGAGGAGAAGCAGCAGCACAGAAGTCCTCAAGGGATAAGCAAAGGAAACCTTTCTAAACTGAAAAACCTACCTAAAAATAAAGTCCACTTTCACCTGGCCAGAACATCTCTTCTCACAATGCCTGTTCAGAAAAGCCACCAAAGCAAGGTGGTCGTAGCATTTGTTTTCAGACCCCTGAAACTAAGGGTGCAGTGTGTGTGCTGTTCAGGGAGGGAAGAAGAACAGTGCAGTGACATGCACAGGAAGGTGAAAGGAGATGCCCACCCTGAGACCCCTCCCTGGTGAGTCCTCCAGAAAGACTGCCGATCACCACAGGTCCTGTCCAGCCTCCATCCACCATGGCAGCCACAGTGATACATAGTGGCCGAGTGACTGCCCACGTGGGCCAGACCTCATGACAAACTCTGGGAATATGGACAAATAAGCAGAGTTCCTGCCCTTCGAGTGAGTCTTTTGACTTGTGCCTCACCATCTCCAACACCTTTCATCTCCAACCTCATAGATGATCTTCCCTCTCTTTCTTAAAATTCCCCTCTTGTTTCTCATTTCCCTGGTTCTGGAATACCCTAGATCTCCTGTCCCAAGAAGTTCTACTTATTTTGCTCCTTTTTAGTCCTGAAAAACATGGCTGTAGCCCACAAACACATCTGCCAGCTGATCTAAACCTACACTTTCTCCCTAAAATAATTCATCCAGGATCCTCACTTTCTAAGTGCCTCTGTGGGTCTGGCTTCCACATCTGCAGGGCCTGTTGTAGCCCACTCCTTTACTCCCCTGTCCCACTCCTCTTGCCTGTGTGGCCTTCCCTCATGGACAGCTCTCAGCTTTTCTTGCTCTGGATGAACCCAATGTAACATTTCTTAGCTGCTGTACTCACTGCCTCCGCTTCTTGCCTGCTTCTCTTGTTTTCCTATTCCTCCACATGGTTCTGTCCTTGAGGACAGATTAGGTGTGTGTCCACTGCACAATGAATATACTCTAGACCCACAGCCATTGCCCCACATCCAGTCCCTACAATCCCAACCAATCTTCTACAACTATTACGATCTATAACATTTATTTGCTATTCAGTGTTCACATTTATTCAAAAATTATTTATTGAACACCTGTTTTGTGCAACATGATCTTTCCAATATATGTGTGCCTTGTGTTCCCAGTTAGGCAGGTGGGCTGTCTTCCTCTAATAGTCTTACCGTCGTGAGGACACAGCAGCTGCTCAGTAAATATCAATTAGCAGTTACTGATTAACATCATTCACCCTGCCACATGCCAGATAATCCTGCCTTCATACCTAGAATGCTGATCCTCTACTTATCTAACTCCTAAACCCCCCTTTCTCTAGAAATCCTACCTTGCTGAACCACTTCAAACCACAGCATTTCTCCCTTGTTTCAACTCCTACCATATTGAATGTGAAACTATGTCGTTAGGGCTCACCCTTTCTCTAATGGTGCTTTGAGCATGTTTTCTTTCTTTAGTTGTATTATAAGTTGATTGATGGCAGAACCTATATTGTGCTCATTTCTCCCCCACTCACTCCTTGTACAAATATTTTATGAGTGCTAACCGGTTTCTAAACAAGGGCTACCTGATTAGCTGCAAGGGTGTTTTCGTAAGGGGAATTCCTATTTGGCAGTTCTGGACTATTAATTATTCTCTACAATTTGTGGATGTCCTGCCTCATGTTCTTATTATATTACTGTCTAGAAAATAGTATGATTGGCAGGTTTTTAAAAATTTACGTATCTATTCCTACCCTCTAATCTACTTTGTGAGTTTGTTGCTGACATTCTAGTAATTCAGGAGAGTCAGGACGTTCTACGTCTGATGGTCCTGTGACAGAAAGCAAAGCAAAATGTGTGAGGAAGGTGCTGCACACGGTGAGTTGTTGACTTGGAGTGTGCACCCTTTAGCACTCCTTGCTGCTGAGAAAATGTTCAGTTTTGTATGCATTCTCATGATATCTTCCAGGAAGAACTGACATCTCACTACTTTCAACCTGAAAAATGCACAGCCATTGCTGCCCCATCACTCTTTGCTTAAAACTCTGAGTGGCTTTTCATGACTTTCTAAATCAAGTTTCAAACTTTATCTAGGCCTTTAGACTGTACTTTGTAGCCCCTTCCATGAAGTCTCATCTCAGTTTTCCTCAGTTCCCCTACACAAACTTATCACAGTAGACAAAATAGTCAATCTATTGAAATCACATTCCTACAAATACATCATTGCCCGTTAAGTCCCATCTCCCTGGAAATCCCTCATATTCCACATCTTTCCAGTCCTGTCACCCATTTACTACTGAAATGCCTCCAAAGCCCATCAAACATTGTATACCTCTGCATTCTTGCCAGCCTACGCAGTTCAATGCAAACTCTTCTTTCTTTCAACCCAAAGAACTACTCTTTGTACCATATGCATGCCCATAACTCATGGTATTTTAAAATACTGCTTATTATATCTTTTTCTTTTTTTTCTTTCTTCCCAGATTCTTAATGTATACCCCAAGTTTGGCTTATCTTTAGATAGGGAGTCTCAGGTCCTTTTTGTGATTAAAAAAATATGCCAAAAGAGGAAGGTCTGCTACAGGTGGTCTAAGTCAGAATTCTTTCTCCAATCTATCCATGTGGGGCTGTGATATCATGGAGCTTCCAACTGTTGTAGGGCTAAAGGTGCCTCTGCCTTTGAGCATGTAGGCTTCTTTTTATACATGTTTTAAGCAAGCTTACCATAAAAATTGAAAATTAGGCTCTGTGGTCTCTTAAGAAATAAAATTAAAAATGTTTTCCAAGTTTCCTTATTTTTATGGAAATCTTGAAATTATTAACAACTGATACTTTATTGGAAACAACCAATCAGGAGAGACTCCACTTAAACAACCAATATGACCAAACTAGTACAAACTGCCTAGGAATCATTTATAATTACTACTGTCTCATAAATAAATCCAAATAGCGTCATCACCTCCTCAAATGACCTGGGATTTATATGCTAAATCATCTCTGCTGGATTAAAAAAATTGCCTTTTGGGAATAAGGAGAGGATCAGAAAGGTAATTTACCAGAAGATTGTAAGTAAATTCTGTTTCTTTTGCTTTTTAAAGAGGGTGAGTCAAGTCCTCATTAGTGAGGGTCCTTTCAAGGCTCATGGTGACTGGTGGCTTTACCACCATTCCAAAAGCAGCAAGTAAGAACAAAACAGAAAATGGACAGATTCTGCCCTGGAACTCAGTGTTCAAGCTGAATGGATCTACTTAGTCTCCTAGGAGTCAAGCTGGCTCACATCTCAGTCAATTGGTTGGATAGTCTTTGTTTCTCTCCCTTCCTACCTTTATTCCTCAATTTCTTCCTTCCTTCCTTCAATGAGATTCTCTTTCACAATAAAACACAATAGATTAAAATTACATTTGTGAATGTAAGTAGCTAAGAGATGGTTAGTTTATTAATGAAAGAAAATAACCAAATAAACAGAGGACAGGAAATGAAGTGAGAAGGAAGACTGGTTACTTCCTGAAGATTCACATGGGGAAACATAAATGGGGAAAATGGCAGGAATTTGGGGTCTCTTGAACCTCTAGTTACATACTAGGAATTGGAGACATGGCATAGAGATGAAGGGATTAACTGAAGCTGGGCCTTGAACCAAAAAAAAACAACAACAAAAAAGGGAAGGCAGGGATGAAACTGAGAAGAAAACCCTAGAAACAGGCAGCAAAATTTGACCAACGTGATGCAGGTGTGTCCGAATTGAGAAATTTGCATCTTGAACCTAAAGAGAATCTAAAGTGAAAAGACCAGGAATGAACCTACCTATTCTATGTCCAGAGCAGAAAATGTTCACCACTCCTGAGTAAGGCTGGGAGTGTTGCCTGGGTGATGCAGCAAAAAGGACCTTTATTCCAGTCCTGGACACAATAGTCTGCATGGGCTTAGCCAAGGAGAAGCAGCCACTCCCATGTTCCCACTCCTAACTTAGATCACGTCCCCTGGGACCTGAAAGAGACCTTAGAGTCATCTAGATGAATCACTCTCATTTACAAATGAAGTCACTGAGACTCAGAGAGTTTTGAAAACATTTTTAAAGATCAAGTTTGTTGTTTGTAAATGTGGCTCTTGCACCCTCATATTAAATGGTAACTAGGGAACTTGTGCTTTTTCTCCTTTCAACATGAAAAAGTCCCAAATTTCTTATGCTTTTTCACTTTTCCTTTATCTAACCCTAACAAACACTTCTAATTTCCTGTTTATTTAAAATCTTCAATCAATTTTTTTACAAAGTACGTCATAAGGTGCCAGAACCCTTGGGAGGAAAGATTGGAATGTTCTCCAACGCGCCTTAGTCACAATCACTTTTATTTAAGGTGTTTTATAATAGTTCAAGATGATATTCTAAAATATAAAATTGCTTAGACAAAAATAAAAGTTTTCTCAAGGAGAAAGGTTATGATGGTGATGATATTTTCTGCTTTGTAAACAGCCTGTTGGTGACCCACAGCACCCAAGAATCATTAGTTTGGGAGAATGGCTTTTCTGGAGCCCTAAACTAGGATAGGAAATCAGAGCCTCATAATGTGGACTGTACCAAAGACCCTCCTTGGTCTCAGGCGGATGTAGGCAGAAAGACAGACTGTTGCAGTGGAGATGGATGGGACTCAGGGCCAAAGAGCTCAACAAGTAGGAACAAGCCAGGGAGAAGCTCTGGCATTTGCTTGAGCCCTCCAGTGATTTCACAAATGTTATTTCTGTTTCCATTTCGCTTCTACTTACCAGGCACCAGCTTTTGCCAAAGGGCCCAACAACTAGTCATTTTCCTACCCCCTTAACAAAATGCCTCATTTTGTTTTCTGGTCCAGAACAATTCATTATTACAACGGCAACACAGTATGAACTTATTGCTCTACTTAAAAGAAAATGAATTTCTACCAATTTGGTTTTTTTGGGGGGGAGGTGCTTATGAATCAAGGAGCCCTTTGCTATAGGAAACTATCCTATTATGATTTTTTTTTTTTAATTTAGATTAAAATTTCTAGCCACAAATGCATCAGTGGATGTGTGGTGGGGCTGGAGTTTGCATTTCTGCTTCCAGATTGCCTTGGTAGGGGTGACACAGGGAAGAGAGGGTCATGGGAATGGAGCTTTGTGTCCTGTGTCCCTCTAATGGAAGATCCTTTATGTGGCCACCACAGCCTGCCAGAGGAGACCAAATCACTCTAACAAATTTGGAGGTGGTTATTACGAGCAGGAGTGAAGAGCCCACTATGGTTCACAAAGGAAAGAAGAGCGTGGATTGACGTGAATATACTAAGGTGACCCCAATGCAAAATCGTTATGTAAAAGAAGGCCTAGCTTTCAGGAAAGTTGTCAAAATCCTAGCAAAACGTTCTCCCCACAAACACATTTGACTTCTGTTGGAAACCAAGAAATGTTTCTAAGCCTGAATATAGACTGTTGACATCATTTTAGTCTGCTGAGTAGGCTAGTGATTAATTATAAGTAGTTTTTAAACAATCCAATTGGACATACATTGTATTCACGATACTTTTATAGAACTAATTCTACAAAATGTGACGACAGAATAACCACAGTCCGACAAGTCACTGCAGGACAATGCCTACGAGGTGGAAGCACGACTATATTGGCTCTGCAGGGAGTGGACAGAGGTGGAAGCTCATTTTGCCTACGTTGGTAATTGGAGTACTTAGTGGACATATGTCTTCATGATGATCTCATTGCTTTGCTCTGATCTGATTTGCACTACCATAACTAGGTACCACAGGTCATGGCCCAAAGAGTTAATGGACTAGATATCATGAAACTTCGGGGAGATACTTTGGTTAGCTTGGTTCCATTAAGTGTCCACAGTTTACATTTTTTAAGAAAATAGAAATCACTATTACATCCATGCTTCTCCAGAGACCTTGATGATCATATCAAAGATTGATAATTTTAAAGTTGAAAGACTTGCTAAGTTGATTGGAACAAAACAGTTGCCGGGAGACTGTACACCGAGCATGCAAGCGACAGCAGAGCTCTGAGACATCGTAATTGCATCTGATGGCTAGAAAAATCTTTTGACCGCAGTTTAAAGTGGCTAATTTATTTGATTTCACTGCTGGTAATTTTCAAAGGCCTTTTCTAACAGTCTATATGAAGTGCATTCGTTGCTTTCCTTTTGTTATTATTATTTTTAAATTGTTGTAACAAGTTCATGTGTTTGGCCCCAGCAACTAAATAAAGGAGAGCATGCAAATTAAAATCTGTCTCCATGATTGTAGAAATTTCCTGGTTTTTAAACAAAAACTCAGTGAGAAGAATGACTGCCCTCTCACATCCTATGGTAAAGTAAAACTACTAATCAGTTTTACAAACTTCCAGGCTAAAAGCTCTGAGACTTGGGGAGTGGGGAGAAAGTCCACCAGACCCTCCCGAAGTTGACATTACTCGCTCAGGTGGTTTGGAAATATAACATGAGAAGCATAACAGCACGTAGGAGTCTCCACCACTAGAACAGCAAACAGAGCAATGCCTTGTGTGCATCTGGTCCTCAGCTTCCACATCCCAGGTGTGCCCACAACCCTCCTGGTGTCCTTAGTTGGCCAGACAAACCTGATCTGCCAATTGTAGAAAAGCAGCAGAAGGTCTTCCCTTTAAAAATATGAACAAAGGGGTGAGAACTACAGAATGAAAACTAAAACTACAAAAATATGACTTTCAACTGTGAAAATAAATAAGTTTCCATTTATTAAGAGCTGGTGTCAATGCAGATCAAAATACACACCCATCCAGGCGAGGAGCAGGTATTCACCTGTCCCCTTAGTCTTCTTTTTTGGATTTACTAAAATACATGTATACATCGTTGGCCATTTTAAAATTGTTTTAATAATTCATTTCCCTTAATTACAATTAATTGTGGTGGTGACCATCATTCTCCTCAAAGAAAAAGAGAGAAAGAAGAGAAAAACACATTAAGGAGTCTGACCACTTATTCATTTAGATTTTGCATTGTTTAGATATAGGGAAGATATTTGACAATGAAAAGAAAAAATATATTTTCTTTCTAATAAATAAAAATAATTTAAAATGCTAGAGGCTATACATGACTATTTTAGTATGTTCATTTATAAATGAAATCATTTTCTTTTCCAAAATACATGGAAGCAATATTCAAGGCAGACAAAGAGAAAGATCTGTCTACTTTATTTTCTGGCAATTCTTGCTTATCCTAACGTTTCCACCAGTGATTCAGCATGTAAGAAGAAAAGTCACATCACCATTTATGAAGTTTGTCAGGCTTTAAAAAAATAGTTCTGGTCTCCTGGGAGTCAACATTCATCTTCAACTTCTCTGATTGGTGGAATCAAGCTGCTTGTGGATTTATATTGGTTGATCTGGTTAGCCATGTGGGTACTCATGGGCTTGATTTGAATGTTTCTGGGATAGGCATTATCCGGTTCATCTGTAAACCATTTCTTTTCTGCTAAAGGGCAAAATGGATAGAGAACAAGAAGGAGAAATGAGAAGTTTAATTAGTCCTAGGGTAAAGCCTTTGGAAAGTTCATTGAAAAACGCAAAAAGGTAATCGATAGAAGCCGACAGTGAGTAATTGCTAAGAGAGACAGTGCAGTGTAGGGAGGACCCCAGAACCTGAAATATACCTCTGCTTCCTGTAGCAAGTGATGAACAAAATGTGCCACTGGGACTCAGAGGCACCATGGGCGGACCTCAGAGGCTAAGGAGGGATTGGAGAATGGACTCTGGCAATGTCCCTTGGAGTTAATTTCATGGCCAGAAATGGTTTGGTGGGGAGGGGATGTTGCGTATATCAGCCATTGGGTACAGACATTGTGCCTGAGGAGAGATGTGTGCATCCATTGATTTGAGTGGAACGGAAGGGCACCATCACCCTTGCTGCAGAGCGAGTGATCCAGAATCTTACACAGAATCACCACCTCCCAGCTTTTTCTTGGCTTTGCTTATATACACACACTTAAAGCCATGTCTCAACTATACCACTCTCCTGTTTCATTTGTAGCCACTTTGGGGGGTCTAAACTAAACCCATAGATTTTGCTGGCCAAAAATCTATGAAAATCAGAATAGCGACCAATGTTTTAAAGAGGATTTTGAGGTGGCTTTTATTTCAAGAAAGAAAACTCTGTGTTGGTATAAAGTTATGAATAGAGTTCCAAGTGGCAATATCTTAACTGACTATAATAACCCAAGCTGTCGACAAGGGAGCTCAATGAAGTCTTGGCATTTCATTTCCACCCTAAATACAGAAATGGCTGAGAGAGAATGCTGAGTCAGGGCGTTTGGGGGCTGGGGTGAGAATGAAAATGGTCTAGCATCCTCTTAGCAGTGCAAAGCTATTTTACAAGACTCAACCCTCATCCCCACCTCTTTCTAGGATTGAAATTTTCTAGGAAATTGGCCATGTGTATTGATAGGAAAGGACTGGGCAAATAGGACATTCTAACTTGGGAATCATATGCCTCACTTTAGTGGCTTAGGGAAAGAAAAGAAAAAGAAAAAGGGTAAAAGCTATCAAGCACGTCCACTGCTATAGAGACAATGGCCTCTGTAGCTGCTTTTTCTGCTTACCAGAACAATTTGTAACTGCCTTGTCAGTGGTCCTGAATGGACACATTAGTGAAAACTGCTCACCTGGTTTGATAGGGGGCGTTGGGGGTGGGGTATGTGCATGTTTGGCTAATGATTTATAAATTATCTATGATCAGTTCATGACCACTCTGCTTGTTTCTCCTCAGTTCCTACTTCTGCTATTTCAAGTGCCCTGAGCTGTCAATGTCAAGGAGGGCTGTCACTGGAGCTGGGATATGCCTGAGTCAAAGCCTCGCCCCAGTTTAATGCGGCAGCTCAGTTTACCCCACAGGAAACTTGCTGCCTCTTGCCTCGTTCTCCCCACCCCCTCTCCTGCTCTGGCTCACTCACCTATTATAATTAAGCTCACTTTGATTTGAACAGATTGGACGATAGGAATTCATAATGCTACATCCTCACAGTGAAGCTAACTGATTAAGTGCTTTAAATTATTCCCCCTGACAGAATGATAAAGTTACAATCTGTTCTGAGATGATCTACAGCTTGCCAGACTCCTACAGCTTCTTTCTACATTCATTTATCTTTTTGTCAAGCGGAGTTTTTTTTTTTTCCCTAAGCTTCAATTCCATAGATCTTTTAAAGTCATCAGCACATCTGAATTATTAATGAGGCTTTAGAGGCAAGGTTCCTGATGGGCTGGTTAAAAAAGATTGTATAGAAATCCGGGACTGTGTACACATCAAAATAATTTCAGCTCCATTTAAAAAACCATTTAGTTCAAGTGTGACATAGATGAACCATTATGCATTTGTGGAAACCAATTTTTTGTGATCTACGATTAAACTAACCTTTCAGAGAGGAGTAAAGTGTGATGGTTATCATGTTTTAAAAGCTTTGCCAGGCCGCTGAAACAATTTCACACTATGACTTTTTCCAGGGGTTTATGTGTAAAGATGATTTTCAGAGAGGTTGAGCCTGGTGTTTGTGCTCAGGTTGCCTGAGCTGCCCTCGGTTTTGGCCATGCTGTTATGCAGACTGACTTTGCAAAGGGATTTGGTGCTAGGTTGGACATGCCAGGTTGGAAGAGTGAACTCAGCTGATGGAAATGAGTAGGTCTTTTGGGTGAAAGACCTAAGACAGCTGCAATTTGCTGAAATTTTTACAACTGCTGCAGAGAATAATTGTTCGGAATTTAGTCTTTACAGTTCAATTCAAAGTTGGCATTTTGACCTTTCGCGGCAGAGAGAATATCAATTTCCTTCTGCTGTCTGTAAGAAAGAGAGCATTATTTCCTCATTTAAACTTCTCTCTTTCCTTTTACATTTCTTGCCATTAAAAAAAAAAATCTAAGCAGAGTAGCCCATGTTTTGGCCATGCTGCCTCAACACAAGGAGTGAGTTGTGTTAACACACATTGTGGTGAGGAGTTGAGGTCTTCCTTATGCCTGAGAAACAGCTGTTTAATTTGGGTGCCTCCTAAGATAAAAATGTGTGTGTTTTTGGAGACTTGGTTATGTAGGATGTTCAGGAAACGGAACTGTATGAATGCTCTGGGCGTTTTACTAAAATGTCTGGTGCAAAGGTATTTTACGAACAGATTCTCCCAACATGCTTCCAAGGAACACACATTTCAATGATCGCCAGCCATTCAGCATCCATGGAGAGTGCTGCAAGTAGGACAATGATAATTTGATGTATTGAATCTTGCCTTCTGAAGAAGAAACAATGCCAATGGGTGGCTACAAAATTGACCACGAGGAAGAGGACTCAGGGAAGCAGCTCTAATGAATGCTGCCATGACAAGGATAAATCCAAATCCCTGACTTTATCTCCACTCCCTGTTTCATCTCACATACCAGAAAGATTTCCAGGGGCTTTATTTTCATCTCTAAGATGAGAAGGGCAATTGATCGGGGTGGGAGGGCTTCCTCGCTGCCAGAGAAAAATAGCCTTATTTCTTAATAAGCTTCTTAAGGATGAGATGCCTGTTGTCAGTGCTCTGAGTACAATGTGTGACATGTCAGGAGTTCGTGGAGTTAGGAAAGAAGAGTCATTTCAGTCTGTGGCTGGGAGGGGGCTAGTGGGACAAGATAAAACTCTGGAAAACAACTGCAGAGAGATGCTGGTAGAGCAATTGCCACTGCCATTGGCAGATGTCACCTATCAAGACCAGCCATGCTATGAGCTGTCCACCATGAAGAAGCAAGGAGATGAGGGCTAAGGAGACAGTGCAGGGCAGGAGGTGAAAGTTAAGCAGATCTAGCTCACATACTAGTTGCATGGCTCTGAACAAGTTATTAGCAAATTTATCTTAGCTTCATTCCTTTTCTGTAAAATAGGGCTGATGATACAAACTTCCTAATAGTGTTGTTTAGATAAATGAAGCCAGTACCCTTGAAGCGCTTACACAGGTCCAGATACATGGTAAGTAAATGTGAGTTGTTAAGGTTATGAGTATTTGGAGTAATATCAGCGGGCATTATATCACAGTGGCTAACTTCACAGACTCTAGTGTCTCTCAGATTCTGTGTCTTTCAAATGGGGACACAGCATCTCTGTCTGAAGCTGTTGTGAGGATTGAGTTTGTATAGGTAACTAAAGAGTGCTCATGAGAATGCCTGGCCCAAGGCAATTGCTGAAGCGTTAGCTTTTAGAGTAAGTTTAGTACTAGCCTGAGTACTATCAGTACTAAAGGATGATGTAAGCATGGGTCGTACCTCTTGAATGTGATGACAAATGATGCCCTTCAGCAGAGATTCTGGGGGTAGAGAACAGGGGTGTGTATATCGGGGTGTATCCTGAAGAACATGGATTGTGGCAGCAGAGGTGACAGAGGGGGATTTGGTTGGTCATCTTCATTTGGAAGGTAAAGGAGAGGAAGAGGTAACCTGGTGTTATTTCTGGGGAGCTTAGGGTTTTTCCCCTCCCAGGGTGACTCTGTGCCTCTGAAATACTGGCTTTGACTCACCAGACATCCTATCCCATCTTAGAGCCATCTGTTTCTTGCATTTCTAGTTTCATCACTGAGATCACAGGGTTTAAAATAAGGGTCAAAACCTCCTCCAGCCACAGGGCTGCAGGTCACCCTGGAGGAATGGGCTCTTGCAGGGAAGGGCCCCAGAGCTGGGCTGACTGAGCTGCCACCAGCAGAGGAAGAAACAGGCTGCACTGTGAGAATTGAGCTTCTCTGTTGGCTCTGTGGGTTGTCAGTGCCATGGGATTTAGCCTTTTCACAGTACTCCCTAGAGAAGATTGCAGAAAAGGGGAGACAATGATACAGCAAAAGCATTTGGAATAATTGGCCCTCTTCTCACTACACCACAAGCTGAGGTTGAGAGAGAAAAGGCTCAAAAAGAAAAGATGCTGTTTGGAGAGAGACAACCATGGAGAACAGTAAGGGCTAACAAGGAGCTTCGACCTTCAAGGGTAATGCTGTGTGGTTTCCTGTCCCGCGCTTGTGATAGGCAGCCTGGCACACTTCCTCTGCCCAGCAAACCCTGATGCCTCCACCGTCCGCACCCACACATACTACCTCCTCTCCTCTCTGTGAGCAAAGTATGCTTATTTCATAGAGATACAAATTATTTGTACCAGAACAAAAGCAATTACCGTTTATGAAAAACCTTCTCACTTCTTTGCAATTGGCTACCATGACTCTGTCTCTTCTAACTGAAAGTCTGATGCTGCCAATCTTTGAGCAAACTGCTCTCCCAGCCCTCCTCTGTGGCCCTTGGTCCAGCCAACACCCTGAGGACAGATTCTTCACTAATCCCTTTTGGATAATCCCTCTCACCTCCAATGGTTGCAATGGGCATGCAATCTTGCATGGGAGACAGTCAGCCAGTGTAGTGACAGGTGCCCACAGCTACTTCTTTATCATATTGTGACAAAGCAGGGATGGGCTAAAAGAAGCTGATTGAGAAATTGATTTTTACCCTGTCTTGACTTCCACAGGCCCTGGAGTTTCTGTACTCTCCTCTTTCTCCTTCAAGGAGCCTGTTGCTATAGGAACCTGGCAGGTTGATTTAATTGTCTCTGTTGGGATGCAGACACCTTTAGGCTTTTCCCATGCTGCAGAAGAGCCAGACAAAAGCTTTTTCTGGTCATTTGGGATCTTGATGATGCTGCCAAGAGGCATACTCAGTGTCTCTACTCATTGAGCTTACAGGGCTATTCCCCTTTCTCAGAAGCCATGTGACCAGCTTGAGAAAGTGCCACCAACACAGCAGCATCATAAGGCATGTAGAGGCACTCATATTTTTTTAAAAAAATCAAACCAAGAGGACAAGGGTAATATAGAAAATGGTTAAAGGTATAAAAATGTGTAAAGTCAATTTATATCAAATATTTATTGAGCACCGATGGTAAGGTTCTGGGTCATAATCTTTAATATTCAGAACAGAATTTGAAACCTCTCCCAATTGTGGCAGAAATTTAACTGTGTGTATAAGAGTCCAGCTTTCTCCATCCATTTGAACTGGCTTTGGGAAGAACCTGGGTAGCAGACTTTAGGGACACTGATGATGCCATGATCACCCAAGTGTTGAGACTGAGAAGGCTTCATCGTGCCTTCTGGTTTACCAGCCTACTTATTGTTCACCCCTTTCAAAGCCCAAAGCAAGTTGGACTAAATGGCTTACAAATTTCTTCTCTTCTAGAATGGTGCAGATAACAGAGTTCCTAACTTTTTAAATGTATATACTTTATTTTCAAAGAACTCTCACTTTCTACCCTTACTTCCTTGTTTTTTTTTTTTTGTTTGTTTGTTTGTTTTTGCGGGAGGCAGTGAACAGGAAGAGATATAATAATAAGAAACTTGTATGCCTACTTCCTAAGTAAGCAGATGTTCTACTGAAAGAGGAAGGGGAAGTTTGGAGTCAAATAGAAAACAATGGAGGGGACTCTTCACTCTATTAAGGAAAGTATAATATAGTAATTTTGGCAAATAAAATTGAAGTAGTAATGATCCTTCTCCATCATCAAATTTATCATTAGTCAAATATGGTGAATTCTCAATTATCTACCACTGGGGCATGACTGTGTGCCCAAAGTCCAGGAAAACCTCAAAATTCCATCTCTTATCATAGTCTGTTCCCATTCCATTCCCATCACAATATCATCTCATTGGAGTTGCTAACAGACTGTATATAAAACGCACCTCGGATTTACTTCTCTCTATCTGCCCGATCTCTGGTTGGGATTTAACAAATGTCTGAAAGGCAGCTGGCAGGAAAGATTTGGATAATACAGTGACTGAACCATCAGCTCCCAGATAACTGGGTGTGGGCTATTGAGTTGATATACACAGCAGAACACTTTTAATTTGAGTCATACTGATCAAGCATAAAGAAGACCAAAGCTTTTGCCATTAGTAAGCCTCCTGGTTTAAAGGAGGATGAAATATTGACAGAGAAGCAAGTTTGCCAAATGGAATAGCTGTAAATGTTTTCCAGAAAAGTTTATCAACTGGCATCATCACTTGATTGAGTAGGTCTTGCCAAGATGAACACAGAGATGTGAACAGACCGATGGGGGGACTGGGATTGGGGGGTGGCAATGGGGGAAGTGAAGGAAGCTGGGTTTCTTGATAGGAAAATGCTTTCGGACTTGGAGCAAGGTACCAGGGTGGGCAGGGAGGCCACGTGCAGATTAAAAGGCAAGCCAGATGGAGAGAAGTTCCCCCCAAATTACCCAACCCCACACCCAAGAACACCAAAACAAACTCTAAGGAATCTAGCGATAGCAGCAGCACAGCCTCATTGCGCTGAGCAATTTAGAAAGTGGAAGAAGGAAGGAAGAGAAGAAGGAAGGGAAAAGGAGAGGGAAAGGGGAGGGGGGAAAAGCAAAACGAAATAAATAAAACCACAAACAGAACAATATAAATAAAAATAAACAAACCAATAACAGAATAAAATTTGTAACTCCTTTTTTTTTTAATTTCACAAAAGTTTTCACAAGGACAACGTTATAGAAGAAAACCCCCAGCAGTGGCTAGGTCATGCAGAACCATTAATTGTCATACCTTGGCCCATTCTATTCATCCTTGTTGCACTTTAGAGAGAGAAGTAAGCTATGTGAGTTTTACAATGCTTTTAAACTGTCATATTTCCTGTTGAGCACTTTAACTGGCACATTCTTATAGTTATAAATGTTCTGAGGGCATAACTTTATAACCTCCTTTGCAAAGAATGCATGAAGAGCTCTTCATGATCCAATACTAGGGGATACATATATATAGTTATATATATAGTTATATATATATAATTATATAGTTATATATATATAATTATATATAGTTTATATAAAGAGATAGTTATACATAATATAAATCAATATATAGAGAGACAAAAATAATTTGAAAAAATTCTTCCACTCATAGGGCTTGATAATTTACATGTATACAATTATTCCCCACCACAATACTGGTTTGAATACTACGCTGACCCTGTCTTTGGTGTGGGGGAGGGTGGAGGTTCTGACTGAGCCTCACCATTTGTCAGTAAAAGTGCTTGTCAATTCACACAGCAAGCAAATATCCAAAACTATCATGCTTGAGGGGACGGGGGATCCAAAATCTAAATCCAAAACATTCACCATAAAAACACCTTTTTAGAGATGGTACAGCTGTGACATGTTTTCCTCCTCCCTTTTACCCCTATTCTATTCGATGGAATTCTTTGAAGTAAAACTTTTCAAATATGTATATACCAGCCCAGTCCATCCATAAGAGAAATTGGTTATGGTGAATTGGCCAATTTTTAAGAACTACTGCACTGCCTAAAGCATGATTTGCATGCACAAAGCATCTGACAACTATATGTTGAAAAAAGGGTATTTTTCTACCTCTCCTCTCATGCTTACTAAGTGTTAAAAAAGAAAGAAAACAAAAGAAAAAAATAACTATACCAAAATGTGTTTGGCTCACTGTTGCACTCTTCTTATCCCACGTCTCATAATGACAAGGAGCAGCTCTCTATTGCCGTCATTACCCTGCCTAAATTGGCTATATTAAAGAAAGTGATGATGAGGAATTCCTTCCCACCAGCTTTCTGCATTGGGACAGCCAGCACCGCACAGCTGTGCCAACAGTTGAAGGTGGTGGCTGGCTTTTGTCTTTGTTGAGTCAACTGTGGCTGATCCTCCTACATTCTAATTTATTTAGCATGTCGGCTCCTAGAAAAACATGATCTGCAGCTGGGTTTGTCTTCCTCTCACTCTACCATTGCCCCAGCCCTTCCTCCTACCTGGCATTGGGGCCCTAACTAATCAAACAAAGGGGAGTAAAAAGATCCCCTGAGAATGCATGGAAAAATACTTGCTCTTTCCTGAGCATTATTTATTCTGTACAAAAGGTAAGTAATTCACCTTTTAAAAGATGTAAAAGTCCCAGGAAGGCAGTTTTTAATGACTTACATCTGATATTTATGATACATATGGCTTTTCATCCCAAATGTCAAAAGTGAAAGAAAAAAAAATAGCTATTCATATGGCAACATAAGGAGACAGAATAACAATTTAATATGCAATCAAACCTCTTTTCACTTAAACTAAATGACTAGAATTTGATACATCCATGATTGGAATACTATTCTCTCCTCCATATTAAGGTGAGAAATGTTCATAAGAACTCCCAGAGGGAACTGGCTCTGGGACAAAAGGCCTTGGTGAGTAACTAAAAAAATCACTGATGTTCTCTTGCAACAAGCAGGTCCTTCATAATCATCTACACAAATCGTGAAAGCTTTTCAAATGCTTCGCAATACTTCGGCCCAGAGACTGGAAACAATCAATATGTTTTCATTGCTGTTTGGTTGCTTGTTTCAAATAAACATGTGCTAACTTATTGTGTGTATAAAAAAAGAAAGAAAGGAAAACAACAACAACAACAAAATCAAAACCCAAAGCACCCTGATAATCCTGATAAATCAGAATCAACTTTTCTTTTACATTAAATAAACTTGCTCTGCCTAACTGACATTGATCACAAGTGCTCCCTTCTAATCTGTGAACTCATTCCTGCAGTGAGCTATTTATGTCTGGAGCATGCCTTTGGGTTATTTTTCCCCCAGAATCATAAATAACTTTTGGTCCGTCTGCTTATTTGCTGTTGTGCTCAAGGGTTTTATGGTGGTGAAATAAAAATGACAACCACATGCACACTATCATACATATGCAAATATGTGTAAAAAAAAGGGGGGGACTACAGGGGAAAACAGGGAAAGTTACTTTGTTGGAAACACCAACTGGGGAAATGAGTGGCAGATACAGTTTCACACAGTGGCGGTGGATACACATATCAAAGCCGCTCTTCCTGCACGTACTTCTGTTTGTCCCGGGACTCCCTGGACTTGGGCCGGTTCTGTCGGTTTGCTGTGGATGGGATGGAGTGAACAGAGGAGCTCTTCTTGCTGGAGGACTGCGATGAGTGGGAGGAATGGGACAGGCTGGCCCGGGACTGGCCGGCATTGTGGTCAAACTGCATTAAGCAGAAGATCAGGTCCGTCGGCACGAGCTCAAATTCATAGGGCGGGTTGGTGATGACATACCTGGACAGGGAAAGCAGAGATGTCACCTCCTGAGAGTAACTGAGTAGAGAATTCAACCCTCTCTGAACCAAAAGCAATGGCCTGGTTACTCAGGACTTTAAGAGGATCTGGAAGATGCACTCCTAGCTGGTCTGAGGCCTTAAACATTCTTTTTCTTGTTAAATGGAAACTTCCTCTGTTTAACTCAATAAAGGAGGCCAGCCAGGAGCCCAGGCAGAGATGTGGAATTACAGCCAGTAATGGAAGAACCAAACTTCGCTTCTCATGGTCTACATGTACCTTTCTATACAAGGTCAAAGTCACTTTCAAGTAGCCCAACCGCAAGAGGTTCCATGAAGTGTGATGCAACTTTCATTTCATAATTTTCGGACAATCCCAGATATACATCACAAGATCTTTGTTTACCATGACAGAGTGTCTCCTTAGACTATTCTCGCTCTTTACCTTTTAAAATCTACTTTGGTGAGAGAATTTGGAATTTGGAATTCACCACATGGAAGAATCTAAGAAACCTGCCTACTTATCAGCACTACTTTGTTGTTCTTCACAATTAGTTGGAGCTTTCTTTGGTCAACAGCAGATGTGACTAAGAAAATCACGCTGTTTCACTTAGAGCAGTGGGTCACCAAGTGTGGTCCTTAGGCCACACAGCTCAGCATCACCTAGGAACTAGGAAATGCAAGTTCTTAAGCAATCCCACCCAGACCTACTGAATTGGAAGTGCTGAGGATGGGGTCCAGCAATCTGTGGTTGAACAAGCTCTGCAGGTGAGTCTCATGATGGCTAAATTTTGAGAACCCACTGGTCTATAGCAATTGTTCTCAATTCTGGCTATACACTATAATCCCTGGTTATTATATATAAAATGTTTACATATTTTAAAATATATATATGATGTTTTCTTCCTTCCAGACCAGTTAAATTAGAGTAATCAGAATATTTTTTAAAAGCTCCCCAGGTGATTCTACTATGCAAGCAGGGATGAGAAACGCTTGTCTCTGCAGCATTGTTGCCTAGGGTATATTATGCAAACTCACTGATCTTGGTAATTCTAGGATGTACTTTTAATTTTTGCCTGCTATGAATTTATTTTAATGCATATGAGAAAAATATAATTAGCACATCTAAACTGTTATTTTTCTGCTTAAGGTGATAATATATAATTGTCTCAAAAATAAATATATAAAAGTTAAAAAGCGAGTCAATTTAAAATATGTGAAGTAAAAATATGGGATTCTGAGATATGGCAGAAGAACCACTTATCTTAGGGCCAGGTGTGGTGGCTCACACCTGTAAGCCCAGCACTTTGGGAGGCCGAGGTGGGTGGATCACTTGAGGTCAGGAGTTTGAGACCAGCCTGGCCAACAAGCCTTCTCTCTACTAAAAACACAAAAATTGGCTGGGTGTGGTGGTGTGTGCCTATAATCCCAGCTACTCAGGAGGCTAAGGCAAGAGAATCACTGGAACCCAGGAGGCAGAGGTTGCAGTGAGCCAAGATTGTGCCACTGCACTCCAGCCTGGGCAACAGAGCAACACTCCATCTCAAAAAACAAACAAACAAACAAACAAAAAACAAAAAAACAAAAAAACTTATCTTAAACACTAGCAATGTAAAATATCTCTATATTAGGTACCAACAGATGTTATCCTAGTAGCTAGAGTTTGGGAGAGATGTTTGTGTATTCAGACTTTTGTAATTAGGTGATGGAATTATTCTATTAATACAAAACTTGAATTCTTACCAAAATGTCTTTACATCTACTATTAGTAATTATAGAAAAATGCTTCCCATCACCTCCAAACTCAGTGTTGGATTTAATATGGGCAGAGTAATTTGCATGTTGAGGAGATGTATACAGACCTTTGCCTTTACAGTAGGGGACAGGAAAGGATATTAATATTTCTGTGATTAGGTGGGAGGGCAGAGTTGAAACCAATACTCACCTCTTTGTGCACTGACTGGGGGTGCTGAGGTGAGCATCTCTCAGCCGGTAAATTCCAAAACAAAGCATATTATATGTTTTCAGAGCTTTGCAGAACAGATCACCATAACAACCACCATCCTGGGAGACAGCAAAAGAACAGAGAGAAACATCCTTTTTATTTGCCTGAAAATCAAGGGACAGCAGGGAAACGGGTCTTTTCATCAAAGCTTGTTTTGGTGTCTCCCAAGTTGGAGGGTCCATGTGCCAAGGGACGGCAGTGGAAGAAGTCAACATGTTTAACAGACTACACCCAATATGTGTGATTTTTAGGGATCAGGTAACAATGGGGTTTTCCTCTGGTGTCTCTCCAGTTTTCCACCTGTCCCAGTGGGGTTTGAAAGCTCTAAGGAGATTATGTTTCTCCCTCACTTTAAGTCAAAGTGTAAAGCTTGATGGTCTCAGATGTATGCTCAGCTGAGGAGATGAACCCTTCTCTGCAAAATGGTGATTATGTTCAGTCCCAGCTCAGCTGTAACCGCTGTGATAGGCTCGTGTTGTCAAAACTGCCTGAGTGATAATGAAAACCACCGCAAGGAGGAGGACCCCACCAGGTCCTATGGTGACAGACTCTTTCAGGAGGTAAGGACCCTGTGAAAAGCACAATTTACAGACCTCAGAGATGGCAAGGGTGCAAGAGAATGTGTTTCCCAAGGAGCCAGGGGTCTGCAGGCTGAATAACTGGGATTCGCAGTTCTGATCGGTTCACAGCCACCTTCCCGGGGTCTGGGGCCTGATGCAGAAAGTGAAAGCAAATGCATCCACTTGGAAATGCTGGCTTCAGCGGCCAGGTGGCTTCAGGTAGATGTTACCTGTATTATATGAAGGGCACTGGGCACTGCGGGATGGCTTCACTGGGTATAAAATGACTGTCTTTGTCCTTCCAATCATTGGAATTCTCATATTGGTCTCATACTAAAGAACACTGATGGGACCAAATCTTACCATTATCTGAAGTCTTTATCCTAATCAAGTGCATCAGTAAGTAAATGATGGGTATAAAGAGCCACTAGCTATGAAAATTCCCTTTCAAAAAAAGCCTAGTCTAACATAGGTCCCAGTCCATGATCAAACTAAAATATGGGGAAAGTATGCAGCACTGTTTCAGAAAAAACAGAGACAGACCTTTTCCTTGGCTCCTTTTCCACTATTTAGTCTTTCTGGGCGACACTATTGTTTGTGTATCAGGTTTATCAGTTTCTGTGACTTATGGCTGCATCTCTTAAATGCATCTGTGGGGTTGGGCTGGGAATAAGGGCAAAGACAGCACACTTCTGTCACAGTGCCTACACTAGGCAGATACATGGAATCAGAAGGGAGACGCTGGCCACTTCCGTCACAGGGAGGACATGAGGGAACGTGACTGGGTCCACTCTCAGAAATTACAAAGTCTAGGTTTTGATTTACAGGCATTAAAGGATCCACATAAGATTCTGTTTGTTTGGCCGGTGGTTCTGGATACATCTGACTACTGACTACCCTGGTGCTTTGAAAACCACCAGTGCCTGGATCCTATTCACATATAAAAACTAAGAAACCTGCAGGCTGAGGCTGGCCACCTCCATGTGCTATTAATGTATAGTTGGGTTGAGTATCCCTAAGCTATGCTAAGAGCCTATGGAAATATTTCCCAACCTTGGCTGCATGCTGGCATCACCTGCTGCTTGTCACCTTGTGCAGAGGATACGTGAAGAGAACACCAAGGAGGGAGAAAGCCCACTGGCTCCGAAGCCAGGATGCCTTGGTGCAAATTCCCAATAGGTCTAGTGCTCATTCTCTCTGGGCCTCAGTTGACTTAGAAGGTGTGATACTAGAACTTATATCAAAGGATTGCTATGAAGATTAAAATGAATGACTATGCATAGAGCAAAGTGCCTGATCCAGAGTAAACTATAAATAAATATCACCTCTTACAGTTATCTACAATAGGAAGGAGAAAAGCCAGATGCCTAGCTTGTCACATCTGATACCACGTTCTTCAGGATCAAGCTTTTCCCAAACAGCAAGCTCAGGTGACCTCGGTGCTGTGGACTCACCCCTAAGTCCGCAAATGGCCCATCGAGCAGAGCTAACTGGGCCACGCGGCAGCGGTCCCTATTGGCCAGTGTCTGCGGGGTGCTGTAGCCACCTCTAAGGGCGTTCTCCTCAGCAATCAGAGCCTCCAGCTCCGGCGTGGCTCCTCCGGTCACCAGGGTCCGTATCAGGGTGAGGATATTGTCATTGAAGTATGTCTGGGGAAGGAGAGAAAGTGGGGAAAAGTCCTTTAAGCAAACACCCTAAAGTCATGACAGCCGACATCCAAATTACAACTTTTCTTGGTATCTCCTGTTTAAAGTTCTGGCCTGTCTCTTCAAATAATTTCATGTGGGAAGTGAAAAGACAGCAGCCTCCAATTATTCCATTATTTTCTCTCTTGCTTGGCTCTGCTACGACAGCCTGACTTAAAAAACCCAGTTCAGGGGATTTTTTAGTAAAGGGCTCAAATCTGAATAATTAGTGTTTGCCATAATTGGTTTTAGTAGGGATACAAATATTGCCTCCCCCTCCTCAAGTCTACGTGTCTACTATGAGACTCTGGACACATGTAATAAAATGCAGCCTGCCCCAGCTACTAACCCAAGCAGCATTGTCTCTGAGGCCCTGTCATCCACGTGCCAGGAAGCTTCCTCCCCACGACAATGGCAAAACCTTTCATTAATGCCACACGCTCAACAATTTACCACATGCGTTGATAACTGTCTAACTCAGAAATCTCGATCAATTAAATATGCCAGATAAATTTATGACAAGGTGAATGTCCTGGTAAGTGTACTTTGGCTTTTGTTTTCTAAAATAACCTCAGTAGTCTGAGGCAAATATCACTTATTAAAGAAGTTTCCCTCTAAGTGTACATTTGTGTCACATCTGAAACATAACAGATCTGTCAGGAACAAAAGAATGGGAGTTTAAAAAAAATTAATAGGGTGTCAAATAAAGGAGCTTTAAAAGGTATTTGTCACCAGCCTAATTTGAGAAATTCTCAGGTAAGGGTGTGCATTCCATTTTCCTATGTAAGTAGAAATCAAGCAGGCTAAAAAACTCAAATCAAAGTTTGCCTGTGGCTTTTGAGGATGTACTTTGGAAAGAGGTAAGGAAAGATGCAATTGCACCTCAGCAGCTTCTTAGAGAGTTTACCTGGCAAGGCATAGTAGGGAACAAACCAAGTAAGGGTGAGCTCAAGTTCCCATCCCAGGTTTGCTAACTAGTTCTACATCTTGGAGGTTGCCTAGTCATTCTGGGCTTTGATTTTTCTCATCTGTAAAATAACAGTGGTCATTAAAACCAAATTTATATTCACATAATTCCGTGAGGACTTCTGAATTAAGATGATAGTTACTAGTGGGGCTGGATTCAGAATCCTCATTGAAATACTTACAAAAACACCCATTGTGATACAAAATTCCAACTGCAAAAGAAACTAGGAATGTTATCCATAGCCTGCCAGACCCTAAAGGAAATTTATGCTCAGAGTTAAGATATGCCCTTAGGCACAGAAGCAGAAAAAGGATACTTAAAGTAGGATATGTTGCTGGAGAGGTTATGGGATCCAGGGATCCAGAGCTGGGCTGAGGGGTTTAATGCTGACTTCACCTCTCAGAAGCTGTGTGACCTTGGAAAGTTAATTTAACATTTTTGTGCCTCCGTTTCACGATCTGTAAAATGTAATAATAGAAGGCTGTGGGGCTCTATGACCTACCCATGAAGCACTTAGAAACATGCTTGGTGTACAGGAAGCACTGATAAACATTTTGGCCTCATATCAGAGACATGAGGCCTTTGCCAAGGAGAGGAACAGTCAGCTCCATTCCCAACTTTCCTTTGAATTTTTAATCTTCTTTGTTTTCTTGGAGGGGTGGGAAACTCAGGGCTTTAAAAACCAAGCAAGGGATTTTAAACTCGATGTGGTAGAAAATGGGAGGTCAGCCAAGCATGGTGCACACCTGTAATCCCAGAACTTTGGGAGGCCAAGGTGGGAGGATCATTTGAGGTCAGGAGTGAGGTCAGGAGTTGGGACCAGGCTGGCCAACGTGGTGAATCCTAGTCTCTACTAAAAATTAAAAAATTAGCTAGGCATGGTGGCAGGCACCTATAATCCCAGATCCTCGGGAGGCTGAGGCCAGAGAATTACTTGAACCCGGGTGGCAGAGGTTGCAGTAAGCTGAGATCATGCCACTGCACCCCAGCCTGGGTGACAGAGTGAGATTCTGTCTCAGAAAAATAATGAATAAAATACTTAGAAATAAATATATTGAAGGAGGAACAAGACTGGTATACTGCAAACTACAAAATATTACTGAAAGAAATTAAAGAAGACCTAAATAAATGGACAGACATCCTGTGTTCCTGGATTGGAAGACTTGATTTATTAAGATGGAATACTACCCTAATTTCCAGATTTTATGTAATACCTATCAAAATCACAAAGTCCATTTTTTTGTAAAAATGGAAAAATTGACTCTAAAACTGCAACAGACCCAAAATAGCCAAAGCAATCTTATAGTCTTATAAAAGAAAGATGAAGTTGGAAGTTTCATACTTCCCAGTTTCAAAACATACTACAAGACTATAGTAATCAAGATAGTAATGGCATAGGATAGACCTATAGACCAATGGAAAATAATTGAAAATCCAGAAATAAACTCATTCAGTTATGATCTACTAATTTTCAGTGAGTGTGCCAAGACCATTCAATGGAGAAGTTAATATAGTCTTTTAAACAAATGGCATAGCAACAACTGGGTATCCACAGGCAGAAGAATAAAGTGGGACCTATACCTCACACTATATGCAAAAATTAACCCAAAAGGGGTCAAAGATCTAAATGTAAAAGCTAAAACTGCAAAATGCTTAGAAGAAAATATAGGAGTAAATCTTTATGACCTTTGATTTGGCAATAGTTTCTTGGACATGACACAAAAAGCATAAACTACAAGAAGAACAGATTAAATTGGACTTCATAAAAATTTAAAAAATATTTGTTCTTTGAAGGACACCATCCAAAAAGTGAAAAAAAAACCTACAAAATGAGAGAACATGTTTGCAAATCATATATCTGATAAGGGTCTAATATTCAGTATTACAAAGCCTTTTATAACTCAACCAAAAAAGATAACCCAATTTTTTAAACGGGCAGAAGACTTAAACATTTCTCCAAAAAGATATAAAAATGGTTAATAAACTTATGCAAAGAGGCTCAACAGCTCTATTCATCAGAGAAATGCAAATCAAAACCACAGTGAGATATTTTACACCTACTAGAATAGCTGTAATAAAAAAGACTGATGATAATAACAAGAATTGGTAAGAATAAGGAGAAACTGGAACTCTCACACACTGCTGGTGGGAATGTAAAGTGGTGCAGTTAAGGGAGGAGACCACCCCTCACATTGTGTTATGCCCAATTTCTGCCTCCAAAGAAAGAAAAAGTAAATATTAAAAGGCAGAAATGAAACCCACAAGCAGATAGCCCGGTGCCACACCCTGGGCCTGGTAGTTAAAGATTGACCCCTGACTTAATTGGTTATGTTATCTATAGATTACAGACATTGTATAGAAAAGCACTGTGAAAATCCCTATCCTTTTTTGTTCCGATCTAATTACCGGTGCATGCAGCCCCTAGTCACGTACCCCCTGCTTGCTCAATCGATCACAACCCTCTCACACGCACCCCCTTAGAGTTGTGAGCCCTTAAAAGGGAAAGGAATTGCTCACTCGGGATACTCAGCTCTTGAGACAGGAGTCTTGCCAATGCCGCTGGCCGAATAAACCTATAAACCTCTTCCTTCTTTAACTCGGTGTCTGAGGAGTTTTGTCTGCAGCTCGTCCTGCTGCACAGTCACTTTGGAAAACAGCTAGGCAGTTCCTCATATGTTTGAACATTGTGTTGCTATATGACCCAGAAATTCCACTCTTACAGTATATACCCAAGATAAATAAAAATATATGTCCATATGAAAACGTGTACACAGATGTTTATAGCAGCATTATTGGTAATACCCAAAAGGTGAAAATAACCCAAATTTCCATCAGCTAATGAATGCATGCACAAAACGTATTATATCCGTGCAATGAGTATTATTTGGCTGTAAAAAAGAGTGATGCAATGATACATGCTACAACATGGATGAACCTTGAACACATTGTACTGAGAGTCTATCAGACAAACCACCTCTGATAATTCAACGTACGTTCTTTTCTATTTCCTTAAGTGTCGGCCAGTCTGAGAAATAAAGGGAAAGAGTACAAAAGGGAGAAATTTTAAAGCTGGGTGTCTGGGGGAGACATCACATGTCGGCGGGTTCCATGATGCCCCCTGAGCCGCAAAACCAGCAAGTTTTTATTAGCAATTTTCAAAGGGGAGGGAGTGTATGAATAGGGTGTGGGTCACAGAGATCACATGCTTCAAGGGCAACAAAAGGTCACAAGGCAAAAGGTCAGGGCGAGATCACAAGGTCAGGGCGAAACTAGAATTATTAAGGAACTTCCATGTCCTGCTGTGCAGGCGTTGTCATTGATAAACATCTTAACAGGGTTCAAGAGCAGAGAACCGGTCTGACTAGAATTTGCCGGGCTGGAATTTCCTAATCCTAGCAAGCCTGGGGGCGCTGCAGGAGGCCAGGGCGTGTTTCATCCCTTATCTGCAACTCCATAAGGCAGACACCCCCAGAGCAGCCATTTTAGAGGCTCCTCCTGGGAATGCATTCTTTTCCCAGGGTTGTTAATTATTAATATTCCTTACTGGGGAAAGAATTCAGCAATATTTCTCTTACCTGTTTTCAGTAATAAGAGAAACATGGCTCTGTTCCACCCAGCCCACAGGCAGCCAGACTTTAAGGTTATCTCCCTTGTTCCCT
Organism: Pan paniscus; assembly: GCF_029289425.2. Taxonomy (NCBI): domain Eukaryota; kingdom Metazoa; phylum Chordata; class Mammalia; order Primates; family Hominidae; genus Pan; species Pan paniscus. The sequence continues at coordinate 89,046,081 of NC_073257.2, forward strand.
GAAAATTGCTGTTATCCTGTTCTTAAGGTGCCCAGATTTCATATTGTTCAAACACACATGCTTTACAAACAATTTGTGCAGTTAACGGAATCATCACAGGGTCCTGAGGCGACATACATCCTCAGCTTACGAAGATGATGGGATTAAGAGATTAAAGACAGACATAGGAAATTATTAAGAGTACTGATTGGGGAAGTGATAAATGTCCATGAAATCTTCATAATTTATGTTCTTCTGCCATGGCTTCAGCCAGTCCCTCCGTCTGGGGTCCCTGACTTCCTGCAACAAGAGTCTATTTATATAAAATATCCAGAAAAGGCATGTCTACAGAAATAATGAGTAGACCAGTGGTGGCTTAGGGTTGGTGGGTTGATGGGTAGAGTTGTAGGGGTGGGGAGGATAACTAAAATACAAAGTTTCTTTTTGATGCCATGAAAATGTTCTAAAATTGACTATAGTGATGGCTGTACATGTCTGTGAATATGCTAAAAAAAAAAAACACTGAATCGTACACTTTAAATGGATGAGTTGTATGGTATGTTGTGTCTCATTTTTTTAAAAGAAATAGTTAAAAGACAACTAAATTTGCACTGGCCAACTTTTTAATCTAAGGAGCCATGAGTATTAGAGATGAAAATTACACACACACACACACACACACACACACACACACAATTAGTGATACGGAAGTAAAACCAGGAAGTTCTAAGCTAAATAGAGAAAGATATAGGGATTTTTGTTTGTTTGTTTAATAAGAGTGCTGGTTGATATTGAGAAAAAGACAACAAAGGTTAAGTGATAAACAGTAAGTATTTACAAATCAAAGTTGTAAACAAAATGCAAGCATGTAAAACAAGCAAACAAACAAATAAAAATAACCTGTCCTGAGCTGGGAAATGAATCTAGGATGCAGACCAAAAGCATTCAGCAAGTTAATGTGGCCAACTCCTAGGCCTGTACTCGGTGAATATTTGAATTCAAAATATTAAATGGAGAATAAAAATGACCTAAAACAATGCTGTAAGAAATACAAGTATAAAATGAGGCTAGGCTGAAGCTTCTCTAGAAAATGTAAGAGGAATGTCAAAGGAATTTTGACAGGACACATTTGTTCCAAATATTCTACATATAGCTAAATTGCCAATAATTTGTGAAGGCAACTGAAATATTTTTTGACTCTTTGCGTACATAAGCATTTATTGATTTAATTTTATACTTAGAAACAAAAATTAGCTTCTTTAAAGATAATTTTAAACCCTTAGTAACTAAAATATGAGCAAATTTGGTTTACTGTTAAAATATATTTAAAACAGAATTGTAAAAGATTATTGTATATATTATTACAAAATGGAATGCAAATGTCAAAACTAATTATTAAAAAATTGACAAAACTAGCTATTAATATAGTATTGCTAAAATTATGTTTTAAAGTTAGAAAAATGAGATGAGATAGAGATGATGATGGAAATAAAGGCATGAAAATTGCCTGATCTTATACAAGGAGGAATCAAGAACTACTAAATTTTTCTAGACAATAATACTTAGAAAATACATCTATAGAATGGCTGATAACAACTAACTAGAGTTAAAAATAGAATGGAAAGTTTACACTACAGAAAATAAGCATACAAAATATAGTCCACATACCAAAAGATGGATCATAAAACATATAATTATGATAGAAGCATGTAAAAAACATAATGCAAGACTATAGCATCTTATGTTATATAACTAAACATAAATGAGCTAAATGATCCTATAAAATGGCAAAGATTTTCAGACTTGTTCAAATGCCAAAATCAAACTCTGATATCTTTAAAAGAGAAAAAGGGAAGAAAAAAAGTATAGCTTCAAAGAAAAATTTTAAACTATTATGTTAGATAAGTTAATTTTATATTCATAGTTGACACTTACAATAAAGCTATAACTTTTTATGGACAAATATTATAACTGAAATATAGAAAGCAAAACTAATTAGAATTACACTAGAATAAATCTGGACTAAGGGTAATATGTGAAATATTCCCACTATCACTGTTTTTAGCTTTTACAGGCCAAATAGATCAAAAGATAAGAAAATTGAGGATATAATCAGGTTGATTTAGTGTATTTTTACTAAACTTTGTAACAACAATTACAAAAAAAAAAAAATCAATGGCCAAAACCATCAAATCTCAATACATATAACAAAGTATAAGCTGTATAACCTACATTTTAAAAATTAAATACAATGTAATAGAGGCAAAAGTAAATATTCCAGAACATCAAAAAAATTTTGTTAAGTATCCTATAACTACTAGGTCAAGATGGAAATCAAACTTAGAATATGAAATATTTTAAAATTAAAGAATATTTGAGAATGACATATAAAAATATCATGTCTTGAGGCCAATGCTATAGAGACAAATTCGGAGCCTTTAATGCTATTATTAAATACAACAGAATTATAATAAGTAGAATTAAGTATTAAAAGAATTCTTTTTTAAAAAAAAGCAGGATGAAAAGCGTCAGTTAATGAATTAGCAAGAGGATATTTAGTGAATTGTTAAATTCAAGAAATAATTCCTTGAAAAAATAAACTTATGACAATATAACTGAAAAAACACAAATAAAATTAGAAATAAGGAGAATAAAATGTCAGATACATAGGAGAATTAACAGTATTATTCCAGATACTCTCTTTAATACCAATCACTGGACGTGAATAAGAATCGCTACTGTTTTTAGGCAAAAAGCAAAGTAGTAATCATCTATGAAGAGACAGAGGAGAGTATTAGGAAAAAAGGAAAATCCCATGTTCCTTAACATGTAAATAGGCCATTTAATGTCATTTTTTCTAGTAAAATTGTTTGATATATGCGTAATTGCAGATTTGAATTGGACTTTTTAAAACTTGATAAAATTATGCTAAATTTCCCCTGGAAAGAGTTGTACAAAAGTGTCCTCTCATGTAGTATAGTAAATTTTAAAGGCTTCCTAATCAAATATTGTAGACAATGTGAAAAATTAGAAGATCAACCAGAATGGATTTATGAGAACCATAGCTTAGTAGTTATAAGACCTTAATACAAAAGTTGGCAAATCTGGCTCTTGGGCCAAATCTTGCTCTGCCATCCATTACTTTTTTAAAATAAAGTTTTGTTGGGACCCAGCCATGTCCATTTGTTTATGTATTGTCTAGGGCTGCTTTGGTGCTAACAAACTCAGAGTTAAGTAGTTGTGACAGAGACTATGTGGCCCTCAAAGGCTGAAAATATTTACCATCTGGCTCTTTACAAGACAGTTTGCTGATCCATTCCTTAGTATAATAAGGAAAGCATTGCATACCACAGGGAAGGGATTTTACTCAATGAATGATTTGGCTCTCTGATAAAAACTGGCTCTCTGATAAAAATTTTTCAACAATATGGTAATGATTAAACAATGGTTCTTTGACATGACTCACATTGTACAGACATGAATATTGTGCTTTCAGATAATATTTAATGGCATGGTAATAATTATATAATACTAAAATGTTTTTTAAAAGTAGGATCCCCAAAACACCATGAATCACAATTCATGTTAAAAATGCATACCTGCAAAACTATTGGCTAGGGAAATTACCTTTTTCTGTATTTAAAATTTAATTTTAAGAGTACCCACTTTTAAATATTGAATCTTTATGGTACTGGGTTTTAAGTTTTAATATTACTTTTAATTGGCTTTTTCATACTAATGATTCCTTTTAATGTTTTCAATTATCATATGTTTATAAAATGTAGAGATCATTTTTATTATTAAACTTTATAATATACACTGTTTCATAATATAACAAATCATGCACTTATTACTTTTTGAATTATTTTTTAAATATAAATCTTCAATGTTTAATGGAAAGTTATCAGAAAAATGATATCCTGTTTATTATTATGGTCACTCATTTATTTCTACCATAAAGTATTACAAAAAGTACACAATGCTCTGCTTTGGGGACTTCCAGAGGGAAAAATAACGCATACCTGAACTGATAGACGTATTTATGTGAAAGTAACTGTAAGTAGTACACAAAATTTCTACTTAGTAGTTAACTCTTGGTTTTAGAATTTGGGGTTTTTTTCCTATAATTTTATTTTATATATTTTCTGCTGTGAAAATACATTTATTTTAAATTTCTGTAAAAAAGAAAGTAAATGTTACTAAATAGTTAAAGGCAAAAAATGTAGCCACAAACAACTTCACAAAAATATAGCAAACTGTTTAATCTCAAGAGGCTTGATAGTTCTCATGTTCAGCATGCACTTTTTATGCATAAAAACTGAATTCACTACATAAAATATGTATTTACATCATTATATACAGATTAAAAACTGATATGCTTCAAAACTATCATAAACACAATTAAAGGGCCTCCTAGGAAAAATGACAATTGGCATTTGCCATAATGTATGAGATGGCTCAGTATGACAAGAGTGTGGATTGGTAAAATTGTTTCTTGGAGATATCATGACAATATGTATCAAGAAATTTTAAAATGTCCCTATTTGTTAAAAAAAAAAAACCCAGTACATTTGCCTCAATATAATAAGTTGCTACTTGTTCAAAGATTTATGTACAATAATTTTTATTACAGGATTAATCATTGCTATAACAAAAATTTTTTAAAGCTAAATAGCCAAAAATTTAGTGATAAATCGATTCTGGAACATCCACAGACTGGAGTCTCATAAAGTCCTATGGAGGCTCTGCAAATCATGACACCTAAGGAAATAATAAAATACTCTGGATAAAATATTAACTGAAAAGGGAAAAAATAACCAACCTATAAAATGAGACAATTCTGTATTTATCCATCCATTTAGAAGGAAAGACACCAAAATATTAACCATGCTTATCCTTGGTGTTGGAAACATAGGCCATTTATATTTTCTTCTTTATATGTTTTCTTTTTATTTTTATATGTTTCTTCTTTATATGTCTTCTTTTATATGTTTCTGTGCTTTCCAAATTTTCATCAAGAAGTATGAATAACTGTTCTAATAAAAACACAGTCAATTTTTTTTAAACAAAGGGCACTATAGGTTATCCATTGCAATGATAAATCTAGAAGGTCAGGCTGGGAGGTTATTGTTTTGTCAAATCTTTGGGATTTGACCCTAACATGTTCCCACTTCTGTGTTGAAATCAGTTATACCCAAATCTTTTTGATCAGTCACTGACATTTATTGAGCACCTACTAATCGTTGGGCCTTGGTTTAGCCTGAAATTGTGTGAAAGTCAAAGAGTGCATGACTTTTAGAATTGCTCATCAACAGGTACAATTTCATAGTCAGTCCCAGGGTTTCACAGGTGTCTGAACAACTCTGGGACCACTCATATCTCTGAGCATAATTGTCTGCTCTCTGAGCTGGCACTGCATCCCAGATGGCTCTCCTTGATTTTTCCATGCAGGCATCCAGGAGCAGAGCTGTGGGGCAGCAGAATCTGTGATGACAGAGAATGATGATGTATTTTTGCCAGCAGATGCTTTTGCTCCTGTTTTGATACCCCAATATTCGGATGCAGAAAAGGACTCTGAGCATTGCTGATGGGTGTGCTCTGCACACCTATCTCTTCAGGATCTGAATAATTTGGTGGAAAGACAATGCCTTTTCTGGAAAAGGGTGTCAGGTCAGTCATATTGGAGGATGCAAATTTCCTTATGTGATGGGAGTGAGGGTTGGGGTAGGGCACTTCACGAAGCATTCAGCAGTCTGCAATTAAGCATCACTCCAAGGCTTTCTGCATAGGTGATGGCTGTTTCTGCATCATGGGGCAAACCAGGTGCTAGAACTTCAAATGCCAATTACCAAAGGCGCTTCCTGTGGAGGAAACCTCTCTACAACTCACCTGACCCAGAAGGCACACATTTTTTTCTGGGTTAACATAAATGCTAAAATTGAAGAAATGAAACATTCTAAAGGCAGGATCATGTAGGTGAGATCCTTTGCCTCCTAAGCTTTTGTGCTGCCAGTCTTTTCTGTGCCTTACCGTGATACCTGTGCTAGAAGTCTTCTGGGAAGCTCTTGTATAGAACCTCCAACTCTGGCAGGGTTAGTCTTCAGGGATGCTTCAGGCAGAGACCTTCTCAATGTCTATCCTTGCGTCACATGGGCATTTGGGAGTATAAGACAGCTGAGTTAGGGTCCTGTTCAGAGCCTGGGATCAGGGAACCCCCATAGTCTAAGGAATACAGGAGTCCCTCTTCCCACTGCCAAGGACAAGGCTGCAAACCTGACTAGCGAAGCCCTTCTTCTGATTAAGGCAACATGGCCCCCTGGTTATGAGTACAGATTTCCAAATCCAATTAGTGTGGCTTTTAATACCTGCTTTGCTATCCAATAGCCACAACAATGAAAAAGTTGCCTAACTTTTCTCTGCCTTGAATTCCTCATCCATATAACAGAGATGAAAAAACAAAACAAAACAAAAATTTATAGATTAGAGTTAAATGAGAGGATTTGTGAAACTTCTGATAGACAAAGCATACTCAAAAAATGGGAGTTTATAAAAAGAACCATCAACTAGCAATGCAACCAATTTAGACAATTCCCTCTCCGGGTGTCTCGGCGTTCTGATTCTAATCTCTGAGAGCTGGCTCAGAACACAAGGGTGGCCCGCTTGGCCTCTAAAGTTTGATGATTCTCAGGTCCTGTAAAAGGACACTGAGGAAACCATGAAATGCCAGGGGAGGGACCAAGGCACTGTAACAGGGAAACCTGAGCCCACAGCGCCATCTAGCCCACTTGGCCCACGCCCCGCTGTGCCTGCAAGTGCAACCCGCCCAAGCATCCTCCTCTTTTTATTTTTTTAAAGTATAATTACCGGAGCTTATGTTTCACAGTTAATGCTGTCAAGCCTTTTAAACTAATTGGTCTTTTATAGAAAATTTAACTGAAAATTAACACATCTTTTAATAACATTGCCTTAACTTTAATGGCTCTCTGCCTTTCGTTTATAATTGCTCTAAAATTGTCATTTTCCATGTCATAGCTGCCATTTTTTATATTTGCTAGTTTTCATGGTGTAGATTTTTATTTTTAGTATTTTTCTTTCGTGAGGGATGAAAATGATTGGATTTTTTTTTCCCTATCCCAGGCCTGCCTGGCCTGATGTGACAGCAGTGGTCTGTCCTGAGTCTAGCAGGACATACCTCCATGTACCCAACTGACACCACTGCTAGCTCCTCTGCCTCGGGACGGCCATGTGCCCTCTGTCTCCGTGTGAGCAGTCGAAATGGAGGCTCTTCAGTGGAGTGTAAGAAATAGGGTTATGGAGCAATAAATTGTTTATGTAACTAAAATCACATGGCATTAGGTTAGCTTGGACTGATAGAGAACTCAGGCCTCTCCATAACACCAGGTTCAAGGGTTTGGCCCTTAATGAAAGTACAGGAAAGACAGTAAATCATGTGAACCCACATTCCAGACGGTCACACCCTCCAGTCTTACTGATATAACTTCGTTTCTGGCAAACAGGCCAGCTCTCTGATATTAAAGATGAGAACATGGAATCATATCTTCTGGGTACCCCAACTCATCTACCCACTAAGCTCCCAAATATTATCTAAGATGTGTGTTCATGAAAGAGAGAAAGAGAGAGGATAAGTGCACACAAACACATAAATATATATACATATATGTACATGCATATATACCAAAAAAATCTGCTTCTTTGTAATTACATGTGATCTTAAGAAATACGTATCTGCTCTGTGAAAGATTTGTATATGCCTTTGCCATTCTCCGATTAGCAGAAAGTCATAAGGAGTAACATCATTCCCATTTAACAGTAGAAAAAATGTGCAAGGGCTGCCGGTGAGCCAGGACCAGAAGCTACAAGTCCTAATTCATGGCCCAGTTTCCCTCCTCCAAGTCACTGCCTTTGTTCTGAAAATATGAATGCACTGGACATGCAAACTCCTGCCCTGGGCATTGTGGTGCAGTGGGCAGAGCAAAGACACACCTGCCTTAACTGGCTCACATTGAAATTTCTCTCTAGCTCCTGGGGGATCCTGCAGCATGGGTCTCTCCATAGGCTGGCATTCACGCTTCTCAGATGTATCGTACACTAGCAAAAGGGGCCTCTGCTTTTCTCTGCTCTTTCTCTTAACACTGTTATAATATGCTTTTTCTTTATTTTTCCAGATTAGGTAGGCCCTGCAAACCTAAAGCTTCATTAAATCTTGTTTTCTAAAAAAAAAACGACAACACTCCCAACTTGTGTGCATTGGAACTCATTAGCTCTTGTAGTAGGGTTCCCCTTTTTCTCCTCAGAAGGAGGTGGCTCCTCACTGCTCCTTCAATAACGATGGTTCAGTGTGATTGGTATGTGTTTAGGAAAGGTCCAAGGCTCAAGGAAAATGGACATCATGTGCACAACCTCCTAACTCAGAGGACAAGCAAGTGACCAGAAGGCCAAGGATGCTGTCTGACCACAGACATTGCAATGCAGACACATAAGATTAGAAGCAAAACGCAGGAGGCTGGCAAGGCCAGGACAGTGGGATGAACCAAGCAGGGAAGGGACATGAATGAAGCAGGCCTGGTGGGATACAATAGAGAGTAGTGTGGACTGTGGCTAAAGGGAGCAGCTGCTCAGCTCAAGCCAATAGCTGCTTTACGGGAATCTGGAACTCTGCCTTCTGACTCTAATTTAAAGAAGGCAGGAACCCAGATTTTATATAAAATCTTATTTTAAAATATTGGCAACAAATTCAATTTAAAAATAAAAACTTGATAAATGCAGAAGTTGTCTGTGGGGTGGATGTAGACTGCAATGTGACATTTCGAGACTTCTATTACAGATCTTTTATTAGAAACAAGATATCAAGCCAAGTACTATGCCAATATATTGTGCTATTTCTTCTTCTAAAATGAGTGCATGAGGATGGGGTGTTGGACAAAAAAATAATCAAGGGTTGCACTTCAGGAATCAACTCAGTGATGAGCTCACTGTCCTAGCCAGCGTATCCAGAAACAGTGGCATTAGGAGGAAGCTGGTGGCTTTCAGAAGAAGGAGGATCCTCTCGCCAAGTCTGAAGTGTCTCATTCCAGACTTAGAACTTGGCCAGATGTGGTCTATTGTACTCGGAATACTCAGTGTGGCCAGCGGCCTTGCCTTCTTGATTGCCTTCCTGTCTACCACATTCCAACCATAATGGCCTCCAACTGCTTCCTCCAACAAACCAAACCCAGCTTGTCACCACTGTGCAGCTTTGGCCTTTACAGTGTTCTCTCCCTCTGTTTTTTTCAGTGCCAGCTTCAATGTTACCTCCTAGGATAATTTTACTCTGACCACTGAGGGTAAAACAGGTCTCCACACCCATTCAAGCTATTTCATGTTCTTCAAATCAATTATCCTTATGTGACACTATTCATTTATTCACTTACCTATTTACTCTTAACCCACTAGAACGAAAGTTTAAATAACATGAAGGCAAGGTCTTCATCCTTCTTTTTTACAACTGAATCCGCAGCATGGGGAATCATGCCTGGTGTCCAGTAAGTGCCCAATAAATGTATTGATTAAAAACACTAGCAACAATAAATACATACAGAGCTTGTCAAGTGCTAAGCACCGCTCTAATCGCTTTACAACCTTTACCCATTTACTCATCTCTGCAACCCTGTGACATAGGTACTATTACTATCTTCATTTTAAAGATGAGAAAACTGAGGCACAGGGAGGTTAAGGTTACCCAGCCAGTAAACAGCAGTTCTGGAATCCAGATCTAAGCCATCTGGCGCTTGAGTCCATGTCCAGTATTCACTTTTCAGGGTCCAAGTGGAGCTTAAATTGGGGCTGGGGTTGGGAGAAAGTGATAGCTGGATGAAAAAGAAATCTGAATACTCATATGTGAGTCTCATCCCTAAAAACAGAGAGGATTCCTTTCATCTGGTGCGACTGTGTGCATCAAGATGGTATCATTCTGAAAAATACATTTCTAAGTTGTGATCTTCTTAGAGACATATATCCAAAAACCTAATTATTCCCTCTCATCCTGTGTTTCTGCTGCTGATTTGTGAGATAAAGCCACAGGGCCATGTCTGTAACATCCTGATCTGTTCCAGGAATGCCTGTGATGAATCAAAATATTATTCTTTTAACAAATGAAGCAGTAAGCAGCAGGAGTTGGGTTATGAAGGACAATATTCAGAGAATGTTTAGACACATGATTAAATGACAATTTGGGGAGGAGCGCTAGAATAAGGAGACTGTCAACAGCTGAAGAGATTTGTGTGTGGATGTTGTGATGTTGCTTATGAGTGAATGCCTGCAATGAAAGTTTACCTCTGTCTCCTGCTGTTTGGAGGAGTCTCACTTTCTCAATTTATATTCATGACAGCCCTTTTTGTTCCTTCTAGTTACTGCCTTGGCACTTGACTAATCTGTTTTTTCATACATTAAGGTTGGGGTAGAATGCAAAGAAATCACAGGTAACATTTTACCAAAACGTCTGGATCCAACTGGATTTGTGGACTCAGACCCTACTCAAGACCTCATTATGAAGCTTGTTCATCCTAGACAATGAAAACAAGACCTGGAATAATTTGATAGGCATTTTGATTAATGATTTGAAAAGTTACCATCAATGACTTACTTAAATATGTCTTGCTTCAACACTTAAACCAAGAGTATTCACATTATTGTCCAAAAGATTCAATAGTGTATCTAAAGTGCCTCGCACAGTTCTGGGCCCTTAGTAAATGATGCTCCTGATGACAAATGCAATGACAGTTACCAGATTCCTGATACCCTTTTATCCTAGGCTAGAATGCAGAAGACATGCTGCTCCCATACTATTGCATCCAAACATGCCTTAGTCACACTATCCCAAACATTTTTGTGTGCATTTCAAAGGAGATGAGAGATGACTTGTTTAAAAATTTCAAATCAATTCACTTTGGATTCTCATTTGAATTTCCAAGAACTGACTACCTACTGATGATATAGATGCTTGTGCAACTCAAATCCAGATGGGCCCCCACCTCCACCCTGTGGCTACCATATGCCCCTTTGGCTGTGTTGAAAAGAAGTTCTCTGGTGCTCAAACCGATTTTATTCCTTGGAACCAGGGCTGGTTTCATGGGTGTTCAGCCTATGTGGTTGCACAGGGCTGTACTCAGACACATCTCTGTTGTTTTATTTTATTTTATTTTATTTTTTGAGACAGGGTCTCACTCTGTCACCCAGGCTGGAGTGCAGTGGCGCTATATCATCTCACAGCAACCTCCACCTCCCAGGCTCAAGTGATTCTCATGCCTCAGCCTCCCAAGTAGCTGGGATTACAGGTGCACACCACCACACCCAGCTAATTTTTTTATACTTTTAGTAGAGACAGGGTTTTGCCATGTTGCCCAGGCTGGTCTCAAACTCCTGGGCTCAAGTGATCTGCCCACCTCGGCCTTCTAAAGTGCTGGGTTAAAGCATTAGCCACCGCGCCCAGCCCCAAGTCTCTTTTGTTTTAATACTCTGCTGTCACCATTTTGAAATTCTTAATAATTCATGAAAAGTGACCTTGCAAATTATGTAGCCAGTCCTGCTAGAAACATACTAAATATCTGATATGTAGAAACATAAACAATTTTATAAATTTGGAATTTTAAAAATGTTATCAGAGTATTTTGTAGTTCTGAAAAAAAAAATTCTACTGTAAATAGTTTAACCAGCTCTTAGAACAGTCTTCTGAGATCTCTGTAATTAGGATCAGAACTAAAATAAAAATTTCTAATGAGATGAATTACCAAAATCCATTTGAAACTGGATTTGCAGAATATGAGGCCTATGACTGAGAATATGGTCTTCTTAGGAACACATCTTGAGGCTTCTATCATTCCTTCTGGCTTGCTCAAGGAGTTTGCCCAAACTGAGCCCAAAATCACTAGCAGGTAGAAAGGTTAGCCTTGGTATCATCAGGCCATAAGAAAGATCATGAGCCCCAGGAAACCAAGGGAGCCCTTTTCCAAGGACCATTTTATCTCCTTGTTGGCTTGGAAAGCCATGGCATGGCATGAAGCCCAGTTAACCTTAATTCAGATGAATGTCATTTCACAGTCATTTTTAAATCCAAAATTCTGATTTTTAACTAAGATATGCTTGCAGTTGGACAATGTTCAGGCATACAGAATAACCCAAATTAGTCTTAAAAAGCTTTATGTTTTTTCTTTCCTCAAATAGAGGTCCTTCTGGGATTAGCATTATTTAATGAATAGATGAGACCGGTACATAATTAGCATATCAGTTGTTTAGCACATTCAGGAGAATAACTTTCAGCACTTTAAGAAATATACGTGTGTAAAAACTCTGAGTTCTGTTTATGGCTTTAATGTGTTCAGAAAAGCTCTTTATCATGCATTCTCCAAAGGTCAGTTTTTGTTCAGCCTATGTCTGCATTTTTCACAAATTGAGAATTTGAGAACTCCAAAATGAAGAAGATTTTCTATATAATAAATAAAGATGCTCAGTGGGAAGACTTCATAATACCAGGTTATGACTCATTCTAAATGCCTACTTTTGCCTTTTGCAGTGAAAGATGGCTCTATTATGTTGGGATCCATTTTTTAATCGTTATTTGTTTTTCGGTTGCAAAAGTGAAAAAACAAATGCCTGATTGCTAGATGCACATCAAGTTATAAAAGAAACCAAAGCTGTGTTTGATCCCTAGGCCAGCCCACTGTCCTCTCTCTGCCACTAACTCCTCCCTCCTTCCAGCCAGGCCTTGCCTCCATGCCTGGTTCTCTCCCAAGGACTTCAGTCTCAGTGACAGGCCTGGCAGTCATCTTTGACCCACTGTCCTCTCCACCTTCTGCTCATGCTCAATCTTTTCCCAAGTCCTATTAATTTTACTGCCCGATACCTCTGAGCTCCATCCACCTCCCTCGATCCCAACACCAGCTCTATCCTAGTCCAAGCTATGACAGCCTCTTACTCAGACCTCCTGCCACCATCTTGTACCTCTGAATCATCCTCCCTACAACAGCCAAGGCAATCCCCTTAGAGCATGAACCTGATTATGTCACTCTCCAACTAAAATCCTTCAGTGCCTCTTCATTATTCTTAAGAAAAAGTCCAAAACCATGAAAATGTGTTTCAAGGTCCTGCAGGTCTAACCTTGGCCATCCTCCTGCACCCTTGTCTCCCCATGGTCCAGCCTCACGGGGTTTCTTTGCCTTCTTTGAGAGCCTCAGGTCCCCCCCAACACCAGGTTTTGCATTTGCTTTCTTTCTTCTTCAGAGAATGCTCTTCCCCCAAGATCTCCCCTCTTTATGGCTCAAATTTTAGCATAAAATGTACAACTCCCTTGGGGAATTTTTCTGGGATCCCCAAAACCAGGTCAAGCCCTCACCTATATTTCCTTCTAGCCTGCCTTGCCTTCCTTGCACTTGAGGAATTTATAATCAAACATTTACTTGTGTGATGGTTTTATAATGTGGGTCTCCCCTTCTAGGGTGTGAGCTTCTAGGAGTCTTGCTCTCCACTGTGGCCCCAGTGCAGCCCAGGGCCTCAAAGGTTGGAGGTGCTCTATTGGCACATCCTCCACCCTTGAGTGAGGAGGAGGGAACAGGATAACTCACCGCGCTCATGAGTGAGTCCAGGACACTGACGGCAAATGCTGTCCCACAGGCAAAGGGCTGCGTGAGGTACAGTTCTGTATCAGGGTCATCATCATCGTCTTGGTCCAAAAACTGAACATTAGTATCGTTCACTAGAAAAAGCATAAAATAAGAATTAGCTCTGAAGACCACACACAGGCAGTGAAGCCAGAGGGAGACCAGGCTACTGGTTTAGAAACACTGAAGTCATTGAGAAGGAAACAAAAGCATGGAATAAGCTGTAGATGGATCTTTGGGTAAGGGGGGCAGTGGGACTCAATGGACTGTTCCTGTGTCACTGTTTAAGTGTCTGAGACCTGGAGAGCAATAAGTTCAAGCAGGCTTGCTCCACGGCAGGCCACTGGAGGACCAATAGACTGTGCTGGCCAGTCCTTTGGCATAGCTTTAGGATCATGACCTAAAAACACTTTCCAGTGTTTTTTGGTAACCAAGTCCTTTGAGAGATGGACATATTTCAATGATGAGCAGCCATGCTGGGATAGTCATTTTAGCCACAATGAAAAGAAAGCAGCTTATTGGGAGTAAAGAGCGCTGGAAGGGGAGCACAGCAAAGGCAGATAGCAAGGAATTCAGCCGCAGGCATAACCCGCAGCCTACCCACTGGGATTGGCCTGGGTAGTTCCCGGGGTCCCAGGCCCTAAATCTAGGTCCACACCCAATAGGCCCTGTTTAATACACAGGAAACCCCAGGTGGGATGGATGCCTGGCTGTCTCCTGCTGCTTGCTGACAAGGACTTGCTCTGAATTTTGAGTTGCATGGGGACGCCCACGTTCTCCCTTTCCCATCCTAAACAGCTCAATCTTTTATGTGCTTGCATTCAAGCAGATGCAGCATTGGATGCTGTATTTCATTTCCATCTGAGGATTCCTCAAGGACTCCTCCCGCATGTACGTGCAGACTGATTAGTTGTGTCACTCAGATGTCTTTAACTTATTAAAAATTAAATGACAAATTAATTTCCATTCCCATCTTGGCTTTGGAAATTATCAGTTTTGCAGAGCAAGTAATAGGGGAAAAGTTGGTGGGGGGATGGGAGAAGGGGGCACTCACAATTTCTGAAATAATTATTGTGCTTTTAGGAAGAGAACAGATGAGGTTTCCTTTCCCTGATTCCTTTCTAAATGTATCAACAGCTAATTCTTTTTTCTAGAGTGATTGTTTTAATTTTTAAGCAACTTTCTTGATAACTCTTCTTTTTAAAAAAAAAAAACTTTTGTTTATTGTATGAAGCAGAATAAATGATACTAGCATGAAAGGCTAGGCATGGAATTAGTATTTTTAAATGACATCATCTTGTTTCCCCAGAGAAAAATTCTAATGGGGAAAATCTTTGCTCCGTTCTTCCAAAATTGGTCACATTTGGGTCCCCATTGTTTAAGCAGCAATTGAATTGCAGGCTAGTGGTGAAAGTCCAAAATCCAGGCTCTGACAACTGGGCTTCAGTCCAGCCTGTGCTGCCAACTTCCTTGGGCAAAGCATTTCATCATTCTATACCTTAGTTTCTGTTTCTGTAAAATGGGGGAGTTACAGCAGCTCTCTCATGAGGCTGTCAGGAGGCTCATACAAATGGGATGGTGCCCAGTAAGCCTGGCCCAGCATCTGGATCATGCCATGACTTGATAAATACCAGTTGCTGTCATGATCTCCCTTCTGACATTAAATACCTGTCCACCCATTATAGCATGAAAATGCCCAGCTTCCCTCTGCCTCTCTTGGAAACACTGAAGGTCTTGCTCAGGGGTCTTTCAAGAGGTAGCTTTTCCTCACCTCCCTTCACTTGTCCAAAGGGATGTTGTAGGCCACTGTTTAGTCTTTCTGTTTTGTGAATCAGAAAATGTAAACTGGAGACCACATATGGAAGAATGTGGTTTTAGTTACTTGTAATAGCCACCAATGGTGTGTGTGGCAATGCTCCGAAAAGCACAGCATCTGTTACCTCTTATCAGGAAGATGGGGAAGCGTTGGTACCAGATATGGAGGTGAAGTGACTCCAAGTAGGGGGAGGGGACTCCAGATTGCCAGTGAGCTAGACATCTGGGGTCACAGGAAAAGCGCTCCAAGAGACCAGCCAGGGTCCAGTGAATACCTTGTATACCGTTCTGAAATACCCAGTCTCACAAGGAGAGCAAGCAATGCTACTCAAGGCCTATTTCACAGAACAGTAATTATGTGGGTGCTAAGAGGTACCCACGTAATCACCCCAAAGCATATGTGGTCAAATACAATTGGAATAGTCAAGTGAAACAGCTGTAACACAGTCCTTTCTTGTGAGACTCTGAGGAGCCTTTGCCATGCTAACATCAATTGAGAGTCTCCAAGTAGATGAAAAGTGGAATGTGCTACACAGCTTTGAAAGCTTGTGTGGCCTTGGTGCCCTCTGTGTCTCTTAAAATTCATTATACTGGCCTGGCATAATGCAGAACACATCTCAGAACATGTAGATAAATAAGAAGTATTTGTGGGGGATGTGGGAGGTGAAGTGGTCTGAGGAGGGTGGTATAGTGGCTAGAGAAATCGGTTTCAAGGCAGAAGACAAGGGTGGTGTGAGCACGTGAAAGATTCTCTGAACACAAGGAAGAAATCTGGTGTGGGACAAAGGCTTCAGGAGAGTCAATGATGCTAATCAAATACCAGAATTGTTGCCTTAGGTTTGGGGCACCAAGCTTTTCCTTTTCTCGTCTACTAATGACAAATTAAGATATCCTAGTTAGTCAGCGGCACGTGAATTCCAAATAGAAAATGAAATTCCCGGCAGTGAGGATTCTGAAATGCTGCTGTAGGTTTGTGAGATGGAGATGTTTGGATTAATTTTCCAACCAGAGGTGTGGACCACATGAGCCCTGGGTCTCTTATTGCCCTCCAGTTCTGAGGAGAGCAATCCAGAAACCTAGGGCTTTTAAACAACTACACTAAACATGAAAAAGATACCCCTCCTATGGTTGGAAACAGAAAATAGTGTGATACTCCCTGACCTGAGTGAATTTGTCCTGATAAATAGCTATACCTACAATAATGCACTGCTGAGTGGTGGACAATTTATTCCTTGGTTTCTAGACATCTCGCAAGCAAGATTACTGTGTTGAAAGCCTGCTCCCTTATTTTGAAATATATTTTTGGGCCAAGAAAATGGAGTGTTCATTTCATTTGTGAGTCATGTGAAGGCAGGTGCTCCCACCTCTCTATCCACCCCTCTGCTGAGCAGCACTTTTGCTGTCTCTATTTAGAAGATCAATCCCCAGTTCTGAGACTTGCTGCTGATGGGTGCCCTTCATGGAGTTATTAACCAAGTCACGGGGAAGTGGGGAAGAACCTAACAAATGCAGTCATGACTGGAGGCCCTTATCGTCCACCTGAGTCCATTGTGAATCTCCCAGAGAGGATTCTGGGCTGGGATTGGGGGCCAGAGTGCAGGGCTGCACGTGGGTGGCTGCTAACCTTATCCTCTGCACCCTTCTTGAAATCTGCCTTTAGTAAAAAAAGTTCTCCTAGGGACCAGGTGTTTTTATGGCTTCAGAACCAGAGCTTCTGAGAAATGCCCTAGTAGGGGGAAAAAAAAAAAAAGGCAAATAAAGTCAGAATAAAGAAAAATAAACAGCTGGAGGGAAAGCGCCATCTTGGGTTTCTTATCTTAAAATTTTGATATTCTCCTTTGACTTCCTCTAAGAGCTGTGAAGACATGTCATTCAAACTGACAGTATGTTGGAAGAGGAGTAGAAGGGAGAAGGCGGGAGAGCGGGGTGACAAAAAAAAAGTGGGGAAAAAAGGCTCAGGCCAGAGAAAATGAATTAGAGCAAAGATGCTTTGGAAACAACTGCCAGGTCAGATGGGTGTGATCAAAGGTTTACTGATGCTGTGTGGGGAAAAAATCATTAAGAAAGGCCAGAACAAGACAGTCGATTCCAACCAGAGCCACAAATAAAACACATTCAAAGCAGTGCCATGGGGTAGCCTTTCTGTTACAGCCGGTGAAATAAAAACAAGCCGATGATAGTTGGAAACACCAACAACAGAACAAAAGGAGATACTGATGTGAAGGAAAACAGTGCTTCTTACCCAGTTCAGTTATCATTAGAATGTGCGTCCCACTGTTTTTTTCCTGATTGACTGATACCAAAGGCAACTTGCCCGGTTTAGCTAATTGGATACAGCATTTAAGGGTTGGGGAAAGGGAGTGGAGGAAAGTACAGAAAAAGAAGAGAGTGAGGGAATAACAGAGGAAACATTCTCAAGTAAAGGGACCCCGGACCACAGGTAGTTTGCATTTGTCTTGGGGGAAGAGGCCACTCTACAGTTTTGCACACTCACTAATGGTAACAGGGAGTGCCATGGCCAGGTTAGAAGTTAGATTCTATTGTCCAACCAACATGGCCCTCAAAACCCCATCATTTTGGGGGCCAGAATGGCATTTGCTGAAAATGGCTTTTGGCTGAGATATTCAACTACGATACGTTAAATGTCAAGTTATTACACATTAGCCCAGGGCTTCTACCTTGTTCCCAAAATGGGTTTGGCTTAGATCCGAGGCTTTGTATATCAGTGGAGGACTCAGATTGTAGGAGCTGTCCAGACAGAATGCTCAAAAGAGGTTCTTACGGTAAAAATCACCAGAAAGAATCCATGAACTAAGCCTTTCCTCCTTTCCTCTCCATTCCCAATTGAATGCCCCAATCGCAAATCCATCATCTCATGCTCCTTTGAAAACAGTGACCAGCATGAAGGAAACTGTCTATTCATCTCAGAAGAAAGATAGATCAGTTTTCCCTTCCGGTAATCTGCCATATTTCTACCCATATCTTCCTCCCAGCCCCCTCAAAACAAACCCCATAGCAACTACAAAGTTGAAAGGGCTAAGAAACAAACCAACCTCCTCATATCCTGTATGGTTTGAAAGAGAGAACAAAAATTCCCCCCAAAGCTGACATTGACCCCTACCTAGTTCAGTGATGATGGGGATGTTGACCCCAGTTGTGATGGATGGTTGACGTAACATCCCGTGCACTGGGCTGTTATCTGGAGAGGATCTATCCATTCCTGGAGGTGTGAACCCTAGTGGGAAGGAAACAGAGGAGGAAGAAAAATCAGAGAAGTAGAAAATTTGGAAATAATCAGAGTACAGTATATACACACAACCCCAAAAATGTAGCTTATGCATTATTCACAGGTCAACAATTAGTATTCCCAGGATAAACTCTGATGATTAATTCTTTAGAAGGACAGGGTAGGAAACCATTATAAATAATCGTAACTCACTTCATAGTTCCCTAAAAAATCCAGACTTCATACCAATTATTTATTCTGCTCATAGATTTTGGCTCCCATCTCTTTCCAGGGACACAGGAGAATTATCCCCTGTGCCCTCTTGAAGTTAGGTATGGCCATGTGACACATGAAATGCTCTGGCCCATGAAAAGTGAGCAGAGCAGTGCATATCACTGCTGGTTCAGGTATTGGACAGCCATCTCTCTCTTCCCAGGCCATGGCAACTGTGAGAATACAGGTTACTATGGAGATGAAGGCTAGACAACAGCCCTGGACAGTTACCCAGACCCACAAAGCATACTGAGTGAGTCAAGAATAAAGCTGTGTTGCTTTAAGCCGCTGAGATTTGTTTGTTTGTTTGTTTGTTTGTTGTTGTTGTTACCACAACATAACCTAACCTGGCCTGACTGTTACCGTAAACCAATCAATTGCTTATCCTCTTGCTGGTGAGTGACTTAGGCCTCAGTTTTCACAGAGTTCTGGCCAATGGGAGGTGTCAGGAAATCTTCCTGGGGCTTTCAGGAAGTGTTTCCTTGCTCTTAAAAAGAAACACATAGGAAGAGATTCTCTTTTAATTTACTGAGCACGGTTTTATGTGCCTGTAGTGCCAGGAACTGAGGCACCAGCTGAGGGCATAACTAACTTAGTGATATTGGCTCAAGTGAATGACAGGAAGAGCTGTCCTGGAGCTCCTGGGGCAAGCAGCCTGGAGCCATCCCACCTCAGGATTTCTCCCTATGTGAGATTTTATACACATAAACACACACACACACACACACACACACATACACAAATGTATTTATACATATACATACACACAATATAATAAGATGTACACATTTTTTTTTCTGTTTAAGCTAAATGGAGAAGGAGTTTACTTGCATCTAAATCCTCCTGACTAATGTATATGCCACCTGCTTATGGCTGATCCCTTGAACTTCCCAGTGTGCCAAACACAGACCACATAAGGTATATGTGGACACAGGAAAATTGGAAAGCAGCCTGCTTGGTCTCTGATTTTGCAGTTTGGGCTTCTTTGGGTCCCAGGTCCAAGCCAAGTACATACCTGGATGAGGTTGGAACAACTGTAACTTTCAGTTTAGTGAGAGTGAGAAATGTTCTGGCTAGGCAGAATGGCTGCCTCGTTAAGGTTTTGCATGGACACATATCAATATTAGAAACCTATTTACTTCCTACATTCATCTGGTGAAAATTAATTTTTCTAACGAAGCATACGGCAGCTCCACGCAAGTGGCAAGACCCAGTGCAATTACATTTAGATGATAGGCAAGCATTCACACTCACTTCGGTTTCTCCTTTTTTCCTTCAGCGGAATGCTACATGGGCTTACCAATGAATTAGGGACTTTTAGGAACAAAGTCACTTGCTAAATTTCCAAGGATAAAACTCCAAATAGATTACTATGTGACCAGATATCTGACTCACTTTCCAGCAATGTGACAAGATTGTGTTGAGTCTGGCATTTTGGCTAGGTGTGAGTCAGGAATGAAATACGGGAGCTCAATAATTGCCTGTTGTTTTGGAGGTGCATAATGCATAAAATGCCAGAGAAATATAAAAGGGTTTTCTTACTTTCTGCTCTCCCGTGTATACATTTCTTATCACTGAGTGCCATACTTTCAAAAAGAAAGACAAAGTTTTACTTAATATCCATTTCCTGACTGCATTTAAATTGATTCTTTACATTAATATACTATGAAAAGGGTAAGTCATTTTGATTGACATTGTAGTGTCCATCTTTTCAAACTTTCGAATATATGTTTTTCAGCCAACCACATAACCAAAAACACACATTTTTAAATGCTAGCTGTTTTCTTCTAGGATGGTGAAGGGGAAAACTAAACTGTTTTCATTAGAGGTTTCATTCAAAAACATGAAAAACTGGAAGTGACAGCTGTGCAGATTCAGTGGATGTGACGTTTTTGAATTTCTTCAACTTGACAAGTAAACACCTTAAATCGGTAATGCTATATGCATAATACATGGCCTGTATTTTGACATCCATCATCAAATGCTGACTTGAGAAAATACGGGTTTGTACGTCAAGGAATAGCACCCATAAAGCAGGGAGAAATGCAGGTCACACAGTATTAGGAAAACTGTATTTCATTACAGAACTCGCAACAAGCCATGGCATCCTTTTATTTTATCTTATTTAAAGATTCCATTTTCAGCTGTGAAAAGACTCAATTCCATTGCATGAAACCTTCATTTAGAAATGACATGCTTGCTTCATAGGCTTCTTTCATTTTGCTTTCATATTCCATTTTCCCCTTCAGTCACCAGGCCTGGTTCCATTAGCATCTGCAACTGACAAACTATGGTAGGTGTCCAAAGACATCTCTCTGTTGAAGGCCCAACTCTCCCCTATGCATGACTCCTCAAAAAAGTGTGCTTTTATTGGTAAGAAAACTTCATGCCTCTTTTTGTTTCCCTACTTTTCTAGTCACACATTTTTAAAAGCAAAAGGCAACAATAACAGCAAAATTGGCTTCTTCTTTTTCCCTGGTGTAGAGTTATGTTAAAGGTGAACATAATTTATTAGCATTGTTTCTTTCTTAGGGGTACTGATATGGGAAAATTATGGTCAGAAACAGCAGGATTGCCCCAGATTCCTTAAATGGCTTTGGAGAGAAGAGAAATTCAAGCACCTTCCATAAAGGGATGAGGCAATCCGGCCTTTGATGCCATAGGATGGTGTCCACCCCATTCCTCATAGCTGCATTTGATAAAGGGGCAGGTCTAAATTGTGGCCCAATCTCTGACCGTCTTGCTCTCCTTCCCATTATTGCTTGCAGCCATGACTATATCATGGGTAGCACCTGAAGTCTCTCTACATTAAACAACGCCCTAGTTCTGCATGTGAACACACTGGCACATGGAATATACTCCAGAGATCTACAGCTAGAGAACAGTGAAACTGGGAAACACTCCCTTCATTAGTTAAACTAACACTTGGGAAGTTAATTTTAGAAACAACCACTTATTTTGCCAGAAAAGATGACTAAGAATATCACCATTAGAGACATGGAATGAGAAGTCCTCAATCAGGAAAAGACTGAAGTTTAAATCGTCCACAGCCAAAACTATCACCAGATGGGCTCCTGATTCTTTAGCCATGTCCCCATAGCACTTTGTTGATCATGGCCATGGGAGGCAAGTTTTGTGCTAAAAATGACTTCCATATGTTTGTTGGCCATTTGTATATAACATCACTAAGTATCAGGAAAATGCAAATCAAAACACAGTGTGATACCACCTTATTCCTGCAAGAATGGCCATAATCAAAATATCAAGAAACAGTAGATGTTGGCATGGATGCGGTGAACAGAGAACACCTCTACACTGCTGGCGGCAATGTAAACTACTACAGCCACGATGGAAAACAGTGTGGAGATTCCTCAAAGAACTAAAAGTAGATCTACCATTTTATCCAGCAATCCCACCACTGGTTATCTACCCAGAGGAAAAGAAGTCATTATTCGAAAAAGATACTTGCACACGAATGTTTATAGCAGCACAATTCACAATTGCAAAACCATGGAACTAACCCAAATGCCCATTAATCAATGAGAGGATAAAGAAACTGTGAGATATATATATATATATATACACACACACATATATCACATCACACACACACACACACACACACACATATATATGTGAGTGAATACTACACAGCCACACAAAGGAATTAATTAACAGTATTTGCAGTGACCTGGATGAGATTGGAGACTATTATTCTAAGTGATGTAACTCAGGAATGGAAAACCAAACATCATATGTTCTCACTGGTATGTGGGAGCTATGCTATGGAGATGCAAAGGCATAAGAATGATACAACAGACTTCAGGGACTTAGGGGTTAAGAGTGGGAGGGAGACGAGGGATAAAAGACTACAAATATGGGGCAGTGTATACTGCTTGGGTGAAGGATGCACCAAAATCTCACAGATCACCACTAAAGAACTTACTCATGCAACCAAACACCACCTGTACCCCAATACCCCAATAACTTCTGGAAACAATAAAAATAAAATAAATAACTTCCAAAGACCACCTGACCTCCTTACACTGTAAGTTTTCTCCCCACTCCAATCTTCAGTGGCCGGTGTGGCAGGTTTTTGTTATCTATTTTATTCATTCAGCATGAGGCATAAGTGCTTGACCAACTTTATCCTATGACAGGTATTCTCATTCTATATACTGTATAAGAACTTTAGGTCAGAGACTGGATTTTCATTTCTTTGAACTTCCCAGATTATCTACAAAATGCCCAGCACATAGAAAAGAAATAGAATGAAATTGTTAACAGCATGGGCTGTAAAGTCAGGTGTCCTGGATTCAAATTCTGGCACCTCCACTTATAAGCCATGGCACTATAAGCATTGTGCAGACTCTCTCCAAGTCTGCTTCTTCATCGATAAACCACAAATACCTCCCACATAGGACAACTGTAAGGATAAAATAAAATAACGTATTTAAAACATTTAGTACAATATCTGGTATGAGGCAAGTGCTAAAAAATGCTGGCTACCAATATTAATATTTTATTAGGTATAGAATAAATATTCGTGGATCACTTCCCCTTCCCTATGGATAAAGAACTGAAGAAGTATTTAGTAGATTCTTAAAAAAGATTTTTCACACACAGAAAATCCTAGAATACTAATGAGAAGGCAATGAGCATTGTGTGTGTGTGTGTGTGTGTGTGTGTGTGTGTATACACAATATTCCTTATGTGATCATAAGGAAAGAAGGACTATGGCTCAGACAAGATATACACAAGTAATGGCTGGAAAAGGGTTCTAGGACACTGTAAACCCAAGTGCATTAGAAAATGAGAAAGGCTCAATGGCATTGTTTTTATGAGACTCAAAGAAAAGGCAAGAATACTCTAGACCTAAACTGGTTAATAATTGAGAATGAAGAAGAGAGGGGGAAGGCTGAACTAGAACCCAAAGAAAAAAAATAGCCAACATTTACTGAGTGCTTACTATGTACTGAATTTTGCTCACGTAATAACTTCGGTTCTCAGAACCATCCTATGTATATACTACTATTTTTCAGAGGAGGAAACTGAAGCACAGAGAAGGTAAGCAACTTGCCCCAGGACATACATCTAGGAATTAGCAGATCTCAGAGCGGAACCCAGATAAACAAGTCCCAGTGTCTCCTCTAAGCCACCACGCCATATTGCTTCTTATGTGCCAGGCTGGGCTAAGGGTTTTTTCATGGGCCACCTTGTTTATTCCTCATAACAGTCCCTGTGTGTTTAGGGACTGTTGATATTTGCATTTTGTAGAAGAGGAAAATAAGATTCAGAGCAGTGGCGTAACTGGCTCAAGCATACCCAATTGGTAAGTGTCCCTGGGAGCCGCAGCCAGGCAGTCTGACCTCAGACTCCTGACACCTGCAGGCTGTGCCGCATCCCTGACTTGGGTGCTGGCCTTCTCCTTCTAGGTACTGTCCCTGGCAGGCAAGTCTGAGGCCTGAGCCAGTCTTACTTTTTATTGTTTTCACTTTTAAACAATAGCAGATAACAACTGGGACCCATTGTAGTTATGCTTAACTTGCTTTGGTATGGCAGCATGCACAACTCAGTACATATAATAAATGCTTTATTACAGTACTTTTCCATGGGGGAAACACAAAGTACTTTCTAAATCTTCCCTAGTTAAATCCCTGAGCCTTTCCAGGGAGAGAGGGAGATGGAAATTCTTATCAATCATCTCCCCTAGAATAGATGGAGAAATGAAGGTAAGTGCTTCTC
Source organism: Pan paniscus (assembly GCF_029289425.2). Taxonomy (NCBI): domain Eukaryota; kingdom Metazoa; phylum Chordata; class Mammalia; order Primates; family Hominidae; genus Pan; species Pan paniscus. The sequence continues at coordinate 89,070,771 of NC_073257.2, forward strand.
CCACCCCCATAGACTTAACATAAAGGAATTGGTTCAAATGGTGGGCCAAATTATCTTTTATTGTGTGCATATAAATGATGGTTAGAAATCCATATGCTACGTTAAACTAGGGAAATAAATTAGGCCGAGTCATCTAGGTTTGCTGAGACAGGTATTCAATATGAAGTTGTAAAAGGGAAAGATCACCTTTAAAAATGATCTATAAAGACATGTTAAAATCAAGAGAAACATCTCATATTACATCATCTATGAGATGAATTAAATTTCCTGTTAATGCCAGGGGAAAAAACCTCAAAGGCATATGTCAGATGAAGTGCAGATCAATAAAAATATTTTGATAAGTAAATGCAACAATGCTATTTAACACATGATTGGCAACTGCTGAAACATAAATTATCCAAATTTCCCATTGCTGCTTATGGGAAAATTATGCAGATTAGAACTTGATTAGGCTTATATCATGAGACTCAATTTGGACTTTTAATCTATTAAGCTCCAATAAATGAGGCATCTGAATAGCTCCCCTGAGCAACTACAGTAATAGCCACAGCAGTCATTTTTGCAGTATGTATTCCAACGAATGCTTCAGCAGCTGAAGTAAAGAAAATTCCATGTATAGAAGCACAATTGCTTTCTAACTTGTAGGGGAAGAAAATCCACACACACCGGGTTGATTTGGGAAATAGGTTTTTGGAAATGACTGCAAGAAAAATCCAGCCAAAGGAAAAACCTCAGTTTAACCTTGTAATATTTTTTCACAGTAGTTTTCAGTGGCTTCCTATGAAGCTAGAATCCAGAGTCAGGAAGGCCAGGCAGCTGACCATGTTTACTCAATAAAAAAAAAAGATTATTTACCAAGGCAGCAGCTTCTCCTGAAACTCCCCAAAGGCTACCCCAACAGGGTAGAGGTAGCCCCCAACAAGGTGCTGGAGGTCAGTGTCAAGGGGGGAAGCGGGGAAATGCCCCTGCCAATTTGTGACTCCCCCGCACAAAGCCTAATGACAGTGCTTGGAAACTGTATAAACAGATAATTCTGTGAATCCTGAGCCACACCATAAGGTGTCTTTTGCCTCTTCAGCAATCATTCTATGCTAGAAACACGAGAGTTTTAAAAATCCTCTAATCAATTCCTCCATTCTTCAGATGAAGAAACTGAGGCTTAGAATGGAGAAGTTATTATATCCAAGATCACAGAACCAGCTAGCAGCAGAACCAGGATAGTTGATATCTGCTGTTTTCTGTTCCTTTTTAACTCCTTCTATGCATAAGAAACCCATTCCACAGTGTTTGTTGGGGGTGCAGGGAAGAAACTCCACCCCCACCCTGGAAACAGAAGTGGCAACATGAAGCCAGGCATCCTGACTTCACAGGGCCGCTCATGGTCCTGCATAATCCTGGCCACATCATCGGTTTAGAGATGAGTCTGTCCTCCTCAATCTAGGGCCTGTCCATATTCTCCCCAGGACATTATGTAAAAGATGGTAAAGGTGCTGTGGTTGCAAAGTCAGGAGCCTGCAGGTGTGGGGCTACTGGCAAGCAGTTAGCCCACCATGGGGTGAATGAAAACAGGGCAAATGAACCAAGAGGTGGAGAGAATGAGATAGAGCTCTGTCATTGTTCAAGTTCCTGCACACAAATGTGCCTAAAACCAGAGACATTCTAGTTATATGTCTCTGTTTTTACTTAAGCCTTTTTGCGTTGGATTTCACTTGCGCCAAAATGTCCCAGCTAGTACAACAACTGAGAAAAATCTCCATTCTCTTCGCGGTGAAATGATTCATGCTGGCCTGATTTTCTACTGAAACAAATGACTGCATCTTCATTTAAGGTTTCCTGCTTGTCTCCAGTGACCAGGGACAAGACCTGGCTTAATACTCTCCTCGTTTCTTTCTATTTACAGTAACTAACAGTGACATTTTTAGCGGTACATTTTTTTAGAGACTGTCTTTGATTAGCACCTTTGCAAGTTGACTCCACCCACTGAATAAAGTGCCCCATCCTTTTTAGAGTTTACATTTTGGGTCCAACCCAAACCAAAGCAAATTAAACCAACCAAACAAACAAAACTTCTCTATAGTTATTTGCCCATTAAGCTTTGTAAAATATATTCAGCTCTTAGACAAGTCTCACACACATGAAACAAATATATTTACAGGACTTGTCTCTCCAAGCAGACAGTCTCTTTCCTTAGAATTAACTTAAAGATGTAGTCCCAGCTATTTGGGAGGCTGAGGCAGGAAAATGGCCTGAACCTGGGAGGCAGAGCTTGCAGTGAGCTGAGATTGCGCCACTGCACTCCAGCCTGGGCAACAGAGCGAGACTCCGTCTCAAAAAAAAAAAAAAAAAAAAAGAATTAGCTTAAAGAGCTTACTGTGTAAGATGTTTCTCAGAAGGGTTGGTTAAGGGGAGGAAGGAAGAAAAAGACAAAGCTAGTAACAACTCAAACACACCTAAAACTACAGATTTGGAGAGAAACCTAATATTCACCTGGTCTAATGTCTCTGTTTACCCAAGGGCTCATGGTATCATTGCTTTCTCCACAACATCTCAACTTCTCAGTTTTACCTTATCCTAATTCATCTTACAATTTAAAAATAAGGCCAGATGCAGTGGCTCATGCCTGTAATCCCAGCACTTTGGAGGCCAATGTGAGTGGATTGCTTGAGCTCAGGAATTCAAGACAAGCCTGAGCAACATGGTGAAACCTCATCTCTACTAAAAATAAAAATAAAAATAAAATAAAATAAAATAAATTAGCTGGGCATGGTAGGGTGTGCCTGTATTCCCAGCTACTTGGGAGGCTGACGTGGGAGGATTGCTTGAGCCAGGGAGGCAGAGGTTGCAGTGAGCCAAGATTGTACCATTGTACTCCAGCCTGGGTGAAAAGGTGAGACCCTGTCTCAAAAAATAAAATATAATGAGACATACTTGCTTGGCCAGTGTGGATCAAATTACTTATAATTTTACCTCCACTTTGGCCTAAGCAATTGTACTTCTAAAAATATGTGTACAGCCATAATTTCCTTACATTAAAAATTTGGCTGCCAGGGTCTTCATTCATAGGTATTAAGTAACAACATTCCATTGAAAACAACATGAATGTCCAATTTTAGGGAAATTGGTTAAGTATGCATACACTAAAAATAATGCAGAAAAACATTTCACGACAGAAAAATGGTCATGATAAAATTTTTGTGAAAAACCACAGGTAACATACTGACATGTACGATCCATTTTTTTGAGGGTAAAAGTATTTATATCTATGGAAATAAGACTAATATGTCAACTTTCTTATGTCTGAGCAGTAAAATTACAGGGAATGTGCATTTTCTTTTTGGTTTCTATAATTGCTAAATTTTCTAAAATAAACACATTTTATTTATGTAATGAAAAAAAATTTTTAAATTATAAATTGATGTTAAAGACCCTGAAATCTCGAAACCTCATGTGATCTCTATGGGTTGAGAGCAGCTGATGAACATGATGCATGGACACAGCTGGTTCATCTGTAAGGGTCTAACAGGTCTTTGAACATCCACTTGATTTGGCAGTTAAGGAGACTGAAGTTCTGAGATGGAAGTGATCAGGCCAAGGTTACAAAGCAAAGGGGCTTTAAAAGAACAGGGCCCAGAGAGAGTTTTCAGGCTTCCTAGTTCTCTGTTATTTCAGCCTCCCACCATCTTGTAAGAGCTACTTAATCTCAGAGCAGAGGCCATTTACATAAAGCACACATGGGCAGTGAAGAGCCCAAGAAACCCACAATGCCCCATGCACATAGGGGAAGGGAGGAGCAGTCAGAGCTGGTTTCCAACACAGAGGGAAAGTGGCACCTGCTGATGCCCATCCCTGCTCCCACCAGCCTTACCCACTTCAGAAACGCTGTTCCCCCTCTTCCCTCCCAACCCAGCTCCTGTCGTTTCTTTACCTCTTCCAGGACGTCTGCCTTGAATAACTTCTCACATTTAGTTACTTTACGAAGATGTTTTCCTCTGCCTTTTTTTCCATCCCCTTTATTCGTTATTTTAAAATGTATGAATTATTACTAAATATATACAAATTACTACATATTAATGTTTAAATGTTGTTAAGCATCTTTAATTCTTCTGTTTTATCTTCATATACCCACTGGACTCCCCAATTTCAATATGGCACAGCTTATGCTAGCCTTTCTTTATTGTTTTTATTTATTCTTAATTCCTGTTCTGGGACCCTCCCTCTTTGCTGCCACCACAAGAGGACAAAGGCTGTTTTGCCACTAACATGGGATCTCTTCTTTCATGATGGATCACATTTCCAGTAAACTAGAGGCTTACTATGCCAGGGAAAAGGCAGATATATACATTACAAGACAATGATATCAAGGGGATACTAATAAAACACACAGACATCCCCCCTCATGCTGCCAAGACTATATACCATTTTGTTTCCATTACATCAATTTTTTTCTCCCCTTTTGCAAGCATTAATCAAAGAAATGTGAAGAGCTCATTAAAGTGATAGATTGACTGAAAATGTAACCACCTTTTCATTATAAACAGTTTCTTTATGTTCTTGGTGCTATGGGCTTTGTTTTTCAGCATTTGTCATGTAGTTCAAATGTCCTTTTACATTTAAAACACCAAATGCCAAATGGGCCCCAGTTGTTTGGTTTACTATGAATTGATGGCCAGCACAGCAGAAACCAGAACTCCAAAATCACAAGCAAAGTATAACATCCATATCTTAAGCACACAGAAAATTAAGTAGCTGTAAAAGATGGGTTTGCCAAGTGATCCAAGGCCTTGCCATGAAATTCAGGAAAGCAGAATCGCATCAACAACAACTTTCAGCCAGCTGTCTCTGAATGGTTCTAGAGACAAGACGCCTGGCCCAAGATAGCACCAAGGTTCCAAACAGTTGATGGTTCTTTAAAAGAAAGAATCTTTTTTTCTTAAGTGTTGAAGTGTTTCCTGTATATACGTTTATGCTGGCAGATGAATAGGAAACTGGGATCTTGGATCTTGGGGTCAGGCATTCCCACATACATACACACACGAATCTTCACTAGATGAGGGTTTGATGCTGGTTTGACTCTGAGCATCTCTCTGTACAGCGTGGTCAATAACTTTTGACCACTACCTGAAATAAGCCATACCATTTGTGGTCTAGAACTTGAACACTGTGGCTAGACTGAATGAGTTTGGGTCCTGCCTCTTTCTGTTTCTAATTTGTGATCTGGGGCAATTTATTTAAATTTTGTGTCTCAGTTTCCTCATCTGCAAATTGGAAGAGGAAGATATCATGAAGATTGAATGAGTTAATAATAATAATACAGGGAAACTGCTTACAACAGCACCTGGCACAGAACATGTATTTCATCAGTACTAACTTACTATTATTTATCAACAACAGGGTTGTAAGCTGACAGAGAAAACAAAACACATGGGTTTTAGTCCCAGGTCAACTCCTACCTCTCTGTGAGAATGTAGAAGGATTCAATGTCTTATCCAAACTCAGTTCTCCCATCCATAAAATGAGGTAGTAGCAATGTCCCAAATCCCTTTAGATTACCGTGCATCATACATAATATTGAAACCATGATAATTCTGTGTTCAGCTACTCAATATTCAGGAATGTCTGTGGAGTCATTCATGGGGTTGTTCTTTTAAGGAAGTGGAACACAGGAGCCCTCTCTTCCAGAATCCTATCACATTGTCTGTATCAACAAACATATCAACATTTCATACAAGAGATGCACACCAAATACATTAAACCACAACAACTGTGTAGCTTGCACATCACAACTCCAGGCACAACATCATATCCTCTCTCAGGAGTAGCCCCTAAGGCATGATCCTCCCTCCAGGAGCCCTGCATCCTTTCCATTTGCTAACAGTCAAATCATTCATTTGCTGCTATGCGATCACAGTCGTGGCAATGGCTGTGGCCCTTGGTGTCTTCATCTGTAAAATAGAAATGACTCTAAGGCCCTCTCAGCTTTGAGATTTATGTCTCTTTCATGACCCCAAATTTTAAACGTGATCTCCAACAAAGGGGATCCAGAGGATCTCCTTACAGACTCCTTCACAAGCTCTAGTGTACATCCAGATTTTTTTGATTCAGTTTTATACCTTTGCCCAGAGGATGAAACTTCACTTCTCAAACCAAGGAGAAGGATGTACTTTCTCCAAAGTTGCTCTAATGGCTGAGAAGGCCATAAATAACCATTTATTAAACAAACACTATCGGCTAAAGGAAGAGAAACCACCGCAATTAGGCCCCTGAGGCCTGCAGGCACAGTACATAACGATGGGACTCTCATAATCCAGGCAATATATAACCAGTTGTTCCATTTTCTTGAAGTTATCTTCATAATCAAGATGCTATCTCAGGCATTGTGGGCTTTAAAACTATTTTTAATTTTAATTTAAAGAGCAATTAAAGAAAGACAATGGATATGCAGGATAATAAAGTAAGTGATTAGCAGCATGCAAATGACATAGGCTTAATGATAATATGGTTCTAGTCTCCAAACAGCTTGTCGAGAGAAAGCCCTTTCTACATGTGGTTGTTCAGCTAATGTGTCTCAACCCACAATTACAACATTGCTGACACCATTAACCAGTGAAACAACACCACTTCACGAAATCCTTGTTGTCTCATTAAAAAGGAAAGGGTCAGGTAATTTACCAACGTTGTATGTCTAGTTTTGTTGTTGGTAATTAGCAAACATTACCCAGCATAGACTCCCACTGGGAACTGGAGGAACTTTGTGAAATATTAAAGAAGAAAGCCTTTATATTTCACTGGAAAATTGAAAAGAGGTGCAGTAATATTCTCCCTGTCATCTTTTTGCATTTAGGAAAAGGAAAACGCAACTTGGAACTCTTTAATTTCAGGAGAAATATTCAAAATGCATTGGGAAGTCACTATCCACATTAAGACCCTGGATCACCATTGTATACTGGCAAATAGAATCTGCATCCCTGTTTACAAAAGGGAGCTGGAGATGGGAGGATGGGAAAATTGCAAACTTCATCTTTATTGCTCTTCCTTATGTTATTTGAATTAATCTCCTTGAAACAGAAGAAAGGAGATATAAAATTTTCTTTTTGAAATGCTACGGGACTTAAATAAGCACCAGAATTATTTATTCAGAAAAATACACACACACACACACACACACACATATTTAGACCTAAAGAGAGAAGAAATATATTCCAGGGAAGAGACTTCCTGCCTCCATGCTTCCTAATAGAATCTTCCCCACATTGGAACTCACACCCCGCCCCCAACACTGGCCAATGCTTGGTGTGTTGTCAGGGAGTAGAATGGTATCTTATTCTTTAAATGGAACTTTTGGAACATAAAACACATTCCAATAAATGTGAGCAGAAAATTATGAATTCATTAAACTACTTTGGTATCTTGTGCTATATATAATATTTATATTCCGACTACTGTAAAATATGCTTTAATATCTTTAGGCAACTATAAGGACTTAAATATTTATAAAATGGCTAAAGATAAAGTATGGCCCTCTTATTCCTACATACAGATGATGTAAGGCATGCAATCAAAGACAATAACACTCTCTGCCCATTTGTCATCTTAAAGGAGCCGATCAACGCGCCATCCCTCGTGTGCCATCTACATAAGAGTTGTTGCCGACACAGGCAACTCCAGAGGAGTTTGCACCTTAAAAACTACCTAGAGTGCTATACTTCATAGAAAACAGGGCTTTCTGAAAATGGAGACAAAACAATAAATTTGCAGGCAAAACAGCTCCAAGAGGGGCTTCAAAGTACTGCTGTATTTATCTCTGGGACATGTGGGAACAGGAAGCATTTTGATTTAATATTTCATAAGATAGAGACAATTGCTTCCTTGCATGGTATATACTTAATGCTCACAGAAATGAGTTTTTTTTTTTAAAAAAAGTTTCAATATCTTAAATGCAAATAAATAAATAAATAAGGAGACACACCTGCATAATAGGAAGGGCTTCCTTTGGAAATATGGAATAGACCCATATAATCCCAATAAAGAGAAAGCCACCACAAATTTATAATCACCTAGGGGCCTATTAAAAGTAGTTTTATAGATTAAGTGTGAAACCTCAACCCTGATGTTATTATTATTTACCTTCCTTGCTTGCCTTTAGGCCCACGGCCTGATTGATTTTCAAAATTCTTCGATTTCCTATGCTGATTAGGTATTCAAAGAATTGTTTGTGCCCACCTGCCTTGACCTCTCAAATGGACACCCCCTGGTTTATTTTCCCAGCTCCCATTAGCTCCCTGCTGGGAACCATGTGGAAGTTTGTGAATTTCTCATGTATCTTGCATTTTCACAATGTCCATTATATGCTTTCCAAATCTCCTAGCAATCATGCCTAGGAGAATGATTTATTCTATAAATAAATTTCCAAGATAAATTTCTATGGAAATGTAAGCTTTAGTAAATCAGCTGCCTGATACAAGGATCAGAGATGGTTTCCTTGAGTAAGTAAGGGGCTAGGCCGGTGTTTCTCAACTTGGGCTGCACGTTGGAATCACCAATGCATGTATGCATCAGTGTCTAATTTAATTGCTCTGGAGTATGGCCTGAGCATTTCAAGAATGTTAAAAGTTCCCCAGGTGAGTGCAATGTGCAGCTAAGGTTGAAAAACAGTGGGCTAGTTCAGAAATAAATCCACCCATTTATGGGCAACTAATCTTTGACAAGGATGTCAAGAACACACAATAGGTAAAGGACAGTCTATTCAATGAATAATGTTCAGAAAACAATATTTACATGCAAAAGAATAAATCTGAACACTTCTCTTACAGCATATACAAAAATCAAATGGATTAAAGACTTGAACGTAAAATCTGAAACCGTAAAACTCCTAGGAGAAAAAATAGGGGAAAAGCTCTTTGACATTGGTCTGGGCAATGATTTCTTGGATATGACACCAAAAGCACAGGCAACAAAAGCAAAAATTAAAAAGTGGGACTACATCAAACTAAAAATCTGCACAGCAAGGAAAACAATCAACAAAGTGAGAAGCCAATCTACCGAACGGGAGAAAATATTTTAAAACCACCTAGCCAATAAAGGGTTAATATCCCATCTATATAAAGAACTCACACACTCAATAGCAAGAAAATAAATAACCTGATTAAGAAATGGGCAAAGGAACCTAATAGACATCTTTATAAAGAAGATATACAAATGGCCAACAAGTAGATATGAAAAGGTGCTCAATATCACTAATCATCAGAAAAATGCAAATCACAATATCACCTCATACCTGTTAAGATTGCTATTATTGAAAAGACAAGTGATAACAAGTGTTGGTGAGGGTGGAGAGAAAAGTGAACCCTTGTACACTGCTGGTGGGAATGTAAATTGGTACAGCCCTATAGAAGACAGTATGAAGTTTCTATAAAAAATTAAAAATAGAACCACCATATGATTTAGCAATCCCACTTCTGGGTATATATCCAACAGAAATGAAATCAGTATCTCAAAGAGACATCTGCACCTCCATGTTTATTGGAGCACTATTCACAATAGCCAAGATATAGAAACCACTGGTGTCCATTGACAGATGAGTAGATAAAGAAAATATGGTCTGTGTTGTGTATGTACCTGCACATATATATAATGGAATATTATTCAGCCATAAAAAAGAAAGAAATTATGTCATTCAACAACATAGATGAACTGGAGAACATCATGCTAAGTGAAATAAGCCAGTTATAGAAGGACAAATACTGTATGATATGATCTCACTTATACATGGAATCTAAAAAGTTGAACTCATAGAAGCAGAAAGTAGAACAGTGGTGGCCAGGGACTGTGGTGAGGGTCAGGGGGAATGGGGAGATGTTGGTCAAAGGATACAAACTTGCCATTATAGGATGAACAAATTCTGGGGCTGTAATGTAAAGTATGGTGACTATAGTTGATAGTGCTGTGTAGTACACTTGAAGTTTGCAAAAAGAATAGATTTTAAGTGTCCTCATGACACACACCCGGGCACACACACACACAATAGTAACTATGGGAGATGATGGATGTGTTTATTAACTTGATTTTGGTAATCATTTCACAATGTATATGTATATCAAATCATCATGTTGTAAACCTTGAATATATACAACTTTTACTTGTCAGTTGTATTTCAATAAACCTGGAGGGGAAGAAAATCATTAGGGTAGACAAAACTCTTAAATTTGTATATAAATATTTATGTGTCTATGAGGAGGTAGGAGGAGGGTCACAGAGAAGATTCATTATTAGCTATTTAAAGGGGTACAAGACCCCTTTCCCAGTTGAGAACTAATATGCTATAGGTTTTCCGGCTGAGACCCAAAATTACTATTTTAAGAAAAAAAAAAAAAAGAGGCAAAGAAGGGAGGCCAAGTGCCATCTGTTGACTAGGTGGAGTAGCATGGGTCCTGTTCTGGAAGGGTGTCACTTCACCAACATCAGGGCTCCTACCACAACCAAACCCCAGAGGTTGGAAGTGTATGAGGTTTTCTGTCAGCGAGCTGTCCCAATCTCTGCTTCAGAGAGCAGCTGCGTTGCATGGGGCCATGCTAGCCTGTCTATGGAGGGGAAGCGCCCCATGCTCACTGTTCATCTGCCCTAGTTCTTCCTCAACTCCTCTGTAGGCTTTTGTTAGTCTACCTTACCTGGTCTGCTCACCTTCCAAAGGTGTGTTGGTTTCTATCATCATCTATTTTCTACGCATATTTACAGACAAACAGATCAACAGTAATTCTGGCTGCTAGGTACAAGTGGATAATCCTAACTTATGATTTGTTAATCTGGGAGTAGGAGGGGATGAAATAAAATGGTAAAGTTGTAATAATAATAACAAAAATAGCTAACATTGCTTGATTTCTCCCATCCTAGGTAGGAAGTGCTTTAACAGCCATTCACTCAGGGTTGCCATATATGGTTGTGAAGGTTGGGCACTACACAGTAGCTAATCTAAGTGGGTACCACTCATATCAATAGGCATTGTATATTTGCATATTTATGACAATATTTTTTCCTAGCAGATGACAGAAAAGTGTATTGTTCAAACATATTAGTAGATTATCACCATTTTTTTCAGCAGATGAAAATAAGGTGTCTTGAGAAAAGAGTGACTTTTTCTGGCTTACTTAAAGGTACTGTATGGACAATAGAAAGTCCTGTACCTGTATCTCATTGAATTCTCACAGTCATTTGATAAGCCAGGTGCATTTAGTATTCTTAGTGAGAAAATTGAGATAAAAAGAGGTTAAGTAATTTTCCCAGGCCTAGTAAGTGGCAGATCTGGGCTTCAAACCCAAGCTGTCATTCCAGACCCATGTGTGCCATGACTGAACTTGACTGCAAAGTGCTATTTCTACAGCCTTTGATGTTTAATAACCTTTCTGCAGCCATTATGTCTTTGTATTCATACACTGATCCCTCGGTGTTTTGGGGTGGGGTCATTTAATATATAGATATATAGATGAGGAAATGAAATCTGGAATCTTTATTATGTCAAATTGCTCAGGATGGACAGAACCAGGATTTAAAAGCTGTTCCTTAACCCTCCATGACTGCATCATTACTCTGACAGCCATGTTTGTGATTCACTATCATGAACTAGAGCAACAAAACCCATCTTCCAAGTTCCTCCTGCTCCAGTCTACCGCTGAGAGGAATGTTCATTTCTACATGGCCAGGGAAGCTCTCAGGAAGCATTCACAGCTCCCTGGAGCAGAAAGCAGAGATATTTTCTGCCCTTTGTTGAACTTTGGAGGTCTCAGTCCTACAGCCTTGGGCCCTGGGTTGGTACTGTGTAATAGTACATTCAGCGAGGCCAGTCAAAGGTTGAGGGCCAGGAGCTATTGTTAAAGGTTAAGGGAACAGTACAGTTTATATTAGAGACGACCTGGCCATCTGATAAAGGCTCCTCCACACAAGTGCAACATCTTTGATCTCTGTAACCCTTGTCCAGTGCCCAGTTGTCAAATGAAGGGAGACTAAATCCTGGAGGGAAAGTGTAGGTTTTTAATACAGGTATTTGGCTGCTTTATCTCATTTGAGGGCACGTTAAGAGAGAACAGGCTGCAAACAACAGATAGCAGGATTAAATCATTTATTCATGTACTCATCCCCTCCACAAACCTCTACTGAGTGTCTACTAGGTGTGAGGTACTGTGCTAAGCATTTAGAAAGATTTCTGGCAGTTGGCGAGCATGAAGAGGTCAGCAAAACAATAGAACAGGCTCTTCTTTGGAGGATCTACTCAGGTTAACAGTGCACCCACCTACAAGCATTTCCTTTGATATAGTGAGCCCTTTAAGTACCTTGGTTATACCATTAGTACACAAATAGCCAGGTGACCCTCTGTGAAAAACACTCGGCCTTTCCTGTTTCTATGCCTTCTATTACTCAGCTTCAGCCCTTTCCACATGCCTGTCGGCACCTTTATTTATATTAATCACACTTATTTTCAAATTCTGGTCCCTTTACTCTGGAGTCTTTCCTGACTACCACAGCCCAAAGCCACCTCTGCCTTCTCATAACACATTGTGTGGCAGCATGCATGGGACACTGAAAACATCTGGTAGAACATCCCTCCAGGAGATCTGTAACAAGATGCTCAAGGACTATCCTGCTTTTCTAGAATTCAGAAAATAATTTTCCTCCAGACCATTCTATGAAGTATAATTGAAGCATTTAAGGACTAGCCATATCCTTAAATGTTCAATAAATCCAGAACTAAAGTCATTTATAAATCAGTTGGCTTCTTTGCAGTGCCACTTTTTTTTTCTTTCTTTCTTTTTTTTGCTTGCTTGTTTTTGGTTTTGTTTTTGAGATGGGGTCTCACTCTGTTACCCAGGCTGGAGGGCAATGGCGCAATCTCGGCTCACTGCAACCTCCACCTCCTGGGTTCATGTGATTCTCCTGCCTCAGCTTCTGGAGTAGCTGGGTCTACAGATGTGAGCCACCACACCAGGCTTATTTTTGTACTTTAATAGAGATGGGGTTTCACCATGTTAGCCAGGCTGGTCTCAAACTCCCAGCCTCAGGTGATCCACCTGCTTCGGCCTCCCAATGTGCTGGGATTACAGGCATGAGCCACTGCATCTGGCCTCAGGGCCATTTATTTCTTTATTTTTTTCTTGAGATGGAATTTCGCTTTTGTTGCTTTTAAGAAAAGAAGTAAAGTTTTTAAGACTGCACATGAGCTATTGCCTATAGAGAATAGGTGAAGACAAAAATGCACTGAATACCTGGCTAGATTTATCTGCCAGCTTGAGGTATGTGTGCTAGCTTCACAGCAGGTGTATCGAATGAAATGGCTCACACTCTGCACAAGGAATACACTGGAATGTTCCAAGCCCTGTATCGTTAAGTATGTGTGTCAAAGTCGTTCCATACAACTTATTTTATGTTTCTGTCCCTTTTGCCTGTAGACCCCATTACTTCTATGACAGCATAGACTATGGAGAGAACAGGGGCACTAACCTCATGCATAGGATGCAAACCAAACTGACACTCAGGATAGGGTAGTTGACCTATCCTTATCCAGAATTTCATGAGGTGTCTTAGAGGGTCCATGGGATTACAAGACTTCCTTTACTTTTCTCTGATTCTACAGCTGTGGTTTCCCCACTATAAGACAATTTCTCTGGACCATTTTCTGAGCCTAGGCTTTGGGCGCTACAGTGGTCTCTTCATTCTCATCTGCTGTCACGGAAACTTCCGCTTGAGCATGGAAGGAGTAAATAAAACCTGAAAATGTTATTTAAGTGTCTTCACAAAGAAAGTAACAGCTGGGTCTCAAGTATTCCACTCTCTTCCTTACAGCTCCAAAGTCCAATCTATATTCACAAGAAAAACAGAAAAGAAAGACTCCAACAGTCATACTGTTCACAGAGACAGGCTAAGCACAGTGCTTCACATTGCCCCCAGATTTACTCATTTGTCCAGTGGTAGCAGCAAGAAAGACTGAAGCCAACAGAATCCTAGTATCTCTCACTGTTGGAACAGCTAGGGTCAAGGGGCTCAAAAAATGGGGATTCACAGAGACAAGAACCGTTGAAAACAAACTTCAGCCCCTTAGGTGCAAGGACCAGTTTAGAAGTGAGGCTGGCACACCTTGAGCACTTTCATCCCCTTGAATGTTTGTCCTCGGGGTGCCCCCGTGACCCTTGAAAGTACATGTATAGCTTCAGGCCCATTCTCATCAGGATAACACTTGCCTTTTAAGAGACAGGCTGATGTGCTGAGAAAAGCATAGACTTTGAAATCAGATGTTTGGAGATCAACTCCATGTGCCCTTGACTAGCTATAAGGCTATGGGAAAGGTGCCTAATTCCCTTGAATCTCTGTTTTCTCATCTGTAAAATGAAGGTGGTAACTCTCCCTCAGCACATTGTCAGGGAGATTAAATAAGATATTACATAGGAATGTGCCTGGTGTACGGCTCACCTGAAAAAAAAAATTACATTTTTTTAAAAGAGGCATTAACCGGGCACACAAATTTTGAGGAGTAAACTGGCATGTGAGAGCCAGATGCTAAAACCATAAGTTCAGTCCAACCCCAAGACCACCCCAAATCTGCTTTCTGTCTCTGAAGCTAAGATTTCCCTTCACGACAGTTGTCACAAGCCGGGCACAGCCTGAGTGGGGACGTGAATCTGCTCTGCATCCATTTGGAAGGAAAAGATGATTCTGTCTGTTTTTACTTTTTCTTCTGCACATCCACTCTCCAAGAAAGTCTTTCATGCATGGAGGGCATAAAACCCTCCATGAGTTCAAAAAGTAGTCCAAGTTTCTCAGTCTCTTATTATAGCTGCTGCTGTTGTTTTTCCTTGTTTCTCTTGCTAGGAATACATTACTAGAATAGTAAATGGCAGGGTTAAAGAGGATCTCTCATGTGATGAAATATGCTATATAGGAAAAATTCTCCTAAGTTGAAGTCATTTAGAAAACAGCTGCAATTGCTGCTTTGCTGAAATACATCTGCACCTGAGATTCTTGTGATGAGATTCATCTTGGGATGTCCACGGAAGAAATGTAACAGGGCAGGCCCCTTTCTGTACTTGAGACCTGCTCAGAGCCCTAAGCCAGATTTTCTTTATTGTTTAGTAAGCTCTTTTAATGAAATGTACTACTCTTATTATAGAGGACTCAAAATAAGATCTAAATCACAAACCAATAAAAGAAAATTATTGGGGTAGATATCTAAAGTTACTACCTAGAGGCTACTCCAGTGTGGTATTTATAAATCTCTAAACAGTTAAGTATAATTGTCTTTCTGGTTTTTGGGACGGAAGCCAACAGCAGTTTCAGTTACAACGGAAGAAAAATATTTTAGCGCTGAGCTTTGTTCCTTTAGTGGGTATAAAGAGAAATGGCTTCTCCCGTATCACCATTTCAGAATTGAGAGAGAATATTGTGGTAATGAAATGTTATATGGGAGCAGCTGAAAAAATGCTTCTCTGACCTCAAGGAGGGGAAATGTGTGTGAGGATACATGTGTAGGTGCGTCTGCAAGAAACAGTGAGCAGCCTGGGGGTCAGGAAAGCCAGGCTTGTAGAAGTGGGAGAAGGCAGAGCCCTGGGAAAAAGGCAGGTGTGGAAGGGTGGTGTGGAAGTTGAAGATGGGGTGGTCTGTCCAATTAATGGAAAAGCCAGATCTGCAGCTGCTCACCCCAATGCCATCCGCTCCCCATCTTTAAACACAAAGACAGTGCCGTTCAGGAAGGACACGAATGCTTCCCCTAAAAGACTCATGACCCCAATCCTGACAAACACCATAGCTCTCCCTCTGGAGTTACAATGCAAATCATATAAAACACAGATCCCTATGTAATAAAAATCAAGAACATGCTGGATATCCTTAGTTATAAAGGACCACAGAACTCATCTCTCTACCAATCTCCCTCCCATCACAAAGAGCGTGTCAGTAACTCTCCTTTAGCAAAGAGACAGTCAGGGATAGGAGGCTCGCTGCATTTGCAGGCGGTCCATGCTGTTCTGGAAATATCTTCCTTATGTTGGGCTAAAATCCTGTTCTCCTTAATTATTAACCATTGGCCCTGGTTTTTGTCCAATGGAGCAGAAGATTAAATGGCCCTTTAAGCCTGCTGGCTTTGTTCTCTTAACCACTTGGCAAGTGACATGTTGTCCAGGCACTGCCCCATTCTGGCCGTCCTCTTTACAACATTTTTCTGTTTGTTTGTCAAATTTCTGCTTCAAATCTTCACAGCTCTTGACACATTCCCTCCTATCCCAACAAAGATGAAACAATCACTGCTCAAAAGAAATGATGCTTTTATCACCAAGGTTTATCTAGCCTGTCTTTACTGATCATTTGAAAATTAACATGCAGAGGTCCTCAATGCATTCTATCCTGTGGATTTGACCCCAGAGTTCCACTTTAGGAAGGCCCTTTTCGTTCTGCTTTTTGTCATCCAGTAATTTAGAGATCCTAATCCACACTGTCTCACACAAAGATAAAAGAGAAATCACATTTTCTTCTTTGGAACAGTAAAAGACATCTCAGACTTTAGGATAGGGAAGGTGTACCCTATGCCCCCAATTAATGCTATCTCTCCAAGGACTGCTGCCATACTTCCAAAGAAAAATGTCATTCCCTACTTGAGGCTCTTAACCTTTGTTGAAATGTGGAGAAAGGAGGGTGTCCGCTTATATGTGGATGTTCATTTAGTGTAACTATAGCTTCAGGTCAAAGAGGGCGGGAGGAAAGCTGTGTGTGTGTGTGCGTGTGTGTGTGTGTGTGTCTGTGTGTCTATAAAGCACAAAATATGGAAAAAAGGCAGTGGACATATGTCTTGGGTTTGAGATCTTGGCTCCTCCCTCCCCTGGGACATTCGGGACAGGCTCAGCTTTTGGTTCTCCGGCTTCTACCAAAGTTTTCCTCTACCCTCTCTTTCTGAGATGGTCCTTATACTTCTGTCCTGCAATTCTCTTGCCTCTCTCCCTCTCTCTGAGGCTCTCCTTTGCTCCTAGAGCATGAGCAATGGGCCAGATTGCTAGAAGCAAACTTTTCCTGGATTAAGGACTTCATTTCCACCCTTCAGCTTTTCATGCCCATCTGGATTTTCCACTAAGTCCCCGTGGAAATAAACCATGACTAAAACCCAATCCTCCCAACACTGCTTTCTCCTGCAGCCTGTCCCTCCACTCTGCCATCCTCTGACCCCCAGAAGGAAACACACATCCATGCAGACTGTTTTGCATGTACAGTGACTCCTTCTAGAACCTCCCATTCTTTTTCCAGTCCAAGGTTTCAGGCTTCCATCTGGATAGCCACAGTTCCTAACCAGAGTCCTTGCATCTTCTTCCTTTCCACTCCAAACAATGCTTCACAGGGCTGCCAGATCCAGCTCCCTAAAGCTCAGGTCCAATCCCATCACTCTCTTGCTTTGAAACCTTCTGTAGCTCCCCAGTGCCTAGTGAATTATTTACAGCTTCCTAACTCATAAACACATAAAAAATTATTTACAGCTTCCTAACTCAAGAAAGAAAAGAAATTCCTCAATGCCCAACCCACATTTCAACTTCATCTCTCCCTGCTGCCTTATATGTACCCTGTATTGGGGCCAAATTGTACTTGTCCCTGTCCCTCTAACACATTCCCAGGGATCTTTGCCGTCACTTCCATTCGCTCCGTCTCAAGCCAGCTCACTTTGCCTCCACCTGTTATCTTTTTCAAGCATGGAATTAATTACCCTTTTCCTATAAATCTTTGATGACTCCCCCAAATCCAAACCCTTAGCAAGACAAGTCTACACTCTAGGACTGCACCATCCAATATGGTAGCCACTGGCTATGGATCACTTTAAAGTTTTATATTTGTTAAAATTAAATTAAAAGGAAAAATTTAATTCCTAAATTTCAAGTGCTCCATAGCCACATGCATTCAAGTCATCCACAGATGCCACCTCTTCTTTTTTTTTTTTTTTTTTTTTTTTTTTTGAGATGGAGTCTTGCTCTGTCGCCCAGGCTGGAGTGCAGTGGCATGATTTCGGCTCACTGCAAGCTCCGCCTCCCGGGTTCAAATGATTCTCCTGCCTTAGCCTCCCAAGTAGCTGGGACTACAGGGGCGTGCCACCAGGCCTGGCTAATTTTTTGTATTTTTAGTAGAGAGGGGGTTTCACCATGTTAGCCAGGATGGTGTCGATCTCCTGACCTTGTGATCCACCTGCCTTGGCCTCCCAGAGTGCTGGGATTACAGGCGTAAGCCACCGTGCCTGGCCGATGCCACCTCTTCTTGAAAGCCTTCTCAATTCCTCAAAATACATAAACCAAGGATCCCTTTGTGTTCCTCTATTTCTAGCCTCGTCCTTGTTTCCTTGGACTGTCATTGTTTATGGGGATACCTCCTCCACTCACCTGAGTCCTGCAAGCATAGTGAGTGGCTGAATCCAAGCAACCTTTGGTCACCTTTGTGTTCTGGGCCTTTAGAGTGCCTGATGCATGGAGAACAGCCATTTATTCCTTTTTCTTTTCCTTAGGAGTTACCTTTCATGGAAGGGTAAGCAGGAAGCAACTACAAGATCATCATTTCAAAACAATATGAAAGCAGAATGGGAAATGCCATGGCATGCTCCCTCTTTTCAGGTATGAACTGAAGCAGCTCAGAGAGCGGACCCTGCCTCCCTCTGCTCACCCTTTCTTCCAAGATCAGACTCAGTCCTCATCTTTTTGAACCACAGGGAAACAGTCTGGCAAGAGCCACTGTTGTACCAGCTGATTTAAATTGAAATGTTTTCCCCAGATAAATGCGTGCTAAATAATACACCAGCTCTCCAGCCAAAGGGAAGTGACAGGCACTCTGTAAATAAAGGCACTTAGTTGCTGGTAAAGAGCTGTAAAGTGGTTCTGAGCTGATGTTTGCTGACCAGCAAGAAGCAGCTTCATCTGCTTTATATAATTGTCACTGCAGTTTTGCCTGCTGTATATTAAAACTGCATCTCATAGACCCGACTGTCACATCGGATATACCATCTGGCTTGGGATATGCCACCTTTTCTGTAATTGTTTTTGACAACAAGCCATCACATCTTGGGTCTTTTCAGAAAGTGTCCGGTCCAGAATCCCTAGGCTAGGTCAGTTCTGACACCATGTGGGCTAGAAAAGTGACATCAAAAGGGAGTGTGAAAAGAGAACAGAAGAGAAAAGAGAGGCTTTGTTAGTCTAGGAGCCCTAATAACATGCAGTGGCAGCCGTCCGATGAAGGCTCTACTTTCTCAATGTGAATGCACATTTTTCATGCTAAATTATATCATCTTAGGAAAGCTTTCCATAGGGTTGCATGCATATTCTGGCCCAAGAGCATGACATTTGTCCTGAGTCCACATTTCTACCCAGTGAGGTTCTAGAGACATGGAGACAGTTCTTCAGACAATGCAGAGCATGAGGTTCCATAAAGGACCATAGAATACATAAGAGTGAAAGCAAGGTGTCAGTGGCCAGAAATCTGTGTAGTTATCACTCAGAGGAAGTTAGATTTGTTTTCCAAAATGATAAGAGTAACATGAAATCCCCAGCACTTTGGGAGGCCAAGGTGAGTGGATCACCTGAGGTCAGAAGTTTGAGACCAGCCTGGCCAACATAGTGAAACTCTGTCTCTACTAAAAATACAAAAATTAGCCGGGTGTGGCAGCACGCACCTGTAATCCCAGCTACTTGGGAGGCTAAGGCAGGAGAATCACTTGAACCCAGGAGGTGGAGGTTGCAGTGAGCTGATATCACACCATTGCATTCCAGCCTGGGCAACAGAGAGAGACTCTACCTCGAAAGAAAGAAAGAGAGAAAGAGAGAAAGAAAGGAAGGAAGGAAGAAAGAAAGGAAAGAAAGAAAGAAAGAAGAAAGAAAGAAAGAAAGAAAGAAAGAAAGAAAGAAAGAAAGAAAGAAAGAGAAAGAAAGAGAAAGAAAGAAGGGAGGGAGGGAGGGAAGGGAAGGGAAGGGAAGGGAAGGAAGGGAGGGAGGGAGGGAGGGAGCGAGGGAGGGAAGGAGGGAAAGAAAAGAAAAGAAAAAAAATGGAGAGTAACATGAAATCCTTTTTGTTCCCCATAATCCCTATTCCCTTGGAGCCTGATCATGCCAAATGCCCAGAGGAAGGATGACAAAAGTATCTCAGGCCAGTGGGCACTCCAGTTAGTCAAAAGGGTCTCAGATATAGAAAAGCAGGGAAACTCAGCTCACAGAGTCAGCTCACAGGCTGGGAGGAGCCCAAGGAGTGGGGTGCTGGGTCTGCAGCCAGAGGTGAGCTCTGGGGAAGGAGCGATTTCTCTGTGTTGATGGCTCCCACTGGACCACTGCCTTTACAAGGTTAGAGTATCACCAGAGAACAGTATTCAAAAACAAGAGAGGAGCAGACAGACAGACAAGAAAACAATGGGACATAAAGTCTTGGTGGGCCTAGAGCTTTGACACTCTCTCTTAGGGAGCAGAACAGACTGCTGGCTAGTGAGAGACAGATGCTCCTCTCCACTGCTGACCAGGGGTCTACGAGAATCACTGCTGAGCATAGAAACACATCCTCTGCCTTCTTCTGTCATTTGTGCTGTCTTAGTCCATTTGGGCTGCTGTAACAAACACCATAATCTGGGTGGCTGATAGACAACAGATATTTATTTCCCACAGTTCTGGAGAACGGAAAGTTCAAGGTCAAGGCGCTGGCATGTTCAGTCTCTGGTGAGGACTTTCTCGCAGTGTCCTCACATGACAGAAGGGACGAGGGGTCTCTCTCAGGCTTCTTTTACTTTATTTATTTGTTTGTTGGTTTATTTTATTTTGTTTTAGACAGAGGCTTGCTCTGTCACCCAGGCTGGAATGCAGTGGTGCCATCTCGGCTCACTGTAACCTCCACCTCCCGGGTTCAAGCGATTCTCCTGCCTCAGCCTCCCGAGTAGCTGGGATTATAGGCACCCGCCACCACGCCTGGCTAACTTTTTTGTATTTTTAGTAGAGATTGGGTTTCGCCATGTTGGCCAAGTGGTCTCAAACTCCTGACCTCAGGTGATCCACCCGCCTTAGCCTCCCAAGGCGTGAGCCACCATGCCTGGCCTCAGGCTTCTTTTATAAGGACACCAGTCCCATTCATGAGGGCTCCACCCTCATGACCTAAACACCTCTCAAAGGCCCCACCACCTAATACCATCGCCTTGAGGGTTAGGATTTCAATGTATGTATTTGGCAGGGAGTAGGTGGAGGGTACAAAAACATTCAGACCATAACTGTGTGCATGTGTGTATACAAAAGAAAGAGTGCCCTTTTTTTCTTTGGAGGAAAAATAAGCTCCCTTTCTCTTTCCTCCATATCTCCTGTCAAAACCTATTTTTCTTGCTTATCCTGTGCTATAAAAGAATAAAGAAGGCTTTTGGGCACCGGGGAGTGGAAGAATTGTTACCAGTTTGGCCTTTATATAGGATCTAAGAGGCTGGGATGAGGTTTAAGAGAACTGGAAGGAACAAGTATATCAGATGTGTATGTAACTAAATTATACACTGAGATTCTAATCTGTGGCCCTGGAAAATCATGATCGAGTTTGGAGGAAACAGGCATGTTGGGGAAAGGGAGTGTTTTCCTGCCTCCTCCTGCTGGCTTCTGTCTGTACTTAAAGGGAGAATCATTGCTTTCACTGTTTTCCTTTCCCCTTGATGGTTCACTCCTCCCCAGGAGAGGAGGAGCATCTACCAAGGGTTGGTCACATCCTGTTCATGTGAAGGTTTACTGTGCTTTACAGGGGCACATTTGAGTTGCCTGGGGATCTTGTTGGAATGCAGATTCTGACCCAGCAGGTCTGGGATGGCCCATGAGGTTCTGTAACTCTAACAGGCTCCCCCAACAGACACCCATACTGGGGCAGGGCAGAGAGGACACATATTGAAAGTCAAGGGCTTAAAGGCAGGAACCAAATGCCAACTTGCCTCTTTCAACTCCCAGAAGGTCAGCTTACTGTCTTCTCACATCCTTTCTCACCTGTGCTACCCGGGCAGGCCGCACAGGAGGCGGGCTCTACCTCTTCAGGGTGCAGCTGGGAGTAAGCTCAGAGCCTCTCCTAGGCCCTTCACATGTTGTGCTGTCCTGCGGGCACAGCTGAGCAGGTGGATACCAAGATTTACATTTGGGTGTGGCAGGGAGGATGGTGGCATGGAGAGGTCAAAATTAGGCTTCAGGCTGTAACAGGGTGATGTCAGAAGGACAGAAGCCATTTCACATGCACCGCCAAAGGGGAAGGTTCTCTTAAGCTTGACCAGAAGCTGCTGTGAATCTCAAGATCCTCAGAGAAGCCCCAGCCCCTCTCTCAGTCCGTAGCAGTGAAGACACTGGCTCCCAGAAAGCTCATCTGATAGAAGATTTGAACCTGGGTCTGCCAGGGTCTGGCTGCAGTTGCCTCCAAAGAATCAAAGCCTATCTTTCTCCTCCACTTTCCAAATCTCACCCCAGTGCCCATCTCCCACCAGCTGACTCTAGCCCAGAGCCATGCAGGGAAGAGGATTCCAGGAACTATTGTTCCTGGCTTTTCTGCAATGCTAAGCAAATGTTAGAAGGCAGTGGTGGTGATGTCAAGTTGACAAAAAATAATGTAGCTCACAGATCCAGGATGCATGATTCAGCTGAGCTTCTAGAAAGCCTGGCATGATGGGGAGGAGGTCAGACATTTGTCAAGCTATCAATAAGGTGATGTTTCATATCCCAGTAGCCATAGCTCTCATGGGCTGTGCTCCTACACCCTTCCATCCTGGACTGATGGGATTCTGGTCCCCATCAGGCAGCCAATGCCACCCTCTGGTAGCTCGTCTGTAACAACGATCCTCCAATTCATGGCTAGCCTACATGGAGGTGTCACTCAATGGAAAATGCTTTGCATCCTATCCTGCCAGATCCTGATTACAGAGGTCATTTGTTATGAACGTTTTGCTGTGTTGCCTTTCTGAGACCCCTAGACATCTTTACTTGTAACCACCTGCCCAGGGTCCCAAAGCAAATGACAGGAAAGACTAGGGGCAGAGTAGGAAGGCAGACGTGTGTCACTTAAGGCTGCTTTGCCTCCTATAGGAAAATGTGTGGTCTGACAAGTGTCACCATTTGCTAAATGACTTTTAGTGTCCATAGAGTTGCCACTCTCCAGAGATTACCATCCCTTGGTCAGCAGAGTCCTAGAGGCGGCTCTAACAATAGCAAAGCTTCATTCCCATCCCAGCTCAATGGCAAAAACATATACTGGAAGGAAACGGTCAGAATTGTGCAGCCAGCTTCTTTTCAGTGCTCTGACATTTAGCTGATGACACTGGTCATGAAGCCACTCCTTGGGAAAGCTGAGGGGGTGGCTATTTAAAGGCTTGTTTATCCTCTGGAAAGGCAACCTAGTCTGTGTGTGGGTGACCAGGTCTCAAGCCTGCATTCTGGAATGGAAAGAAGAGGCAGCAGATGCCCCTTTGAAAGCCATCATGGTGACCGCAGGTTTCACTGCCAGGCAGGCTGATGTGAGCCTCTTTGAATTACTGAGTGAAGGATATCCCTCTTGCCAGCCCCTGTCCCCTGCAGGCACAGCAAAGAAGTATTACAGGCTGTCCTTACCTTGGGAATTAGCCTGCAAGACCCCGATGCTGTCATCAAACTGCATAGATTTGATGTTGAGTGACGCCAAGATGCATTCCTTGTCCTGCAGCGAAGTATCATCAATATTATTCTGATTGGCTGACAGGATAACGCACATGTCACAGAGGTTGATGTTGACAGCCCTTAAATCAGCCCGACTTAATGGCGTACCCTTTGGCATAGAGGAAAGAAAAAAAAACAGAGGGGTGGGGGGAGAAAGAGACAGAGAGAGAGAGAGAGAGGAGCAAAAGTGAGAGGAGAGGGAAAGAGGAAAAAAATAAAAACAAATTAAAGATTGAGTCGGAGCTTTGGGAAATTATTTAACAAGTATCTTTTTTTATGCCTTGACATTAAGCTGGCCTAACCACATTCAAGGGAATAGGAGCTGTGTGCTAATCTAAAGGGTAGTCGGTGCTGATGGCAGCATTTTAAGCTTGTTCTCAATACTCAATCAAGCTATTACTAACAAACGCGGGAGAGGAATAATGCCAGGGTTCTACATCTTCTTCCTGCCTGGAAATTGTCTTGATTTAAGTAACTGTCCTGTGGCAACCTCTGGCTTTCAGAATGTAACAAGGGGGTGGGTTTCAAATGCCTGTTTATTTAATAGCGGGTCACTTCTGTCTCAGGCAAAAGACAGCAGTTCCAATGCAGCCAAGGAGAAATGGCCAGTGAGCACAGAGTGATGAGGTGGGCCTGGATGTGCGGCTCAATTTGGAGGCTATGGATGGAGTGGAATTAATGTGTGCAATGCAAAAGAGATATGGAAAGGAGTTAAGCTTCAGGTCATATAATTTTATTGCATATTTTCAGCAAGAAAAAAATACACAGGGAAATGACCTAATTGTCCAACAACATAGGAATGGAGAAATATACTTTTGGACATGCACACAGTGAAAATGTATGCAGGAGGTAAAGAGGCAGAGCTGGCTCTCCATGCAGGCATCGGTTTAGAAGCCTAAGATAGAGGGGGAAGTGAAAAAAAAAGTTGTAGAGCAGTTAAAAAAAGTATAGTTTCATTTACGTAAAAAAAAAAAAACCCCACAAAATAAAATTACATATATATAAATGTATGTAAATTTGGAAGGAAAGCACAGGAAAAATAGCCATTACACTAATAATGGTAATTCCCTCTGGGAAGGGAAATAGGATTCGTGGGGGTGAGGGGAAAGTTTGCTTTTCACTTTATATACTTCTATATTGCTTGAATATTTTATAACAAGAACATATTTGTATATTACAGGTACATTTAAAAAATAAATAAGCCAGTAAACAGATTTTTTAACATAAAAAATAACAACAAAAGACAGTGGAAAAATCCCAGATCCAGGAAGTAACAACAGAGTCCAGGAATGCAAGCATAGGGAAAATAGAAGGGTTAGGTTAGGACAGGGCCATGGCCTCCACATGCTCTGTGTCTTCAGGTGAAGCCACAGCAAAATCATCAGGCCACCCCATGCCATAGCTCCCCAGTGGCCACGCAGCATCATTTTGGGGCTCCTGTCTGGCCACCAGCTTCATTGGTCCTCTAGCTTGAATCTAGCTTCCTCTTTGCCTGTGTGGTGACCTGAGTTACCTTCAACTCACTGATTGTGTAGACCAAGGGTTTGCCAACTGTCACGTATCTGTGAATGTCCTCCTCTAATCTGCCTTTCTGGAGAACTGGCTTTGAAAAGAGACTTGGTTGCAGAGATGGAGCCTATCTACCCTCTTTTATGAGTCACTGGTAGTCATGATTCTATTCTCAGGCCCTAAAATATTGTGCAACTATGGAGGAAGGGGCATTTAGCACTGTGGTTGCTGCTGAGACACAACTAGTTCCAAGCTCTGGAGCAGCGTCTTTTTGAGAGAAGGAGAATGCCCTCTTCTCCTGTGATCTCTTGGTACAAAACAAGTCCAACCAACTTCCTGAATCATTTTGCCAGTGCATAAGCTTCAATTGCCTGCATCCATATTCTTTTAATTTTCAGCTTGTAGGGAAGCCAGCCGTAATTGTGATATAAGATGATCCCTGTGCAGTTGTACACACGTGATTTCAAACTACAAGAAATACAAATGACATACACAGAAATCGCTTATGTTTCTCTGGGCTGGCCCTATAGGCAGGGTACTGTTTAACCAATAAACTCTGTGAAGACATAGGTGGAGGCCCATTTTGTGAAAATCTATTGTGCTTGAGTATGTTAAATTTTGGAGGGTTTGAAATGACCTGCAAAGATGACAGCTCATTCATATACATGAAGACAGATGAGTGAACGTGTACAAGGGCACACAGAGCCGGGCGCGGTGGCTGATGCCTGTAATCCCAGCACTTTGGGAGGCCGAGGTGGGTGGATCACCTGAGATCAGGAGTTTGCGACCATCCTGGCCAACATGGTGAAACCCTGTCTCTACTGAAAATACAAAAAAAAATAGCCAGGCTTGGTGGTGCATGCCTGTAAACCCAGCTACTCAGGAGACTGAGGCAGGAGAATCGCTTGAACCCAGGAGGTGAAGGTTGCAGTGAGCCGAGATCATGCCTTTGCACTCCAGCCTGGGCAGCAAGAGTGAAACG
Organism: Pan paniscus; assembly: GCF_029289425.2. Taxonomy (NCBI): domain Eukaryota; kingdom Metazoa; phylum Chordata; class Mammalia; order Primates; family Hominidae; genus Pan; species Pan paniscus. The sequence goes on from NC_073257.2 coordinate 89,096,925, forward strand.
TGGACTCAAAACAAACAAACAAACAAAAACAAACAAACAAAAAAGGTCACACAGGAGGAAACATACACAAACACACAAAACACACACACAAATACCAAATATCACACATATACCCATCTCTCTACACACACATACACACACAGACTCATGTATCCTGGTAAAATAATAAACCCTTTACAAAGACACTTTCAGAGGTCAGGGGACTATGTGGAGGAGCACATGACAGAAAGATAACCATGGAATCGTATAATCAAATCGACCATATTTCTGGAATGAGCAAAGTATATATATGCTTATGCTCTCCTCTGTGTATGACTGTTTGTCTATAGGTGACTATTTTCAATTGCCTGTGCTCACTAAGGCAGTGGGTTTTTGGCCCAGCATCCAAAAGATAACTGTCTGATCTTTTTCTCACTCCTTTAAATATTTATTGAGTCCCTATTGTGCCAGGCATTATGTAAAGACACATGGTGGCATCTAATGAGTAACATGTACTGCTTGTGGATAGATTCTTATGTGTTCTTTAATGAATTATATTACTTGGCTCTTTTTCCCACCATTTCTGAGGTTTTGGAAGCTGATAACAGAAATAACACATTTTAGCTTTGTAAGTGGGGAAAAACCCAGACTTCTTAACATGTAGAGAAATCCATGTTCCTCAGTTTTTGTTTTTGTTTGAGGCAGGGTCTTGTTCTGTTGCCCAGGCTGGAGTGCAGTGGTGCTTTCATAGCCCACTGCAGCCTCTACCTCTCAGGCTCAAGTGATCCTCCCAACTCAGCCTCTCAAGTAGCTGGAACTACAAGCACACGCCACCACATCAGGCTAATTTTTTTAACTTTTTGTAGAGAAGAGGTCTCACCATGTTGCCCAGGCTGCTCATGAACTCCTGAGCTTAAGTGGTCCTCCCGCCTCAGCATCCCAAAATGCAGGGATTACAGGGATTAGCCACTGCACCTGGCCCCTGTTTCTCAGTTTCAGGGATGTGAACTTACGAGAAAAATATTTGGAGGATAAGTGAGATTTGCATGAATTTGTGATGTGGAGAATTACATCAAATGTTGAAATGCATAATTCTCTACAATGTTTTGAGAGTTTGTGGACTATGCATTCATTATCATTAGGAAGTAGTTAATTACATGACTCCTAAATCCCATATCCTCACTCTAAATTGTGGAGTCCCAGACTGTTTTTTCAGACTGAAGTCCTAATGTTTTGCAGTCAAGAATATCATGCACACATGCACACACGGACACACACACACAAACACAACCATGAACACGTTGCTGGACTTCTAAATGAACAGGGGTTAGGGGCTGAGCTGCAGAAGGAGTTGGCCTTCTGTACAGCAGAAACAAAGAACTCTGTTATTTGCATTTATTTAGTTAAAAACAGAAGGTGGCACAGATCAAGGTTTCTTCAAGCATTAAAAATGCCATAAGTATAAAGCTATAAATAGTTCTGTAAGCAAATCCTTACTATAAACATCATAATATAACAATGCTCTAGGTTTTGTATAGGCAGGAGTGAGAGTGTTTAGACGCTGATATGGTTAATATACTTGATACAAGCTAAACTTCATCCCTGATGAGGGACTGAACTTGGCTGCAAATTCCTTTTAATAAGGTCTCCCAGGGTTTGGATTTTCCTTGACAGAGCATAGGGGAAGTGCTGAGTCCTCAGGCCCATACCCAGATGAAGAAGCACAGGCATGATCAAAGCTACAACTATTATATCCATCCGGGATTTTCTTTTGTGAATGAAAAGAAGAAAAGGCATCAATAATGTGACCTTGGACTTACAGGCAATATGGACACTTTGGGGAAGTTATGAAGCGTCTCCCATTCCCGCTTGAGGTACTCAATAGAGCCCACAAAGACAATGTGCTTGAGCTCATGGTAATGAAAGTTGCTGGCACGGAGTGGCATCACCAGGTTCCGGAGGCCGATCAGGGCTGAGCTGACATCGCCAAAGATGCAGACCACGACATGGCCACTCAGGACGGTCATGGCAGCTTCACTTCGAGTCTACAACAGGGAGAAGTGGGTAAGAGTCAGAGAGAAGACTGCATAGGGCTGTTGTAAGGAGTGAAAAAAATCATTTGTGCAAAGAATCAAGCAAATATTTGCTGAGAGCTTACTATGTGCTATTATTTTTATTTCATCAATGTTATATATGTGCCATATAGAGCTATAATTTGAGCATGTGTATATGTATTATATTTTTGTAATAAATCTGTCCAAATGTATAGCCATACACATTGCTACCTTCTTTGACAAAAGATTTAAGAAAGATATGCCATAAATACATGTGAGCAGACCTTCATAATAATTTTCAGGAGGTAAAATAAAAAGGAAAAGGAATATTTATGCTATTTGGAAAGAGAAGTCTTAGTTTCCATGAAATTGTTGATTAAATGAGCTGCCTTTTCTGGCTTGCTTGCTGAGATGATGATAAAATGGTCAGATGCCTGCACTGGGCTCAGTGGGAGAAATTTGACTTTAGAATTCTAGACTTATCAGTGAGATGTCCGTGCATCAGCAGGTGGAACATGCTACCTAAAGCCAGGAGTGGAAAACTATGAGCCACAGGCCAAATCTGGCCCACTACATTCTTTTGTATGTTCAGTGAGCTAAAAATTGTTTTTGTGCTTCAAAACGGTTGAAAAAAAATCAAAAGAAGACAATGTCATAATCTGTGAAAATTACATAAAGTTCAAATTCCCATAAAGTTGTATTGGAATGCAGCCATGCTCATACATTTAGGTGTTGCCTATGGCTGCTTTTATGCTACAACAGCAGAGCTAATCAGTAGCAACAGAGATCTTATACCCTGAAAAACCTAAATTTTTCATTATATGACTTATTACAGAAAAAGTTTGCTGACCCCTGTCCAATGCTGCCTTGGACTTTCCAGGGACATTTCTGGAGGGGCCTGTTTTGCTTAAGTCATTCAGAGAAAAGATCTCCCCAAATAATCATTACAAGGGGCTAGAGAGAGATTAGTAAGAGCAACAGGCCAGTGTCTTCCTCCAACTCCAAACCTCTATCTACAAAGGAGACAAATGAAAGAACACAGTCACTCTATTAGAGGAGAACCCCCACTTCCCAGGAAATACAAATGTTTAGTCACTGCTGGCCCTTTGATTCACTGAGCTAGTGAAGCCAGGAGGCCAGCTGTGGACCTTTCTCTGCCTTTCCTTCTGGTTCAATGCCTCCCATTCCTGTCCACCCACTGCATGCCTGGATGGCCCCATGTGGCTTACAATGCTTTGGGGGAGGCATATTAATGTCCACTGTACATATCAAACTCTGCTTGATTTAATCTCTAGAATTGACCACTGCATTGATTGTATAAATGCCAATGTTGCAATTCACAACAATGTCAGGGTTATTACAGTAACCCCCAAGGAGAGGAGGAAACTAGCTTTCACTCTCTGATCATTAGAATAAAGCAGGGGCTGTCACCATTATTGGTTTCCCTCTGCAATAGTCCAGGGAAACCGGAGACATAAGCTATAAGAAATGCCTTAGAAACTGTGACCAAGGAAGACCCACTGGGGAGCTCACATCACATATCCCCACTTCCTGCAGAAGACCTGGAGTTAGTTATCTGGGCCGCACGGAAGTGCAAGTGCCTGGGTGCCACCAGGAGACAGCCAACCAGTCTATAAAGCACTGTTATGTGATGGGGCTCCTAATTATTTTTAATTGGCCAGGTCACCTGGGAGGCTAGCTCCCTTCAACAAGCCAGAGGAATATAAACTGGGCCCACGGTGGAAGTGAATTCTAGAATAGGGAGGTGGGGAAGGCACAGTTAGTCGAGTGGCCGAGGCACAGATGCTGACCCCAGGAACTTCGATCTGGGATCAAAACACCCATCCTCAGACTGGCCACAGCTACATCACCCAGAGAACCTTATGAATATCCTAATTCTAGAGCCTCAGCCCTGGTGTGTCTGATTTTGCCGGGTTTAAAGCACACTAGAGAGAGAAACTGATCATTTCTCTATGTATCTGGAATTCCCATGCATCCTTCCAGGCCCAACCCAAGCACAACCTATGTGTATATGATGGGACTTGCCTGGTCACTTAAACACACCCTAGTCCTTCTCCCCTACATTTCAATAGCATTTTGCACCTCTTACCACTTAGCTTTAAATACACTGTTTCATGGGTTACATTTTATATCTTCTCTCTAATTAATCCAGGAAATTACAATTGGGACTATCTCTTATATCTTCAAATCCCCAAAGTAGTTAGTTTCCCGTGCCCAGTGGGTACACAACCTCAAAGCATCCTCATGTAGCTGGCCCTACCTGTCATTCTTATCTCTAGCCGTGTTACTTTAGAGAGGGCTTCTTGGATCATACTTTCCAGACAGCACCTCCCAGTCTCTTTCTAGCCTACAATGCTGCTTTACTTTTTTCAAAGCATCCTATAAATATCTGAAATGTTATTAAGTACTCATTTGTCTACCTAGAGATAACTCCTCTTCCCCCAGCCCTACCCTGCTAGAACACAAGCTCTGTGAGAGCAGTCGTTGTCAGGGATTGCATCTCCAGTAACTAGAATGGTGTGTGGCACATAGTAGGCCTCCTGGAGATGTTTTGTTAAATGATGTTATTTTTCATAGGATAGAAGTAGTAACTCACCTCCTTAAACTTTTTTATGCTGGCAGGAGATGTTGATTGAATATCAGTTGGCATGCATACTACACCAATATCCAGGCAAGTCATTAAAACCCTAGGTCCCAGATATGGCATCCAGCCTGTGACCTGCCACAAGTGGTAACATCAGGCTAAATTTAGGCCACCAGGGCAAAAGTGCCATGAATACATCAGAATGTACATATATGGCTGGGGGCAGTGACTCACGCCTGTAATCTCAGCACTTTGGGAGGCCAAGGTTAGTGGATCACGAGCTCAAGAAATCGAGACCATCCTGGCCAATACAGTGAAGCCCTGTCTCTACTAAAAATACAAAAAAATAACTGGGTATGGTGGCGCGAACCCATAGTCCCAGCTACTCGGGAGGCTGAGGCAGGAGAATCGCTTGAATCTGGGAGGCAGATGTTTCAGCGAGCTGATAGGGCTCTGCACTCCAGCCTGGCGACAGAGCCAGACTCTGTCTCAAAAAAACAAAACAAAACAAAAATAATGTACATATGTGAAGCAGCTTTGCGAGTAGAACCATTTGCACTCCTGGTCAGTTGGACAATGGCTGTTTGCTAAGAATTCTGACTTTCTGTGCTCTTGCCTGCAACTTTCCCACCTCTGAGACAGCCTCTAGCTTGATACTGTATTGGCTGTTAATGCTCATTTATAATTAAGTTGAGAACACACATACACATAGATAAAGCATAGGGGAAAGTCCAGTGTGTTAGCATACAAAGCCATTCCGAGGACCCAGAACAGTCCTTGTTTAGGAAGGGTGGTCCTGACATCAGAAATGATAGGATTTTCCTGGCTGACAAAAAGGAACAGACCCATACCAATCTGGGGATTAGAGGCCCAAGGGAGAAAGAACCCTTCCATCTGACTTTCCTGATTATTAATCCATTTTTCATGGATTAGCAAGACAATAAACTGTAGGAAAGCCAGTGTAGGCATTAAGACCCAAAGCTGTTAATAGAACAAGGGCAGAGAGTAGAATGGATTGTTAACTATGCTGACATTCCTGGGAGAGACTGGGTGAGCCCACTGCTGCTATGAAGATGTTCACAAGCCTTCCACGAAATAGGGCTCTGAGCCCCAGCCTCCCCAAGGGGACTGTAGTTCATTATTGTCATCATTATGTCATGCATCATCATGCATTTGCCTGTCTACAACATGCACTAAGAAAGCTCACAGATGCACAAGGCTATTATCTATAAGAATACAAAACATTGCTATAAACCAGTAACAATACAGGCAGCATTCAGCTTTCCTCACAGCATTTAATAATAGTAAGAATAAGAGGTAACTTTACTGAGTCATCTGTTGGATTTTAATCTTCACTACAGCTCTATGAGTTAGGGTCATTCTCATCTCATCTTTTTACAGATAAGAAAACCGAAGTGCAAAAAGTCAAATGAATTACCCAAGCCATGCAGCTAATAATTGGTACAGGCAGGCTCTGACACCAGCGCCATGGCCACAGGAATTATGTTCATACCACCTCCCACCATGCCTTTCCCACAGCAAGTGCTCACCTACTCTTATGAGGAGCCAATATATTCAGAGATTGAAAAATCTGAATATTGCTTATGTTCTGATCAGAGGTCTAGCTGCTTCAATCTATGCTCAGAATTTCACTCATCAAAAATAATTAGGACCAGGGACAGTGTTATCCCACTGTCCCACTAGGGAAACCCCATTCCTAGCAAATGTGGTTTGGGGCAGAAGCGGGCAACATCAGATGCACAGTCCCTCACTCACCAGGATGACTTTCTCTATCTCCTTGGGTGCACACCAGTGAAACATCCCAGTAGAGTCGTACTTCTTCACATTGGAGTCCATGTTGTCAATCTGATCATTGCCAGGAATTAACAAGGGGTCATGCCTGGGAAGAAAAGGACAGGAAAACCTAAGTGGAAAATGTGATAAATTATAAATGGAAAGTGCCCCCTGAATTACATCTCAGAGGATGTGAAAGATGCAGAGGAAGTGGTTGTCACTGAAGGCCATTCTTCTGCTTACAGAATCCATCCTTCGAGAGACAACTGCCCCAAACCACCACCCCACTTCTGGAAGTGCAGCTGACCTTTGTCAGTGAGCATTTCTGCCTTTCCCCCACTCCTCTTTTCCTAAATGGTCTTCCTAACATTTTGTGGATTCAGCCTCCCTTTTTAAGGCTACCTCACTCCTCTTCCTCTCATTTTACCAGCTATTCGATCTCCCCAGCGTGCACACACACACACACACACACACACACATACACACACACAGACAGACACACCAAAGGGTTGCTGTGAGCCTCGGCAATGAAGAGGAAGGAACAGGAATAGAGCCTCATGCTGACTGACTGGCATGAGGATGGAAAGCCAATTACTCGCTCCTTCTGACTACAACTTCTGACGTGATGCTCTTCGCAGTAAAAGCTTTAACAGGCTGCACTTTAAATATTTTAGCAATTTGCCCAATCAGATTTTGCTCTCCCTGGCTGAAGCCTTTAAAGATTCAGCAGCATGTCACTTCAGAGCAGACTGACTACCAAATGCCCACATCTGGAATACATGATTTCAATACTAAACAACACCCTCTCTCCTTGCCTTGACAACTGTATATGCACTAACCATCCAATGATGCTCCCCGCCACCTTCACCTCCCAACTGCTGCATATCTTAGATGAGAGCCTCAAGCTCAGATGCGTCTTAATAAACTTGTTTCAAATTCTCAGGGCAACATTCACCCTCTATTGCCTTGTTTATTGGTGGAAAAGGAAGATGCTTCCATAAAGGCCTCCCGTCTAGTGGGTTGGCAGAGCCTCACTGACAACCTTAAGAACTGCAATGGAATCAGGCAGGTCTAACAAGCTTATAGCACAATAAATAAGCTCCTGCACCTTGAATCATAGTCAATGTCCATGCTTTTATCTCTGATAGTGATTCAGCACCTCGGGTTTGGGAAGTCATTGTTCCTTCCTGCAAAACTGGCCATATAATTAGGACATTGTCCCAGCTATACTTAACCACTCTTGAAATGGAGCTATCTTTTCTGAGTAATATTGTCAACACAAGACAGAAAATATACATCGGGTCACATTCCATAAATTTATTGTAAAGTGATTTTACCTTTTGAAATTCTATATTTCAACATCAGAGGGTGACTTTTTTCTTTTCTTTTTTTTTTTTTTTTTAGACAGAGTCTCGCTCTGCAGAGGCTGACTCTTATTTACTTTTTACTATTTGTCCTTCTGAAATGTCTCCGATACTTCCCACTTATATGTCAAGAGTACAGAGTGGGACAGCAATCTCTCTTCCATGGCCCAAAAACCTAGGATTAAGCTTTTGAATAACTACCATGACCCTCCAATACGCTCCCCACTCCCACATAAGGTGAGAAAACTTTCTCACTGCATTTATTTATGCCTGAGAATTTGCTTTTAGACTACACCAAATGACAAATACTATGTGAAGCAAACTTGCAAAGTTATCTTCAATGAACATGCTAGACTACTATAGGAATATCTGTCATATCTGATCTTAAAAGAAGAACAATCCCACTCCGAGTAGCATCTCAGTGTCTGGATTGTTGAGAGGTCTTGAGGTATGTAAACCACCAGGCCATCTTCCAAATACTGAACTTAGTCAAAGATGTTAAGATAAAAAGGCTGATAAGAACTATTTACAGATCAGGGTGAGAGCACATTTTGAGGGATGTTTTTGTCCTTGAAGAGTCTTTAACAGTTGCATAGATATCTATTAATATTATCTGGAATAGGTAGGTAGACAAAAGCCACCATGGAGAAGAGGTTTGAGAAAATGAACAAAATTAACTCTTTCCAGCCCTTGAAGAACATATTTCAGTTGCAAGAGGATATTAGTAGACTTGCCCTGAAGATATAGAGCCAGGTTCAAATTCTCTTGCCCTGTTTACTGGTTGGAGAGAAAGTATTACCTCAGGATGACCTGAGACCTGCCCCTAGTGCATTTAGGATTTAAAAGATACTCAGAACTATGTTCCCATAATATCAGCAAGCAAGCAAATGAAACAGCAAGCTGACAAAAAACACTTTTAGAAAATGTGTGCCTTGGGGAAGAGGAGATACATTTTGGTTTGGTATACTTGATTCTTTCTGGGAAGGAGTCAGACGTTGGTAACAGGGGCCTACAACTTTCATCCAGAAAAGCAAATAAGCAAGCCTGATGATCGATCGCCCTTCAATAAAAAGAAAAAAGGCAGCTAATGTCAAGCTTCATTAACTGGGGTAGTGGTTTCCAGAAACCAGGCATAATTTCACACTGGAGCTCAAGCCATGGTTTGCAATGGAACATCCAGAGGCATCCAGGAAGTCTTAGAGGTATGCCACACTACACTCTACTCCCCACACATCTCTCATCCTGGCCTGGACCATTTAAATATTAAAAATCCAGGATTTCCCCCAAGAGACTGACCTGAGGAACATCAAAAACCTCCCGGAACAAAGACATTACCTTCTCTGACCAGCATGGTACCTGGAATTCTAACTTTGGTTTATTGAATCAGTAAAGCAACCAATTGAATCAGTAAAGCAACCAATAAGAATCCCCTATTCTGAGCATGGAATGGAGGCTACAGTAATGATTAAGATAAAGTCCCTAGTCAAAGAGAGGTCCACAAGATAGCAGGAAAAAAATATATATACACCAATAGTTCAATAGTTACAGTACCTTGTGGCAAGTGTTACAGCAAAGTACAAGGTGATATGAGAATACCAAGAAAAAAGCTGTTCATATCCTGGTATTTGGGTAGCATTAAGGAAGGTTTTGCAAAGAAAGTAGCATTTGGGCCGGGCGTGGTGGCTCAGGCCTGTAATCCCAGCACTTTGGGAGGCCAAGGTGGGCGGATCATGAGGTCAGGAGATCGTGTCCATCCTGGCTAACACGGTGAAACCCCATCTCTATTAAAAATACAAAAAAATTAGCCAGGCATGGTGGTGGGTGCCTGTAGTCCCAGCTACTCTACTCGGGAGGCTGAGGCAGGAGAATGGGGTGAACCCAGGAGGTGGAGCTTGCAGTGAGCCGAGATCACGCCACTACATTCCAGCCTGGGCAACAGAGCGAGACTCTGTCTCAAAAAAAAAAAAAAAAAAAAAAGTAGCATTTGATCTGAACCATGAGAAATGAAGAGGAATCTCAGCATGTTGCAGTGTTGATCCACTAATAGCCAGTAGGACCCACCCAGAGAATTGAGGCCCAAATGAAAAGGGCCAAATAATGGCACCTAAAACCATGGCTGAAGATGCTCCATACCATACCACCTAACCTAAGGTACAGAAGACTCAGACCAGGCCTTCCAGCTGTCTCCAGATGTGCAATGACAGTCAAGTCGAAGATGGATTAAACTGATTGAGTATGACTGATTGACAGCAGACTAAGAATGATCCATGAGATTAAGAGAGAACAAAAATCATGGTTCCAAAAAAGGAGGAATGTTATAAAAATTGAAAGTAATTCAAAAATGAAATGAGTTGTTGCCCAAGACAGTGGGTTTTCTATCATTGAGACATTCCACAAGAGCAAGGGATACATGAGCATATGCATATAAAGGTTGGGCGAGCCTAGAAGATCCTGAAGGTTTGAAGCACTGTGCTGTCACTGGAGAAAGACACAGCTGGAAGAATTTTGAAAGTACTGGACCATTGTTGGATATCAGAAGGCTGGAGAGCCCTGAGTAGGTAAAGAAAGGTTGCTAGAGTGAAGATGAGAGGTAAGCAGCATGGGAGAGGGATTAATTTATGGCTCCAGTAAGGGCCAGAACTGTTACACACTCACTGGATTTCACAGTCTGGGAGTAAGCTGGGAACACAATTCGTTCCAGCAACAATAGAGTCTGTAACTGTTTCTGGCCAGACAGTATAAATTTCTTTACTATGGCTGTTGCTGTAGTAATTTCAAGTGCCTTAGGCTGGCTTGTGCTGCAGAGAGATCTCTGGAACAGGTGGAGAGTGTACAGTCAGTTGTCCACAGGGACTAAATCAAAGTTTCTAAAGCTTCTATTGCTAGAAGAAAGTCCAAGCATTTGCCATTGAGCACACCAATCAACACTGCTGTGATCCAGGGAGACCCAGAGGAATTGGGCAGCTTGTTGTATGGAAAGGAGGATCATGAGAAATCTCCCTGAACAAGGGATCCCAACATCTTCAGTTTGCAAGGTGATAGAGACCCACTTCCAAAGCCTCTCCCACAACTCCTCAAAGACCAGTTAGTTGAAATCAAGGACCAGGATTAGATATTGTCTTTCACATCATAATGACATTACCTAAGTCTTCCACTCACAAAGTAATTTTCAATTTCCCTAAAAGGCACCATAATTAATTCAAGGCTCACTTGTCACTTGCGACTTAGCCAATGTACATGCCCTATTTTAGGGTAATAGAAACTCTATGATGTGAGATATATCTGCTGTTTCATTTTTATGGGCTGAACTGTGTTCTCCCCCAAATTTTTATGTGAAGTCTTAACCCCCGGTACCTCAGAATGTGACTGTATTTTGAAATATGGTCTCTAAAGAAGTAATTAAGTTAAAATTAGGTCATTGGGGTGAGTTCTGATCCAAGAGGACTGGTGTCCTTACAAGAAGAGGAAATTTGGGCCAACTTTTCCACAGGAGGGAAAATCATGTGAAGACAGAGGGAAAAGACAGAGATCTGCAAGCCAAGAAGAGAGGCCTGGAACAGATCCTTCCCTCAGTACCCTTGGGAGGAACCAACCCTCCCAGACTTTCATCTCAGACTTCTAGCCACCAGAACTGTGAGAAGCTCTGTTGTTTAAGACACTGGGTCTGTGATACTTGATTACAGCATTCCTAGAAAATTAACACAATAGCCCACCTTGAAGAAAAACAGGCACAATGTATCAGATATCCCTTAGCTGAAGGCCCCCGGCTGCCCTTCTTGAATCTTAAGTTTTTCTTGTCCATTTAAGGGGGGGAAAAAAGCATCCTGCCATTATTTCAGGAATACATAGACATACATATGTAATACCCAGTATCTCCTCTAAAGGTTTTCGGCCAATATCCCTCCCCTCTCCAACCACCTTCTCTACCCCACCACCAACTTACAGGCATGTTAGATCTGCTCTGCCAGAGTGGTAACTTCTCTCCGTCTTTAACTTAGACATGCATTTGAGGATCAATGCCAATGACAGCCCAGCTTAAAGCAAAGAGGAAGCCTGAACACTAGCCAGCTAATTTGAGCAGTCTGACTTATAGAGTCCATCTCCAAATGGAGTGTTCAGGGGTTGATACCACTAAGGGCAGGAAACCACCTATTTCCTTAGTGACAGTATACCATAGTGGTTAAGCGCCCTGGCTCCAGAGCCAAAATGTCTGTCTTCAAGGCTTGGCTCACCTATTACTTGCTAAGTTGTACATTGCCTTAGTTTCTTCATCTGTAAAATGGGAATGTTAATCATTAGCATTATTCAATGGATTCCATTTGAGGATTACATGAGTAAAGATATTTCATGCCCTGAATACAGCATCTGACCTAGAGCATGTCCTCAAGAAGTGTTAACTAGTCTTATGGTTATCATCCTTTATACTTTGCTTAGGACCCACTCATGTATTACTAGCTCTGATTATGGTGAAAGGAGGCAGGAAAGGGAGAGCAGTTCAATTATAAAGATATAGAGCTACTGCTATTATTTCTACTACTGCTACTATTAATACTACTACTATTGCTGCTACTAGTGCTATTACCATTGTTGTTACTATGATGAATAGCTGCCATGAGTCCAACACTTCCAAATGTTGGTGCACTAAAACTTTTACCTACATTTTATGATTTGCTACTCACAAGAACACCTGTAGGTAATTTCTGTTATTATCGAGCTCTGTGTATACATGGGAAACAGAATAGATAAGTAACATGCTCAAGTGGCACAGCCAGTGAGAGGAGAGGCAAAGCCTTAACAAAAAGGTCTACTTGGCTGAAGGCCAGTGCTGCAGGGTGCCCACCTCATACCCTCCCACTTTAAGGAGGCAGCCGTATCTTGTTCATTCTCCATCAAAACACCCCAAGTTGCAGTGTTCTAAGCAGCCAAGAAAGGGAAACCAGCATCGCAGGCATTTACAAAATGCACCACTTATGTGAATGATTAGCAGAAATTCACCCCATAACCCTTGCATCTCAGCTCCCCCTCCAGTGTCCACAGCTAGAAATTCAGTGTGCCTAAAGTCTAATAAGGAATACAGGCATGGCCAAGTATGGTGGCTCATGCCTGTAATCTCAGCATTTTGGAGGGCTGAGGTGGGCAGATCACCTGAGCTCAGGAGTTTGAGACCAGCCTAGGCAACATGGTAAAACCCCATCTCTACAAAAAATATAAAAATTAGCCAGGCAGATGGTGCACGCCTGCCGTCCCAGGTACTCAGGAGGCTGAGGCACGAGAATCACTTGAACCCAGGAGGTTGAGGCTGCCAGTGAGCCGAGATCACACTACTGCACTCCAGCCCAGCAACAGAGCCAGACCCTGTCTAAAAAAAAAAAAAAGAAGAACATAGGCATACCTCATGTTATTCAACTTTGCTGTATTGCACTTTGCAGATATTATGGTTTTTGTTTTTTTTTTTTTTTTTTTTTTTTTTACAAATTGAAGGTTTATTTTTCCATTGCTACAGCACAGGCAGAGTAGATTTCACATAATTCTTAATGCCTATGGGATTTTCAGAATGTTAAATGAGCTTTGACTTCAACTTAAAGTCACCAGCTGCATTAGTTCCAACAAGAATCAGCCTGTCCTTTGAAGCTTTGAAGTCAGGCATTTACATCTGTTTACAGCATGATCTACTGAATATTTTAATCCTGCTGTTGAGACCTACTGCTCAGAGAAAAAGATTTCTTTCAAGATGTTACTGCTCACTGATAATGCACCCAATTATTCAAGAGCTCTGATGGAGATGTATAAGATGAATGTTGTTTCCATACCTGCTAGAACAACTACCATTCTGTAGCCCATGGATCAAGGGGTAATTTTGACTTTCAAGACTTATTACTTAAGAAATATATTTAATAAGCTATCACTGCCATAGTGATTCCTTTGGTGAATCTGGGCAAAATAAATTGAAAAACTTCTGAAAAAGAATCGCCATTCTAGATGCTAATAAGAACATTCGTGATTCATGGGAGGAGGTGAAAATATCAACAGGAGTTTGGAAGAAGTGAATTCCAACCCTCATGGATGACTTTGAGGGCTTTAAGACTTCAGTGGAGGAAGTAACAGCAGATGTGGTGGAAAAAGTAAGAGAAATAGAATTAGAAGTGGAGCCTGAACATGTGACTGAATTGCTGCAAACTCATGATCAAACTTGAACATATGAGGAGTTGCTTCTTACGGGTTAGCAAAGAAAGTGGTCTCTTGAGATGGAAGCTACTCCTGGTGAAGATTCTGTGAGCATTGTTGAAATGACAACAAAGGATTTAGAATAGTACATAAACTTAGTTGATGAAGCAGCAGCAGAGTATGAAAGGATTGACTCCAATTTTGAAAGAAGTTCTACTCTGGGTAAAATGCTATCCAACAGCATCACATGCTACAGAGAAATCTTTTGTCAAAGGAAGAGTCAGTCGATGCAGCAATCTTCATTGTTGTCTTATTTTAAGAAATTGTCGCAGCCACCACAATCGTCAGCTACCACCCCCCGATCAGACAGCAGCCACCAACACTGAGGCAAGACCCTCTACCAGAAAGAAGATTAAAACTCACTGATGACTCAGATGATTACTAGCATTTTTAGGAGTAAATTATTTTAATGAAGGTATGTACACACTTAATAGACTACAGAAGAGTGTAAACCTAACTTTTATATGCACTAGAAAAAAAAATGTGTGTTACTTGCTTTATTGCGATATTCACTTTGTTGTGGTGGTCTGGAACTGAGCCTGCAATATCTCTGAGGTGTGCCTGCAAAAGATCTTTGTTTTGAGGATTTGCAGAGCAAGAAATGCCACTTGGCATCAATTAATCTCAGGAAGTGAACTAAATGCCCTGCTACAACAGGAACAGAAAAAGCTCACCTTGAAGACAACAGCCTAAAGCAAAACCACAAATCCCTTTTCTAGCAAACCTGCTGTGAGGAAGCTGATATCATATTTTAAAGTGCACAATTTCCCTTACAGGCAAAGACAGCAAATCCCAGTTCCTTCGGTGGCACTGGGTTCAACGCTGGACTTCAGAAATTTACATGAAAGTACAAAAAACCAGCCAAACACACAAAAATGTTATGAAAAAGGAAAGTTACAAAATGGCTAGAAAATTGCATTCTTTTCTCTGCTTGATTTTCAAGACCTCATGTCTTATCACACGATAAGGCCTTTTCTGTCATTATGAGCATCCCATCCAAATTAAGGGCATCCTACAGTGGTCTCCCTGGGAGATGAGAGGCTTGATTAAAAGGAGGTGAATTTCTCATCCCTCTGCAGACCTTTTATCCGAGCTGCAAATACTGACTTTATTGAGCATCTATTATGTAAGGCACCATGACGGGGCTAACAAGACATTTCTCAGGCTTCACAGTTTGGCTCAAGTGTTCCTCATAAAGCCATCATCCTGAACAGCCAGAGAGACTGAAGTTATTTTCCCTTCCTAGGAACTTCTAGAGATGCTCCTTCGGCAATAATAATTTCCATGTCTGTTTTATCCATTAGATGGTGAACTATTTAGGGGCAGGGATCTATTTTGCTCTTCCATGTATTTCCAGAATCCAGCAGAGGATGCAATCAAACTAATTAAAGGAACTGATGAATCATCTCTAGTCCCCGAACACTCTTCAAGCAGTCAACAGAGACTCAGCAAACCTTTCGTGGAGATCCAAAACGTGTGCAGTGAGAACCCATTTACCTCTGATATCTTGCAACAATTTGTTTTTGAACAATCAGGGTTCTTGCATCATTTTTCATTTACAGGGACTGCGTATGAATTAGGACACAGCGCATTTGCTATAAAAAGGGCATTGTGATGTGAAGGACAACCCTAAATTATGTCTCTAACCAGTCAAGGCTGCCTGAAGTTCGCCTGGAGCCAGCTGCTGTAACTTATCAGCAGGGAGGACACATGTCAGTGGTCAGACAGATGTTCTTAATTAAGCAACTATTTGGTTCTCCAGTGCAAAGTCTGAACACTTCTTAGAGATGGGCCCCCATCACTTCAAGCTCCTCTCACTGTTCTGATTCTTCAAAAGAGTGGTTCTCAAACTGTGGCCCAGACCAGCCGCATCAGCATCACCTGGAAGTTTAACAGAAATGCAAATTTCCAATCCCCAGGCCAGATCTGCTGAATTAGACTGTGTAGGGCTGTGGACCAGCAAGCTATATCTTAACAAAGCCCTCCAGGTGATTCCGACACCTGCTAAAGTATAAGAACCACCACTATAAAGTTTTGCCCAGATGGAGAATCTATATGGCTTCAGTAAATCCTACCCAAGTTAGCAATTGTCAACAACACACAGATTATGAGGCTGTAGTTCTATTCAGCAAAGCCAGGACTACAGCTAGACAAGGGAGGTGCCTAGGGTGCAAAATTGAAGGAGGCGTCTCACATTCTGGGTGTCTACTCTGATTCTCTGTGACTCTGTGGAACTCGAGGCATTGTGTCAACACTTGATTCTTGATGGGGATTTACTGACTAGATGCTGCACTAATGACTCTCTCTTGCTGACTTCTCTTCCCATGAGCTAATCAGCAAATAAATTTAAACAAGCAAATTAAATACTAGTCCTCGCAAAGTGCAATACTTATAATTCAGTGTTCTACCCTTCTTTAACAACATGGTATCTAGTCACTAAGAACTTGAGTACAATGTTCAAGAATATCAGGCCACACAGGTCTGTCTCAGCCTGTATCAGACACAGAAGGCTGGATTAGGTCTTAGGTGGTCTCTTCAAAAGGGCTCATAGTTGGGTGTTCAGCACCATAAATGGTTCCAACTGGATCTGCCTCATTCTTGGGTGCCTTGGCTCCTGGGTGATTACTATTTCCTGATACTTCCTGAGGCTTTGCAGGGCAAATCCTGGCTCCTGCCTTAACTCATCCTTCAACAGGGCTTCCACTCTCCTGATAACGATCATCACCCCCGAGACACCACTGCCCACCACCCTCTCCCCATCTCCCACTTGACGGCCATCCCTGGAGCCACACTGACAAAACTCTCAGGCCAGGCTGTAGCCACCCTGGCAGAACTAGGGTCCTTTTCAACTTCTCTGCATCTATCTACTTGCATTATTTTCCCTGCTGCCACCTAAGATGTCATCTTGTGTTAGGCAGCCAGCATTCTCAGAAGAAGGAAATTGTTGCCTTTATGTTTGGGAGAGAGCCTGGGAGAACCAACACGTTCATCAGTCCTACAGGAGGTTGTACAAGATGCTCTTGACACGAGGGCAAGGTCATGACCATCTGCTGAGCATGAACTTGTCCAGGGACCTGTGTGGTCCACCCAAGCCTCGGTACCATGACACCAACTATTTTTTTCTTCTCCAGTCCTGGGGGAGGCCTGTCATATGCTATCAGTTTGTGCATTAAGAGGTGAATTTACTTAGCTAAGCTGTCCCTGCCTTCCTTCTTTCTTTTGCCCAGTGGAAGGAATTGTGAGGGTGACTTGGCTCAGTCCATTTTGCCATTTTCTATTACTAAAATCTTTCATGCTAGCAGGCTCTGATGTGAGAAGTCCTAACAAAATGACCCCACGAAAGGTTTGAGTCAAAAGAGAGGTGATGAGACTTAACAAGTAGATGAGTTTATTTCACTCAATGACCAGGAGATGCCCAAGAGGATAATCTGTTTTCCTCAAATCATATTTTGCCTCCCATTCAGGAAACTAATGTCTAATATTTTCTGGGTCTCCTGACACGAAACTCTCCTCAAAATGTTCAATTTCTTTTTTCTGGGTGTTGTCAATTATCCTTGCCAGCCCAGCTGGGTGCTATCTGTGTAAACTGCCCACCTGATACATCCTATATAAATCCTAACTTTCACTGAAGTTTTCATTGAAAGTTCATAGGGTTGGTAAGGCCCCCAAATTAAGAACTCTTGACCTAGCTATTTAGAGACAAAGTCTGTGCTCCCCAGGACTTTACAAATGAGGAAAGATGTAGCTATCCTTACAAGGCACCACCCCACTAAGTAGGGAGAATTGGGCCACGGGTGCTTGATGATTTTAGAGGAAAACTAGGATGATTTTAGAGGAAAACTCTAGGTCTCAGGACTGATGTCAGGAATTATGTGTGTCCTTGGGAAAACTATGTATCCCAGTCCTAGTCTACTATTCTACAGCAAACCCTGAATGGCTTAGCACCCAAATGGCCTTGGCAGAGGCTGGGGTTGAGTGGGCCTTCTATTTCACACCCCTGTGCTTATGTAGTGTGTGTCTCAGAAATCTCCTGATGGAGGACTACCAACCCTTCTCTCTGCTGCCACCAGTGATTCCCCCAAAACATAAGTTAGGTTACCGCCTCCTCAAAAACCTTCAGGGGTTCCCTAATGCCTATGACAAGCAAAGCGTTCATGACTGGGTGCCAGAATACTCTTACATTCTCCACTCCATCTAGGCCACTCCAAAGACCCCTGGCTATAGCCACACCCAGGCATTTACTGTGGTCTGAGCACAGTCCCTATGTCCTCCATCATCCTAATTAGGGAAAACTTACCTAGATTTACCAGACTTTACATCTCTGTACCTCAACATACTCACCTGTAAAATGGGGGCAAGAGTAATATCTACTTATAGAGTTGTAGTTAGGACTCAGTGAGTTACAGGCATCCAGTCTCGGAATGATGCCTGGCATCTGGTAAACCTAGACAGGTAATATTACTAGCTGAGCATTCTCCTCATGGTATGGAACTAGGTTCAATAAGACCTCCTCCTAAACCAGGCTCAGCCTCCCAAACCAGAGGTAATGCCAGCTCTTTCTATTCTCACAGCCCATGCTAGTGGAACCCCCAGCTTGTTCTTACCCAATTCTGTGTTTTTATGTGCTTGTCTTCTCCTCTGCTAAACTATAAGCATTTTGAAGGCAGGGATCTAGTCTAATCTATTAGACTGTGTGGAAGTTCTTTAAGGGATCTAAAGTCATTTGGGTGCTAGACTTTAGATTCCTTAAAGAACTTCCATGACAACTTGCACACAGTAGGCTCTCGCTAAATATTTGCTGGATGGGAACTAATCTGAGAAAAAGATTAAAAGCAGGCAGCCGAAGTGCACAGACTTTTTGGATTCCATGTGAGGATTCAGTGTGAGAACCCAGGTGTTTACTCCATACCACCTACCCATTGGAGAAATCTCATCAACCAAAAAGCATTTGTATATGCAACTATGTGGAGGTGGCTCTGGAATAAACTGAACGTGATTGTAACCAGGGATCCTGAATGGAGATTTCAGGAATCCATTAATCTACTTCAACTGTGGTCAAAATGGGATCAAGTGTACTTTTTATTTTTTCCTAGAAAGACTTCCTAGAGAGTTTTCATTGAAGGTTCATAGGGTTGGTAAGGCCCCCAAATTAAGAACTCTTGACTTAGCTATTTAGAGACAAACTTTGTGCCCCCCCTAGGACTTTACAAATGAGGAAAGACATAGCTATCCTTACAAGGCACCACCCCACTAAGTAGGGAGAATTGGGCAACGGGTGCTTGGTGATTTTAGAGGAAAACTACGGGAGGCTCCTTCAATAATTCCACAGTAAGAGACCAGGAAGGAAGGGAAATAACAGGCAGAGAGAGCCAGGGACTTGGAAGCCTCCATGGCTCACACCTCCTCTGTGGGTGTGGAGCCAAATTTATCCATGATTACACGTGTGTCCTCGGCCTAGGGCCCAGACACTCGCCATTCAGCTCTATCTGGATGTGAGGGTTGTTTTCTGTCGAGGCGACTCAGAAACATACTACCTCAGGATCCAGATATACAAAACAAGGCTGTTCACCTAATGATCGTGCAGAGTTAAGTGACACTTAAACACTAGGGTAAGCCTGATACAAGAACAAAGGGGAGGAAAAGACCATTAGTGCAGAGTCCCCGTTGCATCTCCTGCTGGCAGATGATTTGGAAGGAGCCTTCACGCAGGAGCCTGTTTTATTTGCAGAAGCCACAGTGGTAAATTACAGCCCATCCTAGCCCATTCTGGGCTCTCCAGTTCCTCTTGGAGCTATTCCTATCACTGCCCATAGGCCACTAAAACCTGCCCGCATTCAGAATGATTGATTCTGCTCAAACTGCAAGCCACAAACTCATGTCGAAAAATCCACTTCAAATAAGTCATTAGCTTCCTTTATGGATTTTTCAGGTCATGAGGAATAGGACCTGAAAGTCCCATTTACTAGAGAGTAGAAAGCAGGTGTCGGAAGAGGCGGGGGCAACTGGAAAAGCCACAGGGAGCTGGGAGAGCCCTTGTTTTCTGCCAATCGACAAAGGGGGTTTAGCAAAAATGGACCCATGACTTCATTGCCAGTGCCAGATATTCAAATGTAAAACAAAGGGCCCTGGGGTCTTTCTGTAAACTGGAAGTCAAGGGAAATGGAGAGAGGGCTCAGGAGGGGTCCATCTTTGCTCCCAGGTCAGATGGAGAATGTGGAGCACCTGGGACATAGAAAGACGTGGTAAGGGAGGAGTGTCTAAGACTTTCTCACTTGTCATGGGATGGCCCATTCCAGCTGGGCTGTGAAGGGAGACCATGGTGGGCTGGTGGGATAAGACATCCCAGCGACAGGAACTGAGGCCTTAGCAGCAGCCCAAAGGCAACCAACACGAGAAGCCCGAGTTCTGTAGCTTGGCAAGTTTCCACTCACCACCTGACCCACGTTTAGCAATTCTGATGTACCATGAAACAGACAGCTCCAGCCCAGGATGACTGCCTCCCTCAGCCCCTCTCCAGCAACGAATGAAAGCAAGATCCACTTTGAAAATTCTCCCCCATCATGCAAACTGACACAGGCATGCTTTTCAAAAACCCACAGCCAATCTGTTGATCATTACTTATTTACAAAGGCCTTCGGGCAGAAAGTCCTGTAAAAACCATACTTGATACGATATACACTAGCTTTTTCTGCTTGTGGAAAAAAAGTCCCCCCAAGGCTACCTCAAACCATCACTTTCTATTGCACATAAAATGTAGCGTGTAACACTAAAGTATT
Source organism: Pan paniscus (assembly GCF_029289425.2). NCBI lineage: Eukaryota > Metazoa > Chordata > Mammalia > Primates > Hominidae > Pan > Pan paniscus. Next base: position 89,117,722 of record NC_073257.2, read on the forward strand.
TAATATATATGGTATAATATATCTACGGGAAAGGCATTTGTGTAGAAGTATGTTACCCTGGATTTGGTAATTTGATGTTTTGCTGAAGGCTACGACTTAAAAAAGCCTCCACCTCATACAGAAGACCTGTCATCTTGGTACCCAAGAGCCAACAGAATAAAGAAGTACCCTTAAGCAGCAAAACTTTGACACAGCTTTGAAGCATATGAAAACAGTATAACTCCTCAGAATTATTATTACTCAAGATCAAAGAAATGAGCCATACTTTACATAGCAAACAGGGACAGGGAATTTGGCTCCAAAGGTTTCAGATTTTTCAGACTTCTCTTTATTTATTTATTTGCTTCTCTAAATTTAGGTGAAGGAAAGTGGCTGGGCTTTTCTCTACTTTAAATGGGAATAACTATTAGAATTAGATAAGGTGATTACCTAAAGGTGAGTAAATAGGAAATGAATGCTGCATGACACTGGCATCATAAAAACGAAAAGCTTGGCAGTTGGCACATTTTATTCCTCCTCATAAACTGTAAACAAGCATGCAAATCAGCCAAACCCAAGGAAGGCTGGGTGAACCGGAAGGCAGAGAACTTTTAAGGAAACATTTAACAGGAATAGATGGTGATATGGAAAAGGAGTTGGGCGGGGTGAGTCTTCCACGGAAAACCTGTGTCCTCAACCACATGAAGAAAGACTGCCCTTGCCTATTTTCCAGAAAGGTGGATGTGGAGGGCCAGGAACATGCAAATGTTATTGAATATGGGGAGTGGAAATCACCACTATTGTATTTCAAAAATCAGAGCCGGTGGCCATGAAAAGACAAAACTAATGTCAAGATGGCAGGCATTTCCAGAGCAGAAACCACATAGGGTGAGCAGTGCAAATCTGAAATCACTCCTGTTTCATTTGGGTGGTAGAGAGTCAGAATGTCGGAGGAAAAAAATGCTGGGATTGGCAGATGAATTGAAGACAAAAAGGGGAGATAAAAGACAGATAGGCCAAGAAGAAGAAACTGCAGAATGCTGTTGAAATTTGACTTCACTTGCTATTTACCAGAGGAAGCCATAGTCAAGAAAGAAGTGAGGGAGAAAGAGAGAGAAGGAGGACCGGAGGGAGGGAGGGGGAAGAAGGGAAGGAAGGAAGGAGGGAAGGAAGGAAGGAAGGAAGGGAGGGAGGGAGGGAGGGAGGGAGGGAGGGAGGAAGGAAGGAAGGAAGGAAGGAAGGAAGGAAGGAAGGAAGGAAGGAAGGAAGGAAAGGAGGGAACATGTACATGCATGCTGTATTTCATAATTAATATTGCTTTTAGCCTGAGCAGAACTGGATTACTTTTGAACTTTGCTTTGGCAAGTCCACAGATTATTAGACTTTTTTTTTTATCAGTCAAAATCAATTAACAGAAATTTGATTTCAATCGACAGGATAAAAGGAAGGTAATCTTCAGGTTCATTTTTGATTGTGATGATACATCTCACATATGGCCTTAAGTACAGAAAACAGTCCTCGGAGGGACTCCAGCAGAAAGAGACTGCCGCAGGCAAACTAACCACACGAGTTCCTCTGATTGGTTACCGCCATCATTAGTGCCACTGCTGTTTAGGAACTACACACAGACAGGACATGGTGACAGCTAAGACTTTAAAGCCTATGTATTTTTCAAACAGCTTTTCAAACTGTTTTTCATGACAGAATTTTTTCAGCTCTATCATTAACTGCTGACAAGCTGACAGAATAAATACTCCAGCCTTTAAGAAGCCATCTAACGATCTCGCTCCCCTCCCCCACCCCGGGCTTGCTGGGGAGGGGAGACTCTGGGCCTGGCAGGGTGAGGAGGGGGCGAGGGGAGGAAGAGAAGGGCTAAGAGGGAAACCGTGGGCAACCAGCCCCTCTCCTTACCTCATCAGCTTAGGCGAGGTGTTGGGTGAGTTCCGCATGCCTCCATTCCGTTGCTTTTTTTTTGGTGATAGTGTTGACGGCTGCTCATCTTCAACTGGAAATACAGGCAGCTCATGAGATTATGAACAGTTTGAGGGCAGACTGTGCAATACAGGCAAAATATCAAAGGACACACATTCAAGGCTCAGTCACTCACTAGGAATTCATGGCTGTCTTTTAGGACCCAATGACAAAGACCAAATGTGTTAGTCAAAGAGGCCGGCTTAGAGAAGGTGAAGGCAACACCTCTTTACACTTCAGCCTTTGAACATGCACTTTAAACAGACTAAAACAGTTTGTAAACACCCTGCCATAAGAAAAAAAAAAAAAGAAATCATGATTTATCTGTATACCAAAAAAAATACTTATCATTATTCTTAGAGTTAATTTTGGTTACTTTGCTTTGCCCAGTAATCGACTGCGTTTTGTTGTAACCAAAATCAGAAATAAAGTTGTATTTGAAATGTCAGCATAACTGCCAGCCTGCTGCTTCTCCAGATGAACCAACTTAGCTGGTTCCTAACCCCTGCATACCAGAGAAGGAGCGTTGAAAAGAGGCAAGGATTCAAGGCCTTGACAGCCAATGTTTCAATCAGATCGGGGCACATTGGTGCATGCTGGCTCAATAATCCCCAGCCCAACTCAGCTCTTATCCCTCCAACTGCCAGGAGGGAGGGCTTGTGGGGCTGTGCCAACGGGGTCCTTTTTCAACCCATGAAGACAGGAGCACCGGGGCTGGTGAGGTTGAAGGAGAGCCCCGGAATGAAGGAGGAGGTTGCCATTGAATGAAATCTCTGATGATGCAGCAGCGGGGCAGGGATGGAGGGCAGCACAGGGGATTGGAAACCAAAAGCTGTTTTCCAAATGTCTAAACCACACAGATTGCTAAGCAATGTGAAGCTTCACTTAGAAACACCACAGCACACTCTACTGCTCTTGCCCAAAGACACCCACTAATAAGCTTTGCAGATGTATTAGCCTGCATCATGCTTCTTTTTAAGAGAACTGCTTGATAATTAGCAGATGCAAACCCAGCCTGTCACCCAGGGGCATCAGCAGAAAAATTCTAGTCCTCCTCTCCCCACCCCCACAATTCAGGCTAAAGCTGTAATGTCAAGAAGGAAAAATAAGATCTTTGGATTCTTATAGTTGACTGCAACACAGACTAGGAGGAAAGCACCCTGAAACTCAGAATGCACAGCAGTTACCTTAAAGCTAAGAAGAGAAATATTAGCAGTGATGACATCAAAAGAGACTTGATATATGTTAATGGTGTAGGAGTCTTAGATGGGGGAGAAAGTGCCATGTCAGCTACTTGGTATTATCCAGGAAGACCCATATTAGAGCATGCATTATATGGTACTTCCCTGAAAACGCTAAATAAATTTAGTAGGTTATGATACATGCTTCCAAAGCTATTTTAATAATCCAACTACCCTCCAAACCTGCTTCAAAGTATTACACATTTTACACTGTCCTATTCTGCTGTCAGTTTGGGCTTGTCTAAACCCTGGCTGATGCAGAAAAAGGGAATGACTGTGGTGTAAGGTGAGAGTGAGACCAGAAGAAATGAAAGCAAGAAAGCACCTGCAAACACCCACAGCCGACCCCCTGAACCACCTGCTTCCTCTGACACCCACCAGGGCCCAAGCTCAGGCTGAGACCGTATCAGTCATTTAGAGCTCCAGGCAGAGACTATGTGGCTGGGATGATATCGCATCTTATCAGAAATGAGTATCCAAAGCAAATCACACAGAGACTAAACAGCACTTAAAAGATTAAAGGAAATAAATACAAGCCACATAAATGGTATTGAAAAAATCACTTAGAGTTGATATGCATCTCTCGGCAAGCAAACAGGCACTCTGAGCTTGACCTGAATTCATCTTCCTTTCACAGGATAGGGGACCAGGCATCTGAGGCAATAATGGGGTAGAAAGGCAGCGAGGGTGTGTGTGTGTGTGTGTGTGTGTGTGTGTGTGTAGGTATGCTTTTGCACTTTCCCCATCTTAGAATGAAGTAGAAAGTCTTGCACTAACTAGACCTATAAGACAAGGTCATCTTTTAATATGGGCCACTTGCAATTGGTGTATTGTGTTCAGGGTGACCTAGACTGGTTGTGTAGCATGCTGGAGCAAATAACACGTGTGTGTTTGTGTGCGTGCATGTGAGTCACTCTAGTCGGGGTGCAAGTTCTGTTTTTCTCATCTTAAGGTTATAATTCAGTTAGACTTCTTAAGGTTATAATCCCACATCCAAAGGTTTTTATCTAACCTAGTCTACCACGGCTAGCATTTTTCAAGGTCACCAGATGTTACCATGGTTGTGCCCAGTTACACAACGAATCTAGATGAGTTAAGACCTGAACAGAACTCATCCTCCCTAGCATGCCTGTGGGATTATTTTGCTGAGCATTGGCTTCCCTTTTTGCATTGGGCCTATAACATATAATCCTCTTTGGTTAAGTGGCCACTATCTTTACACCTTGTTGCTACACTGATCTTCAGATGGGAGAGTTGCAAGTTAATACCTGTTAGCCAGCTCCAGGGAGACACCTTATTCTGGTAGTAAAGTTATGCCTCTTCTATGCAAAGAAACTATTTATTTTCATTGCAACTCAGAAAGATCATCCATCATAATCATACTGCATTTAAACTGGGATTTGTTCTCCAAAATGAAACTTGTGTTTAAAGGTTTCCTCCTGCACTCACAGCCTGAAAATGCAGATCTGTTCCCTGAAGAGATGGGGGAAAATGTCTCCAGCTTAAATATATGAACGCTGTGTAATGGAGACCATTACATATGGCTTAGGTCCCTCAAGAGAAGCAGTGATAACTTCTTTCTCATAAGTAGGATATAAACCATATTTAATTATTAGCCTTTATATGGATCCTATCAATTTCTGCATAAAGAAAGCAGATCTAGGAAAACTTTTAGTTAAGCTATAAAATATAATTTTCATTTCATGGCTTCTGTGACTACATGAGAGGAATAAAAATGGAATTAAAAGGGAGACTTAAATTTACTCACTTTCATGAAAGACAAATGTGTTGAAGTAATGGGCCACTACCTCATGACGATGCAAATTTACAAGCTCTTATTTAACCTACATTTCGGCTAATTACAATACACCTCCATCTATGGCATTTTCACTTGCCTTCATGCTGCGGAAGCCACATGAAGATATGATCCTTTAAAGAAACCTGACTTCTTTAGAACACAAACAAGTTCAGGAATCTAACGTGGAATTTTATAGGAGCTGAACTCCATCCAGTCTCCAAGTACTCATAAAATTCAAGGGCTTGTTTTTGCACATCCCTAAGTATAACACTTAATGTGCTGTTGTAACTTCCCAGCGCTCCCTTGTCTAATAGGCACTGAATCTAACAGTTTTACAGTTTGGGAAGACTCAGTGCTAGAAAAATGTCAGGCAAGTCTAATGAGGCTTCAGATCCCCTGGTTTGCGCTAGAGTTTAATTTAAACTTACAATGATGTTTTAACATGTTTGCTTATACTTGACTAAAGAGGATTCGTTATTTCAATGACATAACCTCCAGACAATGTTCTGGGAATTGATTTAAGATGTGGTAATTCCAACAGCCTTAATGCAGAGTTGAACATCTGTAACAACATTTTACTCGACTTTTCATCAGCATTCTGTTTTCAAGCAAAAGCAAGCAACGTCTTCCAGAAACACTGGCCAGAACTCTGGGCTTACTTCAAAATGATTACATATTTCACTAGATTTTTTTTAAAAGAAATATCTTCCTTTGTCAGCCTCGCCAGATTGCAAACACTGTGTCAGGGTTTACCAAGCCTCTTTATGGTCCTTGGAGTGAAATGGGGCAATGATTGCAACTCCCAGCCTTCCCTAATTCAGTCTAATGTGTGCATAGGATGGACCTGATGCTCAGCTCTAGCCTGGGGCACATTCCCTCTGCCCTGTTTCCCCAGTCAGATTTAAGGGGATGATGCCCTTTAAGATTTAAAGGTGAGTTTGTTGGCTGGAGTTAAAAAACAGTTCAAAGCAAATAAACTCAGAAACGTAATAAAAGGCAAACAACTCATAAACATGAGTCAACCGCTATCTCCATTATGTTATTAATCACCACATCTGGAGAAACCCACATCTGTACACACTTAGCAGGTCATTAGTAATGTCATATTCACACTGGAGTCACTCAGAATAAGAGTCATGCAAAGTGGTTTGAACACAAAGGCATCTAGCTAACAGGGCTTCCGACTAAAGTCTTGCACAAGCTGCCAGTTTGGGGGTGAGGTCATTTTAATTATTATTAGTCGTTTTTTACAGTTTTCCCTTTTGGTATTTTGCTGCCCAACAAGCTAAGTGCAAGCTGAAATCCACAGTAGTGCATCGCTCTTCTTCAACTGAGCTCAGCATGGTAAAGTAGAATGTTGAGGGGTGCAGGGTAGTTATTAAAAATGGGAATGGGTCCCAGTCTTCCTTCACCTGGCTCGGTCACAAGCCGAGAATTGGGAGTCTCCTTCTTGAACTCAAATGGATCTTTGGAATAGCGTGATCTAGCTGCAACCTTGACTGCCAAACAATAAGGAGAAAAGAAAATGGAAATTAATCCATAGTGAAATTTCTTTTAGAAAAGTTTCAAACAATTTTAACATTGAATAGCTTTGAATCAAACTGGAAGTTTCTCCCTCACAGCTGAATTGCCATCTTTTTCCCTTTCTTTTACCCTGATGACTTCCTGCAATTCTTTTTGCTGTCTTATTGTCATCTGTATCAGTAGGGATAATACTTCTGGAAATTCAGAAGACAATCTTCTTGGTATAATTTCCAAAAATATACTGAGTTCCCCATCACCCCACAACATGTACAGACACCGAAAACTCAGTTTAGCAGCAGGATCAGACCCATTCTTTCCTGAAGTCTGCTAAAACAAATTCTACTGAATAATCATTATATTCCGAGTCATCAATCCTTGGTGATAAACTTTTGCTGTCTGTCTCAAACTGCCGGCTTGGTCAGCCCCATTAGTTGTGGTATCAGTGCCTAACATTAAGTGCCGTGAGTTTGCCACTCCTCAGAAAGACAGATCCACAGCATTTCCTTCGGCCGTCAGCGACACCAATGAAAAGTGGGTGTTTCAAATGTTGTTTTACTAAAATGAAGGGTATGGAGTGATAGTAAAATTCCTGGAATTTTACAACAGTCGTGTTGCAAAATGTAATTCACCACAGACAAAACTCCCAAGCTGACCTAAGCTCTCTCTGATATGACTGTTTAAGACTTTCACCAGAAAGTTTGTGCAAGTTAACTCTCAAAGTCTTACAGCATGGCCACAAGAGCGTGGTCTCTGGATTGGAGGATGGAATGGTGCCTGGCTGTTTCTCACACGAACCAGACTGGTGAGAGGGTGTGGTTGTTTCCTTAAGCGATGATGGGAAAACAACCACAAAAATAATAATACATGCCAGCTGAACAACCCATACTGTGAATTTGGTAGTATGATTCCTGTAAAGGAGCACTTGACTGCTGTTTCAGGATGGATCCCATGGTGGGGAATGCCATGTGTTCATCGATGAGGCTGAGCTGTTAAGCACAGCTAGGATCAGGTAAGCCAGGCAATGGAGCCAAGTTCTACGCCCAGAGAGTAGTGGGCAGTATCAGGGTGCAGGGGAGTTAAAGTGGGTGATGTCCTTGGAATGAGTTTCTTGCCTGACAACCTTGGAATAGCACATATCACCAAGAAGTTTGATAAGCACTGCAGTATTCTTCATAAAAATCAACTATAAATCTATTTTTTGAAAGATCGTGGCTAATATTTTCTTTTTCTGAGACAAGGGGTCTTTGTTGCCCAGGCTGGTGTGCAGTGGTGTTATCTTAGTTCACTGCAACCTCTGACATCACGGCTAACATTAATCCACAGATTAGGAAAAGAAGAAAGATGCTGCCCCTTAAAAGCAACCCCAATGATCATAATATCTCAAACATATACACCTCTCTAAAATTAAACAACCACATTATCATATACATTATTCTGGCAGGAAAATTTCACAACTTCTAGCTAGGAAATAGGAAACACATTTACTTGGAAAACCTAATGGGTATCAGTTTTTAAAAAATCTATCGTTATGCAGAATAAGAATTTAAAAAAATGTCTAAGTGACCTGTACTGCCCTAGGACAGGCATAGGGAGTGCCCACCCATGGTAGGCTGCCAGGGCAGGGAAGGGAGGCTTGTTGGAGCTTTTGCATTTCTGGCTTTTGTGGAGCTAATAGGAAAATGGGGAGGGAGACTTTAAGGAACAATAGGTTATGTAGAAGTTAATCACAGGGTATATTTCTGGCTCTATTCACTGCCTAGGAAACCTGAATTGTGTAAGTTTGAGTCCATCAACACAGAGTAATGAAAGAATTCAGCTCCTCCATAGGAGAGAGAGAAAAAAATACTATATAAATATATTAACAGAATCCACATGACGTGGAATGCAGTGTTCTCTACAAAATACTGTGGGCCTAATGGATCCTCTAGAATCCAATTGGGTAAATTAGATGTGCCCATGCTACCCATGCCATAGGCCCTCAACCCCAATCTCAAACTATGTTCTGTATGCATCCTGAGAGGAACTCAGCATGTACCAAAACCCCCCATATCTAGAATCGCAGCTCATATATCTTCGCTGTAGACTTGACCTGTTAGAATCATTGCCCAGCACTCCGCCCTGTTCAGTATTCAGTAGAAAATCCTTTTGGAATTTTCTGGTTGCCTTTAGCCCTTTTCTTTTTCCCTGGAATAGACTCTCTATTACCTCAAGGGCAAAGAAAAGTCTCAAGCAAAGATCACTAGGTATTAGTTTCTTAGAGATGAGACACGGAGATGAACGATGGAATTCTAAGAGGAAATGCACAATTGAAAAGAAAAATTCGAGAACTTCCCTGAATTTTTGCTATGGGGTTTGGAGAATGGGAAGGTACTAGGAGATGGGAGATAATTTTTACTTTACATCCAACTGGGAGGGCTGGGGAATGTATAGAAGTCCAATACAAACAGCCCCTCCCAACTTTCCTTTCCTTCTCTCCCTACTCCCTACTCCTGACACCAAAAGCCAACTTCCGGCTTTGTGGCAAAAGTTAAACCTGACTCCTTTAGGTTGCCCTAGCACTTGCAGTCCGCGTTTGTGAGGGACAACTTTTAGAGTAGGGATGAAACCTGCCACATCCTGGGCACCAACAGCTGCCTCTTTCTCATCTTTCTCAAGTTCAGGGGTCAGCAAACTGTAGCCGGCCACCTGTTTTTGTACATCACATGAGCGAAGAGTGTGTTTACATTTTTAAGTCATTGGGGAAAAAAAATCTAAGAATAATAATATTTGGTAACCCACTAAAAAGATATGAAATTTGGTGGCTATAAATAAAATTTTATCAGACCATAGCCACAGTTGTTGGTTTACCAGCCATCCCTGGCTGCTTCCATCTCTAACGACAAAGTTGAGGACTTGCCATGGAGACCATATGGGTTGCAAAGACTAAGATATTAACTCGCTGACCTTTGACAGAGAAAGTTTGCTGACCCCTGCAGTAGTTTAATCTTCTCACATTTCCCTTGCTTTCCAGTCTCCACAAAGAACAATGTTCTTCCCAACCTGCCAAGACAGCCAAATAACAAAAGAAATACCCGTGGAGCCCACCTGAAGTGCGCAGATCTGGGGACATTGGGAGGAACAGAGGTAGTTTAGTGACTCTACTGTCCCTACCACCCAACCTGCTATTAGCCCTGCTGGTCCGCTCGTGTTTGAGGTCATGAGTCAGGTGAGTTTCACATTTTCCAACTCAAGCTAAGTTAGATTCATCCACCCAGTACTTTGGAAAGCAAGGCGAACCACATCTACCGTGAGCAATTCCTCGAAGCTGTCAGCGTGTGCTGCCAGTCCACCCTGCGAGAGCCCCGTACAAGACAACAGATTAACCATTAGACTAGATATGTTGAAAATATACAGCTTCAACCTTTCCCCAGCTAGCTCAGGGCGATATATAGATGATTATTTCAACCGTCAGCTGCCGCATAGATTTAAACCTCTGCACAATAACTCCTGGATTCATCTGCCCCTTGTCAAACTTGCACAGCTTTAGTTGGAGGATACATGGTGTGGCAGTTTCACTGTGAATCCAGAATGATCCAGACGGCTGCTGTCTCTTTGTTAACAGGAAGCCAAACTGATGAGTTTGTAATGCATTTCTTATCAAAGGTAGTTTCAGAAAAGAAAATGTGCCCCATCAGTTTGGCTAGAATTTCACATATACAAGATTATGGGCTTAATCAGAATATCTCTGTTATTTTCTTGAGGAAATAGATAATTCCACATCCATTCCATTAAATCATTTTATGCCAATGAATTATGTATTTATGAATTTATAATTATCCTTGATTTTTCTTCCCCTTTTGCAGTCTACTTAATAAAATCATCAGCTGGAGCTTACAAAGCAATAGTGCTTAATAGATACAAGCATGCTAATATATTTTTTAAGTGAATGCTGATCTTTCTGAGCTGTGTGTCTAAAATCATCATTGTGAATAAAAGAATTGTAATTTCCAACCCATACATTTAACAAAGACAAAGTGGACTGTAATGGAATTTATGGAGCCTGTAAAGGAACTCTTTTTCTAAGACGGTTTATAACCAAATAGATTTGGATTTACTGTAGGTCAAATCAGGTCCCCCGATGTGTATCAAGAAAAAAATGCCTGTAAGATACCAAACACTGCTCCTGGCACCCTGGAAGGGCTCACACCCATGGCTGCAGCTGCTAGTTTCCTGGTGTCCTCATTGTTTCCACCCCTAGTGAATTCAGTACTTAAATGTCAGCTTTGAAATCAATATTTATACTGTCTTCACTTAAAATTATGACATTCTGTTCATCCTGGATTTTTTAAATTTTGATATTTTGAAAATATTTTATTTTGATAGTTTGAAAATATTGCATGAGACTATCATTTATCTTGATTCCTGAGGTTTTGGGTCTCCTCTTAAATTTGGTGCCCAGGGCAAAAGCTTCTCTCACCTCGCCCAATTTCCAGCCCTGAACACCATTTCTCAAAGGTGTTTGAGGTACTGGTTCTGCCACCCCGCAGAACTGGACAAGGCAAATCTAAGACAAGAGTTATTTCTTTTGATCACTTCATGCTGTTTGCATGAGATTGTTAAGGAAGGCCCTTGCAACAAACACTTCCTCGTGGATTTACAAATTGTCAGGCATCCAAAGGAGTGGAGAAAAGATCATGCTGCCTCAGGAATCTGAGATTTGCCACCTGCCCAGAGTGAGAAACAGAAAAGAGAGCTGGGGTCAGGTCTCTCGTGGACTTTATTTCACATCCCACATCAAATCCTCCTGGTTAACACAATGTTGATTTACATTTCCACTTTGGGGTGAAAGTTTTTATTTGCTTACATATTTTGACACCAATGTTACTTTCTTTCTTTTTCTTTCCCCCCACCTCCAAACAGCTTCAAATAGCCATGACTGGCAGAAGATGTCAATCACATTTCATTTCCATTTTCACTTTGCTGTTTACATTCTTTAAATTAATGCTTGCCCCAATGATTGTGATATTTAAAGACCAGCCTAGAATCTAATTGTGTATATGTGAAACTGTTTTCTAAACCATAAGATGTTATATAAATACAAACCACTATTATTGTTAACATTATTACTATTGGCTCGTCCGGAAATACCATATCTTCCATTGAGCCAATGGTGTCAAGAGCCCCCTAGAATTCTAATATATATTCCAGATGGGTGCACTGATACTTTCTTTCAAACTCAGATAAAGGTAAAATGCATGGGTTTTTAGTGCAAGCCAGGTGCCTGATGAAGAATATTCTGCCAGAACACTTTAGAAATACAGTATGCTTTTAACCTTGGGAGGTAAGGACCAGTGTGGATTGTGACTTTACACTAAACACAGCATTTAGTATATTTCTTAAGGGCATAATCACCTTCTATAGATGTTCTTGAACTATAAAATCATTATCTGTATGCTATCATAATTTATCCTCGGACACATCCTGTGCAATATTTTATAATCTAGTGTATGGTGGGCCTTTCTGGTCAATGCATTAGAGAACAAGGTGTGGAGTGCAACAGAAGGGCTGGAAGCGGCTTGGGGATGCTCTGGCCTCACCCTCTTTTGCGTCATAGCTGCACTCATACGCAGACCCTGACCCAGGACCCAGGTCGGCTGACTTCTAATTCAGATCATTTGCTGCCAGAATTCTGCCTGTGAGTGAGAACAGCATGAGGATATGAGCTTCTTGAGTCAGTCCACCTGCCCAAGTCCCAGCTCTGACCCTCTTTAGAGCTCTGATCTCAGACCAGTTACTCCATACCTCAATGTCCTACGATCTACTGTGATCCCTACTGGACCAAGGAGGACACCAAATTTCGGAGATGCTTTGGGATTATGTGACATAACCAGGGGGCTGCAGGCTGACAGCCTGAGGACCAACTACTGTCCCCAGTGTGCTGAGCTTGGCACCGCCCTGCTGATACACAGGATTTCACATGTGGGACAATCTTTAAGTCTGAAGATTGTCCATACAAATATGGATTTCTAACTTCTAATTAAAAATCTTGTAGAGGACTGAGTCTTCATTCCAAAAGGGTGCCATTCTCCTGGGGCAGGAGCTTATCAGCTGCTCAAATGCCCCACTGCTTCCTACTGTACCCTCAGATATAGGGCAGACACCCCATGTTTGCATTTCTGGCCCTGGAACCAGTGACACTCAAGTGTACCATCCCCAAAATAAAGATTTTAAGGCATGGGATATCCCTCCACAAATGCCTACTCACATTGAGTGGGTAGAGAGGTAAGAGTTAACCACACAGGTCTTAAAGCCACACTGTTGGGTCTGAACATAGGTATTTGGCAAATTATCTAACTTCAGTTTTCTCGCCAATAAAATGAGAATTAGAGTACCTATCTAATAGGTTGTTGTGAGAATGGACTGAAAATGTGAAAAGCACTTTAAAGAATTCCTGGTGAGCTCTTTCTAAATGCTACCCATGATTATTGCCTTGGCTTTGAAGAGTCAGAGCAATGAGAGTTCTCTGCTGCTGGGTCCTTCTCCACACCAGTCTGCCACCTTTGGACATGGTGTAATTCACATGGGTCCATACTCTCTCTCCTTCCCCAAGCAATTGAGCTGGTAACCAACACTTAGGGGTGAGCATTGCCACCCCCACCTGACCCCTAGCCTTGCATCTCATTCAACTGTCACCTTTGTCCCTTGTTTCATATGGCCCCAATGAAGTGCTCAAGTCAAATAATTAGGTTTTGCCAAATGTCATAAAAACAAGAAAAGCCAGAAAACGTTTAAACGGACCTCAATTGGAGAAGGCTGGAACCATTCAGGGCAAGAACAAATGAAAGACAGATGGGGACAGAGGAACCCCACTGTTTCCTCCAAATTACAGGAAATTCACGCCGTCTGATTGTGAGGGCCTCTTTTCTTTCCCTTGAATTTCTGCTGGGAGGTCATGGGATTGATCGGCTTATGCAGACACATGGGAGACAGAAGAAGGGGCAGAGGCATGGCGGGGTAGAGAGGCAGTGACTCCTTCACCAGGCTCTCCCACCATGTCTTCCTTTCACGTGACTACTTGACCACCCTTGAAGGGACAGGCTAGGCTGCCTCCTCCAGGGGGCCTTCCCAGATGATTATGACAAGATCAATTCTCTCCTTTCTTTAAAAAATCCCCTGGCACTTCTGATCTCATGCCTTGCATTATTATAATTTGTTTTCAATTCTAATGTGTTCTACTCCCCCAGCTAGGCTTATAAGCTCCTCTGTTGGAGTTCACATATCACTGAGTCTCTCACAATGCTGGGCCCTGAAAAGTTCCCAATAAATAGCTCCGAGCAGCTACAGAGGCGATGTTGCAAAGGGGAGAAGCACAGCTTAGTGATCAGGAGCCCCGGGGTTCTAGGCCTGCCTTGGATCAACTGTGTGGCCTTGGCAAAACACTTCCCTTTCCTGGGGGGATGAGCATTAGTTAAGTATGAGACCCTTCTGGCTCTGATTTGTAATGACTCTGAGTTTAATGTTGGGCATACCTTTTTCTTGTTCTTTTCTTTAAAATCTTTTTAAAGATGCACAATAAGAGAGAACCACAAGCCTAGCCAGAGAAATTAGATAATTGCATCAAATACAAATATACGAACTCATAAGTTACATAAACGCAACAGTACAAAAGATGTTGCATGAGAATGTCAAGGGAGGGCTACATGAAATGTCTTAGACAATAAGTAAGTCCTAGAGAGAGAATTGTTCAGGAAAAAAAAAAAAGAAAGAAAGAAAAAGAAGACGACTTGAAACAAGAATAGGATGAATAGAGAGGTCCCGTATATCCCCAGATGGAGCACAGGGCCTGGCACTCAGGGGGCACTTGACCCATGATGCTGAACAGACTAAGGAGTGGCAGTAGAGGGCAGGAAGGGCATGCCAGGTGGAGGACACAGTTTGAACCAAGGCAAGGTGGTTGGAAAATACTAAACTGTATAAACTGTAAGAAAGTCAATTTGGCTAGAGCAGGAAAATGTGTTTGAGGGCACAGTTGGAGGTATAAAGGGCAGAGAGTGTAAGCGTTTACATTCCAAATGATAGAATTTGCGCAATATTTGGTAATAATCTGAATCCTCTGGGAAAGCTATTTTTCTTCTGATTTAAATACTGAAGTTCAAAGAGGATAGTGGGTGGGCTTTGCATCTTGGAAAAGTCTATCAGAAACTGCCTAGCTCGCTCAGCCCACTTTCCTTTCCAAGGTAAGAAACACACATCCATGCATGGAAATAAAGCAGGGAGGCCCTTGGCAACTGTCCAGTTCCATTGAAGTTCTCATTTTTCTTTTTTTTCTGGAGAGCTTATTCAACAGGAAAATAAAGTTATCTAATGCCTCAGAAAGGGGTCCCGTGAAACTCACAAGGCCTATTCCTCACAGCCCAGCCAGGTAAATTTACCCTGATTTCAGGATGGCTATTTCTTGTTTTCAACTACTCCAGCTCATCCCATCCCCTCTACAGAGAACTGGAAGGAAACCCGTCAGGGTTTGACTTTTACATGAAAACTGACTGCAATCCATATTTTCAAAAAATCATTTTCAACAAAACCAGTGCTTTAAAATAGATTCACTGAGAAGAAAATGTTTCCCCAATCCTTTCCTCCTTGATTTTGTTGAATCAATAACATTTCAAGATGTTCTCTGTGAAAATCACATGGGTGAGTTAAATAAGAACGTACATTACATTATCTAGATCCTCAACTTGCAGTCCTTAGCGCAGTATGCCTGAGAAAAGTTTAAAAACTCAAAAGAGAGAAATCCTATTCAAAGAGTAAAATACTGCCTACGCTTCCAAAGTTCTTTACGGCCTGATAGGTAGAAAATTTAATAATGAAGGGCCGGGAATGGTGGCTCACATTTGTAATCCCAGCACTTTGGGAGGCTGAGGCAGGTGGATATCTTGAGGTCAGTTCAAGATCAGCCTGGCCAATATGGCGAAACCCCGTCTCTAAAAATACAAAAATTAGCTGGGCATGGCGGCATATGCCTGTAGTCCCAGCTACTTGGTAGGCTGAGGCAGGAGAATCACTTGAACCTGGGAGGCAGAGGTTGCAGTGAGCTAAGATCGCACAACTGCACTCCAGCCTGGATGACACAGTGAGACACTGTTTAAAAAAAAAAAAAAAAAAAAAAGGAGAAAATTTAATAATGAAAAACATAAACAAATAAGCGAGTCATCCTGAGACATATTTCAATTCTCCCCTTCTGTAACCTCAATAAATTCATTTTCTCCCACATAAGCTAATGTTTGCACTAAATATTCTGTACAAAGGAATACCGCAGACCATTAAAAAAACAGTAAAAAGATATAGCTGTGTCTTTTTTTAAAAATGGTTGAAAAATTGGGTATGTGTGGACAAAATAATTTTTAAAAATAGTTTTGCTTGCACATTTGATTTCTCTCTTCATTTATGATGCCCTAGTTGATGAGCTTATCAACTTTTCTGTGAAAAGTCTTCTTAAAAAACAGAACAAAACTTAACAGAAACTCTGATCCTGTTTGTCAAAATGTAGTTCTGGCCCCGAGAGAAAGGCAATATTCTTTGGATGACTTGGATTCTAAAGTAACTCTTTTATTAGTATTATTATTTACTTTTTTTTTTTGAGACGGAGTCTCGCTCTGTCACCCAGGCTCCCAGGCTGGAAGGCAGTGGTGCAATCTTGGCTCACTGCAACCTCTACCTCCCAGTTCAAGCAACTCTAGTGTCTCAGCCTCCAAAGTAGCTGAGATTATAGGCACCTGACTAATGTTTGTATTTTTAGTAGAGACGGGGTTTCACCATGTTGGCCAGGCTGGTCTCAAACTCCTAACCTCAAGTGATCTGCCCACCTCAGCCTCCCAAAGTTCTGGGGTTACAGACGTGAGCCACTGCACCCAGCCTGGATTCTAGAGTAACTCTTGATGAAAGAACATCATACTAAGGTGATTTTTATATAAAACATTAATTCAGTATATCAATCAGTCACTTTAATAAAAATGCCCCTCATTATCCTGAGGTGAATAGAAGCCTATGGGATTAATTTGTGTAAATAGATATTAGATTAAAATGGGAACTTGCCACATAACAATAATCAGATAGCATAGGCAATCCAATCTCAGTGCTGAATCCAGTATTGTGTAGTTACCTTTTAAAAACAGTAACATGTATTTAACTTGGACTTGCTTCAAGTAAGCACTGCATCAGGCAAGTTGGATTTCAAATAAACCTTAGCAATTCAGGGGCATTGTCGTACTGGCAGTATATCTCTTCAAACAACAGCAACAACAGTTTTAGATATTTATTTTAGAGAAATAAAGGAGACAATCTGCAAGAGAAAAGGCAGAAAGTGAGGAGGAGGAGAGTACCTAGAATCCAGGTAGAGGGTTTATTTCTAGAAAAGCAGCGCCACCTGCTGGTGGACCTGCATGTCAGGCCCTTCTGCGGCTTGCAGGCCATCTGTCTTGCAATCTATGCATAAATACACAGCAGTATTTCTCAGCTGCTGTTATACGTAAGAATTTTATTACCAGTAGGCAGATTTCTAACACACTGGTTGTAGTTTAATAATCCTCTATTACCTGAAGTATGGGTTATATAAAAACCTAGAATGTTAATTGTTGACAATCCAATTCTAATATGTAAAGCACTGTAAGTCACCCAGTAAATATACAAGTAAATCAAAAGGGATAGCTCTTTTTGCTCTAACAACGTGTTATTAAAAGCCACAACTTAATCACTTACATAAAAATAATGTTCATGCATTTCGATGTACTAAGAAATCAGGAAAATGCATTATAATCTTACTAACAGAGCTTTTCCTTCACTTACAATTTAGAGGAAACTATTTTGCAGAAAATATTTTTCCCTTTCTTTAAAAAATGTACCTAAACC
The DNA here is from genome assembly GCF_029289425.2 of Pan paniscus. Taxonomy (NCBI): domain Eukaryota; kingdom Metazoa; phylum Chordata; class Mammalia; order Primates; family Hominidae; genus Pan; species Pan paniscus. The sequence continues at coordinate 89,135,119 of NC_073257.2, forward strand.
AACATGCCATTTAGGAAATTTGCTCCTATAACAAAACCTAGTTACAAACAACTAAGATTACATCTATAAAATGTTATATTTTTAAAATAGCAATAGAGAAGTCATGGAAAATATGTCACTGATACAGTGAGCAGAGAAACACTACCTGTCATTTTTCAGAAAAAGATCACACAAACGCGATAGCAAAGGAACACAATAAAAAGCAGAAACAGGAATGTGATAGGTGACTCTGATTGTATCTGCAAAGGAAACTGTGAAATAAATTAACACCCAAGTACCCAAGAAAGGCACATTGTGGCTTCACTGGAAGTGATCATTATGCAACAGAGAAGGTTGGTGATTTTGTAAGAACAGAAATAAAGTGTAGCCTGTGAAATCTAGTGGTGATAACTAATGACCATACTACTTACAACTCTGATTTGATCTCTAACATAAAAAAATAAAATAAAAAACTACTCTAAAGAATAGATGTATGCAATAGGGATTGTGTTTCTCACTTGAAACAAATAAACCTCAAATGGGATCAAAGGGCCCCGGTAAATGAAAAATGACAGTTCCTATGTTGCCCTGATTTGATCTCAAGCAAAACTACCATGCTGATAACATAGCAGGGGATGTGAGGAAGGCAGTGGAGTTCTTGGATTGCTATGAAAAGAAGGCGAGTGTGTAGCCCATTCAGCTGATGGGAAGCCCATTCTAATTCCAAAAAGTTATTGAGATTTAATCTCTAACAACAACAGCAACAACAAAATAACTCATGCGGCAACCAAAAGGGTATCCTTTAAAAACACACATACACAATTTTGTTATTTCCAATACATTCTGTAGAATCTCTTTACATTCAATTCTTCCATCTGTCTAAGCTGGGTAAGGCACATGTGTGAAGAGAACCAAATGTCACAATGCTTGCTTTGAGAACGAAGTGTCTCCAGTTATCCAGACAGGGAGCTTGACTAGGAGGGTCTCGGGCATAGGCCATGGGCATCCCATCTCCCATCTCAGCTGGCTACTACTCACTCTGGAGAGACAGGGTTTCCAGGAGCAATTCTGGACAGATGCAAAGGGTGAAGGGGAATCTGGTGGGGTTCAGGTCTGTCAAGATTTGAGTTGGGGGCTTACCCTGCCTAGATATAACTCCTAGTGTTAGCTTGTGTATTAGTCCAGTGAGATAAGGTCTAGGCCACTGGCTAGGGTCTGAACAATTAAAGGTGCATGCCCTGCCTTAAATATCCAAATTTATTTGGGATAAATTCAAATCAATAAGGAAACATAGGTGGATGAACAGAAGCAATGGGTTTGCCATGGCTTCCTACCCCGACTCAAATACCCAATGACATATGGAAGGAGAAAACATCAGCACCCCCAGATCCACTACAGAGCCCACCATGTGCTGTCAGCAGAAACAACGGAACAAATGTGTTACCTTCAGAAGAAGCAGTGATCAATTTGAGATCAATCTATTCAAGAGTTGTCCAGCAGTCAAAGGAATTGGCTGTTGGCTGTTCAGAAACAAAGGTTCTGTTCAAGAAGGTATAAAGGAACAAGAAGGAAGAAAGGAAGATCTCTAGCCTTGAGACTTTTTTTTTTTTTGTCTCTGGTTCAGCTTCTCATGAAAGACCTTTTTCCTTGAGATACATGCTTAATAAACTATGGAAACATATTCTCAACAGAGTTTACATGTTAATCAGCAATTTATTGAATTCTCACTGTGTGTCTTGGTTACTGTGTGCAATATGCTAAGAATTCAAAGACCAATTTTGACTTCTACAAAAACCTCAACATAAAAACTGTCTAATGGGGTTTACATGAAATGTTACAGGCTTACAGAAAAGAGATTCACTTTTTCTAATTTGGTTTCCGGGTGGGCTAGTTAAGGAGGCTTCACAGAGATGGCAGTACTTGAGCTGTACCTTCACAGCAGAGGTTGGCCAACTTTTTCCCTAAAAGGCCAGATAGTAAATATTTTGAGCTTTCTGGGCCATACCCTTTTTGTTACAATTACTCAACTTTGCAGTTGTAGCCTGAAAGCAGCCATGGACACTGAGCAAATGAATGGGTGTGACTATGTTACAAGGAAACTTTACTTACTACAATGGATGGCAGGCCAGACTGGGCCCATGGGACAGTGTGCTGACCCCTGCTCTGAAGGATGGGTAAGTTTTAATCTGCTAGAAGCAGAGAGGAAAAGAATCACAGTCTCAGGAAAAGGTTCCAGAAATGTGTAAAGTAATGAGAATAAGACGCTTCTAGAGAATTGTTAGATGATGGATGCTTATGTGGAGAACGGAACTAGGGAAACTGGTTGAGGCCAAACTGCAAAGGGCTTTGAATGCCATTTTAATAGCAGAAAGTTGGAAATTATCCTCTTAAAAAACAAGGAACCATCAAAAGGTCCCTCTCTTTAAAATGGGATAACATGACGAAGTCTGTGCTTTAGAATACTAAAGTTGGTGGTGGTTTGGTGGCAAGAGGAACTAATTGAAAGGTTGAAGGGCAACAATGGCAGACTAGCTGAAGAAGAAATGAGCATGTGAGCTTGGCAGTGCTACTGGCAATGGTGAGAAAAGGTTCGAAATGTAATCTGGAGGCCAAATCAGAGGACTTGGCCATCGGTAGGAGGAAAGAGAGAGTGGTACAGGGTAAAACTCAGAATTTCAAATGTGCATATTGATACTCATTCCACTCGTCCCTAGACCTGTCCACACATCAGGTCTGCTGAAAGAAAGGGATAGTGGTAAGGCATGGGTGAAAAACTTGGGCCCAGTCTTGGCCTTGCTCCAAGCACTCATCTAATTAATTACAAAATCAACAAGAAACAGAGCCCAACTACTCATAAAGCAAGGTAGGAAAGGTGATGATGTGAAGTCTCAACACCAACCGGACCTCAAAGATATGGCCAGACATGGTGGTGCACGCCTGTAGTCTTGGCTACTTGGGAGGCTGAGGTGAGAGGATTGCTCGAACCTAAAAGTTCAAGGCTGCAGTGAGCTATGATCACACCACTGCACTCCAGCCTGGGTGACAGAAGGAGGTCCCATCTCAAAAAACAACAATAACAACAGAAAAAGATGAGTTGAGATCAAGACCATCATCAAAAAAAGAAATTTTGATGGAATTTGAAAAGACAGGAATGTCTTCTTTCCCCATCTGTTCTCCTCTTTTTGTGTTCCAACTTTCCCTCCCTCTCCCAAAAACACATTGAATTTGCTGACGATCTCCAGACCTATTTTAGGGATGGACAAGCCATAAAGAAGGGGTTTCAGGGGAATGAGGAATGATGAGACCTGAAGTCACAGTTTTCTAATGATCCCAGGACCTAAGGATTCTAACAGCTGGGCTAAAATCTAAGACACACATTTATTTTCATCCATCAAATCTGTACTATTCCAACTAGGAAGCCTCTTTTGCCTGGAGATGGTGTCCCCGTTTGGCCCTATATGCTTCCTGCTACACGATTTCATTCCTGGAGACCTGGCAATAACAAAACAAGGTGTAACAAATATGATGAGGAGGCTCTTTGGGGAGGTCAACAGTTAGCATTCATTGTGGGAGGGCAGGGCCATTTGTAGAGACACTGCATATGAACTGGTCTGGGATAGCTTCAGTAGCTGACAACGTTCTGATTACTAATAACCCCCAAATCACTGGAGCATAGATAATACCAGGACCCCGGGTTAGGGAGAGGGCCTTTTTCTGTGCTTTCCTTGAGGACAATAAAAGACACCTTGGAAGAAAACAAGCTGACAATAAAGTAGAAACCTGTAAGAATCTTCTGGGCTCTTTCGGTGTGTCCCTGTGCACCCAGTTCCTGCCCTAGAAGCTGCGAACTCACAGACAGAAGACTAACACTGATATACTACGAGGTTTCTACACACATAATTGTTCCTCACAGGACCTACCACGATGTTGGGTAATAGACATCAGCATTTTAGAAGGATTTATAACAGTAAGGGTTGAAGCAAAAAGGACTTTTAGACTTTCTCAATCAGAAGAAGGAAGATAATCAGAGTCTCAGAGTTTAAAGGAAACTTAGAAATATGACCTTCCAATTTCCTTATTTTACACACAAATTTTGCAAGGCCTACTGGATAGTCAAGATGGAAATCAATGTTCTGGGGAGATATAGCTGTCTCTTGGTATTTTTGTTGGCTTATTTCTGTTGGGACAATTATTCCATGACCTAGAAATTAAACAAATTGACTCCATTTAACTTTTATAGTCTGTTATACTAAGCTGTTCAACTCGCAGCCACTATCTGTGGGCTTCTCTGCCTGTAGCTGATATGACCTCTTATAAGGCTAGCTTGATGACAGTCAGTCATTTGAAAAAAAAAAAAGCACTAGTTATGGTTAAAGTGGCTTATCATTATTATTTCCATCAATACTATGGGAGATGGCAAGCTTCTGATCTAGCAGTCCACTCATCTGCTATGTGATCTTGGTCAAGTTCATCTCTGTTTCTTTGTTAATTTCATATGTTAATGAAGGATGATAATAATAATAATTCAACATATGCCAGGCAATCTTTATATATATTCACTCACTGAATTCGTGCAACCACTCTGTGAGATAGGTCCTTATTATCTCCAGTTTATAGATGAGGAAGCTAAAAAATAGTGAAGTTCTGGAACTTACTCAAAGTCACATGGTAGTAGGACATGATGTCTATGCTGGGGATGCCTAGATGAAATGAGATGATGTTGGTGCCTTGAGAAGCACAAAGACTCAAACACACATAAGACATTACTCTTATTATAGCCATGAGCCTCTACTTGGTGAACATGTCAAAGCATGACTTCACCAGGACTTACTTCCAAAGTTTCCAGAAAATTCACAGATCTCACCCTTGTATCTGCCTGCTCTGACGTTTCCTAGAATTTCAGGCTGTAATTGCCAACAAGATCTCTCGGTTCACTGCACAGTGAGGGGAATGGCATCAGAATCCCCTAACATAGAGAGGAGGAAAGACAGGAGATGTCTGCCTGTTTCCCATCTTCATCTTAATAGAAGATGTTTGTGAAGGAGCAGTGTTTCCAGCAACCAGCCCCTTGCAAATTTCACATTCATGCCCTAACTTCCGGACCCTGTGACATGACCTGAGCCCCTTCCTCCCTGTCTTCATTCCTAGCATAGTTGCAGCTTTTATTTTCACCTAGCATCTCTCTTCTCTGCAGGTCATTGTGCATCCCTTCTCAGTAACATCTGTTTAGGGCTTTGGTTTTGAAGCATCCCTGCTGGATATGTTCTCTCAGTTGGATACGTTACAGGCCATATGTGGAAATTTACTCATCTGCACTGAAGAAATGGCCAGATCAGCCTTGACAAAATGCAGAGAGCATTTCAGAACCATTCAAAGGTAAGGGAATGCTTGGTGCAGCCTGAGAGAGCTTTGAGAACAATCAGGAAAACTCTTCCTTGGCTTGAGCAGAACAAACAGAATAATGGCTCCTAATAGGTAATAGCTATGAGACATTCAGCTTTTGGATACCTCCACGTGGGAGGAATCATTTGGGTGCTGCTGTTGCATTCAAGCTGCCTACCTCGAGTCAGAGTCAAATTACCCTGACCGCCATAAAAGGCCTCGAATGTTGCTCTACATTTGGGCAGGTTGATGTGCCCACCTGCAGATGCTGACACCTCTCTAGCTACAACAGACCCCTTTCCTCACATGAGCCCTGCCCAATGCATTGGTTTTATGCTGCCCTGACTCACACCAAAATAATCAGGTTTGCTGAAATTAATAAAACTGAATGTGAATGTCACAAGTCCTTGATTTTCCAGAGCAAATGCTCTATATATGGTAGTAACCCTGCCACTCCTCATTGGAAGCATTGGTGGATTTTTGCCTATGTGGTTTCTTCTGGTACTTTGTTTCCAGATCTTCTTTCCCATAATTTATCCTTCACAAAGAATATCAATTGCACCTACCATTTGATCATTTTCTAGTTCCTTCAGTCATGCCCTTGTTCTTTCTTACTACATTTTTCCCTCTTACTCTTCTTGTACATCCCAGTTTTTTATGTTTACATATATGTACTATATAGTAAGTTGCTGCTTAGAAAGTTTTGGGAAGCTTCATGGATCTAGGGCGATCTGGCTTCTAGCACATCACCAATTCCTTTAAGGGTTGGGAAGCCCTTCATTTATTCATTCTTTTACTCATGAAATATTTACTGAACTGGAATCCTTCAGGCCATTTCCTATTCAAGTATTCTTGCCAATATAGGAAGCCCAGCCAAGGATGTCAGCATGCTACATTTTTGACCTTGGAGGGAGGGAAGGCAGCCCCTGGGTCCTTTCCTGACTGAGTGTGATCCAACAGGCTCCAGCCCAGAAAGTTGACATTGGCCAAAATGAAGATCATTTTAATGCAAGCAGTCAGCTCCCTTCCCAGAAGATAGCCCATGCTCTATGGTGTGCAGATGCCCATCTATGCACTGTCGATACAGCTGGTGCAGTGCCAGCTCTAGGGCTGGAGTCTTTCTCACTTCATTTATAAGTCTCTCAGTGCAGTCGATCATCCCTAATGCAGATCTGCCTCAAAAGATTCCATTTTCTATTTGCATAGGGTTTTCTCTGCAGCTCTAGGAACATTTGGTGGGACTCATCTTGCTGTATTGAAGGGGCTAGAATGAAAACTTTCAGATTTACTAGAAAAGGCTGGGGGAGTTTTTTCTTGCTGTTTCCCTTGAATATGAGAGATTAGCTCCCTCTGAGGATGACCAAATGAGATGGTCTGAGAAGAAAGGCCACTTTTGTTAGTCCTGCTCATCTGAGCTGGACATCAAAAGAATGTCTCCTCAGAATAAAAATCTATGGGCATGTGTAGCAATCTCCCTCCAAAGCAGGCACTATCTAGCTATTTACAGAAAGGCCTTTGCAATTCCCTCTGAGATTTCAAATGCAAGGGTCTGACAATGCTGGATTTAGCTCTGTCCATTTAGATTCCCTTTGGGAAAAAGGTCAGCTGGGGAAGCAGAACCCCTGTAAGCAGATGTGGCGATGGAGGGTCCCCTGACTATCCAGGTAATTCAACAAGCTGGTTTGGGAGAAAGCCCCAGAGAGAGAAGGACAACACACAGCTGGTTGGCTTGGTGCATTTTGCCACATTGCACTTCCAGAAGTTGGCATTCTCAGCATGCACAGCCTACCACCATGAGGGAACCCAGGACTCAAGTGCTTTTCCATGCAGTTTTAATGACCCCCTGAGGTCAATGGTGTACACAAATGCCACAATCACGGATGCTGACATAAGTAAGGACACAGACAAAGGTATTATGCACAAAGCAGTAAAACCGAAAAGAAAATTGTGCATGATACTTAGAAATGCCACATGACTTCTTTAGGACTCTGTGTGGCAGTACTTCACAGGAAATGTGTTTTGTATTTCCACTCGAGAAGGTTAAGTGGTTGAAAACTACAGTGGATTTTCAGTGAATGGGATGTGAAGCACTTTATTATTTTTTTCCCCCATCGATGTAAGGAGACATGCTGACTTCCTGAGAAAGGAGGAGAAAAGTCTCCTTGCCATATACAGGGATTTAAAGAATAATTCCCATGAGCTCTAACTGAAGCTACCACCTGCAGCTGGAAGCAAGAGCCTCAGCGCTGGCCAGCTGTCCCCACTGGTGGCTCCCACTTGCTTTGTGTCTGCTGCTCAGCCTGAGCCAATACTTCACACCAGCAGGTGAGAGCTGCCTGCCTGTCACCTTCAACACACTCAAGATGTAAGATATATTTGAACTGGGGAAGATGGTGAGGAATAAGGAAGAAATAATGGTAAGGAAAAGGAAACAGAAGCAGTAGATCCCCAAGGCCAGTGGTAGTGGATGCAGCCGAGTGGGTCTCCTAGTCTTGGGTCAGAGGTCAGGAAATCTTCCTCTAATAAGAAGGAAACTCTAGCAAACCCAGCTAGGAATCACAATGGCTGCCAGGTCAGCTGGGGAGAATTAGGCTCATGGAATTCAGCTGCTCCAGAGCCACTAATTAAACTGTCTTTTAAAGACTGTAACTTCTTGGATTTGCATCTGGGTAATGTGCTTCACCTGCAGGGTCCTGTAGACTATAGATCAAGTCTTCCTTCTGAAGGCTTCTCAGAACAGCTGGGCCCTGGCCCTCCCACAACAGGGTCCCCTCTGTTTGTCTCCTCCCCGAGAGGAGGGCTTCCAGCTCCCCCCTAGTCAGTCCCTTCCTCCCCTGCAGCCACAGCAGCCCTCCCAAAACAAAGCCTCTGTTAGGTCACTTCCCTGATCAAACACCAATATGATAGTGTCGCATTGTCTAAAGACTTTCTATCATATTACAGACTAAGAACAAAACCCTTGACCTGGCCCCTGCCAGGAATGGGGCCCCATTTTACCCTTCAGGGGGGTCAACTCCCTGCATGCTAAGTACGTCTTAAACTCTAGCCAAATTGGGTGGCCAGCTGCTGTGCAGGAGGCCCCCCCAGGACTCTCTACATTATCTCGAGGTTTCATTACCAGAATCCTCACTTTTTTCTCCTCCTTGGAGATTAAGTGACTTATCCATCATATTCAACTGCAAGAGTAACTGAGCAACTCAACCGACTCCACACTCTGTGGAGCCACACGGCCTGTGTTGAAATCCCAGCTCCACCAGTCACTGGCTATGAGACCCTTGGCAAGTCATGAGACTGTGACATGAGGCTATGAGACCCTTGGCCAGACTCACTGGCTATGAGACCCTTGTGCCTTAGTTGCCTTATCTGTAAATGGGGCACATTGCAGATGTCTCAGGTTATAGTTGCCTCAACTGCAAACAACAGTTACCATATAATAAGGGTTAAATTAATTAATATTTGCGGTAATAGGGGGAGTAGTGCCTGTAATGCAGCAAATGCTATATAAGTGTTAAATTTAACAACAACAACAACACATACACACATCCTCCCTGTGTACTCAGAGTTGCTTGCACACAGTAAGAGTAGAGACTACACTAATTCTAGTTGTAACATGAATCCAAGTTAACCAACCAGCCATTTCTTAGTACTGCTGTGTCAACAAGTCTCACTCCCTTGGTGATGCAGTATACATAGAATATAGATCTCTTTGGGGAGTGACCCCATGCTCAGATAAGACTAAAACATGATGCTAGCCTCAAAAGAGAAACATAATTTTTCAGCAGATGTTGGTAGTATGCCTCCCTCTGTCTCTCCTCACCAATGAGCATGACCTGCTTATGATTACTAGGTCCACTCCATTCTGGTTTCCATTTTTGGCTGCTCTGTGCTTGCAGCTTCTAGGCTTCACTGGGAGTCAAAGATCCCAAATGTTAAGATCATTCTGAAGAGCATGCTGGCAAATGTCCTAAATGTGCTGGGCCAGATGACAAGCATCCATCTCCGATGAAGGAAGTATCCAACTGAAATGATGGGCACCATATGAGAAGAAGAATCCCAAGGCATGATGGAAACCACAGGTGCTGCAGACCCACTGTCCGTTTCTGTCTGGATGGGGAAGGAAGGCAGGATGCAGTGAAGCCTGTGCCACTGCCCCACAAGCCTCTCTCGAGTGACTTCACACCATTATTGGTCTGATACTAATTTGAGACAATGCCCAATCACATCACAACAAATTAGCCACAGACACGTGATAGCAATCAACTCAGGGGGTGATCCTGAATGCGGGCTGGGGGATTCCCCAGCTCCGTGAGCCGCACACTCCCACAGATGTTTCTAAAAGCGTCTTCCCAGAGGCCCATTTAGAGAGAAATTAAATGCAACTTCGACTTAATTAACGTTTTAAATGATAATGAATACAATGTAGATTCATAGGAGGCATTTACATTGTGTTGTAAAATTTATAAAAATTTAATAACTCTTTGTTAATAAGTTATGTCTCCCCAGACCCATAAAGCCTAAGGCGCTGCAAACTCCACACTGGGTCTAATCGAGGCTCCTGGGGCAGGTGGAGGAAAGAGGCAGAGACGGACTTGACATTTGCTCCAAGCCTGCTCTAATTCAAACCTCTGCTTGTTCATCAGTACTTTATTTCATAAAGTAAAGGTCAGGATTTGGGCTCAAGGCAGAGCCTTGACAAGAAAGCTCAAGTGGAAGGCGGGCTGGCCCTGGCATCTGTCGCCTGAGATAGTGGAGGAGGATGGAAGATGAGGAGCTAACTGGCCACATCTGCCCTCCACCATGGAGGTAAGAGGAAGCATTCACTGCCTGGTGGTAGAAGCTGTCAGGATGAGTATCCTGAGAACCGGCCACTGTCCTGAAATAAAAAAGCAAACATAATTTCTATGTCACCTTGCATAAGGGCCTCTTCTGGGCTTACCTGAGGCATGCCAATGTCTTTTCTAGTTTGTCCTTAAAGAGCCGAGTCATTTATTACAGCATGGTGTCCCTGGGAAGAGAGGTGTCCCATGATGGGGTATACACAAAGGACCCTGTCAGCTTCCCTCATTCTGACCTTTCTCCTTCTTGTTTCCCAATCCTGTTTCAAAGAATTTCTTTTGAGAAGATGGCTGCCTTTTGCCTACTGTTCCCGTCTCCTTTCATCTACCTGCAGTACATCTTCATAGTGTATTCATCTTCAGGAATTCAACCATACTCTTTTTTTGGAAGGTGGTGAAAGCACAACAAGGTCCCCAAATACAAGCCAGTGACTTTACCTGACACTCAACTGAAACAACCAGCTATTTATTCTGGAGAAGAACCCAGTGTGTTGGGAGCTCTTGACAGATGAGCGATGTAAAGGACCCTTCTCAAAGGCAATTTTGCCCAAGCATGATTTCTGCCTTACAATGCTGATTTAAGAAGCTGCCCACTGCACAGAGTGAGCTAAGGCCCACAGTAAGGCATATTTCCAGTCAACCTATGGCTCAGCGTGGCTATCACAAAATCAAGCAAGAGGCAGTGGCTTCTGTAGCCTCACCTGCTACCAATAAGAGTGTCTTAAGAAGCCCCTTCCAGGCCCATCACTAGGTCTTAGTCACAGGGGATGACCCAATGGCTGCCTAGGCCGATCTGCCACTCTGTTTTTACTTCCTGCAATGAAGTACAAAGGGTCAAATCAAGACGCATGGGCCAGGGTAACTAAAGAGCCAGGGGAGAACCCAAAGGCTCTGGTAGTGTTTGGTGTGCACGTGTGATGGATATTGACACACACAGAGAGAGAGCGCGCACTCACATCAGCATGGCAAGCATGGGAAGATGGGAGAAAATGGAGACTCAGACGAACAGGCTTTAAAACTAATACATGAAAAACTATGATCACATTGATTCATGCTTATTATCCTTGGCTCTCCTTTTTCTGTCTTTTTCTCACTGGTAGTGGTGGTGGAAAGAGGGGAGTAATTGATTTTAGGGCCCAGAAGTAAAATAAGCAAATAGAATTTAGGATTGGGGAATTTGAGGAAGTCACCTAAAACTGCACATAAAAGGAATGAGATAATTATAGGCTGTTGATTTTTAAATGTAGCTTATTAAATTAACTCTCCTTTAACAGGCGTTGGAGACTGTCAGGATAGGGTGTGTCCTATTATAGACATTTTCCTAGAGCTGTTTCCACCCCCTGCCCTTGTATCTGATTTTATGTACTTCAAAATGCCATTAGTTCACTTAAGTGACTTTAGTTCTATTGACAATGTTAATTCTCTGTCTGCACAAACCAAAGGCTACTCAGGATAAGCTGATTTTTGTTTATTATCTGACAAGACTCGAGATTACACTAAACTGATTTTGGTACGTCTCCCTTCAACCTAATCATATTGGACTTCTCTCAGCTTAACCATCGGAGTTGAATGCCTTCTTGTATTATATTTATACCCGAAATAAAAGTCATGTGTAATTTAAAATTAGCTACAGTAGTTTGCAAAATGCTGCATGTAATTGTGCAGGTTTAAACAATTAGTAAATTGAAAGGTTGGTGTGAGCAATCACACATGTACTTTAGCTAAAGCTGGTTCCAAGTGCAAATCTAAAGGTCTGCTTCTCTTCTACCACAGGATTAATTTGTTTGTGCCAGAGTTACTGATGCTTTGTGACCAGAATCATGTCAGGCAGGTCTCAGCAGGTCTGAATCAGTATGGCCCTATGTTGCCACTGCATCATAATTTTAATTGTCCCTTTCTATTACATTTAGCAATCAGATAGCAGGCAAGACTGAAATAACAAGAATAAACTTCTAAAGAGAGAGAAAGGTCCATTTTACAAAATTATAGTGGGAAGAAATCGTACTGATTGGAATCTACTTCTATATTTATGTGCGTGTGTATGTTGCTAGACATTCATTTTTTACATTTAATAGTACTAGAACACAGCTACTTGTGAAAAAGACGAGGCCCATACCATCCTGATGTCTTTTGAGAGAGCTGGGACTCTTGCCCAGGACCATCTGAAGTGGAAACAAAACCAAGATGATCATAAAATGACACTCTATGCACTGATTCTAGCCTACCATATTGAACATTTCAGTCTTGCCAGAAATAAAATCCTTTTGTGATGAATCCTTATCGGTCACAATTTGCCTTACTTTTCTGACACCTTTTATTTTGATTTTTGTCTTTCCTAAACTAGTCCTTCCCCTCTGAAGTTCTTTTGGTCAACACAGTCTGGCCTTCCATCTCCTCCTGAGTTCAACAGAAGACAACTATCGTAATAGCACATGACTCAACCGCTCCACAGTAATGGGCCACACCTCCATAGAGGGGTGCACCGAGCAGGCAGCCCCTGTTGTTAGAAGGCAGGTTTTCAGAACTGTGTGAGCACTTTTAATATATTACCATTCCTCTGGGAACCAGCTACTTCTCTTCCCACTTCACAAAACACATAATGGGACTTTGTGTTTCAATTTAACATCCCTTGAAAACGGAAATTTTTCCCCTTATAAGAAAAAAAATAGAGTAAAGAGGGAAACGAAAGGAAAGAGAGAAATGAATTAGGCAGTCTCCAAAGCACACTGGCTCAACTGGGAAACTGCGACCAAAGCAAGCTCCATAATAGTATAATGACCTTTAATGAGTGTCTTGGGAAACAATACAGCCCTAGCATAAAAGACAAAGGGCAAAACTCATCATGGCTCTGCTGACACTAATTCAAAATGATTTTCAGAACAACTAAAGAATGTAAGAGAAGTAATCTGATCCGCCCATCTGACCTCACTTTGATTCAAGGGCCCTTCTCCTGCCATTTCTAATTGTCAAACCCTCTACATTTCACATCTGTTCATATTTAATGAAAAGCCCACTCTCACCACTGCTCTTGAGTCAACTTGCTCTGTCAAATGGGCACCACCCAACTCCACCACCAGCGAGGGATGCCTGGGGATTGCTATTGGAGCACTGCCAGTGGAATTTCACATAGAGACAGACATTTTTATAATTGGAGAAGAAGGGCTTATGCAGGCCCAAAAAGGGGCTCAAATTGGAATGGATTTTTCTAACTTATTATTAATGGTCAAAGGTGAGTGGTCTCACACAGGGATGGATGAAATCTGCTTTTGTTTGATGGAGTGATGACGGCAGGATGACTGATGAAACGGAGAAGGCAAATCGCCCCCTGAGCTGTCAATACCAGTTAAGGCTTCAACACGCAGCCCAAAGCTCCACGTGTTCCCTGGTGGGGGCTGATTTTGGAGGCATGGGAGGGACAACATGCCACTCACAGAATGTTTCTTAGAGAATGGGACAATCCCACCCCAAGGTTTTCTTCTCCCTGGTCTCCATCAATGGTTGGATTAAATTGCACAGCTGAGAAATCCCTCTAATTAAGATTTCTCTTGGATATAATGGAAATTACACACACTGGGCACCATGGGGTCTACATGGGGGACACAGAGTGTGCTGTGATTGGTATTGTTGGCCAGTGCCAAGACATGACCAAGGGGCCCTAGCTCAGAGCCAGAGTGGCTCCTTTCTTTTCTCCACTGAGTCTAGGCTAAGGTTTTAGAGCCTCATGATTATTTGAGAACAGAAGTTGTGCATTAGGCAGAAGAGTAACCCGGGGGCTTGTGGTTACTTTCACCACCATCAGTCAAAGAGATGTGACCAACTCATGCCACCTCAGGCCCTCCTCTGCTCTTCCTCCCCAGCACCTATCTTTGAACTTGGTGTCTTGCTGCACATCGTAGACAGACAAGTTCTCTGTGCAGCTGTGCCCTAGCTTATCTCTGTAATGGCATGCAAACTACAGATAACTCTTCAGGGGAAAATAAAGTGATAAGGATTCATATGGTAGCATCTAAGGATTGTAACAGAAATCTTTCCAACATTTTAGGCCCATGTGGCAGTCCACACTCCCTCTCAATGCAACCTCCATTACGTATTACTTTGAAGAGAATCCTGTCCCTTGGCACTGCTCTGGAGCAGCAGGAAATTGTGAATCAGAGAGAATGACTCTCTGGTCCTAGATCAAAGTTTTCCAAATGCCTCTAATATGGCTCGATGCACAAATCATGCTTTGCACTTGAACTTTGGGCCCAAACATAAGCACCTGGCATGGCACACAGTGAAGTCCCAGTTCCCTGAGCCCTAGAGGCCTCATGGATCCCTGCTACACAGCCGCACTCCGCTGGGACCAGCCTCAACACCAGCACAGGGGAGTCAAGCCAGTTCATTTTCCATGGGAATAAATGCTTAAGAGCTCAGTGATCTTCTTCCTCCTGTCGTCAGTGTACACCTACCCCTGCTAGGAAAGTGTAGCTCAACCAGCTCTGAGCACTTGGAAGGTGAGAGGACAGGGAGCAAGAGGTTAGCAATATATGTGTTGACTGCTTTAAAGAGGAAGGGAGGAAGTGCAGAAACGAGAACCATCTCCTACCTTCTATGCTACCAAAACATGAAAACAAAGTTATAGTTATACTTCAAGTAAAGTCCCCCAGTGGAACCACAGCCTTTTCTGCACTTGGACCAAGACCCACAGTCCCAGGGTCTCAAACTGGAGCTTTCAGGAACTTCACTTATGAACCGTATCAGGAAAACAGCAAAGTCCATGGTGAAGCAAGGATAAGGGAGGTCTCAGGAAATTGGCACATCTCAGCCTTGCCAGCTACCAGCTGCATAGCCTTGACAGGTTCTTTAACATCTCTGAGCATGTGGATGACAAAGAAGACTGACATCAGAGGCCTGTGCTATGGACTCAGGGATATCACAGAGGTTTCTGACTTAAATTTTTTGTTGGCATTTGGAATCACAATTGCTGCAAGATACCTTAGTTAAACAGGGGCTATACTATTGGAAAAATAAAAGATATTAATGGAACAGTCCTTCAAAATAGTCATCATTCTGAGAAAAAGCTCTGGAATCCACTAGCCCAGTGCAGGCTGACAGACATAGAAAACTCGTTTCCAGAACAAAAGACAAAATCTGGCACTGGAGGAATGAGGCACAGGTTAGAGAGACACAGTAAAAAGAAAAAAAAAAAAAATATATATATATATATATATATATCCATCTGCATCAAAACTCTGTTGTATTTTGGAAACTATCTAAGAAACTATCTAAGCTCACTAAAAGCAATTTAATGCTAGAGCTGGCTTGTTCTCGCTACACCCTTTCCTTCCTCCCTTTGATACAATTCAATTTACAGCCATTTCAAAAATATTAACATGTACACTTCTGCATATCTCTGTATTAATACAGTAGGTGATATGCTGTCACTTTAATTTCCATTTATATTTATTTAAAGGAGAGAGAGGAAAGATATCACCAGACTGTAATATCACAGTCCTGCATGCTATTACAAGAAGCGCAAGTTAAGAAAATCAGAAGGGAGGCCTTCCTAGGCACGTACACAGAGACACAGGCAGCTGGGGCAACATGTCAGCACACAGGAGTTCACACTGGGAAGAAGACATCAGCCCGACTGACTCAGAACCACAGGGCACAGCACAAGACAGGGATGATACCACAGACAGCACAAACATGGAACTACGTGTGTTGAGGTTAAACTTACAGGCACGGAAACTGGTGGAGCAATCATTAACAGAAACAGAAGAAAGTGGGAAGGCTCTCTCAAGGGTGTCCACGTTACCACGCACACGGCCTGACATGCATGAGCAGTCACGCTCAGAACGTCCGCAATCAAAACAACATGCCCGTCTCATTCTCTTGTAGATGGACATCTTGGCTATAACCGTGTGGTTGGATGGGAGGAGAGGAAGAGCGGCAATTAATGGCAAGGTCACACACAGCAAGGCAGCTGGAAGGGAGCTGAAGGAATTTAACACAGGTCTTAGTTCACTTTAACAGTCTTGACCCAGAAAAAAATGCAGAGTGATTGTTGGTAACAGTTTGGTTGTACATCAAAAAAGCAGCGAAAATATAAATTGCCTTTATCGTCTCCCAAGGCTGTTGCACATGATTTTTCTCCCCTAGGTAAAGCGGTGACCACAGGAAAAGGGCATGGCTGAATACACTCGGGTTCTCAAATGGGAAGAAGAGCAAATTATCGACAGCAAAAAACGTAACCGACACTTTTCCCCTGGTATGATTAATACAGGAGGACAAAATATACACACTGCCAATCAATGAAATTAGTTGCTTATTTGGTATAATAAATGGTTTTTGCAAGATGCAAAAATATCTAATATATAGGCTTTCTAATTTCCATCCATTTCTGGGCATTAGGCAGAGGCTGGGACAAGCTTTCATCAAATTAGATGTGAAACGATTACGTGTTAATACAGAATCTGAGGATGCCTTTGCTGAACTTCCCAAGAGTGAGTTTATATGATGGCTACAGGAATTTAAATTTACTCTTGACAGAACAAATATCCAAATCTGTCCATATAAGAAATGCAGCTACTCAAGACTAACGCTGCAGATTTGACATTAAAGGCAGTTCACAAATAAGAAATCACCAAAAGCATATGAGATGTTGCTCTATTGGAATGCATTTAGCTACTCATGGGTGTATTTCCTGCTTAAAGCTGAGAGGATCTGAAAATCGCATCTGCCTTTCTCTCCCCACTAAATAGAAATTCAGGAAGCAATCAGGCTATTGGTTAATCATATTATTTTTTTTTCCTTATACAGAAAATATTCACCAAAATCGATTAAAACTGACAAAACATGAAATAGAAGAATAGGTTCCATGTGAAATATCTTAATGCAATTTGCATGCAGCATTGATAGCTCTTCTAAAGCTGGTATGGTAGGTTCTGCACTGCCTGGGGATCCAAACTGAGTGGTAACCTATAAAAGTTGTTGGAAGTCAGCATCGTAGTTTCCAATGCCCTTCACCTTTGCCTTTCAAGCCAATTTATATTTCAGTACAAGAGAAGGTTTTTGTACCTCATTTTGATGCTACAACAGGCAAACATGTTTGCTTATCACTTATCATGAACTGGCCTGCTTCTCTCACGAGGTGGGAGAAGAATTCACATTTATTCTAAGCATTACTGCCAAATGGTAAACCTAAACTGAGGAGGTGTTATTCCCTGCACCCACACCTTCCATTTTGAAAGTCATTTCCCCCACTCTTTCTTTTTCTTTGTAGAGAATGATTGCACTCTTATTTTAAAATATGGCTTGTGGTTTTGCCCTCTTTGAATGTTACAGTCACCAGGAAGAGGGGTTTAAATCTCTCAAATGGGTCAAGTCCTGTTCTAAGACCTTTATGACTTGCCATACAGTATATTTGTCAAGCAAAGGTAACGTTATGATTGTGAAGAACAGGCACTGGGGGAGATGAATTAGAGATCTCTTCAGCAGCAACTCCATTCTTGTAAACTTGGCTCACATTTTTAGTGACATGTTCTTTTAGTGTCCTAGCTAGTCTGTTGTTCAGATCATCATGCAGCCCCAGCCCTGTTCAATGGTGGTATATCATTCCTTTGAGCTTTAGCTTTTACCAAAAAAAAATAAAAAATAAAAAAGTTCCACTATAGCATTTGAATCAGAGGAATTTAGAAGGCATGGTGTGAATGCCCAGACATCCCAAACAAACAGCAACGGCTGAAGTCAAGAAAGGGAAAAAAGTCTTCAATTAAAGACATGAACATAAATTTATCTTAAATGCATCCGGATCTGGCATACAATCTGCAGACATTCCCTTGTTTTCTCTTTCTTATTTCTTTTACTGGAAATATTGATTTGTTATTTACACAGAAGAGGGAAACAAGGATGGTTTTTTTGTTTCACCGTAGATAAATCATTTTGAAAAACAATTTTTTTAATCAAATGCTGTAGCAGAAGAGAAGCCCATCAAACTCTGGAATGCTATGCTTCTCATTAGCAACAGTCCCTGGTTTTCATTTCCATACTGCCATTTTGGGTTTATGTACAATAATAGAATCTGACACATTTATGGAGAAAGAAAGTTCTTATAAATATACCGTCTTTAAGGATAAGGGGAGGGATGATGGGGATGAAATAACTTTTGAAACTATTTGTTCAGAGGCAAACAGATCAGAATGGGTGATGTAAACCTCCTCCTTGATATGAGTTCAGGAGGAAACACAGTGACAAACCAGTGGCTCTCAGGGACTGTTTGCAACTGTTATTGTTAGCCGTTCTGGCGACCATGCATTGTTCTAAAATTTCTTATTGTTAGCATGCAGGAACAGGCTGAAACTGGTAATCGAAGCAGCAAAAAACCATTTGCTATAAGAAGATTAACTGTTAATTATAAGCAGTCACATTCCAAAGCAGCATATGCATAAAAAAGAAAACATGCTATTACTTGTCATTCCTTCCCAATCATTTTTACACTCACACCGAATGCAAAATAGAAATCTCAAAAGACAAACAAGTGCCACCACACACACACACACACACAAAATCAGCAAGAACGATCAATGAGAGGCTCAAAGACAAGACAGAAACAGTTAAAAACTATTGAGCCCCACATGTTGACAAACCTTCATGAATCGGAATGTCTAGATCAAGGTGCCACCAACTGGGAAGGTGGCTCTTTTTCGCTACTGCTGGCATAGTCCATTTCCATTGACTCCCTGTCAGGTATCTTCACCTAGAGACTTCTGGGTCCACTTTCTTAAAAGGTAAGACCTCCCATCTGGTGGAGCGATTCATCAGGCTTGAAGGATATGAGTACTGGCCAGGAAGAGCTCTCCTCTGGGCCATTATACAAATCATGAACAAACTCTTTAACTAAAAGCTGATGAGGAGTTGTCTCCCTGGTGGTAGATGTTCCAGAAGAATTGAACACTCTCTGTGTAAAATTATACTCTTAAGTTGTAAAATTAAATTATATCAAAGTTAAGTCATGGACCTCCTAATTTGGAAATTACCACCCCTCATCTCTCTCAACTCTCTCTGGCTTCCTAACCCTTCAATTTTGTTACAGTGAATCATGGATATTCAGAACCACTGGTGTTTTGTTTCCATTTCTCAGTGACTGTTTCCTTTTCTAGAGCTGATTTAGGTTAGAAGGTTAATTTTAGATATGAAGAGTTCCACTTTAAATTCCCAAGGTTAGGTCTCAAAGTGCAACTTTGAAAATTTCAGGATTTATTTAAAACAGAAGTAAGTTTCTTATCTACTCCCTGGCCACACAAAGCGTCCTCTCTCCTTTGGTGTTTGCTAATTTTCTTTCTTACATAGTCACCCATTGTTCCCTTCCCAAATCCCAATTCTCAGACAAGGTTTTCCCCAGGATGTCAATGGTAATACAAAGTAGATCTATGAGGACATCTAGTGGATCAATGTGGAAGAGCAGCTAGTTCATGGGCAGTTGGAACTAGCCTTTCTCCAAAAGGAATAGAAAGAGGACCCTGCTGTCTCTGAGAATTGAAATATATGCAGTGTCATTTCAATTCAATGGCTTCTCATGATCCACAGCAGATGATTAGGGGTAGGGGCAGTGAAAGGGTGAGAGGTCCTAGGAGATAAGCCTAGGGTCTGCAGCCACAGCTGGCACAGGAGGACTATTTCAGTGGCAGCTGACTGCGTCTCCTTTTTAAAGCCCTGCTGCAGCTTCCTGAGACTGGGAGCAGACAAGAGTGTGTCTCTGGCAAGTGTGAACACCAAAGCTGTCATTCCATCTTAGGGCTCTTGAAACTTCATGCTCAATTAACTGCCCCGATAGGCCAACTTAACTCTAGGAAAGCAGAAATACAGGGCTCTAGGGACTCAGTTTACCCTCTGGTTCACATCATAAGGTTCTTGTTATTGGACCAGGGCCATGGATTCTATGAGGTTATGTGGTTGCTAAGAATTTGACCCTGAGTCTCACCTTCCTCTGAAGACCTAGGTCCTGGCAGTTTCACAATTTGAGAAAAAGCTTTTATGTGCTTTTCTTTACCACAGTGAAGTGGATATTCAACCAACATTTCCATCATAACTTCATAGTACTATTTACAGAGACAAAATAGAAGTATTTCCCTAATGGACATCATAAAAACTATTTGTTTACTCTTGAGTGTTTAAAACAAAAAGGCTTCTCAGAAGTGTTCTTGGACAACTTTTCCTCTATTCTCAAAGGCCATGATCATGAGACCAGAAACCTGTTGGAAAGTGGCTGGTGAAGATGCAGCTCAGTTACTGCTCTTTCCTTGAGTCAAATGGATAATCAGCTGTCAAACTCAGGTTCTCTGCTGGCTGGCCTTTCTGAGCCAAGCCTGGAATGGAAGGAAGAATTGGATTCCATCCTATCCTCAGCACCATCTGCCACCTGCATCAGCAACCAAATTGTCAGCCAATTTCCAATTGCAGAATCTTAATTTCCAGGGTGGATTGGAAGAGGCAGGAAAAAGCAGTACTGGACTGAGGGGCCCAGGTGGAGTTTTCCAACTGCTGGGGAAAATGTTTTAGATTTCAAATGGAGCAAATTCAAGGGAAGACTGGGATGGAAGAAAAAAAACATCTGCCATTCAATCAATAGATACTTTTCAGGTCACAGCCTCACTTTTAAAATCAGTCAAATGAAGGAGGGATTATTTCCAAGCAAGAAACATGGAGCTACTCTTCATGGGCTCTGCAGCAACTAACATTACTAACAAAAATATCCACGGAAGAAAAAGTCCACCAGGATTTAAGGTGAGGCCTTTGATGTGGCACTGGGAATCAGAGAATATTCTTTCAAGTCCTATAAATGAGAAATGATGTCTTCACTTAGCAAAATTCCTCCCATTACCTTCTGGAGTAAGAAGAAAGGTCTTCCAGGTGGTTTTCCAAAAACAGAGGAGAAAGAAAAAGCTAGTTAATGTTGGCAGCACAGAGCACACTGAGCTAGTTGATTCTGCCCCTAACGACTGTATTGTGGCTGAGGAAGGCAGAAGTATTTGGCACTACAGTTGTTGGTTGATTGACACCACATTTTCTCTCCAATTCTGAAGGACCATTCAATTTAGTACGCAGCTCTGCAGGTATGAAAGTGGGCCATGCCCTCAAGCCATGTTTAAAGGGTTCTGTCGATGAAGAAAGCCACAGAGTCGATTTTGGCAAGACTGTGCATTGAATTGAAGAAGGTCATCATTGTGTTTTGTTTTTAAAGTGAGCAATCTGTACCCTCCAAACACTGATGACTAACCAAAATCAGATGATCAACTTGCCTCTTTTGCTGCAAAGGAATGAGAGGACTGAATTTGAAACATCTTCTCCAAATTCCAGAGCCATTGGACTGAACTGTTCCACAGATTGGGTCTCCTTTTCAGTAGAGCCTTACAAACATGAATAAAGACCCAAAGCTCAATGCTGGCCTTAAAAGCTCCTCCTCAATGGCCACATCTTGTTGAGTAAAAGGGCATCCTATTCCTTGAGTAAGTTAAAGGTTCAGACACTTGCATTGACTTGTTCAGACCTATACATTGCTCATTGCTGAAATGGAATGTTCTCCTCCAGTCAGCTTTTCTGCCTTAAACAGGTAAAGGGATCTTCCAAGATGTCTGACTAACATTCATAAAGCAACTGGGTGTGTCCTACTGAGTACTGACTAAAAGAAAAACTTTGTTGTAAAGCAAGGGAACTTCATAGACTGCAGATAATAATTACCACTGTGCAAATACTTGTCTCCAGTAAGACAATTGAGATACTTACAGTCCCAAAGTTGAGTAACCAATTAATTATCTAGCAAGCACTTCTCATACAGAGAAGCATATAGTGCAATAAATACATCACTCTATGGAATATCTCTACTCTTATATGTAAAAATATGAATTTTTACATTTAAGAATGTACATATACTCTGATACATCATGGTACATATTGTGTGTGTGTGTGTGTATATATATATATATATGTATGTATCACAACATGGGAATATATATGTGGCATATGTGTTTCCTTTAGGAGAGGAATCCAACCTCAATAACAAAGGAGACCAAGTATAATTTATCAAAGGCAAGCATGACAATTACCCCAGCTGATGAAGCATCTGGAGTTATAGTGGTAATTACTTCAGCCTAATCAGTGTCCCTTAAAAGTCCTGAGACAAGGCCTTCAAGAGAAACACACTGTTGTCAAGGTCTTATTTTCAAATAGAAAAATAAGACAGTGCCCGAAGCTGGCCAGAGCCCGGGGACTGGGGTGGATGGATGGAGAGCAGGCTCCCTGGGGACTCTCTGGCTCCAGGCTACTCTGTAGACTGCATTGGGGGATGAAGGAGTTGGGGCATGATGTCACTGCTACATGCAACATAAATACCAAAAGTAAAAGGGAAACTAAAACTGTACAGAAAATTAAAAGAGTATCTCTTCTAGAGAAAGACAGGGGGAACTGGACTCCGGGCTGCTGGGAACCCGTTTTACTCACAATATATCACTACCAGTGTGCAGTTAAAATAGAGTAGGGGCCGTATTCCAAGGCAGCAAAGAGAAAAAAATAAATCAAAGATATGTCAATGATTTGAAGTCAAAGAAAATTCCTTCAAACACATCAAACTAGACATTACTTGTCCACTAGGAGTCCACACTTTGGCAAACTTTTAGAGACTGGGGGAAGAAATGTAAATCATTAGACAAGGTTTGTTATATAGAAAAAGAAAATGAGTAAATAGTAGACCCTGAGAACTTGCTCCTCGGCCAGACAGCTGAATTTGACTCTTTTCCTTGATAGAGAGCTATGAAGAAATGGAAAGAAATGCAAACGTTAAACTATACTATCACAGGATTTCCAGAAACGGAATGTCCGCACCTGATATTTCTCCAGATGAGATGACGTGAAATGTTGAAGGTTACTGAATGAAAGTGAATGAGGAGCTAGGGGTGGAAGTGAAAGGGGAAGACTGGGTTGGGGAAGGAGGGTTAGGAAGCTATGGGTAAGGGCCAGTGACTGTCATGAGCTCTGCCCGCACGGGATCTACCATTCCAGGGTGAATTATTAATACCTGGACTAACACGTTTGGGCAGATGAGTATGTGGGTCAGCTGTCTTCTCCAACTTAGAGAGGGAACAAAGCAATGTCTGTTCGAAGGCATGGGGGTCCCCCCAGTGTGTTATTAATAATCCTAGTTTCTTCTAATTAAAATTTCTTTGCAACTAAAACATCTTCTCCAATTTCCTCACTTGCCTGACCTACATGTGGAGGTTTATTTCTAATAATTCATTTTATTCTAACCACCCCCTCACCTCACACACAAATCTGCATCCTGCCCTCTGTTCTATGGCCTTTTAATTAGTAGGAGCAATATTCAGACAATTCTGATTGTTACATAGCCAAAGGCCTTTGTGAGATGAAGAAGCTGAGGTTGGGGGAGGAGGCACAGGGATGTACAGAGAAGGAAGTGAGGCCCTTGTTACACTGGCTTGGCTTTGTAGAGGCAGGCCTTTTGCAGCAATTGGTGCAGTGCATAATGGGAGATTATATACCTCACTAGCTCCACCAACTTTAAAGGAAATGAAGAGAAGAAAATTATTTCAAACAATTATGGGCCCCTCTCTCCAGGATGAAGCTAAAGCCTGCTGCTGTTTACCTGTCTGGAACCAAGGTGGAAAAATACCCTAGAGGCCAAATCCTTATTTCTTATTTCTAGGGACAATTTAGTCTGCTGTGTTGCACTATGGCGTCCTATGAGGGACATTCCAATGTCAGAGCAAGAGTCAGAGAAGTTCTCACTTCATCCTTCCACTTCCACTCCTTCCTCCCGAGAATGCTCTCCATCCAGACACCAGGGACATCTTTTAAACTAAGAACTAATGATGACATTTCCTCACTTAAAATCTTCCAAAGGCTTCCTAATATAGGACTAAAACCCACACTTCTTACCACGTCCCCTCTCTCCATCTCTAATCTCATCTCATACTACCCTTTCCCCAGTGCCACTGGCCTTTCTTCCATCCTTCAAACACCACAAACTTATTCCTGCCTCCTGACCTTGACCTTTGCTCTTCTCCCTATCTGGATTGGGTCTTGGCCTCAACATCACCCCTGACTGAGGCCTTCCTGACCTTCCAAGCTATAAAGTAGCACCACTGCAGGATTCCTCAACCCTCAGGCAGTCTCTTCTCTCTTCTTAGCACTGGCTATCTCTGAATTTATTTATTTACATCATCATGGTTTGTCTCCATTCACCAGAGTAAAGGATTCAGGAGGGCAGGGACTTTACCTTGTTGACCACTCCATCCCTAAAACCAAAAATAGCAGCTCATCCAAAGAAGATACTCAAAAATATGTGAACAGCTAATCAATATGTGAATCACAGTCTTGCTATTTCCTTGATACTCTGTGGGATGAGGGTCTGGCAAATATCCTGTCAGGGGTTATTGGCCTCACCTTTCCTCCCTTTCCCAACCCCTCACTACAAGCGTTTCTTTACAGAAGTGTTCACCTCTTGTATTTGTTCTCTCTTATTTCCCTCAACCCTCAGACTGTTGTGCTCCTTCTGATTGAAATGATTCAGGAGATGTCTGGTCAACTCATCCGTGCTGCTGTGTCCACAACCAACTAAGCATGGCTGGGATGGACTGCCTGGTGAAGAAGGTCTTTGGATTCATGGGGTCTGTGGGGGTTGAATGGGGAGTGAGGTTCATTCTAGGCCTTGTTCTCTCTTAGATGCTCTTCTCGGTAGGTTGTCAGAATCGGGGAATTCTTGTCCCAAGAAATTAGAGGCTCTTGTTTTGAGATATCAATAAATACTCATCTCGATAAGAGTCTGGGGGAAGGGGACCAGCTGTATTAAGTCAGTGGAAACAGGGGGAGGAAACCCATGGGCCTAAGCTGCCCCACCCTGAGGGGATTTCTGCAGAAACTTCTCTAGACCAAGAGTGCACCCAAAGGGAATTTTCCCCATGGATTGAGGAACTTCTTTACCTTCCAGCAGAGTGATATTTATAGATGACTGGTTCTACATTTTCTGTACCCCACTCTAGGAGTACAATGAAAAAGGTCCTTCCTTCAGTGGCATACTTTAGGAATGGTGCTCTTCTGTCTGGCTTCTGCTTGTGAACAAGGATTTTATGGGGTACTCTTTCATAATTGTTCTTACTCATCAGACCCAAGACTGCCCACATTGCCTTTCCCTTCTGCAAAAAAAAATGTTAGAGCACCCAGAGAATCAATAGAGGCCTTCAGGTGTGCCCAAATCCCTGTATGTTGGCTGTGTGACTGTCAGCAATCTCATCCTCTCAAACTTGGAAGCTTAGTTTCCTCTTTTTGTAAAATGGGATTAATAACACCCCTGCCAATTACATGGGGTTAGGGTGAGAATCAAAGCAATGATTATAAGGAGCTTTTAAAAGACTAACTCACCATAGGAAGGATGGCATCATTTTTTGTTTGTTTTTCAAGGATTGAGAACAATTTCTATTAGGCAATACAGCATAATTACTGCAAAAGGCACAACCTTCTCAAAGCAAAGGCCACTTAAGTCATGGTATCTCAGGAGCTCACAATTCCACGTTCTGGACTCACTATATCTTTCTCAAGAGGCCCCAGTGGCAAACTGCTTTAGAAGGGACTTGAGACAGAATATGCCAGAAACAACTGAGCCCAGTCTAGTCTACCCCAAAGAGCGATGATGCTTGAGGTCGACCTTTGGACGATGGCAACTGAAGCCCTTTGGCAGTGGAAAGTTCTTTTCTTGGGGGCAGTCTGAAGGTATCACAGTTGCCAACTCTGGCCTGTGGTATTAAAACTAGCAGGAATTCCAAATGGAAAGAGTCAACTCCCATTTTGGAGACCAAGTCCTCAGATTTAGTTTCTCTCTCAACCCTATATACTCAGGGACCCCCAATCCACTGGAAATCACGATACAAAAACACTTTGTGCTCTGTGGCTTTAGTTCTCCTCCTTATTATACATCATACTTGTCTCTGTTAGACTGGACACATCTATTGAGGCACCTCTAGAGTAAAGAAGCAGGGACTAGGCACAGGTTTCATTCCTAGGTGTTGATGGTGGTGATTTTTCATCCTGTGCTCTAACAAAGCAAGGACAGGTATTTATTTCATATTTCTTTAAACTGCTGGGTGAAACATAAACATACTCAAGAAAACTCTTGATGTTTAGTGTTTCTCTAATAAGAAAAGGGAAGGAAAAGGAATTTGGGGAATAGGAATGAGAAAGGGAGGGGACAGGGAGAGAAACACTACTTACGCCGTTTGCAGCCACATTTTTTTATTCTTTTGGGATCTGTGATGTCATCATGACAGGCCTTGCAGTAAAAAAATGCCCTGGAGAAAGAGAATGGAAAAACCGACACGTTTCATAATCCACCCAAATGAAATGAGTACCACATTTCCTCCACGGTGGTGCCAAATTAATGAAACACGCCAGCATTAATTTCCTTTAATCTTTTGAAAGGTTTAGACATTTGCAGATGGAAATGTTTGTTGCAAGACCATTTATTTCAAACACAGGATTCTGCGATTTGAGTTAGTGCTCCTTTTCATAAACTTCCATTTGCAAAGAAACTGGGAAAAAAGTTGCTGATGTGACACACTGTGTCTGCTCATTCGTCTTTCATTTTTGAGAACAGCCTTTGATGCTACTCGTGCGGACACGTGGGCAATGAGCCCTGGGCCCTTGGTGGGGAAGTTAAATACAACACCAAAATTCCCACAGTCTGGTCAAATATATATTTGGGGGGCAGAAGTATGTCGTTTCTCAGTCAAATAAAAATATCAACCTTGTCACTCTGAAAGCACCTTTTCTGGGCAGCCAAAGGGAGACAGAGTTGAGGAGGTCTGCAGAGAGGGAAAAACGAAAGCCACGAGTCAGTGGGTTCCTCTGTCAAACCCCCTCTGGAGTTTCACAGCTTATTTTACTCCAAAGCTGACTGGACCAATTCCCATGCTATCCAGCCCTGAGAACATGCACTAAATGAGGGTTTTCTTGTCACTATGGAGCAAAGCTCAGCTGACCACTGGAAGGGGGTGAGTAGAGCTTATTGAAGCAATAGGTAGGTAGAAGGAGAATGAGATGAAGCACTCAAAAAGAAAATCTCCTAATCTGACTTGAATGTCCATAGGTGATTCCACAGTGCATTAGCTGTGTCAAAGATATTCTGGATAAGAAAAATAAGATCATTCAAGCACTATTTGAAATCACAGTGCCTAGAACAGCACAAGAGGCCTGTGCCCTTTCAGTACTGGGGAGGTGATAAAATTCACTGGAACAACCCTACAACCTTCTGGATCCAAGAACTAACAAAATCCCTGGCTTGGTGCCTTTACCACTCCCAACAGGAAACTGAATGCCAGCTATGAACATGGCCTTTTCTTGACCAGGGCTGCAGAAATAAACACAATTCTTGACCATTTGATTCTTAGGTTCCTTTTTATGTTTTCACAGGACTTGGATTTATAATTGGCACTCATTGGAAACCAATGTTAAGACTTTTGGATCCACATGAGGTCTTGGAGATCTTGCAGCCTAAATCTCTGGGACTCAGTCTCCTCATCTGTAAACTGAGGAGGTTGTCGTGGATTGCCCAGTCATTCCATGCTGGGATTCAGCCAGCCCCAGGACTTCTGAATCCAAGTCCAATGCTTGCTCTATCCTAGCAAATTCTCCACTCTTTCTTTAAATGCCAGCTGTCATCTATGTCTCAAAAAAATTTAAAAAAAAAAATAAAAAGAAATCCTAGCTGACTGTTGACCCTGAGTGGCAATGTGGCTAAGAACCCAATCAATCTGCCTTGGCACAGGAAGAACAGGAAAGTAGAAAGCATCCAAGTTGGGGAAAGTAACTCTGTGTCCACTTCCTTTGGCCATTTTCCCTCCCCCTTTGTTGCTCTTAACACATAATGATAATAACGGTAACAATCATATAGCTAACATCTATAGAGAACAGACTACATGTCAGGTGTGGTTCTAAGTATTTTATAAGCATTAAACATATTTGATCCTCAAACAACCCTTTGAAGGAGGTATGATTATTATTTCTATTTTACAGATAAGGAAACTGAAGCACAGAGAAGTTAAGTGACCTGCCCAAGGCCACACAGCTAAAAGTACCAAAGCTGAGATTGAATTCACATAGCCTGGCACCAGAGCCCAAGGTCTATACTAAAGAGATGATGACATGATGATAAGCCTGAATAGACTTGTGAAAAGATAAAGTTTGATTACTTCATGAACTAAAGTTGGATTTTTTAATTTAATTTTTATTTTTTAATTGACAAATAATAATTGTATATATGTGTGGTATGCAACACGTTGAAATACATATACAATGTGGAATAGTTGAATCAAGCTAATTAACATATACATTATACAGATAAGGAAACTGAAGCACACCTTTTGTGGTACGAACACTTAAAATCTACTGTCTTGGCTGGGTGTGGCGGCTGACGCCTGTAATCCAACACTTTGGGAGCCTGATGTGGATAGATCACGAGGCCAGGAGTTTGAGACCAGCCTGGCCAACACGGTGAAACCCCGTCTCTACTAAAAATAAAAAAATTAGCCAGTCATGGTGGCATGCACCTGTAATCCCAGCTCCTTGGGAGGCTGAGGCAGGAGAATCGCTTGAATCCAGGAGGTGGAGGTTGCAGTGAGCCGAGACTGTGCCACTGCACTCCAGCCTGGGAGCCTGGGCAATAGAGCAAGACATTGTCTCAAAAAAAAAAAAAATCTGTCTTTGCAATTTTCTGGTATACAATTCATTTTTAACTATAGTCACCACATTGAACAATAGATTTCTTGAACTTATTCCACCTGTCTAACTGAAATTTCATGTTTTTGATGGACATCTCCCCAATCCCTCCCAACCCCAGCCCCTGTTAACCACCATTCCACTTTCTGCTTCTATGAGTTTAACTTTTGTAGGTTCCACATGTAAATAAGATCATGCAATGTTTGCCTGGCTTATTTCACTAAGCATAATGTCTTCCAAGGCTAGGCAATTAAGGTTAATAAGTGAAATGAGGCAAGGGTCAGGGGTGTCCATGGTGATCTGGAGCAGGCAGAGTATCTAAGCTCAGCTGACCTCTGCCAAGTGGCATTTCTTTGCAAGAATCATTCTCTTCCCCACCCATCTTTGCCTCTGTCATGCTCACCTCGCAAAGCCCCTCCCTTACTGCACACCTGCACCTGAGCAACGGAGTTTCGCTGGGAAAGAAAACATGCCGACCTCACTTTAAACCCACAACCATGGATTTCAGGGGCCTTCCCCACTCTTTGGGATCTACCCCATTCTCCTGTTGCTTGCTTTCTCACACTCCAAAACAGCTCTCTCTCCTCTCCTCTCCACTTGCTCCAGCTCGCCGTACCCCTCCCACAAGCAGCCTTCAGCTGGTGATCTTGCTTCACCCATCATCAGACCAGCTTTGTGTCCTGCAAGGCTGGCCTGTATGGTCTCCTTGTCCTCTGGTTTCCTGGTCTGCATGTCCAGTGGAAGGAGTCAGCAGGAGACTAGGGTGAGGGGGGATGAGGTCACCACCTTGACCCCCCGGGTGCCCTCCTGTACAGGTCTATGAAATGGCACACGACAGCCTCTCTCTCCAGCTCCTGATAGCCCTCCTTCCCCTTGACCCCACAGATCTAGGGTGAAGGTGGCTCCCCTTTCTTGCTAGCTCTGCAGTGCTTGGCCATCCCTTGTTGGTTTTCCTTTACTATTTGCCCATAACTTTACAGTCTCTTCATAAAACTCTCCTCCTTTTTCCCATTTAAGTGTGTCATCTGTTTCTTGCCAAGACAAGAAACAGCACCCACATTTACATATTCATCTCCAATTCACACTTATCCCCAGAACTCCAGACTCTAAGATCCAACTGCCTTATGATATCACTGTGTGTATGTTTAGTACACATCTCCTACCTAACATAGCCCAGATAGAATGCTTAACTTCCTACTACCCAAAACTTGCTCCTTCTCTAGTATCCCTCATCTTGGTTAAGATCAACACAATCTAAGCCCTGACTCTAGCCTTCATCCTTCATTCCTCTTTTTTCCTTACTTCTGCCCAATTCATTGGGGGGTTCTGCACACTCTCCCAAATACAGTCTGAATGGGACCCACCTCTCTCCACCTCCACTCAGGGGTCAGTCCAAGCTGCCATCATCTCTCACCTAAACTATGCAATAGGCGCTGAGTCTCTCACCTCTTCTCCTGCCCCATTCCTCTCATTCTCTACTGTGCAGGAAGAATGACCTTTTCAAAATATACATCAGATCAGCTTAAAGCCATCAATGACTTCCATTTTATAACAGATCCAACCTTTCTATAAAGTGCTTTAGGAGCCAGCCTCTGCCTCTCTCTAACCTCATCTCATACCACTCTCCGCAAATCTATTCCCGAGCCACACTTTCCTTCTTGGGGTCCCTATCCACAATGAACTTCTTCCCAGCCCATCTCTTCTTCCTATCTGATCCCTGCCTGATGGATTATTTCCCTTCATCTCAATCTCTGCTCAAATACCATCCCCTCTGAGAAGCTTTCACTTATACCCAACCCAAATCAGTGACCCAGTTGCATTAATTCTTTTACCACTAATTATTTTTTTAAAAACTGTAATTCTTTCCTGCCTAGAATATGAGCCCCATGAGAGTTGGGACTTCTCCCCATTGTTCATTTTTCACCACTGTTTCCCTGGTGCCTTGTATAGAGCCTTCTAAATGTAAACGACTTATACACATTTGATGGGTGAATGAATGAGTGAGTTTGAGACTTCTTCCCAGTATTGTTGGGTCTGCCAATTTTTCAGGAGAAATGAGTAATAAGGATTTTTATATAAAAGCTCGTAACTTTTTTCACCTTGGCAACTCATTTATATTTTAAAATTGTGACTCAAAAGGATCATATGTGCAAGCCAAATTGAGTCACTGAGCCACCGTTTTGTGACTCCTATATTAAAGTCTATGTTCCAACGTTATTTTAAAAGGAAAATATTTGGTGGCAAGGAGGAAAGAGCAAGTACCCAAATGCCCATCCTCAAGTGACCTTCTTAAGACTGCAGTGGGATGGTTTCACTCCTCATTTTCTAAAACACTGCATCTGAAGGTTTCTACGAGCTAGAATTCATTAACTTCTTTTGTTGCTTTTTTTGCAGTGGAGGGTGCAAACTCGATACTAGATCATCATAATCTACTTTTCCATTTTTACAAAGCTTGTTTAGTTTCATTCAAATCTCCAATGTCCTTTCTGTGGTTTTTTGCAGTCTTCATCTATTTGAAATCCCCTAACTGACAGCATTTGCTTTGACACATCACACGCCATGGAAAATTACAGCCTGGTGTTGTAGCTGATTGTGTCAGCATGTATTTGTGAATACCATAAAGCACTGAAATGAGACATATTGCACTCCCTAATATAGGAGGTAATTTGTTTTTTGGACGGCCTGATATTTGTGACATTCATTAGTGAGAGATGCAATAGGAAATAGAATTACACAAATGGGAGTTTCATATTATATTTGCTATCTGGGAGGTATACGTGATATATGGTTCTCCTGTGCTCCCCAGCCTCCTGTACTTGGTGCTGAGATGCTGTTTCAAGCTTTTGTGTCTCACAGTCTGGACAAGGGCACAAGCTTCTTCTCCAGGAGACCTGATTGGAACACAGGGAGAGGGAAGGTTCCGTCCCATTAATCCTAATTTCCCTCCTCAGGTGTACCCAGTTCTCAGGATACTCTTGAACAACCGGGAGATTCCGTGAACTGAGTAGGGAGGTATTTTTCCCCCACAACTCAATCATGGCAATCTTTCCCCAATTTGCAGAAATAAATTTAAGTTATTAGAGCGCTCAGTTTAAGAATTCTTTTTTCTTCCAACAGCCCATATTTTCTTTTTCCCGAAAGCTTCTGTAGCCAGTATGGCTTAGTTTGCTAGAGCGGATGGGGAGGAAGAGGACCCTAAGTATCCATGGTCACATGTCATCGTTCTGTGCTCAGCGTGTCAGGCTTAACCTAGGCAAATAATTAAGAGTGCAAGCTCCAACTTCCTGGCTTTATTCCTCACTAGCAGTATGGCTTTGGGCAAGTTAGTTAGCCAAGTTGTGCCTCAGTTTCCTCATATGTAAAGTGGGAAAGAGTAATGCTACCTATCTCATGGGGTTGCTGTGAGAGTTTAACAAGTTTTAGATACAGAGAACCTAGTACCTAGAATAGTGCTGGGGTGTAATAAACCCTCCTCTGTAAGAATGTGGTAGTATTATTAAATTTGGTAGAAAGAGAGTGGGTTTTAGAAAAGGAAAGACCAGTTCCACTCCGGGCTCCACCACTTACTTATGTGCCTCATGGCCTTGGACAAATCACTTATCTCGATTTTACAGATGAGGAAACCAAAGCTCTGAGTGTTTGAGAAGACTTACCTTCCAGGGTTATTTTGAAGAGCAGCAATAAAGAATGTAGCACACCTAGAACAGGCCTGGCTTTGACTAGGAACTCATTCAATGAAGACAATAGGCTTATATAACTAATGATAGACCTTCACAATTAATAATGTACTTAAAATATTTTATGCAATATTACTGTTGAGCTGAATGACCTGTCTGAACATTTGCATCACATTTTCTGCTAGTAAATTTCTCCAAGTTCATAAGATAGAATCAAATACAATAATATTCCATGTTGTGCTGCAAAGGGCCCTGTGAATTCCTAGGCTGCTTAAACAGGTTTAAGGATACGAATAAAAATGTCATGAAACATGTAGGCCAGTGAAATCCTGTGCTGCACTTACAGTGGCTTAACAACTGAAGCTGACAACTTCAGCCACTTACCTAGGAGGCCACAAATAGAAATAGAGCCAGTTTCATATTCCATCTGAAATTAATCCCAACATTTTGAAATTCTATTTGGCAGGGAGAGTAGTAGAAAACTGATAATTCTCAAGTAAATTTCCCAGATAATATTAAGTAAAGAGCACTAGATAAGGAGCCAGTTGTCTTGTTATGTTGTTCTGAATCATCAGGAATCAGGATGACCTCGAGCAGTCATTCAGCTCTCTGAGCCCCCATTTTCTCCCTCATGAAATAAATGAGCAGGTAACTAGGCTTCCTAGTTCTAAAATTTTATTATTCTCATTCAAAGATGTGGAATTCACTACATGAACTGGAGTCCGTGGAAGTTTTTCTTACACCAGTTGATGGCCATAGACATGTTAAGGAGTTTTGGGGTTATGGAAGCCTGCCTACTTCCGTGGGTCAAGGTGTCTACGGCTGGGCCAGAAAGAAAGCCAGTTGAAAATAAACTCTTACCTTTTAACTTCTTTGGCATCACTTGCGATGAAAAATCCTAAAGTACCTTCTTGGATCTTAAGATGGTTTCCAGGATTAATTAATATACTGCTCAGTGAACAAAAACAAACAGAGAAGATACATTTGTGAGGTCATGTTCTGAATAAAACCTTGAAGGCTACACCATACTGTTGTGTTTATAGGGGGCCCACTAGTCTAAAGCTTTCCCCAAAGATTTTGTCCAGAGTCCAATGTCCACTGCCCCATACATTTAGTTGGATAATGCCATCATTAAGCACTACTGCTTACTTCCCAGGCTGGCATGCTCCCAATTGAGGAAATCAAAGCAAATCAAGGTATTAGGGCCTGGGTTTATATAATGGAGCAGTCTAGCTGCCATCATGGGCACATGATTTGAAGCAAAGTCCATCAGAATAAATTCCTTTTGAAACTGCTATTGGTGGTCAACACGGAAGCATTATTGGCCTGATGAAGCTATTGCTACAACAATTTTCCATTAAATGACAGAGCATTAATGGGACCCCTATAGATATACATAAACATACATGTACACACACCACATATTACCGCAGGGAATGGTACAAGACACCCGTAACCAATGCGGAAGCAAACTGAACGTCTTCATGACATTGATAAGGACATGGAAATTGATTCCATGTACAGCCTTTATAGGAAGAATTGGATTTACCCAAACAGTTTTTTTTTTTAAGTCAGCAGTTGGATATACTTAACAATTCCAGTCTGCTGTTTATAAAAACGTACAGGGTGTTTGAATAAGATGTGTGTCTAGCATGTCCTAATTGAGGCAAATTGAGAAAACAAATGCAAACCTCCCCTTAAAAAAACTTGCCCTGCAGAGAAGTGGGAACCTAAATATACATTGTCCTATTTCAAAGTGGCGTAAATAGATTAGCTGACCAAGTTGTGTTTGGACTGACAGAAGAGATAAATGTATCCTAATCTAATAAATGGATGAAACAAACAAGTTTAATTTTCTGCAGATCAAAAGCAGAATACAAGATTGTCTGATGCAGAGACTGAGAAAAGACTTCAGGCTTAATGGATACTGAATTCAGGGATTCTGAATAAAACAACAGATACAACAGAGGTATTCCTTGTTGTGAAAAGATGTTGCTTAATAAGGTAATAGATATTTGGAATCAGTCTAAAGGAAGTTCTCAGCTGCCCCAAACAATCAAAATATAGAGGATGGTAATTAACACATAATCTTTTTTCCTACTGGTAAACCATTCCAGGGAAGTGTTGTGGTCATGAAGTGATACGTCTGTAGTCATACAGGAAGGACCCAGGTGAACCTTTGTTCACCTGGTTGGGAGACCTCCGAGCAGATCATTATTGCAAAATAATTTTTTGTGGTCACAAGAACATCTACCATTACTTATAGCAAGACCTGACAGGAGGAAACTGTACTTGTGTCATGACTATTATTAACACTCAATAATACCAAAAGGCTATGAAGATTTAACTGTTCTGCCCTACAACCACAGGCAGCAGTGAGATTCCTCCCAAATCAGACAGCAGCAGTCCACACTAATAGCACGGCCTGAACTGAGCAGCGGCTCTCCATAAGCACCTCCTAATGACCCCTCCGCCAACTCTTCACATGGGTATAACAAGCCCTCTGACTTCATGCAATCATGAGGGTGAAGTGTTAGAGCTCATACAGTTTAGATGAATTTATCTTTCAAAGCCAATTCAGTATGATGTTTTAGAAAGGCAGGATTCTAAATTTTGCACATTTTTTTACCTCCTTTCCTGCAAGGCAGTTTTTACATGCCCTGGCTCTGCAATCAGAATTTGGGTCCAAATTCCAACACTACCACTTAATAGCTGTTTGACTTTGGGCCAGTTACTAAATATCCCTAGAACTCAACTTTCTTACCTACAAGAGGTGGATAATGGTAACAATTATCTTTAGAGAATTAAGAGAGATGATGTATAGAAGGCTCAATGCATGTGGGTTATTGTTCCTTTTTTTAATTCTTGCAAAAAAAAATCCAAAGTGTATTTCATTTTCAACAAAGTTATCACAGATTTTCTCTAGCTGACCCCATGGAATATAATACAGTCTTCTTATCAAAATACCTTGCCCATTAATGAGATGAAATTATAGGGTAAAGAACTGTACGCTACAGAATAATGTATAAGGACATACACAAAAAATTCCATGCACTGGCTTTGCAAATGCAGGTAAGCCTCACACTTCTCATCTGTAAAATGGGTCCTGGCTTTGCAAATGCAGGTAAGCCTCACACTTCTCATCTGTAAAATGGGTGAATAATCGCTAGCTTACAATGCCTCTAAGAGAGTTAAAGTATGTACTATGTGCTACATGACTGACACATAGAAGGTCTTAAATTCTTAGTTGCTACTCTCAGTGAGCTAGGTGATTATAAAACTGAGAGGTAAAAAAATCCTCACAGCACCATCACCCTCCACTTTGTCCCTGCTGCTAATAAATGACCCAGGAGGTGCCCTATTGGCATTGAAAGACTTTTCCACTGACTGCAAGGAAATCCAAAGCATTTTATCCCTGCACAATATCTGGTGATGGGCTAATTTAGACTGACTTTGGTCTGCACAGTGAAGTATCCTGTGTTCCTTAAATCTATGGCTGATTGTGTAAGGAATCGAAAGCATCTCTAATTACCTCACAGATCATGTGGATTCCAGGATGCCCTCTTATTCCCTGTGAACAGGGGTGAGGGGGTTTAAATCATCCCCATGTGAGGTGTAAGGCAAAACCATTTGCAGATACTAAGCTAAGGCTAAGGCAGCCTTCTGGGTGGGAATCTAAAGAATGGATCCAGTCCTTGAAATAATGAAAGAAAGAAATCTAGATACATAAAGATGCTCTTGGCGCTGAAGCACCAGAAACTACATTACTGGTTTTTGTTTTTGTTTTTAATATTTTCGACATTAAGTCTTCTATACACATTCCAAATCTAGAAAGTTTAAATAAAATGCTAATCCCCGCCTTCCTCAAAATATAAAAAGACAAGGATTCTGGATAGTGATAACCTTCTCCCCCTTTTGCCTACTATCTTTAGAATTTGTTATTGACCTTCTAATAGGAACACATAAATTTTTCCAAGGATCTCTGATCTCTTTAGGAGAGTATCCAATGTTAAGTTTGTTTTGTTTTAATGACTGCCAAAAGTCTCTCTCTCTGTGCGCCACTCTGAATCAGTTCTCTGGCTCCAACTTTATGTAATTCACTAGTTTATCAGAGATAAACTTCAACATGTGTCATGTGAAGAATCAGGAAAATCTCTAAGAGAAAAAGCCCATATATCCATTAACAGAATTCCAACAAGGACATGTTGGCAGAGGTGGACTTTCCCTCATTTCAAGGAACATATAAATTATCCTTTCTTCTTTGACCTTACTGGTTTCAACAGAAAACATCCAGTGACAGCTGGAAGCACGGGGCTGGTGTGGTCCCTTGCTGTCTCTGTTTCTTTTGCTCTCAGACTAGTTTTAAGTCTCGACTTATTCTTTGTTTACTCACCTCCTACATGGAGCAAATACGTATTTTCTGTAAGGAACCCACAGTTGAGTAGAGGGGTACAAAACATGATCACATTCTATTTACCTTTGAGTTTCCTGGAGTAGCAGGCTTAGAGCCTTGCACGCAACAGGCACATTTCAACTATTTGTTGAATGAATAAAAAAAATAAGTTTTTAAAGCCTCAGTTCCATAAGTTTTCCTTTTTTTCACAAATAAGTGGAAAGGAGGTCACAGTTTTCTTTCAAAGAACAAGCTACAATTCTCATCAGTCAGGCCGATTAAAGGAGTGACCACACCTCTGCTAGGGCTAGGGGATTGGCCAATGAACTAGCAATCTCTCAGATGTGTTAAGTATGAATATGTAAATATCCCAATATGTAAACAGCCTGCCACTTGCGAAGTTGGGGCAATTGATTTCAACACTGAAAGCAAAACT
This sequence comes from Pan paniscus, assembly GCF_029289425.2. Lineage (NCBI taxonomy): Eukaryota > Metazoa > Chordata > Mammalia > Primates > Hominidae > Pan > Pan paniscus. Next base: position 89,172,580 of record NC_073257.2, read on the forward strand.
TCAAAGAGAAATATGGGTTCCTAGACATAAAACACATCTACGTGCAATTGGCTAGCGGGGCTCAGTCCCGCAGGGAAATGCCTCTCTCAGGTCCCTCCATGAGAGGAGCACCGCGTCTCAAGTTGTATCACATTTCATTGGGTATCTCTCGCTAAACACTGGTCAGGTTGGAAGACTGCAGCTTGATGGAGGAAAGTAATGCATTCCTTTCTCCACCACTTGTGCATAACTGGGGGACATCTAGTTTTGTCTTCAATCATTGTAAACTTTACTTGTTTCCTGTTTCTGAAGACAACCTATGATTGGTAATTCAAGTGAAACAGATATTGTTTAAGGAAACGTCTATCCATTATGGGTAAATATGATAGATATATATTTCTCTCCTCTCCCTTTCATTTTTGGTAGGTGTAATGTACCATTCCTCAGGCAATTTTAAAAAAAATAGCATGACTTATATGAGAACATAGTTTGTGCTTGATAACGTAGTAATTATATTTGTGTCTAGCAAGCTAATGGGACTTCATTAACTAAAGCAAGCAAATAAGAACCATCTAGGGTTTCCATTCATGCTATGCCCAGATGAATCATGCCATTGAGAAGAGGCTTCTTTGATCACACAAGTTCATATACAATGACTCTCAGTTGGAACTTTGTTTGAACCAATCCGTGTCCCCTCTCAGAGAGTATGACTGCATTTGTAGTTTACAGGCTATGTGCAGGCACAGTTCGGAGAAACCCCACATCTCAAATCTTATCACCTTTCTGGAACTTTTCATTTTTTCTGGGCTTTCAAATACATGCTGCTGCTGGAGTCCCACACAACTAGACACACACACTTTTACTTTAGGATACCATTGGAGACACAGTTGTGTATTTCATATGTCAATATACTTAAGCCCAGTTCACTTACACACAGACAGCATGATAAAGATTGCTCCCAGTTGGTCAGACTCAAATGACTGCCACTGTGGTCCACCAGAGATACTGGTGAGGACTTACTCAGCCTGCATCCATCTCAATAACTTTAGAAATGGCATTTTCAAATATATTTCGCACATACAAAAAAATATTAGCCATATGGGATGGGGAACAGAGAGGTGATCTAGAAAGGATAATGCTGGATATTTGGTTCTGGGAGCAAGCCAAATCATTTTCTGGTATACTTAGGACAAGTCATGCCTACATCACAACATGCCTTCACCACAAGATAAAAGGACTCAAAGGCCAAAAGCCAACAGCAGAGGTGCAACCACTGTGGACCTTTAAGATGCAAAGTGTTGCAGTAACTTCTTGCAGTTGGATCATATCAATAATACCAAACTGACAGGAAGCCACCTCTATTTATACACATGTACTCAAAAAAACAACAGAAGAATCAGACTTTGGAAAAAGATACAGACAAATACACACGCACAGACACACACACACACACACAATTACAAACACAAACACATGATAGTGATTACAATCACAGAGAAAAGTAACTTGAAAAGATGAACAAGTAGGCATCTCAACAGTATGTTTTCAACAATATTGTCTTAGATAACACATTATTGAAAAGCTATCCTGGAACTATTAACCCAAAAGTTTTTTTTAAAATGCCATTGATGATGATTTAGTCATGCTTCATGCAATGTAAAACAGCAGCAAAACAGGGTGAAATCACATGGTGAAAATTGAGAAACTTCATATTAAGAAATATGCCCAAACACACTAGGAAAAAAAAGCCATGAGTCTGTCTCAATAAACAGTACTAACTCCGTAAATCAAGTGTGATAATCTGGCAATTTAATAGCAGTGTTCTAAGACTATACTGAGCACTGCCCAAGAAATAAAATATTCGAAATGTTATCACCAAAATAAATGTAAGGAAAAATAGAAGTGTAAGGGCTTGGTCTCTGTTTTGTGGATAAAAGGACATGAATTCTGTTCTATAGACAAGAAACTCGACACAGGGAGGAGGAGGTCACTGGGAATGTGGATGTGGTATGTAGACAAAATGGCACCAGAGTGCAATGGACATCAAGACACGTCAGGACAACACAGAAACAGACACAAAGGGCTGGAGAGAAGCATCCTCCTGTTCAACTTTAATAGTATTTGTTCCCATTATTGGTGCCATGACTGAAAACAGGAGTGTGTCTTTCCTTTCTTAGGTTTCCTGCAAAGAAGTTAGTGCGTCATCCAAAAGAACCAACAAATCAAACAGGAACAGAAATAGGCTACTTCCAATTTATGTACTCTAGTTGGAGAGGGGTGTGTGTATATATATATATATACACACACACACATATATAATATATATACACCAGACAAGGGAATGAGATTATATATACATATATATAATCTCTCTCTTCTTGAATTCTTGGCAAATGGTTAGTCCTGTGGTTAGGAGTGAAGATAGAGGGTGGAGGTTGGAAGAAAAGTTAACGAAGAGTGCATACCGCTTTCGGCTTCTGCAAAACGACAAGAAAAGAATTTAAAATCAAACAATTTGATAATAAATCGACTGACACCAGAAGGAAAGAAGGAATAAAACCTTTGTTTCAAATCACTTGAAGGATGCATGTGAAAACAAGGTTTTTTGGCAAAGCATGAAAACAGTATCATGGGGTGAAACCAACAACAAAGGCAGTTAAACACAGGTTAAAGAAGGTGGGAAGGAGAAACAGGTCCTTTGAATTTTCACACCCAGTCAGTTAGCAAATGTGAGAGGGAAAGAAGTGGGACATGTTTAAATAAAGAAAAACATTAAAATTATTATCTCAGGGAAGATTTTAAAAAATGTGTGTTTTTAACGTGGATATTGTGTTTGATAAGTCCTGTGTTTTCTCAGAGGCATGATCCACATTCCCTCAAACACACCTTTTTCCACAAGAACCAATGTGCTTCCACACTGAGACCAAGCCACATTTGAGAATTAAAGCTGGCAACTGCACAAAGAAAGCCCAAACAAAGCCAAACAAGTCCTTTTTGCCCTTTTCTGAAGAAAAAAAAAAAATATATATATATATATATACTAAAAACTATATCTACAAATATGGCTTTGTTGAAAACATCTCAGAATTGTGACTCAATTGAAAGGCCTATCCAAGAAAAGTTTCATCTTCAGGGAGTGCTCTGAGTTAGTTTTCTTAGAATAGTGACATTGAGTTCACAATGAACCATTAACAGCCTTTCGCTCTTTTTCTCTCCTTGGAACCAAAAGGCAACAAGTGAAAGACAACTGCTCAAGGTTCAGGGTGCAATCTCCTGCAGTCAGATTATTCCAGAATGGTCGAAAAACACTATGCAGCATCAGCATCACCCACATCATGACATTTTTTTTTGAAAGATGCACAAAAGTAAATAGAGAACATTGAGTTACACAAAGATTTGCGATTTCGCAACACGGGGAATATCATTTGCAAAAATCCAGGATACATACAGTTCCCCTACACAGGTACAAGTGAGTATTGGCAAAAACATGGGTAAACAGTAATCCCAGAAAATTCCACCTCATCTGCTGAACAACTAATAATCAGGACTGTCAGTTTTTGCAAACAATATTCTTCACTTTGCCAACATGAAAAAGAAAATATTTATCTATCTACATATTTGTTAACTGCTACAGCCATGTTCTACATATGGCCGCCAAATCTACCATTTTTTCTTCCTTTTGGTTGATTTGGGTTTTCAAAATAGCTTAACATTTGATCAGATTGACTTTGTGAGCAATCTGATCTGGCAGTTAAGGTAACAGAAAACATTGGATTGATCTGTTTACAATCCAGTGTTTTCTTTTCTTTTGTTTTGTCTTGTCATAGACACAGACTATACATTTGAAAGTCTGGCTGTATTGGGTTATTCACCCAGATAAGGAAAACTCCTTAAATGATGATAAAAGGAAACATCTAGTCTTCCCCTGTACTCTGCTCAGTTATTAAGGTGTTTGTTGGAGGGGATCTGCACTCTACATTTGGGCATCTGCAGGATCAAAAATATGAACTATAGAGGAATAGACTGTGGGTGTCATTTCAGAGAACAAAAGCTTGAGTATTTCTCAATGGGCTCTCTTTCTTCCAAAACTATTGACAAGAACTGGGGAGCAAAAAAATCATCTCTATTTTATCTGTAAGGCATACAGTACTCCATCAGCAAAATTTCTTGTTAGCACGATGCTTCCCACCTCCAGTGTGAACTCACATACTGACTGGGATGTTATCTATTTCAACCAGACCCAGTCCCTTATCAGTCTGATTTGCACATAATTAAGTGTAAAATAAATAAATAAAGAGAGCTCCTGCCTCTGAGCTCCACTCTCCTGGCTCATTTACATGAAGCTGATATTCTGCCACCTGGATTTTGGTTGCACCGGGAGAAGCACATATGGTACACAATAGGCTGCTTGTAATTTGGCTATCAAGAGAGTTGGTGTCTCCCCTCACAGCTCTACCCCAAGGCTGCTGTAAAGGAGGCCAGAGTCCACCTGCTTTTTTGCTCACAGCAGTAAAAAGGGGTTTTAAGTTCTGGTTTAATACTTAGAAGGTGAAAAGTCCAGGTCGGCATGATCAGGTGGAGATATTCTGAGGACTCATCCCTCTTCCCTGGAGAAACACTCTCTGAATGCCCAGCAGGGCTTTGGGTGCCAGGCTGGTCTGGCATAGAAGCTGCAGTGTCTGGTGGGGCATGCCTCGAAATGTGCTCTAGGGTCAGAGAGGTTTTACATCTGGTTCCATGCAGATAAATAATGCACAAGAAAGCAGAAGTGAACCGACCGTTCTCAGAACGCACTCTCACCATCAAAAGTGTCAGCTGGCTACTGGGTCACCGCAAACTTACCGGCTCTCTCGGTTGGCAGACTTGTACTCAATGGCTATCATTAGGAGCTTGAGCTTCACAAAACACAGCCTGCAATGAGATGGAGAAGCCTCCCAATCAGTTCTTCTGAATGACCAGAGCCACATAACAAACACTATTACGATCTTTCAGTCTCCTAATGCGGTCATTACCGAGGGGATCCTCATTCCACCGGCACTGTGCCAAAGGGAGGGGGTGGAAGCAACACCTCCCCATCTTCCCTATTAAACCTGATTTCTTGCAAGTGATAAGGTGCTGGATGCTCAAAGTGCAAATTGCACTCAGGTCTGGCTGTCTAGACACAGAGCCCAAGCAGGAATTTGTGCCTGGGGATTTACACTGGGCCAGATTCATTAGTTACTCGGTCGGGTAGTAAAATGTTAACTACAGGGGGAGGGAAAGATTTGGACCAGCTGGACCTGTTATTTGGATTCCGTTTCGGTCTTTTGTACAAATGGCTCATATTGTTGTTCCAAGCAGACCCCTGTGTGCTTGCAATGATGGTAATAATACTTGGCCTCTGTGTAAGTGCCCAGCACATGACGATGGCATTGTCACTCCTGGCTCCATATAAGCTGTCTCACCTCACCTGCTTGGTGCTCTCGACTGCAGAGTAGACTGCTTTGAGGCTGGCTTGTTCCTGTTTCCATCCCTTCCCTTGTGCGTTCCCCACTCTCGATCCCTTCTTCTCTCTTCCCAACCCATCCTCACAGGCCACGTCAACTCTAATCTTGCAAGCAGTAGGTCTTCTCCAGCTACTGCTACCCTGTGATTTTCTATTCTCAAAACTCTCCCAGCACCTTGTCTGTAACCAAATCACTGAGCCTTTAGTCAATTTTACACTGGCTGTGGTCGCTCCCTATTGTTTCATGTGTCTGAACTTTGTCTCCTTAACCAGAGCAACTTCCTTAAGAGTCCTGGACTTGTTTGGAATTCTCCATAGTGCATAGTGAATAGACCCACCGATACAGAGAAGCTAAACAAACAAATGGTCTCCACTTACTGGGTTTCAAGTCTAAGAAAATAACAAAAGGTGCAGTAAAATGTTTATGCTTAAAGATGTTCAGAGTAAGTGTTATTTATATGGAGTAGAAAAATAGAAAACAACCTAAATGTCCAATAATAAGGCCATAAAGTACAGTGCAATATGGTATTAGCATTCTAAATGGCTTTTCAAAGAATATTTCAAGATATAAGATCAATAAATAATATCATATAAAAAGACATGAACATGTAAATAGAACAAATATATAAAAATACATGAATATGTAAATGGCACAATACAGTTAGATGAACCTATACACTTACATACTTACAGAATAAAAGCTCACATAAACAAAATAATTACATACATGATGTATGACAAATGTCTACAATTAGCATTACCATTTTGAATAATAGAACATTGATTAACTGATAGATTGAACAATGAGTTGATGCTTATTTATTTAGCTCCAGCATTGTAAGGGGGATAAGATACTGGGTCACAGTGTGGGGAAGGCTTCCTTGTGGGTCAATTTAATCCCCTCAATATCCCTAAGAGGAAGCTATTACCCCAACTATTCAGACTTCTATTGATAGCTCCATTTTACACGTGATGAAACCAAGGATCAGAAAGTCCATGTAACATGCCTAAGGTCTCTAGCTAATACCTGGCAGGATACACTAAATCTTGATCTCCAGTGAAGCCTATTTTGTATTGGGAGAGACAGACAATAAGAAAATATACAAGTGAATAAATAATAAATTCCTAGATGATGACATGTTCTATGTTGAAAATAAAACAACCTAAGAATATAAAGAGTAACTCAGAAGGGGTATATCATCTGTGATGGTCCAGGAGGACCATTCTGAGGATGCAGGGAGCACAACAGCATGATGAGAAGATATGGGGAAAGAGCTTTCTAGCAAGTAGAAACAGCAAGCACAGAGGCCCTGAGGCAGGAAAGAGCTCTGGGTGTTTGAGGATCAGCAATAAATTCAGTAAGACTGCAGCTGTGAGCAAAGTCAAGCGTGACAGTGATTAGGTCAGGAAATGAGGTGGGAGCAAGATCATGAGGTCTTTGCTTTCCAGAGCAAGGAGTCTACAGCTTATTATAAGTGGAATTGGGGGATTTTAGTTGGTTTAAAATAGAAAAGTGACATAATCAGATGTGCTGGATAGGGGGATGTTTTGCTTTCAAGGAAAGTGCTGCTGAAGGCCTCATGCTCTCCAGGGAGTGAAACCAATTGCTCATTCCTACATGTGAGGTTGTGGTCCACAGCACTGCCTTCAGCAGACAGTCAGATGTCAAAGGACCACTTCTATCCAGGCATATCTGGGATCTCCTGGTGATTTGCAGGTTTTCTGATTCCTGCCAGCAGATTCTAATGACCTGGGCTTTGTGCTGATTATGCAGCTTGCTGAAACACCAACACACATATCCAACTACAGCTGGAAAATGCCATCCTTAATTTATGTCCCAAAGAGCACTGCTAACATGCACCCTTTATGGGACTGTTACTTCTGGAGCTTAAATTGTTTTTTTAAAAAATAAGATAGCTTATGCAATGTTTATTGAACCAAATTACCAAATTAAGTAACCACTTTCTAATGTAAATAGTAGCTAAATACCAAAACATCAGGGAGAAGGCTGATCTTAAACTTAGTATGGATCGTGCAAAGGTTAATTTGCTAATATCCTATGAGCAATGACCAGTCCACTTTGGGACTCTGGTAGTTCATGGGATCAAAGATCTTCATTGCTTTTATAAACCTAATCCCGCTGGTAAGAAGGGAAGTAACAGTTCGTAGTAATGGTGAATTATGTCTTCCTAGCTACTACAGTACCATCTACCAACTGGATATAAAAAGAAAAGAGTTTCCTCTACAAGAAAGTCCTAAAGTCTATGTGGCCTTGTATTCATTCCTTACCCTTATAGGGGATGGACCCGCAGACCTGAGTCCTCTTCCAGTTTTAAATCCATAACTTCAAAACATTCAAATCCATACCTAAGATGATTCTACAATGCCTTATAGAAGCCCCTTTTAAAAAGTCCTTTGACCGAAAACAAGCTGTTGCCCACTGGCCAAAGGAAAGGAGAGGGATAGAATGATGTGAACAGAGAGAACATAGGCAAGCCGTGCCACAACACAGATTTTCAGACTCAAGCCCTTCAAGATTGGCTGATCTTGCCCTTCCTATGCAGATAACAAACTGAGCCCAAACAGAGGAGAGCAACTAGGTCAAGGCCAATTGACTTTTATGTAAAAAGCCAAAAGTGGAAATCGAGTCTTTGATGCAATGTGCTGCACAGATGCTTCTCATCAGAAGAGAGGAAATGAAGTGGCAGTCACAAGCCCAACAGGCAGACACATTCTGTTTGGTAAGTACAGTGTTTTTTAAAAAACTGTAAATAGATGCCAACAAGTGAATTCACATAAAAACTGGCTTTTCAGCTTTCCTTGCAAAATCAGATAGGGCTACATTGGCACCACATTCCACATGCTAAAAGGGAGTGCAGCTGTGAAGCACTTATCCCTCTGGATGGGATGTTTGTTCTCCAATGTGCCACAGTTCCCACCACTCTCTATTGTCTCAGATGGCCTCACTCTTCATTCTTTCTTGCTAACTGCCTGAACCCTATAGGTATCTAAGTTTTTAATCCCTACTACAATAGGTATCCTCTAGATATTGCAAAATACAAATCAAGTATAATAAACCATGATTTACACTGGAAGCAAGAGCTATGGCTCCCTCTGTGAGTGTTCAAATCACACGTTTCTGTTAGATCCTGCCACAGAGAGTTGGCCAATGTCACAATCCTGGGCTTAAGGACTGCATCCTGTTGCAGAGATGCACCCTCTATTGGAGATGTCCATTGGGGAAGAGCAGAGCAAGGTGAATGAACAGGGGAGCTGGTGTGGTAATCACTTGTTTGCTTATCTCTCCCCTCTAGACTGAGTTTTTCCTGTACAGGATGCATGCTTTGCCTCACTGGCATTTTGCAAAGTTCAAAGAGTAAGCCTTCAGTAAAGTCTGGATAAATAAATGCAGGTATGAATGGGGAGTAGAATCTCATGAGTGGCTGGAGGGATGGAGAAAAGATAAAGTGGCAAACTAGGAAAGTCTATGCAGAGAAAGCTTGGAAGTGAGTATAGAATCATGAAACAAGCTGCTTCTTAGCTTGTCTTATTTGTTAGAAGCAGACAGATGGGAAAGGAAGGATACAGAAGGAAATAAAAGTAGTGATATGCTCTGGGAATCTAATTTTTGCCTTCAATCCACAATGCCAAGATGCAAGTCCAATTCTAAGATACAACAATTTGTCCTTGGGACCTTCCAGAGACCCTCTTATACCCTTATGTACCCCTTACACTCCCAAGAATATATATACTTTCAGTCTACCCAGAACTGATGTTCTCTGGTTAAACATTTACTTGCATCACTCAACACCATTTTTTGGTAAAGAAGAATGGGCATTAGCCATCTAATCCTTATTCTAATTCTGCCTTTACTCAACTTACAGTGTTTCAACATATACAGAATTGGTGTGAAATCAGGAAACAGGGTGAGGTGAGGTAAGGGGAAAAAAGGAAGTAAGAAAGCCTTCACAATGTGATAAATGGGATAAAATCAGCCATAAGCTAGCAATAATTTAATTCTTGGTTTCTAAAATAAAATGCCCCAGTATGTCCAACGCAGGAAGTTGTTGCTGGTTGCAAAAATAATTACAGGGGAATAGAAATGACTTCTTTTTTCAAGAAAAAAATGCCACTTGTCACAAAAAGGTCTTAAGCCAGCAATCTGCAATAAAACTGTTGTAATAACAAGTTAGATTGCTTTCTTGATAATTATTAAGTAAAGGTCTACCAAATTTGACAACGACATTATACAAAGCCCCCCCTTTTTTTTTTACTGCCAACATCATCTGTTAACTACAGTAGTTTCAACCCAGATGTTCCTGAACAAAGGCTCTTAAGAATTAGAGTCCAACTGTTTCTGCCTACCCAGAGGGAAATACATTGTTCCTGCCATTAAACCAGCCCCCTTTACTGGAAACATTACTTGCTGGTGTGAATTAAACATGGAAACCTGTCATAGAGTTTGCACCTTCAGGAAGAAAATACAAAGAGGAGGTTTGGGGCTGTTGAAGAGGACTCACCCCACAAGTCAGGTGAGGGAGGATGAAAGAAGCAACTGTCATCATTCCCCCTGAACCCAACCCCACCCAAAGCACCAGCCCCTCTTCAGCTATCCAGAGGGCCCCTGGGAATGTCAGGTTGGCACATGCAATTGAAGTGGATACGGATACAAACACTGCACATTGGGAAACAAGGTCTTCTGGATCGAGGGGCTGGAATGGAAAAGATTCACATTCAGGAGCTTTAATTTAAAATGACAGGCCCTAGAAATCGAAATATCCAGGTAAAGAAACTTTGAAACATCCGGATTTCCAAGACTTAGCACCAAGAAAATAGAAGTGATTTAAAATGTTCATGGAAATGTTAAGACTCTTTTTCTCTATGAAGCTTTGATAGGAGTGGAGTGGGAAGGTTTCAGAATATCCCCACCCTCTCTCCCACTCTCTTATTCTCTCCTCTCTCTCTCTTTCACACACACACACACACACAAACACACTCACACACACACAATCTCCACTAGCACACCTAAGACACTAGAATTTATAAATACATTACTTGATACAGACAATTAACTTTTGCCTAAAGTGTGAACAACTGCATTTTTAGAGAGCCTTGCTATTATTATTAATGAGAAACATAATATGAAAGAAAAAACCATGTGTTTGCTATAAGAACCCAGTGTTGAGTCAAAGCCCAAGCATCCACCCCATTTCCAACAGGACTCCTTCCCTGACCCCTCTGTAGAGAATTCTGGACCCACCACTGCCTCAGTAGCCTGTTATTGAGGATTTCAATAGACTTTAGGGTCAACGGTTTATTCACTAGCTCATAGAAGGTCACCTCTTGGGTCTCTGTAGTAGAAATAACCACCAATACTGTATTCACATCTCTATTCATATATGTTCAACCCTAATTACAATACTCCCCAATCAAGTGGATGAATAGAGCCGGTTCTGTGAGGGGAAAATATTTTTTAAAAAATGAGATCTGCCAGGTGCGGTGGCTCACGCCTGTAATCCCAGCAGTTTGGGAGGCCAAGGCGGGTGGATCGCCTGAGCTCAGGAGTTCAAGACCACCCAGGGCAACATGGTGAAACCCCGTATCTACTAAAAATACAAAAAAAATTAACCGGGTGTGGTGGCACACGCCTCTAGTCCCAGCTACTTGGGAGGCTGAGGTAGGAGAATCTCTTGAGCCCCAGAGGACAAGGTTGCTGTGAGCTGAGATCACACCACTGCACTCGAGCTTGGGCTACAGAGTGAGACTCCATCTCAAAAAAAAAAAAAGAGAGAGATCTGAGCCTCTCCATAAATTCACTTAAAATGCTCATTTTTGCAGCCAGGCTAAAGAAATCTATCATATAACAATTGGGTCTGCCTGGTTTCTGCTCCATGTTCAAATTTGGATGTCTTTCTCCAAAAACTATTGATTTCACAGAACTGAAGTTAAACTAGCTACAGTTTTCATTGGGCAAGAGGCCCAGCTTTCTCCGGGCGGTCTTAAATTTTAAATTTCCCCAAGTGGCTTCTTTTTAAAGATCTGTCTGTGCAAAACAACACAGGTTGAGAGCATGATTTTCTGAATTTAGGAGGGGAGCACTGAATGCAGGGAGGTAGAGGAGGGAAAAGAGAATCCCCCTGCACTCTTAAACCAGCACAGTAGCATCCATACTTGCCCCTGGGCTTGGGGACAGAACTCCTGCCCTTCAGCACAGCTGAGGAAGATCTGATCGGAGTTCCCCAAGTTCCCCAGGCATTAAATACTCCACATCAAACCTGAATTTTAACTGCTCCATCAGCTGCAGAGGGACAGAGAGACACACACACCATATTTTAAATACATCTTTTGTCCTAATCCCCGCTGAGCTGTAAAACCTGATACAATTAAGCTTTTATATTTTGCAAATGATGAATGACTGACTAATAGGTTTCCGGTGAGATTCAGAACCTAGAACACAGTGTTCTTGAGGCAGCCCAACTGCTGAACCTGTGGTTTCCTGCAGCTCCTCCTTGTCCAGCCCCTCCCCTCCCCTCTGCCCTCCCTGGGGGTAGGGGAGTGCACCCTCGCTTTCGCAAGTGCTCACCAAAAACACTGTTATCAGTTTCCCCCAAAAAAATCACAAGTCAAAATAAATCTGATGCATCTCTTTGTCTCATCTAAAGAGGAAAGCAATTTGCTGTAACTGGAAAATCTCGGAGACCTAGGTGTTGAGAGAGCTCCCTATGGTACCAGGTGGCGCAGCCTCCAGATTCCCTAACACTTAGAATATCCTCTTCCTTCTTTATCCCCCATCTGAATCAAAACTCCCGACAAGACACAGCTCAAATGTCATCTCTTCCAGGAAGAACTCCCATGTCCCCCCAGCCTACAGGGAGATGTCCCTGTAACTCTCAGCATCTCTATTCCAGCTGTGTGCATCTACCACAGCACTTATCAGTGGGTGTCTAGATCTCTCTGATGATGGGTACTATTTTCCTTAGCCAGACAGTAAACTCTGGAGGCAGCCATCCTAGGGAAACTGAATATTTTACTTGGCATTTGTTGGCATTTGTAAGTATTGCTATTAATCTTTTCATGCACATATATTTGATCAAATCTAGTAGCAGTTTCCTCTAGAAGTGGCACCAAGCTTGGCACAATGGTGCACATATCCCAATTCATTAAATATCTGGTTAATTGGTGATTAACCGATAAGAGAATTTCCTAAAGGTTAAAAGTAAATATAACTTGGATACACATATAGCTCGCAATGTGTTTCTTTCTTTCTAAGTGCTTCTATTATATTCAATGAGAAAGATAAAGGTAGAAGGAAAAGGAGAGGAGGGAGAGGGGAAAAGACATTAACCCGTACTGACAGATAAGTCATAGCACTCCTATTTCAGAGAAGGAGATTGGAGTAAGCACCTGTGATGGTTAATATTGAGTGTCAACTTGATTGGACTGAAGGATACAAAGTATTGTTCCTGGGTGTATCTGTGAGGGTGTTACCAAAGGAGATTAACATTTGAGTCTGTGGACTGGGGGAAGTAGATCCACCCTCACTCTGGATGGGCACAATCTAATCAGCGGCCAGCATGGCTAGGATAATGCAGGCAGAAGAAAGTGGAAGGACTAGACTTGTGAAGTCTTCCAGCCTTCATCTTTCTCCTGCGCTGGATGCTTCCTGCCCTTGAACATCACACTCCAAGTTCTTCAGCTTTTGGACTCTTGGACTTACACCAGTGATTTGCCAGGGGCTCTTGGGCCTTTGGCCACAGACTGAAGGCTACACTGAGAATCTCTTGGCTTGAAATTGATAGAGATAGCTTTCGGGGTGGCAGGACCTTCTGCCCCCACTGCCTCTTTTGCTCTCCTTCCTGTTCTCTTGGGAAACAATCTCAAATTTCACCCCTACATCCTGCTCCCATATCTTTTCATAGAATGACTCTCCTAGCTTCTGAGAAAACTCCAAGCTCTCCCAATCCCACCCTGCAAGGGAGCATTTTGCCAGCCTAGAGAAAAAGCACATTTATTTCTTTCCATGCTTTAAGATGTTATTGGCTGCATATTGTTTTAGGGCAGCGCATAATTACAGAAACCGCTCTGAAAATCTGTATATTTTATCTGTGCTTTATGATACCCAGAATATTCCCCAATTCTTTTTCTTCTTCGTGAACCAGCTTAAAATATATTTTGGCATCCTTTATGTCATTTTGAAATTGAATAGCCAATTCTTACTGTAATGAAAATACTTATGTGCCAACCCAGTGATATACAACACTACACTCTAATTACAGCTGTGCTTTAATTAACCTGAATTGAAGAGTGTTATCATTAAACTGCTGGTAACTTTGAGTTATGGCTTTTCTTTAATTTAAAGTAGAAAACACAGATAATTAAGCCTCCAGATAATCAAATGCTTGAGGAGAGCTTCAATGTTTTGGGATGTTCCTAAATCTCATTAAATGTCCTTTTATTGATCATTTCTACCTCTGCTGTATCATTGTATTAAACGAATAATAGCACTAAGTTGTACACATTCTCACTCACATCAGAAGTGGAATATATATATATTCCAGAAACTTTACTGAGCAAATACTAAATTATCTGACAACAATTTGTCTCCTTCTTGGGACATGTTCTAAATACAAAAATCAATCAAAGGGAATATTCACAGAGCCACTAGTGCCAGCTCTTGAGCTGGCTGAAGGCCAGTGAAGTTCCACACCACCCAGTGGGTCAGGGTTGGCAAACTCACACAACCACAGGGCCAGGCCTGGGATTTATGTGCAAATCTGGCCTGGTTTAAGATATCAGGGAGGAGTAACTACATGACTATACTAACCCCTTTGCTACATCAAACTGGAGCCAGTTAGCATTCCAAGGAAATGCAGGTCTTGCATTGTCACATCAGATTTTCTAAAGAATCCAGAAATCTAGTTTTTACTTGAAATACTACTATTTCGAAATATCAGCAACTAGTTGCTATCTATGTGAGTCAAACATACCTAGTGAGTATCCCAGTTAGAGCCTGTAGGGGGAGCAGTCCTGACCCTTCAAGTTACCCATAAGAGGAACCGACTCAGTTCCCAAGAGCGGAGTAAGAGGAGGGTGGAAAAGCAAGAAGGGCCTGGGGGTTGGGGAGGGAGCACTCTTGTTAGATACAAACACCAGTTAGGCCAGGGAAACCCTACAGCCAAGGAAGGGGGCTTGACAGAGCCCCTGCTGACACCCTCACCAACATAAGACTCCCGCAGGCGCTGGCAGCTCTGCTATGTGCTCAGACCACCACCACATTAGACAGACAAGGCTTCAATTGCCTTTTTATAAAACTAGCTTCCGTTAAAAAGCCTGCTTTCCCCCGGGGCTTTGTATCCTAGGCAGACCAAGCTCCAGGGAGGGGGAGATCCCCTGGGACAGCCTCAGTGTTCCAGGACCCAATGCCTCTGAATGGTTAACTCCTCTCAGTGGCAGGAAGAGAAATAGCTCTCAAAGAAAGGCACACATGGGAGTCACAATAGGGCATCCATTTTCAGAAAATAACTCCTTCCGAATCAATTACCTATTCACTTTTCCAGTACATTTAGCATTTAAACTTTCGCTTAGAGACAGGGTGAGAAATTTCAGTAAACAGCCAAACCATTTTGGATTGCTTAGGGTCTGGGCCCAGGGACTGACAGAGTGCACCTGCTGTGTTCAGTGACAGGAGGCTCCAGGTAAACACGAAGCCACCAACTGCTCCGCCTCCCTCCCTCCTGCATACAGAAAGAAACCACGATACAGAAGAGGCCAAGGGCACCCAGGACTGTCCTCCCCTTTGTGGTAAAGCCTGATCAGTTTTGTTTCGATGTCTTCAGACCTCTCTTTTGGTTTGTATGTAGGCAGGAAGTGCAAGCAAATGGCTTTTCTTCCTCAGCCCAGTGAGCTCCCAGATACCCCTGTTTCTTCCCAGTGAGAAGAATCCTTGTCAAATCCTTTGCTAAGGTGTCAGGAGAATAGGCTTAATGTTTCACCAACCTCAGGGAGTTTGAGTTTTCAGAGGGCACAAAGACCCCGTTCATCTTAAACTCAACATCTGAGATTTTTTTTTATTATTATTTTAGAGATATAATCACTGTTATCCAGGCTGGAATGCAGTTGTGTAATCAACCTCCTGGGCAGCCTCAACCTCCTGGGCTCAAGCAATCCTTCTACCGCAGCCTCTAGAGTAGCTAGGACCATACGTGTGTGCCACCACACTCAGCTAATTTTCCTTATTTTTTGTAGAGATAAAGTCTCACTGTGTTGCCCAGGCTAGTCTTGAATGCCTAGCCTCAAGTGATCCTCTCACCTCAGCTTCTAAAAGTGCTGGGATTGCAGACATGAGGATTCTAAGTGAGGAATCTGAGGCACTGTCATGCCTCACGGCAGACACCTGGAGCTCTTGAGGTCATCCCCCATAGGTGACCATCTATTCTACCTGCAGTGGCCATGGCGGGTGGCTTTGATCCATCCTGCTGAGCCAGTGGAAAGAGAAGCTAAGACTTGTTATTATTATAACATGGCAGTTGTCTATGTGGGGGCTCAAGGCCTCCTTCCGTATATTTGGTTCCACATTTCCTCAGCAAAGGGTGAAAACACTTTGAATGGCTTTATTTCAGTAGCTTCTCTGTTGTCTCTATGATCAGACTTGATGGGAAGACAGATTAAAATTCCTTTCATTGAGGGGCTGGCAAGATTTGTTTTGCCCTCTTAGAATCAGACAGGCAGGGGTTTATGCCACTCTTCATAAATGTGTCTACATCACAGAAGGCATGCAGGATAACTGTAGCTCATAAGTTAGCATAAATGATGAATTCAAGTCCAAGACTCTCAGGCCTGTCAAGAAAAGTGGGGCCAGTGGAAATTCCCCAGGCAGAGGCCATGTAATGACCCACCCTCCTATTCATCACATGGGGCCGAGCACACAGGATACCCTCGGCAATTGTCAAGTGCTCCAACTGTACCCAGCAGAGGTGGGAGGCTTCCTTGCAAGGGGCACATTCAATATCCCTGAAAGCCAAAGAGCATCCAGTTAAAGGTCACTTACTCACAAACAGTAGGGAAGGACAGACCCACGAAGGCACTGGAGAGATATTCTGTGTACATTTCATTTGAGACTCCTTCCAAGTAGTATTTCTGCCACGTGTCTTCCTCAATCTAAAGGAAAGGAACACATGCGGAGAGTTTAAAATATGACGGTGGGCTGTAAAAGGGAAACCTGAGTTACACTCTTAGGCAAACAAATGAATGCACTGGTTAGATAATGGTGACCTTTTCAGCAATCAGGAACACGGCCTCTGCACCCATATAAAGCCTTCAATAACCCTAAACTCATAAAGTGTGTGCCCTCTAAAACACTTCTTTTTTAACCTATGTGATTTCTTTCCTTTTTCTTTTTTTCTTTTTCTTTTTTTTTTTTTTTTTTTTTGAGACAGGGTCTTACTGTTGCCTGGGCTGGAGTGCAGTGGATCATAGCTCACTGAAGCCTTGGACACCTGCACTGAAGCAATCCTCCTGCCTCAGCCTCTGGAGTAGTTGGGACTATAGGTGTGCATCACCACACCAGGCAATTTTTTTTTTTTTTTAAGAGACAGAGTCTTGCTATGTTGCCTAGGCTTGTCTTGAACTCCCAGCCTCAAGTGATCCTCCTGCCGCTGCCTCTCAAAGTCCTGGGATTACAAGTGTGAGCCACCGTGCACAGTCTTTAATCTGTATGACTTCTAATGGTGCGGAGACATGGGCACTCACCCACATTAGTGGGCAAGGAAATTGATACAACTGTTTTGAAGAGCAATTTTGCAATTATTATCAAAATTTGTAAAAGTACATAGTCTTTTACACTACAATTCCATTTGAAGTATTCATAGCAAAGAAACAGGAAAACAGAGGTAAAAAAATATACAAGAACATCATTTCTATTCATGAAAAATGGGAAATAACCGTAAATGGCACACATACAATGGAATACTAAGAAGCAATTAAAAATTATAATGAAAATGTATACCTGTTCATACAGAAATTCTATAAAAAGGCACATTATAAAATAGTGTACACAATCTGATCCTATTTTTTTAGATGGCCTATAGTTATCTGAATGTTTGTAAAGCCATAAAAAAAAATTTAGGAAGCTTTATATCAAAACACTAACAGTTGTTACCTCTGAGTGGTAGAATGATACTTTTTTTCTCTATAGATTCCTGTATTGTCTGAAGGCTTTTATAATGAGCATGTATATATTATAATGAAACAGTATATTTCTACTTTGCACAAAATGACAGATTTTTCTGACCCCCCAAGGAATATCACAAAAGGTAAAATGTTAGTTTCAGAGATGTCTTGCTCCAAATTTCAAAAGGAGTATCACAAAAGTAAAATGTAGTTTCAGAGAGGTCTTGCTCCAAATTTCATTAAAATATGCATTTTTTCTAAGTAGTCAAGTTTAGCTGGTTTTCCCAGCAACCCTCTTCATGCTAGGCATCTCTGAAAGGATTTCACAATGTAGTGAATCTTCTTTTTTGTTTTTTTGAGACAGTCTTGCTCTGTCACCCAGGCTGGAGTGCAGTGGTGGGATCTCAGCTCACTGCAATCTCTGCCCCCTGGGTTCAAGAGATTCTATTGCCTCAGCCTCCTGAGTAGCTGGAATTGCAGGTGTGCACCACCATGCCTGGCTAATTCTTGTATTTTTGGTAGAGACAGGGTTTCACCATGTTGGCCAGACTGATCTCAAACTCCTGACCTCAAGTGATCTGCCTGCCTCGGCCTCCCAAAATGCTCCCAAAATACAGGCATGAGCCACTGCTGCCGGCTTACAATGGAGTCAGTCTTTAGAAACTGGTGAATTATAAGGAGAACGCTGAGCCGCTATGGGAGCTTAGGGATCTCACAGGCCTCCCTGAGGGAAGGAGGGCAAGCTGTGTGTCTTTGGCTGCAGCCTCTCAGGCTTCCCTTCCAGTGGGGGCATGGGTAAGAGGAAGATGAGAGGAAGCCACCCCGCCAACAGGAAGTGGCTCTTTAGAACAGCTTGTGCTGATCTTGTATTAAAAGGCATCTTGCCGGCGGCCAATCAGTCAGTTCACTGGGAGAAATGCAACATGTGGACCAGAAGGAGAGCTAGGAACAGTGGGCAAGGGCACACCTACCATCTACTTGGTGACGCTCCAGCATACAAAAGCCAGAAAAAATTTAGAAATAAACTGAAGGCTCCCTGGCTCTGTGCTTTTTGTCTGCTTTTAGCTCAGTCTGGGTGATTAGATTATGTAGGTTAACCTCATTAGTTTGAGCTGCTTCCAGCCTACTCCCACAGGTTAGACATTAGCTAGGCAGTGATGCTGGGTATGAGCAGTTTATCTACAAATTGGCCTTCCCCAGAGTGGGGTCTTCAAAAAAAAAAAAAAAGTCACTCAACCAATTCTATTACTAAATGGTATGATTTTTAAAATTAACTGTAATGTGTTTAGCTAAGCATGAACTTTTTAATTTCTCCAAACCATAAGATCTCAATAATTTTTTTCGAATAAAAGATATGCTTGACTTATAAGCAAAGGTCACTAACTCTAACTAATTTGAAGAAAGCCTAATCTGCCTTAGTAAAAAAATGTTGGAATATAGAATATTTGGGAAACAGTATTAACATAATTTGTTTTATTAATGAATAGGATACTATATGAGGTATCACTAATTACAAATCCCCATACTAGAGCCTTATGGGCAAATAGTATTCCTGAAGTAAAATAATTCAGCCTATTCTTTACATATGTGTTCTTTTATAATGTGTTGTTTATGGTCTAATTTAAATACAACAACTGATTGTCAAAAATAATGAAAATACAAACCTTTATTATTGATCATTGGTGGTATTCCTCAATTAATATGGTTTTAACAAGGTTCTTTTCATTTTGGTCAGAATTTTCATGCCTTTATGTCCTAATGAAGCTATTCTTTATACCAAATTGTATTGTAGGTGAATCACTAAACTTTTTAAATAAGAAGGAACACATTCTTTGTAGGATAACAATATTATTCATGTTTGTTTTGAATTTAGCAAAAATTGTTTTATTGAGTCATTCATTCAGCAAATATTGATTGCATATATTTTTCATCTTAGGATCTGTTCTAGTTTCTGATTAAATCAAAACTGGTATTTACTTCCCCGTATTTTTCTCTTTGCTAGAGAAAGCACCAGATGTATCTGACTATGATATACCTGACCACATATATCTGACTTTTACTGATTTTTCCATATCTTTTTTCCTGCAAGTTTGCCTTTGTGGCTAATCGAAATGCTTGAGGACTGAAAGTCGTATAACTGGAAAAAAGTACAGAATGTTCTAGAAAACAAAATGCCTCTTCCACATCCTTGTGTAGACTTGCGGATAGTCTCTACACACTAGACCTAGTAGCATCGAATCAACTGAATAAATGCTGGGGCATTTAAATCCGTTGCCATCGCCATCTGTTTAAGATTTCCACATCTTTAACACTATTTCCATATGGATAGTCAATATGTTTTTGAGGTTTCTGGTAAAGGAATTTCACTTTAAAAAGAGTCTAAAATTGCTAATTGAATTACACTGTCATATTCTCAAGCAATGTATGTAGTTGGTGGGAATGTAAAGTGGCACAGCCACTGTGGAAAACAGTATGGTGGTTCCTCAAAAAATTAAACATAGAATTACCATTGGATTCATAATTCCACTTCTAGGCATATATCCAAAGGAACTGGAAGAAGGATCTCAAAGAGATATTTGTACACTCATGCTCACAGCAGCATTAGTCATAATATCTAAGAGGTGGAAGCACCCCAAGTGTCCATGGACAGATGACTAGATAAACAAAGTGTGGTAATTTACAATGGAACATTATTCAGTCTTAAAAAAGAAGAAAACTCTGACACATGCTACAACACGGATGACCCTTGATGGCATTACGCTAATTGAAATAACCCAATCACAAAAAGGACAACCGTGTTATGATTCCACTTATATGAGGTACCTAGAGTCCTCAAATGCATAGAAACAGAAAGTAGGAAGGTGGCTGCCAGGGGTTGGAGGGAGAGGGAATGAGGAGTCATTGTTTAACTGAGACAGTGTCCGTTTTGCAAGATAAAAAGAGTTCCGGAAGTGGATGGTAGTGATGGTCACACAGTCATGTGAATGTTCCACTGAACTACATGCTTAAAAATGATTAAGATAGTAAATTTTATATGTGTATTTTATCACAATTAAAAAGATTTTTAAAACCCTTATGTATAACATAAGAGCAGGAGAATCAGTAATTATAATTAATACTGAGATCATTTAATCCTTAAGTCATGCCAGAACAAGGACAGGAATAGGCCAATCACATCAGACAAGTCAGGAGTGAGAACCCAGAGTCATTACATCATAGTGCATCACAAACTCAGCAACAGAACTTCAGTCTTTATACCTACCCAAGGGCTGAAATAATCACCTTCTATCAAGGTAACTTTTCTAAGTCTCGAGTGTGATATCTTTGACTTACTTTGGAAAAGCAGAAACAAAAGTGTACATTTCTCATACAATGCATTCTTAGGACAGAAAAAAAAAAAACAGTGTAAAATACATTGAATTTAAATCCTTAGTCACACCTGTAATCCCAGCACTTTGGAAGCTGAGGCAGGAAGTTTGAGGCTAGATATTTGAGACCAGCCTGGGCAACACAGCAAGACCCTGTCTCTACAAAAAATTAAAAAATTTGCCAAGTGTGGTAGCACACCCCTGTAGTGCCAGCTACTCAGGAGGCTGAGGCAGGAGGATAGCTTGAGCACAGGAGTTCAAGGCTGCAGTGAGCTATGACTGCGCCACTGCACTCCAGCATGGGCAACAGAGAGAGATCCTGTCTCTAAAATAAATAAATAAAACCTTGTGTTTAATACTAAGAAAATGAAAGTGAACAAAGAAATCTGGACCAGGTAAAGGGAGTTATTGTCATTATGAATTCCCCTTTTATAGATGATAAAACTGAGGCACAGAGAGGTTAAGAAACCTGCTGACAGTCACAAAGTGAATCCGTGGTACAAACAAGATTCAGAGTTCACACTCTTAACCACCCACCACAAAGATAGAGGTGTAGGGAGGTTGTGGTGTTAGGATTTCGGGGAATGGGGAGGATTTGCTGTGTACAAGTACCAAAGAGGGAAATATCAAAACCGAAGCTCATCAAGGACTCAAAAGCCCAAACTCTATAGCCTATGACTTTACGAGACGTCTAGCAAGGAGTAATAATCCATTTTGGCTCTAGGTGAAAGGGCGGTTCAAGCCTCCTCTCAGAGCATAAAAGTATGGTTTCTATTATACAAAATGGAACCTTCCTGGCCTACAACTTCTTTCCTAAAATAGTACATGCTGTTCCCCACATTTGTGTTGTCAATGTATTTTTAACTGTAATGTGAAGACACACTTCTCAGCAGAAAAAAATGAAGGAATGGGACCAAAATGACTTAGGGAAAGGTGCCAGAATTAATTTGCCAGCCAATCAGCAATCAGTCAAAGGCAGAGCATTTCCTGAGGCAGCAATTTATCCTTTGGCTGTCACATCAAACCCCAGCTGTTTTAGAAGAGCGCCTAGCAAAGATGAGCAGGTGATGCTCTGTGGGTCCTTATTCATCAAATACACACAGGATCATCAGTGAGAACAGGGGATTGAGCCAATGAACTAGCTTGCCTACACCTCTCATTTACTGTCTTATTTATCTACTCTTCATTATCTAATTTTTCAACCAGTCTAGTTGAACCTCCCAAGCAAATGGTTTCACACCAATCCATGGGCAGACAGCTCCCCCATCAAATGTACCTTCCAACTGGAAACCTCAGCCTTGGCTCCACGGGAAGTCACACCTTCCTGATCCCAGGTTCTGTGTGTGTCACTAATGGTGGGTTGGTAATGATGCCTTTTATTTTTTATGCTTCCTCTGATTAGAGTGAAACTGTGTTTCTCTAATGCTAACAGCCCAGTGAATGTGAAAAATTCAACTCTCCTGGCTGGGAGTATGTTACAGCCATCATGATTTCTGTTCCCAGTAAAAAGTCTGAATAACTGTGTTGATTACAGCCAAATAATCTTGCAAAAGTCCACCTCTACCCGTGAAGTCATGTAAATAATTCCAAAGATTGTCATATACTAGTCCTAATTTAATGGAAAACAGGCAAACTCTTTTAATCCAAATATACATTATATTATGCACATCAAAAATAAAGAACTAAAAGGAAATTATAAAAACCAATGACCATTATGTTAATAGCTGCAATAAGAAGAGATGAGTCGTAACATATACACACTAAGACTGCCGAAAATGGGTAGTAGAAGGTTAGTGTATTCACAAGAACTTACTACATTTACTATTTTTAAAAAGTCTATCAGAATTTTCAGTAAATATTCTTCCTGTAAAGGATCCACAGTTTTAAATCTTAGAAGTGCTTAATAAGAATTAGACACATTTGAATGAATATTTATATATATCAATTATGCAATACATTGTCACTGTCCTTTATAATAAGATTGTCTGAAACAGAATGCAGTCATATGAACTGACTGGCGTATCTTAGATGCCATTAAAACGTATTTATCATGACCCCACACCCCCCAAGAAAACCCCACAAAATGTGTCAAGTCCTTGCCTACAATACTAAACATGAAATCAGAATTGATGGGCTCTAAGTTGATGAATGTTTGGGCTGGTTACTAAAATGGATGGGGGGTCATTTGTATCCATTCCTCAACAGCATGCTCTGTCAAGGGGAAAAGTTTAATTGAATCTTGCGTTTTCTCATTTCTTGCTGAAAAGTACGATGTTAAGGCCAGCAAGGTATTAAGAAGACTTCATCATGGGACTTGTCAGATTCTCTCCTCCTCTATTTCCCTCTATGTTCCAATGTCAACAAACTTGCCCCAGTTTTTATCAAAGGGCATGTGGTTATCTCCTTCTCCACCCCTTCTTAGCCTCTTTGTTCTTCAGTATAATTGCAAATCCTAAAAGCAATTCATAGAATAAACAAAATGAAATGTTTGAGTCTTGTTAGCTGAGGTCCAAATGGTGCCAGCACAGAGAATGCCTCACTGCACAGCTTTCTGGGGTGGAGTGAACTAGTGATCAAGTTGAAGCCAAAGGAAGAAAGCAGAAGAGAATAGTGATTTGCACCTTTTCAGAATGTATTTCTTCTCTGTGCCAAACTGCATCTCAACGCTGAACTTCTTGGATGTGGACTCAGTTCAGCTATCTTTCTGAAAGTTGCTTGGATTTCAGGGACTCCATAACAATTTGGCATTCCACAATTATGGCCTCTTTCAGAGAGCATTTTCCAGAATGTGTGACTAGGACAAAAAGATCTCAGATTTTTCCAAAGGCTTCAGGACAATGTCAATTAAAACAATTTTGGGGGGATTTGATGGAATGCCAGAAAACTGGTTGCTTCAGCCATGAACAAATAAATAAACAACTCCAAATATTAATTTTGGAGTGGACTTGAGCCAAATCTCTTACTCCCAGACAAGTGGGCTGCAGACTATCAAATGAGATTTCTTCCATCAGGCATTATGAAAAAGAATCACCCCACATGAGGTGTTCAGAGGGAGATTAAAAGACTACACCACATGCAAAAGCGCCAGAATACATGGTATTTTCCCTCACTCCATTATCCCAACCAGGATTATTTCTGGAAAGACAGAGTGCCAGAGGAACTGAAGGTAAAGGAAGGGTAAACAGCAAGAGTGATATGAGAACTTTTTAAAATAATAATTGAGAAATTATTTTTTAAAGTGTTACATATGTGGCAGGAAACTGGTCCTTATTTTTTTTTTTTAACACGTAGAAGGTTTTGCCACCCTCTCCTCAATTTTCTCTCCAATATAGAAAAGGTGTTTACACTTAAGAGACCTTTTTAAAGTTTGGCCTATTCACTCTCTGTTCAGAGAGGAATTTGGTTTTGCAACCTTGCTAATAGTAAAGAACATATTTACATGTCCTTCAAATAATAAGGATTCTTAAAAATACCACTGAAAATAATTCTTATTTGGGTAAATTGAGCAGGAAGTAAATGTTTTCAGGCAGACGTCTGCCAAACCAACCTCAGAATAGTTCAGCTTCGTATGCAGGGTTTTCAGGACAGCCCTTCTTACCCCATCTGAGGTGAGGGACCAGGGTTTAGCTTTTATTTCTAATATCCATTCTTTTGCAAAATCTAATAAAAATGAATTACAGGCCAGGCACTGGCTCACACCTGTAATCCCAGCAATTTGAGAGGCCAAGGCAGGAGGATCGTTTGAGCCCAGGAGTTCTAGACCTGTCTGGACAACATGATGAGACCATAAATAAATAAATAAATAAGAATTACAAAAAAATGAAAAGACAATACGCAAGGTACAAATCCAAAATTTTTATCATAGATTCACAATCCATATAAAATTAATCCATCCAATTGCTTTGAAAGTTTCTAAGCACTTACTCTCATCTTCTGTACTTAACTCATCACGGATGAGTATCAAACAGCTCACAGTCCCCATCTATGGACCATGGACCACACTTGGAATTGTGCTGGTCCACAACATGGCACCACTCTGTCTTAAAAATCTGACTTCCCATAATTTCCACTGCTTCAGAAAGGCAGAATTATTCTCAACTAATACTTCACAGAAAGAACTTGACAAAACTTAATAGCAGGTGTTATCTGAAACAAAGGAGAATGGGGAGGGGATTCTGTGGTGGCCCCTACTAGAATGTGGGAAATGTCGAAGGCACAGATTTTTACCTGAATCTCCACTGCCTGGAACCGTGCGTGGTACATAGTCATAGCTCAATAATAGTTTCTGAATGAATGAAATAAACTTGGGAAGCACAGAATTTAACAAAGCCAACTTGTTTTATTTAATTTTATTATTTTACTTTCAGCACAATACTCCTTAGAGTATTTAACATGTTAAGAGGAATCGTAAATCTCCAAGAGGAGAACATGACTTCTTTTTTTTTTGAGATGGAGTCTCGCTCTGTCACCCAGGCTGGAGTGCAGTGGTGCAATCTTGGCTCACTGCAAGCTCCCCGTCACGGGTTCATGCCATTCTCCCACCTCAGCCTCCTGACTAGCTGGGACTACAAGCGCCTGCCACCACACCCAGTTAATTTTGTTTTTGTATTTTTAGTAGAGATGGGGTTTCACTGTGTTAGCCAAGATGGTCTCGATCTCCTGACCTGGAGATCCACCCGCCTCGGCCTCCCAAAGTGCTGAGATTACAGGCGTGAGCCACCGCGCCCGGCCAGAACATGATATTTAGTCACAGAATCCTTTATTTCAAGGAGCAGCTTAAGAAGATGGGAAATGCTAATCTAAAAACTTCCTCTCCTGACTTCCCACCCTGAAATCTCTGTTTCCCATGACGCTTCTATCACAAATATGTCTCTCTATGACCTTTTTTGGTTGTCAAAATCCAGTGCTTCCTGTAACTTTCAAGTCATAAACTACCTCCTCTCTGAGGCCTTTCCTCATTTCACCAATGTGCTGTGCTGTCCCTGCCTTAATGGGAATAGTAACTGCACACATCTCTCAGGAGGCCATGCGGGCTGAATGAGATGATCAGTACAGAATGTCTAGAACAGTACCTGGCACTTAGTAAGTGCTCCATGTGTGGTGATTAGCATTAAGTACCATCACAGCATTTGACTTCTCTGACATCTGAAGAGAACTACAATGAGGTGGAATTCCATTTCTGTATCGACTGTAAGCTCCTTAAAGGAAGAGCTGTCTTACTCAGGTCTGTATCTTCTAGAAGGAGCAGCGCAGTACTTTGCAAATAAGAGGTGCTGGGTTAATATCTGCTGAGTTGAACTAAGCAAGATAAAACTGGAGAGAGAGGCCTAAAGAAACAAGAACAATTTTTCCAGGCATCTGATCATAAGTAAGCATGAATAACTTCATAGCGTTTAGTGTTGGGGCATGAAATAAATCAATTCTGCTTCTGAGCGTGGAAAAAATTTCTGCACTGTTAGGATCTACCAGGGAGTATGTATAACTGGGTCATTTTTACACTTCCCAAAAAACTTCTTACTATGAGCAATATTTTCTGGGAAATTTTTCATTACAGAACATCTTGGGCTTCTTAGCAAGTGACTTACGGTTTTCTAAATTCTAAATCCAATAACTTGGAGGCTTGAATTTGAAAGACAAAACTCTCAAGAACTGGTATATTGCCACCAATCTAAGTGGAGTTATTCCTACTACCTAGAAGTCCTGCCTGCATTCCTCTGGGAGAGGAAGCCCCGTCCCTCCCCATCTCATGCCTATTCTATCTTCCCCATGTGACTCAGCCCTCCTTGTCTTCTCCTTGTCTTCATTTTTTGGATTCCAAAAATAAAGTCAAACAACAATTCAACAGGAAGTAGACTGAGCCCAGGGAAGGTGATATTTGGCAAGTTCATTATTCCTAAATTCTAAAATTGAGGCCAAAACAACTTGATCTTTTCTTAAAAAAAAAAATAAAAAAACAAAAAAAAACTGGGAGAAGAGGAAGGGAGTTAGAAAGAACATTTGAATCCACATAGGAATGGGGAGCTTGCTTTTGATAACACAAAAAACTAGAGAGTTGCCTGTGCCTTTGAAGGATCTTTACTATTTTAGACAGTTTGGTGAGAATCCCACCAGCCACTGCTGTTAACAAATGACAAGGTCTCACCAGTGGATGTGTCTGAGGGCTTACTTAATAAAAGTCCTTTGAAATATGGAGTCCAGCGCTATCTATACTTTGATATGCACGTATGTCACCCAAGGGTCTTGGCAAAATCCAGTTTCTCATGCCTTAGTCCTGAGGTGGGGTCAAGTCTATGAGTCTGCATTTCTAACAAGCTCACAGATGATACTGATGCTTCCCCTATAGGGCCCGCATTTTGAGTAGCAAGGAGCTGTTCCCAAAGACAGTGAAGAATAAGGGCCAAGTATTCTCCATGATGCCTTGAGGACCAGAGATTCAGAAGAATCAATTACAGCCTAAAGGATTTGAACCAGAGATGAAAAAGAATGCTTTCCATGAAGTATTGCTAGATATTGGAGCCAGTTACAGAGAAAGCTTTTAGACAATTAAGCACAAGATGGGTATCCAAGTGTTTGGGCTGTTGTGATAATTAGCCTAAACAATATTTCAGGGGTCCAGATTTATCTACTTAGTCTCTCTCCATTGATTCAGTGACCCCAGTAATAGCTGAATCTCCATTGGAATGTGGGTTGTGTAGATACGGAAGCAATATCATGACTATATTGAATTCAATTAAAAATAAAGTTTCAGAAAATGGCCCTGATTTGCATCCCTAATTTCTATTCAACTTTCCCATTTTAGGACACAGTATTGAGTGTGAGGACGAAAACGCTCGCCAACCCAGTCCCGTTTTAGTGACAGCAGATTCTGGGTACTTATGTCTCCTATCGCCATACAATATGGCCTAATAAAGTCGCGCCAAAGAGACTAGATTTCATTTCAGAGCAAAGGGTTCAGTCATAAACTTTTGCTTTCTGGCTGAACAGAGCCATTCCAGCTGCGAGCATAAATTCTGCTAGTTTTAGGTATCAGAGTGATTGGGAAGCCAAATGGGTTATTTGTGAGCCTGGTAGCAAAGGCAGAAGCACCAGCTTTATTGTGTATTCATTGTTATCTGGACAATCTCTTGCCAGTTAGAGAATATTTTCACAGGAAGTTAGAAGCGATTTCAGAAATTCCCCTCTGCAGTTTCTCAGAGTGGATTTTAGGCCTCATCAAAAAGACATTTGGTTCAGAGATTGAAAGTGGGCAGCCTATAAATTGCTGAGGTATTTAGCTGGGCTTAGCAGTTTTCCTTTGAGGAGGAAACCATGATCCTGAGTGCTCACTGAGTACAGTAGGGAAGTGCCTAAGTTCACGCCGCCTCTGGCTTCAAAAAATCCCAGCCTTATCATGTGCTCCTGAGCCAAGGAGCATAACCTCTCCAAGCCTTAATTCCCTTCACCTGCAAAATGAGAGCAACACTAGTACCTACCTCCTAGGGAGGCAGCTGAAATGAGGTGGTGCATGTAAAGTGCTTAGCAGGGTGCCTGGCAAATAGCTAACATTTGTGGAGTACTTTCTATGCAACAGATGAGCATGTGTTCTAACCATACTAAGAGATGGCATTTATTGAGTTTGTACCTTGTAGACAGTCTATACATGTCAGCTGTCATTATAAGTAATGAGTGATAGTGATAGTGATGATGCTGATGATGGTGATGATAGACAAGATAGCTCTACTGCTCAGACAAAGGAACTACGCCAATTAGATGTGGGGCCTGTGATTCATGGCTTCCTATTGCTTAGCTGCTGCTAGAAAAGGCTGGAACATCAGTGATCATACAGTGGTTCTCTGAATTGAAGAGAAACATTAAGCAGCCTGAGTTTGTCCCCAAAAGACAGCAATATTCTCTGGAGGTCCTCTCTGCCACCCATGGACTTTCCTAATGGCCAGTAAGTTAACTCTGGGTAGATATGATGATAAGGGAGAAGTTGATATTTTGAGGGGACATGATGGTCTCCCAAAATAGAAAATGGATCATGTGTGGGTAGCACCATTAACATGATGCAGGATCACCCAGCCTGGCTTTCTGAAAGGAGCCCTGGGCAAACAGGACCCTGATGACCAGAATGACACTTGCCGACATCTCTC
Source organism: Pan paniscus (assembly GCF_029289425.2). Lineage (NCBI taxonomy): Eukaryota > Metazoa > Chordata > Mammalia > Primates > Hominidae > Pan > Pan paniscus. The sequence goes on from NC_073257.2 coordinate 89,201,712, forward strand.
AGTTAGTACTCCCCACACACTATTCGTATCTGTCGTTCTCCTTCCTATCAAATGGCTTTGCTACTCACTTCCAGCCTTGCCTCCACGACTGATTTTGAATGGATACCTAGCATATCTTTGGTCCACAGGATGAGTGTGCAAAAAAAAAGGGTACTTATTCAAAATATTCTTTTTAAAAATACTTGTCCAGCTTGTATTTGGAGGACAGGCAGAGCAGTAGGTGGGGTGATAGAGAGAGGAATGATCCCTGGTCAGAGTCCTCAGCTACTGACCCTAGTAATTCAATCTTGAGCCCAATTTTGCATACTCAGCAAAAGAAAAGTTTTGCAGTCAAGCAGACCCATGCTTTTTAGAAAGCAAGTTATAAAATATCTGTCATTACTTGAACATGCCATTTGGGAGGAGGAGACTCATCCCTCCTAGCCCAAAAACCGTATCAAAGTATTCCCCCAAATACCTTATTAAAGTATTCAAAGTAATCTCAAACTTTCTGCCTCCTGAGAAGAGTTCTGGGAAGCACACTTTTCTATTTCTTGTTGCATTTCTAGAATGTTTTACCACTCATTGTAGTTCAGCATCCCCAGAAAACTGACAGGCAGGCCATCACCCTGCAGTTGGTATAAGATGGAAAGAGGGAGAGGACTTGCTATGATCCTGTTTGGGCAAAGAGACCCCTCCCTGTCCCCATGCTCACCTGTCCCATGAGCAAGTTCAAGTCAATAATACATGTCTATCCACTGAGGTAACTCATTGCAGCACACAGCTGTTCTCCTTCCAGTCAACACCAGTGCAGAGCTCTCCCTGGGCAAAGCTGCACTTGCTGGATGGGTTTTCATTAACATATGGGAAAGAATAGTCAGCAAATCTTCACTGTTGCAGAGGACTGGGAAAAACCAGACAGATGCACCTAGTTCTCACCTATCCATGCAGACAAAATCATCTAGCCTTAGGGAGTGGAGGGTGGATTGCCAGAGAGGCTGAAGGGGTTGGGAAAACCAGTGTCATTTAGGTTGATGAACAATGCTGCTGCCCTAAAAAAATGTATTCAGTCAGAAAATTCTGCTGACTCCGTATCTCACCACAAAGAGCTCCAGGGAACTTCCCCGACATCAGTCATTTACAAAAGTGTTGGCAACACAAAATTGTAAGCACTGTAGGTAGGGATGCCTTTATGCCACCTTAGAGAGTGGTTTTATATCAGGATTATTCCTCTATCTTCTCCCATCAGTGATCCAATTCTGACCCAGTCTCAAATCTCATCACAAATAGAAAGCCAAACAGCACCTACCTCCATCTCTTAAGAAAGTTGAAGGAGAGAATTTATAGACTGAGGGGTAGGTGCTTTCATATACGGATAATCTTTCAAAAATACCATAAGCTCTTCCATTTTTTTTACAGCAGGTAAATAGGGAGCTAAGAGAGGTTCAGTAGCCTTCCCCAGGTCTTACAGCAAATCACGTCCTAATCAGAGTCTTATAATCCTTGCCCTGTCCCATCCTGCTGCCCACTGCACAGTCACACAACCCCCCTCACACTTCACAAACCAGGGATAACAGGAAGGGTGAGGGCTGTGGTAGCAATTTTGGATAATATAGTGGTCCATGGGTACTTATAGCAGGGAAATATTATCTGAGATCTTCAGATGATCAAAATTGAATCCTAGTTAGACTGGAATACCCAATCCCATTCAGAAGGGGAATCAAATATTCCTCTTTCAGTTGTTCTTGCCTCTCTAGTCTATTTAAGGAGAAGGAGAAAAAAATACTCAACCACAGATAGAAATGTCCTTCTCACTGCCAAATTTTAGCCAAAACAAGAAATCAACAGAAGCTTCTTAAGAAACTATACCTATTTGTCCCAGTCTAGAAAAAGGAGAAAGGATAGAATCCATCACCCTAAAAAGCAATGCCATAGGTATGGGGGCCAGGAATAAACAGACTTCCACAGCCAGACTGACAACAAAGAGCTTCTGCACACCAGCATCAGTGGGCACAGAGATATATGTTACTTCTCAGTGGGCAGAGATACCCTATCTACTTACAGGGTATGGAAAAAAGAGAGGAAGTGATGACTCTTACTCATAGATATTAATTAGTTACATCCACTTCCCATCCTCCAGTGTATACAGAGTACAGCCATCAAGACAGGACCCCTGTATTTCTCCGAACATGAAACCCTAATCACTGGGACTGCATCACTCGTTACCATGAAATACATGTGGCAGTTAATGATAAAAACCACAAAAATTATACTCAGTTCAAACGTTTTATTGCATGCCATTCTTCAAGATGGCAGATGGCTGCCTAAATTGATCTCAGTGTCATGTTACAGGTGCCCCTAAGTTTCTCTAAATCAGCCAAATGAGTTTGAAGTTGAAACGGCCACCTCACATCGTTCTACTAGGAGACGCACAGGATGCCACTGTAATGCAGTTTGCTGAATTATAGTATTCATAGGCTCTGATTAAAAAAAAAATAGGTGAACTACCTGAAACTTGCCCCACAGAGAATGATTATTGAATATGCTAAAAAGCCATGATGCTGATGACCCTGACTTAAAGGCAATATTCTCCCCATTCTGGCTGTACAGGGCAAATATAGAATATGGCGGCTAAAGAGATATCTGAGTTACTGGTTCTGGGTAAGATGGAGTTATCACAGTTCATCCTGTCTTTCCCACTGAATGATGTTCTAAGACCTGGACAGAATGCATGGAGCAGCTATTTGAAGACATTGAGAATAAACAATGGCAGGTAGATTGAGGAAGAAGACCCGAATTAGAAATACCACCAAATCAGCAGTGAATTTACCATTGTTCTCTTCTGGTATCCTCTAGCCTGACCTCGAGGCAGCCAGAACCTGGAAGGGATCATCAAGATGTGGACAAAAAACCTCCACGAGAAGCCTCATAGTAGAACTAACTAATGAGAGGTAACTCTTAGAAAAAATGGAGGAAATCACTGTTTTTCCCTCCCTCCCTCCCTCCATTCCTTCCTCTCTCTCTTCCTTCCTCTCTTTCTTCTTTCCTTTCTTCCTTTCTTTTTCTCTCCTCCTGTGCCCCAACACCAAGCCATCTAGTAGTGGCAGTAGCAGTGGTGACAATGCAAGCCAGAAAAAGATTAAAGGAGATAGGAGAATTTTCCTCTCTGCCCAAAAAACCTATGGTCCTGAGAGAATGAAAACCAAACCCTATTGCTTTTTGTCTCTCTCTGCCCTTCTACCAGTTGGCCCCAGATGTGAACACAATCACAGAAAGTATACAGAAAGCTGGATAACTAAAGCCTCAGCAGCCCTTCCATCAAAAGATCAAAAAGGAAGGCCCCAGGGAACCTGAAAATATTGCAGAGATCACATAGAAAGAGGACATGGGGAAGTAGTCACAAAATTGTTTATAAACTCTGGGGCTCACGCTAAGCTGTACATGGATGAAACTGACCCTACACAGCACATTTAGATTCTAAGAACTAAACTATAATATAGACCACCACCCAGTCTAAGGGCAATATTGGACAGATCCAAATAGCACTGCCAACGCTTTGAAAACTCAACTAACATTGAAATCACAACCCATAGAAGCCTCATAAGAACCTGTAGCCTAAAATCAAGCCCATCAGGCCGGGCGCAGTGTCTTGTGTCTGTAATCCCAGTATTTGGGAAGCCAAGGCGAGTGGATCACCTGAAGCCAAGAGTTCAAGACCAGCCTGGCCAACATGGCAAAACCCCGTTTCTACTAAAAATACAAAAATTAGCCAGGCGTGGTGGTGGGCACCTGTAATCCCAGCTACTTGGGAGGCTGAGGCAGGAAAATTGCTTGAACCCAGAAGGCAGAAGTTGTAGTGAGCTGAGATTGCACCACTGCACTCCAGCTTGGGTAACAGAGTGAGACTCCATCTCAAATAATAATAATAATAACAATAATAATAATAAAGTAAAATAAAATAAAGCAGGTCATTACCTTCCAAAATAAAATTATCAACATTCTTACAAAATTTAAACAAGAATCAGAGTTTCATAACAAAAAAATTAAAATATCCAAGACACAATAAAAAATTACTTGCCATAAGAGTAACCAGGAAAATCTCAACTTGCATGGAAAAAGACAATCAGCAGATGACAATGCCTAGATGACACAGATGTTGGAATAATCTGACAAAAACCTTAAAGCAACTACTATTTCCCGATAACTAAGAAAGAACACATTTGTAAAGAAGTAAAAGACAGGATGCATAATTTAAAAATCAAATGAAAATACTACAATTAAAAAACACAATAACTAAAACATTCACTGAATGGGCTCAACAGCAGAGCAAAGATGATGGAGGGAAGAGTCAATGAACTTGAAGCTAGATCAATATAAATTGTGCAATTTGAACAACAGAGAGAAAAAAGTATTGAAAAGTTTCACACAGAGCCTCAGGGTCCTCTGATACATCAGAAAAAGATTTAGCATTTGCGTCATAGGAATCCTAGAAGGAAAGCAGAAATAATATGGTGCAGGAAAAAAAATTTTTTTTGAGGAAACAATAAGTGAAAACTTTAACTTCCCCAGAGACAAACCTAGCAGTTGAAGAATCTCAATGAACTCCAACAGGATAAACCCAAAAGAATAATGCCTAGACACATTGTAATCAAACAACAGAAAACTAAAGACAAAGAGAAAATCTAGAAGGCAATCGGAGAAAAATGACTCATTACTTATAGGTAACCACAATTCAAATGACTATGGATTTCTCATCAGAAACAATGGAGGCAAGAAGAAAGTAGAACAACACTTTTAAAATGTTGAACCCCGAATTCTATATCCACCAAAATGTCCCTAAGTAATGAAAGTGAAATAAAGATATTTTCAGATGACAGAAAACAGTGTTTGTTGCCAGAGCATGGCTCTGAAGGAACTGCTAACATAAGTTGGACAAACAGAACAGAAATGATACTAAAAGGAAGGAAACAAAGAGAAAACAACAACATTAATAAATATTAGAATAATATAATAGACTATACTTCTCTTGAATTCTTTAAAATACATAAAAGCAAAAATTATAACATTGTCTGATATAGTTTGCAACAGCTATAGTACATAATACAACTATAACATAAAATGGGGAGGGTAAAGAAACCTATAGCTTGGTAAGGGTTCTACATTTCACTTAAAGAGGCAAATCATGGAATCCAAGTGGACTTAAAAAGTTAAGTATGTACATTACAATCCCATGAGCAATCAATTTTTTAAAAACTATATAAAGAAGTATAAGAAATACCACAGACCAAAAAAAATTCTGAAAATGTTCAAAATAATTCAAAAGAAGAAAGAAGAGAGTTCAAAGTTTTTGAAAAATTAGTCTAATTTTCAAAACTGAAACAGAGGAAACAAACAGAAAGCAAATAAAATATTAGGCCTAAATCCAAACATATAAATAATAATATTATAGATAAATTGTCTAATGCAACCAATTAAGAAAGAGAGATTCAAAGAATCGATTTTTAAAAAATCACCCGACTATAAACTGTCTATAAGAAGATCACTTAAGTTTTAAAGATAGGTTTGGTTCAAACAGAAAAGAATGAGAAAAGATATACTTTTTTCCATGAAAACACCAATGAAAAAAGAAAGCTTGAGTGGCTATATTAATATCAGATAAAGTAGACTTCAGAACAAAGAAAATTACAAGGCTATAGGGATAATATATAATGATAAAAAGGTCAATTCACCAAGAAAACATAACAATCTAAAGTATATGCACTTAACAGACTTTCAAACACACACAAAGCAAAACCTGACGGAACTAAAGTAGACAAATCCACAGTTATAATTGGAGACTTCAGCATCCTTCTCGTAGTAAGATGCAGAACTAGCAGACAGGAAATTAGGCAAGGGTATAGAAGAAATGAACACCACCATTAGCCGACTAGTAATAATTGACATTTATAGAACACTCTGCCCAACAACAGCAGAATATACATTCTTTTTAAGCTCACCTGGAACATTCACCAAGACAGATTACATTCTGGGCCATAAAATGCACCTTAACAAATTTAAAAGAATTGAAATCATGCCAAGTAGGTTCTTAACCAGAATGGAATCAGACTACAAATCAATAATAGAAAGATAAGAGGAATATCTTTGAATACTTGGAAATTAGGCAACACACTTCTAAATAATTCATGGATCAAAGAAGTTTCATGTGAAATTAGAAAATATTGTTAACTGAACAAAAATGAAAACACAACATATCAAAATTTGTGGAATGCAGCTAAAGCAGGGACCAGGAAGAAATATATAGCACGAAATGTTTACACCAAAAAAGAAGAGTCTCAAATCCAAAATCTAAGCTTCATCTTAAGAAGAAACTAGAGAAGAGGAGCAAAGTAAATCTAAAGCAAGCAGAAAGGAAACAAACAAAAAATACAGGAAATAATAAAACCAAAGCCGATTATTTAACAAAGATCAGCAAACTTTATATCTAGTAAGAGTGACAAATAAGAGAGAAGACACAAATAACAAAATCAAGAATGAAAGAGTGGTTATCACTGCCCACATTAAAAGGACAATAATGGGATACTATGAATAACTCTACATACATAAATTGAAAAACTCAGATAAATTAGACCAATTTTTCAAAAACTTTGAATTGTCACAACTCACCCAAGATTAACTATTTAACCTGAATAGTCCTATAACCATTGAAGACATTGAATTTGTATTTAAAAACTTTCAGAAAAGAAAAAAATCTAGGCCCAAACCTAGTAGTATTTCACTGCCAAATACCACTAAATATTTAAAGAAAAAAAAATCACCAATTCTACACAATTTCTCCCAGAAAACAGAAGGAAGGGAAAGATTTCCCAACTCATTTTATAAAGCCAACATTACCTGACACTAAAATCAAAGACAGTCTAAGAAACGTACAAACTAATATACACCAAAAAACAAACACACACAAATTCTTCATAAAAATATTAACAAACCAAATCCACCAACATATATAAGAAATAATCACACTAACTAGGGTCTCTCCCAGGAATGTATGGTGGCTGGTTCAATATTGTACAATCAATCAATGTAATTTACCATATTAACAGTCTAAAGAAGAAAAACTACATGATCCTATACATTGATGCAGGAAAGCATTTAGCAAAATTCAACCTCCATTCATGATTGAAAAAAATAAAACTCTCACCAAAATAGAAATAGGAAGGAACTCCCTCAACCTCAAAAGAAAGGTATCTACAAAACATCTATAGTTCATATCATACTTAATGGTGAAAGAAATGAATGTTTTCCCTTGAAGACAGGTGACAAAGAAAAGGTGTCTACTCCCACTCCCTCTATTCAATATTCTGCAAGAAGTGCTAGCCGGTACAATATGATTGCCAGGTACAAGGTCAATACAGAAACATAATGTATATTTCTACATACCACCAATGAACAATTGGAACCCAATTTTTTTAAGATGTCATTTATAATAGCTCCAAAAATGTAAAACTTACATATAAATCTAACAAAACATGTACAGAATCTTGATGCTGAAAACTATAAAACACTGGGTAAAACAAGTTAAAGATGACCTAAATAAATGAAGAGACCAAATTGATGGATTGGAAGATACGACATAGTAAAGATGTCAGTGCTCCCCCAAATTGGTCTATAGGTTTAATACAATTCCAATCAAAACACCAGGAGGAATTTTTTTTAGGTATAGGCAAGCTGATTTTAAAGTATATATGGAAAGACAAGGACACTAGAATAGCCAAAGCAATTTTGAAAAAGAATACATTTGGAGGACTCAAACTTTGTAATGCCCATTTTAAGCAACAGAAGATTGTTTCTAGACCTTGAAGCTCAATGGAGTTTGCCATATTGGAATCTGAAGTTGTTTGGTTCCGGTACCTCCTTTCATCCTTCCATATTCTCCCTTTTGGAATGGCACTGTCTATAGCCATTATCCTATGGCTGTCCTGCCATTGCATTTGGGGTGCAGAGTACTTGTTTTCTAGTTTCACAGATCCAAAAATGGAGAAGAATTTTGTCCCAGGATTGATCACACCCAAAGTCTCACCCATAACTGATTAGATGATGACATTGGGACATGTGAGTTGCTGATCTTCAGCTCTGATTTTGGACTTGAATTGTTTTGCAGGGTTGAGACTTTTGGGGATGGGGGAATGAGGTGAATGTATTTTGCATGTGGGATGAATATAGATTTTTGCAGAAGTGATTAACGATCTTGTGATAGGAAGGTTATCTAAGTGGGCTCTAAATGTAATCTCTATTGTCTTTTTAGAGGAGGTTTGGCTAAAGAAGAAGAAATAGGAGATGTGACAATGGAAGCACAATGTTGGAGTGATGCGATGACAGGGACAAGAGCCAAGGAATGTGGTCAGCCTCCAGAAGCTAGAAAATGCAAGGAAACAGATTCTCCTCTAGAGCCCCCAGAAGGAACCAGCCCCGCTACCATGTTGACTCTAACTCCACTGAAACTCAGTTTCCAAGTTTTGGCCTCCAGTAAAGGAAGGAAAAAAACTTGTGATATTTACAGCAACTAGGTTTGTAGTAATTTATTGCAGTAGCCATAGGAAACTAATACATAGAGTTTCATTTATCTTGGGTAGATATCTAGGAGTGGTATTTCTGAGTCATATGGTAACTCAATGTTTAATCTTTTAAGAAAAACTCCAAATATTTCAACTTAAAAACTTCTTTCCAGGAAAGAAAGTTTAAGTTAAGAAAATGAAAACACAAGCTACAGATTAGGGGCAAATATTTACAAATTGTATATCCAACGAGATCCAAAATATATAAAGAATTCTTAAACAGTAAAAAACAAATACAAAGAAACAACTCAATTAAAATGGACCCAGCACTTCACCAAAAAGCATATACAGATGACAAATAACCACTGGGAAGGTGTTCAACATCAGTAGGGAAATACACGAGAAAACCACAATAAGATACCACTGCCCGCCTACTAGACTGTTTAAAATAAAAAGTATTGACAATGCCAAGTGATGGTAAGGATGCAGAGCTACAGATACTCCTGCATTGCTTGCTGATGGGAATGATAAATGGTACAGTCCTTCTGGAAAACATTTTGGCAGTTTCTTCTAAAGTTAAATATAAACTTACCCTATAATCCAGCAATCCTAATTCGAGATACTTACCCTAGAGAAATTAAAACTTATATCCACACAAACTTCCATGTAAATGTTTATATCAACTGTATTCATGATCGCCCCAACTGGAGGAAAACTAAATGGTGTCCAATGGATGAATGGATAAACAAACTGGTACCTGCATATAAGATGTCATACTATTCATCAACAGAAAGGATGGAATACTGATACATGCAACAACCTGGATGGATGTCAAGGGAACTATGCTAAATGAAAAAAGCCAATCTCAAAAGGTTACATGCTCCATGATGCCTTTACATGACAGACTTGAAAAGACAAAACTGTAATGACAGAGAATAGATCAGTGGTTGCCAGGGCCTAGGAGTGACAGGAGGGTGTGACTCTACAATATGACAGCATGAGGGAATTTAGGGGTATGGAAACTATCCTGTATCCTGATTGTGGTGGTGGTTGCATGACTACACATACACAAAATCAACTTTACTGTATGTTAATTTAAAAAATAAAATGAAAAACACTTCTGGAAAACTATAATCATTTCCAAATCTTACTGGAATCATGTACCTTCAGCATTTTCCTATAATGCAAATGGATTACTCTGCTAATAACCTTGAGGACTTATCAATCCAAAGCCCCAACACCTCCACTCAAATTGTTTGAGTTACTTGAATATTTTTGTTATGATCAGAAGGTGTCGGTAAACATTAGGATTAACTATATTTTTTTCTCCAAGATATTTTTCTTCCTTCATCTTATTAGCACTACCTAACCCGTCCGGATCTCACTCCCTCTTTACAGATACATTTCACACACGGGAAGTCTATCATACTGCACTGTAACCTACTGCTTCCTTCTTTCAAATGGTTGAGACTAAACTTTATAGCTTTCTTACATGTCCCTCAACAAACCAGTCATCATCTCCCTTCTGTACTCAGTTGCGTCCCTTGGCTTGAGCAATACATCCTCCCACTACAAGGCATTATGGTCTAGACAAGACAGCACTTGCCTGGGTTTTTCCAGACTAAGCCACCATCAAGGGAATGGGGCAGACATATGTATCTCCTACCTTGGAAAAGAGCTTAATTTTTATAGTTTTTCGTGGTTGAGGGGAAACCTAGGATAAGCTCATTTTACAAATGTTGCAAAGTGGTTTCTATTCTTAGAAGCTATTGATTTGAATATAAAACAAAGCAGTGTTTACATTCAAGACATTTCTCTTGGAGAAGCAATGTGTAACAGTGGGGAAAGCACTGAGCTGAGAAGCCAATGATGTTGTAGCGTTCTGGCCCTAGCTCTACCATTCCCCAACCAGCCATGCAACCAGAAGTCATCTTCCGATTTCCTCCTCCCAAAGAGCTATGGTGATGGGTCCTGTGGCTTACTAGTCTACAACTGAAGAAAGGTCAGAGACATTAGGTTCTTTGCATTTGGCATGTTTTCCATATGTATCTGGTTTCCTTGTGTATCTGGTCAAATAAAGAATTTAAGTGAAAATGTATATCTCAGCCAGGCACGGTGGCTCATGCTGTAATCCCAGCACTTTGGGAGGCTGAGGTGGGCATATCACTTGAGGTCAGGAGTTTGAGACCAGCCTGGGCAACATGGTGAAACCCCGTCTCTACTAAAAATACAAAAATTAGCCGGGTGTGGTGGCTCGTGCCTGCAGTCCCAGCTACTTGGGAGACTGAGGCAGCAGAATCACTTGAACCTGGGGGCTGCAGCGGCCGGGTTGCTGGGGGAGAGGTGGGCGGAGGTTGCAGTGAGCCGAGACTGCACCACCGCACTCCAGCCTGGGTGAGAGAGCGAAATCTCCATCTCAAAAAAAAAAGGTATATCACGTAAACTGAAAAGTGCTGTGCAAACGTAAAGTATTACTATAATTCCAAAGTTCTTAGCAGAATACCCACGGTATCAAATCAATGGTGGTTCCTTGTTTTGCACCCCTAGATGTGTAGAATAGTTGCCTCAAAGTTCCAAATTCCTCATCATTGTTCTGGATATAGATGCACACTTAGAATCACCTTAGGGCAACGACAACCAATAGACTTAAGGAAACCTGATATTTTATTCCTTATGGCTTACACAGGACTTTGCGATTTTCATGTAACAATCACTAACAGTGGATGGCACTCAAAAAACCAAAGTCAAAAAGTTGGAAGAGTGGGGAGGCAGAGTAGACCCAGTCTGTGGATACCCAGGTGGACTCAGGAATGCATGCAATTAATTAAAGGCCAATTATCTCTGAAAGAGCTCAGACTGATGCTTGGCCAGAGGCTTGTTCAATAAGATGGCCCTTACTTCACATCAGTGACTATATCCTGCCAGCCGAGAAGGGCCAGGGTGAGTGTCAGCTTCTACTGGATTTTCGCATTAAGTCCTGACCATTGCCGCTTCTCGGGCTCCATCCTCGCTGGGCACCGGACTCTGTGTATATGTTATGTAATCTTTCTGTGCTGCCTTTCTCTTTGTTCAGTCCATGCCAAGACCCATATAAAAGAATCCATATGTGATTACAGCTATAAAACCAAGAGGAAAATATTAGATGAAAATATAACATTTTGGGGTTTCTAAGTTTGCTTTACCTTTAATGCTAGGCAGACAGTTTACACAAATCATTTTGCTGCAAAGTAAAGAATAATGAGTTAAATGTGTTCCCTGTCACCATCAATCATGTACATTTGCCTTTGATTCACCAAACATATAAGACACATGAAATGACTTTCTAATCATGTTAGGGGGAAGGAGGGAGAAGGGAAGAAGATAGGGAAAGGAGTTTCAACTTCTTTTATTTTATTCAGAAGATCCATTGACATTTTCTGGCAATCTTCTAACATGCTGTATGGGCTTCTTTTTGCTAATAATGTTTGCCTTGAGAATTTGTAAAGGTCTGAGAACTCTTTAATTCAATGTTCTAGAAATTACCAGGGCCATAGGGGAAATGAATCCCTGTTAATAACTCAAGGATTACTTCTCTCTTTATTGGAAATAGTTTTCACAGAAGTTACTCTACTTTCGGGTGGGCATTAGTGGGCTTGGTCAGACTGAGTGGCACTGTGGGAGGCAGCATCCTGCATGGAAGCCTCTGATCTAATGGGATCTAAGTAGGGTGAAAAGCAGGTACACAGTGACGTTGACCCAAATAGGATACTGGGGTTTAGCAAATTCATTTCAATTCATGGGTGTTTATTTTGATTTGTGAACTTAAACAACACAGTGACTGGATTTTCTGGCAGTTGAAGAGCTTTATAACCAAATCTAACCAGCCTCTGCACAATCCTTGCCAAGGATTAAAGAGCTTTGCATTTCATGTTTCTACATTGAATCAAAGCTCTTTAATTTGGCAAGGGAATCATATACAGTAGCAAAGAAAGAAGTTTTCTGCACCAAAATCACACCAAATTACAAGTCCCTGCTGGTCCTGGTCCCACCCAGCTGTCTGTAATACAGGCTGGTCAGGCTAGGCTGAGGCCAACTGATGCATTCATTTACTCCACAAACACGTATTGAGTACCTATTATGAGTCAGGCGCTGTTCTAGGCACTGAGGATTCAGCAAGTAGCCCCATCTTCACAGTGCTCACCTTGTCCCAGGGAAAAGAGGCAATAAACACCAAACAGTGCCACGGGAAAAAACAAAGCCAAGAGAGTAAATAAGGATGTGGATGTATGGTGTGTGGAGGGGAAGGGGGTGCAGATTCCTAAAATGCAATTCTGTTTTTTCCACATGGAAACTTTATCCCCCCATGAAGCTGAGAAGAACAGCTGTATACTTCCTAGAGAATATGAAGTGGGACATCTACTCTCTCTAGAGACCCTCACAAGCCCCAGAGAACTTGTATGAGCTTAGTTACTTTCTTCCTGATTTTCCTGTATTTGCCAGGGAAGTTGTTGAATCATAAAGTATCCCTTTATAAGAAATATACCATATTCATAGATTGGAGAACTCAGTATTGTGGAGATGTCAATTCTCCCAACAGAATCCAGAAACAGACCCGATCATGTAGTATCACCTGACTTATTTAAAAAAAAAACAGGGGGTTCTGGGATATTTGTAATGTACTCTTTGTTAATCTAGGTCCTAGTTACATGAGCACTGAGGGTATAAGTATTTAACAGGTTGTACATTTATTACATGCACACTTTTATTATATTTCAATTAAAAATTCATTTTTAATCCCTTTTAAAAATGCAGTTCTAATGCCTTAGAGGAAAGACTCAACTGAGAAATTAATATTAAGCAAAGACAACAAGAGTTGGACAGAGGGGAGCCAAGCAGCTGCTCAGGGAAGGAATATCCAGCCAGGGGGAACAAGAAGTAAAAATCCCTAGACCAGCTCAAGGGAGTGTGGCTAACATAAGAAGCAGGAGAACACTCAGGACTTAAGCCAATGAGGTTCCAGGGACCTGACTGCTTAGGACCTGCAGGCCATTGTAGGGACTTTATTCAGATGAGATGGGACCCCATGGAGAGACTTATGCAGAAGAGTGACAGGATCTGATTCATGCTTGAGAAGGTTGTTCTGGATGCTTTGTTGAAGATAGATTGGAGGTGGGGTGGTAAGGGCAGAGCAGACAGACCAGTTAGGAGGCTGGTGTAATATTCTAGGAGAGACATGATGGTGGTTTGGAGCTAGTAGTAGGAGTGCAGGTGGTGAGAAGTGCTCCGATTCTGGGAATATTTTGAAACTTGAACCAAGAGGATTTCCTGCTGTATAGAATGTGGTGTTTGAGGGCAAATAAATAAATTTTTAAAAATGAGTCAAGGGTGACTCCAGAGTTTTTAGTTTCAGCCATGGGAAGGATGGCATTGCCAATAGTAAAATGAGCAAAGAACAGGTTTGTGGACAAAGAAAAGGAATTCGATTGTGGAATGGTAAGTCTGAGAGGAGATGGGGTATTCAAATGTAGATGTTGAGCAGCAGTTGAATCGGTGACGCCGGGTTCAGGGGAGAGGTTCTTCATGGAAATACAAATATGGAAGTCATCTATGTATCTAAAAGCAATGAGAATAATTGAGATTATCAAGGAAGTGAGTATAATTGTATTGGGAGCTGCTCTCCACTGGTGAGGAATATGTGCAGAAGTCTGCTGTCATAATGCCATCTGTGGTTAGGGTGACATTGTCCATGGGTAACAGAGTAGGCAACATCTTGCATCTCCCTATCTAATTTCCACCATGTGGGTTTACTTTGCCAGACAAACTCTCTACTCTGGTACCACTAGTTGTTCTTTCCTAAGTAGAGAGCCACCTCAATCCCAGCCTTATCAGTTGCAGCCCTGGCCCCATTTCAGAGCTCTTGTCAACTCCAACTCTGCCACGCAAGGTTGAGTTCTGCTTCTGGTATGCCTCCTTCAACCTGGTTAGCAGAGCTTACACTCACCAGACAATAAGAATTGCTTGCTGTGATGATTAATGTTAACTTGACTGGGTCACAGTGTACCCAGATATTTGGCTAAACATTATTCCGGGTGTGTCTTTGAGGGTGGAGGGTGTTTCTGCATGAGATTAACATTTGAATTTGTGGAGTGAGTAAAGCAGATTGCTCCCCCAACAACCCTCAACCCAACCCATGTGGGTGGGCTTCATCTAACCCACTGAAGGCCTGAATAGAATAAAAAGGAGGAGTAAGGGAGAATTTCCTCCCTCTGCCTGATGGTCAGTCTTAAGATGGGACATCAGTCTCCTCCTGCCTTCAGATCTAGACTTATACCATTGACTTTGCTGGTTCTCAGATTTTCAGACTCAGACAGAGACTATACCATCTTCTTTCCTGGGTCTCCAGTTTATAGAGCTTGGGATTTCCCAGCCACTATAACCGTGTGGGCCAATTCTTTATAATCAACATCTCTCTCTCTCTCTCTCTCTCTCTCTCTCATGCATGTGTGTGCACACACACACAGAGAGACACCGTCGCTCTGTTTCTGTAGAGAACCCTAATATACTTACTTTGTCCCAGAAGCACCTACCTAAGTCATCCCTAGCCCTTCAGCTCCACTTGGTTTAGACTCCAATTAGTTTCACCTCCTCAAAACAGCAGTGTGTAATGTCAATCCCTTCTTGGGAGCCTAGTTTATTCCTTACCCTGACTCAGCCCAGCCTAGGGTAACTGTTATGATGCAGTGGCCTCTGCCTTTGCAGAGCTGGGCAGACAGAAAGGTAAAGAAGATGCACAGAATGGAGCTATGCAAACATGTGCCCATACATCCAAGTCAGAACAGAAGCTTTCTGAAGCTTACCAGAGCTTCCTAGCCCTAAGGATGCTGATGGGATTAGCGCACTGTCTGGAACATGGTAGGTCCCCAGGGCATCTCTATTGCATCAATAGTTCACATAGAATGAACTATAGAAAGCTAAGATTTGTACTAAGATGATGGCACTAGCTAAAGTTTTCTCTTATCGTTTCTCACATTTCCTTTCAGTATACTCAAGGGCAAACCTGGAACCAGTTTGCTTGGGTTTGAACACCTGAGTTTGTCAATTCCAAATCACACATCCACATGCAGGTTGTTGAAATTCTCTTAACCCATAGTGCTTGCCACTGTAAAAGGAGGATAATAATAGTGACAAGTTTGGGTATGGTCATTGTGAGAATTAAATGTGATATTGCAGCTAAAGCACTTAATACGGGATTTAGCACATGGGAATCAGTATTTTTTAGCTATTATTAAAAGTCCTTGATTTACATTTTTAGCTGCTAAACCAGGCTAATTCTATACATACATATGTACAAGCACACATATACACATAAACATAACCCAGACTAAAAATATTTAAATGATTCCCTTGGCTATGGTTAGTGCTAGGACAAAAACTTTGTGTGTCCAGCCACATCCACTTCAGCCAAGATACAATCTGAATAGCATGCTTCTGATTTCTCTAGCGCATTCTCATTCAGAAACAGAAAACATGACAGAGAAGCGTGTGTTGTTATCGATATTAAGTAACATTTCACCCGCAAATTCCAAATCTTGCGGCATAGGGAAAAAAAAAACAACACAAGAAATACATAACATATTTTCTTCATTCTTAAAACTGATTTATTCAACAAAGAAATAATCATGGAGAGCATACTGTGTTCCAGGTTGTGTGTGTGTGTATATGTGTGTATGTGTATAAAATGATAGATTAACAGACTTCAAATAGTTGGCAATTCTGAGAACTATTTAAATGTGCTACATTGGAAGTCCCAATGTACACTGAAAAACAATTTTAAGAGTTAATCACCCTCTAAACACACACACACACACACACACACACAATTTGTCATGTGCAAAGACAGCTAATCCTAGTAAAAATAATAGCACAATTCATGAAGATGGCAGGCCACGCCCCAACTTGAAACCTCATACGCCGAAGAGAAGCTAAGTATGCATAGTAAGACTCAAAAACAAAAACAAAAACAAATCAATGGATCTTAAATTACATCCAAGTGAGGAAGCCAAGTAGAGAGTAAGTGTGGCCACTTATTCAGGGCTGAGGCAATAGCAGATAGGCTAAGTAAGTTCATTGCCTGGGTCTTTACAGAAGACAGCAGGGAGAGTCTCACTAGAACCTGACAGGCTAGGAGTAGGAGATCAGACAGTGGCAAATGAACAGCATGTTCCAGGGCTGGCTGATGATGTCAATGCAGATAAGTCACAGGCACCAGGATGTTCGTGCGAACTCCTTAAAGGAACTCAAGGGTTCAAATAAGATCCTATTGCACAAAATGCTTAACCTGTCCTTAACAGCAGCTGCTGAGCTGGAGGATCCCTGGATTGCCAGCTTGAGTCTCTTTCCTAAAGGTATTAGATATAAAATTAGCATAAGATTTGTTAAATCCTAGCACTACAGAAGCTGTAGAGGGCATGCCTTGAAGTTTAAATGGAGTAAATTAAGGACAAATAGCCAGAAAAAAAATATTTAACAGTAGTTAGCAAAGTTAAGAAATTCATTACCCCCAAAGATATGGGGGTATATAAAATATAAAAAAGATTCCTAAAAAGTTTAGATCAATTCAGAGATATATCCACACAGGAGTGAGGTTTTCAGGGACAAAGACTTGGGGTCCTAAGGTTGGTATCTTTGAGAGTGGCATTGATGGAGAGATAAAGAAGCATTGCTCCATATTTCTTGGTACCTCCAGGCTGGGCCTCTTTTGTAATTCCTGTATGCCAGTAGTCTCTCTTTCTTTTTCTTTCTTTCTTTTTTTTTTTTTTTTTTTTTTTTTTGGAGACGGGGTCTTCTTTCTCTGTTGCCCAGGCTGGAGTGCAATGGCATGATCTTGGCTCACTGCGACCTCCGCCTCCTGGGTTCAAGCAATTCCCCGGCTTCAGCTTCTTGAGTAGCTGGGACTACAGGCATGCGCCACCAGGCCCAGCTAATTTTTGTATTTTTAGTAGAAAAGGGATTTCACCATGTTGGCCAGGCTGGTCTCGAACTCCTGACCTCAGGTGATCCACCTGCCTTGGCCTCCCAAAGTGCTTATATTACAGGTGTGGGCCAACACACCTGGCCAGTAATCCCTCTTTCTTTTATTAAACATACCACCCCCACTTTCAGTCTTGGCATTTTGGTCTCATGCATGATAAAAAGCCCAGTGGAAGTGGCTCACACCTATATAATCCCAGCACTTTGGGAGGCTGAGGCAGGAGGATTGCTTGAACGCAGGAGTTTGAGACCAATCTAGACAACACAGGGAGACTGGTCTCTACAAAAAATTAAAATAAAATTAAAAAGCCCAGTGGATAGTCACTGTGCTTCTGCCTGTGCCACATCTTTGCTGTTACAGTCTTGTTTCTCTTATTTTAACAGGGGTTCTGCTGCACCAAAAAACAGACATGACCGGCCTAGGGGAAGGGAGAGGGTGAGCTAACACTTTACCTTGGCTTCCAGAAATGCTAATTGTTCCCAAAGGATCAAGTGCTGCCAAAGCCTCACCCCTTCTTTGTCCATCCTAATAGGCCTGCTTGTCCCCATGGAAATATTGATGAATTCTCCGTTATAGGATACAGAGGTCATTAGAGAAGGAAGCAATTTCTGTAAACAATAATCCATTTGTAGGTTTACTTTTCCACCTACCCCCCACCCCCAACAAAAGTAAGTGAGGGCTCTGTGATCCCTGGAATGGGAGATAATACATAAAACATGCCAAGGAGGGTGTCATTATGGTGTTCACCATGACCTAAAGGAGACAAAGATCTGGGATTTGGAGGTAAGTAACAAAGATAGCAATGTAGAATGGGGAGCATGTGAATAAGGCATCTCTATTTTAACTGAGAAAAATATATGAGGGGAAGGCTTGTGATTTCCAGGTCATGTACCTTAGCCAATTCCAACACAAAGACCATCTCAGTGTCAAAAGGTCATATTCAGAGAGCTACTTCCAAACAGGCGGGAATTGGCCTTATACAGAAATAATGTGGTAACATAACCCCCAGAGGAAAATGTGTTTTCAGTTACACCAGGGCCAGGCCCAGCCTTTCCCACAAGCTCTTCCTAAATAGGAACTTGGCAATGGGATTAGCTGAGCTGGAGCGGACATCCTTGGCTTTAGAGGTGAGGCCCATCAGGGTCTGGAGGAAGGTTGGGCAGAGGTTTTCCCTGCTGCTAATAGCACTGAAGAATCAGCATCACATCCATTTTATTAATTTCCTTGACAGACAGCTCTAGTTACCACGCAGGCACCACAAAATCAAAACATACAGATGTCAAGGGGCCCCATCTGTGGTGGGGCCCTGCCAAAGCCCATGTTACATCAACACGAGGAAGCAGAGCACAGCTCCACACACCATGTGCTTGTCCCATGGGCCATGCCCTGGAAGAAAACCACCAGAGTTGATTGAAAGAGCCAGAGAAGTTCTCTTGGTGACAGTCCTTTATCCTGAGTCTGGGCTTTTCACGTTGAACATAAGATCCCTGGGAGACACGTGGCTACATCTGGCTTCAGGGTCTTGTCTCTAAACACAGCTACACAGACCTCCCTGCCACCTCCATTCAGTTCCACCCATGCAGGATGAGAGCAGCCTGGATTAAAGAAGATACCTAAAGGAATGCAACATCTTTATTTGTAAGCTGGATCTGAGCTCAGAGTTCTGCTGAGCTGAGACCTTTGGCTGCATAATGAACATAAGAGGATTTTTTAAATCAAGGTATCCCTTGCTATCAGTGTTGCTAAAGTGATTGAAGGAGCTCCAAAGCAATTTGTTCCTTTATGTAGAGCAATGTTAACTATCAGTTGGCTACATAATGCCGATTTGGCAGGTACGAAGGATAAGGACTTAGAAAAACTTCTGCTCTAAATAATATCACTCATAGGTGCCCAAGGTGAGCACCAATGCATCTGTATCCTCATGCTTCCCACCCATCCCTCTTATTGCAACCTAGGCCATTTCCTCAAAACCATCAAGGAACTTGGCAGTCAATTAGGTAGCCACATGACAGCAAAAGGCAGGAGGTCTCATACCTTTGATTGCAGAGCTTCCAGCCTCCTTTATGGACCTCGTGCTGACTTATGAACTTTCTAAGGATGTAATTTCCCACCTTGCCAGCTATTAATTCTGCTCCTTACATAGTAAGAGGCAAGATGTAAGCCCAGATCCAGAGCTAACTGCCTCCCATGCCATAACAGAAAGGCTCAAGCTAGACCCGTTTTACACACGGGTTTGTCACCTTGACTGCCTAATCTAAGAACAGTCTAAGGATGAGGACTGGAGTGACTGTTATCCCAGGCTCCAGAAGCCCCCTTGCTAGGGGCTGGGCGCTCAATGCAAGGCTCTGGAAACACAATCCTAACCTGGCCCACCCTGGGAGGACAGAGTCGGTTTTTTTTCTCTCCTTGCCTGCACTGGTGCAGCAGGTATGGCCACCTTGGGGACTCTGGAGTGTCTGCCCAGCCAGCTCTGACAAGGACATGAACACATCCAGACCGCCTGTCTCTCGGTGCAAAGGGCACTGCTGCCGAGGACTCGGTACATTGTTTCACTCTCCATTCAAACAACCGCGGCATGTCAGTCCTGCTGGCCTCCTTGATTGTGCAGAAATAAATAAGTGAATTATGCTGTTGGGGTTTGGGCTTCAGCACAAACACATGGTCTGCATTTATCCACACAGTGAGAGGTCCACCAGCCACTTGATATAAAAGAGCAAAATGATAATTCTTTTCTTTAGGCGCTCTGTTGCCATATGGAATGTATATAAATCATATTTTTGTTTTAACAGCGGAGGCTTTGTTGATAGATAAACATGTGGTTTATCTAAAAAAAGAGGGGATTGTGCTTTGAACAATCATTTAATGGCCGTGGATGTGCCAAATAAAAATAAAAACATAATTTTGAAAGAAGTTGGCTTCATGCCCAAATCCATAACAAGGAATTTCTCCTTAACCCAAGTGGTTAGAGCCCGTCGATCTGTTTTGAGTTTAAGCTGTGCTCTCTACTCAACCCCACGACAAATGGAATCCCGAGCTAATGTGCTCTAATAAGACAAGACGTTACCTTTATGAATGACCTCATGGAGAAGAGGTTGGCAAGCATGGTGGAGAGGCCTTGAGCCAGGCAGCTCTGGGCTATGAAGCCCAACTTCAACTCTGCGAGGCAGATTGCGTCATCACCTTCTTTCCAATTCCAGCTCGGGATGTTTAGCAGATGGGCCTGGGGAAAGAAAAGCAGGTATGAGACCTTGCTCTGTTAAATGTTCAATTGTTTAACATTTCTTCTGGGAAATGCAGCATTGCCCAACCACTCAGGGCCATCCAGTCTTGCCCTTCTTTTCCCTTGCTGCGGTCTGATGTTTGCTGTTTTATGCAACTCTTCTGCTCATCACACTTCAGTCTCTCTGGACTGTTGCTTCTGCACCCACCAAGCCCAAGTCCTCCCCTGGGTTTGTCATTTAGCCAAATAGAGCCCAGAGGGAATTTCCTCTTGTGACAGACCCAACAGCCTGGGTTACTAGGATGTCTAGCTAAATCATTAAGTTGAGTCCTCTAATAGACCGTAGGAGTGCCAAATGCCTGTATATTTTCAGTTTCTTTTTTACCTGCCTTTCCAATACTCCAGATCAGTGACTCCCAGGCATCAGGAGCGGGCATCAGAATCACCTGTACAGTTTCTGAAAACACAGATTGCTGGCCCCCCGCCAGCATTTCTGATTCAGTAGATCTGGGGTAAGGCTGGAGAATTTGGCATTTCTCACAAGTTGGAGGTGACGCTGACGCTGTTGATCTAGGGGCCACACTTTGAGAACCACTGGCCTAAAACATCAGGTAAATCACAGTGTTGACGTTTCCAATCTCTTGCAAATGGACTGGTCCTATTCAACCCTTATGTCAGGCCCTGAGACAAGAACCCAGAGGCATGCTCATCCAATTACTTTTAAGTGGCATGAAGCAGAGAGTCATAGAAAATACATTGGATGAAAGAATCAAAGTTCAAAAGGTTCTCCAGAGTTGGAAAAATCGGCAAAAGACCAAACTAAAAAGATTTACAAGGCTTTCATGTCAAGTACAGCATTTAGGTTAAAAAAAATCAACTATATAAATTCAAAATGAGAAGACCTAGCTTGGCAGCAGGCAGGAGAGAAATAAAAGAAAACAAAACACACAAAGCTAAATTTAAGTGTGTGGGTAACTAAAACCTCAAATTTTAGGCTAGCCATGTGACATTACAGAGAAAGCCAGTGTTTACTTTTTAGAAGTGCTCCCCAGATCAAGGGAAATGAACATTTCATTCTGTTGTGAATTGGTCAGACTAGTTCCAGAGTACTTGATCCAGTTTTCAGTCAGATTTAAAGAGGGAAAATGATCAACTGAATAACTTCCAGAGAAAAGTGACAAAGACAAGAGGAGGTAGCGTCTGGAAAAGATCTTTTGAGGAACAGTTAAGAGAGCCAGTAATATTTGGCCTGAAGAAGGCTCTCGTCCTCACAGAGACAGGATGGTTACATCTGAATACTTCAGGTGCTGCTGTGTCCAAGATTAGGTTTGTCCTGCTTTGTTCTAGAAGCCAGAATTAAGACTGACTGGTATATATTCCAAGAAAGCAGATTTTTGTCTTGTTTTATAAATGAACTTCCTAAGGATGTAATTTGTCTACCAAACGGAGAAGGTTACCTTAAAAAATGAAAGGTCTTTGTCCCTAAGACTCAGTAAGTATTTCTCCAAGTTACTATGGAAAGAACTTTTGCTCTGCACTAGGAGGTTGAATCAGAGAACCCTTCTAAGTCTCTGCTAGTGCCAAGATTCTATGGCTTTGAAGTTATTATTTCTCTGCACATCTCAGCAAACACAAGGAGCACCAAGGGAGCATTCCCTTCACTTTCAGAACAATATACAATAGTTGAACTAGAAGGATGGAAGACTCCATTGTGAAAACAAAGAGCACGTCCAAGGGTTCCACACTCCACTTTCAAAAATACTACTCTTGTGAAATTCCTTCTTGCAAAATCCGCTTCTGTGACAATCTTGTGCATCCTAAGCCAAAAGTGGGTACTCCAGGGAGAGATGACAGTGCCCTCCCTGATGAGAGCATGGTTAAATAGTCTCATGGAGGGGCCACAGCAAGTGGTAATTGCTGTCAAGCTATCAAAGGACCTTCCCCACACTGCAGACTCAATTCCAACAACTAGCCCTACCCTTTATTCCTTCCTCTCCCTACTCTCCAGTGGCTTCAGATGGCCACTTTCCCTTTTACTTCCTGGGCATCGTAGAGAACACATTGGTATAACTGGAGAAATACTCACTTGCAGTAATATCATCTGAGAACCTGAGAGGAATGAGGCGAAATTCAGTTTAAGTAATGAACAAGTCAAGCATTGTGTGTGAAAGGAGATTTTTTTGGTCCAAGCCCTAAAGAGACAGCTCTGAAACTTCATGGCACCTTCAAACAAACAAGCAAAACCTTTCAGAGAAAGTCTCTCCTATCCGCATGTGCTATCTAAGGTATAAGGCTGAGGCATTTCATCCTTGGGTCCCCCATGGCCCTGTCTGGTTTGAGTTCTGTAGGCATATTTTGAGCTTTCTTTCTCACTGTCCACCTTGACACTTGGCCATGTGATTATATAGAAAAGTTGAGTTTGTTCCTTATCTCAGGGTTCTGTGCCCTCTTTTTTTGGATATTATATTTTCTCCAACGCAGGGAAGGAGTGAGGGTGACCTGCTGAATGCTTGGAGGGAAATCTCTGTGCATGAAACAAAGAGAAGAGACTGACCCAGGAACATAAATCCTTTGTTTCTGGAAACTTCGTCCTTTTCCATTTGAAGTAAATTGAGTCTGATGAAAAATGCCAGTGTTAGTGCCCAGAAGTCTGGAGGCAAATCCTCTCTCCCTAACTTGGAGAATATAAAGAGCAGATCTGGCAGACCTGGCTGCCCTTCATTTCTACTACTTCACCACCCCTCCCTCCTCTCATGGAGAAGGAACTGGAAATACGCTGTCCTGGAAAACCAGGAGAGATGGATTTCAGTCCTACTTCCATCTCTCACTACATACAATTTTGGGAAGCCACTATGAGGAACAAAGAAGGCCATGAAAGAGGAAACGATTTAATACAATTGCCCAAGTGTCAGGGTGGACAGTGGAAAAAAAAAGCTCAAAGAACTTGCCTCTATCTGCACTGGGCTCATGGGACTTGGCTTCCAGAGATAAAGGCCTCTTTCACTAGAGTCTTTGGGAAAAATAAAAAATCCACTGACAGGTAAATCATCAGGCGTGATACTTTTCCAAGAAGTTATAAACCAATCTTTCCTTGAAGAGCTTTGAGCCATTTACACTCGAATCAGAAGATGCAGGGCCAGCATTTAAAAGATGGCCAGCATGAAAGCGTTTCTCTCCAAGAATTCTAGTGATATTAAAAGATACACTTTGGAGAGCAACAGCCCTTCTATAATGCTTACTCTCGGGAACCACAGTTTGGTTCAATGGGCTGTGGCTCCATTTAAAGAGTCGGTGGCAGTAAGCTGTTCTGTCTCCCCGCTCGCTGGCTGCAGAGTGGTGGCCATGATTTGTGCCCAGCAGAGCTGCGCTGTCTATACAGAGCTTAGATGCCCTGCTCTGAAGTTACCCTGGGATGCTAACATGCACAGATGGTCCAACGAGTACTAAAGAAGATAATGGATGTCAAAGCTCTTTTAAAACCATAAAATATGACACAAATATCTACAATTATGATGATGACAAACTCAGGGCCAGTTTTACATGGAGAGAAAGTAGGCAGCTTCCCTACATCCCTCTAGGCCCTAGAATATTACTATTACTGGATCATAGGGGATTGAAATGCTTCATATTTCAAGCCCGTTGTCCAATTATGAAATCAGCTATCTCTTGGAATATGTTCATAGTGACACAACTTTACAGGCACATACCAGGTCCTTTCCTGAAAGCAAATTGTAATGCATGGAGATCTCTAAGCATCTAGGATGAGTGCAGCAAAAAGTGCCAAGAAAGGCAGAAAAAAAATGTTGAAAGGGAAGAGGAAGAAAATGTATTGAAAGAGTAGGAAACATCTCAGGAAACACAGCAAAACTGTGAAGCAAGGTGAAGAATGTCCATTTGCAATTTTACAAGGAATGAAAGACAAACAATGATGAGTGGACGTTTTCTTCTTTCTCTAGAAGAGAGATATGAAAGAACAACAACAACAAAATGCCCTGTGTCAAAGTCACTCTATTCCTTGTGTCCTTACTAATCATCCAAGGATCTGTAAGTGATTCTGCCCAACCCCAAAACTCGAATAGTTTGGGCTGGTTCTAAACAAAATGTGTTTTAAGCAAATAATCATGAATTGGTTGATATCTTCCTCACTGTTTCTGAATAATTACAACACAGAGGTTTGCCAAAGACATTCAGGTTGCTATGATCATGTGATTACTGACCAGGGACTGTCTGGATCCCAGGCCGGCTGAGCTGCTTTGAGTTGGACAAGAACCACAGCTAAAATCCTCCTTAATTTCTTGAAGATGCTGTATCAGCACTCATTGGAAAGAGAAAAAAAAGGAACTGACAACCCCTTCTAAACATACAACATTAATTTTCCTATTCAATCTAAATTCAGCCAAAAATCTAAACAACAGCTTAAAGCACTCCCACACTAAATGAAATTTCAGATCACAAATGAAAGAAGGAGGGCTCATTGCTGCAGGAGCTGTCACTAGTCACAGCCTTGCTAATAAAATTCACCTCCACCTACAAGGGCTGCCATCAAAAACTTCTCCAGCTTGACACCTGTACATTACCAATATCCTCACTTTATCTCTTCAGTGTCCTTGGGTTTTCCAGAGACAAACAGGCGAATGTGACCTTGGGTGCCCACCACCAAATCCATTGGCTGGAGAACAACACGTTCTGCAAGGGAGCCACCTGCCGAGGGCTGGGCAGTGGCTGGCAGCAGTCAGCCGTTCTGGATGGTGGGCCAGTCACTGACAGCAGGCTCCACTCAGTGACAGCCTCTGATGGGCCTCCACACAGCAAAATGGGCCAGCACTTGCCAGCAATTAAGAAATAACGGCATGGCACTGGTGCATTTGGCAGAATGGGTTTTTCTCTGCATCACCTGACTGCCTATTTCATAGGGAATATGGCCCATAAGAGGGGGTACGCTGTCACTCATAACCCAGCAGGGAGTTATTCTGTACAGACAGGACACCTGGCTCCAGGTACTGGGCAGCCTCCGGTTTCTAGGTTTCATTAAGGACATAACTGGTACCGCATCAAATGGAGAAAGGTGCCACCTTCCCTCCCCTAAAGCTGTTTTTTTGGAAGTTTACTGACTGGCTGAGAGAAGGAGCACAGCCTTTGAATGAGACACTGGACTCTGGTTTACTGAGAAGTAATCACAGGGAAACAGCATAGACTCTGACTTTTGTCTTCTTTCTAATCAATCCCCCACTGTAAGCTATAACACAAGGAAAATTCCTTTCTCTTTAATCTCTGGATAGCTTACTATTTTCCTGATTCAACTCTGCAAATTCTCATCTCGACTCTGGGAATGTGTCCCACATTACACTCTTACAGAGCGCATTATGCACTCACTGGTTCACCTGGTCTCAGATAGAGAAATCCTATCACTCACTTGCCTGGAGCATTCTACACCTTAACTACTAAATCCCCGAGGACACAAAATAGGGTGTCTCCTTCACTGATATTCCTGCTGGTGTCAGGGAGAGTGCTAATCACACAGTATGTATTCAATAAATATTTACTGAATAAATAAATGACTGCAGCACATACAAATAAAAGTTGTTGTAACTTAAGTATGGATGGGATCCAAGAGTAAATCAATAGTTCTGAACCTCAGGTTCCAATAGACACTTCCCGAATGAATGAATCAGTACATGAAGGAGCATCCTTCCAGTGACCAAATGCAAACACGTTGTTTGGACTAAAGAAATGGGCCAGAGGCGTGGTGGCTCATGCCTGTAATCCCAGCACTTTGGGAGGCCGAGGCGGGCAGATCACCTGAGGTTGGGAGTTCGAGACCATCCTGACCAACATGCAGAAACCCCATCTCTACTAAAAGTACAAAATTAGCCTGGCATGGTGGCGCATGCCTGTAATCCCAGCTACTCAAGAGGCAGAGGCAGGAGAATTGCTTGAACTTGGGAGGTGGAGGTTGTGGGGAGCCAAGATCATGCCATTGCACTCCAGCCTGGGCAACAAGAGCAAGACTCCATCCCCCCCAAAAAGAAAGAAAGAAAGAAAGAAATGTCCCAGGAAGATTTTTAACAATCACACCTCTTTACTCAGGTCTTTGAGTTGCGCACATGTGGGCATGTGAGTGTGTGTGTGTGTGTGTGTGAGGCTGTATAATGAGGAAGAAGAGGCTGGACCGGTGGATGGGTCTTCAGACCTGGAGCGGGCTCTCGCACTCCTACCTTGTTGTGATACTGCAGCATTTGAGTGATGATTCTTATCTTCGGATGGTAGTTCTTTATGGAGATTACTCTGAAAAAGAAAGAACCAATGCTGAGACAGGTCTGCCTTATGCATGGTGTCTGATAAAAAGATCAATTTCACTGTCTCCAAATGGGGTACCCATGGGACTGAGGTAGGAGGCAGGACTTGATTCCAGAGGCAGGGCTCAGATACCAGACAAAATTGAAGACTAGCTGAAACAGGGATGGGGCAGAAGCAACTTTTCACTGGACATGCCCAGCAATGTGCCCTGTCAGTTTACCATTGCCATGGCAACACCCAGGAGGTTCCCTATATCCTCTAGGCCCTAGAACATTACTATTACTAGATCATAGGGGATTGAAATGCTTCATATTTCAAGCCCGTTGTCCAATTATGAAATCAACTATCTCTTGGAATATGTTCATAGTGACATAACTTTACAGGCACATACCAGGTCCTTTCCTGAAAGCAAGTTGTAATGCATGGATGAATTCCAGTCCCAGTTCCATCTCTCACTACATACAATTTGGGGAAGCCACCATGAGAAACAAAGAAGGCCATGAGAGAGGGAACCCTTTAATACGATTGCCTAAGTGTCAGGGTGGACAGTGAGAAAGAAAGCTCAAAGAACTTGTTTCTATCTGCACTGGGCTCATTGGACTTCCCTTTCTATGGCAATGACCCGGTGACCCAGAAGTTACTACCCCTTCCCTAGAAATTTTTGCATAAGCTGCCCCTTAATCTGCATTCAATTAAAAGTAGGTATAAATACGACAGCAGAACTGCCCAGAGCTGCTACTCTATGGTGTAGCCCCGCTGTGCAGGAGCAGTCACGGAGCTGTAATACTACTGCTTCAATAAAGCTGTTTCCTTCTGCCCTACCACCAGCTTGCCTTTGAATTCTTTTCTGGGGGAAGCTAAAAACCTTCATGGGCTAAGCCCCAGTTTGGGGCTCACCTATCCTGCATCAGGACCAGCAGCCAGGGCTATCCTGAGGGGTTGCAGACACTGGGCCAGGTTAAACAGTATTCCCACCACCATACCTCTTGCTAGTGTGAAAACAAAATCACAAAACAGCCACAGTCTGTGTCCTGGGCATGAAAAATTTGAGGGCCCCCTGGAATGCATTGGGGATGGGATGTATGCATGTGCGTACTGGGGAGTAGGGGGCCTGGAGCAGGGGTTGCCAGCTTATTGCCTACGTAGACATTGAAAGCAAGCCCAAATCATGGGGCCTCCAGAGGTTTGCAATCTCCCACACCCTAGGGACTAGCCCAGAAACAATCTGCTGAGTCCAATTCTCCAAGTTAACAACTTGAGACAACAATGACAAATCAAACAAGCAGGATGACAAATGGTTCTAATTGTGACACACACTTGGCCACTATCACAAAAAATGATTTCTAAGCAGGGCTCTTAGGATGAGATCAAGGACTCAGCCTTCCATAGCTAATAGAGAAAATGATGACTTAAACGCTGGTTAAAAATAAGTGCCAAGGCATTGCGGGGGTCATGATCTGGTGGAAAATTGTCTCCTACCTGCCCTTAGTCCAAACTCAATGTCAAGCATGGCCTGCACCCACCCCAGTCCTCACGTGTCCTCCCCACATCAATCATGGTGCTAAAGGGAGTGGCAGAGTGCAGATGAATGGAAACACCTGGGTTCCAGTCACAGCTATTGTACTAATGAACTGCGCGACCTTTAGGAAAACCCTGGGCTCTCTGTTCCTGTTTCCTCATCTGGACACTGGGAGCAACAGTACCTGCTTTATTTACTTCACAGGCTTGGTTTGAGCAGCAAATGGGAGACCAGATGTGAAAATGCTTTGAAATCATTAAAAGTTCTCTCCACGTGTAAGTTATGGTTTTTGTCATTACCAAGTCTGTCAGAAGTGACATTGTACATTTCCTTCTGTGACAAGGAAGGCTAAAGAATGGAATTCCACAGAAAGGCCCACCTCCTAAGCCTAATCAGAAATGCAAGTGCATTTATTATGACCACCCCCACAAACTTCCCACCCAGCAGCGCTCCCCATTTCACCCCTTTTAGTGCAGAAATGGAGAGAAGGCAGCCAGGGAGCAGCTTTATCTGAAAAGCTGCAACTTACGAATTTAGGAAATGGATCACGCTAAAGCCTCTCCCAGCAAAAATTCACCCTGGGTTTTTGCACTTGAAGGATTTCATTTTATTTTTGAAAAAGTGTTGCGTTGGCCCACGCTTATAACTCAAGGACTTTGAGCCTCTGTCAGCCCTGCCTTGCAGTTCACAGCTTCAGCCAGTTTTCTGCATTAGCTCATTTCAAATGGATCTTTGACATTTTAATTTCAAAGGAGGCAGATTGGTCTCATTAAACTGAGGAGGAAGGAGGATTATACAAATAAGAGAAAGACAAAGCCCATTTTTAACCCTGAACTTCCCACTTCTTTTTGCAGCCAAGGCCTCAGTTCTGGCTCTACTTAATTACATTTCTGATACTACCTTTGACCAGTAATTTCTTTTTTTCTTGTTTTTTTTTTTTTTTTTTTTTTTGAGACGGAGCCTCGCTGGCTCTGTTGCCCAGGCTGTAGTGCAGTGGCGCGATCTTGGCTCACTGCAACCTCCGCCTCCTGGGTTCAAGCGATTCCTCTGCCTCAACCTCCTGAGTAACTGGGATTACAGGCACACACCACCACACCCGGCTAAGTTTTGTATTTTTAGTAGATACGGGGTTTCACCATGTTGGTCAGGCTGGTCTTGAACTCCTGACCTCATGATCTGCCCACCTTGGCCTCCCAAAGTTCTGGGATTACAGGTGTGAGCCACTGAGCCCGGCCCTTGACCAGTAATTTCTATGCCTCCTTGTCCTGCCAGTCACCCTAGTACCTATGTGTCTTCATATTAACCCTACCACAGTTAGGGTTTAAATAAAATACTACAATTAAGAGAAACACCCATTTCAAAACTATTACTCAGGTAGCCCCAAACATCTCTGTGGAGTCGAAACATTAAGCTTCATCTTCTTTTGGTTTTCCATTTGGAATTTTGAAGACAGTGAAGCCAGGTTCCTTAAAGGGTTACATTTTTTTAAAAATCATTTCCAATGACAGAAAAAGGTGTCAAAAGTTGAAAATCCTTCCTACTTCAAAGAAAGGAACAAGTGACACACCCAACCCTGATGCTGGTGTAGCCACTGTGCAGCTGTAACTGATTCGGGAATGGGCCCAGGTGTGAAGCCAGAATCTGTTCCACCCTCTCTCTGCAGCCTGGCAAGCCCAAAGCTTAGAAGAGTTCACGCATCCACTTCCTTAAAATGACCTCACTAAGCATATTGCCAAAGAAAACTGAGTGGCAAGAGAAGATGGTGCCAGATGTTGCCTGCCAGACACAAGGACCAGATGCTTAAGGGAGGACTGGCTCCTCTGAAATGCACTGGAGGAATTCCCCCACCTCACTGATGGGGAAGCTCCGGTCACTTGGGACCACTGATGGAAAGCAAAGACAAAGGCGATGCAAACATTGTCAGGATGTAAAGGTAACTTCTTGACCTTCAGCCTCAGGTAAGTTCCCAGGAGGCAGTAAACCAAGCCACCGGTAGAGGGGAAACCTTTGGCCCGAAAGATGGCTCTTCACAGTTAGGTAAAAGTTCCTGGGAATGCAGTGGGACGGAAATCCCACTGAATTTAGCTCAACTCTCCAGAAGCTTCCCTTTATCATTTCCTCTCAGCCCTCTTAACTCTTCTGCAATTCATGCTACAGAAAAGACAAATTCCAAAGGGCCTCTAACTACCTGGAGCAAAATGCCTTGACTTTTTAGTCATTTCATTGTCACACAGTGTGACTATTGGGTTTATGCAAGGAACAAAAACTGAACAATTGCTTTTTTCTGAATTAAGAAAAGAATAAGGTGTTGGTGTTGGGGCCAAGATTAGCAGTTGACAGGCCTAACCCATGTGCACAAAAAGCACTGCGCAGTGTTTCCCAGTATGACCTCCCCTAGATGTTCTGTAAAAAAAAAAAAAAAAAAAAAAAAAAAAAAAAAAAAAGGGAGGGCAGGGCAGGGCCACAGCGGCACACTCCTGTAATCCAGAGTTTTGGGATGCCCAGGTGGGAGGATCACGTGAGGTTAGGAGTTCGTTGAGATCAGCCTGGGCAACATAGCAAGACCCTGTCCCTACTAAAAAAAAAAATCTAAAAATTGGCCATGTGTGGTGGCACATTCCTATAGCCTCGGCTACTTGGGAGGCTGAGGTGAGAGGATCGTTTGGGCTCAGGAGTTCAAGGTTATAGTGAGCTATGATTGCATCCCTGCACTCCAGCCTGGGCGATAGTGCGAGACCCTGTCTCTATGAAAAAAAAAAGGGGGGGGTTGGGGAAGGTGGGAGAGGAGCAGAGGCTTATAGTCAAATAGGTTTGGAAAGTGTTCTATAGTACGTTATCTCAGAGATGCATATTAGTATTAAAAGCACTGAAAAGGCTTTCAAGAAAGAACATTAATTTTGGGAAACTGGATGAAACAGCCTAACTGGTCACTAAACTCCCCTTTGGGGTGATAGGAATCAATATGCCGTAGACACACGTGGAAAGCCCTAATAAGGGTTTTCTCAGCCTCGACACCATTAACATTCTGGACCAGACAATTCTCTGTTTTGGGAGCTGCCCTGTGCATTGCAGGGTGGTTCGCAGTGTCCCTGGGCTCTACCTATCAGATGCCAGCAGCATGGTCCCCTAGTTGTGACAACCAAAAACATCTCCAGACATTGCAAAATGTCCCCTGGGGGCATCTGCCTTTAGTTAAGATATCTCAGGCCCATTTCCTTTAGGGAACATGGTACTTTAATTCAGGCCAGCACCCATCTCAATCTATTTCCTAGTTCTGTCTCAAGGAATCTCAAACCCAAGGCCAGCTGTAAGCCCCAGAGCTGCCACCTGCTGAGGGTGAGCTTCCTGTTGGTGACACCCTGTGTGCCACTGCCCCAACCCACACAGACAGCCTCGGCTCCCCCAGGCCTATGCAGCTGCTGAGTTGTACAGTGGCTTGTGGGGCAAAAAGGCCTCATAGAGATAGTCCTCTGCAGAAGACCCAAAAGGGCCGTGAACGGCCACAGACTGCCAAGCCCAGGGCCTTCCCCAGCGCCCCAAGAGTTACCTCATGATGTTCGAGGCATCCTCCGCATCCGGGTCAGCGCAGTACTTGTTGGCAAGGATCAGGCATGCATCTGCTGACTCTATCTAAGACACCGAAAGGAAAAATCACAGAACACAAACATATAAATAGCCATGCTCGACTGTAGTCTCTCTCTGTTGACAGCTTCTTGGGGAAGCTTTGCAAAGAAAAAAAAAAAAAAACAATCCTGAGAGCCTGAGAGATTATAGTTTTTGTCAAAAGTGTAGGTTCCAAGTTCTTGTTATGGTATAAACATTTCATCTTGTTGCTGTTGGAGGGTACAACATGTACCTTGGTAATTATGCTTTTCATTTGGCATCGTTGCTTACTTGTAGGATTTCCAGATTTCTTTAAATAACAATTAATTAAGCCTTTCAGTTTCCTCCCCACCTCCTTTCTCAACCATCTGCACCATCATCCTAATTCTTCCTATCAGGAGTTGGAGGTGGGTGGGTTAAATCCCTTCTCTCCAGTTAGCAAGTTAACTGAGTATTGGGGATTCAGAAATGTACACTCTGAAGTCCTTCATCCGACCTTTTTCACATCTTCATTTTCTATAGGCTGGGAAGAGATCAGAGCTCTAAATCAGATAACATCACCATATTGCTTAGTATCCAATTAGTATTCAGATATTCAAAAGACAACAAATCTATGTATGAAATAATGTGTTACAGTTGAACTCAAAATATACCTACTGACTTATCCAAACACGAGCCCACAGGGGTTTATTCCTTAGAGGGGACCATGAGTTTGATGCGCTAATGATTGCTTGCATTTAAATCAGGTCCACGAACAATAACAATTGTCCCTACGTTCTCATAAGATTTTACATAAGCAATAACTTGAGTTATGTCTGGATAATATCAAGATTAACTGGACTCTATGAGCATAAGAATTCTTATGCTGGCTCAGGTCTGCAATCTGTCCTACTTGGTATGTTATACTTAATAGATCATTCCTGGATTTTGAGGGAGGCCATAATATCCTCCGTGGTATGTCACAAATCATCTCTGATTTCTTTAATAATACAAAGAAAGAATTTATCCAAATCCTTTTGGATTATTCATCTTGGCCAATTATATTATTTACAGAATTATGCGGTGACCACAGTTAGCATTTAGACTTCAGTGAATTCATTATATTAATGTACACCCCCTGGCATGCAAATATTGAACGTGCTTACAAAATCTATATTACATAGGTAAAGTAGCAGATGCCATTTTGCCTTGTACCTTTCCCTTCTAAGCCTCAGGTGTGCTTTATGAGAAGATTCTAAATTACCAGTTTCTGGAAAAAAAGATTCGCCCATTATCAATGATGTCAGATAACTGTATGTTTAGTTTTACACCCTGAGTCTTAGATGGGGAAAAAAGAAAGCTCAAATGTTTTATCGCTTAGTAAAATTTTATTTTATATTTTAGCCTAATGTTTCTTTCAGATGTAAATAATAGATGTCAGAGCTATATTGAGTCCAACTTAAGTGTTCAATATAGGAATTACTTGATTATTATGTTGTATAAAGCTACTGGGTCCATATAACTGGTCTACTTCCTTGATGAGTAGCTGATTTTGAGGAATCCAGCAAAGCAAGTTTCATGTTATGACCAGTCCAAGTGTGGGATGGTTATAGGTAGTGTTGCATATGCCAGCAGAAGGAGGTCCTGGGACCAGTGGAAGCGTGACGTCAAGGTTGCTTGTATGTGATTGATCTCATTAGGTGTTTAGGAGATGACTCGTGGCCAACCTAGGAGGTGTGTCCCCTCAGCACAGAGTCAGGACTCCCCCAAGACCCACACCAAGATGGAATAAAAGCAGAAGTCACCTCTTCCTCCTTACCTTGACTCTTGCAAGATCATGTGGATTGAGGACGGAACCCTGATAAAATTCCACCTGAGTAAAATGTCGTTTGAACAGAGCTTCAAGCTCCAGGTTGGGGGAGATGCTACACAGGGAGAGAAGAAATCGCTATTAATTTAATGGACTCGGGGGTTTCAGCCTCCATGGGCTCCTTCCTCTCTAATTTCCACAGGGAGCCCTGGGGAGAGGCTGTGACCTACATTCACCCTTTTGCTTGCCATAAATAAAAGACTCACACTCAAGAGAAGTAAAACCCCAGCCCAACTGAAAACCAAACCAGTACCATGGTAAAAGAAAGAGGTTCATGGGCTTTAGGAAGGCCAAGACCTCAGGACAAATGTCTTATCTTCGGTATGAATGGAATTCCTATCTTATAAATATGGAAGCTGGGCTGCGCCACTAGTGGGATGGTTCATTTTATGCGGACTGTGCCAGAGGGTGCCCAGATCCAGTGTGATTTCTGGGTGTGTCTGGGAGAGTCTCTGGATGAGAATGGCATTTGAATCAGTGAATTCAGTAGACTGCCCTCCTTTGTGGGAGTGGGCATCATCCAGTCCTTTGAGGGTCTGAAGAGAACAATAAAGCAGAGGACAGAGGCGTTTGTCCCTTTGCTTCTTTCCTGCCGGCTTGAACTGGGCATCTCTTGTCATTCTCCTATCCTTGGACTGGGGTTGACATTGGCTCTATGACTCTCTGGCCTTCAGACTCAAACACCACCAGCTTTCCTGGGTCTCCAGCTTGCTGGTGGCAGGCAGTGGGACTTCCCAGCCTCTGTAATCAAATGAGCCAATTCTTCCTAATAAATCTCTCTAGAGATAGATAGATAGATAGATAGATGTATCAATATATAGATACCGATATATATCTGTATTAGATATATTGATATATATATTTCCTATTGACTCTGTTTCACTGGAGAGCCCTGACTAATACAATCAAGGATTAGCCGAAGGTTCCCCTGGGAGAGGCATCCTGCTGTTCCCTCCATCATGAACCTTATCTCTGCTTCTGTGTCTCATGGACTTCTCATCCCCCAAGGCCTGGATCAAAAAGTATCACTCTGAGGAGCCACAGACAGACTTAATTTACTCTCATTATTGTTCTTGATTCACACACATGTATGCGACTCATCACACTTCTTGGTGCTGATCTGTACTGACATCTTTCTCTTTGGAGGACAAGGATTAAACAAGTGACCTATTTATTCATTTGTTAATTCTGCAGAGATGAAAAAGACTGTCGATAAGGTACCGTGCTAGGCACTGGGAGATGATATTTAGTTAGAACCTACTATACGCCAGGTACCGTGATAAGTCAACACTTGCCTAACATTTGTGAAGTCCATAATGATAATGATAATAATAGTTCATGTTTTGTAACATTTACTATATGGCAGATAACATTTTAAATAAATAATAGTAAAATAGTATTATAAATAAATAAGTAAAATAAATAATATTTATTTATTTTATTTTATTTTACTTAGAGTTTATCTCTGTCACACAGACTGCAGTGCAGTGGCAGGATCTCTGCTCACTGCAACTTCCCAGGTTCAAGTGATTTTTGTGCCTCAGTCTTCAGAGTAGCCAGGATTATAGGTATGTGCCACCATGCCCGGCTAATTTTTGTATTTTCAGTAGACACAGGGTTTTGCCACATTGGCGAGGCTGGTCTTGAACTCCTGGCCTCAAGTGAGCCACCCACCTTGCCCTCCCAAAGTGCTGGGATTACAGGCGTGAGCCACCATGCCTGGCTGTGATGAGCATTAATTCATTTAAATCTCAAAACAACCCTATAGGAAGGTATGTTATTAACCCAGAGCTTCAAGAGGTTAATTAACTGGGCCATCTACTATAAGTATGACATTGATGGACGTTAGGGATACAAAGGTGAATCCTAGCAATGGAAGCATTAGCAGCCAGTTTTTGTTTTGTTTTGTTTTGTTTTGTTTTGTTTTGTTTTGTTTTTTGGAGACAGGGACTGGAGTGCAGTGGTGCCATCTTGACTCACTGCAACCTCTGCCTCTCAGGCTCAAGCCATCCTCCCACCACAGCCTCCAGAGTAGCGAGGGCTACAGGCATGTGCCCCTATGCCTGGCTAATCTTTCTATTTTTGTATAGATGGGGTCTCACTGTGTTGCCCAAGCTGGTCTCGAACTCCTGAGCTCAAGTGATCTGCCCACCTTGGCCTCCCAAAGTGCTGGGATTACAAGCATGAGCAACCACACCTTACCAGCTTGTTTATTCAAACTAAAGCAGTGGATGAGAGAAAAGTGGCTGCCTCTGTGAATCTGACCAGTCTTTCAGACCCACGACAAGTCATACCTTATTCAGAAGCCTGCCCGGGTAATACCATAGACTGACGCTCCTTGAAAGAGATGTCCCCAGTCACTTCTGCCACCTGATCAAAATGACTTCAGCATCCCTTGGATAACACAGGGTTGATGTTGTCTCTAATGGTTGCATGTGTGTTCATCTTGAAATGCCCAACTCATGTGGGGGCACAGCCTACACACTATACCTCTCGTGAACTTTCCAAAACACTCAGCAGAGGATGGGCCACACAGCAGGTAATCAGTGGCTAAGCACTGAATGGAACCTGTGGGTACCTGCTCCTGTGCTAACATAGCCTGGTCTGTTTTTTCAAAGTTTGGAGAAATCAGTGCAGAAAAGAGAAATGTTGGTGCCCCAACATGGTGACAAGTCAGAAGTCTAGCATTCTGTGAGCAAATGCCAGAGGACAGTGATCCACCAAACAGGGAGTTTGTAGGGAAGCCGACCTCAGTGGAACCTCAGAGTAGGACCGCGCGCTGGGTAGTCAACAGCAGGTCAAGCCAGCACAAACATGTTAGCTTTGTCCTGGACTTTGCAATGTGGTGCCAGGACTGGCCCCATGACAGCCCCATCTCCATAAAAGAAGATGACCATGGTACCACACATGTCACCATAATGGAGCCCCCTAATTCTCTCCATTCCTGGGGCAGACTACCTTTTATCTAAAAAGAGGATTAGGCAAAGTTGAAAACCTCAACACTGGGTAGAAGGGAGATACCTTGCTTTCCTCCCCTGTAAAACATACAAGATAAGACCTACCTCCTAAGTGGATTATACAACCAAATATACATTATTTTTCAGGCTGATAGCTAACACTTATTGAAGACTTACTGCATGCCTGACTCTGTTCTGCACACTTCATATGGATTAATTCATTTCATTCCCATCACAGCCCAACTAGGTAGGAACTACTATCATCTCCATGATTTATGGATGAGGAAGCTGAGGCACAGGGAGCTTAAGTAACTTGCTCAGCCAGTAGTTGGTTGAGTCAGGATTCAGATCAGGGAATCTGAGTCCAGAATATGTATTTTTACTCTGTTTGTGGAGTAAATGGGAGCCTGCATGCACAGTGACGGGCTAGGGTCCCATGTTGGGGGTTCCTAGGAGCGGCAGTTGTTATTACTATTACCTTCTGTCCTGCTTCCTCTTAAGTTGGTGTCTTGCTTGGTCACCAACTGACTCCAGAACTCCTAACGTATCCACACCATACAGCTAATCATCCCACAGCAGATAATGTGGACACGCCAGATTGCTAAGGGGACAATGATGATGACTTGGACCCACAATGAGCTCCACTATTATTTCTTCCAGAAATAAACTCGGATGTGGTCCCAGAATCGCCTCCACAGAGGCAGACTCTGCTCTCATCATTGAACCAGTGTGTTGCTTCCCTTTCCATTGGTTCTGCAATATCTTCTCCAACGAGGCCAAAAGGGATCATGGCTTATCCAACTCTGGCCCCATCCCCAGTGCCATTCCCCAAGACCTCCACTCTTACAGACATTCACGGAGTCCCTCGCAGGGTGTGTGGTTGGGCAGAGGGTCTGACAGCAGTAGGAAGCTCTTACTTGTGAAGAAAAACGATCTCCACATTGACGTCGTCCCGGTCCTTGTGCAGAAAGTCCTTCAGGAAGTTGGAAACACTCTCCAGAGTGATGTGTCCGCAGACCACAATGTGCCTGAACAGGAGAGGCCAGTTAGATCAGGCCAGGCACCACGACAGGACCCTGCATCCCACCCCCTGGCAAGACAGCAGAAGCCAGGCAGCTGCAGGGGAAGCATTCGTCTCCTCCCTCCACCTCCATAAAAGCCCAGCTCCCATCCCCAGAGGGCAGTGAGGCAAAGCAGCGGTGCTAGCAGGTGCTCAGAGACTCCTAGACAGAAAAGGCATATGGCTTCTCACCTGATGCTGCACAAAATCCTGTTAAAAGCCCAACCGTTTGGCCAAGTGGTTTTATGCATTTAACAATAAGTGACATTATGCTTGTGCTTAAATGCTGCATTATCAAGTCCCTTGCAGATTCATATCTCTCCCTTTCTGCCCACAAAGTGTCCTCCGGGGAGATTTACTGTATGAGTCTTGGTTTATGACATAGAGCTTATCAGGTAATGAGATAACAAATCTTGCTGAAACGATGATTTTGTGTGTAAGAAAGCAGACTTTTATCAGGGTGGCTAATGTGCAGCCTGACACGTTATAGGCTCTGCTGGCCATAAGCAGTAAAAAGGAAATTTTGCATTTTTCCACTATAACTCCTCCGACAATGGGGGCATGTAACACTTTACAGTAAGTGAGCATTACTCAGGGCTAAATGGGGCTGGGATGCCTATGGAATGGAAGATCATGCCAGCTGGCTGTGCGTCCCCAGAGGGCTGCTTCCTTAGGGTGCCTGGGATTTCCAGGAGAGCTAAAGGAATTTACCTCAAGATGGGGAGATGCTGGGAAGGGATGAGGCTGGAATTGCTCGCCTTGTTTGAGGGTGGTTTGGACTTCTGTTTCTGGAAGTAGTGGCTCACCCGGAAGAGATGAGCCCCACAACTGTTGAGACTGACAGTCCCTCCAACCGCTCGGGGCTCCTGGCCAATCTGACTTTGGCACCAGGCAATGTCATGGCCACTTATATGTGCCACATAATGCCCAGTCAGGAGTAAGCATTTGATGCAAGAGTCAGCCACAAGACAAAAAGCCAAGGACTGACTGTGGAGATAAAACCACTGGCTTCTAGTGAAGAGACTGTATGTAGCAAGAGGCTCGACTCCTGTCCCTGTGCCCCCCAGGCTGACAGTGACAGCATCTGAGTCTCTAGCTGCGCTCTGAGACTTGGGCAGGTGGTGAACATGCAGCATGGTAATTTCCTGGGTAAAATTTAGAATGGCCATGTCCCTTGCACTTCATAATTGCTCTGTGCACATTCCACTAAGGCAGAAAGCTCATTGGCTGGAGGTGGCTCATAATAGGAGGCAGTGATGATGGCTTATGCAATGTTCCATTAGATGCCATTATAAGAGCCTGCCCTTTCGTTGTAATTTGGTGCTTGACTAAGTATGTGAGAATAATGCAGTAAACTCATTGGTGAAAGGATAATGATGCAGAACAAAGAGTAAATCAATAATATGCACAATGCAGTTAATAATATCACCATTATAGACTGTTATTGTTACGGTGGTGCGCTTAGCAATCAGGCACGCAGCGGCCACCAAGGTGAGGGAAGAGTGTCAATGAGCTACTTCAGAAGAGACGTCTTAACATGATCACTTTGCTCTCCTGCTAGGTTGATGAAGGTCCCTTAGCCACCCACCCAAATTTTCTGCCCAAAGCCCATATGACTAACCCCCTCATTAGTATATGGTGGGTAGTATGAGGCTAAGATAGTGTGACACACAGTATATCAGAATACACAATATAGATTGAACATTTGGATGATATGCATTTTATCATATATTTTAAAATGTTTCTTGTGGCACATGTACATTTACATGGACAAAATACTTCAAATAAATTTGCATGTTCTGAATAAGATTTCAGACTTTGAATTTGCCAATTATGTTTGAAGTGAATGAGAAACAGAATTCCCCTACTGACCTAACTTCCTTGCAACTGACAATAGGGCTACTTTGCCATTCTAACATCCTCTGCACATAGACTTCCAAGATTAGGAGCAAAGCCAACATGAATCCAATGCGTGGGTATCTCCACAGGACAGATACGTGGTTGAGGCTGTTCTCATCACTTAGATGTGAAAGTAAGCCAGATGTGATTCCCTGCTCTGCGACCAAGGGTGTGGGCAAAGTATTTATTCCCATTCAGTGCAGGAGGAAGCTGAGAGGTTAATACCACCCAGCCAGCCTCCTGTGCCAGGCACTGTAAAGTTCGAAGTTCTATACCAGCATAAGCCTGGTTATTACTCAAAGCTAGGCTCAAATCAATGATAGGTCTGGGGAAATGCCTGAACATTCATTCTTCCTACCCAGCATGCAAAGAACTGAATGAACATCAGCCAGCATCTCCTCCTCCTCTCTGAAATCATTCATCCCTAGGAAAGATGTGTGAGAAGTGCAAGGGGAAAAGATGAGTTCCCCCCTCTCACCCTTGAATCAAAAGCTCAGCTGGCTGATTTATTCAGCCTTAGAAAAAGTCAGGGTTCTCTTCCTTGAAAATGTGCTGGGTACATATAAAATATATTCCAATGCAATCAATATTATCCCTTAAGCCTTTAATTAACTTTCACTTCTCTTAAGAAGTAGACAAATGCCGGCAAGAGTGAGGAGAAAAAAAGGATTGACTTTTTTCATTTGGTGCTAGCTATCCAATACCATTCTAGACAATTGAAAATATATCTTTTAGCCACAGCATGATTTCTGGGGTGGAGAGCTGTCTTTATCAAAAAAGGAAGAAAAAAAATCTTCCTTCAACGTAATTGGTATTTTTGCTCAGAAAAAAAGCGAGATTGATTGAAAGCAGATTGCCTTTTTGCCCAAGGAGAGTTATTAGGTACATTATCATGGCAACCTTGGAGAACCCATATTGTTCCAATCTGTCCTATATCTGATTTGAAGATTTATGGCCTCCCCCTTTTGTGCCAATAATCATTTCCCTCCATTTTGTTTTCCATACAGTGAAAGTTATCAAGGAGCCCACATATTGAAAATGTTTGAATGCAGTTAGAATTGATGGATGGGGGAGAAGCTGCCTCTAACTCAGCAATCGGTATTAGGAGATCTGCTTCCGCCAGCCTGTGTCTGAGGAGGGCCCTGCAAGAGCATGAGGGATGGACAGTGAATAGGGAACATTTATTTACCAGAAATATTTTCAAGACTTTTGAATATTCTAGGACCATAGTTTGGGGAAGGATATTGTTGCAGGAAGAAGAGATCTAGAATTTATTGCATCTTCAATTATTAGAGATATCATCACAAATATGCTAAGATAGAGAGCAGGGTGTGACCTCATTGGAGGCAGAGTAATGGTTGTTCACAGGGCATGATTTGAAGAATGCCAAAAAAGATCCCCATCCAAAGTTATCTCTGTTGGGTTCCATGATGCCTACATATCTACCATGTGAGATTCATACTCTGATGGCCCTGTGTTAACTCAGCTCAGACACTAAATAACTAAATAGTCTTGGACAATGTACCAATTTTGCATTTTACAATTAAAAAGCCAGAGCCTTTGAGGGGCCAGAGCTGGTGCCTGATTCATGAAGTTATCCTGATATCTAAGGAGATGATACATGGAAGGGCCAAGTAATCTGCTCCATGGTAAGCACTATGAAATGGTAAATGCCATATGGTATCGTAAATTAGGATGTAACCAATATAAAGTATTCTGTGGCCTATGCAATCCCACCTAATCCTTCAACAACCCTGTGTTCTCACTGCCTGAGTCTTTTCAGGTAACCTCTCTGAAACTCTTTCCTTAAGTCATATATGCCTGGCATCCCACAGCAAGTAAAAGTGACTTGCCCAGGATGCAATCTGGGTCTCCCACTTCAGTTCCCACTAAGATGAAGGTGGTGGTGGAAAGGAAAGAGGCTTGTATATCTCAGCTTCTGCTCCTTCAGGGCAAGCAAAAATGGACCCACAGAGGTCCTCCTGGATATGTGATGGAGGGGGTGTTGGAGGGGTCCTCCACCGGCCAAGAGAGAGGTTTAGTCTGGGAACTGGAGTGGATAAACCATCACAGTTTTGCAAGATCAGTAGAGTCTGGCTGGATAGGCAGTATCATGATAGTCTTAGCAAAGTCCGATTACAGGCAGAAATCATAAGTCCCACTGGTCAGGAACTCTAAGCCAAACTTAACTGAAGCCATACGATTGGAGCAAGTAAGGGGCTGCAAAGTGATACAAATGTCCATTTTATTTTATATTATATTTTATTTATTTTTTAGAAACAGGGTATTGCTCTGTTGCCCAGGCTGGAGTACAGTGGCTCAATCAGAGGTAATTGCAGCCTTGAACTCCCAGGCTGAAGCGATCCTCCTGTCTTAACTTCCTGGGTAGCTGGGACTATAGGCATGCCACCACAGCTGGCTAATTTTCTTTTGGTTTTTGTAGAGATAGGTTCTTGCTATGTTGCCCAGGCTGGTCATGAACTCCCAACCTCAAGTGATCTGCTCACCTCGGCCCCCAAAGTGCTGAGATTACAGGCATGAGCCACCGTGCCCTACCCCAAATGTCTATTTTAGACATGTCATGTACAGCTCAGGACTTCCTCACCAGCCTGGAATCTAGAAGATAACAAGAATCTTAATGATCCATTTACAATGGGGAATATTTAGGAAAGTTCAGCTATGAGAGTAGCTAAATCTCTCCCCATCTGTGGATGTGGATCTGAACTTTCTTAGACCACCAGCGATTGTCCTGACCAATTTCTATAGGGCCTGACCGCTCAATTTGTGAAGATGACCAATAGTCCTCAATCAATAACCATTTCTGATCTGATGAACTTTTTGGTTTTAAACGCTAGGTCTGGATCTGTAAACAAATATTTCTTGGGCAAAGGTAACATAAAATAAACATAAGCTGACAGGTCATGGCTTAGAATAAAAGATCCACCTCAGACACACAAGGAAGCATCTTCAATGCCAAAATAGTATCCAATGGCACTTTCTGGAGAGGAATTATTCATCCAGTGTGAGCAAGTAGTGCCTGGTGCTGGGTCAGGGCTCCATAAATATGGGCTGGTTTAACTGAAAAGGGCAGTGCTGGTGGGTCATGGCATTGGAGGGGTAAGAACGACTTCATGAGAAGAAGTTTGATGATTATGAACACTATTGAGGGTCACCATAAATTTGCCAGTTGCTTATTTCATGTGCATATCTTCACTAAATATACATGGGTGTGCTTCTCCTGCCATTTAAGCATCGCTGCCTCCAGAATGAAATCCCACACATTCTCCTCAATCCTTCTACTCTCTTCTCAGTGATGGGCCAGGAAAGCCCACATGCCCAAGTTGAGCCAGAACTTCAGTTTCAGAGCTCAATTCCACAGATACACAGGACAACGTAGGGGAAGTGACTTAAGGCAGAAGGCAGAAGAGGACAGGAGGGCAGTGACTGAGGCATCAAGAGAGCCACTGAAGATGACTTTTAGGTCTATGACAAGGAAAATCTACATACTTTTCACAAGCCTCAGATACTGGTTGTTAGAGCCAGTAGCCTTTGAAAAGGGAAGCTGTGACCATGGAATAGTCACCAATGGGCCCCCTCCCACGTTCTTAAGTTTATCTCAGCATCTGAATGAATAGCCCTTGGCAATTGTTTAATCTAGCACCTTTCTTCTCTTTGATGTGGAAACAGGTTGCAAGATGAGTGCCAGATCCAGAGCACAACACCTCCCTCAGTTTCATGCCTTCTGATGAAAGAAAGCAGCTGGTGCCAGGGAGGATAACCTAAGCTGGGAATTGGGAGACTGGGGGGTGAGTTCTCAGTGACCTGGGGCCAGTCACTAAAATGAAGAGGCCCAGGCTGACTGGGCTGCACCCACCAGACACTGATGAATCCTCACACAGGGCTCCAGTTCTCTGTCCGACCTTAGTTCACACCACCATCATAACTTATCTAGACATCTGCAATCGCTTCCTAACTGATTTTCCTATTTACTGTCCCCACTGCCCCCAACCATTCCCACACTCCCTCAAAAAAGCCAAAGAGAAGGGATGGCAGCAAATCCTACTGCGATCAGGTTCTGCGAGGGCGGGGAGGCCTTAGATCTTTCTTTAGCGGAGCCTCGCTCTAGGAAGACAATGTAAAATGCACAGCTCTGGGCTGTTTATTTTTAAAGATACTATATCCATTTTTACTGGAACGAGTATAAAGAACTTAAAAAACCCAGAGCTATCTTGTCACAATAAATCAGACAGAGTAAATTGAAAATCCTATACAGCTTTCCCTGAATACATTGTGTTCACTTTGTCAAAGAGGTAGATGAAATGTGGCACATATTGATCTAGATGTCTCTGTAAAACTATAATATTTATATCAAATACATATGCTAGACTCTCTCTGTCTTTCTGCTGAGCCTTCTAATCATGCTTTCCTCGTCCTGCTCCTCCCAAAATGCATCTCAACATTGGTAGCCCCTGACATGATGGGAATGAATTTTAAGAAGTACTTCTCAAGGGAACCAGCAGCACTGTATCATAAAGGAAGCAGGGTGTGGGGGGTTAGAGACCCAACGACCTAAACCACACAGTGGTCAGCACCAAAGCTTCACGTTTGCCCCCCTAGGTTGACCTTGAACCCTTGGTGTCTGCATCACCACCTCTCCATGACACTCCTGCAAGCTGGCCTTTCCTTTCCTTCTCACCTGGTAGTGCTTTTCTTGGCTACTTAGTCTTAATGCAGGTTTCCCTGATTTGGGGCATGTCCTTC
The DNA here is from genome assembly GCF_029289425.2 of Pan paniscus. Classification (NCBI taxonomy): domain Eukaryota; kingdom Metazoa; phylum Chordata; class Mammalia; order Primates; family Hominidae; genus Pan; species Pan paniscus. The sequence goes on from NC_073257.2 coordinate 89,246,418, forward strand.
AGGGTTACTGTTTCCCAGCGCTTCCCTTGAGGCTCAATCCCCCACTGCCAAAAAATAAGACTAATCCAACTCCTACCTTCCCACTTCCTCCTTTACTCAATGTCTCAAAGAGACTGACTTCAGTAAAGATAGGGGAGACATCATGGGCAAATGAAGCCTAACTCCAGGCTGTGCTGCCTCATCCCTCCACCCTACCCCAGGACCCGGCTTGGAACCCCCGAAACTTGCTGGGCTTTCAGGAACTATTTGTTAACCGATGGATTGGTTGACAAAGTATGCATCTTGGAGACTCTATCCCATGGTAAGTGCGGAAAAAAATTAACAGGTAGTTCACTGCAAGCCTTTTAGACCATAGGCTTATTCCACCACCCTGAATCTACTAGCATATTTCAAGTTTGTAAGGGATCTGTACACATAAAGAAAAATAAAAACAAAGCAAATGAGAGTGTGTATCAGTCCCACAACCCCAAACCCTATCACCATTTCCTGTTAAAATAATTTTTTTTAAAAAAAGGAGGTTCAGCAATAAGATAATTTCCTATCCATGGACACATCTAGTACTTTGCTAATCACAAAGGAAGGAAATGCATTCTCCCTCCTAGTGAGGAAGTGAATAAAGTAATCTTCTCCAGCTGTCAATGGAGCTGTTCTGGATGTGGCAGGCTGTGCTGCTGTTTCCCTAAATGGGGCAGAAGTCTGAGCAAATAGATCCCAACAGTGCAGCAAAGGCACCTCTAAAGCAGAGCCCCAAGGTCAGAGGACAGACAACTGGCAGCCCCAGTGGGGAATACCGGGATGTCCCACCTGGGCCAAAACTTTGCATCTTATCGCATGCAGACAGTCAGAACCTCAGCTACCCTAGAGGGATCTGTGTCTACACTTCCACCATCCCAAATCACAGTTAGACCTCCATAATTAGACCGTGGTGAGAAATGATCACACATATTTTGTAGCTTGTAGCCTACATGGAGCCTCAGTCCAATTCTTTAAATTCTGAGAAACTCAGTGCGGGGGACATTGGTAGATTTTGCCTGTCCTGCATACACCCTCCCTTCTGTGGACAGCACCTCATTTTAATTTGGGGAATTGCTCCTCCCCAAATTAAATACAGTCTCCCAATTACATACAGTCTTGGGACCTTTAGTCAAGGTTTTCTGCCCAAGTGAGGCCAATGAGTACTTTTAAATCTTGGATGGGCTGACGCTAATCACAGTGGGAGTTGATTCAACCTGATGACAAAACCCTGTAATGACTACTCCCGAGTTTCCACTTCCTCAGTGTCAGAGCTGCATCTCTGGTTCTTTTCTGTCCTTTCTGGGATCTTGCTCTTCAGTTTTTCATTGGAATCTCTAAGGTACCCTAACCTTTAAAAAAAAAAAAAACTTTTCTTCTTAAGTCAGCAAAAAAATAAGTTTCTGTTGCCTGCAACCAGAGAATCCTAACTGGTAGACTTGTTTACCTTTACTTTGGTTTCTCACCTAATTCTCACTGTTACCTAGTATGCAAGTATTACCACCATTTAGGTTTCTTTCTCTCTCCTTTCCTTTCTTTCCTTCCTTCCTCTCTGGAAGGGGAATTCTGCAGCTTTCTTCAGTAAGCAATTCCACAGTTGCTGAACCCTCACAAACTGCACTGATTCCTCCTATGCCTCCCTCCCCAACACCCTCACCCCTCTGCATCTTATTCATCCCATTACTCTGGGCTTGGTGGCCTTTGGCCATTTTAAAATAAGCAAGTCTTCCCTTGACCTGACTCTCCCAATGCTAGATGGTTCTCTGCTCTTACAGAGAAATCAGGGAGCTGAATGGCACTTTCCTTTTTTCAGATCAAAGCAGATTTGCCCGATTTCATTTTTAATGCTGCTTCTGTACAAGCAGAGACTGAGAGAAGACTAAGGCAGGCAAAGGTCAGCCTCACTCTTCAGGGATGAAGGTGGAATAGAGGGAGAATGAGTCCAAGCAAAGAAATGGCTCTGAATTTTGCCCAGGAGAGGGTTTTGATTTACAAAGCGAGCCCCACCTCCCTCCCTAACACCCCTGGTGAATCATGTATCATGGTCCTTGAGCACATACTGTTGGGACTGACCCTCCCATAATGACAACCAACTTGACATATCTTTGCCTTGTTCTCCAGCCACACCCAACGGTGTTGCCACAGCTAGCATAAGCTGCTAGCCATTCACTCTGTAGACCCAACATACTTGCATAGGCCCCAGCAGACCTCCAGCATCTATTAGTCACACAGGGACTGGAAGGAGCTACAGGTTAGAAGGCTGGCGGATCACCTGCGGTCAGGAGTTCGAGACCAGCCTGACCAACATAGAGAAACCCCGTCTCTGCTAAAAATACAAAATTAGCCGGGCATGGTGGCGTACGCCTGTAATCCCAGCTACTCAAGGGGCTGAGGCAGGAGAATCGCTTGAATCTGGGAGGTGGAGGTTGTGGTGAGCCAAGATTGCGCCATTGCACTCCAGCCTGGGCAACAAGAGCAAAACTCCATCTCAAAAAAAAAAAAAAAAGAAAAGGAAAAAAGTAAAAAGAAGGCATGATACGAGGCATGACAGGCCACAGCAGGACCTTTGTGGGGTCTGGAAAGGAGTGGACCTCAGGATCACATCAGCGGATTCCCAACCCTCCCAAATCTTTCTGCACCCCTCTTTTACTGGGTCTGTAAGCTTTTAGGTGAACAAGGCACTCTGCTATTACCTATGCTCTCCACTGTTCAATGGGTATGTTCAACAATGTGAATTATCAAATGCTTTTGGGAGGCTTCCCTCTAATGTCTCTTGCTTTCATGATTATTGTACACTTCTATGATTTCAATGAATAAAATTCCTGAAAAAAGAGCATTTCACTGGGAAGACGCTCCTGCATACTCAAGCTTCTGTTTCACTGCCACTGTTTCCTTGGGTGGTACTGATTGGTCAGAATCTCAGAGAAGCTCCAGGAGAGCAAGAACCACATTTTACCCACAGCACAGAGCTTAGCACATGGTGGGGATTCAAATTATTGTTTGTTGAGCCAATATGTTAGAATGGGAGTTTTCCTAAGGCTGTTCTATACACTAGCTGACATTTGCCTTTGGAGTCAATGGCTAAGGTCATATAAGCTCCCACTGAGATGGGCACATATCTATCTCTGAACTGCCCCCATGTCCTCTTGTTAGAAAGGTACAAGGAGGGGAGATAGGTTACTTTTACAGCAACTGGTACCCATATTTGGAACAGTCCCTGTGGTTCTGGGGGTGACAGCAGGCCATTGTGATGCAACACCAGTACTGGCTGTGGAGACTGGAACCCTTGGGACAAGAGAATCAGATTTCCACAACTCTCACAGTGTATTGGCCTCTATAATGTTTTAATAAAAAGAGACACTGGACTTGGCCAGTTAGAAAGTTTTCTGGTTTAGTTTCATAGTATGATGACAGCAGCATGGAAGGAACTCCAAAGCTACCAGGAACCATTTTGCACAGCTCTGGAAAGAAGTCCAGCAGAGTGAATGACATGGTACGAAGACAGAAAACATGGAGCAACCTAGTCTGGATGGCTGCAATTGTTCCTGAGATTCTGAATCTACCCGGCAAGGATTCACCCAATCAAAGGAGCCATTGATCAGAATCTTCAGCAATTATAATTTGAGAAATCATATTCGAATTATTTTTTAATGGAAGAAAGTATATTTGAGAGTGAAAATCTAGGCTTGAATATGACTTTTTTTAAGGTACACAGTTCATCTCCCACCTACATTTCTATTCTTGTTTTCAGAACAATAGCTGGAACATTTTGCTAAGTGTGTGGAAGGGAAGAGTGACAGCAGGAAAGCAGGGGAGCTTCATTCTATCAGTATTATCAGGAAATTGATTTAATATGCTTCCAAGTCTCTTTAAATAGAGCTTCAAGTTTGAAAGGGACTGAAGATATGGCTTAGAGGAATCCAAAACAGATGCCAAGAAAGAAGTGCCCATGTCCCACGCCCACCAAGACCCCTCTCATCAGGAAGGGATACCTAGCACATCACATCAGAAGACATGGCATCTAATGACAAGCGCTTTGGGTATCTACCCCTCAGCACCGCGTTTCAGAAGTAGTCAAGAGGTCATTTTTCCAAAGTATTAGGGCAAGCTCATTTTTTGTTTTCCCTGTTCCCAAGAAGTTTAATGCTAATCAAAGCAGAATGCCTAATCAGTCCCAGATGTTCTGTCAACTTGAATTATCTATTTGTCTTCTTATTTACTGTATCTGTCTGTCTACAGTTCTTCATATCTTTGTAAAGATTGGTTATTGGGGCCTGTGTTTCCTTCTGACTAGAATCGCTACCAGATGATCCTTCCTGGTGATATGTTGATGATTTGCTAATTTATGGCTTTTAAAATCTAGAAATCCAAAGACATTGCTGAGGGGTTCAGGCTGGGGAAGTCACGTGGCTCATGCAATGAAGGCTGAATGGCTACTTGATGAGGGATCTAAGTCTGTGTAGGATGCAAAGCTTCAGTCACATTTCGACCAGAGCCATGTCTGCAATAGAGAAATCATAAATGACATTTTATAGGAAACACCCCTCATGAGAGCAGTCCGCCCCTTGCAGGTGAGGAAAAGTGAGAATGACTGTTGCCCAAGACACAAGTAAACAGGAAAGGAAAGGCCTGTGGATCGGCCCAAGTCAGTATAACATGAAATCATCTCAAATCCGATTCCCAAGTGCTAGAGGCCATGTCTTCCCAGAAAGAGTCGAGAGGGAAATGGTGTTGTAGCAAGACTCTCAGAACCAAGAGAAGAGGTTTCAATAAGCTCTGATATTGGACTTCCCAACCACTTAGGTGGCCAAATAGTACGATGTGTAGCTCAGAAAAGCTGTGGTATAGTTGGAGATTTTTATGGATGTGTAGAAACGCATCTGTCCCCAGTGCCTGGTAGCAAGCCCTCAGTAAACACATGTGGAATGGATGGACATGAAAGCGTGACTCATGTTAATTCCTTTAAGGTAGGGTAGGCTATGCGGCCGTAGATTAAATGAGTCTTTGTAAATAAATAATCCATGCTCTGGCACACTAGACAATTTAAAATTCCAAATCCTTTAGAAATCAGTCTAGAACCCTGGTGGACAAGACATGAGTGTGGTGGAGGAAGTGGAGTGGAATTCCATGTTGATACAAGACAGCCAGGCAGGAGGGAATAATGTGTGGTCTCAGGAAGGAACAAAAGGTCTGAGTGAGAAGGAGAGTCCAAATTCTGATATAAGGAAAGACACAGAGTTTAAAAACAACCCAATAATCAGGAAGCAGGGAAGATACGCAGGATGCCATCTCCAGATAAGTCAAGCGAGCACTGTTCCGGCAGGTTGGGGTCCGAGCGAGCAATCAGTTTTTAAGACTTCCTCTAGTGGAGGTAGAACTGAAGACCTATGTTTGCAAGTGGGGCTTGCATAACCTGGATTTTAAAAGCAAGAGCGTTAGCTCCCCCAGCTTAGTGGGTAATGCAAGCTGGGTCAAGGTCATTGAACAAGCGTTAGTTAGCATCTCCTCCTCTGAGGTGTCGCTTCCTTGGACTACTTTATCCAGTGTAACTAATCCCTGTTTTTCTCAGTTGCAGAATCTTAGTCTTTTTTGGTTTTGCAGCACACATTAAAAATGTGTAATTGGCATTTGCTTTAGTTGTACCCTTGCTCAGTGCTTGCAACCTCCTTGAGACTGTAAACTCCATGAGGACAGGTTCCGAGGGTAGTTTGTTCACCAATGAACCCTGAGCACCCAACACAACCCAGCATCATGCCTGACGCATAACACAGAGAATGCCTGCTTGCCGAGTGAGTGAATGAACCAATGGAGAGGGGCCACAGGAATGGACAGTGAGGCAGGTCACTAACTGTGCTGGGCTGTTTTTAGTTTTTGAATTTTGTTCTCAACTATTGAATACTCAATCATTTCTTCTAAAGTATGGAATCCTCTTTAAAATATGAGCATTTACAATAAAGAAGATAATTAAGTACTCTAGTTTCATATTTAAATAGAAAAGCATGACAAACTGTCCCCATCTCTCTGAATGTAAGGCTCTTTCCAATGTGGAGACCACATCCGAGGTTGAATGCAGACAGCCCTAACTCCCTCCAGTGGGATACAGGCTCCTGAGGGTGAATATTCCAAGTCAAAGCTATGAAACAAACACACAAAATGCACCCTGCAGAACTGGTCATGTGGGGCTCTACTGTGCCTTTCACTGATAAGTAAGAAACCACCTCCAGATAACTGCTCTGTGCTGTGCGGCAGACCAACTAAGGAGTGAAAGGGAACAGGTGGTTCCATCTGCAAGGGTATAGAAGGCTCTGCAGGTGAGATCTGCCCAGCGGGGAAGTCCAAGTTTAGCAGATCACTACAATTCTCCATGGAACTACCTTTAAAGGATGGAGCCAGGAAGGGGAAGAAAATGTTGAAATCCACAAAAAAGGTGCAATTCTCACTTTGGGTGTGGTTCATCTGTCTGTCCTTGAGAGCCTTTCATTGCTAGAAGTGTTCAAGAGGGAATTAGAATTCTAGTCTAACCAAATGAGAAAAATAAATGAAGGAATGGTTTTGTCCCCTCTCCATCTTTTTCCCCTCAATCCTGGGGCCAGGACCCTTAGGGGTAGTGGGTGGGCAGGAGGGGAGAGGAGACAGCCCCGAAGTGAAGCTCATGCCTTTCTCTTCCTCTCCATCATGAGCACGGTACTCTGGCTCCACTTATAGGGAAAGGTGGAGGAAGATACAAACAATAGGAGATCACTGAGTTTAGAGCAGAATGGAGTCTCAAGAGATGACTTGGAGAGGCAGCAGGACACAGGGAAGCAGGCTGTCCAGGTTCAAACCCCAGCCCAACTCTTTACTAGCTGGGTGATGTCAGGCAAGTTACTTAACCTCCCTGTTCCTCAGTTTCTTCACTCATTCCAAATGGAGATGATGGTAATACCTTTTTCACAGGATCAGTGTGAGGATTCTGAAATATGCCAATATTTGTAGGTATTACTATTGCCAGAGAAGGCAGTCCTGGGGCTTTAGGCTGCACTGATTCACATTCTCATTTCAGGAAGTGTGTGGCACTCCTGTCTCTATAGGCAAATGTTCCAAGAGAAGCCACAGCATTTAAGTTTCACAGGCAGCTTTCTTGAATTGGAGCAAGAGATGGGTTAGTCCATGACAACTATTCCCCAAACCAGAATGGCGGCTCAGCAGCTTCATCCTGAGGACCTTCCTCCAAGTTAATTACACTCACTTTCCTCTCCCACCTTGGCTACATCTAGTCTTTCATGACTCATTCCCCTCTCGTGTGCCCTGTCAGCATTTGGCTACCAGGAATCAGTAGAATAATCCAAACCCATCCCATTCTCTCTGTCCCAAACACCTGGGCCTAGGATTGCCTCAAACTTGAGTCACTCAAGTCCCAACATGGGAAACACAAGGTCTGGGTGGCTCCTGGCTGGACTCCCTCTAACAAGGGGGTTACAGCAGATGGATTCCTCTCTGTGACTGATTATTTTCCATGGCCCTTGGCCATGTGACCTTGGACCATGATCCTGTCAGTTCTCATAAACTAACCAGGAGTGGAATGAATCACACTCAGGGAGGAGACCTCTGGGGGAAACTGCAAGGGGCTGTGAGAGGGAGGAGAGAGCTGGGGATCCCAAAGGCCATGGGAGCGTCACCAGCCCTCAGGCCTTCCCTGTCTCTAAGCAGCTTTGACCTTACACAAAGGAAAGGAGGAGGAGGCAGTGGCCTTGGGAGGCAGGCTGGGCTGCAGGAGGGCTACCCTTCTGAATAAGATTTAGGGGTATCAGCCCAAGAGCCCAGTTGTCCCTAATCCCTCCAACTCAGAGAGATTACCTGCCTCAGCTACTCACTGAACCCTTGGTTGTGGACACCCAAACCCCTATTCTTAGATGCTCCAATCCATCATAACATACATGAAATAGCCAACACACACACACATGTGCACAATTACCCATACCTACTGCAGGGACTGGGTATCCTTCAGGAGGTGATGAAAATGTTGGGTAAGGCACTCTAGGCCCTTGAAATAGTGTTGATGGTGAAGAGGCTTTGAGAATGCTACTTGAAGTGTTTATATTATGCCAAACACATTGATTAAAATTGAAAATGAAATGCCAATGAAATCTTCATATTCTCAAATATCCTGAATTTGGGTGTTGTACAAACAAAACCCTGATCTTCTCTGCCTAAATTTTGTAGTTTAAATAATCTTTGAATTTCAAAGTTTTATGTCTCTGTAGCTTTAGATCATGAGTTACCTTGAGTTCTCTGACAAGTTAATATATTGTTAGAGAAATCATTTCTGAATAAAATATGCACAAGTAAACAAATCCCTTAACTATGTATACATTCTAATTTCTTTCTGGGCATTTATTTGATTGGGTCCTGGGGAGCAGAGAACATGTATGTGTGTGTCCATGGGCAGAGCACATGGACTTATGCATACACAAAAACTCAGAGCACAGCACACTGTTTTAAGAGTCTGAACTTTATCTTTCAACAAAGTTTAGCTGCTTTCCTTTTGCAAATGCATTTAATTTTATCTGGAAACTTTTTGACGTTAGAAATAGAACAACTGTAGTTTCTCATTATGTTTGCTGCCAGAATCCATGCTTGGTTGCTCAACTAAAGACCTTATATTGCTAATTACTACCACATGCCCATATCCCAAGCGAAAGAAAACTTATTGATTCTGACAGCCCATTCTCTCAACACTGAATTCCAAATGAAAACTCAAAATTTGGCCAAACATAACATTTCATCAATCTTGTTTTACTGACTGGAAAAACAACATCAAACAAAGGGTGCTAATGGCCCTTTATTACCGTGCCTTTCCCAAGCTTATATTTTCTGATGAAAGATCTAAGTGACCAAAGGCCTTCCTTAAACTACTTAGTAATTAGCTTTTGAACCAGGAAACAATGCATAAAGTAGTGAACAGGCCCGGTGCTGATGACAGGACGGACTCTGTGTCTGCAGGGTCAGGAACAGTGGGGACCCAAAAAGAACATTAAAAGCAAAGTGCATTTTCATAAACGGAGAAGAAAAAAAAGAGAAAGAGAGAGAGAGAAAACCAGGCTAAAAGCGGTGATAAAAGATTACAGAGCCAGAACAGAATGGCAGGAAGTCTGTGATCTGAAGTCATCAGCACCTGAAAGTTTGAGTGGAACTGCCAGGGTGAAAGATGACCGGATCGGACTGGGGGCAGTGAGTGAGTGCCGGGCTGAGAGCCCCATCTGGGTCAGCCGGCACCAAAAGCTGCCGGCCTCCAGCCCACCCACCAGCTCACCCACATTTGACTAGGAAAATTATTTCATTAAAAAAAAAAAAATCACCTGGAATGAGAGTTAAGAAATATTTTCAACTTAGCCTTCAGAGCAATTGATTTTATTGACTTCTTCGGGGCAGTGATTGGGAAATGCTGGTGGAGACATCAGAAGATAGGGAGGCCATAAAGAGAGCCCCAGGCCCTCAGAATGCCTTCTGCTTTATGGAGACCTGTCCACACCTTCAAAGCAAAATGAATCGAGATGCTGTTTTCCTCTTGGCATGGGATACATGACCACTGGGAATCTTTGGACTTATTTGGCCTTTTGGATCCAACCGATGGCCCAGAAATCAGAACAGCTTGGTTCTAACCTCATCCAGGGCTGTTAAGATAATATTGAGGGGAGGGCTCCATTAGAGGGAAGATGGAGGGATGTGCTGCCTCCCTGAAAAGACGCCAACTGGCCTCCTCTGGCCCACTGTCCTTTGTGCCTTTGAAAGGAAACGGGTGTCCTGTGGGTAGTTCAAGAAAATGAGCCCTTTTGTCCACCTCCTCATTTCCTGTGCAGAGGCCTGGACACCTGAGCTCAGGAAGCACTGGATTCACTGACCAAAGGGGAGGGTCCACTCTGTCTGACACGGCTGACTGTCAAAAAGAGAAGGCAGCAGTGGAGGGAAATACAATGCTCCCAGTCTGATTTTATTTCCTCTTAAAAAAAACCAAAGAAGCTCTTTAAGAGTTCATTTGAAACAGAAAGAGAAGGGAAAACAAAACAAAACAAAACAGTTCCATGATAGGAACGCCCATGACTGGGAAGAGGCATGAGTGATGAAAGTTTTCTGTGTCCTGATCCGGATGGTAGGATGATAGTGACTGGGTGTGTACATAGGTACAAGTTCCTCACTTTATATGTTAAAGATGTGTATATTTAACTCTATGTAAGTTATACCTCAAAACCAAAAACAAACAAAGGTGACTGCTCCAGAAAAAGCTTTAAAAAAATAAATAAAGGATGGCTGCTGCCAGCCCCCTCTCCCCCATGGCATTCCCCTCTTGAGGTTGTAAGGTACTGCCCTCTACTTAGGAGAAAACCTTGGGGTCTCTATTGAACCTGCACATTGATATCGAGAGTGATAAAGTGATCTGAGCATACACTAAAATAGTTCCCGAGAAGAAAGCATTCACATTTGGGAAGCCAAACAAAAGATTCAGCAGGAATAGCATGTAGTACCCTAAACTACCAGAAATATACTATTTCTTGCCCGGAAGGAATTTCAGCTGAGTAATGAGTCCCTTTGAGGATAAGATCGGTGCCTCCTGGATGAAGAGGAGAACTGGGTTCCCAGTGGCCACAGTGCCTTTGCAGTAGGCCAGATGACCTGGATCTGCCACCCAAGGACTTCTGTGCCAGAGTCTTATCCTGTGTTCTTGCTACACACAAACCACCATAGGAAGGCATCATACTAGTTTGAGGGACCAGAATTTTATCACATAGCCAGATGATGTGAAGAATGAATGAGTTTTGTTTACTTGTTAGGGGTCAGAAGAGAAAATATGGGCCCAGTTATAAATGGACTCCTTTCAGGATAAATTCATTACATCTCTTGGAATTTGTGAATGGCAGTTGGTCCAAGCATGGCAACATCCTCGGGTCACCTCTGACATCACACCCCATGCAGAAACTGGGCCTTCCCTCACAGAAGCACCCGGTGGGGTTGGGGAGGGGCAGAATTCAGATGGCACCTCCACAGGGACTCCTGAAAGTCACTCAACCACATCTTTTCTGATGCAACTGACTTACTTTCTGCCTCCATGTTTGTTAAAAGTCCCGCCGAATTTATTCCGATTCAGGATGAGAGCAGCAATTTCGGGCACGTAGCGGGCAAACATTGCCTACATGCATGAAACAAAGAAACAAGAGCCAAAAAAAAAAAATGGCATGCAGAGAGGATTCTACCGCAGCAGAGGCAGCAAAACCTCTTGGCATACTTACTTTCTTCCACTAACCGCACTATAGGAGCCCCCGTATTTCTTGCGGTTTCCTATTAACTCTATGATTTCAGGGACGTAGCTGGCAAACATGGCCTGAGAAGATAGGAGACAGAGAGAGACTAAAAAGACAGGCCAAAGAAAAGGGGGGACCTGTTCAGAGGGTGGGGGCACTAAGATCTGAAAACACAAAAGGATTAGGCCTGCAAAGGTATATATTGATATGTTGGATCATAAAAAACTAAAAGCACGAAGAGAGCAAGCTCCCAGAAATACACAAGACAAACAAACATTAGCCACCTTGACAACTAAAGAACAAAAAAAAATCACAGTCGAGAAAAATACAAAGGAGACAGGAATAAATAAGGTGATATCTAGTTCTTCTTGCTGAAGAAAAATAGGCAAAAGGGGGGCATGCTAGTGAAACTAAACACACACAGACACATGTGTGCATGCACAGACACACACAGTTTCGCAAGAGAAGATCTTCCTTTGTCATTAAATTTCAGAGGAGAATCAATGTTTTTATGAGTGACAAAAGAAAATAAACACCAAAAGATTAAAAACTACATTTTTCTATTAAAAAACACTAAAAAGCTCAAAAGGGAAATTTAGGAAATCACCTGGGAGGAGAAGATAGCAAGGAGAAACACAAATCTGCCATGTTTTGTCCAACAAACATCTGGCCTGTGGCTGGCTGGATGGGTCTTATTATCTATAGGCACCTCACGGATGCTGTAGAAATGCTTGCGTGAATGTACACATGCATGTGCACATTTATACACATTTTTAAAATGTATAGGCCCTATGCATACAAAACAGAGAGAGGTGTATGCATCACTACATATAAATGTGCGCACGGTGTACATACATGAAAGCTGTGTATGGATTAGGATTTTAATCACTCGCTTCATAAATGGCAAAAAAAATCTAAACTTAAAATGAGCTACTTTGAAAGACAAAATACAGCAACTGCCAACGTGTGGCCAGAAATCCCCTCGATTTACATCAGAAGGGATGGTTTAGTGCAACATAAAGAGCTGCGTAGACTTTTAAAAAGCAAACAGTGAAACTTTCTTAGAAGAAAGGAGCAAAAATACCCCATGTGTCCGCTGCAGAATGGAGTGAGCTGTTTGCAAAACTGCACACTGCTCACATGGGGATGTCCGCCTGGACAAGACTAAGGTGCTCTCCCTCCTTTGATGTAGGGACCCTTCTCTTTAGGGCAGGCCCCAGCCACAGTGTTTGTTGGAAGTCTGGGGAGGAACATAAAGGGGAAGGGGGAGCTCTTGAAACCGCAAACTGTCTCTACAAAGTATCGACAGCTTCTACCAGAGGCAGGTGACAGCCACTGTCCTTGTAGCATACCAGATGCTGAGTTACATTGCTAAGGGGTAGACACTCTCCCTTATTAACAGCATCACTTTTCTTAAGACAATTAGGTTTGCTCCTGGCTAAATGGCTGTCCCCGACAAGGGCAATGTGCCTGGATCTATGGGACAAGTGTAATACACCAAGAATTATGCAGAAAAGTCACCATCGTGTTTGGATTTACTTAGCCTGATTGTAACATTAAGGCTTGCTTCTAGTGCAGAATACAGTCTAAAATACAAAGCTTTAAGGAAATGTATCATGGAAAATATTAACAACCATCAAAATCAACATCACAATAAAGATTTTTTTTACCAGTCCCCCGAGGATGAAGAAGACCATGAAGAGGCGCCCAAGTGTGGTTTTTGCATAAACATCCCCATAACCAACGGTGGACATTGTGACCATGAGTAAATAGACACATTCCCAGTAGGTGAGAGCCTGGTTGTTTTGGAAATTTTCCCATGGGTCCCCTGAATTCTCCACCTAAAGCAAATGGGACAGGGGAGAAAAAAGAAAAACATGCTATTGAAGTGTATACATGCAATAAACGCGGAAGCTCGGCACTCCCGAAGGCCACTTGCTAATGCACACCACTCTCCACACGAGATGTGTGGTTCCCGGGCTGAGTTCTGTGAGTCAGGATGCAGAGCTCCTGAGCAGGACGCAGAGAAAGTGGAGAAGCAGCTGCAGGAGATGTCTTCCTGGCTGATTGAGACAGAGAGGGAAAGCAAGAAGGGAAATATCTCTAGGCCTTTTCTCTTCTTCTGGTAAAATGTGGGAAGCCAGCTAAAATTCAGGGCATTGCCTCTGGCCAGGTTTTAGAGCACTCTCTTCAAGGAAAGAGCCAGAGATTCCTTCCCTGACCTTCCTCAATGGATTTCTAAGGCCCAGATGGCCTGGCTCTGCCTCTCCCACAGAAATTCTAAACCCTTCCGTAGGGGGCTGCCTCCTTCCATCAGTTTATCCAGACAGTATATATGGGCCCTGCTTATTTCTGATTCAAACAGCATCTCTGGAATCTGGCCCTGCTCTCCCTCCTTTGCAAATTGCCAATGGTGGTCCCAGCCTTGAGGCTGCCGGAATCTTCGCAGGGGCATGGAAAGTGAGCTCATGAGAACAGCTTGCACTGGCACAGCCCGTTAGATCAAGGGCTGGCAAACTTTTTCAGTTTTGTGGGCGACACAGGTCCTGGTCAACTCTGCAGAGGCAAAACTTCAACAAATGGGTGTGGCTGGATTTGGAGAGCTTTGGCCCGAGACTGCAGTTTCCCTACTTTCCTGTCCTTCCATCATATTTGATCTGCCAACAAGGCTAGTAGATGGGCAGGAAAGGTACTTTAGATACTCTCAGGAGAGAGGGAGCTGCGGGCCCAATTTTACTCAAATATGCCTGTGATCCACCCACAGGGCCTGTAGACGGTGGCCCCCAGGCCTCCACCTCTGCCTCTGCAAAATGTTTCCAGGGCCTGGCCTCTTTCACACATCAGTTTGTCCTCAATGTGCCATTTTCACAAAAGTTTCCTGGTGAACCTGAAGGGACTTCACTAATACCCATAGTAAGGTGGGGTCATCATCTTATTAAAGACAACTATCTCCTCCACATATGTGATTTGGGTGCTTCGTGCTTGGTTACAGCAAGAATTAGGGTGATTAAGGTTGATTTTGGCCATGAATCCCATCAGCATTAAGGGCTGGGCAGGAGACTCCAGATCTGGTGACTACATGAGCCCCCATGCCCCACCCACTGCCATCCCAGGCCTGTCTTCCTTTGGGTGATAATTACCTAAATCCCAAGTGTGGGTAGCTAAGCGCGTCCTTCTATCCCTTATGCAAATAGAGGCTCAGCCACTGGTGGTCAACTTTATCCAAAGTCTCAGAGCTAGACGAGGCTCCTTCCAGTTGTAAGAGTCTATGTTTGCATGAAACACACTTCCCACAATGGCTGTGCTCTCTAAAAGCAGGGGGGAATGTCTGCCTTCGGGTGGTGTGAGGGGCTTGACTTAATACAAGGCTTTCAAAGAGTCACTAATGAAAAAGAATGAACATTTTTGAGGTACAAATCAGACAAAATAATCAAAGGTGGCTTTTCGTAAGGCAGAAGTGGAAAGAAATTGAGGGATCTGAATTTGTTGTTTACTAGGAGGTGTGGGTCCAACTTCCAACCTTGTCCCCAGACCTTTTCCAGGTGTTTGCTTAGGAAGCACTGCCATCTTGTGGCTTACTATAGTTATTGCAGACAGAAGGAAAATCTACCAAAGCCCCCATGACAATACCAATGAGCAATGAACAGAAAAATGCAGGTTAATAGTGCAAACATTACTCACCATTTGGAACTAGTTTGGGGTAAAAAGGTTGGAAACCCAGACAATTGTGTGGTTGCTTCCTATCTTCCTGTCTACAACTGAGGTGAAGTTTATTTCCAGCAAGATAAATTTTAGGTAATAAAATGACTCAGAGAGGGTCTTGTTGCAGGCAAGCGAGAGCAGAAGGGTCTTCAAGGTTACTCACCAAATGGATGAACCCGGCTGCAGTCAGCCACGTGCTGATAAATATGGAGAGCAGATTCACCAGCTTGATGGAATTACTGTGCAAGAGACAACAAGCAAAATCCCCACGTTACCAAGGGAAGGCCCTGCTGGGGCTACCTTACAGGATAACAGCACCCGCTTAGCAGGAGAGGCTGCCACATCTAACTCCCAACCATTTCTCCATTATAAGGGAATTCTGGAAGGTGGAGGAAGCTGCTGGGATGAAGGTCAGGACAGAGCCTAGAGGAACAAATTTAACTTTGGTAAAAAATTAACTTTTATTTAAAAAACTCTTCAAATCTACAGAAAAGTGGAAAGAACAGTATAATGAACACTTGTACACTCTTCATTTAGACTGACCAATTATTAACATTTTACCATGGGTGCTTTATCTCCCTACATGCTTTTTCTCTTATCCCCCCCCCCACCGCCCTTTTTCCTTCTCTTCTTCTTGCCATGTACATATATATATATATATATATATATATATATTTGCTAAACTATTTACCAATAAATCAGAGACATCATGGCACAAGCCCTAAATACTTTAGCACCCAACTCCTAAGAAGAAGGGCATTGCACAGCATAATCACAATACCATTGCACGCCTCAGAAAATTAAAACATAAAAATTCAGTAATGCTATTTAATATGCAGACCTTATTTAAATGTCTCCAGTTGCCCCAAAATTATGTTTATTGATTTTTTTTTATTTTCCCCCCAGACCCAAGTTTCATGCACTGCATTTGGCTGTTAGGTGGCTTAAATCCAACTGTCAGGAAACAAGGACAGAGAGTAAATATTTTAGGCTTTACAGGCCATATAGACGTTGTCACAAATACTCAACTCTGTCACTGTGGCTTCAGAGCAGCTTTTGGACAACATGTACAGGAATAGATATGGCTTTGTTCCAATAAAATTTTATTTACAAAAACAGGCAGCCGGCATGGGCTATAGTTTGCCAATCCCAGCTTCAGTCCCTTCTAATGTATAATTGACACCACTCCTTTGTAATGACATTAAATTTTGTGTGAACCTAGGTTGTCTTCTATAATGTTCTATATTCTGGATCCTGTTTATTTACTTATTTATTTTTATTTTATTTTTTATTTTTTGAGACGAGGTCTGACTCTGTCACCCAGGCTGGAGTGCAGTGGCACGGTCTTGGCTCACTGCAACCTCTGCCTGCCAGGTTCAAGCAATTCTCCTGCCTTAGCCTCCCGAGTAGCTGGGATTACAGGCACCCGCCACCACGCCCAGCTAATTTTTGTATTTTTAGTAGAGATGGGGTTTCACCACGTTGGCCAGGCTGATCTCGAACTCCTGACCTCAGGTGATCTGCCGGCCTTGGCCTCCCAAAGTGCTAGGATTACAGGTGTGATCCACTGCGCCCAGCCCAGTTTATTTTTTAAATAAATGTTACTGTGTATGTTTGAGGTTTACAACATGATATTACCTACCATCTCACATAGTTACGTTTTTGTGTGTGACAAGAGCAGCTAAAATCTACATATTTAACAAAAATCCCAAATACCATACAATTTTATTAGCAATAGTCCTCATGTTGTACATTAGACCTCTAGACTTGATCATCCTACATAGCTCCCTACTTAAGTATTTCTGTTAAGAATCTCTGCGGGGATGGCATCACATCAGGATATCCCAGCCCAATGACTAGCTCCATCCATGTGGCTAAGGCAGAAATGCTAATGTCTCCACTGAGAGGTGCCCATTTCCCTTTGTAATGAATATGCCACCTTGAGTGAGGCCCCGAGACTGCAGGAATAACCTGCTCCCCAAAAACCTTATACCTAATAGCTTTAGCATTCACTGGTGTTCCTTGAGTGGATCAACTGGACCTTATGACATTTTGAGGTCCCTAAGAGCTGAGGCCTTGTCTGTCTGGATTCCAGGAGCCCTGGGTCCCTGGAGCATAGCAGGCCCCTGTGACTCTGCACTGAGTGTACTGGTATCTGCCCCTGCTCTCTTTCTAAACTGCATCCTGTTCAGTCCCACTGGGGTATACCTGAACGCTGCTGTCAGCAGGTCACTTCACTGTCCAAAGGCTTCTTGTTGACTAAAAGATGACATTCAAACTCTCTCCTTCCATTGTCAACACCTTGTGAAGTCCCAGTCTCTCCCACCACCACTCTTTCACATAAACTCTTGAAACTGCCATGCCAGCTAAACCTATTTACTATAGCTATTGTTTACACTATTTATTCAACTCGAAAGCCCTTCCCATCTAGCCAAATTTCCCCATTCTTCAAAGCCCAGTTCAATCCCTACTGCTTCCTTAAAGTCGTTCCACCCACCTGCAAGACAAAGTGACTTTCCCCGGCTCTCACCTCCAGCCATTCATTGGTAATTGATCCTACTGACTTAAGATGTCTTTTGTAAAGTTTTAGGTTGCTATTTGACTCTTGTGTTCCTTGCTGCATCTTGCAGAAAAGGACTCTCTTTTCTAGCTCTTGCATTTTCCCAGTAGTGGCTTAATGCAGCCTACAGGGTTGCCCAACCCATTAGGTTTGGTCAATTCATCTCTGTTATGACTGCCCTCTCTTACCTCTCTTTTGGAGAACCAATGATTTAAATTCTAGGCATTTAAGATCACAGTAATAGTTTCAGCTAGCTTGTTTACAGTTCTTTCCCAGTGCTCACCACATGTGCCACCATCCTAAGTGCTTTAGGATCACCTGTGCTTTATGTATACTAAGTCATTTAATGCTCATAACAATAATCTTTCCTCTTCTATGGAAGAGCACAGAGGAATCCACAGTCTTAGTTTTTCCAGAGTTGATTCTGACAGTTCATGGAAAGAATAAACAGATACTTTCAACTTTGTGGGTGAGACGGATCTTTCAAAATGTGTGGAACAACTTTCTTTTGGCTCGAAAACTTGGAAAAACAGCCAAAATGTCCATTCTGTCTCTCTTGGTCATTTCTAGAGTTACCAGATTATAATAATTGCCAATATTTATTGAGCCCTTATTATGTGTTAGATGTTGTGTTGAGCAGAATTCTCTCCTGCCTGTACCTTGTAAGTCCTCTAAGGTGTGCTCCCACATTGGAGGGTAAGAAATAGATGAAGAACTGATAGCCAGAGGCAAAGGGAGGGCTCTTAGGGAGGTGTGTGTTGTTCATTTTCTCAGGGTATCGTTAAATACCAAGTGGCTTCACTTACATACTCCTGGATTCTTGGGACCTGAACACAGCAGTGTCCCACCAACAACCATGTAGAGTCCTCTTGAGATATTAAACCTATTTGGAGTCTGAGTCTCCTGGTGCTTTGGAAAAATGACCTAAATATGGTGATTATTAAACTCTAAATGATGGTTACAGTGATATTAGTAGTGCGTTAGGGAGCTCTTGCCATATGCAGAACATTTAATCATTGTTGCTAAAACAGTCCATGTTTAGCTCTGAAATCTGATTATTTTTACGACATCAGTATTATCACAGATCCCTAGGTTTAGGAATTTGCTTTCTAAATGAAACTGTATGACCACACATCTGAAAGCTACAAGCAAAAGATGCAAGGTTAACCCCTGGTGGGCATTCTCCATAGTCTGAAATGTGAACCTTGCCAGGTTAAGTAGGGCTCCTTGGGAAGAAAGAGTGGGGCATGCCAGGAGCAGGGCTGTGTGCTCTGCATAGCAAAGGTTATATATCTCTGTGTGGAGATAGTCATAGCCTTCCTGGTCAAGCCCAGGGATCTGGGCCAAACATGAAGCTACCAGTGGTTAGAATGATTTGAACCATTCAGATTCTAGCCTGCTTCCTAAGCTTTGAGGGAGATTATGATCTTATCATCAACACCTGATCCAACAAAAGTCAATCATTCTCATGTTGCCTATACAATTCCTGAGTCTCCATCCCATGGAGATCTAATTCACAACGATGGACACAGTGAATCATGATAGGTCAGGCACAGGATTCTTGTAGATTAGAGACCTCTTCCAAGAAACTGTGGATGCTGCAAGAGAAGGTCTGGCTCCAGAGATTACAGCTGTAAACCCAGAGCTTCTGGGGCCTCCTTTGTCCTCTATATGTTTAACAAGACATGTTTCAGTTAACACAGAAAATGCCATGCACTTTGTACAAAGAAGTGCACATTTGTCCCTGTTCTGCTTGTCTCTAATTTTTCTCTTTGTTTCTGGTATTGCCAGGTGCTGCTGGCCTTGTTTGTTTTACTGCTCTCTTTGCTGGACAGATGTAAAATACCCACCCCCTAAAAAGTTAACTGGACTGCACCACACTAACATAAATGGTCTGAATGACAACATGAGTGGAACAAAGTGAAATTCTGCCAATTCAATCCCTTAATTATCTCTAGATCCCTTCTTCTTTCTCTGCCCCAATTTGCACTGCCTAAGGCCATGCCCTAATACCTCTGCCCTGGACTACTGCCTCCTAATTGGTCTTATGGTCTATGAGGTCTTTGATGCTTCAACCCCATTCTCTATACAACTGTTGGAATAGTGGATCTTTCTAAAATGTCAGTCTAACCACATTTCCTCTCCTGATTAAAATCCTTCAACAGCTCTCCTTTGTTCTCAGTAAAGTCCATGAATCTAAGAACCTGCATGATTTGGCCTCTCCCTGCACATCTCTTGCAGTCTCCATATAGAATACTCTTCTTTACAAACTTTATCTTGGAGCCATTTCTAAGTTCATGTCAGTAGTAATGTTTTAGTTTCAAAAACGCCTCCCAAAACCATATTGGTTAGGTACACGATGACTCATGCATATCATGGAATGCTATGTGAGAAACAAAAGGTGACATAGTAGATGTAATAGTTATCTCAAAGTAGTGTGATGTGGAGTCAATTTTACTTTATCCTATATGATTTTGTGTGTTGTTGCAATGTTTACCATGAACATATTTTTTAAATTAGAGGAAACAGGCTGGGCACAGTGGCTCACACCTGTAATCCCAGCACTTTGGGAGGCCAAAGTGGGCAGATTACCTGAGGTCAAAAGTTCGAGACCAGCGTGGCCAACATGGTGAAACCCTGTCTCCACTAAAAATACAAAAAGTAGCCAGGTGTGGTGGCAGGCACCTGTAATCCCAGCTACTCAGGAGGCTGAGGCAGGAGAATGGCTTGAACCCTGGAGATGGAGGTTGCAGTGAGCTGAGATCACGCCCAGCCTGGACGACAGAGCAAGAGTCTATCTCAAAAAAAAAAAAGAAAAGAAAAGAAAAGAAAAATTAGAGGAAACAATAAGGAAATTCCCATTTTGGAAAAAATTGCTGAGTGATCCATGTTTTAGTCATCAATATTTACCACAGTCAATGAGATGTGGAATTACAGCCTTTAAACACAGCTGCTGACTTTCCTCTGACAGTAGAATAAGTGTTCTAGCACCTGTGTGTTAGATCTCCAGTTTGCAGGGCAACTGAGAAACTGCCAAAACCTCAGATAGTGAGAGGGAGTCTCCTTGTCTCCCCTTTAATTGGCCGTTTCAGGCTATGGAGTATTCTAGGCCCCCTGTGGGCTTGCAGTTTGGGAAAGGGCCCTGATGCTGGTCACATAATTGTGATTTGCCCATTTCATCCCATGCACTTTAATTTTCCTTCTGCTGCCTTCTTAATTCTTTATCAATCTTTCTGCCCACCTTATGCTTCTCTGCCTTGTTTCTTTCAGCTCTTGGCCCAGTGAGGCAGCCAAAGTACTGGGAATGAAACAGCAACTCCAAATCATTATTTCAAATCGCATTGCAAAGCCTCCATCCCTGCCTAATGCCACGGATTGGCAGGAATTCACCGCCAAAGAGAGCCAGACAAAATCTCCCTAAAGAAGATTACATGGGTCCCCCAACCCACCCTTCTGGAAGGACCGCTATGAAAGCAGCAGAGTATGGAAGAGTCACAGGAGAATCGCTCAAAAGTCCAAAACCCTACAAAAGCCAAGGCTGCACTTTCTCTGGGACAGAACTTTGGGATCCACACTTGGGGATGCCCAAAAGGAAGGAGCCAAGATTAGCCAGGCTGGCACCTGGAGAGAGAATGGCCTCAGAGAGTTGTCCTGAAGCTTCTAGATTTCTTACAATTACATGACGTTTGCTTCTGTGCCTGGTGACCTGGCCTTTCCTACCCTCTTAACCTCATCCTCCTCTTTCCATCACAGAACGCTTAATGTCCAGGAGTGCAGAATTACCCAAAGTTTCCCCAAGTGCTATGCTCTCACACCAGTGTGCTGTTAGCAGCTTCCTTGATTAGAAGTCAACCCCCACCCTACCCCTCACATGCCCAGCCCCACGAGGATGACACTTAAGTTTTCTACAAGGCTTACCTAAAAGTAACCTTCTCCTCGAAAAGATCCTTGACTGCCCCGCAACTCAGGCTAAGCCCAGCTTAGTTACTCCCCTCTCAACCCCTGGGCATGCTGACATCAGCATTAACCACACCATCAGGCGGCCTGGACCCCTACGCAGCAAGTTCTCTGACAGCAGGACTCCTAGCACCCACCTTGCTGCTGATACCAATGGGTGCTCACTCCAGGCTTGCTGAATTATCTCAACCATCTGGTTATGACCATAAGTGAAAGGAACTCTGAAAACCCAGGTTGTGGGTTTGTGGCAAAAAGCACCCTCTAACAAGAGTTTCATATAGTGGGAAGTGGGGTGCTGGAGAAAGGCTGTTTTGGGGCCCGGATGGCAGATGCCCAGACAGCCTTCCACCCTGTGACTCTTCCCTAGGGCCATTCTCTCCCTCGTCCCCTGGCTGGCTGCTTCAGCTTCCCCGCTCTGCACTGAGAGAGGCAGCACTGAGTGCAGTTGGCAGGTGAGCTGACCACCAGGGATCCCACAGCCACTTCCCGCATCCAAAGGAAAGAGAGGTGAGTGTCCTAGCAGAAAGTCAGAAAAAGATATTCAGATGGTCCATCATTTTCTCAAGTTCTAAAATGGTCCAGGGAGTAGACAGTATTCCTCAGAGCAATGGAACCTTCTCAAAATGCTGGCATCAGAGAATAAAAATCCCCCTAACATATGATGTAATTGTGAAACAGGGAGAGACAGACACTACCCAATGTTAGAGAGTGTCACAAAACACCATCCCTACCAAAAAAGTAAGTGTCTCTTAAGGACAAGGCTCTATGCTTGGTGCTGGGTACTCACGCGTTCCATCTTTAAAACACAGTCTAGTGGAGTGAATCTGACATACGTAAATATTGGAGAGATGCTAGCTTCATTGATCGTTTACATTTCAAAAGTAATATGATTCTAGCACATAGAAGAATAATTAAAAGGCAGAAATCAAGGTTATTGGCAATCAGAAAAACATGAAGAAACACAATATTCACTGTATGTGAATAATATTACATTATTGCTAATAAATAGAGGACTGATAAATTCTTATCTCAGGATAATGAACAGTAAAAGGCAGGAGGACATACTTTTAAAGACTTCAGTGCCATTGGATTCTCTTTTTCTTTTCAACTTGACTAATAGAAAGTGAATTTGACCTCACAGTCACATAGATGAGCAGTCAGAGAGAGGAAACCAATTTGGAATTAAAGCAAAATAAAATAAACAAGCAAAAAAAAACACTAACACCCAAGGAGTAAAGCCAATCATAGGTTGAATTTGTTGGCTGTGTCAGGTTCATTCAGGAAGCTAGGTCCCAGCCTGTGTTACCAGGAAAATGATGCTGAATCTAATCCTCAAAACTACAGATATATTAATTACAAATCACAAAATATGGAGGTGTCCTGTTTTTAATCATTTATCAAATGCATGAAGGGCAACCAAAGAGGAAATGGAACATTAGAAGTTAGCTTCTTAGAGTGTAATTTCCTAGAAGAGAAATTTATGGCCTGTACTTTTTCTCCATTAGAGCACGTCTAACCTCTTTTATTAGTTTATTCATCAAGACAGCCCTGGTTTCAGGCCAGCTCTGCAAGCCGGCAGGTCATCAGGAAAGGGATCCTCTGGGGGCTTTTCCTCCTGGTCCAGTTGTGTTTTCCAGATCATAACGCAGTTAACAGAAGTATTCATGGTACATTCGGCAGGAGGTTTGTAGGTTTTCCCCCAAAAGGCAATTCACAGAGAAAGCCCCAAGGGCTATACGGATATAAAGTGAACATCTAAAATGTGCTTTGAAATGAAATGATTTTCTGTTTGCCGTATGAGGTTTGTGATTGCCTCTCACAGCATTGCTTCTATTGCCTTTACGACTGGGTTCAATTTCTTATTTAGTGATGTAATAAAGGGGCAATTTAGAATCTGGCAGCAAGGACTTCCCAATCAATGAGCAAATCTATCCCTCATTCACTGTGCACCTTTCCCCTTGACACCGTGGCTCTTATCTGGGCAACCCCACTGGGCACACAGATATCAGCTATGTGTCCCTAAAAGTGTCCCTACTTGCCTGCATGCACAGCTATTTCTCTCTTTTCACCACATAGTTCCCTGGCCCTGCAGAAGAGAGCAACTCAAACCCTACTCTGGTTTTCTCTCCCTCTCTGTGTTAGATCACTCTTTCTGTGAATAATATAACTATTAATTATGTCATTGTGATGAAAGCAAGCACACCTGATATTTGCAACTTGGCATAGGGGACTGGAATGAAAAAAAAATGATGAAGAACATCTTACCTTGTTTTAAGAATATTCAGAAACTGCAAAATTTCTGAAAACTGTATCAGTCTCAGAGCTCTTAAAAATCTCAAACCTGGAAAAAAGAATGAAATACAGATGCATTATTTTCAATGTGTGATTTTAATGTTCACAGTCTGCCATTTGATTTACAGTTCCCAAGGGTCGAAGGGATGGGAAGTTCTTGCAGAAGATAAACCAGCTGGTACCTCGGACATATTCCTTCATTCTGATTCTTGACTGGTTTAATCTCGACTGGGAAATGGACTTTCTCTTTATAAAGGTGGCCTGTTCGGAAACTCTTTAGAGGAAGGGCTCATGGGGAGAAGCCAGGTTAATGAGACTTTTCATTTGGTGATCTCTGATTGAAAGCACTGTTTCTAAGTTACCTAGTTATCTGGCAGGATTTTGTCTCTGAAAAATCCTAGGAATTGTGATAGCTCAGGGTAACCCTTGTGCTAAGAGCAGATTGAGAATAAATCGGATAACCTTATGTCTTTGATGGATTTTATTTTTTATCTTTATCTTCAGCCCTGATAAAATGAAGAGTACACCCCACAGTGTTATCTGTTTTCTACAAACTTCTATATTTTCCTCCCAATTAAAAAAAAAAAAAGATCAGTGAGATATCACACCCTACAACTTCAGGATTCAAAATTTATATAGTTCCCCTTTTATTAAGTGTTAAGATAAATGGTTTGTCCTTTCTAAATCAACAACCTCTCTTGAATGAAAAAGAAGCATCAGTGTTTAGGTGGCAGAAGAGAAATGGAGAAGGAAAACACATCAAGGACATTTTAAAAATGCAAATTATTATGTTTTAATAGCTAAGAGTGAATTATATTTCTGTTCAGGTGAAATTCATGGTCAAAACATTCAGTCAGTCCTGGGCTATAACAATTTGGCTATCATGCAAGGGAATTACTTACAAAATGCTGGTTTGTCACCGCTTTGAGACACATTGAATGTCACACCCACTCCCAAGGGGATTTTCTTTTGCAGACTTTCTAGAAGCATTTTATTAAGCACCGCCACGTGCCAAAGGCAGTGCGAAGCCCTCCAGTGCACTGAGTTGACAGACAACTCCACGCCCGTGGGTGGGGCTTTGTTCTCCCACGCCTGTGAGCCAGTAAAGGGCAGCCTAGGGCATAGTGGTGGGAAGGAATCCTTACTACCTTCTACTTGAATGAGGAGTACACTAACTGCACGCAACGTGGAGCTGTTTAGGTAATAAGGGAAAATTAACTTAAAGTTCATGGAGTGGGGGAAAATCTGATTGTACAAGGAAAGAGGGAGAAAAGGATTGGCTCAAAAAAATAATTTCTCATCTGAAAAGGATTAACCATCATGAACAGAAGACTTTTTTTGAAAACATTCTCCTTCTATGCTAAATAATACTTATATAACTTTTATTAAATAATTGCAGAGATGAGACGGGATGTTGATGAAATAAAAAGGCTCACGGCCAAAAGCACAGTCGTAACTGAGCTGATGAAAGGCTGACTTAGCACTGCTGAAAACCGACCACGGCGCAGAGTACAAAACTAAGAAGTCATCTCAGAAAGCAGAGAAAATAAGAGAAAGGGAGAAAAAAAAAGAGGAAACTTCAGAAAATAGAAACACAGTGGAAATCACAGAGATCCAACCCATGGATAAAATGTGTTGGCCAAAGGGAAGTCAAAACATCACATTGATCATAAGCAAAGGCCAGGACATAACAGAAAAGAACTTTTGAGATATGAAAAAATGACTGGCGACTAAAAGGTAAAATGAAGGATCAGTTCTTAGAGACCAATGCCAAGAAGCATCTGGCTTTTCATTTTCACATTTCAAGTATTAAAATCAGGCAATAAAAATAAACCACCAGTGTTGATGGGGTTATTTACCGTTAATGTAACTAAGATCATTATATTTAACAAAAAGTGTTAAACAGCAATTGGGCAATTTTCAGAATTTTTAGACAAACAGAATTTGACCCAAGATTTTTATACCCAGTCAAGTGGTTGTTCAAGAATAAAAGTAACAAAAAAAATTTCAAATTCTAAGGTCTCAAAAAATACATTGTTTGCTCAGTGTGTGCATAAAGTTTCCAAAGAGGTTCAGAAGACTTGCTAAATCAGAATGGGAGGGGACAAGGGCTGGAAATTAAATTTATAACAGACTCTACTGCTGGTCCTAACCTTCCAGCCCAACCTAGACTGTTATCTTATACCAGTATCACTGTCGCATATTGCTGAGCTAAAACGACAAATGTAGAAACGTGGAGTAGAAGGCGACTGGCAGTTAGCACTGAAACTATGAAAGATAACAACACTCTTCCATGTTCCTTGAGGGATACATTCCAAGACCTCCCAGTGGATGCCTGAAACCTCAGATAGTGCCAAATCCTATATGCATTATATACACACACCTATGGTAAAATTTAACTTATAAATTAGCACAGGAAGGGATTAACAATGGCAATAATAAAATAGAACAATTATGACAATATGTACTAGCATCACTATACTTGCGCTTTGGGGCCATTATTAAGTAAAATAAGGGTTAGTTGAACACAGGTAACATGGGTTACAGCAAGACATCGGTCTGCCCACTGAAGTGCCCTGAGAGACTAATGGCCAGGGAGTGCAGATGGCACGGATGTGCTGGACAAAGGGAGGATTCTTGTCCCAGATGGAACCAAGCAGGACAGCATGCAACTTAAAACTTATGAATTGTTTATTTCTAGAATTTCCTATTTAATATTTTCAGACTACGGTTGCCTGGGCATAACTGAAACCTCAGGAAGCAAAACCATAGATAAGAGGCACTCCTGTAGAAATACACGCTAGCAATGTATTAGCCACTTAGGGTTTAATCCTGAACATTCTGTGTGTGCATAGATATGCTTTTATTTATGGAACTAAAAATAGAATACAAACAACCTGAACTTCAAACTGGATTTCTTCTTTTTATCTTTAAACAATGGTGTTTGTATCGTATATCCATTGCTGATTGGCAGCTTGCCACATTTGAGTGAGTTACACAAATATAGTAGAATAAAAGCTTTTCTTTTAATTAAGGTGCATGAAAGTAAGGGCAGGAAAGAAATGAATGCAGAGGCCACAAGGTCATATACTCTTGCTAGACACAAACTGCAGATCTAGCTCTGAGCACCTTCTTAACAAAAGCAAGCAGGTAGACAGGATAAGATCAATAGTGTATACATATGAGAGAAAAACAAACTGGCTTGCAGGAGAATCATTTATTTTTCCCAACATGGAGACCAGAGGGAAATATCTCCTTGCAAAAGGGACCCAGGGTGATGCAGGAGCAAGAACCCTGTGGGCTGAACAAGGGTGGCCTTTGCTTATTTGACTGCCTCATACTGGGCATTTTTGTGGCACTGAGTTTCACTAATGCAAATGAGTCAATGAAGTTCTCCATAGGTTAAAAAAGTCAGTCTACATTTCATCCTCAGATCAAGCCAGACTATCTGGAGAAATGGTTGGTCTTTCAGGAATCATTCACAATAGCTTCCGTATTAGTCCGTTCTCACTCTGCTAATAAAGACATACCCGAGACTGGGTAATTTATAAAGGAAAGAGGTTTAATTGACTCAATTCCACAGGGCTGGAGAAGCCTCAGGAAACTTACAGTCATGGCAGAAGGGGAAGCAAACACATCCTACTTCACATGGTGGCAGGAAGGAGAAGTGTTGAGCATAAGAGGGAAAAGCCCCTTATAAAACCATCAGATCTCGTGAGAACTCACTATCACGAGAACAGCAGCATGGGGGTAACTGCCCCCATGATTCAATTACCTTCCACACGGTCCCTCCTATGACATAGGGGTATTATGGGAACTACAATTCAAGATTAGATTTGGGTAGGGACACAGCCAAACCATATCAGCTTCCTAACCGCTTTCTGCTCTGGACCCCTTGTGTTCTCTGCTCAGAAGCCTCCAATGCCACTCATTTCACACAGAGTAAAAGTCAAAGTCTTTCAAAGGCCTAAAGCAACACCATCCCACCACCAGCACTATCTCCTTTTGGATCTGATGGCTTCCTACTGTCACTCCTACTACTGTCCGCTGATCTGGCAGATGTCTTCAGTGACCCTTGAACACACAGGTATGCTACTGCCCCAGGGCCTCTGCACATGCAGCCTCTCTGCCTGGAATGCTGTTTGCCAGATGCCCACATGGCATACTCCCTCACCTCCTTTGGGTTCTTACTCAATGTCCCTTGATCAGCGTGACTTTCCCTGGCTACCTGACCTAAACATGCAAGTCCTCCCACACCACCCTTGCAACTCCCTATCCTCTTTCCTGCTTCACTTTTCTCCTCAGCATGAAGCACTAGCACCTCGGTTATGTGGTTACTTTCTGCCTTCCTCTCTTTAGCATCAGCTCTATGAGGGGAGGGGCTGATGTCTGTTTTGTTCAGGGCTATATTTCCAGCATTGAACATAGTGTCTGGCATAAGGTGAAGGCTCAATAAATCCTTGTTTGAACTGAATGAGTGAATCAAAGTTTTGAGAAATAATTAGACGGCGGAGTTAAAGGTTAGATAATCCACATTCAGAATTCTGAGACTATATGTTGCCTACTAAAGGGAAAAGCCAGAAGCCCTGCGGGGTCCCCTGAGAGAGGTCAGGGCTGCACTCTTGGGAAGTAGAAAGTAGCCTCATCAGGGAAAAGTCTTAACCAATGACCACTCTGGCTATACCCAGAAAGAGCCCAGAAGACTACAGACAGTGACTTCAGGCTAAGAGAGGAGACCAAGATAAGAGAGGTGAGAGGGGGAACTCTTTGGTGACAATTATTCATCTTCTCTATTTCATAATATCTTTTATTATTTTTATTCTATAAAATCTCTGAAATAAATGATTTTCTATGGTAACACAAAATAGCTATAATAGAGTTGTGAAGAAGAAAATGTATATATACCAAAAGCCAGGAATTACATGCCCTCCCCAAAAGCTTCCAGGTTCAGAGAGTTTTACAAGTGAGATTTTTACAGTTTCAAAAAATAGTAACTTCTCTATCTATTCTCTATTATATGATCAAGTCTTAAAAATGGACTTATCTGTGTTTTTCCATGCTCTGTATTGGTTTAGAAAGTTGGCATTACCTGGACACAAGTTCCCTTGCATTTTTTCTTAAATGGCAAGCTTATCACACTAATGACTAACAACAATAATCCTAAATAAAATACTAAGGTATCATATCCAAGACTGCATTAAATGAATAAAAGACATGAGCTATAGCAGATGCTGTAGGGTACAGCCCAAATCCCCTCTTCAGGGACCTTATTTGTCCTGGGCTCTTGAAGAGTGACCTGCTAAAGGCTCAGAACTAGTCCCTTCATGAGAACTGTCCTCTGCTACAAGGAGCTGCCTCACCTGGGGCTACATCCCCTGTCAGTGGTGGTGCCCCCCACCCCCCCACCCCGCCACCACACACAAATGCTGGCTGATGTAGGGACAAAGGTCAGCTGCCTTGCCTCAATTTGGGATACTTTTTCCTGTGGGATGGGTTGAGGCTTCCCAGGCAGCTGCACCCAGCCTGAGTTCTCCACCCTTATTCCCTCACAGGCATGGGCATTAAATCCTACCCTGGTGATCTGCATACCAGAAGACCCAGCATTCTAAGAGTCCATGTGGGCATACTGGAGGCACTCAGTAAATGGTAATTTCATCATATGAAGGTGAAGAATTACAATAGCTTAGGAGTGTACACACGCCACAGAAAAGTCATCAAACTGGACTAGAAAGCCCAGAAACACACACACACACACACACACACACACACACACACACACACAGAGTACATATAGTGTTACTATTATTTTAAATTACTGGTGAAATGATGATGTTGACAATGACATTAATCTATTATTACTGATGATATCTAGTATATTTATTTACTTACACACACTAAAACTTCTAACTATATCTTTTTTAAAAAATACGTACCACAGAAGAAAATAGCTAAGGAGACACAAATGAGACAGTGTATCCAGCATAGTTTGAAAGCAACAGAGCCAAGTTTCACCACAAATGTGACAAACTCCACAAAGCCCAAGCTTCTAGCCACTGCCCTGTACAGACTTCAGCCAGTCATTTCCAGTTCAGACATTAGGACTCAAGCACACACTTTCAAGACTTGTGATACATCTTACCAACTTGTCCTCACAATTTGCATTCCCTTCAGTATGCAAAAGCTCTTTTGCCTGTATTCCCACTGGATTGAGTACAGTGATAGAGAAAATAGGAAGGAAGGAAGGAAGGAAGGAAGGAAGGAAGGAAGGAAGGAAGGAAGGAAGGAAGGAAAGAAGGCATGAAGGCAAGAAGGGAGAGAAGGAGAGAAGGCAGGAAGGCAGGAAGGCAGGAGGGGAAAGATGGAGG
This sequence comes from Pan paniscus, assembly GCF_029289425.2. Taxonomy (NCBI): domain Eukaryota; kingdom Metazoa; phylum Chordata; class Mammalia; order Primates; family Hominidae; genus Pan; species Pan paniscus. Next base: position 89,276,582 of record NC_073257.2, read on the forward strand.
GAACGAGGGTAAGAATCCCAATTTGAGGTCGGGCATGGTGGCTCATGCCTGTAATCCCAGCACTTTGGGAGGCTGAGGTGGACTGATCACTTGAGGTCAGGAGTTCGAGACCAGCCTGGCCAACATGGTAAAACCCTGTCTCTACCAAAAATACAAAAAATTAACCAAGTGTGGTGGTATGTGCCTGTAATCCCAGCTACTTGGGAGGCTGAGGCAGGAGAATCACTTGAACCTGGGAGGTGGAAGTTGCAGTGAGCCGAGATCTCGCCACTGCACTCCAGCCTGGGCTACAGAGTGAGAGTCCATCTCAAAAAAATTAAAAATTTAAAAATTTAAAAAATAATCCTAATTTGATAGACCCCAAATAAGAGCTGATGGCTGTTTTATTTTGCTTTTCTATCTTAACAAATGAAGCTAATTATTTTTTCATATAATTATTAGTCATTTCATTTTCTTCTCTAAAGTGCTTTAGAGTGGCCTTTGCCAGTCTGCCTGTGTATTATCTGAATTGTAGTAATACAATTGTGTTCTCATATAAAGAAGATTTTGTATACCATATATTATCTCCCACCGTTCGTCATTCTTCTCAATTTGGCTTAAAGTATTTCTCCTACTGTCAAATTTTACTTAAGATGGGTTTCTTTCCCCATGAATTCTAAAATATATCAATCTTTCTATTATGTTCCCTTTTTTAAAAATTTTTTTGGCCATCCCCATCATATAGATAATTTTTTTTAAATGCATCTATTTTTTTTTTCACTGCATCTATTTTTTTTTCTTTGTACTTTTGGGGCACTGGTTCTGGACTTTGACTGTACATTTAAATCACCTGGGAAACTTTCAGAATTGTTGACACCTGGGTCTCAGCACCCCCTACGTGCATTCTGATTTAATGGGCGTGGGGTACATTCAGGCAGAGGGAGTATTAAGGCTCCGGAGTGATTCTAATGAGCCATCCAGGTTAAGAAGCATTGCAAACTTTTTCTATAAATGAACATATAGTAAATATTAATAAATATTTTAGGCTGTCACAACGACTCAACTTTGCTGTAAATAATAGGAAAACAAATAGGTGTGACCATATTCCAGTAAAATGTTACTCATATAAATAGGCCATGGACACTAATTTTCTACACTTGCTTTGGAGGCATGGGATTCAAATCCATAGTGCACATGAATCACCTGGCATTTGTAAACATCCAGATTCTGACTCAGTGGATCTCAGATGGGGCCTGATACTGTGCATTTCTAACAAGCTCTAAGCTATTGTCAATGCTGTTGGTCAGAAGACCACACTTTGGGAAAACAAGGCTGCAAGGCAGTGGTCCCCAGATTTCTCTGCCATTGTAATCACCTGAGGATTTTAAAGCAATACTGAGGCCTGCTTCCCACCAGATTCAACGGGTCTGGGATACAAGCTGGGCATCAGAATTTTTATAAATTCTGATTTGAGTGTGCAGCCAAGTTTGGGAACCAGTGGTTCAGAATATATTTTCTTTTCTCTAACCTTTAATTTGTTAATCCATTTTGATGTATTTATTTATTTTGGTTAACAGTGCACCAAAAGGACCAAGCTTTCTTTTTTCTAATCAAGAAGATTCTAATGTACAGCCAGATGATGGATGATGATGAGTCCAGTGTACAGCCAAGTTTGGGAATCACTGCTTTAGAGTATCTTTTATTTTCTTTTTTTAACCTCTAACTTGTTAATCCATCAGGATGTATTTATTTATTTTGGCTAGTAGTATGCCGAAAGGAGAACGCTTTATTTTTTCTCCAAATAGCAAATTTCCGTTAACCCGAGTAATCACTTGAGTAATTTAAAACCAGTAATCTACCCTCTAAGCACACTACCAGTCTATTTAAATCAATTTTAAAGAACATACTGGCTAACTAGAAGTTAAATCAATAATACAATAAGAGATTATTTATAAAACAAAGCATTCAGCTTAGGATTTTGGGGGAAAAGTAGTCTTGACAATAGGAGAAAGCTGATTTTTTAGTTTAGTGTTTATGACTAAATAACCAGAAAACCAATAAATATGAAAAAAATTTTAAAAATCTGTAGAATTTTATGGGAGCAAACAATAGCAACAAGAAAACAAACAAAATAAAGTTCTGGCTGATCCAATAAAAAAAAGAAAAAAATTATCCACAATGATATTGTAATAAATCTGTGAAAAACCTCAGTGAGAGGGATGACTTTCCGAAAAATATAAACTTCGAAACTTGATACACACAAAAAAGAAATCCATTATAGGATAACAATTGAGATATAAATTGAAATATATAGTAACAGCTTCCCTTAAAGACTCTGCACCCATATATAATTTATGATTAAATTATTACACATACATTTTATTAAAATTCTAAACTGTTCCATAATACAAAACGAGATCTAAAGCTACTAACTTATATTATAAAATAAACATAAACTGAGGACCAAAAACTGACTCTCAAAGCACAAAAATAAAGTAGAAATGGCCCTCAACTTACAATGGTTCAACTTAACGATTTTCTGACTTTTCAGTGGTGCAAAAGTGATACCTATTTACCAGAAACCATACTTTAAGTATTCACACAACCATTCTGTTTTTCACTTTCAGTACAGTATTCAGTACATTACACTAAATTTTCAGCACTTTATTATAAAATATGCTTTGCGTTAGATGATTTTGCCCAACTGTAGGTAATGTAAGTGTTCTGAGCATGTTTAAGATAGGGTAGGCTCAGCTATGATGTTTGGTAGGTGAGGGGTATTAAATGCATTCTCAAACTTAAAATATTTTCAGTTTATGATGGGTTTGTGAGGATGTAACTCCATGGTTAAATTGAGAAGCATCTGTATTCTAATATCACTAAGATCATAGATGCCAAAATTCTGTATATAATACCAACATAAATTATTCATCAATGAATTAAAATGATAATCCAGAGCATTCTAGTTAAACATAGCAGATGGATCACAATGGTTTATGTCTGCCCCCTCTCAAAACTTCACTAAAGTAATACAAATGTTGAGGGGGTAGGAAACAGCAGAATCCCACAAGAACAAAAAGAATGGAAGAGGAGATTACAATACAGAACAGACGGACACAAAATGTGGGTAGATACTCTGTTAGAAACTGACTTTGCATACATATATATGTATTTATTTATATTTATATAAACATATACATATATTTTCCATGTATATATTTCCATAATGAGAAAGAAAGACTATCTTTCTTTGTCTATCTCCACAATGATAAACAGAATATTAAAAATGTCTTTGGTCAATACATAAAGACTGAGGTTGATGGGGGGGTGGGTGGGATGCAGAGATCACAGTGAAGAAGAAAACAACCATCCAAAAGGTGAAATGAAGTGGCTGACCCTGGGAAGAGGGAGGCTGTGACAATAACACTGATTGACTGGGGTGCCAAACAGGAGTAGTCACTACATGGCAGCAAGTTTATACACTTGAGGTGTTAAAATAGAGCAATATCCTGAGTAAACTGTAACTCTTGGAAGAAACACACTGTCTCTACAGCTGTTAAGACCAGTTACCGAATAGAAACACACCGTAGCGTATCTCAGTACTCCCCAGACAAACTGCAACACACAAAGACAGCATTCACATATAGGCTAACAGAAAATCTCAAATGCAAAGATAAGCACAAAACAGGCCAAGCACGGTGGCTCATGCCTGTCATCTCAGAACTTTGGGAGGCTGAGCAAGACTCCATCTCCAAACAAAAAAACACTGTCAAGTACACCTACATATAACCACATGGATGAATCACACAGGCGTAACATTGAGAGAACAAGGCCTGACACAGAGTCATTCTATATGACCCAGTTATATGAAGTTCAAAACTGGGCAAAACTGATATATGGTCAGGAGAGTGGTTACCTTTGTGGGGTGTAGTGACTAGAAGGTTGCCAGGAGAAGGGACTAGGGGGTGACAGGCAATAATGACTGTTTCTTGAGCTGAGCATTGGCTTCTCAAATGCATTCTCTTCGTGAAAATTTATCCAGCTGTTGCCAGGCACGGTGGCTTATGCCTGTAATCCTAGCACTTTGGGAGGCTGAGGCAGGCGGATCACTTGAGGTCAGGAGTTCGAGACCAGCCTGGCCAATATGATGAAACCCCATCTCTACCAAAAATTCAAAAATTAGCTGGGCATGGAGGCAGGCACCTGTAATCCCAGCTACTTGGGAGGCTGAGGCAGGAGAATCGCTTGAACCTGGGAGGCAGGGGTTGCAGTGAGCTGAGATCGCGCCACTGCACTCCAACCTGGGCAACAGAGCAAGACTCGGTCTCAAAAAAAAAAAAAAAAAAAGAAAAGGAAAGGAAAGAAAAGAACTAAAGAATTGCCAAACATTTGAGGAAAGGCAACTTTCCTTCAAGAAATACACATATTACACTTCAGGACAACTGACCCTTAAGGATACAACATTAACAAAGCATTAAACAAAAAATGCTTTAGAAAAATATTTGAAAAATATAAAGAGTTGTGAAAAATTATCTCAACTCAAAAAATCAACTAAATATCTTAGCAATTAAAATTTTGAACATCAAAATCTTAAAAGGCCAACTTAATAGAAGAATGGGCATAGCCACACAGCAAAGTAGAGGGCTGGACTATCACACAGCCATCTTCATACAAAGGGGCACAGGAATGAAAAGTGCAAAAGAAAAACTAAGAGACCCAGAAAACAGGAATAAAGTTTTCCACATCCATGTAATTGAGCTGCCAGAAGGAAAAAATGAAGGAAATAGAGAACAGGAAACATTTAAAATAACATTAAAGTGTCCTAGACTGAAAGAATGACCTGTATCCTCAGATTGGAAAGGCCTTTTAAGTGTCCAGCAGGTTAAATTTTTTTTTTTTTTTTGAGACGGAGTCTGGCACTGTTGCCCAGGCTGGAGTGCCGTGGCACGATTTCGGCTCACTGCGAGCTCCGCCCCACGGCCAGCAGATTACATTTTAAAAGACCTAAATCCAAGCATATTGTGGATAAATTTTATAACATCAATGTGAAGAAATAAATCCCTTCAAAGCAACAAGAGTCAAATTATTGTCACGATTCTCCTGGCTTCACTGGTTGCAAGAAAACAAAAGAAGGATATCTTTACAATTCTCAGGACAGATTAATTTGAACCAAGTAATATATACTTAGCCAGTTGAAAGAAAAATAAATCCAAAAGAAGCAAGATACAAGAAGCAACATGGAAAAGATAAAAGTAATGGATTCATTTATGTGTTGACTGAGTATGTTTTAAATGAATAAATAATAACAATGATCTAAAATTAAAATCTCTGGAAATAAATGGAAGATGGAGGTGTGAAGGAGAGAGGGCAATGGGAAAAAGAAAGGTGTGCAGAAATTCTTGTCTTGATAGGATACAATCAATCATACATATTAACAGAAAAAAATTAAAGTATGTGTATCAAAACCTTAAGGATATAAATTCCATAGCCTAGAGGAAAAAAAGGACAAAGGAATTTAATCAAATGGAGAAAAGAAAAAAAGAACAAAAACTTCAGCCCATCCAATGAAAAGGAAAAAAAAAAATAAAAGGTATATTAATCAGAAAACACAGTTACAATAGCAAAAGAGTCCAAATATATTTGTAATCATAATAAAATTAAATTAAAATTACTTTCACCTATGGAAAGACAGAGATTCACATGATATGAAAACAACAACAATAATAAATTCCAGGCGCATGCTATTTAAAAGACATACACTGCAAACAAGACACACAGAAAAGTTAGAAATGAAAGAATGGAAATTATGTGCCTGGCAAATGCTGAGAAAAGAGGAACAAATAGAGCAATGATTATATCAAATAAAGTGGCAGCTACTGCAAAAAGTTATATAAAAATTATATATAAAATTATATATAAAAATTATATTAAAAAGAATAAAAAGTAATACCTCATATTGATAAAAGAAACAATCCACAAAGAATGTGTAACAAAAAAAAACTTTATACACCTAAAAGTATTCCTTCGAGATAAATAAAACAAATATGACAAGAATGCACAAATATAGGATATTTAAGTAGCATTTAATCCCTTGGGATATATTCATATCTATATGTATCTGAATGGATGGGCAGAAAGACACACACATATATTAGTAAACTAGGAACACACATTCTTTAATAACAGCCATGAGCAGTCTCAAAAACTGACCACATATTAGGCCACAAAGAAATTTCATCAAAATCTAAAATGCAAAAATCATCTAAGTCACATTTACCACAAAGCAATAGAATAAGAAAGTAATAAGAGAATGGCAACAATGACTAAGCAGTAGAGAAATAGACTCTATTTTATCAGAAGAATTTTACAGACAATAAAGAGGTCATCACAAATCAAAAGGAAGACAGGCATCATGCAATGATGGACCTCATACCATAATGGAAATAAGTTTGAGATGAATTAAAAATTAAATATAGATAATAAGGGACAGAAAAATTGAGGAAAATATAGGTATATATTATTAGCCCTCTGAAAAGAAGAATTTCTAATTTCATGTGTAAAAGGAGTCATACAATCTTTGAAATACAGGCTCTGCCACCACCATAAAAATGTTAAAATTCTGCATGTTTAAAACCATAATAAACACAATATCCAATGAAAAAATAATCAAATATGATACAATAAGGATAAATTCTTTGTAATGTCAAAAGCATGTATGTAAAATACTTTATCATTAGTTGATAAGTAGGCAAAAATCACAAACAGCTACATCATGAAGAAGATAATATAACTAGTGAATAATCATTAAATAAATTAATTAAATGAAACTATTTTATCTTAACTTGGTTCAAATAAAAAAAATGCGCACCATATACAAAAACCAACTCACAATGAATTAATGACTTAAGATCCAAAACTGTGAAACTACTAGAAGAAAGTATTGAGAAAGAGCCCCATGACAATGGTCTGGGCAATAATTTTTTGGAAACGACCCCTAAAACACAGGCAATAAAAGCAAAAATGGACAAAGAGGATTACATCAAACTAAAAAGCTTGGCCCAACAAAAGAAAGAATCAACCGAGTGAAGAGAGGCGGGGCGCAGTGGCTCACGCCTGTAATCCCAGCACTTTGGGAGGCCAAGGCGGGTGGATCACAAGATCAGGAGATCGAGACCATCCTGGCTAATACGGTGAAACCCCGTCTCTACTAAAAATACAAAAAATTAGCCGGGTGTGGTGGTGGGCACCTGTAGTCCCAGCTACTTGGGAGGCTGAGGCAGGAGAATGGCGTGAACCCAGGAGGTGGAGATTGCAGTGAGCTGAGATCATGCCACCGCACTCCAGCCTGGGAGACAGAGCAAGACTCTGTCTCAAAAAAAAAAAAAAAAAAAAAGAAAGAATCAACGGAGTGAAGAGACAACCTACAGAATGGGAGAAAAATATTTGAAAACTATACATCTGATAAGGGCTTAATATTCAAAATATATAGAGAACACAACTCAATAGCAAGAAAGCAAATAGCCCAATTAAGAAATGGGCAAGGGACCTGAATAGACATTTCGCAAAAGAAGAAATGCAAATAGCCAACAGTAAATGTTTAAAATGTTTGACATCACTATTTATCAGGGAAGTGCAAATTAAAACTACAATGAACTATCACTTCACATCTGTTAGAAGGGTTATTATCAAAAAGACAAAAGGTTAAGTGTTGGTGAGGATGTGGGAAAAAGGAACCCTTGCATACTGTTGATGGGAAGGTAAATTAGTACTATTTTCCATTATGGAAAAAGGTAAAAAGTTTCCACAAAAACCCAAAAATAGAACTACCATACAATCAAGCAACCCCACCACTGGGTATATATTCAGAGGAAATGAAATCAACGTGCTGAAGAGATGTCTGCACTCCCATGTTCTTTGCAGCACTATTCACAATAGCCAAGGTATGAAATCAACCTCAGTGTCCATCAACAGATGAATGAATAAAGAAAATGTGATATATATACACAATGGCATATTATTCAGCCATGAAAAGAATAAATCCTTTCATTTGCAACAATGTGGATGAGCCTAAAGTTTATATTAAGTTAAATAAGCCATGCACAGAATGACAAACATCACATGATCTCACTCATATAAAAAAGTTGATCTCATAGAAACAGGGGCTGGGGCGGTTGGAGGGAAGGGTGGTTGGGTAGATGTTGGTCAAAGGATACAAAATTTCAGTTAAATAAGAGAAATAAGTTTAAGATATCTACTGTATAACATGGTGACTATAGTTAATAACCATATAGTATTCTTCAAAAATGCTTTAAAAAATTAAAAGAAATGCAAATTAAACAAAAATAAGTAAGCACTGTATTTATTCTACTTAATAGCAACATATTTGAGTTTCACCTAGTGGAGATGACTCTACAATGAAATAGTCTTATAATTCGATTGTGGAATTATAAACTGATAAAACCTTTTCAGAAAGTAATTCAGCATTATTAATCAAAGTAATTCCATTTCTGGGAATATAGCCTAAGAAAATATAACAAAATATGGAAATATGCTACAGAAACAAAGATGCTCATTGCAAAATTGTTCATTAAGCAAGAAAAATAGAAAGCAGCTTAAAATCCAAAAATAGGTCTTAAGTCTGATACATCTTCTTTATAGGATATTATATATGCTCAAAGATTGTAACAAGGAAAATTTTTGACATAATGTTAAGTTAAAGAAGTAGAATGTCGAAATTAAAATAGCGATTACCAGAAGCTGAGGGGAGAGGAAAAATTAATTGTTTAATGGGTTTAGAGTTTCAACTTTGCAAGATCAAAAAGTACTGGAGCTCTGTTTTGCAACAATAGGATATACTTAACATTACTGAACTGTACACTAAAAATAATTAAAATGGTAAATTTTATGTTATGTGTTTTTCACCACAATTTTTAAAAAATAGCAAACTGGAAATGCTGGAAAAAAAAAAAGAAGTAAAAGATGAAGTGCATGGTCCCTATGATAAAACTATGAAAACAATAGGTATGTGTAAAATGAAAAAGTAGAAGAAAAGCATAAAATGATGACAGTGGCCATGTTACAAAGGCAGACATTTTGGATTTCTCTAATATTCTGGAGTTTTTAAATTTTTTTGTAATATTTATATCAAAATTTCTATTTTTATGCATAATTACTTATTGCTGTAGTCATAAAGTCAGTGGCAAGTCAGGACTGGAATACAGGTTTTCCTGGCTCCGAGCCCTGTACTCACATGCAAGATTCAGTCACGTGAGACCATTGGCTCCAGGTGAGGAGGACCCCCTGCCAGAGCTGTCCCTTCGAAACTTGCTGCCCAGGGCCTGAACAACTAGGTGAGGCTCCTCCTGAGAACCATTGCTGTGGAATTTTAGCAATGACTAGACAGATTAAGGGATCTTGAACTCCTTTCTCAGATAAAAGCAGAGTTACTGTACTGACAGAAATTGAGGGATAAACAGGTAAATGATAACTCATTCACTGTTCAGGGTTCCTGTGATCCCCAGAGAGAAAAGACTCTGGAGATTCACGCATGTGAGGTCCCGGGAGAGGACAAGACAGAAAACACAACAGCAAACACATCCCAGCCCATACCAGAAAGCCTGCCAGGGTTTTCCAATTTGCTATTTTCCATTCCCTTTCACTCCTTAATCTTTAAATCCAAAAAGCTGAAAGGTTCCAATAAACCTCTGTCGTTTCCAATCCCTGCAGCCCCACGCAAATCCTGAAGAGCAATTATTTTTGTGGTGTCTGACAAGGTCATTGTTATCTGGCCTTGCAGCTCAGAGGGATCAAACTGAGGGCAGGCATATCAGGGTAAACAGGATGCCCAGGAGCATGGGGAGGCTTCTTCAGGGTGGTCCCCTGCACCCTTCTGCCATCACAGGTCCCACCTCCCATCCCCAGCTTGGTCACTGTGAGGACCACCTGCTTCTTAGCCCCAGCACAGAATGAATCTGAGCCTCCCTTTCCCAGCTGGAGAAAAAGGACTGTCTCGCTTCCTCTCAAATGCCCCTGGGCTTTTGTTTCCACAGTCAGAATGTGTGTTCTATAAACAGTTCTTGCTCGTCTGACCTTTTCACCATCCTTTCCTTTGGTAATTGTTCAGGTTGTTTTGCTCCCTACTTTTTTAAAAAATTTTTTTGAGACAGGGTCTTACTTTGTCACCCATGCTGGAGTGCAGTGGCACGATCACAGCTCACTACAGCCTCGATCTCCTGGGCTCAAGTGATCCTCCCGCCTCAGCCCCCCAAGTAGCCAGCCACCGTGCCTGGCTAATTTTTTCTATTTTTTTAGTGACACAGTTTCACCATGTTGCCAATCCTGGCTCCCTACCTTAACACAGTCCTGGTTCCTGTTCTGATAGATGCTCAACATCAGTTGATATTCAGACTGGGATTGTCGCCCATTCATTCATTCATTCATTCACCCACACACATGCACAGAGTCACTGCTTCCACCACCCCTTGTGGTTCCCGATGCTGCAGCACAGGGGTGAGGCTCCTGCTTCCAGGTCTTCTATTTGAATAGAGGAGCCAGTAAGTAGAGAAACACATTTTTTAAAAGTAAACAAATAGGACTTACTCACTTTACCTCTTTACTTTGTTTTAAAATTATTGAATTTTTTAAGAGACAGTGTCTCATGGTCACCCATCCTGGGGTGCATGATCATAGCTCACTGGAGTCTTGACCTCATGGGCTCAAATGATCCTCTCACCTCAGCCTCCCAACATGCTGGGATTATAGGCATAAGCCATTTTGCCTGGTCTGACTTTACATCTTAAATATATGTGAAATAACTTATCTTTTCCCTCTCCACTGCCAGAACCATGGTTCACACTGCTGTTACCTCCATCTGGATCAAGAGCCCCACACAGGTCTTCCTGCTTCACTTCTCTACCCCAGTCCCCCCAGGCCCCACCAGCATTCTCCAGAAAGCAGCCAGCATGGTCTTTTCAAATATCCATCAGATTACATTGCTCCCTGCTAAAAGCCATTACATGGCATCCATCTCACTAAAATTACTTTCAGATTCCTTATCTCACTCTGGAAGGCTTTCCATGGTTTCTGCTCATTTCATCACCACTCTCCATGTCCTCACGCCCTGCACACAGTGTCTCTGCTCCAGAAACATTTCCCAGTTTGTCCTCAGCTCTGAGTCTTCCCTTCTGTTTCTTTTCTTGGGAATGTTCTTCCCCCAGATCATTGCAAGGTTGGCTAATGGAGGTCTTCTCTGACCACCCGATCTGGAGCCCAGTCCTTCGCCGCCATTACCCATTCTTCTTTATAGGGTTTACCACAATCTAAAATGATCTCATTTGCTTGTTCAGGTGCCTGCCTCCTGCCCGTTCCTCAGCAGACTATCTGCTCTATTGGGGCAGGTGTCTCACTCACTGGCTCACTACCAAGTGCACCCTCTTCTAGAACAGTGATGACTGGTACATAGTGAGTACTCACTACTGAAAATTAATAAATGCATTAATCCTTTCAAAGGAAAAGTAAGAAGGGTATTGGATACTAAGTTAAACCCATGGTTTTACTCAATTATTCAACGTTTTCTCAGGAAGTAGTGTATGTGCTCTTAGCTTAATAATTCCATCATTTGGTCTCTTCTCTCTAGTGGCTTTAATCCTGATTCTCTCCAAGGCCAGATGTTACAGTACAGAGCAGCTCTTCTCTGTGATGAAGGGAGAGGAAATATAACAATCTGGCCAGCTGATTCTAGGGTTATAGACACAGAAGCATGAATATTTAGATTCCAGGCATTTCAGCTGACAGAAACATTTTATATCAGTTCTAATGAAAAGGATTGACTAGGTTTCACTTACTGCTTGCTAACTGGAATTTTGTTAGGCACAATTACATAATGCAGAAGTATTTGAGCTGTGCCTACCCACATTAGAATCCTAAACTAGGTTTCAAACGGACTACATTCCATTTTAAAGAAATTCCTAGTACTGCTAACTTTCCTGGAAATAAAAGCTATCCCTCCCTAAGACTGACATTTTTATGGCCAGAAATGTACATTTAATCTATTTGTTTTAAACTCTAATATATTATGGATGCCTAAATAAAGCCAAATGCCTATCAGAAAGCAGTTGAGAAAAGAAAATCTGCCTAGAAAACTATTCTTATGATCTCTGCTGGGTAAGAATAAAAAAGTACCACCCAAGACAGGCAAGACCACACTCCCATGGTCAAATGTAAGGACAGAAAATGAGCCACAACTCGCACTGTAGCCCCTGAAAAAAAAATTATCGATAGGTCCAAATGCCTCTTCTAAAAATGCTGACTCACTGAAAATTATTGCCATTTAATAAATAGGAAGCAAGCTATTACATCGTTTGCCAAACTTTCTCCCACATTTCTGAAATATATTCTTTAATAGCTCAATAACATTCAGGAGCACTAGAGGCCAGTTAAATTCATCTAAAAAGGAAGGACAAGATTTCTGCCTCACCCAGCACATCTGCGTTGGGTGGGTATGCTAAGAAAACAGGAATCAAGGTGGCTATCACCTCTCCACTAGACAGTTCCCCAAATCCAGCCTAGACGGAAAGCACTTTTTTTCCCAGGCAGCCTCCAGGAATACGGAATACTTTTGGGAGGAGAAGAGCCATGGACGGGTGAGTCCTTACCCCAGGATGCACAAACACCACAGCAAGACACCAATGACTGCCGGAAGTTCGGCGGTTCCTCCTTCTCTGGAGCAGCAGGCCCAGACTTCACCCGGTAGCCATTATGGAACAGGTCCCCCAGGGACTTCTTGCGGCGCCTGCCGGGTCTGTAAAACTCTGTGCCGGTTCTGCTGGATGGGTGGTGGTACACCAGAATCTTACTGGGGATCATGGTAGAAGGAGGGAGATGGGCTAGGCTTTCGGCTTCCTTCCATTCACTTCTTGCAGGAGCCAATGCTCTGGAAAGACTTGGAGGAGCCTGTGTTCCTCTGACCCGTGCTGCAAACAGGTCCTCCTGTCCAGCGCAGTGTGGGTCACCAGCATCTATGTCCTGGTGGAGCCAATAGACACTCTCTCCTCCCTCACCCTCCAGTCCCTCTTGCAAGAACCCCGGCATGCTCTGGGCACTGGATGCACGCAGCCACATCAGAAAGGCGGTTAAGAGGGGCGGGGGAAGCGCTCTGATCCACGATGTCCTGCGAGCTGATCAATCAGCTTCACGCTGGAAATAACCACGTAAGCTCCTTTGGACATGGTTTAGGGGGATAGAAAGAGAAAAGGCTATAATTCCTCAAATCAAGTGGTATAGAATAGAGTGTGAGAGAGGCTGCAGTTTGGGGCCCACTAAGTCGTTTCTTTTATTTTAGTAATCCTGCTTAACAACTGAGGACTCATAAGGAGGATTCCCTTAGAGGATGTGATGCCCAACAAGAGAGAAAAACTGAATTGTCCTACTCCTCCTGTCGTGGCCACCTCCCACCACTAACATAACCCAAATACGCAAATCCTCTGCTAATCCTACATACAGGACTGAGGAAGAAGAGGGATTCTGGGCTATCCAGAGGAAGATGGGAGGAGACACTCATTAGAGCTCCTTGGCCCACCCCCTGCTTCTTTGTCCCATTGTTTTCAGCATCTTCTCTCATTACCAACCCCAGCCCCCTCTTAGTTCTCTGTTACAGGCTACATTATGGACCCCCATCCCTGCCAAAGTTGTAGGTTGAAGCCCAAACCCCAATGTGATGGTATTTGGAGATGAGGTACTTTAGGGAGTGATTAGGTTTAGACAAGATCATGAGGATAGGGCCCTCATGATGAGATTAGTGCCATTATAAGAAGAGAGACCAGAGAGTTTGCTCTTTCTCCCTCTCTGCCATGTCAGGACACAGTGAGAGGGCAGCCGCCTGCAAGCCAGAAAGAGAGCCCTCACCAGAACCTGACCATGCTGGAATGCTGATCTCAGATGTCCAGCTTTAAGAACTGTGAGAAAATAAATCTCTGTTATTTCAGCCACCCAGTTTTTGATATCTTGTTAAGGCAGCCCAGAGTGACTATGACAGTCTCCCTTCCCAGGGTACTGAGTGTAAACAAAAATATGACACAGACAGAGAGAGGGGAAACATTAAAAATATAAACAGGAAAATATCCACATTCCACAAGTTGTTAGCTGAGGCTCCTCATAATTTAATCCCCACCTATTTTTTCAGACCTCTAGCAAGGCTAAAATTATTGGTAGAATTTTCAAAGCATAACATTTCTTCTCAATGTGGATTAGTTCATTCACCTGACCATGATGTATTGAGCATCTGTTATGTGCCAAGCATTTTGCTGGGTACTGGGTATTTGCTGATTAACAGGAACAATGCACAAGTCCAGCCTTGGTGGCATTTATAGTATAATCAGAGAGTGAAACAATGTATCATAACTGTAATTAACAATTTGGGTAAAGTGCTGTAAAGAAAAACCCTAAGTAGGCCGGGCACAGTGGCTCATGCCTGTAATCCCAGCACTTTGGAAGGCCGAGGCGGGCGGATCACAAGGTCAGGAGATCGAGACCATTCTGGCTAACACGGTGAAACCCTGTGTCTACTAAAAAATACAAAAAAAAATTAGCCGGGCGTGGTGGCAGGTGCCTGTAGTCCCAGCTACTCAGGAGGCTGAGGCAGGAGAATGGCATGAACCCAGGAGGTGGAGCTTGCAGTAAGCCAAGACAGTGCCACTGCACTCCAGCCTGGGCGACAGAGGGAGACTCCATTTAAAAAAAAAAAAGAAAACAAAACAAAAAAAGAAAACAAAAAAGAAAAAGGAAAAACCCCAAGTAGTTATCTGAGTATGTGTATGTGTATGTTACATAAATGTGTATCTGAGTGAATGTGTATGGAAAATGTGACATACATACGCAAAAGGGCTTCACAATAATTCTATATCCTAATGATATAGTAGCAGACAGCCAGGTAAAAAAATTATGGTGATGGCAATTTTTTTAGGCCGAGGGAACAGCATGACGAATATCTTGAAGAGGGAAGTAGATGGCCTGGTCCTGACTTGAAAGAAACTCAATGTGTTTAAAAAGAAATTGGTGGGAAACTAACTCTCCAACACCTAAAGTTGTCTGGAAATGATAGACATAACTACAGGTCCTACAAACACTAAGAGGATAATTTTAAAGTATTAGGAATAATATTATGTCTCCAAAACTTGACACCCTGATGAAATGAACAAATTCCTTTAAAAATACAATTTTCTCCAACTGACACAAGAAAAAATAGAAAATGTAAACAGCTACATATCTGTTAAATAAATGGAAACTTCAATGAAAAACATTCCCACAAAGAAAATTTCAGGTTCAGGCAGTTTCCACTGCAGAATTCTACCAAATATTTATGGTGGAAATAATACCAATATTACACAAACTCTTTCAGGGACTGGAGGAAAAGAGAACCCAACTTGATTTATAATGCCAGAATAATCATGACATTGAAACCTAATAAGAGTATTACGAAAAGAAAAAAAATTACAGAAAAATATATGTCATCAACATAGACACAACAATCCTTAAATAAATACTAGTCAAATGAATCCAGCAGTATATAAAAAGAATAATACTTTAGAATCGAGTAAATAGAGTTTATCCCATGAGTAAAAGATTGGTTTAAAAAATGAAAATTAATTAATGTAATTCACCACATTGAAAAATTAAAAGACAAATCATATGATCATTTTAATAGGCATCAAAAAATAATGAAACTATGTTGTGTTAAGATAATGTGTCGTGCCCCCCAAAAAGACAAGTTGATTAATGAAACAGAGTCCAGAAATAGACCCATATATATACAATCAATTGATTTACAACAAAAGCACCAATACAACTCAATGAGAAAAATAAAGTCATCTCCACAAATGGAAGGAAAAATGGATATCTACAAAGGGAAAGAAATCAGTCTCAACTCTTACCTAACACAATCTACAAAATTAGTTTGAGATGGATCACTGAATTCAATGTAAAAGCTAAATCTGAAGCCTCTATAAACAAACACAGCAGAGTGTCTTGAGGACACTCGGATAAGCAAAGGCTTCTTAGATAGGACACAAAAGGCACTCACATTTTTAAAAAGACTGATAAATTAAATATCAGTAAAATAAAAAACTTCTCATAAAAAGACAATAAATTAAAAGATAAGCCACAGATTAAGAGGAAACACTTTCAGTACATTTATATGACAAAGAACTTACAGAAATAAAAATTAAAACTACAACAAGATGGCACCACAAATCCATTAGAATGGCTAAAATTTAAAAGTTGACATTATCAAGTGTTGGTGAAGAAATAAAGCAGCTGGCACCCTCACACGTTGCTAGTAGAAGTGTAAAATGGTGTATCTTCCTTTGGAAAGCTGGCAGTTTCTTGTAATGTTAAACATGCATCTATCCTATGACCCAGAGACTCAATTTCTAAGTATTTACCCAAGAAAAAAAAATATATGTCCACAAAATCATTTGTACAAGGATGTTCATAACAGCTTTATTCAAAATAAGCCAAAGTTGGAAACAACCTAATGGCCATCAACGGGGTGGTTTGATAAACAAATTGTGGTATATCCCATAATGGAATATTAGCAGCAATAAAATGGAAGAAATTATTAATATATACAACAATATATACAAATATCAAAAACCTTATTTTGAAGGAAAGGAGCTAGTTAGAAAAGTGAATATCCTGCATGATTCCATTCATACAAAAATTGAGAGCAGACAAGACTAATCTATAGTGATTGAAGCCAAGATAGTGATTTTTTTATGTTCAAGGGAGGAGAGAGCAGATATTGACAGAAATGAGCATAAAGAAACATTCCAGGATAGTGAAAATGTTCTCTATGTTGATATGGATGACAGACCATTTTACAGTGGTGAATATCTCTGTCAGAACTCACTGAATGCACCCTCAGGATCTATGCATTTTATTGCATGTATAATATACTTATTAAAAACATTGAGATGGGCTGCCATGTTAGATGGTATCTCCCTGTCAACAGAGATACTCAAACAGAGTCTGCTTGTACCAATTTAGGGAACACTAAAGTTTCACCTGATGCCTAAACATAGATCATCTGCTGTAACCCTGTAAATTCCCTCCCAACTTCCAGTGGGCAGTATGGCATGAAACCCCTGCAACTCGGAGATGGCTGGTTTAATTGGAGAAGTAAAGGATTTGTATTTAGGCTCTGCCACCAGCAGCTGCACATCTGAGTAAGTTATGTAACTCCTAGCCTCATTTCCTCATCTCCGAAATAGGGATTATGACATCTACTTCACAGACGAACTATCCAGATTAAAGAAAACAATGTTTGCAAAGCTCTGCACAGGGTCTGACACTCAGCAAATTCTCCTCCAAAAATCTGCCAAAGCACTAGGGCCCAGTCAAACTGGTCTATATTCTGCCATCGAATGCCCCATCATCACTGGGCAATCTGGTCTCCTACTGTAAATAAAAACCCCACCTGTCTCCATGGGGCACATCTGCCAGCCTCTTCCTAGGACCCTGTAGGTGTGGCAATAAATGTGGTCCCTGGAACCAGCAGCAGGGGATTTGGTTCCTGGCATCTCCACATATGAGCCACATGCTCTTGGAAGTTATTCCAACCCTGCCTCAAGTCTCTGACTCTTAAAATGGGAAACACTTTTCAAGATAAATCTGTTCATCACAAGAAAGGATTTCTTATAAATTTAAAATATTTAAAAGAGAATTCTATGCAAACGTATGCACACATACAAGTGAATGTGGGCCCATTTCTCTGGACATGTGTCTATTCCAAAAAAAACTGTCATAAACTGTATCCTCATTTTGCACTCCTCCCACCAGTGTGTCCCATGGTGCCACCTGGTATTGTCTGCCTGAAAGAATTCTAGGAGGGCTTCATTTGTCTCTGAAGTCATAGATCTTCATCTACCAATACTGGGAAAACTCCCTTGCTCCTCTTCCTCTGCATTAGGCTTGTTTTTCTGAGACAGAAGTGGTCAGAGAAAAAGGACACTGGAATCCATTCACTCATTTAAAAATATTGACCAAGAAATGAACTCAGATGAAATTGACCTCTTCAGTGAAGTCATATCTAATTCCCTCAACCCTGTACAAAGTAATAGTACATTTATTCAACAACATATTTTCATGGAGTACCTATTTAGAAAAGAGATGGAATCTGGGCCCAGTGTTATAGGATTCAAATCCCAGCTCTGCCATTAATTGGGAGTGAGCATTAGCAAGTTCCTTCAACTCAAAGTATCTCAGTTTCCCCAACTATAAAATGGGAACAGTAATAGTAACCTACCTCATGGGGTTATTGTGAGGAATGAATTAATATCTATAACAGTTAAAATTGTCCTTGGCACATAGCAAATGTTCAGTCAGTGCTTGCTATAATTATTACTAGGAGCCAGATACTGGGCTAACCATATTGGGGATACAAATGTGATTTGCTCTAAATCTATCCTCAAAAAATGTACAGTCTTGAGGAGCTGTTTACAATCTACATTTGTATTTAGCTAAGATAGGAAAGATGACTATCTACATAATTTTAGGGGACGATCCACTAGCCCCCAAAAGAAATTAGCCTTCTTCTCTTCCTTGTTTATTGATGCCTAAAATTCCCCCATAAGACAGCAGCGTTACCCAGTAAGAAAAAACTGTGCTTTGGGGTCATATGGATGTAAGTTTGGACCCTGGCTCTGCTCCTGATGCACTGAGAGACCCTGGCTGCTTATATGAAACCTGAAAGTCTATGACTGCATGTAAAAAATAAAGATGAGAAGCTGGGTGCGGTGGCTCATGCCTGTAATCCCAGCACTTTGGGAGGCCAAGGCAGGCAGATAGGCTGAGGTCAGGAGTTTGAGACCAGCCTAGTCAACATGGCAAAACTTCATCTCTTCTAAAAAATACAAAAATTAGCCAGGCGTGGTGGCCTGCACCTGTAGTCCCAGCTACTGGGGAGGCTGAAGCAGTAGAATCGCTTGAACCCAGGAGGTGGAGGTTGCAGTGAGCGGAGATGGTGCCACTACACTCCAGCCTGGGTGACAGAGCAAGACTTCATCTCAAAAAAAAAAAAAGAAAGAAAGAAAGAAAGACAAAGAAAGAAAGAAAGAAAAAAGATGAGAATTATGCCTCTCAGGGGCTGTGACAATAAATTGATCTATGTGTGTTTTAAAATGCCTTTCACACAGAATATGCTACATAATCACTCATTCCTGGTCTCCTCCAGAAGTCCCTGCACTTGGCCTCTCTCTCTCGGGTGTAATGGATTGGTCCCCATTGAAATACATTTCCTTTTCGGAGTCATTTATCCCTCAGTTAGAAAGAAGTATTGACCATGGGGAAGGGGGACTGTGAAGCCACCTGGGCATGGCAGAGGGGGCCAGGCACAGAGGAGGGAGCACAAAAGAACGAACAATGAAGCACATAGAGAAATAAAACCTAACTCGACTTGCAAGCCAGCGATGGCCCTATTTTTAGCTGACAAGTGAGTAATCTGATGTGTGTGACTTGAAACAGGGAACATAAACATCAAGGCTGAATCTATAACCAGCCACATATAACTTGTACTATAACTTATTCCCAGAATTCTAGACTGTTTGAATTAAGTGTCTGCAGGTCACTTCTTCACGCACTTACTCTTATTAAGTTTGGGAACTAGAAGCCTGTGTCATTTGCACAGGTCTCAAGTTACAAGGGAAAAAGATGCTTTGCTTGGTCTCTGGTTTGACTGTTCCAAAGAATCTTTCCTAATCTCCAATTCGTCTTTGTCTCCCACCCCACCAGCCTCCCTCCCTCCTTCCCTTCCCCCTGAAAGCTAACCATCAGAGGGGTGGAATAGTCTCTAATTCAGCCCATTCTTCCCTCATCCCTTTCCCCTTCATCATCAGCTAGCAGTGAAAGTCACCATCCTCTTGGACCTCCCATTTCTGAGGCATTGTCTGTCCCAGAACCCCATGCAGGACATTGGAGACAAGTGAATCTAACCTCGTCCAATCTCCCTCTTCTTCCCGTAGACAAAAACCTGAACTCAAAGAAGAGAACTGGAATAATCCTCCCTAATCCCACTTCCCATGGTGAGCCCCAGCTGGGACGCTGACACATGGCCCCAACTTTTTCTCCTGCCTGATGTCTCGACCCACAGGGGACAGATGGTGGTCCCTGGTCACTGAAGTACCCACAGGTTTGATTTTTGAGACTTTTATCTCTGTTGACTACAGGGAGGACCTGAATCAGTTTACATGGTTAAAATAAAAGCGCCATATACAAGGATAAAGCAGGACAGGGCCCCCACCATCTAAAAGTAGAAGGGATGGGGATTGCCAGGCAGCACCTGCCACCACCAAGAAAAGACTGAGAAAGGGACACTTCAGGCACAACATGTAAGGAGGTGCTCCTTTTGGGACTGACCCTGCCTTTGCATAGCCCTGGGAATGAGCCACCCTCATGTTTGCACCCAGGCCTCTCTCTTGCCTCATCCTGCACCTGCCATGAGTTTACTACTGAGCTCACTTCTGAAATTGGCTCTGCATTGCCTGTCACCTATGGCAAGAGAGAAACAACTAGGTTATGATTATTGTGAACTGGGAAAACCTATAAAGCCAATTCAGAGATCAAATCTATCCTAAAATTAAATTCAAGCAGAATTTTTGTGCCAGCGGCTTTGAATAAAGACTGAAGAACACGGTGAGTTATATCTTCAATTACAGTTTACAAAGAACAGAGGTACTCCTTCCAAAAGGGGACTCTTGATTTAGCTCTCTGTAAGGACAGAAAGCATAACACTGAATCTTGGGTCAGCAAAAACATTTTCACAAGGGCCTCAGGTATCATGAGATTTAGCTCTGTTTAATTCTGATGCTCAACATTAATTTAAGGAAAATGAAGTACTTGTTTTGGGGGGGATTAATTTGCTACCAGGCACACCTCAGCTGTGTTTTATTCTGAAGCTCTAAATTAGCACCAGGATCAACCTGGATAATCTAAATCAGGGGTTGGCAATTTTTTTCTGTAAAGGGCCAGATCATAAATATTTTGGGCTTTGTAAGCTGCACAATCTCTATTGCAAGTGCTCAATGCGGCCATTGGAGTGAGAAAACTAGCCATAGATGATACAAAAATGAATGAGCTTGGCCTCGTTCCACTAAAACTTTCCTTCCAAAAATAGGTGATGGACCAGATGTAGCCTGTAGGCCATAGTTGGTCAACCTCTGATGTAGCTGACATCTTGAAATGAGGAAGGAATGTTTAATTTGAGAACAGGTACTTCTACATTTCACAAGGTAGAAATCTGTAAATAACAACATTTGGAAGTTCCTTCTGTTTCCTGCAACCCTCACTTTAGAACCTAATATCATGCTATTTTTATTGCTCTGGCTTAATTCAGTTATATATAAATCATTTCTATTCAAATAGACGATGAAATCCTTGAGGTCAAGGTCTCTGTCCAACTTCTTTGGGTATAATCCATCGTGCCTAGCACAGCTGGGAACTTTGCACTTGCTTAAAGTGTTTTCTTCCCTTTCTGAAGGACAGTGATTCACATCTCTGCTTTTGACATGCAAGGACTTGACGATCTATTTAACCTAAGGGTAAAAGAGTCTCTTTCAAAGAATGGATTGTCATCCCCTTCTCCCTGCCCCTGCCATGTACATTATGCTTCTAATCAGTCTGGAATAAAGCGATGTCATGGGCATAAACTAATTTCTTCCAATCCAAAACAAGTTAGCAAGTCTTATTTTGTAATTCTAAAGTCTTCAGCTCATGTATTTATTTCAACATTTTTTTCCTATAAATAAATGGCTGTGTGACTTGTCTCCTTCTTTGTGTTCATATCCCAATGTCCAGTGTAGAGTGGCCTTCACTAAATATGTGTAGAAGGAATGAGGAAATGAATGCAAGATGGGCTTAGCTCATAAACCCTTTGTTTTGTTAGAGACTTTTGCCAACTCTTTTAGGCAGTTACAATATTTTGATGGGCAAGACCTGTGCTGTTGGGCTGCCTGGTCAAACCCATGCATAGTGAAATAATCCGTCTCCAATCTCAGCCTGCATCCTAACCCCAATTTGTCCCTGAGTGCAAGGTCACTGATCTGAATTTGAATGGCAGGCTTTGTTGACCTAACAACTCTGTTAGGCTCACCCATTTCTGCATACTACTGGTGAGTGACAGAGGATGGACACTGAAATCTCCATCTTTTCATAGAACCCATGCAAGAGGCACAAAACCATCTGCTTAGTGGTCATGTGGCAGCAGACAGTATCTCAGAAGTCCTCGCAGCATATGACTTCACTGATGAAGATGGATCACACTTGAGCAGGGATTCTTGATCTCTGCAAAACTGCTCGTACACAACAGGAATAATCTCACAGATAAGAAAAACTCCAGAAGTTGGTCTCGGGCTATGAAAATTTCTGCCACAATATGATTTATGTGAAAATAAATAAAGTGGGTCTACTACTTTATCATTAGCAATAAGTGGATTCTTTCTTCCTGCCACAGACAAACTGAGGATGTAAATGAACACCATACTCGCATTGTTGCTTATGCTGTTGTTCTTCACCCACTGCCTGAGGTGTAGGTTTGCAAATAAAATCAAACCATCATTATTCTGGACTGATTATCCAATTAGAGGATGAAATAGGCCAGCCCTGTCTTCCTTCTTCTTCCATCAAATGCCGTTCTTGTAGCCATTTCACTGACAACATGAGGGGCCAACAGAAGAAATAAACAGGCATAAATTTCAAACCCAGGAAATTTATGTGAGCAAAGGGAAAGAATCCAAATATATAAAATGAATTAATCATCAATAAGTCACCACATCCCTATTACATGGTAAGTTCTTTTCTGGGAGCTGTTAGGGCCAGAAAGGGACTGTAAGACACAGTCCCTGCTTTAAAGAAGTACAAACAATCACCAAAAATAAAAGCAAAACTGAAAAACAGCAAATAAAGAATCATAATCATTTATCAGAACCAACTATGGACTATGGATAGTTTAAAAGTGCTGAGAGCATAGCCCACATGGCAGAAGTGCATAAATAATGCAAAACCTTACATTGGCTGACAATTTAAACTTCCCTTCATGATCATTCTTCTGTCAGAACCGCTGAGAGAGATAAAGAAGATAATAATAACAAAAGAACTTCAAGTTTCTGGTGATTCTAAGTAGGTTCTAGTTTCAGGAGTATTCCAACACACTATGTTACCTTAGACAAGTCATGTTCTCTCTTTGTGATTAGGTTTCTCATCAAAAGGAAGGAAAGAAGGAAGGGAGGAAGAAGGGACTGGGAGTGTTGGTAATAGATAACCCCTAATATCCCATTCAGATCAAATTTCTATAATTATAATGTGGCTCTCTGCCTCTGGAGGTCACTCAATAACAAAGAAATATAACTTTAAAAATAGCCAAAGTAGGAAAAATAACAATCATTCTCATAAATCTGCAGTTTCTTTCTTTCTCTCTCTCTCTCTTTTCTTCTCTCTCTCTCTCCTCTTCCTTCCTTCTTCTTTCTTTCTTTCCTTTCTTTCTTTCTTTTCTTTCTTTCTTTCCCTGTCTCTCTCTCTCTCTCTCTCTTTCTTTCCTTCTTTCTTTCTCTTTCTTCCTTTCTGATGGAGTCTTGCTCTGTCACCAGGCGGGAGTGCAGTGGCGCCAGATCAGCTCACTGCAACCTCCACCTCCTGGGTTCAAGCGATTCCCCTGCCTCAGCCTCCCAAGTAGCTAGGACTACAGGTGAGAGTCACCAGGCCCAGCTAATTTTTGTATTTTTAGTAGAGATGGAGTTTCACCATGTTGGTCAGGATGGTCTCGATCTCTTGACCTTGTGATCTGCCCCCCCTTGCCCTTCCAAAGTGCTGGGATTATAGGCATGAGCCACCACACCTGGCCATAAATCTGCAGTTTCTATAGCTACTTTGCAACTATGAACAAATGCTAGTGTACACAGAAAACTCCCTCCCTCCTGTAAGCTTCTTATGCATGCCACAGACTCTGGCCTCCCAGCTGGGCCAGATACATTTGAATGCTGGAGCACTCAGCTGATTAAGATACCTAATTTCTGAATGATCCCACTCACACCAGGAGGACAGTGTTTAGAGCAAAATGTTACATCTCAGTTGACTCACCTTGTGCAATGATTTCTTTTTATAAATGCTAATTGCAACTCACTAATTAAGAGAGATGTTACACTGGGCAGGAAAATCAATGAGTCAGGAAATCTTGCAATTTTCTCTAGCATATTTCATGAATCAAAAGTCTTGATCTGATGCAGTTTTTTCATGGCCTAGAGGGCAGAATAGGAGCTGAATACCACAGCTTCTCTTCATAAGGCTGGTATGGAAATGGACTCCCAGTTTAAAAGAGAGTCAAATGTCCATCCTGGGAGAATTAGCAGAGTATTGTGGTTAAGGGCAGAGGCTTTGAAGACAGGCCTGGACTAATTTATTTTTGCCTATTGTTTAGGACAGAGGGTCCAAGACTGTCTTTTTCATCTTGTCATCTCAGCATTTAGGATAGCAAGGGGCACATAGCAGGTGCTAAATAAATGTGTTGTGAAATTTAAGTCCTGGTTCTACCATGCATAAGCTATTTCCTAGGGTACCTTCCATAACCTCTTGGAGACTCTTTTGTTTTTTTGCTTGTGTGTGTGTGTGTGTGTGTGTGTGTGTGTGTGTGTGTGTGTTGTTGCTGTTGTCATTATTTTGTAAAATGGGATGTCTCAGTTGGGGTTCCTCTGCAGGAGAACCTGAGAAAAGGATTTGATTACAAATAGTTAACTTGGGAAGTGATCTCAGGAAACACCAGTAAGGGAACAGGAAAGTGGGGAGGAGATGGGAAAGCATCCATAAAGAGTTTGTTATCAAGCATTTATCACTGTGGGCAACTAAAGGAAAATCCCACTGGGGTACTCTGGCAGCCAGGATCTACACATGGCTTTATGTGTAAACAGAAGAGCCTTGCCACCAAGGGGTGAGGGGGCTGGGGCATTGATCCATCACCTCCTGTTGGTCACTGGTTGAGGAGGCATTAAGTCCCTAGCACTTACGACCTGTAGACAGGCCCACAAGCAAGCTTCAGTGACTGGAGAAAGTCCTCTGGCAAAGAAATGCAGATGCTGGCAATTCAAAATCTAGCCACCTGCACTATAGGTAAGGGCAAGCGGGTCTGGGTTGCGGTGACAGGCACCAACAGGGCCAGCCTCCCAGGAATAATAAAACCTATGTCTTAGGTTGATGTGAGGCTTAAATGAAGCGGCGGATGGAAAGGACTGATTGCGACCCTGCACACTGTACCTCCATTCACTGAGGGCTTCCTGCTGTCACGAGAACATGGAAAATGTGGCGCTCCCCCACTAAGGCCCCTGGAGCCATGCATCAGGTAGAATACAGTCTCAAGGGCATCTTGAGACCTTATAGATCCAGAGAAATGCCACTTCCTAGCCTTGGAAACTGACAATGCACATTAGCATATGGAAGGCTCTGAGGATTCTTATGGTTAAGAAACTCTTTAATTAAATGAGGATTTCCCAAACTTACTGGAGCACAGAGTTCTCTTTCCAAATAATGTGTGCCAACTTTCAGTGTAATCCAACACTCCATGAAGCACATTTTGGGAAAAGAAGGCCTGAGACTGGTGAATTTTACCCAGAAAAGCATTCCATAATTTCCAGCTCACCCCCAAAATTCTGCTGACAAATATGTTTCCTTAACTACACCCAAATCTTCTGATTTCATCTTCTTTTTTTCTTTTTCTTTTTGTTTTTTGAGACAAGGTCTGGCCCTATTGCCCAGGCTGGAGTCCAGTGGCACCATCTTGGCTCACTGCAACCTCAGTCTCCAGGGCTCAAAGGATCCTTTCACCTCAGCGTCCTGCATAGCTGGGACTACAGGCACGCACCTCTACATCCAGCTAATTTTTTGTATTTTTTCTAGAGATGGGTTTCACCATGTTGCCCAGGCTGGTCTCGAACTCACAAGCTCAAGCACCTTGGCCTCCCAAAGTGCTGGATTACAGGCATGAGCCACCATGCCCAGCCTTACCTCCTTTTTTAATGAACCCAAACCCACCCTGATGATTTTTTTATTCTGCATTTCTCAGATTCATAATGGTTTTCACGTGTGATTTGAAATTATTTATGGGAGCTGCATGAGCAACTTACATCCTGGAGTTTACAGGTATTGCACCCTGCCCAAAGTTGCTGAGTGCTCACCAAGTCCTGCTTCTCTCAGAGGCAGCGTTACCTAATGGACAGGAGTCTCCGGGCCCAGCTCTGTTGCTTATTAACTTTCCCAATGTCATTTGTAAAATGAGAAAATGTCTGTTGTTCACAGGTGATATAGTTAGGCTCTGTGTCCCCATCCAAAATCTCATCTTGAATTGTAATCCCTATAATCTCCACATGTCAAGGGTGGGACCAGGTGGAGGTAATTGGATCACGGGGGCGGTTTCCCTCATGCTTTTCTCGTGATAGTGAGTAAGTCTCAAGAAAGCTGATGGTTTTATAAGCAACTGGCATTTCCCCTGCTTGAACTCACTCTGTCCTGCCACCCTGTGAAGAAGGTGCCTTCTTCTCCTTTGCCTTCCACCGTGATTGTAAGTTTCCTGAGGCCTCCCCAGGCATGCGGAACTGTGAGTCAATTCAACCTCTTTCCTTTATAAATTACCCGGTCTGGAGGATTTCTTCATAGTAGTGTGAGAATGGACTAATACCACAGGTTACTATAGAAATTAAATGAATTACAGCACAAAACATCCAGCACTGTGCAGCCACCAGTTAATGCTCAATGAATGTCGCTTGCCTTTCAAATTTCTTCCTCTAACCACCCCTAGCCCTGATTCCAATTCTTCATTACTTAGATAATTGTCATATAAAGAGAAAATAGAATGATGAAAGGGAAAGACTGTTGCCTGAATAATTCAGGCCACTTAGTGAGTATCTATATCCATATAGACAGCTGTGTAGCTACCTCTCTACAGGTAGGTACCTTAATATGCAATGTCCATCTGTATCTATATAGAGATACAGATATATAGAGGCAGAGATATTTCATGCAATAAATATTTATTAAGCACCTGCTGGTGCCTGGCATTGCTCTGTGTTGGAGGAAAATACTGAATAAGACAGACATGATCCCTGCTCACAAGTAGGTTACGGCCTAGTAGTACAGACAAGTCACATCAAGAAACAACTAAACAATGAAGCAAACAAACAAATAATTACAAATTGCTTC
This sequence comes from Pan paniscus, assembly GCF_029289425.2. NCBI lineage: Eukaryota > Metazoa > Chordata > Mammalia > Primates > Hominidae > Pan > Pan paniscus. The sequence continues at coordinate 89,303,786 of NC_073257.2, forward strand.
AAGCAAATGCTTGTATAAATTGCTACAAAACACACAAATTCCAGTGAGGGACACTTTAGACTGTGTGGCCACAGAGGCCTTTCTAATGAGGTGATAGATCAGTGGAGAACTGAAGGGGGAGAGTGGGCCATCAGGGGACGCAGGGGCAAGTGCCATCCAAAGGAGCGGGTTGCTGCCTGCCATTGCTGAGGCAGGGAGAAGAAGCCTGGGGGGTGCAGGAGAAGGCAGAAGCTCTAAGGCCATGGCAGGCTTTATGGGCCGTAAGGAGGTTTTGGTTTCCATCTAAGAAGAAGGAAAAAGTTTAAAGAGGTGGGCCACAAAAGCAGATTGAATAAGGGTTGACATTTTAAAAGATCCCTGCAAACAAATAAAGAAAGGAGATGACTGTGAGATTCTCAGAGAATTCTTTCCTGCCTGCTATTGATCTCCAAAAAGTGTGATTCTATAACAAGAGCAAACATTGACAGAGAGTCAGATACCTCACATTTTTAAATCACTCATTTTATTCCCACAACACCTTACATGTGGTGGCCATGGTTGTCCCCATTTTACAGATGTGGCAGCAGTTGAGGCACAGAGAGCTTAAACATCTTGCCCAAACTCACCTAGCAATGAGATGATGGAGCCGCGGTTGAAATTTAGGCAGTGGAACTCCAGATGTGTGCTCACCCTGCCCTGTTCTGCCTCCCTGGAAGCACGCTCAGCCATGGCTCTGGCTGCCTCTCCCATGCTGCCCCCAAGATTTCATTCCCTGTATGCCTGAACGTCAACACAAGTGTCTTTCTTCTCAGTCCCATGGAAACAGTTCCTCCACCATTACGATCTGAACTAAAACAATAAGAAGATGCTATGCAAAAAATGAACCTGGGTGAGTACTGAACACTTTAAAATGCAAGACTTTACTAAGGCTAAATAGAATTGAAAGCTATAGCCTCAGAAGAGAATGTCACAAAACCCTGACACAGTGAAACAATTACATAACTAAGAAGTGAGGGGAAAGGATGGGGGAGAAAATGAAACGTTGTCATTTTCTCTTCTTTCACAGCAGAAAGTTCATCTGTTTTACACCAAATTAAAAAACAAAGTTGGCCGGGCATGGTGGCTCACGCCTGTAATCCCAGCACTTTGGGAGGCCAAGGCGGGTGGATCACGAGGTCAGGAGTTCGAGACCATCCTGGCTAACAGGGTGAAACTCCGTCTGTACTAAAAATACAAAAAAATTAGCCGGGCACGGTGGCAGGCATCTGTAGTCCCAGCTACTTGGGAGACTGAGGCAGGAGAATGGCATGAACCTGGGAGGCAGAGTTTGCAGTGAGCCAAGATCACACCACTGCACTCCAGCCTGGGTGACAGAGCGAGACTCCATCTCAAAAAAAAAAAAAAAAAAAAAAAACAAAGTTAAATGAAAACATGACTCTACCTTCATCTTTTCTCCTAATTGCTTTCTCATATTCATATCAGCATGTCTTAGGAGCTAAAAGTTACAAAGTTTAGCAATTGCTTCATTTTTCTCCAATTTTTCTACATTCAAGTGAAATCACCTTTGCAAAATTATGACAAGAGAAATCTGACAGAGCTGACTCCATCTTGCTTCCAACTTCCAAGCTACCCTTAGTCATTCCTGGGCATAGGCCAAGCTAACTTTGGGAGGAATTTATAGTTTAACCTTTAAGCAAGGACAGTAATAGCCCTTCCCAAAACTAAATTGTCCTTGTAAAACTAACGAAAGGCCATAAGGTTAGGGTTATAAGAGATGCCTGAATTCTGCTAACACATAAGCGCAGTTAAATGATAACCAGCCATTGTTCTGGAGGTCACAGATTTGTAACTTCCTCAATTACTCTTGTAAATAACATCACTACTGTAGAACCGAAGACTGGCCCTGGGAGATGTTTTTCAGACTTCTGGCATTTCTGGCGAGTGACTGACCCCACCTGGACCCAAGACTCATGACTCAGCCAGTCCTGTGGTCCCCACCCAGAGGACTCAACACGAGAGGACTGTTTTCCATATGCTTGTGGTTTTACCCCCAAGCAATCAACATTCCCTGTTCCCTAGCCCCCTGCCCACCAAACCATCCTGAAAAACTCCTAACCTCCTAGCCTTTGGGGAGACTGATTTGAAGGATAACCCTAGTCCTCCAGCGTAGCCAGACTCACATTAATTAAACTCTTTCTTTACAGCAATACTGCCATCTCACTGAATTACTTTTGTCTGTGCAGCAGACAGGGAAAATCCACTGGGTGACTACACAAATAAGCTTAAACTTAACAGTTTTATTTTTTAAAAAAACATGTAGGCCAGGCACAGTGGCTCATGCCTATAACCCCAGCACTATGGGAGGCTGAGGCAGGCGGGTCCCGAGGTCAGGAATTCAAAACCATCCTGGCCAACATGGTGAAACCCTGTCTCTGCTAAAAAATACAAAAAATTAGCCGGGCATGGTGGCAAGTGCCTGTAATCCCAGCTACTCGGGAGGCTAGTACAAGTTCATTTTATATAAATTTCGTTTGTCTAACTTATTTACTTATCTACTGTACAGAAAAATATCTAGAATGATCTTTATCCAATGTGATCAAATGTTTTATGATATTTGCTTTGGTTTGTTGGACACATTCTTCTTGGCATTTTCTGTGTTGCTTCCATTTCTCTTAAATGAATATGTTGTTTTTTAAATAATAAAATAATTATTTTGAAAATACATAACGAAGACGTCCAGACTTGCTTTACTTGATCATATGAAATAAACCCCTCTTCACGCTGGAGCAAAATAAGAGCACTCTTATCTTGGGGATTTTGGAAGTATTTCTATGGTTTCTGGGATGCAATATCTCAGCCAGAAAAATAAGCCCTTCATCCTGCCTTCAGCGAGGCGAGCCCCACAGCAAGGGCCAAAGTCTAGGAGGCCTGAGCATGAGGCTGCAGTGTCTCCAAGCCCCACTGCCTTTAATGGGAACAGCGTCCTGGCACCCTCTCCAGGATCACAGCAGTGAGCTCTGTCCTCTGGTCACCTGCACCACCAACACCCTGACAAGGTCCTCCTCCTCCTTAGCGATGGGCTGCCTCCTTTCCCACAGCTTCTGGTGCCCCCATGGGTTGGGGGCAGGGAGGGAAGTAGCAAAGGATTAAGAATCAGATCCAGAAAAGCATGTGGTCATATCAAAGAAGGAGTGTAAATAGCTCCTATACAATGAGGTGATCAGATCTCTAAGAGGCTCAGGGAAAATAATCAGGAATAAGTGGAAAGACAGAAATGAAACTGAACAAAAGAAAACACTTTTAGGGAGAAGGAAGTTTGAGGCAGGTCATCATCCTCAAGAATCTTCTTTGAGGCAAAAGAGCTGTATGCCATGAGGAGAAAATGATACAGGCAGAGCAAGAGAAAAATAACGACCTAGTCATTGGCTCAAGATTAAAAGCTATAATAGACCCTTTGATCCTCACAGTAACTCCCTTAGGTAGTGAAGGCAAGAGCTCATCTCCTTATTATAGGTGAGGGTGATAGGATTCAGAGACTATAGCTTGTTGCTCAAGGTCAAGCAGACTGGTGCAGGTGCAGCCTGGACCACAAGGAGGTCTCTGGACCTGATCACTTGGCCATGGGAGTCTCCTCTCTCTCCCCTTCCCCCTTTTCATGGAAGTGAGAGTTGTGTGAATCTGATATTCCCCATAGTCCCCCCCTCCACGATTCCTAGTTTGCTCCCAGCTCCTCTCCCCTCTCTAGCTCCACAACTGGGGTCAAAGCCAGGCTAACTTGAGAAGCTGAGTGGAAATCTCATTTTTGGCTTGCTAAGAAGTTGTCTTGAGACCCCTTTGTTTCATAGAGAGGAAGGTTTCCCAGCAGAGGTTAAGTTTTGTGCTCAGGTTTAAGGCATGAGTCAAGGTCAAGCTTCAGTAGTTGCCCAGGTTTTATTTCAAGGGAAGAAGGAGTTCAAGGTGATAGCTCTCTTTGAGGGAGGAAGGGAGGACTGTGTAGTTGTGGATATGGTAGCCTGGCCAGCCAATGCGTAAGTGTAATAAGTAATTCTCATACTCTCACCCCATGCTGCAAGAACTGTGGTAATAACCTTGAGCAACAGCATACCCTTCCTCCTAACAACACAGGTTTAGGCTAAAGACATTATACATTAAAAATAACCGCATTTTATAAACTTTGTGTTGTGTGAGTTTTTTCCCCATTCCTTTTTGAAGCAACTGGCTTGGTACATAAATTACACTGTGTGCTAGAGAATATATGACACGGCTGTGAATTACAAGGTCATAATTTTACCAGCAATTTTAGATGCTGCCATAAACCATCCAATGTCTGAGAGAGCTCTAATACATTTTGATTTTTTTTCCTAAGCCCCCAGAATGGCATTCTAGGCCAGCTCTTAAAAGATGCTTCATTTCTTGCTTTTGTTTTAGGAAAACAATAGCCAAGTAACATCATCCGCTCCTTTCTTTCTTTTCTTCCCTATAGTATCATTGCCTTTTATTTTTTTGTTAAATTACTAGCATCTATCTTAGATAGATGTTCCCTCAGCCTTCTTATGGGAAAGATGGGCTTATGTAGGGCTTTGAGTGAGCAAAGTTCCCAGAGCCACACCATTTTGGCCCAGGGCTTGCCTAAAGACATAACGAAGTGACCTTGGACCAGGTGGTTCTGTTCAGTCTCAGGTGGAAATGTTTTCCCTGGTCTTCTGTCCTTATCTTCTTCTCCACTTCAACTTAAGTTACACCTACATCCTTGCTTTTCCCCTAATTTTCAGGCCTTTGTTCATTTGCAAACACTTGCCCTCAGTTTGACCTGCCTATTCCCCCCTCCTGTAGCTAACAAATTTCTACTTCAGACTCCAGGAACCAGCCAGAACACCACCTCCTTTTGGAAAGTCTTCCCTGGGACACGTCAGGCTGTCTCTTTTCTGCCTGTTCCCCCAGCACTCTCCTGCCATATTCAATGCAACACACTGGAATTCTTTACTTACTTCCTTCTCCCCCATGAATGAGCTCACCAGCCCTTGTCCCTTTTCTTTTGTTCATTCATTCATGTCTAAATTCACAAAACATTCATTGAGGGTTCCTTTTAGTAACTTCAGTAAGACTTGACACAGTGCCTAGAATGTGGTAATGGGAATGTCTGTTGAATGAAACAAAATGAGCTAAAAAGAAATAAGTGGATGGAGGTGGATGAATCCCAACTACTGTGCATCTGCAGGACACGGTCAAAGAGAAGGTCCCTAACAGGGTAACTGGGAAGGCTCTCCTCCTGTTCCCCTGCTCTTCTCCAAGGGTGTCAACGGAGTAAGTCCTGCCCCAGAGTAAATCCACTCCAGTTACTATAACCACGCACTGAGGATCCCTCAGCTGCCTCCCTATATGATCACTCTGAAATATTCACACCAGTCCACTTCCTGGCTCCCCAAAGAAGGATGCAAATTCCTCCCGCTGCTCACCTTTTTCTCTTGTCTGGAATGCTCTTGGCCCTCCACTCCACTTAGTTAAGGCTTTTCCATGTTTTAAGACTCAACTCAAGTCCAGCTCCCCCAGCAAGTCCCCATGGCTACAGGCACATCTGCCTACTTTTAACTTATAGCATATACTACATGTGGTTCCTAATCAGAATATAACTCATCCCATCTGAATGCAGGCCTAACTAATTGGCGTGCACTGAGGGAGCAGGGGCAGACCATAGTTCTCACTGCTGAGGGGGAATGTGACTGGTTAAAAGACCTCTAAGTCTAGCCCAGGCTATGCTATTTACTACTTGTGTGACACTGCAGACCTCTTGGAACATCCTTGCCCATATCTGCCAATTCAGAGGTAACAATAACATCCATCTCACAGAGTTTATCAAATACAGTAATGCTTACAAAAGGTTTTCACATAGTTGAACAGCTGTGGAAATGTCATGTCTTATAAATGCACCTAAGTAAACTCAGGCAACCCTAATAGGCCCTGGTTTTGTTAGTCATTGAGGCCACTCCTTCCATATGTTATGTTCCCTTGGCACTGAGCTTCCTTTCAAATTAAGAATTGAATTGATTCATGCAGGTGACTCAACAACTCATAATTTAGATCTGCTTTCACTCTCACCATGAAATACACACAGACAGCTGACACCATGCTCTTGACTTACGAGCCTATTTTTCTAAAAGGCCCAGTCCCTCCAAGGCTCTTTCATCCACTCAATATGGTCAGCCACAGGCTTGGTTTGAACTGCCTGTTGATAGAAACATTGTCTGTCGGCTCCATGGTCCTTGGCCACGTGACAGCCTTCAAGGACAGATGTGAGATAAGGAAATAAATAACAGCTGTTTTACTGACACTTGTACTCATTCATTCAGGCCAAGGTGAGAAGGATGGGTAGGATTCTTCATATGGACTCACTGGTATATCCTAGTGAGTTTTGTTTAAGAGACAGGGTCTCTGTGTTTGTCACCCAGGCTGGGGTACAGTGGCATGATTATGGCTCTGAGCAGCCTCAACCTCTTTGCCTCAAGCGATCCTTCTGCCTCAGCTTCCCAAGTAGTTAGGACTACAGGCATAAGCCACCACGCCCAACTACTTTTTTTTTTGTAGGGATGGGGTCTCACTATGTTGCCCAAGCTGGTCTTCAACCCCTAGGCTCAAGCAATCTTCCTGCCCTGGCCTCCCAAGCTGCTGAGATTACAGGTGTGAGCCACCATGCCTGGTGGAGTTTTAATAGTAGTTACTGCATTGCACCAGCCAGATATTTCATCTGAGAAAAGTCAGGCACACTAGGTTCCATCATTCAATTACTATCCTATTAAGCTGAATTCAGTTATGAGTGTGTTTAGAGATGTGCATGTATCTTGTAATCAACGCATGGACAACATGTGAATTCTATCCAAAGCAATAAGTGCTCTGCATACATTTAAATGCACGTCTTCTCATGTTTACTCTTCTGTAGTATTATTTAACTATTTATTCATCTTTTGTTATATTGACTTATGAAAGACTGAACTCTTGTTGTAGAAAAGGTATTTGGAATTCCCATATCTATAACTAGATTAAGCTACTCTAGGCTGAAATTGTGTCTTACATTTCACAGTATACCATGCACAACAGAGTGCTATGATCCATATGTATCTATTGAGTGAATCATTTATTAATCTCAAATTACATCCCCAAATCCTGTTCTTTCCTTCCTTTGCCTTTTTTTCCTAGATATCAAGAAGCACACTGATTCTAGTTAAATAGTTATTACTTTGAGCTCAGTTAAAGATACTAAATATTGGCACTCTTGGTGGCCCCCATTCCAAGCATCCTTTTATGTAAAAGAACTGTAATCCTATGAGCAAAGACCTGTAAAACTGACTGCAGCTAAGGGAATTATGCCCCCATGCAGATAATGCTGTGGACCAAACAGTTCTAATAAGCAAACAAAATCTCTCAGACAATTATGTTCTTGTTTAAGGCCGTTTGCCTTGGAATTCCCAAAAGGATTCTGGAGGATTGCAAATTTGCTGGGGATGAAGAAAGAAAGTACTAGCTAGAGTTTAATAGATTATTGGATTAAGACAGGCCAGAAACAGTCAAACAAGAAAAGTATTATGCAAAACCTTCTAAGGTTCTAATCTCACCTTATTTCTATTTTTATTAATATTTTCCTGGGAAAAAAAAGATGGGGGTTTTTGTTGTTCTCTGACTATAATCCAGAGATAACATCTTTGCCTCTAGTTTTCATCAAGATAAAGACCTGGAAGACCCAAGCCAAAAGGAAGGGGCTGGAATTTTTTTTTAATCTTTCTTTCTGGTCTTTAAGGAAGTTATCTGAAAACCCACTGGTACTCTCCAATGGGTAAAGAATGAGATAGAACTAGCAGAAAGTGTTTAAGCATTAGACAGGCAAATTAACTTAGAGACAGTGGGAGAATGATTCCATCTCCATTGATTTTCCAGTCTGTAAATATGAAATGCCGGAAGGATACTTGTGACATTTGGAAAGTTTTATCTAGAAATCTCCAATTAATTTTAGAGTGCACAGCATACATCAATTAAACAGACTGCGGGGTTCATATTTCCTACACAGTCGTGACTCATCCTAGGAAGATCTGACCCATCAAGGATAATGATTTCATCTTGATATTGGTGACTAATATTTCTGTTTGTATGCCCAGTGTCTGCTACAGAGCCTGACATAGAGTAAGTAAATGCTCAAACATATGGATAAATGAATCGATTAAAAACCTCATAAAATCTTTACCCTATTAATCTTCCTCCTATAGCAGGGGTTGGTAAAAAACTGCAGCCTGTGAGACAAATCTGGCCACCACCAGTTCTTGCACAGGACACCAGCTAAAAATGTTTTCCCCCTACATTTTAAAACAGCTAAAAAAATTAGAATATTTTATGGAATATGAAAATTGTATGAAATTCAAATTTCAGTGTCCCGAATACAATTTTATTGGGACACAGCTATGTCCACTCTTTTACCTATTGCCTATGGCTGCTTTCATGCCACAGAGGCAGAGTTGAATGGTGGTGGTGGAGATCACACGGCCCCTGAAGCCAAAAACATTGACTGTCAGGCCCTTTATGGAAGAATTTTGCTGACCCTTATTCTATAGAATGGAACTTGGGAACCCTTATCATTTGTCATTCATTCCATTGTTCACTCAGTGGCTATTTACTGAGTATCTCCCATGCGTGCAGTGCTCTGTCCCATTCTGGGGATAAAACAGAGAGCTGAGAAAGATCCCTGCCTTGATGGAACTCACAGTCTGGGTCTGGAGCAGCAGAAAGAGACTCATCAAGTAACCTTCCAAGCACCTTTGCAATCCCAACAGTGAGGAGAGCTAAGAAATGGTACATGGGGTAAGCTTCCATGATGTACTGATGGTTATGCTAATTACTAAAGACTGTCAAATCAGGACCCAAATTGTCTAGTGCCAAGGTGGATGCCTTTGCTCCTTCCTTTTTCTGCCCTGAGACACTCTTCATTCTCAGTTGGGTTTCCCTTTTAGAATGACCTGTGACATGTGTCTTCTCCTCATGTGACACTCTTCCTCTTTCTAACCCCAGCACCTAGAACAAAGCCTGACACACGGGAGACACTCAGGGCATCACTGTTGAACAAATGAAAGAATTAATTCATTAGGAGAAGAAATGTAAGCAAATTCCTGGGCATCCCCAGGCCCCAGTTTTCTCATCAGTAGAATAAGAAGGATATGACGTACTCAAGCCTCCCAGCTCGGCATTCTGCAATTTGTCATGTCCTGAGAGCTGGACTCATCTGGCTTTCTGATTCACTCCTCTCTGTGGACATAAGGCAGACTCCCTCTGACTCAGCAGCCTGATGCATCTTCCTGAGTGACACATGAACTCTGCCCAAGGCAAGGCGGCCAGCCCCAATCCATTCCACGGATCACTGCTGACAGTGAATGGGAGTATACCTGGGGGTTTTAGCCAAGGTCTGCTCAAGGTCTTTGGCATAAAGGGAGGCCAGGTTGAACACACACCAGCAGGAAGAGAGATGACCTTGACTTCATAAATTGGCCATAAATTAGAGCTAAGAATCAGGAAGATTCTCCTTCCATGCACATTTCTAAATGGCAGTTTCAAGGCAGGTGGCTATTTTAAAACACAGACACAAACTCATAATTCACCCTCTTTGTCCCCCGCCCTCCTACATGCCATTGATCTTTCTTTTTTTTTTTTTTTTTTTGGAATCCTGAAACATGATCTTTAAGAAAAGACAACTGGACTCCAGGATTAGTTCCTAGCTCTTCCTCCTCTAGAAGCCACCATTTCTCTTCGCTATCTAGACCCCAGGGAAGTGGCTTTGGCAAAAGCACATTTGCACCCATGGATCATTTGGTTTTCTTGTCCTGTTAACTGCCTGGTTCTGCAGCACCCAGAGCCAGATAATAGAGGTGTTCCTTCACCAGCCACAGCTACTATCAGGATCCCTCTTAGTCCGGAGGTAACAGAAGCAACTGGTTGAACGTGTTTCCTCCTGGGAAATCCTAAATGTTCCATATGGCAATAGGGAATCTAGAGTTGTGTTTCTCCTTGTATTAGGGATATTTTCCCTCTTTCAGTTTCTTCCCATTTTTTCCCATCTAAAATATGTTTTTTCCACTTTGCTGAGATGAAGACCAGCCAGAGAGTCAAAGGAAATGACAGACATGCCATAATAGAAAGAAAAAAATACAGACTTCTGAAGAATGAGTTGATTCATGCCATGAAAACTCACGATAAAAATATTCACTACTTTTTTTTGGCCACTTGTCATAGTGTGCTGCCTCTGCTAGGCAGCTGAAAGCGTCTCATATGAAAAGCTCTATTATCCTCCACAGAAATGACCTTTGGGACCCACCCAACGGTAGTCAATGGTAATATTATACTAACTTGCCCCCCAAGAGGAAAGAATGAAATAATAATACTTAAAATACGAATGCAGAGAAGTCCTCACTTAAACACAGTACTTCTGGTTCATAAATCAGTTCTGATACATTGAAGTACACATATGATGACTAGACGCAAGTTTATTAATACATTTTCTTTCTTTTTAGGTCTGAGAAACATATCTATTCAGAATCCATACATTTGTTCATTTTTTGAAGCTGACAGCTTGATAGGCAAAAAGTAAAGTGACAGATCATTTCAATATTTCTTTTAAATTCAAAACCAATTCAGTCAAAAGACCGAAGGAAAATATTCTACGGAGATAAAATGATAGTGCAAACAATTGAAGACAGTCCTTTATTTTAGTGAAAACAGGTAATGTCTGTACTCTGGAGTCGGGCTGACTTCGTCCTCTTAACCTGCCCTGCAAGTCCAATTAGAATGGTTTTTTGCGGGGAGTTGTTTTCCATTTATACTTAGCCCGAACACGTATACCTACTTTTCAAACTCTTAGCTATTCACTTGACATTTGTCTTCTTCAGTCTTCACTAAATAGTCTTTGGACCCTTTGGGAGTCTTATAAGAGTTATTTTCTGAAAGTTAAAAACGTAGGACCTTATTTCGGCAGAGGTTAACTAAACCAGGCTTCAAAGAGGATTCTGAGGGCGACAGCCACTATAATGTCCATTCCTACTTTCCTTCACTAGGTGGCAGCACGTCACAACACATTTTTCAGAACAGTCCGGGAAAAATGCAGTTGAGCTAAAGCGAGGTTGGGGAGTCTCTGCGGGCTATGGGAGGAGGATACACATTAGGGCAGGTCAGTGCATGGAAAAGCTGGCGACACTTGTGTTTCCTACAGGTCCCCTTTGTTCCCAGTGGAACTGGGGCCCTTCGTCTCTAACAAACCAGAAGTACTTGTACTAATGGAAGGGAGGCTATTTATTTCATAAAATAAATACAAACAAACAAGAAAATTGAAATAAGAAGTCCTCTGACCATGTGCACGTTGCTCCAGACACCAAAACATGAGAAAGCACTTCTGACCCAGTTTGTAAATTCGAGTTATAGTATTTTACGTTTGCTAAAATATTCACCTACCACAGTAAGAATTTTTGTTTATCTGATGCAACCTGTTTGGTGTTATAGGCAGATGCTAAGTTACAGGCTTTGTGATGGATACTGGGCAACAGATGTGGTAAGAATGGGAGCAGCCCAAGATGATAATTTCCTCCAAAACACCAGAGGTTCCTGTCTCAAGCAGAGAAATCATAATACTGCAACACATACTAGTTTGCAAAGGGCAAGTCGCTATGGCCAAAAATGATTGATTCAGAGGAAGAGGAAGGGAAGGAAGAAGAAAGAGAGGAAGAGGAGGGGAAGGACATGGAGGAGGGAAAAGAAAAGGAGAAGGAGGGAGAGGGAGAGGAGAAGGAGGAAGAGGATGAAGAGGAAGAAGAAAAGAAGGAGGGGAGGAGGAGTTTTAACTGAATACTGTATTTTTGCCTTAATGTAGGAAAGATGAAGGGGAGAAGGAGGTAACTGCTAGTGGACATTGAGAAGCTGTCAATACAGCAAGACCTTGCCAAAGGTTGATCAATAGCCTCTTTTTAAAATTAATACATAGTAGATGGATGTATTTTCAGTGTCTATGTGATCATTTGATACATCCATATTGTCAAACTAGGGTAACTGGGACATCCATCACCTTAAAATATTTATCTTTTCTACATGCTAGGAACATTGAAATTATTCTTTTGTAGCTATTTTGAAATGTACAATTGATTCATGTTAACTTGTCACCCTAATGTTAACTGGTCACCCTACTGATCTATCAAACACCAAGTCTTATTTCTTCTAAGTGTATATTTATTCCCATTAATCAACCTCTCTTCATCCTCCCCTCCTTCCTACCCTTCCCTGCCTCAGATAACTACCAATCTACTCTCTATCTTCACGAGATCCCCTTTTTTTTAGCTCCCACATGTGAATGAGAACACGCGATATTTGTCTTTCTGTGCTTGGATTATTTCACTTAACACAATGACCTCCAGTTCTATCCACGGTGCCACAAATGACAGGGTTTCATTCTTTTTCATGGAACAGCCTTCCTTTGAAGAGAGACATTCACTCTCCCGCTAGAGACAGCCTCCACCTGGCCTGCTTCACCCATTTGTTATCTTCTTGTCCCTGTAAGCATTTGTGTTTGCAATCTGGGGTTTATAGATTCATCTTTCCTATAGTAGGGCTAAAATATCTTAGTTTAAACTCCAAGCCTAGGACAACAGCTGGCACATTACACTTGTTTTAAGGTTTGTTGAGTGAATGAGGATAATAATAAAGATGATGATAATAATGAAACCGGCAATATTTATGAAGTTTCTTAACCAGGGCAGAGACTAGGGTAAGACAGTGATGCATCCAGGGAACAAAATTGAAAGGCACGCTCATTTTCTTTTTCTTTCTTTCTTTTTTTTTAATTTTGAGACAGGGGCTGACTCTGTCCCCAGGCTGGAGTGCAATGGCATGATCTTGTCTCACTGCAGCCTCAACTTCCTCGAGCAATCCTTCCACCTCAGCCCCCAAATAGCAGGAACTTCAAACATGCAGCATCATGTCTGGCTAATTTTTGTATTTTTTGTAGAGATGGGGTCTCACCATGTTGCCCAGGCTGGTCTCAAACTCCAGGACTCAAGCGATCCTCCCACCTCAGCTTCCCAAATTGCTGGGATTACAGGCATGAGCTGCTGCGCCCAGCTGAGGCCCTCACTTTCAGGGTGACTTGCTTCATCTTGCTCCTAGCCTATTTATAACATAGGCCAGTTTTGTTTACATGATTTATCTCATTGGTAGGGCTTTTAAACATTTCTGTCTCTCATCACATGTATGAGTTACTACTAAACCGTGAGTATATAGTAGTAATTAAAAGCTCAGGCGCTGAGATCACAAAGATGTGAGTTCGAATTCTTGCTGTATCACTTGCTGAAGTCATACGGCAAGTAAGACAGGTCACACAGGTCACCTCTCCAAGTTCCAAGTTCTTCTACCTGTGTGTTAGGATTAAATGAGATAGGCCGGTAAAGAGCTTTGTCCAATACCTGCCACAAAATATAGTCATGCATTGCTTAATGACAGGGATGTGTCATTAGGCAATTTTGTCATTGAGCAAACATCATAAAGTGCACTTAGACAAACCTAGATTGTATAGCCTACTACACACCTAGGCTATATGGTATAGCCTATTGCTCCTAAGCTACAAATTTGTACAGCATTACTGTACTGAATACTGCAAGCAACTGTAACACAATCGTAAGTTTTGTGCATCTAAACATATAAAAGATACAGTAAAAATACATATTATAAGCTTATGGGACCACCATTGCATATGGGAATTGTTACTGACAGAAACATTATGTAGCAGGACTGTACATAGCAGCTATAATAATAATAACAATAACAACAGCAAAAATAACTTATTTTATTCCTATTACATTTATAAGGATTTCAGAGAAAAATTCATGTTCAGGTCATCAAAATTGATTAGTAGCTATTGTATGCAAAACATAGTGCCAGACATTTAGAGGAATATAAAAGAATATATAACATAGCTGCAAATCTAGACCAGGGATCAGCAAACTTTCTCTAAAAAGAAAGATAATAATTTTTTAAGGCTTTTTTGGGTCCTATCTTCTTCATGTCATTGCCATAAACAATATGTGAACGAATGAACATGGCTATGTTCCAAGAAAACTTTATTTACAAAAACAGGCAGTAGGCCAGAGTGGCCAACTCCTGATCTAGTTGATGAGTCAGGACATGTACATGTTACTTATAAAAACACAACCACATCAGAAGATCACCCATGATCAAAAGAGTGGCTCAGACTATAGTGGTTTTGGAAGAGGCAAGTAACAGGATAATAACTGGTTGAGTGCAGGTAAGCAGAGAAGACAAGAAAGCAGCTGCTAGACAAGAAACTACCAAAACCATGGAGATGGAACATATCTGAGATTGGGTAGGAGTGGTTGGTAAGTAGGCTGGCTAGAGTGAAAATGGGAGAAATTCACAAAAATGCAAACAGGGCTGGAGAGGAAGGCTAGGTGAGAATATAAAGAAGGAAGACCATGAGACTGAGTTTTTTGTTTGTTTAATTTAATTTTATTTTTTATTTTTATTTTTTTTTTAAGATGGGATTTCACTGTATTGCCCAGGCTGGAGTACAGTAGCACAACCACAGCTCACTGTAGCTTCAACCTCCAAGGCTCAAGCAATCCTCCCACCTCAGCCTCCTGAGTAGCTGGGACCACAGGTATGTGCCACCATGCCGGGCTAATTTTTTAAAAAAATTTTTGTAGAGACAGGGTCTCACTGTGTTGCCTAGGCTGGCCTCAAACCATCCTCTTGCCTTGGGCTCTCAAAGTGCTGGGATTACAGGAGTAAGCCACCACACTCAGCCAAGTTTTTACAAAAAGGAAGTATCTGCTGTGCTCCCAATCTGGCCAGTGAGGTTGCAATCCACTCAGGAAATAATAAGCTAATTTTACCCTTTATGAGCTGGGTTGCTAAATTCCTACCTGGCCTTAAAGGGGTAAGTTGAATTTAGTGATTGTGATATGGGAGCAAAGTGGCACCACACTAGTGTTTGGCATTTATTTCGAGTGATATAGTGTGTCTTATGAAAAATGGGGCCAGGCACAGTGGCTCACACCTGTATCCCAGTACTTTGGGAGACCGAAGTGGGCAGATCACTTGAGGTCAGGTGTTCAAGACCAGTCTGTCCAACATGGTGAAACCCCATCTCTACTAAAAATACAAAAATTAGCTGGGCGTGGTGGTGGGCACCTGTAATCCCAGCTACTTGGGAGGCTGAGGCAGGAGAATCACTTGAACCCAGGAGGCGGAGGTTGCAGTGAGCCAAGATTGTGCCACTGCACTCCAGCCTGGGCAACAATGCAAGACCCAATCTAAAAAATAATAATAAAAACAAATTTTAAAAAAAGAAAAATGGAGCTCTGCTCACCACCTATCATCTGTTCTTACTCTCATGAGCAGGCTTGGGCCCAGGCCTGGGCATCTCAGTGTCTGCAAGTGAGATGACTGGGAAAGAAGATTTGTTAAAATAAGTTACCCTGCTATTGGAGAGAGGCTGGACCCTAAGAGAGCCCTTCCCTCGAGGAGCGGGCTGAGATACTGTATCCCTGGGAGAAGGTTGGAGGTGAGGCTCCATCCCTGGGAGAAGGTCGGAGGTGAGGCTCCATCCCTGGGAGAAGGTCAGAGGTGAGGCTCCATCCCTGGGAGAAGGTCGGAGGTGAGGCTCCATCCCTGGGAGAACGTCAGAGGTGAGACTCTAGGGATGAGTTAGAAATTTGGCCTGGGACCTCCCCCCGCCCCTCTCCTTCCCTAATCTCCAACATACCCTGTATCTATTTTCCTGAATGAGTTGACCCTATCCCAATTTCAGAGAGTTTAGGAAGCGATATCAACCAAATTGGCTCTAGACAAAATACTAGTGACTAATAAAGTCAAGCAAAGGTGCTCATTCTTACTAGTAACCAAGGACTTGGAATACCTTAGAAGGGGATTACAAGTGGAAGATCCAAGAGCTATGGGAAAAGGGTTCTGCTGTTCAAGTTGAAATTGTAATATGGAATATCATAGGATGAGTATATCTCAAGATGTAAATGACTCAGATTTTAATCTCAAAAACATGTGAAATAAAGGATTACATTAATAAGAATACTGATATTTAGGAGCACAAAATAGCAAGGTTTACTCTAATACCAGAATCCTGGAAACTTGCATAGCAGCTACAACTAGAATTCAAGTTCAGCCTCACCGTGGGCTGGACCAGCAGATCTCAAAGTGTGGCCCCCAGATCAGCAGCAGCAGCATCACTTGGGAATGTGTTAGCCATGCAGATCCTCAGGCCCCATCCCAGGTGTACTGAATCTGAAACTCTGGGGATGGAACACCCCAAATCTGTAATTTAACCAGACCTCTAGGTGACTCTGGTGCACTCAAAGTTTGAGAACCACTGGTCTATCTAGAATACGTGGTGTGCTTGTTCCAAAGCAATTGTCCTTACCACGACCCAAAGAGCCTCACAGAATAGATTTCGGAAAGTACGTGTGCGTGTGTGTGTGTGTGTGTGTGCGTGTGTGTGTGTGTGTGTGTGTGTTGAAGTTTCTCAGGTATTCAGGTATGTTCCTCTGGTTTAAGAACCACCACTGTACCAGGCCTCTCAACAGTGGCTGCACAAGTGAAATTATTCAGAGAACTTGAAAACATTCTGGTGACTGAGTTCATCCCCAATTCTCATATGCTTGGTTAGAAATACAGTCTGGCCAGGAGGACGTGTCAGAGTTCCTGGGTGATTCTAACATACTGCCAAGATCATTTAGCCCATAGAAGAATCACCAGGAGAATTTGTTAAAACAGATTCCTCAGCCCCACCTTTCAGAGATTCTCCAGGTTTAGGGTTGAACTCCAACATTTTTATTTCTATTAAGCTCCCAGGCCATGTGCTGGCTTGCAGACCGCACCTCGAGTAGTCTTGCTCTAGGAGAAACATGTTTACATTTTAGATACCTGAAATCTACTTTGGGCTGGGATGGCCAACTTTCCTCCATCTGTTCCTCCTCTAAATTCCTATAAACTTACTGTTCTTTCTAGAGGACACTCCAATTAAGTTATTAACATCTTATAGAGGCAAGATCTATGTTTTCCCCATCTTTGGGTCACTCCTAGCACCTAGGGATTTGCACACAGTAGGTGTTCAGCTGAATAATGCAGTCGAATCCCTGAGCTGGTTTCAGGTGTTCATTTTCTCCCTATTTGATCTGCTAGCCAGGTCAATCCATTATGGCCCTGGTCTCATGGAAAAGAATCAAGGCATCTATTTTTTGAAGATGATGTGAAGGTAAATATACGTCCAGTCCTAGAGATTTAGGTTGCTGAGGAGGCTGTTCCAATAATACCCCAGATGAAGTACAGCCATCTGGAGAGGTTTTGGCATCCATGCAAACCTACTGCTGAATTCGTTCCTTGAAGACATTCATTTTAGGATGGTATTTCCAATTTGGCATATAACAGAGCCATGCAAGTCAATGAGGATTTAGAATCTCTACTTACGGAGGGCATCTTATTTAAAGCGTGTCCCTGACAAAGCAATATCAAGGGAACACAATTGGAAATCTCTTGGAGAGGAGTAATTTCTCTAGAAGCAGTTTTAGCTATAGCAGCGACCGGAACAGCAATGAGCTCCCTGAAATACATCCAAATTTTTAGTATTCCACTTGGCTGGGCTGCCTTCTTCAGAGCCCAATCATAGGGACAGAACTTAATAATGAGTTCATTTTTCTTGTCACACTAGAGCAATTCAGTTGCAATGCTATTCGTAAGGTGTATGTTGCCATTGAATTCTTTCTCAAAAAAAAACAAAACAAAAAAAAGCTCAAGCCAAGAGTAGAGCCCCATGTCAGTCTATATGCGCTAACAAAATACCTTAGACTGGGTAATTTATAAACAACAGCAATTGATTGCTCACAGTTCTAAAGGCCGGAATGTCCCAGATCAAGGCACCAACAGATTCAGCATCTGGGGAGGGTTTTTTCTCTGCTCCATAGATGGCACTTTCTTGTTTCCCTGCATGGTGGGAGGGACAAACAGCCTCCCAAGGGCTTCTTTCATAAGGGCACCAATACCATTCCTGAGGGCTCCACCCTCATGATCTAATCATCTCCCAGAGACCCCATCTCCAACACGACGGCATTGGGATTTCATTTCAACACATACATTTGGGGCAGATACAAACATTCAGACCATAGCAGCCCATAACATCTAGCATGATACTATTTCAACATGGACTAATGGTAAAAACATGGATTGTTTTTATTTATTTGGCTACTTGTATAGAATGGGTCAAGAAGCTCAGAAGAGGGGACTGGTGAACATGGGGGAAAAAAGTAGTTTGGAGGCTGGTTAGTTATTAAAAATGTGTTAACTTGTAGCTTGAGAGACAGCATAGTATCATATCAAGTAACATGGACTTTGGAGGTAGATTGCCTGGGATCAAAGCCGAGCTCTACCATTTACTCACTAGGTGACTCTCAGCAATTTATTTAACCTTCTGAAGCCTCAGTTTTCCCATCTGTAATATGGGCCCCCAAATGACACCTATTTCATAGTACTGTTTGGAAGAGCACTTGAGACAATTATATACTATATGTACATACACATACATACATATATACACATATATGTAATATGTGTAATATGAACACATCTAACTTTATTCTAGTTATGGAAGCACTTTTCTTTTGGATTTCTCTTTCTCTCAAACCCCCCAACCCCCACTCTCCTAACGACACCTGGCCCAAAAAGGGAAATCATACTTTTTCTTTTCTTTATTTCACTATTCTTATTCTAAAGAAACCCACAGACTACAGACAGCAGTTTACTTAGAAGGCTCTGGGCTTCAGGGAATCTAGATGTCCAAGTTGAAAGTCAGCTGCCTGGAACATGGAGTGGGTGACCTCTGGGGGCACCCAGGGGCCCTTCCTTCCAGGCTTTGGGCACTGTCACTGAGAAGCAACTCCCTTGGGGGAGGGGTGCTTTTGGTCATAGCGGTTGAGTCAAGTTATCAGATGTCAAATAGCTTATAGGAGTTCAAAGTGAGCCTATCTCCACCACTGCTAACCACGAACTGCCCATCTGAGCATGACGAAATTGGCCCCCTTCCCCTCTCCCCTGGCTACTTAATTGCTCACAAATCCAGCAAATTGCAGGATCAGCCTCTAGGGGGCACCAGAGACCTTTCCTTTCAGAGCCCAAAATGCCATTTCAGTAGCAGCAGAGTAGTGTGTCCTGGAGCTGGGGCATGGTCCAGTGTCTCTTGTGCTTTTTTGCCTACTGAGGCCTTAAGTATATTTAATTTAATTTGGGTAGTGTGGTAGAGGGTTCCTTTTAACAGTGTATTCATGATTTCTCTAGCTTTTCTTCAGGAAAGTTATTTATTTCTTTTAGATATAGAATTTTTACCATTGGTCCATTCACTCAAAATCACTTCAAAAAACATTTACTAAACTTCCACTATGTGCAAGAGTGTCCTGGGCATACAAAAAGTAAAAAGCCATGGTGTGTGCTGTCACAGACTCATTCTAGAGCAGCGTGGTCCCACAGAACTGTCTATGATGATGGAATGTTCCACATTTGTGCTGTCCAGCTCCGCAGCCAATGAGCCACATGGGGCTCTTGAGTACCTGAAAAACAGCTGGTAGGATGTAGGAACTGAGATTTTAACGTTTAAATAGGCAAATGTGGCTAGGAGCTACCATACTGGACAGCACAATGTATTAGTTTGGTGCAAAAGTAATTGTGGTTTTGGCCATTTTTAAGTGGATTGGTAAGCCTGGCTATTTAAAGTGTGGTCCACAGAGCAGGAGAATCACTACACCTGAGAGCTGGTGGAAATGTAGATCTCTGACGTTAGCATAGGCTTCCTAAATCAGAAACTGCATTCTAACAAGATCTCCTGGTGCTTCTCATGCACAGTAAAGTTTAGAAAGTTAGGAGATGTATACAAGTGGTTCTCATCCTGACTGCACTTCAGACACAACTGAGAAACATTAAAAGAAGCTGAGCCTAGGTCACACCCTCCACCCAGAGATTCTTAGGTTAATGGTTTAAAGGCTTGGCCTGAACATGAAGAGTTTTAAAAGCACTCTGGGGGATTCTAATAAAAATTCGAGAACCATCCCAGCATAAGTGAGTACGTTGGCTCCAAAACTGGAGATCAGCAGGAGTGCTTGTTAAAACACAGATTGCTGGCTCCAACTCGCGGTTTCTGATCCATGGGTCTCGGTTGAGCTCTAAGAACCCTCATGTGTAACAAGTCCCCAGTAACGCTGATGCTGCTGATCCAGGAACCACACTTTGAGAACCACTGGTCTAATCATTTAAAAAGATGGGCTCCAGAATTGGACTAACCTGAGTCTTGGACCTGCCACTTACTTAGACCCTGAACCTCAGTTTCCCAAACTGTAAACTTGGGCTATGAATATTTACTCATAGAGTTATTGTGAATATTAACTCAGAGAATGACTGTGAGATGCTGGGCATAGTGCCTACTTTTAATAAGCAATCAATAACTGTTCACTACTATCATGATCCTAAGAAGACTCACTCATTCATTCATTCAACAAGTATGAACTATGTGTCAGGCACTGTTCCAGGTACTAGGGACATAGTGAAAAACAAGGGGGCCACAGTCCCTGCCACATTGCTATCATGGAAGCTGCAGTCCTACCTGTCAGTACAAAGCAGGCTGCGTATGGTGCTCCTATAGCATGAATCCTAACAGCACAATACAAAGGTCAGAGAGGAATTCATTCCAATGGATGAGAATGGGAAAGCTGCACACAGGAGCTGAAGTCAGAGCTGTGCCTTAATGGGGAGAAGGATTACAACCTGCAGAGTGGGGGCAGGAACTTACTCATGACCAGGCACAGGGCAGAGATAGCAAGAAGATGCAGCTAGCAGCCTAGTGGAGCTGGGGCAGGAAGTACAGGGAAAGGGGAGGCAGGAGGCAGGGCTGTGCATATGGGGATGCCGACCAGGGTCTGCCTCCACTCTCTGGCCAAACCATACTATTTGTGTTTGTTTAAATCCCAAACACTGAAAATTACTGATGTCAGGAAACTGAAACCAGGCCACAGCTTTCATTCTTGATTATTCTTACCAAATGCAGAGGCCAGTCAACAGAAGGTCCAGAGATTCACAGAATCATCCTGACCCTGCCTGAAGGTGGGGCAGGGCTCTTCAGCCAAGCAGGTGGCCTTGGGCCCAGATGCTCCATTGAAGCAGAGGAACAACAGAGAGATGCTTGAGACTTCAGCTGAGCCCTGGGTGGGGTGACCATTAAAAGGAAGAGTGGTGTGCTGACCCCATCCACCGCTTCCCTTAGGAAAATGGTGGCCTACCACCACAACTCTTTGGTCTCATTTGGGTTTCTCTGTAAACTCCAGAAAGCAATAAAGCATGATTCCTAAAAAAGAGGGCTACTAGGTGGAGGTTATGCAGACCTAATATGTTCCCCTCAGTCACTGCAGCTGCACAGGAAGGGGCACCCAAACCTCAGAGTAAGTTGCATAAGAACAACAGACAACAGGCAAGTCTGTCTAGTAACTCACCTGTTCCCATGAAAAGAAAAAAAAAAATGTCACTCCACGCAAATGAGGGGTGTGGGAGGGTGTTGAGCTTCAATAAGGCTCTCCCCAAGGGTCTCCTCCCTAACAGGCTGTAAAATAACATGAAGCACGGCCCCAGAGGGCCGTGAATGACCCCTGGAGCAAAGGACTCCAAAAGGCTCTGCAGAGCTTTTGGCACATCTGAACAGGGGCCTGGATCCCAGTGCTCCCTCTTCTGGGCTCTGACTTTGGCAAGTTACTGAACCCCTCAGAGCCTCAGATTCCTCTTTGGAAATAATAATGGGAATAATAATATGCCCCTTTTGGTAGGCAGAACGATGACCCTCAAAGATGTCTGTGTTAATCTTGGGACCTGTAAATATGGTCATCTACATGCCAGAAGGAAATGAACGCAGCAGGCAAATTAAGGTTGCTGATAGGCTGACCTGGAGATGGGAAGAGTATCCTGGAGTATCCAGGTGGGCCCAATGTAATCGCAAGAGTCCTTAAAAGTAGAAGAAGGAGGCAAAGAAGAGATGGCAGGAAGCAAGATCAGAGTGATGCAAGGTGGGGATGCACCCTTAGTTGCTGGCTGTGAAGGTGGAGAAAGGGGCCATGAGCCAAGGGGTGTAGGTGGCCTCTAGAAGCTGGAAAAGGCAAGGACATGGAATCTTCCCTAGAGCCTCTGGAGAGACCCATGTTGGACTTCTCACCCACAGAACTGCTTGGAAATAGAAAACTGCTACACCATTTTGCAAGGTTGTGAGGCTGATGCTTGGCACTCAGCAAGGCCTCTCTCTTTCTTCCTTCCTTCCTTTCTTCCTTCCTTCTTTCCTTTCTTCCTTCCTTCTTTCCTTCCTTCTTTCTTTTCTTTCCTTCCTTTTATTTTCCTTCCTTCCTTTCTTCCTTCCTTTCCTTCCTTCCTTCCTTTCTTCCTTCCTTCACTTTCTTCCTTCTTTCCTTCCTTCCTTCTTTCCTCTTTCCTTCCTTCCTTCTTTCCTTTTCTTTTCCTTCCTCTTTCTCTGTTTCTCTTTCTCTCTTTCTCTCTTTCTGTCTTTCTTTCTTTTCTTTTCTTTTCTTTTCTTTTTTCTTTTCTTTAGCAGGGTCTTACTATGTTGCCCAGGTTGGTCTCAAACACCTGAGCTCAGGGGTCCTCCTGCCCCATCCTCCCCAGTAGCAAGGCCACTTTCTTCTCTAGGCTGGTATTAGCTTCTGTGGGTACACACCATGCTGCGCACATGCTAGGCTTCATTCTCCCTGTCTTAGCCCATCATTGCAGCCTCCACTGAGCCCCAGCCTCTCACAGAAGCCTATCCTCATTCTCCCACCCACATGAGCTCTCACTCCTCTGAACTCCCACGGCCTTTACAGCCTGTACCTTGCAATTACGGGCTTAATTATATAGTGGGTAGTGTTACCTGCTGTCACTGCATGTGTGTTTATTTTGGTTCCAAAATGAGATTGAAACTTTAGTCTCAAACAGGAACAATGTTTTGTCCTTTTGTTGTTGTTGTTTTTAAGCACCTGTGCTTTTTTATATAATCCTGTTTTTATTGCCTTCTGACACAAAAAAAGGACTATTTGGGCATATACTTATAAGCAGATACCCTATATCATTGCAACTGCCCTGTGATTGGGCATTAACTCATTTTTCTATTTTCTAGCAGAGTTTACTGAAGGTTTTAAGGTTTAAGGTCTAAGGCCAGTTCTGATACAGACAATAGAATCAAGTTTATAGTTTTCCAATCATGGTTCCAATGACCATGGTCCCTTATCATATGCGATTTCATCAGTCAAAGAAAAGGGGATGGTGTTGGAAATCACAGTACCAGTAGGATACAGGGTGGCCCAGCATGTGTTCCTCTCATCCCAGTGCTGAGCACACAGTAGGTAATAAAAATGGGCTAGAAAACTGGCTGGTGAGTGCACCATTACTTTCCTCCTACTCCCTTCTTTAAATCCCACAAGATCACCCTCAACAAAAACATACACACAGGCAAGGTGCAGTGGCTCACACCTGTAATCCCAGCACTTTGGGAGGCTGAGGCGGGTAGATCACCTGAGGTCAGGAGTTCGAGACCAGCCTGGCCAACATGGCGACCCCGTCTCTACTAAAAATACAAACATTAGCTGGGTGTGGTGGCAAGTGCCTGTAATCTGAGCTATCGGGGAGGCTGAGGCAGGAGAATCGCTTGAACCCAGGAGGCAGAGGTTGCAGCGAGCCAATATCGCACCACTGCACTCCAGCCTGGGCAACAAGAGCGAAACTCCAAAACACAAAAACAAAAACAAAAAAACATACACACAAACAGAGGCAGCACAGCCCATTGACCTACCTTGGGGATACATTCCCAAAAGAGAATGAGACAGACGGACATATGAGTTCTTCTTGGAGCATGTTATTCAAATCTCAAAATAAGATAAAGCTCTCATTTCAAGGTGCATTTATTTTAGTGAGGTTTGGATTTGTAAGGGAAATAAAATGAATAAGTTGGTGGGTGGGGACAGGAATTAAAATAAGCAGCGTCTTGCTGCTTGCCGACATGACTGCCCTCACATCCGCTGCCTTATTTTTTATTCTGTTCTGGTTTGTTTTCTCTTGCGGTGCTTTAAAATATGATGGGTAGGTTAGAAAGAGAGACCGAGGTAATCCTGGCTTCTGTTCATTAAGCTCGTATGAAGTACGTGCTGTGCTACTCACATTACCTCGGTGAATCCCTATGAGGTGGGTGCTGTAATTAGCCCATTGTACAGGTGAGATAACTGAGCCTGAGGCAGATAAAATGCTCATGCTGAGTGACCCATCAGCAAACAGTTTAGCCAAGATGTGGACTGAGTTGGTGGAGCTCAGAGCTGAGCTTTAATCTACTCTGCGCCAATATCCGGGGTGTTCTTAAGCCCCAGTCTCTCTGTCCCAGATGGAGCAGGTCGGATCTCCAAGCTGCTGAGGGGCACTAGGATTCGGGAGACACCAGGCTAGCTCTGCATTCTTCTGGTCCTCCTGGCATTTCTAGAAACTGGAGGTGGGCAAGGAGGAGGGGGAAAGAGGAGCCAGGAGAACACGGAGTCTTAAATAAGATCTCTTCCCTCTCTTCCTGCCTGGAGTGAAGCCCTTTATGAGTAAGCACCGATGGAGGGATGCCAACACAACACAGCAAAACTAGCCCTGTCATTCCCAACCCAGGCCTCACAACCCCAAATCATTCAAGGTTAAGGACACAGAAAGAAGAGCAGAGGAAGAGTGTGGACATAAAGTCAGACCACATACTGGGGAATGCACCCCTCCCACCACTCCCAGGAGATGTGACCTTGGACAAGATAATCTCTCTTAGCCTCAGTTTCTTCATCTGTAAATGGGGAAATGACAAGTCCTGCCTCATAGGTTTGCTCTGAGGATTAAGTGAGTCCATGTCTGTGAGGGGCTTTCCAGAGTGCCCATCACACAGTAGGAGCTGACTACATAGTAGTGTCTCTATGAGTACACCGTTACATGCACTAGGATGATCTGCACAATGAATATATTCTGTACCATACAACATGCAATCATATGCCGACAACTGAAAACTAAACACGGTGTGGGGAGCGTTCTGGGACAGGTAAGGGCAGGGACCCTGCATTCACTCTGGTTTTTATCTCCCACAGAGCCAGCTACTGCACAGTCCTGTACCCTCAGCAGGGCCAGGAAAGTTTGTGCAGGAGAATGGGGATAGACTTTGGTTTCCTGCATCTTATCCCAAACCTCAGCCAGAAAAGGCAGCACCCTTCCACTTTCCAGGAGAAGGGCAGCCATGCCTGAAATGCCCCTATTTAATGGGATTATTTCTTCTCCTTTATAAGTCATATCTCATGGGAATGTTCATTTTCTCTCTGGAAGCTCATCGGTACAATGGTTGTTTCACAATGTAATAACCCATGTATTAAGTCAGAGAGAACCTCCTTGAAATATTATTATACTGAATTCTCTTCCATAACAGGGAGATCAGTTTTAGATTTCATCCGAGGAGATTTCGCTACCAAAGAACCTAAAGCATTTCATTAAAGGTGCTTTCTCCTACAAGAGGAAAGAGGTTTTTTTATTTTTGTTATTATTATTTCATATCCCAAAAGGTTATTGTTCTATGTGTTCAATTTCAATAGTACTTATGCTTCCTAACCATACCGTATCATTTACTTCCTTATTAGCTTCAGTGTTTCCTGCTTTCCCAACACTGCAGTATAGGAGGGTAGGGGGATAGGACTCTATTTCTTCACTGTTGTTTCCCAATCATCTGGAATGGTACCTGACATATAGTAGATGCTCAATAAATATTAATATACAAATGGAAGCACATTTAGAGCACATTTCTTTTGGAAAGCGACCACAGTTGATACAAAGATGTATCTCATTAGAAATTCATTTCCACCTCTTTTATTTCCTATTCAATTTTTTTCACCCCCATTCTGTGTTTGTGGCAATAGATTTTTTATGAGATCACAACATATCTCCAAAAATTAGAATTAAATCATCCACAGGAAGGCTATGGATTTCAAAGCATACCAGAACTCCTGGCCCTAAAATGCTTCAGGGAACGTGTCACTCACCACAAGGAAGCTGGGCTCCACACTTTTACTGGGGGCATGTTCTGCTCACTGCAGAGGAGGATGTCTCCACCACAGTCACCAGGGAGCCCTTCCATCACCCAGGCCCGCAGGGGACCAAGAGACAATGGACACTGGCAGAAAGTGCAGATTCATGAAGTGTGAGGACTAGAAGGTAATTTCATTTAAACCCCCATTCTTCAGATGAGAAAACTGAGGATCCAGAAAAGCAAAGTGGTTGTTTGAGTGCACAGGGTAATTAAGCACAGCCCGGTGAAGAAGGCAGATCCCACCTCTCCCCTTCCCCGTCGATTTCCCTGTGTGTGCATGGGTATGTGTTTGAACTCTTAGCAACAAGATAAGATGTTTTAAAAGGAGTCCCTGTTAACAACTCATCCATAATTTTGACTCAGGGATGCTGCTGATAGAATTCTACTAGCTTCCCTGTCCACCCCAGTGACCTAGATCCCAAATTTCACATTAATGACCCAAGAACCTTAAAGACTTTCTGAGCTAAAAGATTCTTCGAAGTCATCTAGCCAAATCTTTATCTTACAGATGAAAAACAACAGGCTAGGTGAAGAAAAGTGAGCGCCCAGGTCACAAAGCCAGTTAGCAGTGAAGCTACAGCAGCTGGGACTGCTGGCACCCAGGGACACGTAAGTTACACTGAGGACACTTCTCAGATTTGTGTGTGACTCTACTAGCCTCATCAGGATAAGGAGAAAATAAGGAGGAATCAGGATATGATAAGCAAAAAATCCAGTCTAACCAAGCATATCTCAGGTCCAAAACAAAAACTTTTCCTTAGAGCAAGAGAATATAATTCTAATGAGAAAACTGTAGCAAAAGAAATCTTTTTAGGATATGGACACATACATATATATATATTCATGCACACGTGTATGTGCATATAATATAGAGATTACCACACATACTATATTAAGAAGATGCTTATTTTTAAAAAAATACCTGACACTAGGTATATAATAAATTCCCAGTGCTAGCAATGGCATCAAAATGGATTGCTAGCGGAAGCCTATCTTGACACAACATTTTTTAAGTTATCCATCAATGTCTGCACAAAAGAAAATACACATATTCTTTGAACCAGCAATTCCTCTTCCAGGAACCTGGAACTATTGATAGAAATAGAATTATACAAATATATGAATAACGGTGTTTATTAAACCATTGTTTCTAGCAGCAATAAAAGGAAAAGGAAAATATTCAGGTGGTATATCATTAGGGTTATGGCTGAATATACTGCGATACAAACAAATTATGGAATTTTATGCAACTCTTACAAAATGAGTTATCACAGAGCTGACGGAATGTCCATCATGATTAGTTAGGAAGCCAAATTGTGGTGCAATGTAATTATTTGAAACAATTTCTTATACAAACACCACCATCTCTAAAACACTATTATGTGTGCACATGTGAAGGCCTGGGAACCGTGGGTGTCTAAAGGAGGAGGCAGTGATGGATGCAAGGGGAAAAGATGATGAATGCTTTCTTCACACATCTTTGTTTTCATTGATTACAACGCATGCATATTACTTTTTAAATAATTAAGCCAAAAATCCTAAAAATAAGGACAGAAGGAACCCACAAATAGTCCTCCAGGTTCTGTTTTGGCCTGCCTTCTTCCCTAGTAGACCCCATGACAGCAGGAATACTCTGAATTCAGGGAAAAAATGAAATCAACGCAGCAATGAGAAACTTGAAGCTGTCTCTCTAAGCCCTGGGCTTCCATGACTATCCTCTGGTCAAGTTACTTTCTCCACTAAAGTGTTCTAGTCCTGGTCCAGGAGGTGCCCTGTACAGTACAGCCCAGCAGCACTCTCCCCTTAACACAGAAAGGGACCTCAGTCTCCTGTAAGGTGAGAGATGACTCAAGAAGCTTCATCTCTCCCTGCCCTTCAAAGAACCTTGTACCTATAAATAGACCATGCAGAACCCACTTTTTGGAAGCAGACCAAAGCTAACTTTGGCAGGCAGGCCTCTGGGGTACCTGAGCCAGCCACTCGGAAAGTTGGCCTTACCCCCATGGGCTTCTTAATGCAGTCCTGACTCTAAGTTCCTGAATGAAAAGTGACAGAACCATGAACATAAAGGCCCTGGCTGTGACAGTGATGACCACTAGGCTTTGACAATGATAAAACTGCACTACCTGAAGCGCAAACTGTGCAAACCCTTTGGGGCTAGTGCTCCAAAGAGAGCTGCCACCATCAACTTCTAAAACTCCAAGAGCCCGTTGTTCACATTAATACATACAACATTGTTTGTAGGGAGACAGCCCCCTCATCCACTGCAAATTCTGTCCTTCAGCCATGACTCAGGAACCAGGAAGGAGAAGGAAAGAGAGGCTGACTTACCAAGCCAACTTCTGTTTAAGTACACAGACACAAACACGGGGGGCACCGTGAAGAAATCCACTACAGAGTTCACTTCCAGCCAGAACCACAATTTATCGTTGGCTGCAATAAACTGGGGGAAAGAAGAAATAAGAAAGAGAAAAAACATGAGAAGCATGGTGCCAGCATCCAACGTACACTCTTTTGTCAAAGGGTAAGTTTTGAGTTTTCATAGGGGTAAGTTTTGAATTTTCATAGGGCCACCACGCCCGGCTAATTTTTGTATTTTTAGTAAAGATGGGATTTCACCATGTTGGCCAGGCTGGTCTCGAGCTCCTGACATCAGGTGATCCACTCGCCTCAGCCTCCCAAAGTGCTGGGATTACAGGCATGAGTCACCGCACTCGGCCTATTTCTATTTAATTTTTAAGGTCTGGAGGGAGACGTTATGTCCTTCTCATATCTACACAAAGCACATGCTTTTATGATTGGACACACACGTTTTCTAGTGCCCCATAGAGAGCCCTATATAGACTAACTATATGCTATGCTAGTCTTAGAGAAAGATCAGGCAGTGTATTTTTCTGTGGTTCCCAACAGCTTCATAGGGAAGATTGGGTGATTTTACTTGTATTAGACTCACTCATGTAAATATAACTATAAATAAAGCACATATGTACGCATTCACACACACACACACACACACACAATTCTATCCATCTACTCTCCTCACCCTCCTTTCATTCATACTCACAACTGCTCTCTCAGGGCTCAGCTAAGTGAACACTGCTAAACATAATTTTAAGAGCTGAAGAGGTTTATTTCTATTTACTTTTGTTTTGTTTTATTTTTTTGAGATGGACTCTTACTCTGTTGCCCAGGCTGGAGTGCAGTGGCGTGATTTCAGCTCACTGCAACCTCTGCCTCCCAGGTTCAAGCAATTCTCCTGTCTCAGCCTCCTGAGTAGCTGGGATTACAGACGCCTGCCGCCACGCCTGGCTAACTTTTGTATTTTTAGTAGAGATGGGATTTCACCAGGTTGGTCAGGCTGGTCTTGAACTCCTGACCTCAGGTGATTCACCCGCCTCAGCCTCCCAAAGCTGGGATTACAGGCGTGAGCCACCACACCCAGCCTATTTCTATTTAATTTTTAAGGGAACAGGGCATTATGTGAATAGAGAGATGAGAAACAATCCACCAGTGGATACATCATCATTTTTCTTCAATCCCTATTTCTCCCCCTTGAAACAAAACTGATGTGAATTCCAGAAAATGCTTAGCTAAGGAGAGGGCTCTCTCCCAGACTGAAAATCAGAATGCAGGTGTGCTGTTTCTCCTGGAAATATCTTGACTGCGAGAGCAGAGGCTGAGGGAGATGATCCCTGGGTCCCAGACTGAAACACCCCATTGTGATACTGAACAATGTTGCACAAACTTACCCGCAAGCCAAAGTAGAGAAGGAAGAACACGTTGAAAGCCATGTCGATCTGTAATGTGAAATCTTTGTAGAAATTCTGGCAGGATTCTATTGGGCTATTAGACAGGAAGAAGAAAAAGCAAGAGGTAAATGACAGGTAGTATCATCCTGTCTCCCACGATGCTGAGAAGTGGTAGTGCTTAGGGTAGACGATGAAATGAATATTCATAAAAGAAAACATTTGGTCTTTCTGCCTCCTGGGATCATCAAGCAAGCATTGCCAAGGGGTCTTTCCATTCAACCATTCAGGAACTACTGTTCTTTTATTTATTGTTTTCGAAATTATTATATATCTATCATTTTTTATCATCATTCAGCAGTTGAACTAAGAATCTAAAGAGGATCATGCAGATACCCTGGAGGAAGGACAAGCAGGAGAGGCCTCCAAATTCCTTAATTTCATATTAACCCTTAAAGAACTTCTTTCTTTCTTTGAGAGGACACATACCAAAGCTAAAACACAGTTCCTCATGCCCTCCAACGCATTGGCAGTGGGGCCTGTTTTCAATTAAACACAGTGGTTGTGTTTTGGACCTTTTAAAAACCATTAGTTGATTAATAAATTCAGGACCCAGGAGCATCTCAAGAAAGCTAGAGAGGAGAGGATCCTGGGTGAGGTTCTGGCTAGATTAAGCACAGACTTTCTGTGCAGGACTCGGATCTGGGGAAAGAAGCATTGTCCGACCAGTCAAATTCAGACCATTAAACCAAAAGGTTGAAGCAGTACTCTAAGGGTTAATTTTTTTTTTTTTCTGGCATGCATGCTAATTGACTTGGTGTGTGTGTCGAGCAGCCAATGCAAACCCCTAGCACACTCTACTTCAAGAGTCGCCAGTTCAAAAGGGTACTACTATACAAACTGGTACAAGACTTCTGTGTGCTTTCCTGTGTCAAACTGATCAGAGGATCAGTGTGTGGAAAGTCCCAAGGTTTGGGCTGGGTGGGAAGTAGGAAAGCCTCATAAACACTCAAAGCTGTGAATGGAAATTCATATAGTATTCTGTGATCAGTAGGTAAATAGTAACACCCAGGCCAGGAACGTGAAGGTGAAGTGAGGTGAGGGAAAGGAGACAGAATACCAAGAGAAGCAAAACACTTTAGCTAAAGGGAAGCGACAGACCTCCTCCCTCCAGGAGAGGGCCAGCTTGAGAAATGGAAGATGAACGATTTCCTAGTAGTGCCACTTTGGAAATCACTGTGTGCAATACCAGTTAGTATAGTTGCACTTCTGTAAGGACAATGCTTGGCTGTTCAACAGGCAGGAACCTGTGCAGTAGAGGAACTCGGGGCCCACTTAGAGGCAGGGTAAGTTAGTCTGTGGGAATCTCCGATCATGTTCCATGCACTGGATTTATCCATTCTTCATCTCTGCTACAAGTCAAACATGCCCTATGTCATCTCCCAAATCACGTGGAAAAATCTCCAGACAAGCATTAAGAGTAACCTTTATTTGCATTCACAAACTAGGTGGACTGAACAAAAAACAACACTGAAAAACAGTTCAAAAAAAAACAAAAAACAAAAAAAAAAACGACAATTGCCAGGTTTTCACTAAGGTAGGGAATTGGGTAGAAAGACAGCATGGAATTTGGTTAGTCCAATGCTGAAAGGAGACACAAGCAAGGAAGCCAAACATCACAGCCTGCCATGGCTCTAGGCCTGCTCTCCTACACAGGTACTAATTTCAATGAAAAAAGGAAAATCCAGGCTACAGTGAATCGGTGATACTTCTGCAATTCTCAGGCCATGGGGGTGCTTGTTTTTGTTTCAAAAACAAGACCCAAAGGTCCATGGGTGTCAGAGTTCCCAGCCACTCTAGTTGCAGTGAAAAATGTACAGGAACTAGGTTGACCAGAAATCCTATAGACTCCAGGGTTGAAGAGACAATGCATCTCTGCAGGATACGTTACTAAAGAGTAAATGGTGTGTGTGTGTGTGTGTGTCAGAGAATAAGCAAGCAAGGATGGGGAGATCTGTAGGTAACTACTGTACCCAGGTGCTCACTTGTGCCAGCGGGGACTCACATAGCTGTGCATTATAAACTCATAGTCATCAAGATTGATGTATACGCAGTCAAGGGGAGAGAAAAAAGGGCTCGGTTTCCAAGACTATCATGGAAAACTGACTATTGTTTCACCAAGGCCAAAACCTTACAGTTGCCCTCACAGTCGTTATTGGTGGAGTTACTGGTGGCATATTTGGGGCCGTCGTGAGTTCCCTAGCTCCTATTAATCCCGTGGCCTCTGTGGTTAATTTGGTGGTAACCTAGAAATACAGCTAATTGGAAAAGTATTTGCTAGGCTGTGGTAGAAAATGGAATAGTTGGGGGAGAAATGTGAGCTGAATGCCACAGAGGATACTTGGATTCAACATAAATGGAAACAGGTATTGAGAAGAGCATAAGGAATTGGCTGCAGTGACTTCTCCACTGTTTCTTACCTTCCTGGTCCTTTCTGTCATCCCTCCTCATAATGCTTATGTTCAATGGCCACAGTGAGAGGGCTTGAAGCTAGAGGACATGGGTGTTGAAAAACGCACCTTAACAACACCCCTGGTTTACAGGAAACCATGTTGAAGCCATACAAGACCTTTTCCTTTTCGCTAATCCTTTCAAAAAATTTAGAACCGATTTCATCATGTTTCATTATCATTCCTTGCGTACTAGACTTGGAGCTGAAATACTAAAGGAAGTAAATGATGCCGCTGGCGCGGGTGGCTCTTCCTCTGGCTGGAGCTGGCAGGTAATATGAGCACACCTCAATAATATGAGGGGGCAGGGGGCAGGCAGAGAAGCAGGAAACTCTGGGACAAAAGACCCATATAGGATGAGTGATCGGGCAATGTACTTTCTATCCCTTTTAGCTATTTCCTGCTTGCCACTACAGCCCCAGGAGAAATGTCCTGCCTGATTTTTTTCAAGTGGCAACAGAACTGTTTATCAGATCCCCTCTGAGATAAGTCCTCTGAGTGCCTGTAGTTTACGGACTCGCACAATCAGAGACCACAGAGTGGAGCTTCCAAATCCCCATTATTTCATTCCCCAAATGGAAACAACCCATGGAGAAGTTCAATGATCCTTTAAAAAAAGAATACATATTTCAACAACAAAAGAGTTGGCCATACCAACCAGGATTTATTTTCCTCCCAAAGAGACTTCATCTTAATGATTAATGCACATTATAGGATGGAGAATGAAATACAAACACCTCTCCCTTCTTGTGTAAAGTAGGAGGAGTTTCCTTGTCTAGATACACAGAAACTTCAAAAGCTAGCAAAGAAATTGTGCTTTAAAGAAAAAAAAACTACAAAGGAAAGTGACTCTGGATCACACACAGACTTAGATTTCCAGTCTGATGAGGCATATCCACCTCAGAAGGATTCACATGGGCATATGTTGCCAACAGGAAAAAAAAAAAGTGGAGTTTTACGAACTGAAATAACACTAGTTCTGCCTCTGGTAGTAGAAAACTGACTTACCCTAAATTGCTACGGGTTAACTAACTTAACTTATATCCTCTTAATAATTAGAGGATATAAGATACTTGGTAAGTGGCAGTCTATTCATTTCTAGGCTCCCATAATCCATGAAACAAGTGTGATGCTAAAACCGCAGGCAAATTTAGCATGTTGACCACGACTCCATGACTGAGCACCTTCAAAAGAGCCTCAGTAAAGAGTTGATTCTTATGGAGTAAATGTTCAGTTGTAGGGTAGAGGTTGAAATACAAACTCCTATTTCCTCTTGGCCATCAAGTAAGTACATCCTCAGCATTTAGATGCCTCTACAGAGGAAAATGAGACTCACCCAAAGCGGGAAATGTTTCTCTTTCCTCATCTACTTAGTAATAGAATTTTCAAAAAGACTCTTGAGCAGGAAGATCCAAGAGACCTTCCCGAAGACTGACTTAAGAACTTATCTTTTCAGAGCACAAGGCAAGTGAGGGCTACCCAGGTTTTTTTTCAGAGGGCAGGAGCTCTAAGCACAAAATCTCACTGCTAGCAGTGGTTCCTCTGGGCATCTTCCTCATCTCCAAGAGGGAAGGATCACCCCCTCCTCACAGCCTCTAAACTTCCCTGGGTTTCCTGCAGTCTGTTTTCCCACCTCCCTGAGTCTGGCTGCCAAACCCTGTGAAGCTACTTCTCCAGGGTAGTGGTTCTCAAACTTTGGCATGCAGTTGGAGGGCTTGTTAAAATCTTGCTGGGCTCCATCCCGTTTCTGATTTAGTAGGTTTGGGGTGGGGGCCCTAGATTTTGCATTTCTTACAGTTTCCCAGATAATGGGGATGCTGCTCATCTGGGAACACCGCTTTGAGACCTGCCACTCCCAAAAAACCTTTCTTGCAACTACACACTAATTTTAGGTGTTGCTGCTCGAGAGGCTTCCCATTCAGACCTGAACAGAGATGATTCAGTGTTTGAGCCAGCCCCCAGATAACCAGCTGCCTACCACTTAGCTAATTGCTGGGATCAAGGGGTTGAACAGACATTTTCTGTTTCAGATGCGAACAAGGGGGTGAAAAAATTAAAAAGATACAGGGAAGCAATTGCAATGCCACTGTGCAAGCTTCACCAGTGGACGTTCCAATTAACAATCAGAGAGTATCTGCTGAGCACATTTTAGATTAAGATTAAAAGGAAAAATGATGAAGTACAGATGGGGAGGGGTTACAGAAACCATCATTTACAAGGGATAAAGAAATGGTAAGTAGCTTAAGAATGACAACAACAATAACACACACCCAAGATGATTTACTAGGGACGGGACTGGCTGAGGAACAAGATATCATTTTGTGAAATAATTTCCAACGTTCAAATTCTCCTCACTCTTGTGGCTAGTCCCTTTTTAAATTGAATGGGGCCCTCTCAATTCCCACCAGGATTATGGACAGGCAGAGTTCAGGCCCACAGCACCACAGACATGAGTCAATGCAATAAGCCTAATGATTCTAGACTCTTTTCCTAGTCTCACCTCTGCAATGTTGCCAAATTAATTTAATTAAAAATGTCATTCATCCACCATCACGGTCCCTGCCTGTTTCATATAGTAACTCTAAGCCTGGCTAGGAAGAATTTCTAAAACCTAAACTCATCCTACATCTCTTACTTTATTTTCTACTATGTTTCAGTCCAAACCCTTGCCTTCATTATTTCATGAATGTGACCCATGTATTCCCTAATTTTAAATCTATGCCTTCTCTGTGGCCTCTTCAACTGCTGATTACTCTTTGTGTTCAAACCTTGGGCAGTCTTCGAGGCCAACCTCAAGGCTTGATTCAGCAAACTACTTGTGCCCTCATTGACCTCTCCCATCTCTGAATTCCCATGCTACTGGGAGGAAAAAAATTCTAAACTGCCTCATTATGTTCATATTCAATTATTCTTCAATTCAATGTAATAATACCTGACAATTGTATAAAATTTACATATGCTATTGCATTTGGTCCTCACAAAATGGCAGAATAAAGTAGATATTGTACTATAATCCCCATTTTACAGACAGAGAAGCAGAGGCTCAGACATCCAACCAAGACCCTGCAGCTATGTGGTAGAGTTAGGATAGAGACCCACTAGCCTTGTGCCATACCACTTCCTCTCCAGATGGAGTGCAGCCTTCTTGGAGAGGAAGAGGAAGCATAAGACATAGTGTCTGCTATCTACAGAGCCTCGCCTGGGGCTCATGCAAAAATGATGGGGGTTGACTGATTCATAAATCCTTCATAGAGGAGGACAAACTGCCCTAGAAAATAACTGATGTGTCTGTTGGGTGGTCTAGGAAAATGCAGAGGAAGCAGATGTATTCAACCTGTACCTAACCCTAACCCTGCTCTGTAGAGACTGTCATGTGGGACACTAATAATCCCCAGAAGTCCTCTCTGGGACCCCGTGTGGGGTGGTGGTATCAGGAAGACTGATCCCATCGGCTGAGGGGAAGTTCTTCTGCTTATAGAGGAATAACTCCTAGTTATCCAACTGATTAAAGATGAATGACCCTTCAAGTGGCCCAATTTTCCCTCACCCTCTCCTATTCTAGGAGAACAAGGATGAAGATAATGAAAGCTGATAATACTTAGATACTCTGAAGACTCTTAATTATGAACTAGATGATTAATAAGCTTTGCATCCCATTTGATCCAATCAAAATAAATAAAAAAGATGACATCATATGGATATGGATTTTTATGGAATCTATCTATAACCAAGAGAGTAGGTCTAAGTGATTTGAAGCTTTCCTGGCTACCTCTGGATATCCTGGATAAACTGCCTACACTGGAATAAAAGCATCTAGCCAGCCAGAATATTATGAGACAGACTAATTTTCAAAGGAGGCAAGTCTTTGCAATGTACTTCAAATTAGAAACTGATATTATTATTCATAAAATTTAAGATCACAGAAAAATATTTTGTGAGCTAATAACAATAATGGATTTAGTGTGAATGACATGATATGAATTTATCATTGAGAAAGCAATAATATTTATATAGAACATTTTCTCCTGAACTTGGGACAACACCCCAAGACTGCCCTGAACCTGACAGGATCCAAGCTGAAAGCTTTGTATTCTTTTGGTTTTCTTCATGCTGCCATTTTACTTATCTTATCAGAGCTGTGTACCTAAGAGTTTATCTTTCTAATATTGATTCTTCTCATGTTTACACTGGACGGGGCATGTGTGTTCAATAAGTTGTGTAGTTTTTAGTTTTACCAAACAGAATAAAGCCCTTCACTTTATCCCAGACATCATGGAGTAGTTATCTTCTAAGATGTGGTCACCTTTGATGGGTCAGTTTGTGGTCAATCATCCATCAATAGTAATGATGATAACATCAAAATGGGCCCCCCTTTTTTAATCTTAAAACATTTTTCTTAGACCTTGAAATGGCTCTAATGTAAATAGAAAACAGTTTTTGTTACTCTGCAGTACTGATCGATTATGATCCCATGCCAGCTGGTTGTTTAACTGGCTTTACTGGGAAGTCATCAGTTATGGGTTTGTATCAACAGGACTATTAATCCTTTTGATGGCAGCAGGCTTCTAATTATAGCTCTGCTCAGTTGAAGAGATGTGATCCAATAGCCACAAATATATGTATTCCATGTTGAAATGAATTGGAGCATACCGGAAAGTAGTATAAAAACCCTCACAACTCTTTAGCATCCATATACACTCTGTATTCTTGAGCTTTGAGTAATATGGAGACTCCTGAAACAATGATAGCAGTTGACTTCAGAGCAGTTGTAAGGCTCAGGATGTCTACCTGAATAATTATTCCTAAGAGTAAAACATTCTTCTAGGAGACAAAGAAAATGACATAGATTGCTAACAGAGAGAATGCAATATGTCAATTCTTTATAAATTTCTCAATAAAACACACACAGATCATTTGCTTTCAAGAAACTCAGGTGGCGAGAACCCTCTTGTTTGTTATGAAGTTCTTTTAAGTTTTATCTAACAAGACTTCAATATTATATCTGAACTAAGAGTCTCCTTTCCCATCTTCATTCCGTATTTGTTATCCACGATAGACCTAGATAGGTATAGCAAAAGCAAAATACGGGCATTAAAAGTTGACCTCAAAAGTGGTTGGCAGCTAGGTAGTTTTAGAATTCAATGGAAGAGTTAAAGTTCCAGCCCTATCACCTCCTAGCTATAGGATCTTAAGCAAATAATTTGACCTCTTCAAGTCTTTGTTTTCTCTTCTGTAAACTGGGGATACGGTTACGAATTCCCAACGTTGTTCTAAGAATGAATCAGATGACTCGGCACTCAAAAGTGATAGTAATTTCCAAAACTAAGGTAATAATAATAGTGATAATAGTAACTGTTTGTAGAAAATGCCCCCAAAAGGCAATCATTCAACTGAACAAAAACTGATAGGATCAATTGTTTCTATTTTTTTCATTTGTATCTGCTTTACTGCCTCTTTATCTGGTGTTGCACTGTAATCCAAATGCCCAACAGGCTGTGCATTGGGCTACTGTAAGATTTCACAAATGCCTAGTATAATTCTATAGAGTATTAAAGAAGAAAAAGTGAAAATTATATTTCCATGAAGGCAGCCACACAGTCTCATAAATGCTAAATAATTAGCCAAGATTTCTTGACAGAGAAAGCCATAAGTCACTTTAATGAGTGGCCACAGGAGTTTGTTATTCTCCTTTTTTCCTAGTTTTTTTTTAGAGATGACAGCTTTCCTTGCCTGGTTGGCTTAGCACGGATCTACATAAGAGGCAGAGATCTGAACCAGTCATATGTCTTATAAATATCTCTTGTAAGTTTTCTTCTCTAAGAGCACGTACTTTTTCACTGTTACACTCTTGGAATGATGTCCAAGACAACCTACCCACTAATGCTTGTTTTCTCCAGCTTATCTGCAGACTACAATTATTTCAATCACAGTTGTTACCAGAGTAGAATTAGTGTTCACATTTGCCAGCAACTTCTATGTAATAAATCAGAGCTAAGCTACTACATAAAACAGAGTCTTTCCAAACAAGTATTGCTTGATTTTAGTTTTCACTAAACTGTCTTAGGAATCATGACTGACCAATTCTACTCACTCGTTCCACTCCCTCCACTGATTCTAGCCATCCCTTTTTTTTAGGAAACCCTTATTTATCTAGAAAAGGAATGGGATGGAGTAGGTGATTCAAATAGCACTAAATGCATATGCACTTATGCACATATACCAGAAGACAGAGTGAAAGTTCTTCGAGGGCAGGGTCAATGAGCCATGTATAGGTATGGAGTGGTTCATGTGGGTGGGAACCCACACAACGTGTACACACAAACATCCCCAGCCTCCCAGCACAAATATATGCTCTCCATCCAACCCCAACCCCACTTTGGGACCACTCACAAAACAGGACAGCCTAGATGAGGTGATTAGAAATGGGGGAAAGGAAAGAGAAGAGAAGTCCCAGGTCTGAATGGAGAGCTGAGAATCTAGACACAAATGCTGGCATGGGGAATGGAACCTCTGACCCCTGGATCCATACTCCTCTCACATCTACAGGAATTTAGTCCTAGGGAAACAAGAATAGACTATTCATGTAACCACTACATTCTGCTTCCTATGCCTTTTTTTCTGGATATTAAAATTGCCACCTATGTGCTAGGAGGCTGATAAACAATAATCTATAACCAGGGATAGCCAACAACCCCTAGCCATTGGGGAGCAACAGCCTGGAGCTCACATTTCTGAAAGAGAGGGCATCCTAGAGAAAGTAGCTCAGGGTACAGTTTCAAGGCACTTCATATCAAGGCTTCCCAAATAAGAAGCCCTCATATTCATACAGGGGATGGCAGAGGCTCCTAAGAGAAAAGAAGAGCTCTCTATTTGCCAAAGGCTGGCCAATCAGGGCACGGTTGGGCAGGTAGGCTGGTACTCCCATAGCATAACAGACTGTCAAATCACTGTGGGACTTCTTTGGGCTGTTACTAGATGCAGACTTCAAAATTCTGTCTGAGCCTTCTCCAGATGTTTGCCTTGGACTCTTTGGGCCTCCCCTGGTCATCTCACCA
This sequence comes from Pan paniscus, assembly GCF_029289425.2. NCBI lineage: Eukaryota > Metazoa > Chordata > Mammalia > Primates > Hominidae > Pan > Pan paniscus. Next base: position 89,343,264 of record NC_073257.2, read on the forward strand.
GTCCCCTATTTAACTTATGCCTTATACTCCCTTTTCTTGCCCTCCTACCTGGCTTTGACATAGTCCTGTCATACCTGGATGGCATGACCCTGGCAATGGCACCTTGCTATGGGTCTACCTGTAAGGATTTGGAGTACAGAAGCTAAAACTATTGAATCGACAGCTAGAACCAGCCTGTTCTGAGTTCCGGACTGACAGTTGCAGATAATGAGATGCCTGAGACGTATCTCTTTCTTATTCTGAACCTTAGTATTTCAGCCAGTAGCCTAAGAGGTCTATTACAGTTCCAACTCTTGTACCTCTTGGCATATCTGCACTCAAGCAGAATGGCACACAAGCCCCTCAGCAGGGCACTCAAGGTCTACACTAACAAAGAGTACCAATGCTGAAGACTTGCTGATCCTGAATGTAGGAAGCCTGAGAACATCTGGAAAAAAAATAATTATGTTTAAAAAACAGTTGTTCCATTTATCTGCTGCTTCACTTTGACGAACAGAAAACAATGTCACATAACATAGATAGTCACCACAAGGACACCAGCTTGTTTAAAGTTACACATGAATTTATATGTGATGCTGAAGGATAATTATAATGGCTTATATCTATTTCTAACATCTTGAAGTTTTGTTGTTGTTGTTGTTGTTATTGTTGTTGTTGCTGAGGATTTTTTTTAAGAACACACAGAGAAAGACCTGGTAGAAGTCTTTCTGACATCTGGCATAGAAGACAATTATACCTTTATTGCACAAGGAAATAAAATAGCTGTGTCTTAGCTCCGTCTTTGGCTGACAGCTAAGGCCTGGAAGTTTTGTAAGTTTTCCTATTTAGGAGTTCTGTTGAGAGCCTAGCAGCCTCACGGCCAAAACGGAGTGTCTGAGATGCTGCTGATTAGAAGTCATGGGTCTGCTGAGTACAAGGCTAGAGTCACTCCTTAGGAATGTCATAAAGGACCTGGGCAGTAGAAACCAACACCACCATGGAAAATCAGACAGGATGAGTTACCTTTAAAACAAACTGTCATCATTAATAGGGAAAATGGCAATGACTTATTAACCCCTATGATTATACAATCATATCTTCAAGTATGCACACTTTTCATTTCCTTCTTGACAACTTCATGAAAGTAATGTCTCATCTCCTGGAACATTTCTTTTCCTTTTATTTTCTTTCCTTCTTGCTTCTAATTAACATTGAAAATCATTTATTTATCAAAATTAGGTTTCCCCTGCCCATGTTTCAGAAATAATAAATAGCTGGCTGAGTGTGGTGACTCAAGCCTGTAATCCCAGCACTTTGGGAGGCCGAGGCAGGTGGATCACTTGAAGTCAGGAGTTCGAGACCAGCCTGGCCAACATGGTGAAACCCCATCTCCACTGAAAATATAAAAATTAGCTGGGAGTGGTGGTGAACACCTATAGACCCAGCTACTCGGGAGGCTGAGGCAGGAGAATGGTTTGAACTCAGGTGGTAGAAGTTGCAGTGAGCCAAGATCATACCACTGCACTCCAGCCTGGGCAACGGAGTGAGACTGTCTCAAAAAAAGAAAAATAATAATAAATAGCTATTTCCACCATATCAATGACATCCACTAGATTTTTGGGTATAAATTTGGAAAGAAATATGATGAATTACCTGCTCAGTGGGGTGAAGTGTCTTTCTCCTTGCTTCCTCCTGCAGGCCCTTCTTTTAATTTTATTGTCCTATCTTTGAACTTCTCTAGAGATGTTATTCCTATCATTATAAAAACATCTCTGTGAGAGGCCTAGGATGGCCCCAGGAAGCCGATTTCTTAGGATTTTCTCTTCTGTCTCCGTGAATGGATCTCTGTATCCCCACTTTCTGTTGGGCTTCAGAAATCCTTTCATTTTATGAGGAATCACTGTGTTTTTCTGGGAAAGAGGAATGGGTCTCTGTACTGAAGAATCTCACAAAAGAGAATCAGATGTTTCCTTCGCCAAGCCCCCAGATGAAAGCGTTCATAAAGTGAGAATATGCCAACGTGCTGGGCAGGATCGCCTGCCTGCACAGGTCTGTACTGTAATTACATTTAAGCTCCTTTCAAAAAGCGAAATGCTCCCATTCAAAGGATCTTTTTACTGGTTACCAAAAGAACATGTTATGAAATTCTAAGCAAAGTCCATTTCAATATAATACATGGGATATGGTTAATAGAATAGGAGGAAAAAGGACTGTGGGAAGAGCTTCAATCTACTAAGCCCCCAGATTGTAGAAGACCAGATTTCATGAAGAAAACCTAAAAATAAGATAAGAAGCATTCGGCTTTGTTTCATTCTGACTGCTTAGTGCCTAGTCTCGGGCTAAGGGATGCTGACACGCTAGTATCATCAAGAATTCTCTAGGAATTGTTATTCCTACCCTAGGATTATCACAGCTTAGAATGCCTCGCCTTTCATTTTTCTCAGCTTACAACCAAGGCATGTCTAAAATGCAAAGTATCTATTTGAAATGACAAAAAAAGAAATCCAGTGAGAAAACAGATCCTGACAGTTGTGTTTTATAAAAGTCCATTCTGAGAATACAAGAAAGAAGTATACAAGTTTAAAAAAAATAAGGAAAAGAAAGCAGTTTTAAAGTAAGTCATTAGACAGCCCTAAGGCAAAAAAAAAATATTTCAAGGAGAGAAAATGATCACAATTTACTAATCAATGATGTTGAATGCAGTGCCAACATGCTTTAACAAATGCGATATTTCTTCCTAGTAGTACCATTTTATTTCTTTTAAAGTTGAATTAATAGTTTTACTAAACACTATGAAAACGATCAATAATTGCATTTCCTGAGGCATTTAGCCCAAGAAGTGCTTTTAAAAGGTATATCTTTTTATTTAGATATTTGTTAGATCTAAGCAAAATCAAATCAGGTAACATTATTCAGAAAGACATGAAAGGGTATCATCATCCTGGTCACTTGGTGCACACCTGGGTGGAGTCAGGAACATGTAGGACTGATGATCAGGTAGGTTGTTACTTGGAAAACTGGTCCTAGCTTCTAATTATTTGTCATTAGTCTTTGCTCAGCATAAACCTAAAAACGGGAGATTTATTTCTCTCTTTTCCAATGTCCTAGTCTTGAATTTTCAAGGGACATGGTGGCCTTTGTGATATCACAGCAAACTGAGGGCCCACAGGGATGATCCAGGAGAAGCCTCAGGCCCAGTGCTTCAGTGTATTGGAATGCTCGCTGCTTTAATTCATGCATGCGTCCAGTGCTCACCACATTCAGGGCCATCGGGGAAAGCACGTCAACATGCTTGGGCAGTGCAGGAAAAGAATCTGGTTAACCTGGAGGCGACAACCGAAAGGGGGAGGTTGCATCATGCAAATGAAAACCACAGCTTGGCCTTAGCTGCCATGCAGAAAGGACCTACATCAAAGAGTCTGCAGTGCGGCTCCTGGGTAAGAGTCGATATGAGAGAGGTGAGTTACTTCAGCAATGAGAGACACAGGCAGAAAAATGTTCAAACCACTCTAAACAGAACACTGTACAGAGCGCTGGCATTACACGCGAGAAGAGGCAGCTTTGGGGACGAGGAGGGGCGAGACAGAGGGAAGGTGAGGACAGAACTGGCCGTTACTCAGTGAAATGGCTTCCCTGGCCATCCTTTCATATGCATGTATTTTTATAATGTATTTCACTTCAACAAATAACCTCATGAGAGTTTTTAACATCAACCATAATTGTTAAGATGTTGTGAAAATTCAGGAGAAACAAGGCATCAGTTACATAAAGATACACACCATGGTTTCCTGTAGTTACAGTTCATTATAGAAGCAGAGCTGAAGCTGGTCAGATAAATAAGAGACAGATAAGTGCCAACATCCTTAACACTTTGGTTACAGAGCTCATGATGACTCTCAAGGCGTAATGTAGTGTTGAAGGAACCCAACAGTCGTGAAATCTCGGGTGGTGCAAGGGTAGGGACTCTATGCATCTATACCCCTGAAAGCCATTTATAACCCTGAAGTTAACCACACTCTTAAGTGAAGCCAACTTTTCTTCATCTCAGCACGAATGACAGGTGAACAGTGAGCTCACCTCATACATATTGACCATTTAGCAGAACCCTAGTTATGAGCAAGACTCTCAAAGGTATTTCTTATCAAAAGCAATTCATCAGCAAAAAGCATATATATGTGATATATATATATATATTTCTTAACATTTCTCTTAAAGGAGTAATAATACTGTTTTAAATTCAGCAGAGATTCATCAAGCTTCACTCTAATGTCAAGGCTACACTGGATATCTAAAAACTAGTTTCCTGTAAACTCCCTGCTTAATATAAGGCTTGTTATCATTTTTCTTGCCTCTTCTGCCTTTTATGATCTCTGGTACATTGAACACAACTCAAAAAATGGTACGGTCTAGTCCTAACTCACAATTCCTGCCTCCTAGTTCTGACAGGGGAAGAGCAAGCCCCGTGCTTATGAATTACTCCTTCTAAAATGTTCTCCAGGAGTTCAGCCTTCTGATTCCCTGCGTGTCTGATGGAAGCCTTGATAGGGAACTTAGGTCCAGTGTGAATGAGCAGTGCACTGCCTCACCTTCCACACTCAGTGAGACCTTAACACACCCACTGAAACTTGAGCACCACCCAGAACATGGGAGTGAATGCAGGTAGAAGCAAAACACAGGATTCCTCCCGACACTACCTTCCTCATTCCTTGAGATGCAGCTGTTTCCACTTGATCACAATTTATTCTCTCTTATAGATTAAAAACTCAGAGGCTTAGTTGAATGACATCTTTTCAAAGGATTATCTTTTTGAACAAAAACATAATAGTCTGTACATTCATTCAACAAATGTCTCTGAGATTTTTTCTTTGGTGACAGGCACTATGCTGGTTTTGGAGACATATAATTCAATAAGACATGATTCTTGCTCTGGAGTAGTTTTCCATTTAGCAGAGAAGTCTACCCAGATTTTAATTTCTGGCAGCAGATATGCAAGAGCAGCTTGTTTAAAAATTCTACTGATTACATTGTATGACCTTGGATAAGATATTTAATCGTGCTGTGCCTCAGTGTCCTCATTTATAAAATGCAAATAATACCTACCTCCTGAGGTTGTTGAGAGAAATAAATGAGTTAGTAAACGTGAACTGCTTTGTTAGTGGCCAGCACATGATGGATGCTATGTCAGTGGTAGCTATTATGATCAGTAGTACTCAAATATAAGTAAGAAGCAAAGGACTCTGGAAGCAGAAGATCGCCTCTGCCTAACTTTTGCAGTAGGCCTTGAGTGAGGATTAGAAACTCATCAGGGTGAGAAGGCAGGGGAAGGGATGGAAGCAGACAGCTAAGCTTGGGCAGAGAGACAGAAGCATAGAGAACACAGTGCATTCTGGGAGTGGAAGGACACCTCATATAGAGCCTAAGTAGATTGTAAGGTTGGCAAGAAACAAGGCCAGACAGGAGATGGTGAAGCATCTGTGTGCCCTGGAAGCATGTCTGCTCTTTATCCTATAGGAAATAGGGAGCTGATAGAAGTTTATTTATTTTTTATTTTTATTAAATCTAGTTTTTGAGACAGAGTCTCACTCTGTCACCCAGGCTGGAGTGCAGTGGTGCGATCTTGGCTCTCTGCAACCTCTGCCTCCCAGGTTCAAGCGATTCTCCTGCCTCAGCCTCCCAAGTAGCTGGGACTACAGGCGCCTGCCACCATGGCTGGCTAATTTTTGTATTTTTGGTAGAGATGGGGTTTCACCATGTTGGCTAGGCTAGTCTCGAACTCCTGACCTCAGGTGATCCGCCTGTCTTGGCCTCCCAAAGTGCTGGGATTACAAGTGTGAGCCACCACGCCCAGCCTGATAGAAATTTAAATGCTGGAGAGTGGTACCATTATCTTGTCTTGTAGCAAGTTAATTCTGGGGACAATATAGAGTAGGAATTGGAAGCAGAAGGTTGTGAAGACAGAGGTCAATTAGTCAAATTAAATCCCCACAGAAAAAAGTAACCTATGCACATACTAAGATGAGCATCATTGTTGCCATATAATTACAGTATCTTAATATCCTGGGAAATACCCCTTCTTCAGGGCCTGCTGCTGTCAGAGTTCTTTAGGGAGAGGGGATTACGCCCACAGTATCACTGAAGCAATTTCCTAAACCACATGGTTCTCTCTCCTACCACGGCCCCCATGTCTATTGCAGGAATCTGTGTCATGAAGAAATGACAGCACATGTCTCTTAATCTTCTGGAAAAAAAAAAAAACCCACCCTAGTAAGAAGCTGTTCTTTCTGCTATTTGGAGAGCAGTCTCTAAATTATAGTTAGAATCGACATAAAATGAACATATTTCAGTACCTCAAATAGGGGTACCTGGACATAGTAGACACATGCCAACAATTATAGACAAATTACAGATAACAGATTATAGACAAATTGTATACATGTGATCACACCCAGGCACATAGAAAAATTACAGTGAACACTTCTGCTGCATCCACTATTAATTACCTAAAGAACTTGGTTAGTCATACCGTCAAGCCATCAACTTAACTGCCTTTTAAGTGTCCATCCAACCCTGTGCACAGTTAGGATTTCATGAGCATGTTGGACTGGTTTTCTCTCACAGAATCCTGACCTTTAGATTTAGATGTCCTTAGTTTCCAGAGGGCTGCCTGAAAGTATGAATTCTGGGGTGTGCAGGGGGTGGGGGGTGAGGCTTTCTTTTGGCAGGAGTTGACAAGAGGAAAGATGCCATTTTCAGGTAACGTGCTTTCTCTTTAAAAAGTGACCAAGTGTGTTTGATACTCACTTAGCTCAATTTTAACCGTGGTGGGAGCTCTGCACCCTATGTTGGTAAATCAGAAACAGGAAAGTTCTGTCTGTGTGCTGCTGTGACCATGCGGTCATATTTGTTTGGTGGATTTCCATTTGTTCCAAGTCCATTCTAGTTTGGAGTTTCCATGAAGCCAGGCCAAGTGTATAAATGCTAACACAGGGAAAAAGAACCCTCTATACATGGACTTACGGAGAAGACAATACACACTGAACTTGGAAAAGGAGCACAGGCTGAGATTCCCTAAAGTGGCAGCCACCTTGCTGCTCAGCAGACACTCAGGGAGGTGCTCCAGGCAGCATTTGCTCAGCAGGAAGGCATGCTGGGGAAGGACCTCATTTCAAAGGAGAGTAGAACAGGCCTAAGTGCTGGGATTACAGGCGTGAGGCACCACACCCAGCCTGAAATTAGTATTATTTTAAAGTTCACGCATGTGACCTTATAAAATTGTTGGTGATTATTTTTAAGTTATTTCTTTTTCTTTTTAAAATTTGGTTTCTCACAAGAAAATTTCATTGTGCTGATGGAAGAGTTCTGTATACTGACTGGAGAGGTAATAAAACAAATTTATGTGGGATAAAATGTCTTGGATCTATACAGCAAAAAAAAAAAAAAAGTGCTTGTAAAAACTGGCAAAACATCTGTACTTGAGTTTACAGCAGTACGCCAATATCAATTTCCTGGTTTTGATAACATACCATGCATGCCTATGTAGCATATAGCACTATCATGGGGAAAGCTTGGAAAGGATACAGAAACTCTGTCCTGTTTTTGCAACTTCTTGTGAATCTTAAACTATTTCAAAATGAAGTTCTAATTTTAAAAAACAGTTATTCTCCTGTTTGGTTTTACTGTAGCCAGACATCAGGCTAGTGGTCTATTTCTGGTGATATGCGCCTCTAAATGTCTACAGACTGATTTGTTTAACAAACATTTACTCAGCACCTGTTATAGGTATAATACTGTGTTCAATTCCAAAAGATATAAAAGAGGGATAAGAAACCACAGTGATACAAATCAACATTAACTATCTTAGTTCCTTTCTCAAAGGAGTGCTAATTGAGGCAAAGACATCATTTACCTACTGCACAAATTCTCAGAGACAATCCCCCAAGATAATCAGCTGTCAATAAATGTAGGTCGTTAATGTAATAAGCAAGCTTCTAGAATTAACCCACAGTAATCTCTTCAGGTAAGCAGATATCAGGTAACAAGCTGTGCTGAATAATGCAACTGATGTGATAATGACTCTCTTCCTTCACGTACAGTTGTGCAGGCTAAGCCATCCTTTTCCTTAGTTTTTCAGTCCCTGTTTTGTCCTTCCCAGAACTCAGTGCTCACCACACTGAGGAGCCAGCAAGTGATACCTGCTTAATGAAGGTGCAGGGTGACACTAAGAGCTACTTAGATTTTAAGAAACAACTGAAAAGGCTTCAAGAATGAATGTCTAATTGGTGGAATTTTAGGTACTTTGCAAGTTAGAAGAGATGTTTTGGAGTATAGGAGTATTTACAGCACCCTCAAACTCACCCAAGGATGGCCATCTACCACACTCTCTACTAAAATAAGTTGTCATGGGCAATTATATTGGAAGTAAAGTCAAGGCCAAATGAGGCAATAAGGATGGATCCTTAGAATGCCAAAGACTTTGCAAGGAACATATCAACAGTTTTTATCATTCTGAGAAGCTGCCTCTAACAGGAACAAAAAGAAAACAGAGAAATGTGCAAAGAATAAAATCTCCTGGAATTGAAGCCTCAGCAAATGAATATCCAGGAAGAGCCAATTCAATCCTTCCTGAAATAGAAGATGTGTCACTGCTGTTAACCTGACACCGTTATTACCTGCAAGTGGCTTGGGCTTTTAAGAAGTCTGGAAGTACCATCTTTTTCTTGCTGTTTAAAGGATAAACAACTAGAACAGCTCAATCTGGGAACAAATGAATTTTTCAAAGCATTCCCCAAAGAACTGGGAAACTCCTGCTATGAAGAAGGGTCCTATCCTAATCACAACAATTTTTAAAGAAGTTTTGTAACAGTGGAAGACAGAAGACTCCCAGAAATATTTGACATCTGTAAGAAAGAACAGCAGCTAAGAATGGACGGGCTGCTGCATTCACTCCTCTGTTTCACACCCATGCTATTCCCTTGCAAGCTCTTACTCATCCACCTTTGAACACTCAACTCAGTGGCTGCCTCCTCCAGAAAGCCTCCCCTGATCCTCCTCCCACCCAGAGGTAACTGAACCTTTTTCTAGGCTTTTCTTCCTGGGTGCTTCTGTTGTGGCGCTCATCACTCATGAAGTGGTAATTTATTTGTTTGTGTATCTGTCTCCCTTCCCTGCTAGACTGTGAGCTCCTGAAGGGAGAGCCTTGGTGTTTTGTGTCTGGGTTCCCATCATCATGGTACCCGCAAAATAGGCCCTCAATACATGTTTAAGGAGGAGGAGAAAAATAAATGAATTGAGGGAGAAAATAGACAAACCTGGAGGAAACTGATTATAATTCAACAGTACCAAGATACTAGGGAAGTCCCATCTCCCAACATGGTTTCAAATGGCCCCATAATCCCATACCAATTCAGAACTTAAATTAGGCTGGGCGTGATGGCTCACACCTGTAATCCCAGCACTTTGGGAGGCTGAGGCGGGCAGATCACTTGAAGTCAGGAATCCGAGGCCAGTCTGGCCAACATAGTGAAACCTCATCTCTACTAGAATACAAAAATTAGCTGGGCATGGTGGCGGGTTCCTATAATCCCAGCTACTTGGGAGACTGAGTCAGGAGAATCACTTGAATCCATGAGGTGGAAGTTGCAGCAAGCCAAGATCACATCACTGCATTCCAGCCTGGGGGACACAGTGAGACTCCCTCTCAGGAAAAAAAAAAAAAAGAAAGAAAAAAGAACTTAAATTATATGACAATTACATCAGTTACAATATTACTACAATCCCTAGAGGATGAGGTGCATTCAAAGGACTGATTTGTGTACTCTTCCCGTGTTCCAGGGGAGTTTCAGGTTATCTCACCTCATGTGTGCAAGAAGAAGAATGGGAATGACCTTGGAGGTAACAAGATTCACCACTCAGCAAAGCCATTTGACCTCACTAGCCATGAGAGGTCCAAGACCTGAGAAGGCTATGGGATAATTAAAATTCCACAGGAGAGTCTCCCCGAGGGCACTCCATTTCTGTGTCATTAGGCATCACAAAATCTAAATGCCTAAAACTAAAAAAAGTCATTCCTCTGAAACTAATGAGTATGCACTTTTCTCCTTCTATGAGGGTTATCTTCTATAACTGGGAAACCAAGATTGAAATGAAGTTGCCCCTGTATACATTATAAAATTAATCAGGGAAGAAGAAAGGGGAAAAAATAAATTAATAAACCAAGCTTGAAGCACATTCAGCATTAAGCATGAGGTCAACTCATTCTCTGACCTGCTTCCTTGACATGGTTTGGTGCCTATTGTCCTAGAATCATGTAGACTCTGTGATAAGATGATAGTTCCCCTTAAGTGCTCTATAGATAACAACTTGAACATTAAGAAATGTTAAGCTTTCCCCGTGAGGTAGTCTTTCAGGTCCTGCATACCAGTGAAACTACTACATCAGCTGATCTGAATGAAAGACCCCACGGGTGACCCCAGGAAGGTCTGAGGAACACCACAAGAAGCTGACTCACCAAAGAACACAATTTCCACATTCTGATGATTTAATCCCCCTTCCCCTGATCAGTCAACAACCCCAATTTTCCAGCCCATCATGCTCCATGATGTTCTTAAAAACCACAGCCCAGAACTCCTCAGAAAGATGAATTTGAGGCTCTCCTCCCATCTCCTCCCTTGGTGCCCTGAGATAGTTAAACCCTTCTCTGCTGCAAACCTGCTGTCTCGGGGTAATGGGTCTGTTACTATGCAGTGGGCACACAAACTTATTGGTTCTATATCAGAAATAATACACAGAGGTGACTGAAGCCCCAGTTCGTTCTTCTCTCTTTGCTTCAAATGATATATTTTTTTGTGCTCTAGCTCAGGAAGCTGGACCCAAACTTGACACGAAGCATACTAGGAGCAAAGCTAAAAATCTAGAGATGTGTGCATATCAAATAGGAGGAAGTCAGCTCAGGTTTCTCTTGCTGATTCATTTCTCCAGGAAGTCAACCCAAGGAATCAAGTGTTCAAGCAACAATGGAAAAAGATGAATTAAAATCTCCACATAAGAATACATAGATGAAGAGGAGTGTGGGTGAGGATTTTAACCCAAAGGGTCTCCTTGGAGAGTAACTTATCTTACTGGATATAAGTCAACATGCTCTAATTTTTCCAGTAAGGCTGAATATATTTAAACCTTCAAAAAATATAGTAATTTTTAATGCAGTCTTAGATTGATGAAGGTGGTTCTTATAGTTTTTACTCCATGCTGCATATATGATGAAGATTCCATTAGGAAGTCCATCTGAACCAAGTATTTAAATCACTTAACATTAACTTTCCTTTGAATTTGTCCTCTCATATCAGCCTAGATTTTGATAACCTGCTCCTTCTAGTCATCACTCTCCCTAAATATAAAACCATTTTTTAAAAAATCAGGACGACTTTTTAAAAGTCTATGAAATTGTAAAAATTTGTAGAGTTATCACTAGCTTCTGAAGTGACACTCTCTGGGTAGGCAATTCTAAAAAGACTATTAGTAACTATATGAGCTAATAGTATAGAAGCAGTGATGTAAAACTGTATTATTTGTTTATTATGAGCAACAGAATAATGGAACGAATTAATGCACCAATCTCGCTCTAATGAATCTATGGACAACATGACAGTATGGTGTGAACAGAACAAAATAAAACCATTGAGTGGGTCCATTTGCAAATAAGCCCATTTCCCCATAAGGCGAGAGAACCTTTGTTTAATTTAAAGCTTAAGAACAATCTCTTTACATACAAAATACTTTTTCTCAGTAAAAAAATTATAAGTGCTAAGACAATTAAATTAATACAGCATCACCATTTTTAAAACTGAAAAAAAGAGGTTTAATTAATCTTATTGTGTTCTAACTCACTGTTAAATCAATAAAAGAGTTTGAAAAAAATGTGTCAACCTGACGTTGGATTCATTGTTTTTCTATTTAGTAGATATGTTTAAGAAATCATTGAGGGGTGTTGTGGAGCTTAAATGAGTTAAAACAGGACAAGGGCTTAGACAGTCACTGGCACTGATTAAGGGCTCATTGACTGTTACCTGTTGTCAAATGTAAAGTCATGCGCCAAACTTCTATCTGCTCTTGGTTTTTCATCTAACTGGGAACTGGACCTCTTGCCTCTACATAAGTTTCCTACCACCCATATTACTCTCTCTCTTTCCCACTGAGCTCTAACCATACTCATCTTCTTTCTGTTTCTTCAACTGTCCAAGTTTTTGGCCATCTCCACTGGAATGCAAGGCCCATAAAAGCAGAAAACATGTGTGTTTTGTTCATTGTTTCACCAAAACCTACACAAGTGCCTGACACAGACTAAGTACTCAATAAACTTTGCTAAACAAGTAAATAAATAAATGGAGAGCCAAAGGAAGGAATAAAGGGAGGCAGGGAGGGAAGGGGGGGCGGGTCTTAGTTCAATCTCACTAAGATTAAGTCTATGGTCAATACTAGTTTGCTAGTGTTTCCTTTATCAAACCATGCTTGTTATTAGCATCAGGCTGCTCCCACCTCACTTCCTATGTCTATATGATTTTTTTGTACTCACAAAAAGGATTTTCCTCTCTTGCATTCCAACACAAGGAGTTCCTTGACAATTTAATATTATATAATATATGCACCTGGAAAGATGTTTGACATCTAATTTTTGACTTACACTTAACCACATATTTCCGCTTTCATTTGAAGGCAAAATGGAACATTTTCTTGTCAATTTTTTTTTCTAGATTATGTGAAGAAGAAATTAATAGTCTTGTCCCATGTTAATCTAAAGCTCTTCTGATTACATAAATTTAATAGAGGACTCTCCCTAAACAAACTTTAATTCCACACTTAAAGTATCTTTACAATGACAAAATTGTTCTGCATTCTATAGATATTGGAATATAACACATTGCATAATTTAGAGGTTAAGAAAATGGACTCTGGATTCAGACCAGGGGTTCAAACTCTAGTTCCTATTACTAACCATGTGGACATTGAAACCTTCTGAGGTGCTCTTTCTTCATCAAGCAAATAAAGAAAATCGTAGTAGTGCTACTAAGTAGAATAATAAGTTTGTAAAAGGCTTATCATGGCACTTTGCACCTAGTAAGTACTCAATAAATACAGAAGCTGCTTGTAGACCTAGAGAGAGCAAACTAGAACTAAGATCAGAATCCCCTAATGATAGCCAGGCAAGTCAGTACCTGACCTATTGAACATCTGGTAGAGATCCACTGAATGAACGGCTGCTACTGGTGACTAACTGCATGACAGCCTTTCCTTGTCTTCCTCGCTAATGTCTGTTCAGGTTGTGTGGCCCTTCCTATACTGATGTGATGTATTTTGTAGAATCCCTCTCCTTGAGCCTGTGATGGCCAAAATTGCGTGCATACCATAAATGCTTAACTAGGTAAAATGCCTTTGTAAGACTCTGATGTTAGTCCCTGCTCACAACTTTCTAACTCACTACAATCCACTTTAATCTTTGCATTGACATTTCTGTTTAGAAGAGCAAACCAGGAATGATGGCTCTGGGCTGAGAATCTGGAACGCAGATTATAACTGCTCAGCAAGTTCGCTTGCTTTGTGTAAACTGGCCGCACATCTTTTGTCCTCATTTGGAAAATAGCTTTGGCTGCTTGATATCGCCACATCTTCCATTTTACACATTCTCAGTTTCTGACAAGAAAAGTAGAGAGTGGAATGCCACACTGTTGCAAATCTGCGGATACACATCAGCTTAACCTTATTTGTTCTGGTGGATTTTTGTAGATGAGAATGAATATTTGGGCTACAAACTTCCAGCTTGATTCCCTTCTCTTAGTTCCAATTTCCCAGGGTTTGTTTGCTCAAATGCCCAATGTAACAGCACTACTCTATTCTAGGGGCCACGTTCCACTGCTGTGGGTTGACCTCAACAGGCATTAAACCTGTATGCAGAGCCAGGCATGGTGGCACATGCTTATAATCCCGGCTCCTTGGAGGCTGAGGCGGGAAGATCACTTGAGCCCAGAAGTTTGAGACTGCAGTAAGTTATGATCACACAACTCCAGCCTGGGCAACATAGCAAGACCTTGTCTCTAAAAATAAATAATAAGTAAATAAAATGTTTTAAAAACCTGTGCGCAGAAATGAAAGCCCATGATAGAACAGCAAAAAAATCAAATGCAATCCTGGAGCTATGCAGAAACCAAAGGAGAGATGAATATGTCTAGATTAAAGTTCTTTAGCATCTACTGTCCATCTTATGGGATTCCAGAGACAAACATACAGTAGAAAAGCTCAAAATAAAATGGCTTTATTCTATATTTAAAACTACATTTTTTCCTTATTTGTGTTATTGCAGACTATTAGTTTTTCATGCACAGGCAAGAGCTAAACAAATACACTGATTCCCCAATGTGACCCTCTATAGCATCAAGACCTATTTTTATAGCAGTGTAAGTACATGCACCAGCTATTATGTGTTCTTATGAAGTAATCCTCATCCTGTCAACTGCTGTAAGATCCTGGGGAAGATGCTGAGCAATGCTGGTGTTCTATGGTTATGCAGTACTTGGCCAAGCTCAGTGGGTAATTTCTCCTAAGTATATATATGCTTAAATGGCACCTACCAATTATCTCTCTTTGGAAGAGTGCAAGTGTAGCATGCCCACTCTCCCAGATGTGTGCACATTCCCGCCTCCACAGAGCTGTCTCTTCGCCTCTCCTCTCTAGAAGCTCTGGGTTAGTCCTTTCTCTAGGCACAGAAGCAGCGGAGTGAACTCAGCCTAGGGGAGCTATCACTGTTCTTTTCTTACCTCTAGGAGTTACAACAGAGAAAACCTGTTCTCCAGAAAAAGACCACCGTCTACAATGTCTTCATAGGAAAAAAAAATGGTCACACCTGTGACACAGCCCCAATTGAATTCTTATAGGCACCTCAGATCAAAGCTACCCAATAACCTGAGGTAATGGAAAAGAAAAACAAAAGAGTATGACATTTATTCACGTACCAAATTCTTGGTTTCTCACCTATTAATTTTTGGTCTTGCAAATTTTGCTGGAACAGAACATGATAGAGTACTGGCTCTAAAGTTCTAGGTTCAGATAACAAACTCAAAAGGGGTTTAGGAAACTAACCCAAGGGAGAATCATAAATTTGAACCTTAACATGGACTCTGTTCTCCACATTAAAATATATTGTACTACCTTTTTTCATATAACATATCAAAGAAACCAAGAGTTGGCTCTTCGAAAGAATATACAAGAATGCTAGACAGCTGGCCAGCTTAACAAAAAAAGAGAGAAGATTCAAATAAGTGCAATCAGAAATGACACAGATGACATTACAACTGATCCCACAGAATTACAAAAGATTCTCGAAGACTATTATGAATACCTCTATGCACACAAATTAGGAAATCTAGAGGAAATAGATAAATTCCTGGAAACACACAACCTCCCAAGATTGAACCAGGAAGAAAGTGAAAACCTGAACAGACCAATAACAAGCTCTGAAATGGAATCAGTAATTTAAAAAAACCTACCAACCAAAAAAAAAAAAAGTTCTGGACCAGATGGCTTCATAACCAAATTCTACCAGATGTGCAAGGAACTGGTACCAATCCTACTGCAACTATGCCAAAACACTGAGGAGGAAGGGCTCCTCCCTGATGCATTCTATGAAGCCAGCATCATCTTTATACCAGAAGATGGCAGAGACACAACAAAAAAAGAAAAACATTAGGCCAATATCCCTGATGAACATAGATGCAAAAATCCTCAACAAAATACTGGCAAATCAAATCCAGTGGCACATCAAAAAGTTAATTCACCACAAACCAAGTAGGCTTTATCCCTGGGATGCAAGGTTGGTTCAGTATATGCAAATCAATAAACGCGATTAGCATTATAAACAGAATTAAAAGCAAAAACACATGATCATCTCAATAGCCTCAGAAAAAGATTTTGATTAAATCTAACATCCCTTCATGATAGAAACTCTGAAAAGAGTAAGCATCAAAGGAACATACCTCAAAATAATAAAAACCATCTATGACAAACCCACAACCAACATTATACTGAATGGGCAAAGCTACAAGCATTCCCCTTGAGAAGAGGAACAAAGCAAAGACTCCCACTCTCATTACTCCTATTCAGTATGGCATTGCAAGTCCTAGCCAGAGCAACCAGGCAAGAGAAAGAAAGAAAAGATAACCAAATAGGAAAAGAAGAAGTCAAACTACCTCTCTTCACTGATAATATTACTCTTTACTTAGAAAACCCTAAAGATTCTTATAAAAGGCTGTTATAACTGATCAATGATTTTAGCAAGGTTTCAGAATACAAAATCAATGTACAAAAATCAGTAGCATTTCTACACACCAACAACATCCGTGCTGAGAGTCAAATCAAGAACACAGTCCCATTGACAATAGCCACACAGAAAATAAAATACCTAGGAGCACAGCTAAAAAAGGAAGTGAAAGATCTCTATGTGGAGAACTACAAAACACTGCTGAAAGAAGTCAGAGACAACACAAATAAATGGAAAAACATTTCATGCTCATGGATAGGACGACTGAATATTGTTAAAATGGCCATACTACCTAAAGCAATTTACAGATTCAACACTATTCCTATCAAACTACCAATAACATTCTTCACAGAATTAGAAAAAACTATTCTAAAGTTCATATGACTCCATAAAAGAGCCTGAGTGGCCAAAGCAATTCTAAACAACAAAAACAAAAATAAAAAAACAAAGCTGGAGGCATCAAACTACCAACAAAGCTGGAGGCATCAAACTACCTGACTTCAAATATACTATAAGGCTACAGTAACCAAAACAGCATGGTATTGGTAAAAAAAAACAGACAAATAGATCAGTGGGACTGAACAGAGAACACAGAAATAAAGCCGCACATCTAGAGCCATCTGATTTTCAACAAGGCTGACAAAAACGCGCAGTGGGGAAGGGACTCTCTATTAAATAAATGGTGTGGGTATAACTGGCTAACCATATGTAGAAGAATGAAACTGGACTCTTACCTTTCACCATGTACAAAAATTAACTCAAAATGGATTAAAGATTTAAATATAAGACCTCAAACTATAAAATCTTTGAAGAAAACCTAGGAAATACCCATCTCAACATCAGCCTTGCCAAAGAATTTTTTATTAAGTTCCTAAAAGCAACTATAACAAAAACAAAAATTGACAAGTGGGACCTAATTAAACTAAAGAGCTTCTGCACAGCAAAAGAAACTATCAACAAAGTAAAAAGACAACCTATAGAATGGGAGAAAATATCCGCAAACTATGCATCTGACAAAGGTCTAATAACTAGGATCTATAAGGAACTTTAAAAAATTGAAAAGCAAATAATCCCACTAAAAAATGGACAAAAGACATGAAATGACACTTCTCAAAAGAAGACATACAAGTGGCTAACAAACATGAAAAACTGCTCATCATCACTAATCATCAGAGAAATCCAAATTTAAACCACAATGAGATACCGTCTCACACCAGTTAGAATGGCTATTACTAAAAAATCAAAAAACAACAGATGCTGGCAAGGCTGTGGAGAAAAGGGAATGCTTACACACTGTTGGTGGGAATGTAAATGTGTTCAGCCAATGTGGAAAGCAGTTTGGAAATTTCTCAAAACACTTAAATCAGAGCTACCATTCAACCCAACAATCCCACTACTGGGTATATACCCAAAGGAAACTAGATAATTATACCAAAAAAACACATGCACCTACATGCTCATTGCCATGAAATTTCACAGTAGCAAATACACTGAATCAACCTAGGTGCCCATCAATGTGGACTAAATAAAGAAAATGTGGTACATACACATCATGGAATATTAAAAAGCCATAAAAAAGAGTGAAATCAAGTCTTTTGTGGTAACGGGAATGGAGCTGGAGGCCATAATCCTAAGCAAATTAACACAGAAACAGAAAACCAAACACTGCATGTTCTCACTTATAAGTGGGAGCTGAGCACTGAGCACACATGGACATAAACATGGGAACAATATATACTATGGACTACTAGAGAGGGGAGGGAAAGGACCGTGGGTTGAAAAACTACCTATTGGGTACTATGCTCGCTACCTGGGTGCAATACATTCACATAACAAACCTGCATATGTACCCCCTGTATCTAAAATAAAAGCTGAAATTAAAAATATATATTTTTAAAAGTACTGTATGTATACTACTTTTAATTATGAAATGCCAATTTGTTATATTCTCTCTCTCTCCTTCTCTCCCTCCCCTGCTCAGTGTCTCTTGCTCTTTTCCCTCTCTTGCTGTCTTCTCTTCCCTCTTCCTCATTAAGCTGTATGGTTAAGGAAATGAGAGCAATCTCTGCTTCAAGGCACAGCCAAGAGGAATCAGCGCTCTTGACTTTGACATCTTCAATTCCTACTACCACACTTCGTCAGAGAAAAAAAATGACAGGAAACTTCTAGACAAGATGATTCCCTGCCATTATCCTTAAAGATCTATCCAAATCACATCATTCCTTTCACTTGCTAATTGGTTTCGTAAGCCTTCTTCCCTTCCTTATGTTTTCTATTCTTATTTTTGGGACAATTGCCGACGTATGCATAGTTCTGGATTTTTTTTTAAGTAATTTGTAGTTGACTATCGTTTATTTCTGCAATTGGTGTAATTAAATCTAATTACATAATCGGTGAAAGACTGAGTAATCACATAATTAGAATGTGCAATAATAACAGTTGAAATCCTATTGTTATGACGTGTAATGATACAATTATGATGTATAACATTCACAGGGTATTCTGCAACGAGCAAAAACGGCTCTAACCCTGCCTGAATGGAGCACAGCTAAAGTTGGAGACCTGGAAAGTAGCTTTCAGCACCTATACTTGGCCTTGCTCATCATCTTTATCCCCCTAATATAGCCTTTGACTTTTATACTCCACAGGAATCAAAGGCAGTAGGCGAGGTCTAAGGAAGGTCCTCATGAGGGCAGGAGCACTCACATCTCCAAGAACCAAATCACCAATACAATCAGCCCTTAGACAGAAAGGAGCAGCAAGAGATGGACTCACATTTCTGAAACAGTCACTCCTGCATGTCAGTTTTAAGTTTGAAACTGTAATCAGGAGACAAAAAGATAGGGTTGGAGAATGTCTGGTGATCACACAACACAATTACAAGTGGGCCTAGTGATTATGGCCTGGGACATAGCTCCCAGCTCTCAGTCTGCCCTCTCCACCCCAACTCCAGTC